>NW_024429198.1:3398384-4891368 GCF_017639785.1 Mesocricetus auratus | reverse complement strand
CATCAAACTAGTTTGCTGTTGCAAAACCATCCAAGTCATGGACATGTGGTTGCCAGAAGATACCAAGCAGGAAAATCAGCTAGAAGAATATGGTGTCTGAGGACAGCAATTGCCCAAAAACTTCTTCACAAACCCAAATGCTTCCAATGAAACAAAAGAAACAAAAATCTGCCCTGTTGTGTATAACAATTTGAGATGTTCAGGGTAGATTTTTACTAACAGTTTATCTCTGTTCTGTTTTGATGAAGTAGTGATTTGATAGATTGGAGAAATAGCTCACTGATTAAGAGCACTGGGTGCTTTTCCAAAAGACCAAAGTTTGATTCCCAGCACCAAAACCATCTGTAATTCCAGTTTCAGGAGCTTTGGCATCCTCTTCTGACCCCCCACAATGCGAGGGAACACATACCCAGGCTAGACAGCCACATGCAATAATTAAAATACTAATTTTTAAAGTTGTGATTTAGAGCTGGAGAAATGTTCGTAGGGAAAATGCTTGCAAGCTGAGCATGAAGAAGTTCTGATCCACAGAATCCATATAAGACCTATACATGACAGACTGCCCCAGTACCAGGAAGTGGAAACAGGCTGGTCTCTGGGGCTCATTAGCCAGCCAGTCAAATTAATGAACTCCAGGTTCAGTGAGTGACCCTGTCTCAAAAAATCAAGTGGCGAGCAGTAGAGGAAGGCACTCAACAATGTCAACCTTTGGCCTTCACATATGCATGCAAGGCAAGTACATTCATACACGTGCACACACACACACACACACACACACACACACACATGTAATGATTTTACACTCCTTGAATAAATTGAGCAAGACTCCTTATTCCCAAAATCACATAACTGACTTCATGTATTACCATTTATGTCTACCATGTTACTGAAAACTGTGTTTCTTCTCATCAACTGAATGGCATAATGTTATATGGTCTTGATATATTGTAGGTAAATTACACAGCAGGTTTCTGGGTAAACTAAAGGACCCAGCAGAGTTTCTTAAACTGTATTCCATGGATCAGTGAATTCAGAGTCACAAAGAATGCTTGTCACAAAGTCAAGTTCCTGGCAGCTTCCCAGATTTTCTCCTACATTTCTGAGGACTGAGGCATGGAACCTGCTTGTTAGCTCTCTGGGTGATTGATTCTTAGATGAACTAAAATTATATGCCCAACACATAATGCATTCCTGCCCTTGCTTGGCTCAGCTCTGAGGTGTGCTTCTAGACTTTGAACTACTCCCCAAACCACCTAAAGCAAAATTTACATGGCTGAGAGCTGAGCAGAAGTCTGTTAACACTGGGACTCTAGGATGCTGCCAGAATCTGCAATCTTTATCATTACTCATTTTCCTTTCTACAGTGTTTTAGTTGAAAAAAGGGAAAACAGCTATTTATATTTGTTTTATAACAAAATTATGCCTTCAGTAGATCAAATTTTACCTGCACAAATCACTCTCTGAGAATAGAAGATATTTTCACAAGTTAAGTCTTTCAGTTCAGTATCTATTAGCTTCTTAATTACTTCTTCAGTGCACCAGTCTTCTTGACCTAAAGTAACTGCGATTTTAAAAAGTGTATCTTTTAATTCCACAGGGACATTTTCATGTAATTTATCACGTACTTGATGTCACTTTTTGGTTAGTTCTTCATAATACTAAGTCCAAAAGTAAACTATCTAGACAATGTGGAAAGTGCAAAGACAACTCTCAGAATGGGAGAAAATATTTGGGAATATATATATGTATATATATATGAATTTGTACTTACAGTATATAAAGACCTGAAATTTAGCAACAACAAACAACGCAACTGAAAAAAGAAAAAGACTTAAGCATTCCACCAAAGAATAGATATAAGTACAAGCAGATTCAAAACACATTTAAATACACACCATTGTTAGCCATCAATTTCAAGTCAATGTCACAATGAAATAGCACTTCCCACTCATTAGGATAGCTGTTATTTACAAACTGGGAAATTCTAAGATTGGCAAGGATATGGAGAGCCAGGGAAGCCATGTACTTTGATAGAGAATGTAAAATAGTGTATCTACTGTAAAAAAAAATAGTATAATGGATCTTCAAAACATTAAACACAAATGTACCATAGGATCCAACAATTCCAGTCCATGAAAGAACTAAAAGAGATACTGCACACTGATGTTCATTGTTACATTATTTATAGTAGCTGAAAGGTCAGAACAACCTAGTGCCCACAAACAGGTGAATGAATAAACAGAATGTGGCATGTACACACAATGGAATCTGCCTTTAAACGCTGATGTTATAATGTGGGAGAACCTAAAAGGCATGTTGCTAAATGAAACAAGTCAGGCACAAAAAGAAAAATGTTATCTGCTTCTGCTTATATCAACTACCTACAGCAGGCAAATCCATACTGACAATAATATAGAGGTTCCCAGATGTTAGTAACAGGAAGAAATGGGATGTTGTTTTAATGGGTACAGAGTTCCTGTTTGGAGTGATGAAAAGTTGTGGAAGTGGTACAAAATTGTGCCTATGAATGGTCTCTGAATTGTACATTTCAAACCAGATAAATATAAAGTCTATGGCATATACATTTTCATACAATTAAAAACACAAAATAAACACAACTGACCAAGTATTTCTGTAGTAGTATATCAAGTCTTTGGGTATATACCAATGAGTGGTTATAATAATAACTGGGTTATATGGTAACTGTACCTTTAGCTTTTGAAAAATGCTCCAGCCTGATTTCCACAGTGGCTGCAACCATTTTTAGTCCCACCAACAGTCAATGAGGGTTCCACTTACCCCACATCACTGCCAAGATTTGTTGTCAGTGGTTTCCTTGATCTTAGCCATTCTGACTAGGGTAAGATGAAACCTCACAATAGTTTTAATTTGCCTTTCCCTAATTGCTGAGGTTGTAGAATGAGAGATTTCTTAATCTTATTTCTTCTATTGAGAACTCCATGTTCAGATTGGTTCATTTGCTTTCTTGATTCTTTGTTTTTTAAGTTCTGTATTCTAGATCTTAATCTTTAACTGCATGGCAAAGATTCTTCCCCAATCTCTGTGAGCTTTCCCTTTACTGGATTGTTTCCTTGCTATACAAAGGCCCCATTTGTTGGCTTAATTCTTGAGAGGTTGGACTCCTGTTCAGAAAGCACTTTCCTGCACCTCTGTCCTGTAGGGTACCGCCTATGTTTTCATATAGCTCTTCCAGAGTTTCAGGTTTCACACTGAAGTCTTTGAGTCAATGCTCTTGATCTTTGTGCAGGGTCGTAGATAATGGTCTAATTTCATTCTTCTATATGCGGACATTCAGTTTTCCCAGCACCATTTGTTGGAGATGCTGTCTTTACTCCAGTGCGTGTTTTTGATGAATATCAGGTGGCTGTAATTATGTGCGCTTATTGCAGAGAGGCAGGAGTGATGAGCAAACGGGTTAAGACTGGACTAGTGAAACTCACGGAAACAGCTGACATGAACAAGGGGGAGCTCATGTACCCCAGAACGATGGCTGAGAGGCCAGCATGGGACTGATCCAGACCCCCTGAATGTGGGGGTCAGTGAGGAGGCCTCGGCAATCTATGGGGCCTCGGCATAGGTGTGGACTTTGAGAGTCCACATGGAAGGATGTTCTCTCAGCCTGGACACATGGGGGAGAGTCTAGGCCCTGCCTGGATGATATGACAGACTTTGGAGACCCCCAATGGAGAGCCTCACCGTCCCTGAGGAGCAGAGGGAGGGATGGGGTGAAGAGTTGGCAGGTGGAGGATGGGGGAGGAAGAAGGGAGGAAGAGGGAGCTGGGATTGACATGTGAAGCGAGCTTGTTTCTAATTTAAATTAAAAAAGACAGACTCTTCTGTTTTGTTACGTTGATCTACGTGTCTACTTTTTGTGCCAGCATCATGCTTTTTTATAACAGAACCTTATAACTTGATATAGATTAGATATATTTCTATATGAAATATATAACAATATAGTGATATAACTTGAATTTTTTGCTCAGAATTGCTTTGATTGATTATTCAGGGTCTTTTGTGGTCCCACATGAATTTTGGGATTTTTAAAAATATATTTCTCTGAAGAACATTGTGAGGATTTTAATCAGGATTAAACTGACTCTGTGATGGTCGTTTTCCCAATATTAATTCTACTATTCCATGAGCATGGGACTTCTTTTCATTTTCTAGTGGTGTCTGCCTTTTCTTTCTCCTGAGATTTGAAGTTTTCAGTGTAGCAGCTCATTGTTGCTCCGTTCACAAGACCTAGAAAATAGAAACAGCCAAGACATCTGTTAACTAACAAACAGATCATGGGAATGTGGTGTATTTATGCACAATGAAATCTATTCAAATGCAACAAAATGAAATACGCAGATTAGACAAATGCCATATGTTCTCTCTAACTTGTGGATTCTAAACCCTAATCTTTGGGTTTGGGGTATAAACTAGAGTAGCAAGAGAAGTCAGAAAATTAGAAAGGGACCAGAGAAGTGGGGAGGATTTCCACAAAGGAGACTGGCAGGGTAATGTTATGAAGAGAAAATAAAGAAAACTCAGTTAAAGAGGGAAGATGATACAGAAGGAAAAGGAAGTGGGGGAATAAACATTAAGGATGATTAAAAGAGCCATAAGGAATCTTATAATCTTATGAGCTTACTTAAAAAATACACACTCATATGCATGTGTGCACATGTGTGCGTGCACACACACACACACACACACACACACACACGGAGTTTTAATGGCTTTAACCTATGTGGTGGGATACTGTGCTCTCATCCCGCAAGGAGCCACAGAGTAATAAAAACCCTATTACCAGGCAGTGGTATACTGCTTTCATCCACTCAGAGGCATCCAGAAGATCAAGTTAAGATCCTATTGCCAAAGACACCACACTTAACAGACCCAAGACTTGGAGAAATCAAGGTGTTATTGACCTGGTAGCCTCCTCTATAAAGACTGAATCTCATGGTGTCAGAAGATTTATACAAACTGACAGGGGAGAAAATTTTTTACAGCCCCAGACAGCTGCCAAGCCATGGAGCTACAGTAAAAATGGTACCAACAAGATGGCCCCCAATCCTGCAAGAGTGGTACTTTCATCTTGTGAACAATCAACAGCTATCTAGCTGTGCCTAAAGCATGCTCAAGTAATTGGAATCCATGGCTCATACTATAATCCTAGCCCTCATATGATAAGCCTAGCCAAGAACCTATGGCTGAAGAGGCTGTAGATTCTAGAGGAGCATCTACTACTACCATATTGCTAAAGTAAATTTCTAACTGCCTTCTATATACTCATCTTCATGCCATAGATAATTGCACCTCTCATACTCCCAAGAAACATCTTTTTATAGCCCCTGGAGATGAGAAGAGAGATCCATAACTAGTCAAAATGTAGAGAATAATTGACTGGCTACAAATGGAATATCTATCACACAACTCCTACAACTATGGGTCAGAGGGCACCATGAAATGGGGTGCAGAAGGACCATAGGAACCTGAGGACCAGTATGACTGCTGTGTGATGTTGTCTTCTGGATGGAACAAGGAAGCTGCTCCATAAACTATCAGCAATATGACTGCCTGCACACAAGACCTGCAAAGACCACACCAGTCAACATGCCAACAAAGACAGAGGAAAATAGCCAAAGCCCTACTTCCAGAGGAAGAGCAATGGCTGCTGAGGGAGGGAAGAGTTGTTTTGATATTTTTTTCAGGGACTAGAACAAAATACAAAATACAAATAAGGGCAACACTAATGGGACTCTATAGATTACACACACACACACACACACACACACACAAAGAATAAATATGAGGTCATGAATTTCAGTGGTCAGAACACAAGAGGAGTTGAAGGAGGGAAAAACAGTGGAAATGATGCAAATATAGTGTATCCATGTATAAAATTTACAAATTAAAAAAAAGAGGAAAGATAGTCTATTACTGCTTAATGAAACAGTCACTAGTCATGTTTGGAATCTCACTAATCAAATTTGAGATATGCTTACTAATTATAAAAATACAACTCAGTTTCAAAAAAGAGTAATTTCTTATATCAATCAGGAGTTGAAATAGTCACATTGTGTATATGTTATAAAATAAAATCCATCAATATTAGTTTAGCTTATTTCCTTGAATTTTTAAACATGACTACTACAATTTTAAACTAATATGCATATGTAAAAATGTCATAGTGATACTCATTTTTCTGTGCATTCATTAAAATAAGTTTAAAAATCATTTAAAATATACAAAACATAAATAATGAATCTATTTTTATTGTAGCTTCATTACTATTTGTTTAATTTAGTTTTGTTTTTGAGACAGGGTCTCACCCTGTAATTCAGGTGGCCTTGAACTCATGGTAGTGTTCTTGCTACAGGCTCTTTCAAGTGCTGAGATCACAAGCTTGATACATGATGTCTGAGAAAGTAATGCCTGCACAGTGTGAAAAATATACTATAATAATAATGCTTTATCTAGTTGTCAAAGGAATACAATTAAACAGAAAATTAAATGAAATAAAAAGACATTTCAAAGCTTCTCATCTTCATTTCTGAGTGGCACAGCCTTCTAGAACATCAGTTAGAATGTTAGTTAAATAAATTAATTTACGTTATTTTGTCAGGTCTTGTGAACACATTCCATGCTATTGAAATATTGAAATATGGAGTAGTACAACTAAGTTGGAAAGAGATGGCAATGTTATTCACAGAGCCAATGTATATTTTATTACTTATGAGCTCACTTATGGGAATTATATATGCCAAAAACACATATTTTATCAGTGTTTAGCTTCTTAGAAGATAGATGACTTACCTAGAAATTTCTGAGTAGCTTGTTCCCATTTGTATTCACATGCAACATAGTATCTGTTAGTATAAATGTATCTTTATATTTCCTGGAAATCCCCTCAGACATTGATGAAAATGTTGAAGATTTGTTATTTTTCTTTTTCATTACTCCAAAAGAAATTTCAAAGATAAAACTGTCTTATACCGTATACTAACTGAAAATATCAAAAGGCATTCATAAATCAGTATATAAGATCGATAACTAGATAAACTGAGAGAATTGATAAACAATATAAATGGATGTCTATTTTCTAACTGAAATAGTCAACCACACAATTGTTACTTCTGTAGTGTATGAAAAGTTACTGTTTCTGTATTAAGTCAAAACTGCTCTTCTAAGATCTGCAGTATTGATTATTATTTCCCCTGAGATCACATGAAACATTTTAATATACCGATACAGCTAATATTTCACAAAGTGAATTCCTATTTCTTATGAAAGTTTAACTCAAATCAGTCTTTTAGCATGCTGCTTTGTCTTAATAGTCTGAGCAGTTTTACTCTAACATTACTGTCAGACTTCATTTTTGGTAATTAAACTACCTTTGATTTTGAGCTTACATGTTTTTACACAACATACAGAATGTCTTAGAGTTTCTATTGATGAAGAGACATCATGACCACAGCAACTATTATAATGAAAACATTTAATTGGGGTGGCTCTCCTACAGTTTCAGAGGTTCAGTTCTTTATCACCATGCTGGGACATGGCCACATGGAGGCAGACATGGTGCTAGAGAAGAAGCTGAGAGTTCTACATCTTAATCTGTAGGTAATAGGAAATGAACTGAGACACTGGGCATGGCTTGAGCATATGAGTCCTTCAAGTCAACCCCCACAGTAACATACTTTTTCCAACAAGGCCACACCTACTCCTATAAACCACACCTCCTAATAGTGCCACTTCCTTTAAGCTAATTACATTCCAACTACCACACAGAGTGGAAAGCTAGTGTTTCAAACTGGCTCACTGAACAACAGCTTGTAGAATAGAGGGAAGAGGGAATCATAGGTTAGAAGACAGATCAGGCACCAGTGTGACCTCTAGTGATCTAAAGGGATAACAAGCTAAGCTGGAGCCTTCATCCAGTGACTGATGGAAGCAGAGGCAAACACCCACAGTTAAACACTGAACTGAACCCAAGGAACCCAGTGACAGAGAGAGAGGAGCCATGAGCAAATTGGCAAAGAATGGGCTGGCAAAACCAGCAGAGACAGCTGATCTGAACAGGGGAGAGCTCTTGGACCCCAGACCGACAGCTGGGAGGCCAGCATGGGACTGATCCAGACCCCGTAAGTGTGAGAGTTAGTGAGGAGACCTGGGCAACCTATGGGGCGCTGGGCAGTGGACCAGTGTTTATACTTGGAATACAAACAGACATCGTGTGTCCATAACACAAAGAGGGATGCTCTCTCAGCCTGACTCTTAGGGGGAGTGCCTGGACCCTACCCTGAGTGAAATGACAGACTCTAGATACCCCCTATGTGGAAGGAATTGGCAATAGGGTGGGAGGCTGGGGGGGGGGGTGTTGAGAGGGTGTGGGAGGAGGGAAGAGAGAGGGAACTGGGATTGACATGTAAAACAAGCTATTTAAAATTAAAAGAAAAAAATACTGATTGGTGATTACAAGAAACTGTGAATCAAATATAGAACTTTTTCTAGATTTGACATTTATGCTAATAAAGAGTTAGTTTTTATCCCTAAATCAATTGGAGCAATTTTGTACTCATTTCATTACACTTTTGATGGTGGAAGAAGTTAAAATTATTCAAATTACCTAATAAATTTGTTTCAGAAAGTCATTCTTAAATTGCATCTAGATGGAGCAACTGAAGCTGTTAATCTCCAGAAAGACTGCATACTCACAGTGCTCTGCAATGTCATATATGCAATGTACATACTAGTGACATGGAAACCAGGAAATACAAAGCAATGCAAATGAGATTATACTGTATGGAGAAGAAGAGGGTAAAGGACCAAATCAGAGGAAAATCTTGGCTCCACCAGTCCCTCCATGAACTAGTTCATAAAATACAAGCTTTAGTTTTTAAAATATACTGCCTATTATTTGTATTATTTTTCACCTACTCTTTGAACTAACTGATAACAGTAATGATATTAGCAGTGTTTACTACCCAATTACTATCTAGAAGGGCTTACCTAATAGATGCATTAATACTCTAATACATGTCATAAAAATTTTAATAATACAAGATTTATGTTATTTGTTACATAAAACACATAGAATAACAATTCCTGATATCTTAAAATATTGCATTTAAAGTAGTGTTAGCATACTACTTAACTTTTAAATGGTAAAGCAGAATGAATACATTTTGTTTTGTTTTTTTGTTTTTTCGAGACAGGGTTTCTCTGTATCATCTTGGAGCCTGTCCTGGAACTTGCTTGGTAGACCAGGCTGGCCTCAAACTCACAGAGATCGACCTGCCTCTGCCTCCCAAGTGCTGGGATTAAAGGCATACGCCACCAACACCCGGCTTATTTTGTTTTCTTTTTAAAAAATTTGTTCCTAGCTGTGTGCATATGTGTGTGTCTATGTGGAAGTATGGGCACATGACTTTTGTGCGCATGAAATATGGGCCCCAGAAGATCAGAAGAGGCTATAAGATCCCCTGGAGCTAGGTTACAGGCCATTGTGAACATCCTATATTGGCATCTGGGAGAAAAGTACATGCTTTTAACTACTAAGACTCTCTAGCCCCTGGTTTTGTTTTCTTGTGTTTTGTTCTAGTTGCAGGGCATTGCTGTTATTGTTTTAACAAAATATGGAGGAGGAGGATGATAGAAATGTAATACAGTTGTTCAGGCATTCCAGGAATTAGAGTATAAATTCTGGAAAAGGAACCTTTTAAAAGCACATTTTACAGCTTTCCTGAGGTATAATTGGTGCATGATAAACAGCATCTTTCAGGAATTTAAAAGTAAAATTCGCTTTTCAATTTTACAGCAGGGTCTTTTAAACGGAAAAGTATTGAAAGTACACAGCCTCATAAGACCGGAGAAGTCATCAAGAAACTGCCAGCTGGTACCTGGGAGGCTGAGACGGGAGGATCATGAGTTTAGAGTCAGCTTGGGCTACATAGTGAGTTTCTTTTTTAAAATTTATTTTTTAATTTAAATTAAAAACAATTTTATTTTACATACCAATCCCACTTCCCTCTCCCTCCCTTCCTTGTGGGCCCCTGGAGATTTCCCTAATGTCAGATTTCTCGTTAAGTCCACAACAGCTCCCTCTGCCAAGTATCTATTTCCTTGCTCTCTGTCTCTGTTCTTCCCCAACTCGACCTTCCTGATGCCTTATGTTCTCCTTTCCCCTCCTCTTCTCCCCTCCTCCCTCTCCTACCACTCCCCTCCCCCATAAAGCTTCTGTACACAGTGAGTTTCAGGCAAGCTTTGGATATATAACAGCACCCCATCTTAACAGTAAAATGACAAAACAACTCTACCTAGCTTCCCAGGTGGTTGTACATTTTATTCCCATCTTTACACCGCCAGCTGCTTGACTTTCTTTCTAACGGGCAATACAGTCTGCCTTTTCAAACTTTAATTTAAACTTCCTAATAACTAATAATGTCAAGAGTCTTCCCATGTGTTAGTTTGTTATTAACAATTCCTGGCGAAAGCTCTTCAAATCTTTTAGGTATTTTCCATTGATTTATTACTAGGTAAACATTCTTTCTTGGATATATATTTGGAAACTAATTTCCTCCAGACTGTGGCTTGCATTTTGAACTTTATAACCATGCCTTTTAAAAAGGAATCAGTTTCAACTTTTTATATTTTTCATTTTTCTTTCATATTTGTTATTTCTCTATATTTTAAAGAAGCATTTATCAAATCTAATGCTATTAAGGTTTTAGACTACGTTTACTTTTAAGACTTTTATGGCTCTAATGCTTAGGTTTAAGATGGTACTATAGTTAAAGTAGTTTGTGCATGTGTGTGAATGAGGTAAGAAGTAGGCAGTTTTTGGTTTTGTATTCATTTTTCCCCTTTTTTTTCCTGTCTTTTTTTTCTGTCATCATTTGCTGACAGTTCTAACTGGAAGGGGAGATGTTAACAAGGATGGTGGATATGATCAAAGTACATTATATCCACCTACAGAAATTTTATAACAAAGTGATTTTTGTACAATTATTATGTTACTATAAACCCTGAAATGATTGTCCTTCCCTTATGGATTTGCCTTGGCATCTTTGTTAAGATCAATTAACTGAATATGTCATAGAAATCTAAATTTTTTAACTCCATTGATCCTCTCTGATGTTTTTTCAAGCAACTCGTTGTTAACTTTGATACTAATAATCGAAAATTACTTTCCCTATTGTAGTAATTTTATTGTTTAACCCACAAAATTCAAATGCTACTGTCCTGAATCCTTGAACCTCTCTACGTGTCCTTGTTTGGAGATAGAGTCTTTACAATGGTGACTGAATCACTAGTGTGGACCCTAATTCAGTATGGATGGCATCCTTTCATTTTTTATTATTTATCATTTGTGTGTAGGGGTGTTATTGTTGTTTGATTTTGTTCCTGTTTTCAAGGCAAGGTTTCTCTGTATGGCCCTGGATGTCCTGGAACTCACTTTGTAGACTAGGCTGTCCTCCAACTCAGAGATCTATCTGCCTCTCCCTTCCGAGTGCTGGGATTAAAGGTGTGTGCCACCATGACCAGCCAGGTAGATGGCATCCTTCTCAAAGAAACCTAGAGACACAGCTCATATACAGGAAGATGGTGCAGTGGAAGAGGGCTCCCACAAGGCACAGAGAAAGACCTGCAACTGCTTTCTGGAGGGTCTGACCCTTCCCAACACTTCAATTGTGGACTTCTATGGAGCTGAGGCAATAGATTCACAGTTCTTATTTATGGTTCTCTATCATAATTGTGCTAGAAAACTAACACATCCACAACATTGGAAATATAACACAATGTGGTAACATAACACAATCTGTGGTAAAGTGACTGAAGTTTTTTTCTGATTGAACTTACGTTTCCTAATAATTTCTCAAGTCTATTTCATTTGCAAAATCAATGACCAGTTGTAACCACTACCATAATCTTTACACATTACATTTTCATTCATCCCATTTCTTTGATGACTCTTTCTGGAATCCTCTACTGTTGCTCCTCTTGTCTTTCCCATACAGCAGATTTATAGTAGCAAACGGTAAAGTGTGCCCAACATGGATGAGACACTAAAATAACTCTGATGGGAACCTAGGACTGAAAATATTTCTGTAAATGGCTTATAGTAAGCAACATGATTTTACAAGAACAGAAAGTTGCTAAACTCCAAAGAAGAGTGGATCCAGTAGTTGCTCCTGATTTTTCATTATTGAACGGGCATGTAAGTGTTGGTAATGTAGAATTCTTCTGGACAAAAAGGGCAAGTGTCACATGACTCTGTCAGGACCCTTTTATCAGGATGCCCTCCTATGTGATAACTTTTTAAAATTACGGGTTTAGGAGGCACTGAGTTATACAGTGCTTCCAGAACCCACACGCCACAGGCACAACAAGACTCATGTCTAGCAATTTCCCGCTTATTCTCTGTGCCGCTGATTAAAAGTTAATCAGGCACTAACTTTCAGAGTTATTAATCTTCCCATCCATGTATCCTGTCTTTCTAACTAGATTATGAGTCCCTCAAGGGCAGAGACTTATTCGCAGCCTTTTTTTGTAACTCTGTTTTATGGTACTTTATAGTGGTTATGATGATAAAGATAAAAAGAAAAAATGTATTAAAAATTAAATACAGCCGTAGCACATTTTTTTCAGTGCGATTAGATATTCAGAGTGTAAATTAGACACAGTTCTCAGTCTTGAGTGTCAGAGCAAGTGAACACTTTGGAGTATGAAGTATTCAAGCAATTAAATTAAAATTTTCAGAAGAAAAGGACTCTCACCGCATCCTTTGCATCTCCCTCAGTACCTGGCACAACACTGCATGTCATTTGCTCATGGCTAAATTGCTTTGGCAAATGACTGATAGTCACAGATATACATTTTTTCAAAGACATGTAGATGGTTAGCCAGTCAGTGGTTCCCAAATCTTGGATATCACCGACTAACAAAATTCCACAGACACTCTTAGACCTAACATAAAGTTGTCAGCCCCTCAACTGGTAAGAAGGGATGTTAGTAAATGTGGTTACCATTATGGTTTCAATAAGAGGCATTTTAATACCAAATTAATATAAAGGATAGCTATCGCAGGATAAGAAACAGTCCTTTAGACACAACACATACAACCTCCTTTAGTAAAAACCATACTCCGCGCTAATGAGACATCTTCAAATGGAAATAGTACTTGTCCTCTGACTTTAAGCAAGGATTATACAAATGTAAGCGTTGTCTCCATGGAACAAAACAGAGCTGTAGTAAGCAGGTTGTGGACTTTAGTGCTGGACATGAGCACTGAGCACCAGGAATTCAAATGGCGCAAACGACCTCATTCAAATAGATGAGAATTCAAAGTGCTTTCCTAGCTGTTATGGCTTGGCTATGAAATGTCCCCGGACAGGCTCAGTATATATTCTGTTCCAGTCTAATGGGACTATTTCAGGAAGTGGTGGATCAGGATGTGAGACCTTGTGAAAGGGAGGAGGTCACTGGAGACACAACTTTGAAGGCTGCCCCTGGTTCACAGTCCATTCGTGGCTTTCTGTTTCTCAGTGGCCGTGATACAGGCTTCTCTGTTCTGCTATGCCCTGGCTGCCATAATGACTGAAAACACTGAAACCCTGGGGCCAAATAAATCCTTCCTGGATTAACTTATTTATGTCAGATATTTTGTCAGAGTGATGCAAAAGGAACGCGGTAGCCAGACTCACTTCATGAAGCCAAGAACTTCAGGATGGTAGCCAGAATAATAGGAGCTGGAGCCACAAATCCAGTGACAAGACTAAGGGACTCCCAAGAGAACCGATTTACCAATATAAGACTGTGTTCTAAATTGGAATGCTCAGAGTGGGGAAGAGATGTTACCAACTCCAAAACTGTTAATTCAAAGAAATGGGGAAAGGAAATTCCCAATGAATATGAACCTATAATAAAGAAAATATCAATATGGAACAGAAACTGTTACCATAGCAGAACAAATGTAAAACTCCCATAGAAATGGAAAGAATGGCAATCAGGAAAGCGCTTGTAAACAAGTTCATATTATATCCTCAAAGATAGTGAGAGCAAAAGCATCGATAGAAGACAAAGTATGAAAAATGGAAAGAAATTAAACATGAGCAGGTGGACTTTTAAATAAAAACAATTAGCAATTCAAGAAATAATTTTTAAAAACAACAACCAGTCATTGCAGAGTTTAAAGGCACATGCCTGTATTCTCAGCACTGGGGAAGGTAATACAAGAGATTTGAACCCTGTCTCAAAAAACATAGTCACTAAAATTTATTTTACACAGGACAACACTTTAGAATAAACCCTTACTTAACACAGCATGGGAAAACATATGGGAAGTTAAGCTATATACTAAATAGATTGAGAATTGACTTCATACATTAATACGAACTCTAGAAACTAAGTCTGGAGAAAGGGACTAGAAGTTTCTAGATTTTAAATACATACATTTAAAATACATATCCTTATATTGTGCTGTTAAACTTACTTTGTATTATTTTACGTGTGTGTGTGTGTGTGTGTGTGTGTGTGTGTGTGTGTGTGTGTGTGTGCTCCACGGTGCGCAATTTCTTCTCTCCTTCCACTAGGTGAGTCTTCGGATCAAACTCATGTCACCATCATTTAGCCGGCCTCTTACACCCTTTTTTTTTTTTTTGATGGCTGATAATGTTTCTTGTCCTATAGCTCTTTGAAAATCCAACTAGTATGGTCCCACCCCCTTGAGACTGTTTGGACCTTTTATAACTTGGTACAAAGAGTATTAGGTAACTTCTAAGACAAGGTCATAAATGGCAATCATTTACTTCTGAATTCTTTCTTGAGACCTTTGCCCTTAGACATAGATATCACGTGAGTTAGCCATGGGAGGTCCTCCAGACTGCAGCCCTATCTAAGTACCCAGCTGACAGCCAACACCAGCTAGGTGACTGCAGGAAAGAACCATGTTGACTCAGTGCCTGCATTGCTCAGTTAGGCCACACAGTGCATGACATATGGAGCAGAGCCATTCTCCCAACTGAACTCTGAACAAATCACACGCTTGTGGCCAAACAATTATTGTTGTGTCAAACCACTAGGTGTTTCTCATCTATTATCGAATACTAGAAAACTCAACCACTCATATCAGCACCGAGAGGCTACTCCTCACAGACCTTCTTGGAAACAGAAAAAAAATATTTAAAGGACGTATTGAAAAATGAGAAAAATCAGTCAACAATAAGTATTGATACAGGAAGAAATGATGTGCGAAGAAGTTGGCATAGTTTTTGGCAAATCTGTTAACTGTAGACTGATCTATTTAGAGTCACCTATTAATTTGGGGAAGCAAATGTAAAGCTACAATGGATGCAATGTAAAAGACAGATTTGTAGATAAAATGCTTATCTTAGTAAATATCTTAGGTGTTTCTAGAAAGTAAAGAGTTAAGCACAGGGAGTAATATGAGTCAACAGACTGTCTTTTTCATGGCTGAATACAGTCACTTAGAAAACAATTTGGCATTAATGTATTTTGGGGGGCAGGTTCGAGACAGGGTTTCTCTGTGGCTTTGGAGGCTGTCCTGTAACTAACTCTTGTAGACCAGGCTGGTCTCGAACTCACAGAGATCTGCCTGCCTCTGACTGCTGGGTGCTGGGATTAAAAGTGTGTGCCACCACTGCCTGGCAATTAATGTATTTTTTAAATGTAAAATTGCTTTAGAAAACAATTTTACACACTCATAGAGTTGGCCATACCTGTCTCACAAAACAACATTTCTGATCCTGAACATTTTTCAGTAAACTTCTTCTCTCTGTGCTGGAGAACATAGATACTAGAACTTGCACAAAAGCAGCAAGCCATGCATACAGCTCGGAGGCCCCTGATAAACAGAATAGTGTTTGCACTCATAGCAGTAAAGATGAATGACCCTTTACTCCATGAATAACATGAGTCGATATTGTTAACTAATGTTAGGTAGAAAAAAGCAAGTTCTTTTCCAAACCTTCCTTGTACTAATTTTGTTCTTTTACATGATTCCCTTTCAACAAAGTATTCTTTCTGTAAGATCCGACAGTACACAGAATTAAACATCTAATTACATATGTTTGCAATACAATTATTTTAAATGTATAAATATAAAATATTCTTTTAGGGGCTATAGAGATAACCAGCTGTGATGAGCATTTGCAGAGGACCTGGGTTTGGTTCCTAGCTCCCATGTGGCAGTTCATAACCATCAGTAGCTTATTTCCAGAGACCCAAAACTACCTCTTGTGATCTCTACAGGTACCACACACACACGTGGTATATGTACTAACATACAGGCAATTACTCTTTCATATAAATCAAGTTAAAAAATATGATTTCATGTCTTCAAAAGGCAGAGAAATGGTGAAGTGTAGACTTTAGGATAGTTATTATCTAAGGGACTTGGTCGAAAGGGAGGGCACTCGAAGACTAAAGACAAATTCTTAAGGCAAATATAAATTATCAGTAATTTTAAAAAGTCTTGGTTTGGGTGTATATTTATAATAATTCTTGAAGGAAGAGCGAGTAAAATTAAATTTTAAAAATAAAATAGCAGCCGGGCATTGGTGGCTCACGCCTTTAATCCCAGCACTTGGGAGGCAGAGGCAGGCGGATCTCTGTGTGTTCGAGGCCAGGCTGGACCGACAGCCTCCAAAACAGAGAAACCCTGTCTCATAAAACCAAAAAAAAATAAAAAAATAAAAAATAAAATAAAATAGCAACCAGGGCTATGGCTATAGCAGAGAGCTTTCCTAGCATTCTCAAAGACCTGTGTTCAAACCCAGCACCCAAATAAAATAAAATACAGAACTAATAGGAACAATTCAAAGATCATTCATGAGCCAAGAATGGCAATGTGCTATGATTAATTCAATTTCCTCACTCTTGTTTCAAATAAACCATAGTATGTCTATTTAAAAGCAACGAGAACTGAAAGACTACCAATGGGGAGACAAAATGAAGAGGGACAATATCGCCTCACTCTACCTGTGGCATTTCTTTATGTGTATTTCTAGTTTTCATTACAGATTATAGAAAATTCCTTTATGCCCTGGTTCCTAGGGCCCAGTCATCTACACTGAGTCTGTCTCTCCTCTAAGTCCCAGACGGATGAGACTCCCATGGCTCAATTGCACATATCTTCTTGGGAATTGAGGGGGAGAGAGGGCTTGCATTTGCTTTCTCTGAATTTGTATTCTTAAAATAAAGACTCCAGTGACCATAGTATTAATGCAGTCACAGGTCAAAAACACATGGCCTAAGACACACGTTAGCAGAGACCAGCCTGAAGATGTCACTCAGCCAAGCACTCCCAGAAGCTTAGCCATTAATTGGCCCTTATTTGCACCATCTGCTCCTCAGGCTTGCTTGCGGAAGAGTATTTTCATCAGATATCAACAAGTTGAAAACAAAGCAGATCACCCACACCACATTTTGTCTGCCTCTTATCGCAGTTTTAAATCATCACATTAAAGAAGTGACTCGGACCACAACAGTTTCATCACTCATTCCACCCTACTTTCCTGTGTGATCCCTGGGGCACGTGTGGTACGACCAGAAGCTCTTTCCTCCTCAGGCCCGTCACCCTCCAACTGCTTAGTCAACTCTGGGAGAAACCCTCCCTCAGTGGCTCAGTGGCTGTATTCAAACAAATCTTATTTACATGTGCCTTTCTCCCACTACCCATCTGGCTACACTAACTGTCAGATGGATAAAAGTTACTCACACAAATACACAGAAATTATAAGCTTCTGCTGGATGATAATTTGAAGCAAGAGTTATTCCTACTGTTTAGAAATCATTTCCTGATAGCCTTTGTATAACTAAAGGCTAATGATTAAAAGCACTTACTATGTCTGAAACAGCTACATTAGTATTACGAGTTGCCTTGATCTCTGTTCTGTTGGGTGAAGAGATACCATCACGGAGGAAACTCTTATAAAAGAAAGCATTTAACTGGGGCTTGCTTACAGTTTCAGAGGTTTAGTCCCTTATCATTCATGGCAGAAACCAGACAGGCATGGCGATGAAAAAGAGCTGAGGGTCCTATATCCTTATCTACAGGCAGGCTGAGAAAGAAAAGCTGGGCCTGACACAGGCTTTTGAACTGCCAAAGCCCACGCCCAGTGGCACGCTCCCTTCCCACAAGGCCACACCTCCTAGTCCTCCTAACTCTTTCAAACAATTCCCTTTCCTGGTCACCAAGCACTCAAATTTATGAGCCTGGCAACAGAGTCGTTCGTATTCAAAGCACCTCATGAGCTTAATCATGATTTATTCCAAATAAATTTATACTGTGATTAATTGCTACAACACTTATTCCAAAGTTGGACTTAATATTTTGGGAGAAGTTAAAATTAAATTTTTACTTCTTTGGATCTCTACATACATATTTTTTACATGGAAAAAATATGGCAAAAATGATAATTTTCCAAGGTTATAACTTATCCAAGGCAAACATAACACTTATTGAGTATGAGAATATTATTAGCACCTTTGTTTTTAAACATCTTGGTTATTGGTATAATTGTTTGTATTATATCAAGTTAATAGTATTTATTGGAAAATTAAATTACAATAAAATACAAAACAATAAAAATATAACTATTCTCAGAGTTATTACCCTCTATTAGGAAAAAACAAAGAATAATTTACACAGATATGAGTTTAAATTTATTCTCTCTTTTCATGAAAAAGCGTGTGAACCTGCACATAGACACCACTTGGAATTTTGATCACATTCTAGCATCCATCATAGCAATAAAATATAACATTTTTGTAGACTATTAAACTGAAGGGATTTAGCATAATGGTTTAAGTTTTTTGTTTCCAGCCTATAAACTGTAGTAATTATAGGAAATACATATAAAAAACTTGGCATGTACTCAATAAATAGCAGCTATAATGATTGTAAAACATGCATTGAAATTTTGTGGCTATGTTGAGCCTCTTTCAGGAATTTTGCTCTAATTCTCATCTCCAAAGCTAACAGTTTTAGCAATTCTGCCCAAACAGTCTATTAGCTTTACTCTACTTCCCATCAATGTTTACTAAAAAGAGTCTCACATTATTAGAACTTTATCATCTAGAGAAAAAAATGAATTAGTTGTTTTGCACATAGTAAATGTGTAAATAATTCAAACCAATTACATTCACATTTTGAAGCCACATTATTCTTTTTTTTAAATTTAAATTAGCAACAAGCTTGCTTCACATGTCAATCCCAGCTCCTTCTCCCTCCCCTCCTCCCCTGCCCCCCCAGCCCCCACCCAATCCCCACTCCATTCCCCAGGGAGGATGAGCCCCCCCCCATGGGGGATATCCAGAGTCTGTCAATTTGTTCATGGCAGGGCATAGGCCCTCCCCCAAGAGTCCAGGCTGAGAGAGCATCCTTCATTGTGGGAGGGGCACCCAAAGTCTATTTGTAGGCCAGGGATAAACACTGATCTACTGCCCAAGGCTCCATATATTGGCCAGGCCTCCTCACTGACACCCATGTTCAGGGGGTCTGGATCAGTCTCATGCTGGCCTCCCAGCCAGCAGTCTGGGGTTCAAGAGCTCCCCCCTAGTTCAGGTCAGCAGTTTCTGAGGGTTTCACCAGCCCGGTCTTGATCCTCCTGCTCATCACTCCTCCCTCTGTTACTGGGTTCCAGGAGTTCAGTTCAATGTTTATCTGTGAGGAAGCCACATTATTCTAAATCTTAAAAATTGCGATACCTGGAGACACGACTCTGTGGTTTAGAGCATTTGCTCTTTCAGAGGATCAAGGTTCTATTCCCATCACCCACATGGGGGCCCAGGACCATCAGAAACTCCAGTTCCAGGGGAACTGACATGCTCTTCTGGTCTCAGTGAGCACAATGCACATTCATTCTGCACATACAGTCAGACAGACAAAACATTGATATACATAAAATAAAATACATATTCACAAATATGCAAAGGATTTCTTACTTGAGATAATCATATAGTGTAACATTTTATCTCATGTTTAGCAGTTTTGAGTAAAGCCATAATTACCAAAGAAAACAAATATTCGATTACATTTATTTATTCATTTTTGTGTGTGTGTGTGTGTGCGCGTGCTTGCCTGTGTGTGTATGTGTGTTCATGTGTCTGTGTGTGTGTGTGTGTGTGTGCATGTACAACAGAGCATCTGTGAAGGTCAGAGGACATATCGTAGAAGTTGATTTTCTCTTTCTACTATGTGGGTCCTGGGATTGAACTCAGGTTAACTAGTCTTGGTGGCAAGTCCTGAGTCATTTTATTGGCCCTACAAATAAATATTTTAAATATACATTTTTTAGAGTCAGGAAGTCAAATAAAATAATCAATTCAGAGACATAATGGAGAACACAAGAGAACCAGGAGAGACACATTTATTTTATCTTGTGTCAAAAATGGAAATCCCTGGTTTACCTGTATGCCCTCAGACCTATGGTAGTAAACTTAAGTCATTACTAGAGTTTGAATGTAACCCTCCAAAGTTTATGTGCTGAAAACCTGATTTCCAAATTTGTGTGCTGTTGGTATTTGGGCATGAGGTTTTCAGACAGCAATTAGTTAGATGAGGTCATGAGGTTGGGGCTCCCATGGTGGCATGAGTGAGTTTGTAAAAGAGGAAGAGATGCCTGAAGACAAGCTGTGTCTTGCAGCATAGCACTCTCTCCTGTGTTATTCTGCAGCATAGAAAGCCCTCACTGGGCACTCAGCAGGCATTCTTACATCCCAGGCAAGTCAAGAAGCATTTTGAGAAATTAATAAAGTATGTACATACATAAAATATAAAATAAATTTAATTCTGAAATGGAAAATGTTTATGTGTTATTTGTTGAGGAAATCTAATATCTATTTAAAAACTAACCTTGATGTCATCTATTTAGTATTTCTGCTAAAATGCTTAATGTAAATCTAATCATGATTAAAAGCACAGCATTAATCTAAATTGAGAAACAGTTTTTTAAAAAACTGATCAGGATGATTCTGTGAGATAAATGTTATGAAAGACAAGGAATTCTGGGCAAGAAAGTTCTAGGTTAATGAGTACTAACAAGACTTTTCAACCAAATGCTGGAGCTGTGACTGGGAAATGAAATGTTGCATATAGGATGTTATTGGGACAACTGGAATAATGTGAACATCGACTATACAGAAGATAATAATAATGATGATTTCTTGTTCAATTTAAGCATGACAGATATTTATTATTCATAATTCTCTTGTCCTTGAAAATATGTGGTAATGCATAGAATGTTTACAGGTGTGTGTGTGTGTGTGTGTGTGTGTGTGTGTGTGTGTGTGTGTAGAATAAAACTGAAGGTTCCACATGCTGAGCATTTGCTCTACATTTGAATAAAATGAAGCAAATAAATAAATAGAAAGAGAAACTCAAGTGTGGCAAAACACTAACCATTATATAATCTATGCAAATTGTATCTCCACTGTACTGTTTTCCCAGCGTTTCCAAAAAGTTTAAAAAATATACAACTGGACGTGAAAAGAGAAGAGCTGCATTATCTAATGCTAACATGCAAAAGCCCTGAGTCCACTCTCCAGCACAGCAACAGCACAGTGATGGATGCCTACTCTCCTAGAATGTGATGTGGGAGGTTGACATGGGAGGATGAAGACTCCAGGATCATCCTCAGCTACATAGTAGGTGTGAAGCAAGCCTGGTATACAAGATACTATCTCAAAAACCCAAACACACACACACACACACACACACACACACACACACAAACCAGGCACATCGTATCTTAACAATACAATAACTGAGAGCCCCTTCATTCTTTCACGTCCTTGCATTTGTTTCTCCTGGCTCTCTGTTGGCTAAATTTGTCTGTCATTATTCTGACTCTAGCATGATACAGAAATCATTGGTAAGTAACTCCATTGAAGCCATTAGCACATTCTCTTTCATAAGAAGGCATTCATTTTCAAGTGCATATGATTTTTTAATTCAGAACATCTGCATGCATACTTTTTTGTTCCTTGGCTAGTCTAATTGTTTTTCTAATCAAAATTAAAAATGTATGAAGCTCATGGAGAAAAACTATTAAAAATAAAAAGTTCTGTTTCTCAGTTGTTTACCTGTCAATTAAGGAAACATTATCTACCTCACAGGAGTGCCTGGATGATTAAATGAACAAACTTTGGGGAAACCCTGAGGCCAGGGACTGCCATTCAGTACAGACTGATGATAATACCATTTATTAGCATCCAAAAATCTTGTAACAATTATTACCCTAACTTTATTTTAAAGACTTTTTTCTGTAAGGAAAATAGTGAGACACTTTACATGAGCATTCAAAAGGAAGCGCAGAGCTATTGCTTCTATGACAGAAACTTTTTACTGTGAGCAACATGCCCTCCATAGCCGACATCACCTAGCCAATAAAAAACCAGTGTTACGGAAATTCGCAGATAGTACTGAAGTTCTATAATTCATCATGCTACAATCGTCAACTCTAAGTATTTCTCATAGAGTCTGTCTTCCGGTTTGTGGGGACAGTGTGCAATGGTCTTTTCCTCTTTTCACATTTTCAGTTCTCTCATAAATGTAAATAATGAATAAACAAATGTTTCCAAATTAAAGATTAGAAAACAGTATAGAATGTGTGTTAATGGGAATGACATGACCATAGAGAGAGGGAAAATTCTGATAATGTATCTTAGTCCATTATTTGTGCTCTGACAGAACACCTGAGACTAAGAAATTTCTAATAAAGGGAATTTATAGGCTAGCCATTCTGGAGACTAGGAAGTTCAATATCAACATTTAGTCATCTGTCAAGGGCTGTCTTTCTGTTATCCCATGGTATGAGGGGGCAAATGAGATCTAAATTCAGTCTTTTATAACAACATTAATCCTACCCATCAAGGCAGAGCCCTCATGATGTAACTACCCCCTTGATGATTCTGTCTCTTGATACTGTTACAATGGCAATTAAATGTGAACATGAATTTTAGAGGGAGCAAATGTTCAAACCCTAACAGTAGAGAAGAGAGAGGATGCTCACTAGAAATTTACAAGGATGAGATCAGGTTTTAGAAGGAACCCAGACAGTGCACCTAAAAAAAATATTTCCCTTGAGTGAATGCACTTGCAAGGAGATGCTGGACATTTAGAATGAGAGAAGAAGCATGATATATCATCTGAAAGAGCAGGAGACTGTAGGGCAACTTTCAGAAATCTTTCAGGGTCCACCTGTGGCTGCCTGCTTTAGAGGGAGATCAGCAAGCACATTTCTCCAGCTCTGTGTGGTTGTGTGGCAGACAATAGATTAATTAACCAGGGTTATGATTTTGCCATGCTGACCCTATGAGATAAGAGAGGTAAAAGGATTTGAGAATGAATTAAAGCGAGTGACTATGGTGCTTGAGTATGTAATTCCAACTAAGGAAGGGAAAGTGAGCAACAGGAGTACTCATGACAGTCATGGGGTCAGTGGACTGATTTCCAGCCCAAAGCTTGTTGGTAATGACATACAAGAGCCAGCTGGAGAAGCAGCTGTCAGCTGAAAAGTGTGCCCTAAAATTGATAAGATGAAACTATTGTGACTGTTGGAATAAGATGACGTGGGAGATAATTTTAGAATGAAGTGTTATCAGGATATTATAGATTTGGTGGGAATCAGGTATCAAGATTATTGAGGGAAATATTGGTTATTGGAGGTGATGTATTCAAGAAACTAAGTGTCCAGAATACTGTATCATCCACATATTTACTAATATTGCCAAGAATTAAGACAGAAGTAGTGTATGATAAGTAAGGAGATCAAAATCAAGAAATGAGGATCAGTGTGGAGAGAGTGAGGAGGTGTTGCTCAAAGGCATAAACTTGACGTTACAAGGTGAGTAAACTCTGGAGAGATAATATACAGCCCAGTATCTACAGTTAACAGTATTGTATACTGAATAGATATTAGTTACTGTTACTATAAATAAAATTATTACTATGTGATTGACATGTTAATTAGTTTACGTGGCAATTGTTTCGTAATATGTATATACCAAAATACATTTGTTATTTTGAAAATATGTATTTTTTGTTAATTATATGTCAATAAAACTGAAGACAAATTTAAATGCCCATTTTCAGAAGGGAGGAAAAGAGAATAAAAAAGGAAAGGACAAAGGGCCATAACCCATGGGTCTACCAGGAAGAAGCCTGGATGACTGTAGACTCACAGAAGAGGGCTTCCCAGGGGTGAGTGAGTGAGGACATGCTGAGAGCACACATACAACCCCCGGGCCGCTTGAGGGCAGGAAATAGCATCTTACCACTAGATATTAGACATTAGACATCGGGAGAGAGGCGGGTTTCAGTAGGAGCAGGCACCTGAGAGGGATCTTAGAGAAAGCTAAAGGTATAGATGGTTCATTGAGACTGATCGCAGCTCCAAAGTACACTGTGTTAAATAAAATGGGGGGGGGCCGGGGATGCAAGCAGTTCTACCATGAAATCAGTTTTAATGAGTTCAAGCAGATACTGGAGGCAAGGTTGAAAGCGTTGGGAAACAAGAAGTTGATTTCTGAGCTTTGTCTTAAGCAAGAATATCTAGATATCTAAGAGTGTCCTCTTGGTCCCCAAATGGAAACTAAACTGTGTTCTTGGATCATTCTTGGCCCTGCCAGCCGAGGCCAGTCCATCTTCACTACAGCTATCTTGAGTAAGCCCTGTTGGTGAACACAGCCTTAGTCAAGGGAAGAAAAGTCTTCATCCAACTGGAACGCCTCTCTCCCGACGGCACAAGGAAATGGGAATGGGTTTCTGCCTCGGGAAGCATCGGAAGCCAGTCCAGGACTTGGTCACCTGGGGCAGGCAGACTCAGTTGCCTTCTTCTTCTTCTTCTTCTTCTTCTTCTTCTTCTTCTTCTTCTTCTTCTTCTTCTTCTTCTTCTTCTTCTTCTTCTTCTTCTTCTTCTTCTTCTTCTTCTCATTATTATTATTATTATTATTGTTGTTGTTGTTATTATTATTATTATTATTATTTAGACTTATCTAAGGGCAGGAAAGGAGTCTTTGTGACCCACAGTCCCTTTCATGAGGAAATAAAATATTTACTCCTGTTTTATTTACCCATGACTGCACCTCTGTCAGGAGTCTAAGAAGCAAGTTGTCTTCCAGGGTTTCTCTCATCAGGGAAGGTGTACTCTTTGTATTGGTTCCATGTCTTAGGCCAAATTCCTAGGTTTTGGAAGCAGCCCCCTTAGCAAGAATGTTGCAGAATACTAGGACAGGGTACTCAAGGAAGGTTAGGCCAGAGTGCTCCAGATGCCCCTGTGGAGGCCAGGCCAGAGTGCTCCAGCTGCCCCTGGAGGTCAGGCCATGGTGATCCAGGTGCTTTGGGTGGCGTGGGAGTCTTCCAGGCACCACGGAAATAACCTTCTGTACTGTTCAGTTCTCCTAGATGGCTCTAACCTCCTTCCTGTTCCCATTCCTTTCTCCATCTACTGCTTTAATCCAGCCCACCTAACATAAAGTACTAATTCACGCATCTACAAATGAAGGCTATTGACAAAATCCAAATGTCATATGGATTTTGTCATAAGACTAATTTGATTTCAATACTACACTCTACATATAATCAGCTTTTGCCTTACAAGCCATTTAATTGTGTCAAACATTTTTAGATAAAACAGTAATAAATCATTACTACTGATACCTGATACTACTGAAACCCATCTTCAGTGATTGATTTCTGACTCTCAACACTTGGGAAGCTGAGGCAGGATAATTATACAACTTAATGAGAACAAATGGTAGTTGGAAGCAAAGACTTTCCAAACAGTGGTATAGATTTAAAATTTGAAATAATAAACTTCCAAACTCTAAGTCTATCAGATAGCGATAAATTACTTTTCGTTATTTTGCTTTATGACAGCAAGCATTAACTATCCATCTTACTCAGGCATTAGGGTGATGGTTCTAATTATTCCACATTGTGGAAACTCTCTTAAGTTGCTTTGGGAACAAACTAAAACAAAAAATGACAAGTATACTTCATATGATTGGTGTTTCTTTTGTCAACACATTTAACGATCTTGTGTGGTCTCTAGGGTTGCAGATAAAGCCAAACACTGTGCAGTATTATCCGCTGTAGTCTTTCATATGAGTGAGTTGTAAAATGTGAGTCACGCTTTTATGTTTCTGTAGAAAGTGGTGTGATCCCAGATTACTGCAATAAGCCATCTTACAAACAGGTCCTGGAAACAATCCAATGCTCATTCACTTATAGGAAGTGTTACTGTCACTTTCATTTTATGATTTCCTGTAGCAGTACAAGCTTTCCTCATATTTCAGTTTCTCACCAAGGTGTTTTAGGTTATTTTAAGGCGTGTTACTTTTGTTTATGCTCTGGAACATTTGTTTAATGATGCAAAGATGTGTTTGATTAAATAAAATTCACCTGCGGTCAGGCGGCTGGGTCAGCAGCTAGCTGACAGGAAGTTGTAGGAGGAGCCAGGTGGAGAAGGGTTTATAAGGAGGGGCCAGACTGGGAGGATTTCTTGGGAGATGCAAGGAGGTGAGCTGCTTGCTCTTCAGCCTCTCTGGGAAGCATGGTTCTACCTCAACCTTTGAATCTTGAGTTCTTTAGCAGGACAGAGATTTAAATAAGCTTCCTTAGTAGCTTTGAAAGCATCGGTGTCTGAGGGAACAGAATTGACTTCGGCTCTTGCAGCCTAGCCGCTGCTGGTAGCAGCAGAGTGGCAGTTGCTGAATAGGGTAGTTGTAGCTTAAAAGGCAGCAACAATTTAAAAAGAAAAACAATACCAAGGTGTCCTCAGCTCAAGCATATTTGATCAAAATATCAAAAAAGAAAGCTCTTCCAGGTCATTTCCCAAATGCCTCCACCCACATCATCCCTACAGGCAGCTCTGATCATAATTCTCTCTCTTGCTCTACCAATTATGCATTCAATGCAACCTAAAAGTTCTCCTAAAACCAATGGTCCATTTGGTTGAATTGTACTTGGGACTTTGCCAATACCTGAACCACTGAAGTAACTTTCCACCACCGTTCTGCCTCACCTTAATCATCAGAAAAACCCAAGAAGCAAGAGGATTCCTGCTCCTAGAAACTGATAGAAGACAAAGGACAGAACTAAATTGTGTTAAGGAGGTCTGCAAAGCTCCAATGTCCAGAAAAGAACAGACGTATCTACTACATCAAATAAACAGGCCATGGGTAGCTAACTGTATCCCAATAGAAAAGTCTTAGTCTCTCTGAAGGCCAACTTAGCCACAGAATACAATGGAAGAAGAGCTCTCAATATGGATCAGTGTGCGATTTTTTAAGGAAGTTGAAAGTTTGTATCAAAGAGAATTTCCAATTTCAAAGCCTTTATTCAAAAGAACTTTTGGCACCACGAGAGCCATCCAGATGTATCTTCAAGGCTAGATTCAGCCTGTGAGACTAACTTTCTGTTGGCCTTCAAAAGTGAAATAGAAAAGTTAAAAAACTGTTGAGGTTTCCAAGGTAGGAGAGGGTGAGGGGACCTTAGAAAAACATCCCTGGGCTTTCTCTCTGCTGCTATCTTCCAGAGCATGTGGTACTGTCCCCAGTCTACTTGAAACAAAGAATCAAGTGTTGGCTTGTGGCAAAAATTATTAATTTTTCACTAAAAGCTAAAGAGAAAGAGCAAGATAATATTTCCTTTCTCATACTCAAGAATGGTTTTCTTCTGAGTACTCTGGCAGCAAAGCAGAAAATAGCCAGGAGCAGAAACAACGCGGCAAGTCTTTCATTCCAAACAGCTGTTTCCCACATGTAGATTTAAATTTGCTGTGGAGAATTCAGGATCTTCTTCCGTTTAATACTTTTCTATAAAATGGAATTCATTGCAATGCAAAGAAGTCTAAATAATCACAGAGCGCCACACCAAATATGTAACCTCAGAAGGGTGTTAGACAGGAAGCAGGGTTGAGAGAGCCAGGTGAAGCATCCCTTTCTGGAATCAGCAATTCGGGAGTTAACAGATTTGAAAATGTCAAGAATCAGGAAGTTATGTCAGAGCCCATACAAGGTATTAACATAGCATAGCCACTACAGAGCAAAGCAGGCTGAATACCCAGCTCTCAAGAGTTAATGGAAATAAGATCTGGAATTACATGGTTGTCTCTGTCCACTTGTGTTTAGTCTGAATGAGGCAGCTTTGTATGTAGCAGGAATCAAAAAAAAAAAAAAAGAGACAGATATTGCGGTTCAAGCTAATGATCAGAGAAGCAAAGTAGCCAGCCTCTAGAGAGTTCTCACCTCTACCAATGCTCAGACTAAAGGGGCGATTCCTGAACCTCAGATTGCATCTCCAGACTGCATTTCTCTCCAGCAAGCCTCAGAATCCTAGACTGCTATGCTGTCCACCAAGTGGCTGGAGACTAATTCCTTAGACTGACATTGATTCTTCCTTATTTATCTCTCTAGTTCTGGGATTCAAGGCATGGGCTCTGTTATCTTATTTATTTAATTATTTATTTATACTAATTCACTTTTGTGTAGGCCTGGATGGCCTTGAACTCACAGAGATCCATCTGCTTCTGTGTCCTGAGTCCTGGGATTAAAGGCGTGTGCTGCCACCACCCAGCTTTTAGAACTAACTAGTGTGGCTAGCTTTGCATTGTGATCTCCAGTGACTTTATTAGATAATAAACAATATATCACCACATTTGTAAGTATAAAACAAACACTGGAATTTGAAGACAGTAAAAAAATGATGTTTTTACCACACATTGAGATAACATTTTATATAGCAGTTTCCTGATTAGTTTTTGTCATCTTGACACAACACAAACCAGGATCACCAGGGCAGAGGAAACCTCAACTGAGGAATTAGCTCCATCAGACTGGTCTGTGAGCACATTTATGCAGGTATTTTCTTGATAAATGATTGATGTGAAAGGGTCCAGACAGGTGTGAGTGATGGCGCTCCCAGGCAGGTGGGTCTCCTGGGTTATGTGAGAAAGCAAGCTAAGCAAACCACGGGGAGCAAGCCACTAAGCACTGTTCCTCCACGGTCTCTGCTTCAGTTTTTGTTTGTTTTGTTCTTGTTTTGTTTTTTGAGACAGGGTTTCTCTGTGTAGCCCTAGCTGTCCTGGAACTCACTCTGTAGACCAGACTGTCCTCTGCCTCCCAAGTGCTGGGATTAAAGGTGTGTGCCACCGCCACCCAACATCTGCTCAGTTCTTGCCTCCAGGTTTCTGCCGGAGGTTCCTTGGCTTGGTTCATCCTATTACGGCAGTGCCAACCTTGGGCAAATGTTCTAGTTTGTATACAAAAGCAAGCTGAACAAGCACGTAAAGCAATTCAATAAGCAGGGCTCCCTCATGGTCTCTGCTTCAGTTCCCACCAACAGCTTCCACTCTGGTTTCCTTCACTGGTGGACTGTGAACAACCTAGGTTGGTTTTCATCAGTGTTCTATCATAGCAACAGAAACACAAAGTAGAACAACTACTAAGTTGCCAAAATACATATCATTAAGTGTTAAGGCAAGAGGAAATCAGGATCCCAGAGATGTCCTGATGTCAGAGCATGAAATTCACCTTCTTAGCTACTCCCTTAAGAGGTGCAAAGGCATCAGGGGTGTGGGGGAGGGGACATATTAGGAGAACATCAATTCTCACACCTAGAAAAGCATTACTAGAGTACTTGTGTAACTATACCTGACTAGGGTTACCAAAATGATAAGGACAACGGAGATAATAAGGACGTTCTTAATTTATTTTAAATTCAAGCAAAATCAAAAGAAATGCAAACACCCAACTCTGACTATATGCTGTTAAATATGACATTCACTTTAAAATAAAGTTCAAGCTATCTAATCCACTATCTAATCTCTCTCTGACCTCATGTCCTGCCACTTCCTTTTGACCCCCCTGACACACTGGAATGAATGGTGCATCATTCCCCAATAGAAGCTTCCCACCACGCATTTTTGAAGCCTTTTCATTATTGGTACTTTCTTTAGAGAGTCTTTCTCTAGTCACTCTTTGTGATACTGTTCCCATCCTCTACCCCACATCAGTCTCCATCTGGTTACTTTATTGCCTTTGTGACTATTATCATTGTAAAAGTGTCTTATTTTTTTTTAACTTGTCTATTAGTATTCTCCTGTTTGTTTCTAGTATAAACCACATGAGTAGGAACCTATTCACTCCCATATGTTTATTGCTAGATCATTAAAGACAGTGGTATAGATTGTGTACTGCACAATTACATTATAGTCTGCAGGGTGCTCTGCATGGATACCTGTTGTAGAATATTATTTTAAGATTTGTTTATGCTGTGGAACATTTAATTATGCAAAGATGTGTTGCATTTTTTTATGTTGCATTTGTTTAACTCTGTGAAGCTGTGCTACTGTGCCTGTCTAAAGCACCCAATTGGCTTAATAAAGAGCTGAATGGACAATAGTGAGGCAGGAGAAATAATAGGCAGGGCTGGCAGGCAGAGAGAACTAATAGGAGGAGAAATCTGGAAAGAAGAAGCAAGAGACAAAGAAGGAGCAAGATAGAACAAGGAGAGGAGGGCATCAGGGGCCAGCCATCCAGCTACGCAGCAAGCCACAGAGAAAGAAGTAAAGAGAGGTATACTCAAATAGAGAAAGACAAAAGCCCAGAGGCAAAAGATAGACGGGATAATTTAAGATAAGAAAAGCTGGCTAGAAACAAGCCAAGCTAAGGCCAGGCATTTATAATTAAGACTAAGCCTCCATGTGTGATTTATTTGGGAACTGGGTAGTAGGCTCCCCAAAAGAACAAAGAGTAAAAACACAGCAACAGGTACCTGTCATATATGGTGCTCAACAAACATCCAACAAATGAATGTATGTGTCTTGTTATATATGAGAAATGTCATCTCTTCATATTGTCCCTCCCCACGGATTCACGTAGTCATTATTATTAAATTAACTCATATACTCGTTACTGTTATCACTTACTTGGGAATGCTTTAATGAGTTTCCAAATGACATTTCTCCCACTTCTGTCCTTGTCACTACCTACTACTTGAACTTATATTAATTTTTCACAGGATATTGATACTCTCCCTTGTATCAGAAGTAATCTAGGAGGTAGACTATGTCTTTTAATTCTCTAGGCAACTAATAAATTGTTCTTACATCCCTCGTCCTTAATATAAAGATGCTCAGGTGAGACAATCAGTTTTCTTTAAAAGCTGAGGTTCTAATTCAGAAAAAAAATCTTTAGAAGGGACCAGACTCCCTTTCTCAAGTTATGTCTGTATGTATACAACTGACTGTTAACTTTACTTTAGAGGTTATTGTATTGTGAAGGAATTTTTTATTTTTGTTTTTTTAATTACTAATTCATCTTATTGAATTTTTATTAGAATTTTCACAAATAATGGAAGAATCCATTGAAAAAAGGCAAAACAACATTTAAACTTGTTATAACTAGATTTTGAAAACAAGTCCTGTGGAGAACTCAGAGGTCTCTATTCTCAAGGTCAAGATTTCTCCCATCTTGCCTGAAGGAAGTACTTCAGCTTGCCAGATAGAAAAGAGATTGTTAGGGACTTCCTCAAGTCCAGAACCATAAGGAATATTCTGGATCAGAATACAAGGAATTAAGCAGAGAAAAGTTGGGGAATTTGAAATTATAAGTGAGGAATCAATGTTATTTAATTATTCAATCTGGTTTCTTTCATTTGATTTGTACTCCTGAGCATTTACTACAGGCCTGGCCCTTTCAAACTGTTTATCTCACTTTTTTATATGTATTGTTATTTTTTATAATCCCATCCATTAGTATTGTATTTACATCCTTTCCATTCTCCCCTCTCTCACTTCACGTTCATCCTGTGTATGACACCCAAGTTGTAACTTTAATCCAGGCACTTACAGCCCACAGGAGGTGGTAATAAAAATGGTATTCAGGCAGGGCAAATCATTTTCTCAGAAATATAATCAGTCCTTCTTGGAAAAATCCTGGACAGACACTTACCTGCATCTGGTTGGGTTCAGATTTGTTTTTTTTTGTTGTTGTTGTTGTTGTTGTTTTGTTTTGTGTTTTAAATATATGTGTTTATGTGTGTGAATGTTTTGCTCACATGTAGGTATGTGTCCCACGGGTACAACTGGTACACAAAGAGGCAAGAAGGAAGGCATCAGAATCCCTGGAGCTGTAGTTACAGAAGGTTGTGAGCTACCATGTTGGTGCTGGGAACCAAATCCAGGTCCTCTGCTGAGGACCCCTGAGCCCTCCCAGCAGCTCCGATTATGAAACCAGCTGCCTTAGTTACTGTTGTTTCCATAAAGAGGCACTGTGGTCAAGGCACCTTAGAGAAGGAAGCATTTAACTGGGACTTTCATACAATTTCATAGTTAGTTTGTGACCATCTTGGTGAGAAGCTTGGTAGCAGGCAAGCAGATATGGCATCGGAGCAGTAGCTGAGAGCTTCCATGTGATCCACAGGCAGGAGACAAAGATCTGGGAACTACTAGCTGGGAACAATATGGGCTTTTAAATCCTCAAAGCCCACCCCTGGTGCACACATCCTTCATCAAGGCCTCACCTCCTAATCTTTCTCAAACAGTTACGCCAAGCATTCAAACATGTGAGTCTCCGGGACTCATCCTCATTCAAACCACACTACTCATCAGCCACAATCTGTTCATATACTAGCAAGCAAGGAGATATATTTTAGGGTTCAGGCCCTGTTGGTCTTGCTCAATGATCACGTTTCTGATACTTGCCCCAACCTGTGGTGAGGATGGGGTATATATAAGGAACACATCGATTTGGAAACTTCTGTCTCTCCAAGGATAACACAGTGATGCAAACTACCAAGAGACCAGGGAACACAGTAAAGTAATTGCAAATAAATTTTCAGTTCTATCTCTTCCTGGCTTGATGATTCTTTAACCAGGTGTTTAGTCTTTCTGAGGCTTAGTTTCCTTTTCTGCCTAGTAGAGAAAACAATAGCAACTATCTCATAGTTTTAAGGACCGAGTGAGTCAATGTATGTGAAGCTTTTAGTTCTGAACGTGGTGGATTTTAAGTATTAAAGTTATTGTTGCTGTTATCACACTGATTTCAAGTTGTGTTCAACCCCTCACTGATTTTTCTTTCTGCTGAAGTGCAGTCTTTTCATTGCTGTGCTGTCGGCTGAGATTGACTAAGGTCAAATGTCATTGCCTCTCCAGCCCTGGTTCCAGCTTAGATGTGTATGGAGAATAGCATGTCACTCTGTGTGTGTGTGTGTGTGTGTGTGTGTGTGTGTGCGTGCGTGCATGCGTGCGTGCACGCACCCGTGTGTGTTTTCGTTGTATATAACAGTCATGGGTTTCATAAAGATAATTCCACACATTCATACAAATAGATATTTCATATACTTTAACCATATACACTCTTTGCCTTAGCTAGGGTATTTATTGCTGTGATAAAACATGACAAAAAGCAGGGTTTAGTTCAGTTTACAGTTCCCCATCACAGTCCATCGCTGAGGGGAGCAGGGCAGGGACTCAAGCAGAACAGAAACCTGGAGCTTGGAACTGAAGTGGAGGTGATATTTTAGGTAATCCTCACATGTCAGTAGTCTCTCTTCAAGCAACCATACATTTTCAAGAGCTCCGGAGTAAGTGAGCTATGGAGCTAAGTTCTGTTCACTCTTTAAAGGGTTCCTTCTGTCACTCATGCCCACAGTTTTTTATCATTCCTGCCAGTTTTAGCTTCTGTGTTTGTGCAATTATACCACGTCCTTTTCCCCTCCAGTCTTCTGTTCTTCTGTTTTCTGGCCTGTTTCGCTTCTTATGTTTTTGTGGATTTAGGAAACAAAAGCTATCAAATGGCTTTTAGGGATTATATTACATAATCAAGGCACCTCTATCCTGAGGTGATCAGCCCAGCTACCATGAGGCAGAGGGCTTGAGTTTGGGTTTGACATGTGTCTCTGCAATGTTTGTTTTAACTATGGGTTCAGAGTTTATTATGGGTTCCTTGAATTAATCTAGAAATTCAGATTTATAAAGATGGATGCTGGAGAGACAAAACTACGCACTGGCACCCATCTCACTGAGGATACAGCTAAACACACAAAAGCCTCAAGCACTACTGTCCATGGTGAGGCACCTAACCTAATCAGCCACCAGCTTCCTCCATGTTAGCTCCCCTCCAGTCTCTTCGCTTGTCTCTGAGCTCCCCTCGGCCTTTGCATGCCCCATCTGGCTACGGCACTCTTTACCGGTGTCCACATGGTTGCATTCTTCGCTTTATTCAAAGTTGTTTCCTCCTTCCCTTCTTTTGCCACCTTATCTGAAATAGCACACATTTTCTCTCTCTCCTTCTCCAGACCCTCCCGTTTCGCAGTATTTATCACCACCAGCCACGTCTTTATGTGATGGTTTATTCCTTTTGTGGTTCTTTTTCCACCAGGCATGATATAAGTTCCAAGAGAACAGGGGTTGGTTGGTTGTTTATCCTTCTAGAAACAAAACAACCTTCCTGATGATTCCTTTAGTACGTAAAGCCCCTATTTGACTCAGCCTTCATCCTGCTTTCCTACTGCATAGAAAACTGCTCCTTGGACGTCACATGACTTCTCCCTCATCCACTAGTGCTCCTCCTCTGATGTCTATCTCCACAGGTAGGACCTGCTCTGTCTCTCCCGTGCTTTTATTGCACTTACCACACTCAGATACTAAATCCTCGTGTTCTTATTTATTTATCCCCTCACTATAAACTCCACAGTGACGCTCACTGCAGCCTCAGCTTTTCAAGCAGCTCATCACCAAATATTAGTTAGGTGTCCAATATGCTTCTGTCAAATAAATAAATTCATCATCATAAGAAATAGTTTAAGATTTTTGCTAGTCTCAAAGAGTCTCAAGATGAAAGCTTTATTTTACTTTGATCTGCTAAGTATAATAGATACCCACTAGCTTACAACGTAATTGAAGAGTAAAATAATAAAAGTATTTCGCAATTATATAGAAAAATGGTGCTGATTCTATGATCTTGCTCCCAGGCTAATCCAAGAAACTACCAAGTACATGGAGTTTGTCTTCTGTCTCCTCTGGAAGAACCTCTTCTTCCTTCTGCTTTCTCTTCTCCTCTCAAATCTCTTCTCTGCTAGTGATGGGTAAATCTTGTTACATGTGTATTTTGTGGTGAGTTTCCGATCACTGAGTGGAAAATGACTCTTACTGGCCCTTCTCTTTCTGTATAATCATTGAACTACTTTTACTGGAAATGCATGGTCTCATTAAAAGCTATATTTTTAAATGCAATTCTTAAGGAAAAAATGTATTGCTGCAGCTTACTTAAGAGCATAGTGCTGATAAATTAACGTCAAAATAAATGAGAGATAAGGAAGGTTTCTACACCTAGAAGTAGCTTTTCAGAGAAACTAAGTTTCAGGGCCCCTCATTTATATGAGTCATTTGTCATCATTTTTTCTTAAAGTATTCTCTGAATTGTTGCCATTTTGTGTTACTATTTATGTATTAATAGTACACAACATACTTTACCACAAGCAAACACAAACTGACCCACTCAGGATAATTAGTTTCCTTCTCTTATCTCTGTTTGTTTGTTTGTTTGTTTAGAGCCTTTGAACATCTCTTTTCTAACTCTTCATAAAACGGAACAGTTTACTACAAACCATTGTCATCCGTCTCTGCTGCAGAATACCAGAGCTTGATCCCTTCTATCTGAGTCTGGGCATCTATTAGCCAACTCACTTTATAAGTTATTCTCTGCCCACCTACATCAAACTACAAAATATTTTAAAATATGCCTAAAGGATCATGACCCATTGGGGTAAAATTTGTGCAAAAAAAAACCCTTGTAGGCAGAAGAAATACTAGAGGTAACAGATTTACTGAACTAAGAGAATGAAGCATTAAGAGTAGTGGCCTCCCTGGAGTGGTGGAGAAATGTCAGATTAGGAAAGCTCTGAAAAGCAGTGCTAAAGATTGGAGACTTACAGAAGTGGTTTTAAGCTTGTATTCTCAAGAGAGCATTCTAGCAGCAGTGTGGAAAATAAGTATAATTTAGGCCCAATTCTAAATTTAGTCATATAAGTGAAAATAGCTGTTAAGATGAAAGGGGAGTGAATCTGAGAATTATGACTTGAAATTGTTTTGTATTCTTGTTTTTCTCCTCAACATGGATGTTCCCTTCATTGTAAAAGAATGAAATTATTCTCATACTCCAAATTCAAAAATAAGATCTCTAAAATACAAGGAAAATTTTATTATCATGAATTTTCTTCCTTGTAACCTCTCTAGTAGCCAAATTTTATTATGATTTGTTTTTCTTCAATTAATTCAAAATGCCCAGAAAACTGCAAGCTGAGATGAGACAAATTCAAATAAATACAGTTTTAAACAATAAACTCTTTTTATGTTTGTTAAACTAACAAAATACAGTCTTAGTTACTTTTCCTATTGCTGTGACAAACACCCCTTGAAAGCAACTTCTGGGAGAGAAAGGGCTTATTTTGACTCACAGCTCAAAAATATAGTCCAGCATTGCAGGGCAGTCATGGCAGCTGGAGCGTGAGGCAGCCGTCACATGCACTTGACAGTCACACTGCATCTGCAGTCTGTGACCATTAAGTGACAGATGCTGGTACTCAGCTCACTTTCGTCTTTTCATGTAGGTCCCAGGGCCCAAGTCCAGAGAAGAGTGCTGTGTACTTGTAGGTGGATCTGCCCACCTCAGTTAGTCTCACCCAGATAATCCCTCACAAGCGTGTACGGAGGCTTGTCTGTGATTGTGAATCCTGGCAACCAATACCAACAATTACAGAGTCCAAACTGATAAAACTGAAACAGGATGCATGCACAATATTAGTGGTGTTCTCCATTTGGAAAATCATACAGTACTAAGCAGCAAAAGTTACATAACTGTTCTTTGCTCCAATAATACCACTTTTGGAAAATCTTCAAAATCAACTTTAGACTGGGATCAAAGTGCAGTTGCTTTCTAGTTAGAATGTTGTTAGATTGTAATTTACAGACATTTTAATAGGTAGTCTTTTATAAACTACTATTGGGAGGGCAGATGATACGTAAATCATTTGATAATCATTTACCTACCAATAACGTACTTCTGAAGTTGATAGAGCTGACAATTTTGGAAAGGGTGTTGTCTTAGTTAGGGTGTCTATTGATGTGAAGAGAAACCATGACCAGAGCAACTTTTACAAAGAAAAACATTTAACAGAGGTGGCAGCTTACAGTTTCAGAGATGTAGTCCATGGCAGTGAGCATGGCAATGGAGCATGGCAGTGGGCAGCAGACATGGTGCTGGAGACGGAGCTGCTACATGTTGATATGTGGGCAACAGGAAGTAGACTGAGTACCACACTGAAAGGACCTTGAGCAAAAGCGACTTCAAAGTCCGCCCCCACAGTGGACACACTTCCTCTATCTCACCTACTTCCAAACACCACACCTCCTAACAGTGTCACTCCCTTGGGGGCCATTTTCTTTCAAATCACTGCAGGCATCTATTTTATCATTCATTGTATTCATTTTTGAGGCGATTGTTTGTTTGTTTGTTTGTTGTTGAGGCAGGGTCTAGCCTGGAACTTGCTATTTAGACCAGATTGGTCTCAAACTCACAGAGATCTGCCTGTCTCTGTCTCTTGAGTTCTAGGACAAAAAGTGTGCACTGATATGCCTGGTTATTCACTTATTCCTACATTAAAAAAAAAGAAAAAGAATGTAATTCTGGAGCTGACAAGATGGCTTAGTGGGTAAAGGCACTGACTGCCAAGCTTGGTGATCTGAGTTCAATCCTCGGGACCCACGTGGTGGAAGGAGAGAGTAGAGGTTATCTTCTGACCTCCACACATGGTCATGGCACCCATGTACACTCAGGCCTGTGCATGCCTCTCAATCCATAAGTAAGCATAATGAAAAACCTAAAAACATAACTCTACAATTAAATAGTAAGGCTTATAAAAATAAACACATTAGATATTTTTAAATAAGTAACTACTTAAAATGCTCAATAAAAGGTGAAGTAGAAATAAATTGGGAACAATAATTATGCTTGTGACTATAAGCAAAAATGTAATATTCACAATATAGAGTTCTTAAAATTTTAAGGCAGAAATCTGACACAATAAAATTGTTAGTGACATAAACAAGTCAGAAGATGAACTGGAAAATGGACAGTAAGTATAACAAAAGATTTTCAAATTTATAGTAAAAGAAAAAGAGGGAAGATGGGAGGGAGGGAAGGAGAAAAAAGGGGAAAGAAAGGAAGGAGAGAGGGAGGGAGGGAAATCTTTTTGACTTACCAAAAATGAAAAGGACATGCTAGAGTGGTGTGTGTTAAGAACGGACCTTCACTGGGGCTGGAGAGATGGCTCAGCAGTAAAGAGGAGTGACTGCTCTTTCAAAGGATCCCAGTTCAATTCCCAGCACCCACATGGCAGCTAACAACTGTCTATAACTCTAAGATCTGACACTCCCACACAGACATACATGTAGGCAAAACATCAATGTATATAAAATAAGAATAATTAAATCATTAAAAAAAAGAATGGACCTTCAGGCAGAAATGGCTGACAGTGTAAGAGAATTGGCTACTCTTCCAGAGGACCCTGGTTTAGTTCCCAGCATCCACATGGCAGGTTACATCTGTAAGTTCAGTTCCGGGATATCTAACATCTTCTAGCCGCACACACATGAGGTACAGACGTACATGCAGGCTTTGCAGAATTGTAAATTTATGTTTCTGAAGGGAACAGTTTAAAAATAGGCACCTATTTAAAAGTAGATACATACTTTTGATCTAGCAATTTCTCTTCTAGTGTGGTATTCTTAGTCTGTAACTACAAAAAGCACTCAAAGATGGATACCCAGGCTATGCTCTATAGTACTACTTTCTGCTGGTGAAAGCTTTGGAAACCATCTGTCCTTTAGCAGTGACTGATTTAATAATTTATTGCTCAATTAGACTGCATAGATCTATCTGAACAGACATTAGATGTTTATAACTATTATTTCTCTAAAATCAGAGTATAAAACAGTATATATCTGACTTGATAGTCATACAAACTGTGTGTGTGTGTGTGTGTGAGAGAGAGAGAGAGAGAGAGAGAGAGAGAGAGAGAGAGAGAGAGAGAGAGAAGACAGCTATAAAACTGGCAACATTATTGAAGAAGCTATCTTTGAGATTTTTTGTGTGATTTTTATTTTCTCTTTTATACTTTGGCGAATTGTTCCGATTTTTTCTTTAATTTAAATTAAACACAAGTTTGCTTCACATGTCAATCCCAGATCCCTCTCCCTCGTCTCCTCTCCCACCCCCTTCAACCCTCCCCCAACCCCTCCCCCAATTCCCACTCTACTCTCCAAGGAGGGTGAGGCCCTTCATGGGGGATCTTGAAAGTCTATCATATGATCCCAGGCAGGGCTTAAGCCTTCCCTCAAATGTCCAGGCAGAGACAGCATCCCTCCATGTGGAATGGGCTCCCAAAGTCCATCTGGATGACAGGGCTAAATGCTGATCTATTGCCCGAGGCCCCAAAGAATGCTGAGGCCTCCTCACTGTCACCCACCTTCAGGGGGTCTGAATCAGTCCCATGCTGGCCTCTCAGCTATCAGTCTGGGATCTATGAGCTCCCCCAGTTCAGGTCAACTGTTTCTGTGGGTTTCACCTGCCAAGTCTTAACCCCTTTGCTCATCACTCCTCCCTCTCTGCAACTGGGTTCCTGGAGTTCAGTTCAGTGTTTAGCTGTGGGTGTCTGCCTCTGCTTCCATCAGTCACAGGATGAAGACTCTAAGATGGCATACAAGGAAGTCATCAATCACATTATCAGGGAATGACATGTAAGGCAGCCTCTCCACTATTGGTTAGATTGCCAGTTGGTGTCATCCTTGTATACCTCGGGACATGTCACCAGTGTTAGATCTCTCTGCAAAACTATAATGGCTCCTTCTATTATGGTATTTCTTATCCTCCTCTCCTCTATTCTTCTCCCGACTCAACTTTCCTGCTTCCCCATGTCCTCCTCTCCCCTCCTCTTTACCCCCTCTCTTTCTCCAAGCTTCCTCACACACACCCCCATGCTCCCAATCCCCTCAGAAGAGTCTGTCCTGTTGCCCTTCTCTGGATTACCATGTATATCTCTCTTAGGGTCCTTCCTGTTTCCCAGATTCTCTGGCTATGGGATTGTAGGCTGGCACTCCCCTGTTTCATGCCTAAAATCCATTTATGAGTGAATACATAGCATGTTTATCTTTTTGTGACTGGGTTACCTCACTCAGGATGATTTTTTTTCTAGTGCTGTCCATTTGCCTGCAAATTTCAAGATTCCATTGTTTTTTTCCGCTGAGTAGTACTCCATTGTGTAAATGTACCACCTTTTCTCTATCCACTCTTTAGTAGATGGGCATCTAGTTTGCTTCTAGGTTTGGGCCATTATTACAAACAATGCTGCTATGAACATAATGGAGCAGATGTCCTTGTACGAATGTGCATCTTTTGAGTATATGCCTAAGAGTGTAATTGCCGCATCTTGTGGTAGACTGATTCCCATTTTTCTGAGGATTCTCCTAACTGATTTCCAAAGTGGCTGTACAAGCTGGCACTCCCACCAGCAGTGGAGGAGTCTTCCCCTCTCTCCACATCCTCTAGAGCATGAATTGTCATTGGTGTTTTTTATTTTAGCCATTCTGACAGGAGTAAGATGGTATCTCAGAGTTGTTTTGATTTGCATTTCCCTGATGGCTAAGGATGTTGAGCACTTTCTCAAGTTTCTCTCAGCCATTTTAAACTCCTCTATTGCGAATTCTCTATTTAGTTCTGTACCTCACTTTTTAATTGGATCCTTTGGTGCTTTGGAGACTTGCTTCTTGAGTTCTTTGTAAATTTTGGAGATCAGCCCTCTGTCAGATGTGGGGTTAGTGAATATCTTTTCCCAATCTGTGGGTTGCCTTTTTGTCTTGTTGACTGTGTTCTTTGCCTTACAGAAGCTTCTCAATTTCATGAGGTCTCATTTATTAATTGTCGGTCTCAGTGTCTGTGTTACTTGTGTTATGTTCAGGAAGCAGTCTCCTGTACCAATTTGTTCAAGGGTACCTCCCACTTTCTCTTCTAAGAGTTTAAGTGTGGCTGGATTTATGTTGAGGTCTTTGATCCATTTGGACTTAAGTTCTGTGCAAGGTGATAGACATGGCTCTATCTGCAGCCTTCTACAAGCCAATATCCAATTATGCCAGCACCATTTGTTGAAAATGCTGTCTTTTTTCCAATGTATAATTTTAGCTTCTTTGTCAGAAATCAAGTGTTCATAGGTGTGTGGGTTAGTATCAGGGTTTTCAATTCCATTCCATTGTTCTACCTGTCTATTTTTGTGCCAATGCCAAGGTGTTTTCAAGACTATAGCTCTATAATAGATCTTGAAGTTAGGGATGGTGATGCCTCCTTTATTGTATAGGATTGTTTCGGCTATCCTGGGTCTTTTGTTTTTCCATATAAAGTTGAGTATTGTTCTTTCAAGGTCTGTGAAGAATTGTGCCGGTATTTTGATGGGGATTGCATTGAATCTGTAGATTGCTTTAGCAAGATTGCCATTTTTACTATGTTAATCCTACCAATCCAAGAGCATGGGAAATCTTTCCATTTTCTGGTATCTTCTTTAATTTCTTTCTTTAAAGACTCAAAGTTCTTGCTCTACAGGTCTTTCACTTGTTTTGTTAGTGTTATCCCCAAATATTTTATGTTGTTAGGGGCTATCGTAAAGGGTGATGGTCCTCTGATTTCTTTCTCAGCCCAATTGTCGTCTGTATAAAATAGGGCTACTGATTTTGTTAAGTTAACCTTGTAGCCTACCACTTTGCTGAAGGTTATTTATCAGCTGTAGGAGTTCCCTTGTAGAGTTTTTTTGGGTCATTTATGTAAACTATCATATCATCTGCAAATAGTGAAAGTTTGACTTCTTACTTTTCAATTTGTATCCTCTTGATCTCCTTTTCTTGTCTTATTGCTCTAGCTAGAATTTCAAGTACAATATTGAAAAGATATGAAGAAAGAGGACAGTTGTTTCAATTTTAAAAGCAATGACTATGTAAATTAAAATCAGGGGAAAAGTGAAAAAAGTGTACTCCCCATATTATTTGTTGTTGTTTTGAGATATTTTATGTAAAAATGCATGGTAACATGTTGTACTAGCTGGTTTTGTGTGTCAATTTGATACAAGCTAGAGTCATCAGAGAGGAATCTCAGTTGATGAAATATATCTATGTGATCCAGCTGTAAGGTATTTTATCAATTAGTGATCAATGGGGGAGGGCCAAGCCCATTGTTGGTGGTGCCATCCCTGGGTTGATAGTCCTAGCTTATAGAAGAAAGCAGTCTGAACAAGCCATGCAAGCAAGTAACACTCCCCCATTGGCCTCTGTGTCAGCTCCTAGTCCCAAGTTCCCACCCTGTGTGAGTTCTGGTCCTGACTTCCTTTGGTGATGAACAGCAATATGGAAGGGTGAGCTGAATAAACCCTTTCTTCTCCAGCTTGCTTTGGGTAATAGTGTTTTGTTGCAATGGTAGAAACCCTAACTAAGACACATGATGTATATGCACCTTCAACTCCATCTACCTGAATGAGTACCACTGGCTACTTTTTACAACCATATCTTTATACTAAATGCTTCATATTGAGAAAAACATTCTTGAAACTCCTTCATAATTTATGTTATCAATTATTCAAAATGTAGAAAGGGAAGTGGTCAACTGGAATTTGAGTAAGAATTTCTTTTTAATTTGTTTTCCTTTTCTGTTAATTACATTTAAGAAATCTCTATCAAGGCAAATCAATTTTTACCTGAGGGATTTGTCTTTTATTTTACTCTAGTTTGACACACCCCATGCCCTCCTTGCCATAATAATACAGGGTCTGGGACTGCTCTGGCCACCTCCTTGACTGTTACATCCCCACCCCCACCCACCCCCAACATTGCTGGACTGTTCCATTTTCCCAGAGAGGGAAGTTGTTATTAGAAATCTGACTTTTTAGTCCCCTATCTAGCAAAGACGCTTCAATATCACCAGTGTAACCATCAGAACAACTTATAGTAAGCAAACACATGCAATTATAAGGGAATCCGATGAAATTTTTAAGTTGGGACGCTCTTTCTCGCTCCAACCAGAACTCCCTGTGAAGAACCGGTTGATCACAGGCTCAGGTATGAGACAGCACTGCATTCCCCACTCTTAAACGCTTAGGTAACTTTCTAATGTTACTAAGTCTCTATTAGTGTTTCCTTCCAGATGAACCAGCATGCATTCTGTCCTTCCCTTCATGATTTCTCTAACTACAATTAATAGAGCCTTTCGTTTGGGATTCACCCCTGCTCAGGGGTTCATAGGGTTGGAGCTGGGCGGGCTGCAACACAGTAACTAGGATATTCAAGCTTCAAATTCCAGGAGTTGTGGACAATAGGAGAGGAAAGTCTATACCCCTGCATTTAGGCCAGCAGACCCTTTGTTTCAAAGGAACAATATCACTGTCTTTCATATACTGACAAAGATTTCACCAGGTTCCCAGTAAGAATTAGGAGTATCATTACACTCATAGTCTATATTATTTATAATTTGCTTATATATATTCACTTTTATGAGTTTTTTATATATACATATACTTACATATATATATATTGCAAAAGCAGAAGTTAAAAGAAAATTCCCCCACAGGCATACAGACACAGGGTAAATCTAGAGTGTGACACCAAGGAAGCGGCCCCTCACACAGACAACATACAGAACTACCTTTGTACAAATAGTGCAAATAACATAATTTTGTTTTGTAAAAGACTTCTGTTCAGAATAAAGAGTACACAGAGAGAGAGAGAGAGAGAGAGAGAGAGAGAGAGAGAGAGAGAGAGAGAGAGAGAGAGAGAGAGAGAAGTAAAAGAAATGTAAGTGCAATGGGAAGACGAATCCTCCACAACTTCCTGCGTGCTTGGACTTTACATGTTTTATTTCGCTTGCTTTTCACTGAGAAGTCTAATGAAGTTTTATTTCAAGAAGTTTTCTCAGAGATTAAAAAAATCTAGAAGTTACAGAGTAAGGATGCGGGCATGAATGTTATTCTTAAATTAATGCTTTTTTCATGGGCTGCCTCCAAGTAAAGGACTTCAGCAGTTACTCTCTCATCTCACTTTCCATTTAAACCAATTACCCAGCAAGATTAGCTTTACAGTGGTCAGCTTCTTAGTGCATTCGTGGTAGGATGGAAATGAAAATGTAGACATTGGGATTCAGACTATTTTCTTATTCTGGTCAGTAAATCATTTTGTCTTTGTCTTTGTAGCCAGTGTAGATTTGAAGATGTGAAAACTATTTTTAACTGCTACATTTAAGCTAGATCTTAATATTAGCAATTTTTCTAGAACAAATACCGACTAATATTACAGTGTACATATTGTGTCTATGATCATTTGAATATAAGAGGCTATATATAGTCTGAGAATTTCGTGTGATGATGATTTATTAAGACCCAGTAAGCCTATTTTTTCCCTTCTTATAAACTCTGTGATTTGGGCCAATCATTTCCAGCTTATTCATCTCTGAAAGGGACACAGTTGTATAACACTTTGGTCATGGCATATTAATTCCTTAGTAAAGCCAAGGCAATTTCTTGGTGTCTAACTTCAGTAAAATGGAAAGTTTTAGAAAAATCTTTGAAAGGTTGACCTATAACTTTTTTTTGATGAGAGTAAAAACACTTAAAATATTTTGTGGGTGTTATTTAAGGACTTACAACTATACAAATGTTAAATATAAGTAATATTTATATTACTTCTATAAAGAAGATTATATATTTGACATTTTTCAAAATTAAAACTTTCTAATAATACATTTATTTAGATTTGGTTATATGCTAGGCATTATACTAAAATCTTACAATTATAGATTCCTTTCCTTTTACCCTAGCCATATACACTAGCCACAATTAAAATTTCTAATTTCAAATGAAAAAAAATATGGGGTTGAGAAAGATACATGACTCTCTTGGAATAGGAAGACTTGAATGCAGTATCTGAACTGCAATGTGTACTGCTAACCAGGAAGAAATGCGTGAAACAGCAAACTTTTCAGCCCTTTAGCTCAGCACACTCATGTGATATTACAAGGGCCTTAATCCCTAACAATAACGGATTCTAATCCAGTAGCACTGGTTTGGGAGTAGGCAGCATGTAAACAGGGAAGCCCTGTATGTAATCTCTGTGAGGTGGCTCTTCCTAGGCATCACAATCTTTAGATTTGCCCTGTTATCTGTATGTAAACAGGGAAGCCCTGTACGTAATCTCTGTGAGGTGGCTCTTCCTAGGCATCACAATCTTTAGATTTACCCTGTTATCTGTATGCCTGTGGAGTTGCTGTTTTAACTTCTGCTTTTGCAATATATTCATTTAGTTGAACATGACTGAACTGTATAATAAACTTCCATAAAAGCGAATATGTGTACATACCATTTGTGTCTTCTGAGTTAACTGACAATGAGCTGAGGAAAAGAGTCTGGCAAAGTACAAATAATACTCCTAATTCTTACTAGGAACCTGGTGAGATCTTTGTCAGTATATGAAAGACAGTGATGCTGTTCCTTTGAAACAAACGGTCTTCCATGGTCTGTTGATTTGTCTGTGCATACATGAGGGAAGGTACCTGTCAATCTATGAATGGCTTTAGCTTGTCGCATGTGTTTGTGTGCATGCTCGTTTGTTGAGTTGGTGTCACAATGCAGTCTAGACTTTCCTGGGACTCACTGCATAGCACAGGCTGTGCTAGCACTTGAGATGTTCCTGCTCCAGCCTCCTGAGTGATGAGATTTTAGGAATGTATCCCTGTGCCCAGCACAGTCCATATTGGTCTCTTGTGTCAGGGTAACAGTCAGAAGGAAGTTGAGTTCCACTTTCAAGACAGCAGAAGAGGGAGCATCAGAGTATGGAAGAGGATACTAATGTTACTTTTTTTTTGTTTTTTTTTTTTTGTTTTTTCGAGACAGGGTTTCTCTGTAGCTTTGGAGGCTGTCCTGGAACTCACTTTGTAGACCAGGCTGGCCTCGAACTCACAGAGATCCACCTGCCTCTGCCTCCCAAGTGCTGGGATTAAAGGCGTGCGCCACCAACGCCCGGCTATTAATGTTACTCTTAAGGGGCCACACTGAACTGTGGTAAGAAGAGTTGGGCCATGTTTGTGAGATGAAGCATGAGAACATAGCTCAAACTTACTAGGTAGCCTTGAAGCCCTGATCCTTCTGCCATTTGAATGCTGAGATTACAAGTGTGTCTCACCATGCCTGGCTTTGAAGAAATTGTTTTAAATCTATACTTACTGTGAAAATGACAGTTACTTATTTATGCTAAGTATGTATATATTTATAAAGCAGTGTGTGTGAGTGATGGTATGTGTGGTGTACAGATGCGTGATACACACCAAGTGTGCGTGTGCATGCAGAGACCAGAGAAGAGCACTGCTTGTCTTCTCTTCCCTCTCCATTTTATTGTCTTGAGAGAGGCTCTCACTGAGACACAAGCTCACTGTATCAGCTAGGCTGGCCAAAGGAGCTCTTAGGACCTGCTTCTTTGTACCTCTTCTTCAGATGCTGGTGGTTAAGGACATATACACACATGTCTGACTCTTACATGGGTGCAGATGACTCAAACTGAGGTTTTCATTACGAACCAGCACATGCTCTTGTCCACTGAGCTTGTACACAGTGTATAACTGTGTGTATGCTTGTGTATAAAGCCCAGCCCAGACTACCAAGAAGCTGAGGAAAGTGTCTAACAACCACTTATCGTAAACCTCTACCTAGCTGATAACTCTAAAGCTAATTTTTCATTTAGACTTTAGATTATATTTGACCTTTAAATCCTGACTCAGTTCATTCCCATTTTATAAAAACACATTTATTGGCTTAAAAACTTTCATATTCTCACCCATTCACATATTTGGCACACATTTCTCATGTTCCAGATCTGAGCCATTCAGTTTTTAACCATAATTCTTTATATGAGTTAAAGATCTGAAACACCGAAGAGATCTTGCCAAATGTCAACACAATTTTTACTACGTTTATTGGGAAACCTTTCATTCTTCTTTCCAAGACATTCCCCACACGACAGAAATGAGTTCTGTGGGCATCTGCTGAGATTACTTGTGTCTTCTGACTTACTGATATGATGCATTATTTATTAGGTTAGTGGAGTCACACCTTTGCAGTGCTCTTGGAGACATAAGTATTATGGTAGATTTTTTAGATTACTATTGAATTAAGACTTTAACTGTTTGAGGATGTTTTTTAGTTTCTATTTTAAGAGTTGTCAGTGGTGGTGCTGGAAAAATGACTCAGTGTGTAAAAGAGCTCACTCTGCAAGCCAGTGTGAGTGCCTGAGTTCAGCCCCTTACACCTGTTTATAAGAAAAAAAAAAGCTGGGAGTGGGAGTGGCCCTGCTTGGCACTGTAGGGAGGAAACAGGAGGATCCTGGGGCTTGCCAGCTGCTAGCCTAATGCAGGGTGAGAGACCCTGTCTCAAAGGAGTAAGTGGAGAATGACAGAGCAGGACGTCCAGCATTCTCTCCTGGCTGCCACATGTGTGTGCACACCTGTGAACATTGGCACACACATGCGTGCATACACTGCACACACACAAGTACACACAATGAACAATTCGGGAGATATAATTTAGCCTTGGGCTTTTGCTAGTCTAATAAAATGAATAAGGTAATTTTAAATTATTTTTAAATTCTCAAACTATAAAACATGAGCAATTTTCCATTTTATAAAAGTTTGATGATTTGGTTGAGCTCAGCAATACTTCAGAGTAATTCTTTTTTTTAAATAGAGTAATTCTTTAGTAATTGAAAAAGTCTATCTTTTGGTTGATTGCTCTTGATCAACTACAAAGACGGTGGTTATAGAAAGTATGGTGAAGAAAATGACTCTGGGCTCACATCTAACAGATAACATTTTCTGGTCCTTTCTAGCCAACCTTTAAATGATAAAATTGTCATTATGTATTATATTTTTCTAAGTTTACACTATACTAAATTATTAGTCTCCTATAACAGTATTTTTTTAAAGATAGGACACGTTTCTTTATGGATTCAGTTGATAAGACATTTAATTGTTTGATATTTTGAGTAGTACTTACCAATTTTCTTATGAGTTTTTAGTTGTTTAAAGTCATTTCCTGTGGTTCAACAGTTAAGGTCACTTGCCACTAAGCCTGAAGACCTGAGTTCAAGCCCAGGACCTACATGATAGGAGAGACCAAACTATTGCAAATAGTTCTCTTCTATCCACATGTGAGCTGTGGCATGCATATCTATATTCATATATATATACATATATAAATAATAAAGATAAACTAAAATAATCATATTTGGAGTTCTATTAATTTGTCCAAAATAATAGAGTTTTAAGTGCGTTGTTTGATTTTTCCATTTGAAAACTCCAAACTTTCTAATTTACTTGATATGTAATGTGAGAATTTAGATTCTTTTATGGTCTTTAATTAGAGTAGTCATTCTATATTTATCAAACATATTCTGTTAGGTGCTGGCAAACCATGTATAGTCCCTGCTTAGTGGAATTTACATTTTATAGCATATAGACAGACGTAAATAAAATAGTCACAGGATCATTTCTAAATACGAATCGAGGTAAGCGATCTAAAAGAAAAGAACTGTGAGTACACTGGCATGATGGAGCATAATGTTGTTCCCAGTATTGTGAAAGTGAGCTCTGGCAGCTGGAGCAAAGACAATACGGTGGAGATGAATGGGCGAGGAGGCTGCAGTTAAAGACTTCCATGCAGAGCCCCGAGGGTCACTAAAGGGTCTTATCTCTATCTTTAAAGTAACGTGAGCCATTTAAGAGTTTTAAGCAGCAAAATTATAGCATCAGATTTATGTTTTTGAAAAGATCATTGTGACAGCAGGAGAAAGTTGGGGGAAAGGGGAGTATCTTTATGGATGCCAGAAGCCCAGGGAGCAAGCTATTACAGTAATGGTAGGTGAGATTGATGGTGGCCATTTTGTTCATATCCTGAGTTCTGTTATCTACCCAAATCTATAATTGTAAATAATTCAGTGTTTTCACATTTAAAAATTTAGGACTTCAACTGTATTTATTTACTGAGTAATTATAACTGCATATGACTAAATTGGTGTTTCTGGAAACAAAGATAGATATACACAATCAACAGATATATAGAAGATAAAATGAAACGCTGAGACCATAGCTCAGTGGTAGGGCATTGGTTTTAGGATGCAGGTGGGCCTGGGCTGAATTCCCAATAAACATCTCCATCCTCTCACACACCCCTACAAATTGACTATAGCAGGAAGGGAGGATAGAAACTTTAAGGTTCCTGGCTGTTTATCAATATCATATATTAAATATCCTATCTCTCCTTTTGTCTGCAAATCTCTAAATCATATTGCAAATTATTTTAGTTTCACATTAATATTTAAAGAAAGAAATTCTCAGCACCTACAATTCTTTTTTTTCCCCCAAAGGCATCTTTGTCTTCTTTGATTTAAAATTTTAGAATCATTTTTCATCTTCTATGGGGGAGCTGTAAATTAATCTGAGAATAGTTTTTCCAGGGGGTTCTAGTTCTCAGGACTTTTATAAAGTTCTTCTGTAGAATCTACAGGCTTGCCTCAATTATTCTGCTTTTACTATTGATCTTGTGCTATTTTTAATGCATTAGAGTTTCTTCATTTTATTGCAGTAAGATGACTAGACTGAAATCTTGTTGAAGAGTTGCACTGATGTTACCCTACTTCATATCTAAAACTTAGAATCATTAAAGAATCACACTTTTGTTTTAGGTTGAAACAATCTCATACAGTTCCTTCTGACCTTGAACTTGATACATAGGGGAGGCAGGCTTTGAACTCCTGATCCTCCTGCCTCTAGAGTTTAAGATTCTGAGAATATAAATGTCTGCTAATAATAACAGCTAAGTTTTTGCTGTTTTTCAGAAGAGGATTAAACTCACTGTTTCATGCAGTGTCAAAGGATGGAAGGAACTGTCGAGCTATTTGGTAGAAATAAAATCTGAATTTTAAAATAAACTCACCAATTTTCATCAGCTTTGATTATGCTCCATGTTTCTGCAGCTGATTTGGTGTTCGAGTTTTCTAAGCATCTGCTTTGTCAACATGGTTCTAATCAAGAGAACTTGTTGAATTGAAAGTAAACAATGCTCACCATGAACATATCATGTTCCTGGGATTTTAAAGATGAATATACATGACACATGGCTCTGCAGCTATTCTCTTACATTATTTCAGTCCTTCAAATATGTTCATATATATTTCCTTTCCTGAACTATGGAAGTCAAATACAAGCATCACTTTCAGAATGGAAACCTGGATTGGATGGGATTCAGATAGACTCCATGTGTATGAAGTCCTTGTTTGACTTTAACCACTTTTATTGAGATGGAATTAATACACACTGTACAACTCAACCCTTAAAGGATACAACTCACTTTTTTCATATTCACACAGATTTGTGTAACCATCACTACAGTCAATTTTAGACCAATTTCATAATCTCAAAAAGAACACTGTAGCCTATCTGTATCTACCTATCTTCATAAAGTCACTAATATGCTGTAGACACTGCTCTGTTCTGCTCACACAGGTCTCTTCTGCTAGTTCAATCAAATGAAAGGAATCATACAGCATATGAAATCTTGTGATTAGCTCTTTCCACTTAACAGTGTTCTGTTGGAAACTAATTACATTGCAGCATGTGTCAATACTTCATTCCTTTTCATGGCCAAATAATATGCAAGGGTATAGATATGCCACATTTGGTGGCTCATAGTCATTTGTTTCCACTTCCGGTTATTGTGAATAATGCTGCTTTTGGGGGGGCACAAATTTCTATTTGGATGCACATTTTCATTTCTCTAGAATTGCTATGTCACATGGAACTAAATGTTTAATCATTTGAAGAACAGCTAGACCTGTTTTCCAAACTGGCTACACATTCCTAAGGCAGTACTGAAGGTTTCAGTTTTCTCCGTATTTTGTCTTTAAGCTGTTTTTTTTTTCTTCTGGCCAATGGAATGGTGCCCCATTTCTCTCATGACTAATGATGTCAAATATCTTTTCATGCTTACTGGATTTGTATTTCTTCTTTGGGCAATATCTAGTCAGATTTATTGCCTATTTCAAAACCAAGTTACTTTCTTTTAGAGTTTATTTTTATGTTACACATCTGGATCCCTTATAGAATTGTAGATGTTTTTCTTTCCTGCTCTGTAGATTGCTGTTCTTGTTCTCCACATTCACACTTAGCGGTGTGAATGCCCCTTGAAGTATAAGATTTGGATGAAGCCAGTATGAGTAACTGACACTTTTGTTTCCATATCTAAAAATCCTCTGACAAATCCATAGTCACAAACTTTACTTGTTTTCTCCTGACAGTTTTATAGATTCTGATTTTACATGTGCCATTGATTCTTGAGTTAATTTTTGAAAATGGTGTGAGGGAAGGGTCCTAGTCTTTGCAAATGGCTATTGGGCTGTGCTGGCATCACTTGCTGAACAGTATCTTGGTTCTTGAGCAGAATTGTATCTGCCGTATGTCAGTATTGCCTTCCAAATTAACTGACTAGTACTTGCCCCTTAATTGTATACACACGCAAAATTGTGTGTGTGTGTGTGTGTGTATACAAAGTTCATACTGGCTTCATCAAAATCTTAAAATCTTATACTTCAAGGAAGCCATCTCACAAGCTCAGATACACACACACACACACACACACACACGCACACATATAGATGGTTTAGTTATTTGGGTACTTCTTTAGAATTCTATAAAAACTATTTTTGAATAATTGACTATATTTCTATTTTTATATGATTTATAACATATGTGGCCATCCATGAATTTTAAAAAGTGTTATTGTATGTGTGGGAATGTACAACGCCATGGTATGTGAATAGAAGTCAAAGGACGGACAATTTGGAGCCAGCTTTCTCCAACTACCTTTAGGTGGGTTCCAGAATTTTTCAGTCGTGCATAGCAAGTGCGATTACCACTGAGCCATCTCACAAGCTCAGATATGACTTTTTGATTGTTGTGGTTTACTACTGAAAAACAGAAACCGCTACAGCAGTGGTTCTCAACCTTCCTAATGCTGCAATCCCTTAATACATTTCCTCATTCATGTTGTGCTGACCTGTCACAAATTATTTTCGTTGCTTCTTCATAACTGTAATTTTGCTACTGTTATGAATCATAGTATCTGATATGCAGATGGTCTTAGCTGACCCTTGTGAAAGGGTCATTTGACCCTATGAGATCATGACTTAGGGGTTGAGAAACACTGCTCTACAATAAATGGCAATCTTCACTTCCGCTCTCTTTCTAATCCCTCTTACCATTAGACAACAGGAAAAACAAAGAAACAAGAAACATGAGAGTATCTTTGATTTAAAAGACCCAAAATGTGCAAAGAGGGTAGAAACTAAGTGATTGGAGAGCTGTTATGAGGGACTGGCAGCAGGAGAAACAAAAGCCAGGGGATAAGAGTCAGGCAGTAATAAGTAGCCGGGGGGAATTCGTAGATTGGATTGCAACTAAAAACTCCAGACTAAGTTAGAAAGGTGTAGCTAAACTGTCTAGCTTTAGATTCAAAGTATCTTTTAATGTTACTAAATAGCTGCTTCAAAGTAAAGTGCTAACCTGTTGCTTTCTTAGGAAATCCATTTGTTTTCCTGGTCTTCCGTTTTTTAAGCAAAATGTAAAAAACAAAGTGATTGAGTAACTCCCAGGATTAGGTCATGCAAGGTAGTGCCCAGCATCTGAAATATATGAATGAATGAATGAATGAATGAATGAATGAATGAATGAATAAAAAGCTCTTCTGGAATGTTTTAGAGGGAAATTAGTGGGTTGTTAAACCATATCAAGTGTCTCTCATAACTCTTGGCTTATTTTTATAAACTTTCTCTGTTTAACTTTGTAATTTCAATTAGCACATGTATGAAGATGACTCCTACCATGCTCTCTAGTTTTGTTTCCTGGATAGCTACATGTATTTCCAACTACCTAACCAGAATAGCCTATGAGTCAACAGGCACCTCAAGTTTTAACTTTTCTAACATCGAACTTATTCTCTCTGTGCTCAAAGTCTACACTTGGTCCTGTATCTCAAGCACATCTGTGACCATATAGAGCAAGCACTAAGCCAGCAAGATCAGTAACACTGACTCCCTCATCCTTTGTTACATATTCATTGACTTGTCTTTGATTCTGTTTTACCTTTAAAAGCTTCTTGCTCCCGTACAGTTGCTTTTACAGCCCAGCCTTCTTATGTGACTTGAATATATGATTATATTAATTTCTTATTGATTCCTCTTCCTCCATCCTTTCTGACCTACTATTTTTGTTTAGTTGGTTTGGTTTGCTTTAATTGAAATTACAAGAGTAACACAGTCATTACCAAAAGTTAGGTTAAAAAAAAAAGCAGTCTGTCAAAGAGCAACTACCTTAAGCAAGTAGATTTATCTTTCACAATTGTATGTAATGTCCAGGTTTGCCACACTTCCCTTGTCTGGGTAATGTAAGTAGCAGTTCTTTCTAATGCTACTGTGCAGCTACTCTAAAACACAGTTTTCATATTTACCTGTGGGACTAAAAGCCACTCTTTTAGACTAGATAGAGTACCACATCTCAGCCTCTTAATCTGTTACACCCAAACTGGCTTTCAGCTTTTAAACCTCCTAATACACATATATTTTTATATGTTCTGCCTCTTCAATAGAAGAACTAATTTAGTTCCTATTTCCCTGTCAGCTATTTGGAAATTACTTCAATGACATTCAAAATTTACCATGCTGTGAAGCTTTATTATAACCTTCATTAGCCCCAGTTATTTCATAGTACTTTTGATGCAACTTATTGTTTGTTTTAAATGCATCAGATAGTAATCTGTGTTGTTAGCTATATGAGGAAAGAAACAATTACTCATTTCACATTTACTGTTTCCAGGACATAGATGTTTCAGGTTCTCAGTGACTAAAAGGTCTACAGCTTTAATATTGCTTTACTACAATTCTTCTTTGTTGTTTGAGACGGGGTCTTCCTATGTAGCTCAGGCTGGCCTTGAACTCATGATTCTTCTGCCTAAAGTGCTATGATTACAGATATACACCTTCACACCAATCTTGTTCATTCTAACATAAAGAAAGATCTTCCATCTTTTAAGTTTGGATCTACAATCCACATATTTTCATGATTATTTTATATTTTTTCATTAATTTAATACTCCTCAAAATGATTTTCAAACTAGCTTCTAGTGAGCACTCCTTAAAGAGGTAGCATTCATAACTATAATGTTCTCACAGCGACACTATTTCTAGAGTTAATGTAAATAAAAATTAAACATGAGGCTTTATCAATTCTGAATTCCTTGCTGACATCAATATTTAAAGTTTTAAAGAAAGCCAGTAAACTCTTTAAAATTTTTAATTACATTTATTTATTTTACATACCAACCAGTTTCCCCTCCCTCCTACCCTCCCCTTCTCTCTCTTCCCCATACCTCCTTTCTACACCCCTCCCATCCACTACTCAGAAAGGGTAAGGACTCCCATGGGGAGTCAATGAAGCCTGGCATATCAAGTTGAGGCAGGACCAAGCTTCTCCCCCCTGCATCAAGGCTGAGGTGTCCCACTATAGGAAATAGGTTTCAATAAGCCAGCTCATACTACAGGGACAGATCCTGATCCCATTGCCAGGGGCCCCACAGACAGACCAAGCTACACAACTGCCACCCATATGCAGAGGGCCTAGGTTGGTCCCATGCAAGAAAGCCAGTAAGTTTTTTAAAAAAGTACTTTTGCAATGCATTTATGTACCCTGCAGATATGTCTTAAATTATCTTTGCATATATAAAGTACTGTCAAATACTACTAAAGGTCTTCTGGGTTTTATACTGACTTTTCTCCTTACATAAAGAAAAGTTTTGAAGACTATCTGAATGTATGGAAAAATTTAATGAAAGTTGATCTCAGGATTAAATGCAAGGTAATACAGATACTACACTTGACAGATGATTGTAGAAGCAGTGAGGAAAGGAGTTGCTAACTTAGAAACATGATTATTCAAAACAATTTAGATTTTGGTACTCGTATGTTTTTATGTATGTGCCGATGCACATATACATGGGTGTTCATACACGTGTAGGCCAGAAACACACCTTCGGTGTTATTCTTCAGACACCAAGCACTTCTTTTTTGAGACAGGGTCCCTTACTGGCCTGGAATACACCAAGGAGGCTAAGTTGGTTGTCCAGCGATCCCCCAGGAACCTGCCCATCTGCCTCACTTGGCAGCTGAGAATTCAAGTGATGTGCCACCAGGTCCATTTTTTTCTCATGTGGGTTCTGGGGACTGATCTCAGGTGTACTCTAACTCAGCCCCAAGTTTTAGGAAAAGATCTGAGGAGCAATACTTAAAACAGCACTTCCATTGTGAGTACACATTTCTCACCAAACTCTTGTATTTGATTTTTTTTTTAGGGAAAAGTCAATTTTATACTGATTTGTCTTGCTTGTTCTCACCAGAAGTAACCATATTGGTCACCTTTAGTTCTTCCAGAATTAGACAAGGTATGAGCTATTTTCTTTCCTTTTTTGGGGTTGAAAGCTTAGTTATTTTAATCCATATTAAATCAAGTAAAAAATAGCTAACACTCGTGCATACTATGTATTCTGGAATGATGACTTAAGTGACAAGAATTATTCCATTAGACTTTGGTATGCATTAAGCTTGCAATAAGTAAATGGTTCACAATAAAGCTATTGCCACTTTATTAATATGCTTACTAAAAAGCTATTCTAGAGATTTTTCCATGTGCAAAAGCATTAGAAAAATTTAAAATGTGACTTTTAAAAGGTTAGATTGTTCATGTAATTCTTCAATTCATACCCATCACAACCTATATGAAGGAGCTACATCTGCTTAACTGGGAGTACCTGTTTACTTGGGCATTTTTGGTACCAAATAACCTGTAGGAAAACATGAGATTTCTTTCAGACTCATTTAAAATGGACCTAATACCAGGACATTTCTTGTTTGTTTGTTTTTTTTAACAAGACAGGGTTTCTCTGTATTGTTTTGGAGGCTGTCGGTCCAGCCTGGCCTCGAACTCACAGAGATCCGCCTACCTCTGTCTCCTGAGTGCTGGGACTAAAGGCGTGCGCCACCACCGCCCGGCTAATATCAGGACATTTCTGAAAATGTATTAAAATAGAGCATTACAAGAGAACTGACTTCAAAATCCTCCACCAATACTGTCGCTAGACCCATTGCTAAATGGTCATCTTCAATGGGCCATTCCCTCAGTTTGTGCAAATGTCCAAATTTCAATGGCATTACACTGAATTTAAGGCCTTGTCTGTTTATAATGAAGAGTTTTTACATGATATGCAAGTAATTAAGAGCTCAAGAAGTATATGTTGTAAATTTATAAACATGAGTTAACATACAGTTGGCCACAAGTTACCTGAACCCATTTTCTGAATCAGTTTAGACAGCATTGCTGCAACCTCATATTGGGTAAGAGGCCAGGCTACCACAATCCAGCTCATTGTTCAGCTTCACTGTGTGGGTCTTTAAGTTTATTTTGATGCAGTTAGTTAAAACTCAGGTCTTAAAAGTTCTACTTGAGATAATAGATCATATCTATTAATTCAGCATGTATTTATTAGACATTTTGAGGCTCCTAGGAGATATTAAAAGTTGACACATCACTCAGTTATACCTCCAAATAAGTCTTTCAAAGTCAGTATTATTTGTTGTGCTTATAAGGGATAATGAAAACAATTTTATCCATAATTTTTATAGCGAAAAAAAAACATTCATTGTAAAAATATTCTAGCAAAATGAAACCCTTAGCTCATGTGTGTATTAAAAAAAATCAACAAAATTTCGAACTACTTATTTGTATTTTAAAATGTGTCTATTTAGAATTCATTTTCAACTTTAAATACAAAGTTCTAAGAAATGTTGACTCCGACATATGCAGAGCAATTTGCCATGGCTCTAAGTTAGTGTTTTCTGTTTGTCCCTCATAGACGATAGTAGTGTCATTTCCTCTTCTATATTTCTATTTATATTTCCTCTCCCTCATGTTTGGTACTCTCTGCTTTGTTCTGATTCACACTTCAACAACCAGAGTAAAACCAAAATCAGTATCTTGAAGTTTTCACATTTTACTTTCTTGGTTTTTTAAAAAATTTTTTTAAATTTAAATTAGAAACAAGGTTGCTTCACATGTCAATCCCAGGTCCCTCTCCCTTTCCCTCCCCTCCTCCCACCAACCCCCCAATACCCCCTCATTTCCCCAGGGAGGGTGAGGCCCTCCATGGGGGCATCTATAGTTTGTCATCTTATTCAGGGCAACTTTCTTGGTTTTTAACATCTGGTTTTAAAAGGATTATCTTTTGTGCCATTATTCTTCCTTGAGTTGTTTCTAATTTAACCAGAAGTGTAAGGTTGTTTAATATAAAAATGTTTGGCTCTTTAAATTTCTCCCAATTTGCTTCCTATAAGGTAATCTTGAAGGTTACATAACGTCGTCATCTCCACATCTGACACACTGGTAGCCTTTGTACCTTTTTGATTGCCTTTTGCTACACTAGACTAGAACAGGAGAACAGCTGCCACAACTGTTAAATGCAAAACAGGAAGTCATGTGGCCTTCCTAACGCTTACCTTTAAGGCCGACTCACTCCCCCTGCTGGTTAGTAGTGGTATTCATAGTTTACAGGGCATTAATTAGTACATTGCTGAAAATTGAGAGAGCACAAAGGTTTGGTTCAACTGGATTGTTGTTCCCCTGGTAAAATTTATGCTTAGCCACTTTTTTAAAATGTAAGATTTAATGTACCTGTCATTTAAAGGAATCCAGCAACAGAAGTCTGAAAAAAACAATTCTGCTTTGGTTTAGTTTTTGAAACAGGTTCTTGGTATATAGTCAACTGGTCTCTCAGATATGGGGAAACCAATGCTTTTTAAGTCTCTTAAGTAGACCATAACAATAAAATACTGAAATCTACATAGAGTAAGATGAAAGAGAAATGACATGTTTACATTTTATTAAAGATCTCAGCATGACATAATCCTTACCTTCTTTGGGATCTATATATATCCATTACACACTTGTCTTGATTCTGTTCACAATTCTTGTAGGTTTCCCATTTTAAAACTCTCTATACAACTTTAAGCACATTTATTTAAACGAACAAAATAAACTGAGTAGCAATTCAAAGCTAAATATTTAAGAAGTTATTTGCTTTTGCTACATAGAGAAACCTTATTGAATACTAGTTTTTTTGAATGCGGACAAGTTTTTATAATTTTAAAACATAACTTATTCTTATGATTACTTTGTAAAAGATGGCAATTAGTTTTCTTATGAACAATATGGATATAAAAGTTAAGAGAAACAAGGACGGAACAGAGCAGAAACCTTACATTTGCCCCACATTTATTATTTTGCTGTATTTAATGTTAGCTAAGAAAATGCACCAAAATTGATCTACTAAATACATCAGATAAAGATCCATCAGAAAATACTTTTTCTGTACAGTTTGAATCGTGATTGACATTTTTTGAGCAACATTTTTATTTCCCGCTCTTTACCCTGAAGATACATTCCTGAAAAGAGTATATCAAAATTCACAGGTTTTTTTTGTTTTGTTTTGTTTTGTTTTACGAGACAGGGTTTCTCTGTATTGTTTTGGAGGCTATCGGTCCAGCCCAGCCTTGAACTCACAGAGATCCGCCTGCCTCTGCCTCCCTAGTGCTGGGATTAAAGGCGTGCACCACCATCACCCGGCCCAAAATTCACAGTTTTATAGGAAACATTGTAACATTTTCTTTTTCCATTTTCTAAGGGGAAAACAAACAAACACCTGAACTTTGTTTTGTTTTAAAGAAAACATCCTCTTTTGCTTATAGTTATAACTCACAGTAAGGAATATACTTTAGATGTACATACACATAAACAAGATAAATATTTATTTTAAAACATGTGAGTCGGGTGGTGGTGGCACACACTTTTAATCCCAACACTCGGAAGGCAGAGGCAGGAGGATCTCTGCAAGTTAGAGGCCAGCCTGGTCTACAGAGAGTTCCAAGATATCCAGGGCTACACAGAGAAACCCTGTCTTGAAAAACTAAAAAAACCAAACCAAACCAAAAAACCCATACACCTTTACCATCTGCAACATACTATTAGTTTTCCTATCCTTACTATTTTAATAAAGATGCTGTCATACCTTTTAAAGTTAATTTTGATTTCACAGTGGTGCATAGCCAATGCTGTTTTAAACATTGGTCAACAGCAGATGCTTTGGTTACAAGTTAACCCACATCAAAAAGCAGTGAAAATGACTTTTAAAAGCTTTCCTCTGATCTACTGGAGATGTTTCAGCTTTTAAACACAGTTGCATTCTTCCTTCAGAGATAAAATCACTTCTAAACCAGTGATTGTCTAGATTAGCTTAGTACTAAAGTACAACTAAGCTAAACTCTAGTTCATATCCAATATTTGTGTGGATTCATGTAAATTAGGCTTTCATGAAGGTATGACCTTAAGTAACTTTATACTGAAATATTTCAGAAGTACACTTACAAGATGTAACTGGCTACCTTAGTTTGGAAACAAAGCATAGCTACACACACACACACACACACACACGGTTAGGACACATGATTATAAATGGATGACACAGACAATAAGATCTATAGATTTAGTGAAAATTCTTAATTATAAGTTAGTAGGATCAGTGAAAGGATAAAGGTTATTCTTGAAAACTGTGGTAAGTAAAAATGAATAAAGACAGTCACAGGAGAAAACTCACTTCTACAATTTTAGCAAAAAGTGGATAAAGTGCATCAAATGGGTTCCATAAATATTACCATAATCTAATTAAGGCACTTACTTCAAACACTTGAAATAAGGCAGGGTGAGGAGTATGCCTTTAGTCTCAGCACTCCAGAGGCAGAATCAGGTGGATCTCTGTGAGTATGAGACTATCCAAATCTACATAGTGAGCTCCTTGCCAGATCTACAGTAAGACCTTGCCTCAAAGAGACAAAAACAAAAGACAAACACACAAAACAAAGCTGAGGTAGGGGCTAGAGAGATGGCTTAGCAGTTAAGAGTGCCTGCTGTTCTTTCTGAGGCTTGCTCCCCAGCACCCATGGCACCCCCCCCCCCCCGCAGTACACTTGGACTCCAACTGGAGGGGCTACAACTCCCTCTTCTGACTTCTGACTGTGTCGCCCCTCCCCCCCACATAAATAAAAATCTTTCAACGAACCCACAGAAGCTAAGAAACTAATATATTTATAGAATGTTAAGTCATCTGGCAATTTTAAGTTCTACCCTCAAAATCAGCATCCTTAACTCTCCACCAAAGTTTAAGTCATCCTAAATGTAATTTAGTTATCCTAAATATAAGGTAATTTTGAAGCTATTATAAAATAATTTACAAGACATACATACACTGTTTTTTTTATCTGCTGTTCTCTCCCTCATAAAAATGTGTTTCTATTAGAGATAAATTCATAAATTAAATAAGATTTACTGTCAGGCATAAATAGTAACAAGATAATTTTCTAAAAATCTTTTATCCTTATGGCTTTAAGGCAAATTGCAACTATCATGAAGATAAATATTCATTAAAATATAAGTTCATAAAATTTATCAGCTTTATCAACTTTCTGACAACATCACAGTTACAAGTCCATCTAAAATATTGTACATCTCTGTAATTCACTGACCAAAAATACAGATGGGAATATAAGAATATTCATTCCCAGGAAACAGCTGAGCCAAGAAACTCGCTCCTTAACACAAGGTACAGAAGTCACCTGGCTTTGGAGAAGAAGTTAAAAGGCAGAAGCAAAACAGACTAGTAGAGGTGGGAAAGACAGGTGTTAAGCAAACAGACAAGAAAATAACATCACTATCACAGGAAATGAGTGTTGGAGAGACCTCAGTTTGGCGCCACTGTGTGCTGATGCACACCAGTCATCTCAGCATAGGCAGGCTGACACAGGAGGATGAAGGACCAGGGCCAGCCTGCACTACCTAGTGAGCGCCTGACCCAAAACAACAAAGGTCTTAAATTTAGGCAAGCAAATACTCAGATTCCATGAGGAAATACTCGAAAGCACTGCCATTATTTAATTCTGTAATCGGAAAAGTCTTCAAAACAGGTGAGCCCTTGTCTGCTATCATTTATTATTTTATATGAGGTGCCTAGAAAAGAGCTAATTAGCACCTAATAAATCTTCAATATGCTTTGAGGGAATAAATTAAAGTTATTAATTTTGGGTGCTGGGGAGATTGCTCAGTTGGTAAAATATAATCATGAGGACCTGATTTGAGTCTCCAGCAAGCTGGACATGGTGGTGCACATGTGTAATCCCAAACTGGGTAAGCTAAGACAGGTGGATCCCTGGAACTTAGATCCCCAAGTCCCAAGAGAAATCTCCTCTTAAAATGCAAGGTTGGCAGCTTCTGGGGAATGATGCCTGAACTGACCTCTGGCTTCGACATGTGTACATGCACATGAACACAAACATGCATACACCAATTTATTGCTTTTTATTTAAGTTTGGATTAAATCCTGCAGCCATGCCAAGACTTTGTACCAAACAGCCTATCGACTATCTTTACTGAGGCATGCAAAATTACTAGCTTACCAGTAACATTCAAGAAAGTATACACACAGGAAGATAATTGTGCTTCTGTAAGGAAAATGAATTTTGAAACTGAGTGAAAAACATTCTAAGCCATTTGTAAGTTACTTAAATCTATTCTCAGAATTAATACAAAGCAGACTGTTGACTGTACTAATATGTAATTATTTATGTTAATGGTGTAAAATAGCTATTAAAACAGCATTCTTCTCCAAAAAGTATGTAAATGAAATATAAAAAATTTAAATATAACTAAAGCCTTCACTCTACAGTTTCCAGTTTCCAGTTATACTTAATTTAAAAGACCTACTTTTCCTGTTACTAGGAAATAAAATTTCCTACCTTTATAGTTTTCAAAAATCATTTTCTTTTTGGTCATAGTGGGGGTAGTTTCAAGACAGGGTTTCTCTGAACTCGCTCTGTAGACCAGGCTGGCCTTGAACTCACAGAGATCCGCCTGCCTCTGCCTCCCAAGAGTTGGGATTTAAAGGGGTGGGCCACCACCACCTGGCTCAAAAATCACTTTCAATTCATTGGTATATCAAGTGCTACAATAAGGTAAGTAAATGTAAATAAACATCAACTTCAATGGTGAATAAAATACTTCAGAAAACTTAAATTCCTCTAGCTTTTGCTTTGCCTTGCTTGACAGCATAAATAAGAGTAACCAAAGTAGCCATATGTGGTTCATTATACAATGCCTGGTAGCTTTGGAAACATACACCTTTTGAATCACAGTGCCACACATTATGTGACCAATAAATACTTGCTGAATGAAGTTCTCTAAGAGTGCTGTATTAGAACTGAGTCAACCAAATTCTTAGACTTCGGTTCAGTCAAAACAGGCATGTATTTTGCAAGGAGAGCAGACAGGATTAAGAATGAAGTTTTGTGACTCATGAAAGCAAAATTAATTAGCCCACTATGGATAAAGTCATTTGATCAACAAATGCACTGGCCTCTGCTGTGCCATCTAGAGAAACCTAAAAGCAAGCATCACCTTTATGAGCTTTCGAGTGTTCAGAAAGGATCTTTTCCTGACCTCTAATAAACTTACCTCGGCTCCATTTTTCTAGTTCTCACCGTCTTTCATAAAAGTTCTTGTAGGGACTTAAAAACTCATATTAAAGAGTTCAGAAATGAGGGAAAAGGTGTCAGAGTTATCCACAGTGCGCGATGCATACATAACAGTAGCAAAGAAAAGCTCAACTTCATCACCTGAAGCTGCCGGCTACCGAGCAAAGAGTAAGTAAGGCAAGACTGAAAGCCCGGACGATGGAGTGAGAACGAAGCCGCCAACCTGGGGGTAAATAGAGGCGATGGAGGCACCCAGGGGGCATCTGAACCAAACCCTGAAGACCGGGCCAACCTCTACGGATGGTGTGAGGTGAGGCGAGACAGTTCTATTTGCAAGGATGCCAAATCGGGTTCCTTTTCCCCCATTCCTTGAAGGACTCTTTAGGCCCTGATTTACTCCAGGGTCTGGAGAGCAGGAATGATAAAATCTTAACACCTTGCCCCCAGTGATTCCTAAAAAGAAAAGAATAGCCTGTAGGTGAGCTGTCCCATATAGTTCTAGGACATTTGTACACACACACACACACACACACACACACACACACACACACTGATGCTGACAAACTGATTCATTTAAAAGCATGTTTCCTCCGCTTACCTACTGGCACCTTTTACCTGAAGAATTGCCCCCTTTTTAAATTTATACAAAAGAGAGAGAGAGAAAACTGTGCAGCGATGGAATCCCCTCGTTTTACAGTAAGACACTACAGACAGGCCCGGTATTGTATGTATATTCACATTTTGTACTCCAGCCTTGTCCAGCACAAAGAGGAAAACGACGTTGGAAGTGCGCCGGTCCCCGGGCTCCGGTGCCCCGCGTCCGGAGGGCCACAGCTCCACCCACACTCAGACCGCCGCGCCGGAGCGACCCGCTCCTCGCTCGCACAGCGTCGCCTACAGGCCTTAGTCCGACTATCAGGGATGAATCAAAACCACCGCCAGAAAAGGAGAGAGAGAAAAAAAAGGAAAAATAAAAAATAAAAAGAGGCAAGTCCAGCAGCGCCCGCGTATTTCCAGAAATTAAAGCACCACGACCACGATTCCAAGTCAGCCAGGCTGGGAGCCTTCATCTCCGAGGATTGTGTCCTTCGCAGAAATAACCCAGACGGACATAGTCGGGCCGCTCGAAGGGCGGCAGGCGTGCGATCCATCCATCAGGGCGGCAGGGACACCGTTTACAAGGTGCACGGTCGGCATCCGCCCGCTGGCAGCCCGAGCCCGGCTTCCTCGGGGCTGATGGCCGCCGCCGAGTCAGGGCGCGCAGGGCGGCCTCCGCTCGTCGCCGTCCGCGGCCTGTGAGGCCCGGAGCGCCCGGCAGCACGGCCACCACGCCGGCCCAGCTCCCGGCTGCTGTCGCCTCCAGGAAAACAACCAAGCCGGGGAGAGCCGGCCACCCGAGCAGCGGCGTAGACGCCGCCTCGCAGGAGCGACACCACAGGCGGCGGCATCCACCGCCGTCCCGGGGCAGGACAAGGACGCGGAGAAGTGGTGCCACCGCCGCCTCTGCCGCCGCCGAGCCCCCGGGCCCGCGGGAGCCGCTACGCTGAGGCCGAGCTGCGAGCCCGAGTGGCGGCGACGGCGGCGGCGGCGGTGGCGGAAGTGGAGTGGGGAAGAGGGGGTGGTTGTTAGTGTTTGGCGCCGGCGGAGGGAGTCATTCCTGCAGCTGCACTTCCGGTCGGCATTTTGTTCTGAGAGGGAGAGACGGAACGAGAGAGAGAGACACACACACAGGGCTCCTTCCCCCCCGCCCGCCCTCCCCCCCCTCCCTCCGTCGGTACCGACTCACCCGACACCACCAAGCCGCAGGGAGGGACGCCCCCGCCGACAGGAGGATTGGTTCCTGGGCCCGCGGCGATGCCCCCCCGGTAGCTCGGGCCCCCGGTCGGGTGTTTGTGAGTGTTTCTATGTGGGAGAAGGAGGAGGAGGAAGAAGAAGCAGCGATTTGTCTTCTCGGCTGGTCTCCCCCCGGCTCTACATGTTCCCTGCACTGAGGAGACGGAAGAGGAGCCGTAGCCACCCCCCCCCTCCCGGCCCGGATTATAGTCTCTCGCCACAGCGGCCTCGGCCTCCGCTTGGATTCAGACGCCGATTCGCCCAGGTAAATTCCTGCTCTTTATTTCGGCGGCGGCGGCGGCGGCGGCGCCGGCGCCAGGTCCTCAGCGTTTCTCCTCCTCTCTCCCCTCCCCGCCGTTTCCTCAGCGGCCCCAGGTCTCTTCCACCGGCGAGTCGAGAGTTCGCTCCTCTCCGGCGGCAGGCACCCTGGGTGGCGGCGGGTTTGTCCCCCTCTCCCGGCCGGCTCCGGTGACGGGGAGCGGGCTCCTGCCGGGCGGCCGGGGAGGCGTAGGCCCGGCGGAGAGTGCAGGCCGCGGGCCAGCGGAATCTACTTGAGCTCGGGGATTAGGAGAGCTCCGGGCTGAGCGGAGCGACGGCTGGTCGGTGACAGGCCTCGCCCGGGAGTGGAGCCGTAGCAAGTGAGGAGGCGGAAACAATACAACTATCGGCAAATGTGCCCCGATCGTCCCCATATTTACAACTTTCCCGGTCCGGGAGTAGGGAACGTCCCAGTGAAACAAACAACCCCCCTTCTTCCCCCTGTGACCCCATGAAGGGAGGAAGTAGTTTCAGTTAGTGAAACAAATGTAAATACTCAGACACGGCTCCAGTGGTAATTCTCTGCAAAACTTGTTTGGAGGCTGGAAAGTTAATAAAGACTCGTTTTCTTTGTAAAAGGATTAAACCGTCCACATGCATATTTAATATAGAAACCCATAGCGTAGTAGACGCCGCACATCCTCGCCCGAGAGCTTTTATGTTGTTTGACAGTGTGTGTTGCACATGGGCTTTATATTCAAAGATAAGTGTAAAGTACTTGACAGGTTTACTCTGCCACTTTATATTTGTGTGTGTTATGTAAGGATAATTTTAAATGACTGTACATAAAACCCCCAGGTACTTCCTAGCCTAAGCGTGTGCAAGCATACAAAGAATTTAAAATGTTCTGAGCTTAGGCCGAGATAAGGATGAAACCTATTTTCTTTCAAAGGATAGAAGTTAAGTTACACTTAAAATCTTTGGGAGGTTTAAAAAAAACGTGGAAAGTGCCATCCTTTCTTGTCAGGGCAGATCTTCTTGAGGTCCCAGGATTGTCATTGGCTGTTTGTACCATGATGTTTGACTGTGTAATGAGCGAGGTGTCATTTTAATAGGTCAAATGTATCTGTAAATGCTGGAGAAAAATACCAGTTCTGTATCTTAACAAGTTCTAGTTCACGAGTAAGTTAAATGTTGGGAGTTTGTTTGTGGCAGCTTCGGTAATGGAAGTTGGTGTAAGATGGAAATACCTTTTTTTAAAGGCACTCCTCAGACTTAAAAACTGCAAAGAAAAAGAAATGTCCGGTTTGATAATTTGTTTCATACTCGTTGAAGGAAAACTCATTTGTTAAAAGGAAGCAACACTGTTCAGTAAAGTCCCTTGTTTTAATAGTAGTAATTATTGGTTCAAGTATTTTGTGTCTTTTAAGTTTTTGTCACTGTAGAATAAGTAACTTTTCTGCGGGTTATTTTTGAGTTTAACATCCTGCTTTAAAAATTTGCCCCACATTTCCTGCAAACGTATGGATAAATGTTAAAAAGAGTGAAGTTAATATAGCTGTCACGTACTAGGCATGTTTTTAATGCTATAAATCCGTGTAGTAGTCAGTAGCGTGTCCGTGATTTGTATTGGTCGGGGAGCAGTTTGAATTTTAAAAAGCCTGAAGCTCCTGCTGAGCCCCAATCCCGGCCTCCCTCCCTCCCACTAATCTCCCATTCCTGTCTTTGTGCTGCCTGCTCCTGTTAGACTCTGTTTGCTGCGGGGCCTCAGGCCTACGGGGGTGAAGGGGGGGTGGTGGGGGGTATGCCAGGAGGGAATGCCGAAGTGAGGAAGACTTCCCTCTTGAGAAAGCAGAGGGTTTGGTGTTTGGGGGCGGGGGCATGTAAAGGCTTGGGCAAAGGCGTCATTAAATTTCTTTTGAAAGGCTCTGTGATTATCTTTTCAACTTTTATTTGATTAAAAAGGAACTGTATGTCAAAAGATGAAACTATTTCAGTGAAAGATAATGGGAAAAAGTTCTTGCTTAGTTTTCATAAACAGAAGCAACTTTATTCAGTTTTATAAGTTACAAGGAGCCTTCTGCAGATGTTTGAATCAGTCTAGTGGATATCAGTGTATGTGACTGACATTTTTTAAGTCATTGGAATTACATTACAGTTGGTCCATTCCTCTCTTTTTATCATCCTAGCTCTGCATATTTTGTGCTTTGTAAGTGACGTTCAGTTAGTGATGCTTTCATGAGATCTCGTGAACATTTCTTTAATTTGAAAATACTTTTGTTTGGCTCAGATACACATTGCTTTTAAAGGAGAAAATTCAATTCTTGAACTTTATATTTTGGATAATTTAGTTGGCGATAACAGTTTATGTTTCATGAAGGATTATGGGTAGTCTGTTGGAAGTCTTCTGCATTGGTTGAGATATTCACCAATGACACATCTTGTGCTCCCCTTCCTCTCATTAATTCAGTGTAAAGATACAATCACCAAACTTTATAATTCTAGTTACAATATTTGGAGAAATATTCTTAGTATACCATATACCAACATGTTCCTAGTATGCCTAACCTCAATTCTATGGTTTACTGTTTTTTTGAGTATGCAATTACCAATAGCTTGTATTACGTGGAAAGAAAAATAACCTTAATGTCAGTAATGAAAATCTAGTAATCCAAAGTTAAAATTAAATACACAATTATCCTCAACATTTTAAGAAGTGGGTTTGGGGTGCTTTCTAAAGTCATTCACCCCATTTGTTTACTGAAGATATTTGAATGTACTTTTGAACCTGTGCTAGAAATTATTTTACTACTGCTTACATGTAAGAAGAAAAAGAGCGGTGTATTTGAAGAGAGATAGAGGCTCTTCTGTAGGGATGAAAAGTGAAGATTTTTACTATGTCAGTAAACAATTTTGGTTCTGCATAGTGATTGTCATTAAAATTTTAAAATATGAGCAGAGCTATACCAATTGTGTGAAAGCTTCTTTATTTCAGCCAGACTACTGAACTAAAAAATGTGCTTTGAAGGCTTTCTAAATTAATTTCTTATTTAATTTTTATATTAATCTATCATCAGTCTGTCATAGAAACATATGACATGTCTGTATTAGATTTTTGACACAGCCTATTATATTTTTACTTTCTCAGAATAAGACATAACAAAATTAAGTAAAAGCTAACTTTGAGTTTTATATAGTGTTATTTAACTATTGCTTACTAGGAAAAGCATAATTTGAGAGTTTTTCTAAAATTTTAAACTGATCTTTCACTTTTATATTGTGTTATTGGGAGATCTGGGGGATATTTCTTTGAGAGAAATGTAGTTTAGTTCTGTTTATCAAGGTACTGACAAGGTCCTTTTAAAGAAGCCTAATTAATTGTTAAGTTTGAAGATAGTTATTTTAATATTTTAAGCATACTATGTTTGCTTTGGTGGTAATTTATGCTTTTGAAAACTTTAGAGATGTTTTTAAAATATACTATTTGCAATAATTGTCTTTTGTAATAATATTTTGTATTCTTAGAGTTTTCAGTCTGACCTGAATTACTTATAGATATCCTTATGTTTGTATGAGAGAAATGACTGGTGTGATTTTTTTTAATAGAAAACTTCACTTGGAGACCAGTATATATATTGAATTAAAGGGATTTCCTGATAATACCTTTTCTTTTTATTAGATTATGTTTCTCTAAGAAAAGTCTGCACTCTGGTCTTCAAGCCACATATTTCTTAGTGGCAATACTATACCATTTTTAAAATTTTTTTGAATCATCTGAGTTCAAGATAATTTCTGCTACTGATCTGTTTTTTTTTTAATTTAAAAAGAGATGGTAACCCACCTGTCCCCCCACCCCCGTTGTATTTTCTTGATGTGAACATACTAGTTTGACATACATTGGTGTGTATGTTTAAACTACTGATTTTATTTTCTTATGCACTTATTACTGATTTCAAAGAATTGTATTTGTAGAAAATGACATATAACATTTTCTGAGTTGTTTCCTTTTTATTTTTAAAAATGACTATAGTGGAGTTTTAATATTTCTACTTGATTTTAGCACCTAAAAACCCATTTTTGTCCACTTAAGGCCATCCTCATTTTTAAGCATGATTGTATGATTAGGATATTTTGCCTAAGTAAGTTAATTAATAAAAGTGATTTTAGATATTTGTAGTGTATGTATTCTTGTTTTGGTAGAAATCTGGAGTTATGATATTGAATTATTCTTTTTAAGCCCAAAGAGATATTTAGAAAGGTTGTTTAATAACAAGAGTGTTGCCAACTAAGAATTTTCCTGTAAGATTTTCATTGCTTATTATTTGCCAACAATTGTGTTAAGTATGTCCCCCATAATATTATTTAATTCTGGAAAGTAGGTAAAGTAGAAACAGTTATTCACAATTTACAAATAAAGAAACTGAGGTTAGAAGATGTAGGAAATTGGGCATAGTTCACGAATAACTAGCCTGATATACATTTGTTTTCCAAAGTTCAAGGTTCTACATCTTTAGTTTTGTAAAAGTCATGTATTCCTTTGGTTTCTCAATTGACTCAACATTCATAAACTCTGTAGTTGAAGAAATTGTGTACATCAGGCTAGGAAGATAGAATAGACTTTATGTCCTATACACCTGCTATTCTTACACCAGGCTAGGAAGATAGAATAGAATTTATGTCCTCTACACCTGATATTCTTTGAAATGAAGTTTGTTTTTTGTTTTTGTTTTTTTTGGGGGGGGGTTGAGACAGGGTTTCTCTGTATTGTTTTGGAGGCTGTCCTGGAACTCACGCTATAGACCAGGCTGACCTCGAACTCACAGAGATCCGCCTGCCTCTGCCTCCCAAGTGCTGGGATTAAAAGGCGTGTGCCACCAACGCCCGGCTTGAAATGAAGTTTTAACTAGCTTTTAAGTTTGCTAAGTGGTCTGTGCATTTTTTTACTTCTCTTAAGTTCTTTCTTCTATTGGGCTGAAATTGTCATAATATATATTTTCAGAAAGCAAAAAAATAGCTTTGGAGTTATTTCATTCTTAAAAATGTAAATGACCAACTAACTATAGTATGGAAGAAAAATCCATCAATTAATAGGACTTTTTTTTAATACCAGAATTTATGTAGTTGTCAAATGTCGATCCTTTCAAAATCGCCCACTTGATTGTGTACTTGTTCTAGAGCTATGGCCATTACATAACTTTGTGGGAATTTTGTTTTGTTTTGCTTTGTTGTAGGCTGGGTTTCATTAGGAAGCTGGGAACTCTCAGAGAGCCACCTTCCTCTCTACCTATGAGTGCTGGGATTAAGGTGTTCATCACCATAGTTGGAGGGAAATCCTTTTTCAAATATTCAGCAAATCATTTGAAATACCAAATCCTGCCCCCCCCTTTTTTTTTCTTTTTTTTTTTTTTTCTTGTCAAGACAGTGTTTTCGCTATGTAGCCTGCCTGGACTTCCCTGTTTAGACCAAGCTGATCTTCCTGACTCTGGCTCCCCAGTGCTAAAATAAAGGCATGTACTACCACACCCAGCACTGAAATAGTTCATTTAAAATAAAATTCATTATGATTAATTTTTATTTTCAGGAGGTGGATTTGAGTTAAACACAGGAAGAAAACTAAAATTAATCTTTTTCAATCAAGTGTTATACCTTTTGGTTTGAGATACTTTGTTGTTTTGTTCTGGGTTTTGTGTGTGTGTGTGTGTGTGTGTGTGTGTGTGTGTGTGTGTCTGGTTTTTGGTTTTTGGTTGTGTGTGTGTCTTAGACAGGAGGTGGGGTCTCACTGTGAGGGCTTGGCTGGACCAGAATGTACTGTATAGTCCAAGCTTCTTACCTCTTCTCCCAAGTGCTGAAATGATAGGTTTGCTCTACCACACCTGGTAGTATGTAGCAGTATTGAATGGTTTTCATGTGCCAGAAACTCTTCTGGAGTCTTTACATTAATTGTCTCAATTCCCTAAGGTTGACATTATAAAACTAGCTTATAGAATGATTAAGTGCTAGCTCAAGGTCACACAATGAAGTGTGAAAAGTAGAAAAAACATTCCAGAGTTCTTTATCCACTATACTTTATCATGATTTTAAAACTGTTCAGTTACTCAGTGAAGCTATAGTATTCTTGTTTTACAGACATAGAAACAGAAGCTTTTCATGTTTAAGAAACTTGTTCTGGGTGGTAAATCTAGCAAATGTTAAGGAAATTCCAAGCCAAATATATTTAATTCTAAAACACCTCTATTCTTTTCATTCTTCCATCATGCTTCTTCAAAGTTTACAGTTTTTTGTGTGTATGGATGTTTAGCCTGCATGTGTGTCTGTGCTTCCTGTGCACTCCTGGTTGCTTTAGAAGAAGGTATTGGATCCCCTGGAACTGAAGTTGTAGCCTGTTGTAGGCTGTTAGATGGGTGCTGGGATTTTAACTTGGGTTCTGTGGAAGAGCAGGTAACTACTGCTCTTAACTGTTGAGCCATCTCTCCTCCAGTTTGAAAATTTATGCTGTAAGTTTTGATGAAAAGAGTAGGCTTTGTTATAAAGTAGATTGTCTTTTGTTTTCTGTTTTTCTTGTATAGCTTATAAAGAGAACCTCAAAGTAATTTGTGTGTGTGGTGTTTATGATCTGATCCAGGGCCCCATCATACTCAGCATGTGCTCTTATCACTCAGCTATGTCTCTAGCCTCCTCAAAAGAGAAAACTTATGTTTTGTTAAGGTATAGCTTACTTGTTACTAAGTTATAGTCTTATAAAATACTTTGTTGCTATACATTGTGCATACCTATATATATGTGTATTTAAATAGGATATTGATTTTAAATATGAATTATATATTTAAAATATATATGCAGAATAGCTCTAGAAAATGTCAGCTATTTAATGACTTTATTGCAGTTTTTAATTACTTTTTGAAAATAATAAGCATCAAAATATCCATGAATGCTCTAAACTTCTAAAATAAGTCTTGTAGATAAATTGGCTTTGCTATCTTAACTTGTGTCAAACATTATTTAATATGGATACATTAAACTCTAAAGTTACCTTTTGTTTACATTTGCCTTTTGTCAGAAACACTTAAAACATACAGAAATTAATTTATTAAAACAATTTTATGTATTTTACCTCTTCTGAGAAATATCAAAACTGTGAGAAAACTTGAAATACTGGATTCCTTTTAGATACTGTTATATTTAGGTTATTTGTCTTCTCCATTCCAAAGAAGCATGCTGCCTTAAACAGGTGAAATGCATACTTGTTTGTTTGCGACCATTACTTTTTAAAAAATCATATTGTTCCAGATATTTTAAATCTAACAATTTCTAAAATAGTACTGAAAGTCAGGCATGACTTATTTTAAAATCTAAAACTTTATGGCACTTATTATTTTCAAAGCAAAAAGTGCCCTTGAAATTAATCATAGCATAAAAATATAGCCCTGAGTTATCCAACGTTGCTACTCTGAAACCCTTTAAGAAAGTAGGGCTTCTTAAACTTTCTCCACTCATGAACCCTTTTTTTGTTTTTGGTTTTTTTTTCTTAACTCAAGAAATTAGGTAACCTTGGGATATATAGGTATGTAAATAAGATATTTACTGATAACAAATTGTAAACATTGGAGCTGGAGAGATGGCTCAGCCTTTAAGAGCACTGGCTTCTCTTCCAACGACCCTGAATTGGATTCCCAGCACCTATATGGCAGCTGTAAGTCTAGTCCCAGGTGGTCCCATGCCCTCTTTTGGCCTATGTGGGCACTGCAAGCATGCGATGCGCAGACAAATACAGGCAAATGGCTACACACAGAAAATAAATTATACGCAAAATTTATTTCCAAACAATTCTTTGGCATATATACTCTCTTCCCACCTGTTAAAGCCTAAAGCAAATTTGCATGCTTGCTTTTTACAGAAGGGACTAAATCTTGTTTGAATATTTAATATTATAGGATACAATGTCTTCAAGCTTGTATTTTTTGTTTTGTTTTTATTTTAAAGACAAGGTCTCTATGTATTTCTGGCTGACCTGCAATTCATTGTGTAGACCAGGCTTGTCTAAAGCTCCAAGAACTCTGCCAGCCTCTGTCTGCCTCTGCCTCCTGAGTGCTGGTATTAAAGCAGTATATCACCACACACAGCACTCTTCAGCTTTTTAAAGAGTTGATCAATATTTTGATAACATGCCAAGAGCACCACTTCACATAAATACATAGTACAGAATGGTAGAAGTATGTTTAGGAATGTTGTTGGAAATTTGTTCCTAGTTCCAAGACAAAAATCATATAAGACTAGTTACAAAACTCAAGGTAGCAACTCAAATAGTAATTTTTAAGATCTAACATTCTAACTATGTTAGACATACAAACTGAGGAATGTGGTAGGAAAGTATTAGAAGCCTTTGTTTTCCATGGTCAAATCATTGTGTTTCTATACCACAGAAGACTTTAGTGTGTACTCAAACCACTGCAGCATATAGAATATAGTATTCTGGGACTATGTGTGGCAGGATGCCATGCACTATGCAAAAAGTGTGTGCTGCCTTCAGAATCCAGGCCACAGTGAAGTCGAGGGCAGCAGCACAGTTGAGCATTGCAGGAAACACCCCCAGTGTTATTCTTGTGTGGTTTTGAATTCATTTTTGGTTGCTGTGTGGACAAAAACCTTTTATTGTTGCTAAATATTGCTGCTAAATTTTTGACAGCACCCAAATTCAGTTCCCTGACTCCTATGAAGTCACAAGGAGCCACAGTTAAAGAAGCTACTTAAAACATTCTTTTTTACTTGCCTTTTATCTGATAGTGTTATGGTTTGCCAATTTCAGCTAAAAAAATTGTTTAGGTATAAGATATATATATATATATATATGCATATATATATATATATGGAGTTCAGTTTTTCCTTGTTAATGACCGAATTGAAATTTTACATGGGTTAAATTAGGTATAATTCATTATAAGTAGTAGTTCTGTTCTTTAAAAAAAAAAAAAAGATACAAAGGACATTTTTTTTCCAGGGCTCTATTTAATGCCTTAGAAGACAACTTGAGATTGAAAGTTGAAATACAATAAACCTAAAAGCTGCTGTTCTTTCTTTCTTGATAAAAGAACTAGGAATACAGTATCCCTGTTCAGGTTTTCCTGAAAGCCCTATCTGACCTTTTATTCTCTGCCTGATTTAAATTTTTGCATAGCATGTGGAATATAGGTACAGAAAAGTTAAAAGTACTAGTGGTAGAAAATCAATGACATTATCCATGGACATGTTTGTCCAATGTTCCCACTTGTCTGCACTTTTTGCTTTTTAAAATTTTAAGTCAGTGGGTGGTTTTTTTTTTTTTTTGTGAAAAGTAAAGCATTTTGTGAACATTCCCTTGATCATTTATTCCATTTCACAGCATTTGTACAGCTTATTACATACCTGTAGAGAAAATAATTTCTTTCTGTGTCCATTTACCATATGATGTCCTTCCCACTGTAGCGTTTGGTAAAGTTTTGTTGAATTGTTTAGTTGAAATTGAGCTGCATCTTTCATTTTACTCCCTTCCCCCTTCCTTTTTTCTTTTCATTTCCTCTTTCCTTTCTCTTTCCCTTTCCTTTAAGCACTAAACTGCTGAGAAACAGCTCTTGCTGTGTTGTTCTTAAAGATCTGTTTCTAAATCTACCAGTAGCAATAGCAAGTTTTACTTCACTCAGTTTCAAAATAATGTTTTCTTGACTGCAGGTATATACCTGACCCTTCTTGTTCTGGGATAAGAGCTTTTCATTTACATGCATCCCTAGTACTACATGTGCAATATAACTTGCATATAAAAGTGAATCAAATAAAAATTACAGAATTCTTTTTTTTCAGGTTTTAGGACTGTATTTCCCTTTAGTTCTAGTCCTTTGGACTACATAGTTGGGAGTAATTTAGTAGGGCTTATTATAAGTAGTTATCTCATTACTTTGGTTTAATCTTAACATAGTTTTTTAAAGTTTTCTTTGCTAACTCAATTATTATATGTAATGCATATTAGGTTGTGATGAGAAATGCATTACTGCATATAAAAATGCTGCTCAACTAAAATGGTGGCTTGATAGCTGCATTAAAAAATTAAGTTAGATTTACTGAGATAATTTGTGCCATACAAGTCATTGTTAGATCTAGTCCAGTTAGGTGAATTTTGGTGAACATTAAATCTTGTCACCTACTACCACCATGGGTAGAGTATTTCCATTACTTAATAGTATCCTTGTTTCCCTTTGTAAATTGTTTCCTAACTATCCCAGCCCATAGTAGTGCATCTAATTTTGTTCTTATAGCTTTGACCTTTTCTAGAATATCATCTAAATGGAATCATACAGTATATAAAACATTGCATGTGTTGTTTCTTTCACTTAGCAGAAGGCTTTTGGGATTAATTCATGTTGTTTATATGTTTCAATAGTTTATTGGTGAGTGAATTTTGAAATTATGTTTAATGTACTCTTTGATGGTTTTCTTATGAAAGTATTATCAAAAACTAATACTTTTAAACAGTGTGCATATTTTTCTCATAGCTTAGTGACTTTATTACTGAATGTCGTACTTGTGCAGTTTTTACCCATTACTTCCTCAAATCTAGTGTAAGTGGCATTATTATTAAATGGCATTTATTTATATTAGTATATACTATTAGATTAAATGCTTTGTCAAATAGGTGAGGTAGATATTACTCTTTATTATTATAGGGAAAATAACATCATGTACTTAAAACTTGTAGCATGTAGACTCTAGAACAAGAAATAGGGGATAGTGTAGTAATTAATTGTATTTCCTATTTTGTTTTTGAAAGACTTATTTATGTATTTATTTTGTAAGTGTTTGCTTGCATGTGTGTGCACCAAACAGGACAGTGAGTATCCTGTAACTGAAGTTACAGACAGTTGTGAGCTTCCATGTGGGTACAGGAATCAAACCCAGGTCCTCTACAAGAGCAGCCAGTGCTCTTAACTCCTGAGCCATCTCTTCAGCTTTGTTTGAGACAAGAGTTGTTAGTTAACTGTGTTGCCTTGGCTGACTTAGAACTCAGTATGTAGCCCATGCTGACCTCAAACTTAAGCAATTCTCCTGCCTCACTTCCCAAATGCTGGGATTACAGCAACTACTCACCACACCAGTTGTCTACATTTAATGTTTATAAAGCCTGTGTTACAGTGAAGAACGTCTATAGTCTTCCTGTGAAGATTAAAGTTGAAGAAATGGTGGTGCTTACTGAAAAATGAAGGCAGATATTGATACAAGGTGTTATCTGCTTATTTTTTTAGACCTCCCCATCCTAATTCTGGTTTTGAAATAGCTTCCTCTTTGGGGTTTAGGGAGCCTCTTGTTATTTTTCTGTGTCTTTCTTCTCTGTTTATAAGGAAAAAAAGATTTATTTTTATTTATGTGTATGTGTGTGAATATATACATGTGCGTGCAGTTTTCACAGAGGCCAGAAGAGGAGCTGGAGTTATAGACATTTGTGAGCCATTAGACATGGGTGCCAGAAACCAAACTCGGGTCATTTACAAAAACAGCACGTGCTCCTAACTGCTAAGCTGTTTCTAGCTTCTGCCCTCCCAATTTTAGACTGTGTGTGTGTGTGTGTGTGTGTGTGTGTGTGTGTGTGTGTGTGTGTTGTGTGTTGTGTGTTGTGTGAGAGAGATGGGGGGAGTTCTTCCTTTGCCTACCCCTTTAAATTTTTTTATTCCCAAGGTAGTCCTTCAACCTTGGTTCACATGATTTATTACATACCACTTATAAACTGATGACTCACAAATTTATTTCTTGATTCTGTCCATTCTGACTGGGGTGAGATGTAACTTCAAAGCAAGTTTTAGCTTCTATTTCTCTGATGGCTAATGATATAGAACACTTTAAAGTGTTTATTAGCAATTTGTACACCTTTCGTGAATTCTCTTTTCAGGTGTATAGCTATTTTTTATTGGTTTGTGCAATATGCATTTTTCTTTATTATTATTTTTTATTAATTTATTTTTTACATTCCAATCCCAGTTCCCCCTCCCTCCTCTCTTCCCAACTCCTCCCATCTGCTCCTCAGAGATGGTAAGGCCTCCCCCAAGAAGTCTACAAGTCTGTCCCATCATCTCATTAAGGCAAGACCAATGTAACTCTCCACCCCACACCCCTGTGGCTAGGCTGGGCAAGGTATCTCTCTATATAGAATGGGCATCATAAGTCAGTAGGTGCATTAGTGTAAGATCTTGGACCCACTGCCAGTGGCCTCATATATTGTCCTGGTCACACTATTGTCACCTATATTAAGGGAGTCTAGTTCAGTCTTATGCAGGTTTCCCATTTGTCAGACCTGAGTCAGTGATCTCTCACTAGCTCGTTTCAGCTGATTCTGTGGGTGCCAATATACATTTTTAAAAGATAAATTGATAGGCTCCAGTCTAAATGATCTACATAATCCATCTGTGCATATTAAGCATTAGAAGGTATTGGCTTTAAGTCTTATGTAATTACTCGTGGTTCCTAGTGTTTGCCAGTGTTCATTGTACTGCCCTGTCTTCAAATGTAAGGGTCTCAAAACTGAAATATCAAATGGCTCAATTATAATAAACTTATGGTTGCTCTAGATTTAGTGCCTGGGTCTCTAAATATGTTAACTAATTGTGTTGTCACCTGTAGTCATTACATGCTTTAAATGAATCTGATATTTTTAATCTAAAGATATTTTCATGTTTTTAATAAAATATTTGTAGTAGTTCCATACCTCTCCATGTAGTAGTTCCCTGAGTTTTCTTACAAGCCAGAACTGAGTAGTGTTTTGGTGTTTCAGATGAGGCTCAATTATAGTTTGCTGCTAGACTCTTTCAAGAATATTAAAGTTGAAGACTTCCTTGTGTGTTGGGTTTTTCATTTTAGAAGAAATCTAAAAATTCCTTATGCTGTTTTGAAAATTTGGAACTTTATAGATTAAAATTTTATTTTCCTAGTAGATTATTCAATAACAATAGTTATATTAGTATATGTAACTATATTATATGTGTGTGGCATAAACATACATACATATTGTTTTAAGAACATATCATAAAGACTTTCTTAGTTTTTTATGTTTTATTCATAGTATTTCAGATGCTACCTATTGTTATTAGATGAGCCATAACTTTCATTCTACTATTAAATATTTTATTTGCTTTTACTTTTTTCCTTTATAAATGTTGAGGCAGAGAGCATCTTTGTATGTACAATTTGGGATGGGGGGCCCCATATTAGTTCTTTATTTATTATAGAGTAGAATCCAGTAAACACAAAGTTAAAAGGTTTGAACATTTTTGTGACCTTTTACATGTAATTCCAATAATAGTTTGCCCTTCCATAATCTGTTTTCCTTGATATCTTGATTTATAGAGGAAACTAATTTTGTTTTTCATGTAGAAAGGTCTGATTCTATTAAGATTATCCCCCCCCCAATATTGTGGTTGTTTTCAATATTTAAATTTTTTGATGGCAAAAAATCATGACTTTTCAAACTACATATCATTTGAAGATATGCAGTAAAATTTGTGTAAGAGCTAATCTAGTTAATAGCCAAGCAACATGTAGGCCAGTTATTAACCCAAACTCATTTCTTCTATAAATTGTCTGAAGCTTTAGGAGTCTGAACTAGTAAAGCAAGACAAATTGAAAGAGATTCAAAAATAAAATTGCTAATTGTTAAGAATATAGTTGATTTTTAAGGGACAGTCAATCTTTTATTTGCCTAAAGTAAAGAAATTCAGAACTGTAATGTAGTGGATATAAAATCAGTTTTTAGGTAAGACCTATTAGTCTTTTTATTTTTAACTTTTAAATTATACCTTTACTTATTTAGTAAATACATGTACGTGTGTGTGATCACCTTGGAGGAATTCACTCAGTCTGTGGGTCCTGAGTCTTTAATTAAATTAGGTGGCCAGACTTGATGACCTTACCAAACCAAGTTACTTAGTTTTTATTTTTGAAATACAAAACATTTAGTGTGATATGTTCATGATTTTGATCTAGTTTCCATTCTTCTGGTTATAAAACATTGGGTGTATTTTCTGTTTCAACTCAGAAACTGCAGACATTGGAAATGGTGAAGTAAAAGCCTTCATTTTACCCACCACGATCTTAGAGTCTAATAAAGCTTATAGATAGATGGGTACTGATCATTTTGTAGGTGCTATAGTGCTGTGATAAGGGTGAACAGAGGAAGTACAGTAGGAGTGTGGGGTGGAGTATGGGAGAGGGAGGGAGAGAGACTGTTAGAGAACCTAGTTTACACTAACTAGTGTGGTAGGAAATTAAGTTAGGAAAGCCTTTCTAGGAGAACTTGTATGTAATCCACAAGCTTTAGTCAGACTTGTGAGCCTGGAGCAGTTGTTGGATTTTGGAAACTGTGGATGGCATGGACTTGGAAAAGTGTTGACAAAAAGATTTAAAGCTTCAGAGAGGGCAGGACCCAGATTGTGGAGAAATGTGAGGACCTGAGACTAAGAGGGTAGCTCAGTGGGTAAAGTGCTTGTTGTGCTAGCATGAGGATCTATGTTCACATTCTCAACATACACATTAAACCTAGCAGCAGTGATGTGTACTTGTTACCTCATCACCAACAGGGTAGGAACAGGTGGATTCTGACCCTGGCAGCTCACTGACCAACCTGTTTAGCTCAATCAGCAAGCTCCAGGTTTAATGAGAAACCCTGCCTCAAAAAATGAGGTGGCACATGGTGGAGGAATCTCAGACCTCCACATGTGTCTACATGGGTGAAGTGCTCACCACAACACATGTACACACATGTTGCTATGAGTAGCGTGTTTTGCATTAAAGGTAACAGTGATTGGGAAGTTATTAGGTCACAGTTACAGTTTTTATTCTTTAAGTCTTGGTGGGTAGTGAGAAGGAAGATGTTATGTAGACAATGAGAGTTGACAAGGTATTCAGTTAAGATACTGAGAATGTAGAGAAGGAAACTCATTAAACAGGTATTAAGGCATTCAATGATTATAAGTAGGTAGAATGGGTAATAGAGAATAAAGGCAATTAAGGAAATCTTCTCAATTTCCAAGTTTTATACATATGGACATTGAAGTTTGAGATATAAGTCCAATCAGTTTTGGCTGTCTATGAATAAAAAATGTAGTTTATCTAAGAGTGTATCATTTTACATATTCTAGAGGGAATGGATTTTGAAAAATTTAGTGGCATGGCCAAATGTGGATATGAATGATATTTGAAAATTACTTTGAAGGCTAACCTGAAGAACTTTCCAATCTTCATATAATGTTAAAAGTATTATGGTAGGCTGTACTTAAATTTTTTATCTAGTATGATTTAAATTATAAAAATACAAAAATTACGTTTTCCTAGTGCTTAATTTCTCAGTATGCTAATTATATTGCCATGCACTTAGCATAGTAGTGCACTTTTAGGCATCCCTTGTATACTAGTATACCTAGTATAATCTCAAAACTGACCTTTCTGTTTTATTAAATCATACATATATTGAGATATTATAGTGGGAACTGTTACTTAGTTCATAAGGGGTATCTTAATCACTTTTCTCTTTCTGTGAAGAGACACCATGACCACGGCAACTCTTATGAAAGAATGCATTTAATTGGGGGCTTACCTACAGTTTCAGATGTTTAGTCTATTACCATCATGGTAGGGGGCGTGGCAGCAGGCAGGTGCTGGAGCAGTAGCAGAGAGCTACATTCTGATCTGTAGCAGAGAGCTACATTCTGATCTGTAGCAGAGAGCTACATTCTGATCTGTAGGCTGAGAGAGACTGAGCCTGACATGGACTTTTGAAGCCCACCCCCCATTCCTTACCCCTTCCCACTCCAGTGACACACTTCCTCCAGTGTGGGCCACACATCCTAATCCTTCTCAAGTAGAGACGCTCTCTGATGACCAAGCATTCAAATATAGGAGCCTATGGAGGCCATTCTCATTCATGCCACCACAAGATTATCTTTATCTTTTAATTATAATTAAAATGCCAGTAGCTTTTCAAAATGTTAAATACAGGAATAATTATAACTAGTCAAACAGATTCATCAGAAATAATTGAGCAGTTGATTTTAACATAGCTCCTTTGATGTTTTTCAAATTCATTTTTATGTGTATGTGTATGTGCCTGCTTGTCTGAATATGCACCATATGTATACAGGTGCCTGTAGAGGCCAGAAGAGAGTGTCAGATCCCCTGGAACTGTTGTGAGCCAACTGATACAGGTGCTGGGAACTGACCACAGGAACTCTGAGAGGCAGCACGTGTTCTTAACAACTGAGCTCTCTCTCCAGCCCCACGTGGCCCCTTATTTGATTTTATAAAACTCACCTGAGAAGTATAGAAGAGTAAGGAACCATGTGAGAAGCTAGTGATAGAAGGGAGGGATGTGTTTATTTTTGAAAAATGGAGAGGAAATTGCTTGGTAATTCTTAGGTCATTGAATTGAGGGAGGAATTAGGATAGCAGGCACTATAAGTGCAGTTGGGGGAAAAGTTGTGAAAAAATAACAACATGAAAACAAGCAGGTGTGTGTGTGTATGTGCAGAATAAATTTTAAAAATTGGAAGTGATTGATATGTTCCTAAAAGTATCTTATATTTTAAAAGAATATTCTAAATATCCAAGTGTATTTCACATAATAGATATACACTGATTAAAAGTACCCTGACTGCATAGAAGCATGCTGTATACTACTAGATCCTGTTCTTTTAGTCAGTTGGCAGCAAACTTTCTGAATGTTACTTGGAAATATATTGCTGCAATACTTTAAAAAAAAGTGCTAATTTGTGACACTTTAATGGATTATTAGAAAAGAAAGTATTTGTTGAGAATTGATTAAATTCTCCAGGCATGATGTTATGTGCCTTTAATCCCAGTACTCTGGAGGTAGAGGCCACGGCAGATCTCTGAGAGTTCAAGGCATCCTAGTCAATAAAGTGGGTTCTAGGCCAACTGAGGCTGCACAGTGACAACTTAACTATAATATTGTGTGAGTACTCTTTGTAACACAACTTAGCTATGATACCCCAGATGGAGTATCCCAAGTAATAACTACTTAAATAAGGTTTGATTTTTAACTTGTTTTCTAATATAAATATGCCTTCCAAGGCGATACTGTATTCTCACATATGTGTTTTCAGTAATCTCAGAAATAGACAGCTGTGTCCACTACACTTGATAATTCTTTTTGTAAGTTTGTGGCTTACAATTTTCTCTCTTTTTTTTCTCTTTCTTTAAAATTTAAATTAGATCTGGCTTTACATGTCAATCCCAGTTCCCTCCCTCTTCTCTCCTCCCCTAGCCTCCACCAACCCCCTATCCCATCCCCTTTCTGCTCCCCAGGGAGGGTGAGGCCTTCCATGGGGGATCTTCAAAGTCTGTCACATCATTTGGAGCAGGGCCTAGGCCCTCCCCCACGTGTCTAGGCTGAGAGAGTATTCCTAAGTCCAGTCCTACACTAGGGATAAATACTGATCCACTACCAGAGGCCCTATAGACTGCCCAGGCCTCCTCACTGACATCCACATTCAGGGGTCTGGGTCAGTCCTATACTGGTTTCCCAGCTATCAGTCTGGGTTCCATGAGCTCCCCATTGTTCAAGTCAGCTGTTTCTGAGGGTTTCTCCAGCCTGGTCTTGACCCCTTTGCTCATCACCCCTCCCTCTTTGCAACTGGATTCCAGGAGTTCAGCTGAGTGTTTAGCTCTGTGTGTCTGCTTCTGCTTTCATCAGCTACTGGATGAATGCTCTAGGATGGCATATAAGGTAGTCGTCGACATCATTATCAGAGAAGAACATTTAAGGTAGCCTCTCAACTATTGCTTAGGTTGTTAGTTGGGGTCATCCTTGTAGATCTCTGAACATTTCCAACTTACAATTTTTCAATGAAAACATTCACACCCTGTTTTCCCCATCTATCCAAGTCCTTCCTTCTTCCTATCATGACTTTATGGGCTTATTTATTCATTACTAGGGAAGGTGACATATCACAGTCATCTACTCACCCCCTGCACCGGCTGGCTTCTTTCATTTTATCATCCATATTGCAAATGTCAGGACTGTATTCCTTTTTATTTGCATGACTTACACATGAGTGTGAGTCTGGGTGCCTGTGCCCATACACTCATGCATAGCGAAGAAAAATATTGAGTGTCCTACTCTATCACTCAGATGTGTTCTCTTGAGACAGCATCTCTCACTGAACTTGGAGCTATGTTTGCTTGCAGTTTTTGTCCCCGATAGAACTTAGATTATAGTGTAGCCTGTGCCTAGTCATACCCAGATTTTCACATAACCACTGTGGATTTGAACTCCAGTTCATGCTTGCTCAGCAAGTACTCTTCCCACTGAGCCATCTCCCCTACCTCAAGATTGTCTTCCTTTTTGCTACTGAATATTACGAATATACCACATTTTACTTAGAGATTGTCACTTAGACAAAATGAACATTTGAGTCATTTTTGCTTTCTGGATAATATAAATAATGTTGATATAAAATTCATGTGAACATTTGTGAATATATCTGCATATGTACACCTCGGTTTTTCTGGACATAATGGAAGTGGAATTTTTAGATTGTACAATATCAATAAAAATAGTTTAGCTCATTGAGAAACTATTAGACTGTTTTCTGGTGTAGTTTTACCATTTTACATTTCTGATAGGATTCTAATTTTTTAAAATTTTTGCTGGTACTTCTTTAATTTTTTTTAATATTTAGTCATTTTGTATGTGTGGCAGAGGGAGGGGTTACCATAGCACATATGTAGAAAATGGCTTGCAGCAGTTAATCCTCTTCTTTTTCACCTTTAGGGTTCCAGGAATCCTACTCAGGTCCTCAGGCTTGGCCCAAAGTGCATTTACCCACTAAACCATCTCACCAGCCTTCCTGGTACTTGTTATCTGACTTTATCCATTTTAAAATTGGCTCATCAGTGTTTTTAGTACTACAGTGTTAAGAAAAAAAAAAAAGGACAAGTCTCCTCACATGTGAAGTATTTCTCAAATTCTATTTTCTCTTTTACCCCCCTCTTTGGTTGCTTGTTTTAGGTGTCATATCTAAGAAAGCATTAGACATGAAGAGTTACCCCTGTTCTGGCTCTTACATTTAATTTTTTTGCATATAGTGTGAAATAGATCCAACTTCACCCTTCTACATGTACTGTGGTTGTCCATCATGATTTATGAAATGATTCTTAATATCAAATGAATAACAACCTTTGCACTCTTGTCAAAAATATTTCGAAACAAGGCATGGTGATTCATGTCTTTAATCCTAGTACTTGACAGTCTGAGATAGGAGGACCTTAAGTTTCAGGCCATACTGAGCCATATGGTGAGACTTATTTCATAAAAACATAACAAAAATAAACAAATGCTAAGGTAGCAAGTGGCCTGGGGGGTAAGTTGCCTGACACCATGCCTAATAACCTGAGTTCGAGCCCCAAGACCCACATAGTAAAAAGAGAGAGCCAACTCCTACAAGTTCTTTTTTGCCCTACAGCTATATGTTATGACACACATATGCCCAAACACAATAAATAAAAATGCAGTTGACTTTTTGAAAAATTAATAAAACACAATCAAGGCTGGGGCATGGCTTATTGGTGGAGGAATTTTCTAACATTCTTGAGAGCCTAGGTGAAACTATATCTAATATTTTATTTTCAGACTCAGTTTTTTACTTTGATCTATGTGTCTATCTTTATGGTTGTCTTTTTTATTTATAGGAACTTTAAGGTCAAATCGATTTTAAGAAAATATGCAGTTGTGATTTGTTTATGGATTTGTTATCTGTGGATCTGTTTTGGGGAAGAGTGCATTACAATGGGAAGTCTCCCATCTGTGAGCATGGGTGGGAGTGGCTTTGCTTCTTTTAAGCTTCAATTTCTTTCAATTGTTTTTTTCAGTTAGAAATGTGTTGTACTTCTTTGCCTGCCAACTGTGGTAATGAGACACATTTCTTGTTTGCCCAATCCTGCTCCTTTGTAACCTGAACAAACATGTGCACATGAAGACTTGATGACTTGTGGAAAAATTGTAGCCACTCAGTTAGGTCACCATGTCTCTTTGCTGTTGTTTGAATGTAATGTAGAACTCTGGTGTATAAAAGCAGTCTTTGTTGTCTGTAATAAATTACCTCAGATGTTGTTGCAGGAATAAATAAGTAACTAAGTGACATATACACATCCAGAAAAAGATGTCCAGCAGACTAGCAGTTAGGGATATAAAGAGTAAAACTCTGGCTAACCTATAATATGTTGTTGATCAAGGACTAAATAAAATGAAAAATCTTACTCAAAATCCAAGAGCAAGTTTTTGTTTCCATGCTCAATGATATTGCTACTCTTACCACTGACTTGTATATTTGTAATAGAGAAAGTGGTCAGTGGAGTAGTTCATGCCTTTTCTCCTTTTAAACATTTGTCAATTGTTATTCATTCTCATATTCAACAATCTTGAAAATACTCAGGAAGACAATTTTTATTTTATTGATGAAGAAATGGGAGCTTAGGATATTAGCAATTCACTCAAGGTCTGGCTTGAAACAAGAGGAAGAATTTGAAGCTAACTTCTAAAATCTAGGTTTGAACTTGTAGTTGCTGCTATTACTGCTTCTCTATTACCTTTAAGGAGCTTGTGCCAACGTTGGTTATATTAAAGATAGTACTCTTTGAATCCGTAAGCCACATTAAATAAAATTTAATGCAGAATTTAAAATTGAAGTTTGATTTTATTTAGAAAATTCTCACATTGTTGTATTTCAATGCTGTTGAATTAGTCAGGATTTCAAGTGTTCTTAATTTTCTCTTTGAGAATTGGGCACTTGAAACTCAGTAAGGATTTGCAACCAAAAGTCAGTAACTTGGTAAAAGAAGTTCTAGGAGAGCCCTCATGGAATTAGAATAGGTAAAAGTTAAAAGACTTAGCTTAAGTTGTTTTCTCTGTATTGAACATTTCTGCATACTTTAAATTTTTCTTGCATAAAAAATGTAATATAGCCAGGCTGTGGTGGTGAACATCTTTAATCCCAGCACTTAAGAGACACAGAGGCAGATGGATCCTTGCAAGTTTAAAGCCAACCTGGTCTACAATGGAAGCTCCAGGACAGCCAAGGCTACACAGAGAAACCCTGTGTTGAAAAAATAAAAAAAAATCTTTAAGCATACTTAAAGATTAACACCTGCTGTGGGTTGGTTGTTAGAGACAAGGTTTCTCTGTGTAGCCCTGGCTGTCGTGGAACTTGCTCTATAGACCAATCAGTCTGGTCTTGAACTCAAAGATCCACCTACCTCTGCCTCCTAAGTGCTGGGATTAAGGGTGTCGAACACCACCACCCTGTTCTTGTTTTTTAATTGCATTTTGATGGCAAGTTTCATATTTTGCTTTATCTGTGCTATGTGGTTGGTTTCCTTTCCTTGGGAATCTCGGATTTGGTAGAAACCATTCTTATTCACTGAATTGGGTTTGTTGAATGTTTGAACACTTTGAACTTCATAGAAGAATTTTAGCTTAAGGAAGTCCTGAAAACTTTGGGAGTCATGGTCCCCTAAAAATTCAAAGTGGGTGGCTAAGCGTGTAGTTGAGTTTTCTATGCAGATCTGGTAGCCTGGAACCCCTGATATTTTTTTCCGCAGTTTTAAACAGCAGTCATCCTTTCTGTGATTACATACTTAATCATTTCAGGCAACCTGCTTTTCCTTTCTTTTTTCATTAACAACTACATATTCCATTCTTTATATCATTTGAAATATCTCCTCCACTGTAAATTACCTAGTTATTATTTTTATATTTTAGATACAAAGTGAACTAAGTCTTTTTCTCTGTTACCAAATATTACTTATATTTAAAGTGTATATATTATTTGCTGTGTGTGTGTGTGTGTGTGTGTGTGTGTATGTGTGTATGTGTGTGTATACCGCTGTGTGCCTGGTACCCTCAGGTCAGAAAAGGGTGTCAGATCCATGGTTGTGAGCTGCAACATGTGTACTGGGAACTGAGTTTAGGTCCTCTGCAAAAGTCACAAGTGTTCTTAACCCTAAGCCAACTCTCCAGCCATGTTATGAGGAGTATTTCTAAAGCATACATATATGCAGAGTTGAAAAACCTGCTAGTACTCAGATAACACCATTCTAGATTGTATCATCAGGTAAATGGATTAGAACTTGTTTTCAGTACTCTTTTTAACTAATGTGATAGAGTGGGAGGTACTTCATGCCTTAGTTGATAATTACATTACTAATATACTTCTATCTTGTTTATAGAATGCATAAGGATCTAAACAAAAGTCTGTTTCTTTACAGCTTAGAAAATAGAACACATATTTACTAAAATGTTTTAATTTCATTTTTAATAGTGATGGTGGTGCATGCTGGCTCAGCTTTGTCACGGACACAGGTGCTTGGTGGTGGCTTAGGCCAGAGTGAGTGCACAGCGCCCAGCTGTGGAGGGAGCCAAAACCAGTACAGTGGTAGCAGTCAGACTGACCATTGCTGCTAGGAAGTTTGCAGGCTGTTGGAGCCTCAAGTAAAACTAGTTTTTCAAAGTCTACCAAAATGACAGAAGGCAGCATCAATGTTTGTTGAAAGCCCTACTGACAAAAAAGGAAAAGATTATAAATGCTCATTGACCAATCATGTTATTATACCACCCAGACAATGGAGGGTCTGCATATATAGCAGCCAGAAGCTACAGACTTACTAGAAAGTCAAGCTAAAAAATCAAGAAAATGTATGATAAATTTTAAGTCCCTATTAGTCTATGTATGAGTGAGTACTACTTTTTCTAATAAAATGCCTTAGAGCTACAAAAAAACTTAGGATAATAGTTGTAGCAATGATGGTGTTTTTAATTGTTTCATTACAATTCTTTGAGTTAAAAATTTAAGATTATCTCTACATATCTGAAACTACTGATTACAAAGGATGTGATTCTCACAAGTGATAAAAAGAAGTTCACAAGCAGTTCAGAGTCACTGTAATTAACAACAAATGATGCATACTCCTGAGTTCTGTAAGACTTAAATTCCTTGAGGCCAGGAGTGTAATATCATAGTTTCCCATTGTTACTAATACCTAGCACAATGTTAGCCATATAGTATATGCTAATTGTGTGTATTTTGTTTTGTTTTGTGATCAAGATTCTAAAAAGCAGATTAGCCCTAGCTGTCTTTTGACACAAGAATTTTTGTGTTTTAGCATGATTTTTTTTCCCACTTTGCTTTGGAATACTGATTTTTCTCTATTTGGCAGGAAACCTAACAAATTTCTATTACTCTTTTAAATTCCAAGATAATTGCATCTTTTTATAAAGCCTTCTTTATCTTTTTGAAATAGGACTTGTCTTTTTCATCCCCCTTTCCTTCTCTTTTCCTTTCATTATAATGCCTATTATGTCATGTCACAGTTAATGTCTTTCTCTAGCCTAGGAATCCTTGAGAACACTGTAAAGGTGCAGTGACGACTTCTCTTCCTTCTCTTAATCAGCATCAAGGATGGTGTCAGGCACTTAGTAGCTGCTCAGTAAATATTTGAGGTGACTAATTCATATAGACCAGCTGAAAATAGACTTTAATGGTGAAGTATTTATTTAAATATTGTCTACTCTGACTTGCTTTTTGGTTTTATGCTGTTACTTCCTTTATAACAGTTAGTCCTCTGGGCTGCTGTTTTTCAGCTGTGTGAATATTTAAGGAGATACTGTGTAGTCCCAGCATTGCTATTGGCATTTTCTTTATTTTTATTTTTAACAGTTTCTTTGTATGCAGTGTATTGTGTTCATATTCCCTTCTCCCATTACTTTTTCTTATTCCCATTCCCACACGTATTGACAACCCCCTGTGTGTCTGTTTGCAGTTTCTAAAGACTTCTCACATCTTTATTTTTTGGGATGAAACTTTAAAAGGGAGGGAACCTGAAAAGAAATGGCCATATGTTTGAGAATAAACAAATTTTTAAGAATTTCAGATTAAAAACATTTAATTAAACTATGAAATTCTTAAATAGAAGATAGAAGTCAAAATTATATCTGCTTTTACAAATGTAAAACACATGTAAGTATTATGGTTCATAAGATTCAGTTGAAATAATGTAAATAGAATTGTTCCTAAATAGAATAATTCTAATGTTAGGATATTAATAGTGTATGGATTGGCTGTTTTTCTATAGCTGTGACAAAACACAGCACACATGACCACAACAACTTGTAGACAAAAGATTTTATCTGGGCTATGGTTTCAGGAAGAGTCCATTATTGTTGGAAGGCATGGTAACAAACAACAGGAGCTCCATTTGAACCATAAGCAGAGAGAACAAAGTAAAAATGGTTCAATTCCTTGAACTCTAAAGTCTACTTTCAGTGTCATACTTCCTCCAGTAATACCATTCCTTCTAAACCTAGCCACACAGCACTATCAACTGGGTACCAAATATTCACATGCCCAAGTCTATCGGGGTCATTTATTATTCAAACCTCTATAGATACCACAGATAAAGTGGCTTTGTTTGTTTAAGACTTTTAAAATTCCTAGCACTGCCAAACAAAAAGAAAAATACATTAAGAGTAGTATGAGATGCACATGCTCTTGAATGGTCATCTTTAGCATACATGGTAGTGTTCTCCATCAGGCTCAGCACTCAGGATGCTGAAGCTGAGAGAGGGGAAGCTCCAGGCATAGTGAGTTCAAAGGCAGCCCAAGCTATTTATCGAGACCCTATCACTAAAACAAACAAAGCGTCTAAAAACCTTTGTTGGTTATCAGTTGTTGTATAACAAGTTACTTCAATATTAAACATCTTAAAACAGTATTTGTTATCTCACATTTAATGTAAACCAGGAAAACTGAGCTTGGTGTGTTCTTACTTGGAGTGTCTTAAAAAGCTACAGTTTTCATACTGATATGCCTGTGATGGTGGTGGTGGTGGTGGTGGTGGTGGTGGTGGTGGTGGTGGTGGTGGTGGTGGTGGTGGTGGTGGTGGTGGTGGTGGTTATGGCCATAACAGGATTGAACTGACAGAAAAATCAGCTTTCAAACTTGCTTTCTTGGCTTTGGTGGCCTCAGATTGTTTTTATTGGCTAGATACTGAGTTCCTTGCCAAATGAGCCTCACCTTAAGAGTGACTGGTGTATCAAATGCTAATTTACTTCCAGCAGAATAAGGGGAGGGCAGCATGGCAGAAGCCTTCTCTTTGTGAGTTTGTAACCTGCCATCACTTTGCTGTATTCTGGTTTTTAGAAGCAGGCACTTAAGTCCTGTGTACAAAGTAAGGATGTTGCATAAGGGCACAAATAGCAGAAAGGTGGCATCATAAGGGACCATCTTAGAGCACACCCACCATAGATGCCCAATGGAACTGATATGAAGGTTTCAGTACTGCAAAAATAAAAAAATAATTAAAATACCTAGTGAGTTGGCTACATACCAGTAACAGGAATGTGTTGTTCATCAAGAAATAATGGAGGAAAGGTAACAGAATAACTTTGAATAAAGTAACTATTGAAACAATGTTGCTACCATTTTGTGTGTGGGGGGGGGAGAGGGAGAGGGAGAGAGAGAGAGAGAGAGAGAGAGAGAGAGAGAGAGAGAGAGAGAGAGAGAGAGAGAGAGAGAGATCAGTTTCCCCTTGTGCTACCTATCCTTTTCTTATGTATGTGTTGCGACATAAAGAAATATTTTCCTAGTTGGAGGACACCCAGTAATGGAGATTCCTACTTGAAAGTATAGTACTTAGTAAGAGATAGTTGAGCATAAAAGCCTTCTAAGTTGCTTCTAAGGTCAGAATTAGACTTGAATGTGGCCTATTTATCTAGTATATGTTAATATATTACTATGTGATGTATATCTAGGATATGTGGTGAACATACATAAAATATATAAAGGAATTTTATATCACCAAACAAGTAGTGATAATGTTACTAGTAATGTTATACTTAGTTGGGACTTTTAAGATTAATCTTAATAAAAATAAGTTTGTTGTGTTTTTGCTGTTTGGTTATGGGGTTTTGTTTGTTGGTTGGGTTTTTTGTTTGTTTGTTTGGTTTTGGTTTGTTTTGTTTTGTTTTTGAGACAGGGTTTTTGTATAGCTTTGTAGACCAGGCTGGCCTTGAACTCACAGAGACTCACAGAGATCCGCCTGCCTTTGCTTCCTGAGTGCTGGTATTTAAAGGTGTGCACCACCACTGCCCAGCCTGTTTGGTTGGTTTTTAAGGCAATGTTTCACTATGTAGCCTTAACTATGAGGTCACAGAAATTCACTTGCCTCTGCTTCTCAAATGCTGAGATTAAAAAAATTGTGTTGCCTTTTAGAGTCTCTCTCTCTCTCTCTCTCTCTCTCTCTCTCTCTCTCTCTCTCTCTCTCTCTCTCTCTCTCTCCCTCCCTCCCTCTCCTCCTCCTCTCCCCCTCCCCGTGTGTGTGTGTGTGTGTGTGTGTGTGTGTGTGTGTGTGTGTGTGTGTGTGTGTGTGTGTTTTGACTGCCCTGGATAGAAGGACAGTGACTTAGAGTTGTGTTTTTTTTTTTATTTACTGTTATTGTATATTATATGGGGAGAACACTTATGCTATAAGCACACACGTGGAGATAGGTATCCTTTGTGGATTTCTGTCCTTCCATTTTTACATGGGTTCTGCAGATCAAACTCAGGTTACCAGACTCATAGGGCAAGTACTTGCCTTCTGAGTGGCTTTGGAGGCCCAAGTATGGTTATTTTCTTATCCAACCACTAATACTAAAAATGGCTTATTGGAGACTGGAGAGACATCTTAGTCAGGAAAGAGCTTATCTTGAAAGTCTAAAGACCTGAATTCAGATACCCTATATCCACATAAAAGTAGAGTATGGTAATAGTTGTGACTCCAGTACTAGAAAAGAAACAGATATAATGAGGGAGATAACGTGCCTTTGACCTCCACCCTGCTTCAGATGCATATACACCTACACGAGTGTGGGACATGTGCATGCAGGCACACACACACACAAATAACAAATAAATAGTGAGTGAGTGAATGAGTGAGTAAGCGAGCTAGCGAGTGAGAGGATGTAGTCAGTGATAGTGTTGTCAGTCCTGCCTGTGTACCCAGGTTCGGTTTCAGTATTGTTAAAAAAAAATGGAATAAAGAAATTCTCTTGCCAAAACAAAATTTGTTTTACTTACTGTTAGTACCTTAGGATTATTGATTTAGAGAAAAAATGAGGTGGAATTTTGATCAAATATACTAATCTCTCCTACCAGTAGTTTCCTTTTAACCATTTACCCTGATTAAATAAAACAATTGACTGTGACTATAACTTGAAATGTTGTATTATTGAGGTTTCTTACTAAGTCTTTAGTAGATGCTGTAACTAGTAGTGTTTCTCTAAATATAGACATTGAAGAAAGGGGAACTGTCTTGAAAAGTTGTGAGTTTTTAGCATTTTCTAGAACTTTAGTTCTTGGTAAAGTGATTGGCTTTAGGTATCTTGGTGTGGGAAAGTAAGTCCATGAGAAATATGAATGAATTTCTTCTTTCCAATCCAAAGATAGACTGTAGTATATTTAGATTTGGCTGTGTTTTCTTTTTCATGTCTGTGTACATATTCCTGCAAGTGTGGTGCAGGTTTATGTGTGGGTGTTGAGAGAGAACAACCTTGAGTGTTGTTCCTCGTGCACCCTTGAAGATAGGACCTCAAGCCACAGGGATATCTCTTTCCCTGGCTCCGAGATTATATGTGTGTACCACAATACAGAGCTTTTAAAGCATTGTGTTCTAGGCATTGAGATCAGGTCCTCAATGCTTGCAAAGGAGCCCTTTAGCAACTGAGCTGTCTCCCCAGCACCTTGGCACTGTCTTCTAATATATTGCTAAAGATGATGTAATATATATATATATATGCTTGTGCTGGTGATGATTAGTAGATGTGGATCCCTCTTAGGATTCTACATTGCTTGGTTAGTTTTTCCAGGTCATTCAAGTAGGTAGCAGAGTTTTAAAAAGCACAGCTTTGAACTTACTCCCAAACTTGCTAGATGTGGATTGTGAATCAGATCCTGAGTAGGGCTAGAACATTTGCATTTTCTAACAAACTCCAAGATGATGTGATCCTCCTGACAAGGTTTTACACTAATAAATGACTTAGATGTAAGTGTAGTGATACCATTATTTCTAAATATTCCAGGGACTAGATAGATGGCTCAGAAGTAATTATTCTAAGGGCTACAGAGATGACTCAGTGGTTAAGAGCTTTTCCTACTCTTGCTGAGGACAGTTCCAGTGCCAGTGTCAGGTAACCCATAACTCAGCTCCAAGAGAATCTGAACTCACTTGCACACACACACACACACACACACACACACACACACACACACACACACACGCACAAATTAAAAATAGAGTTTTAAAATTTTATCTATTAAAAAATAGTCTCTATGGTCTTTTAACTGTAAACTGTTTTTTCATTCTTTTCTCATTTAATCTATACAATGTCCTTGCAAGATTATTTTACATGTTCATTATAGGTGCAAGATTATTTTACATGTTCTATAGGAAATTCATCATAAGCAAAGAAAAATATTAGTTATGTAGCTGCCAGAGATTAAAATAGTATTTGTGCTTAAAATTCCAACTGAAAGTTAAAACATTAAGAAGTATTCTATCATATGCCTTCTCCCACCTTGTTAAGAAAACAATCTTGCAGATTCAGAATATGACTAAAACTAAAGTGGCCTTTTCTGAACAAATACATAAGAAAATGTAAAAACACAGTATTTAGAGTAGGGTGATGGAATCTCTCTCTTCATATGTAGCCCCAATATTTACAATATAGACATATACTACCTTTACAGTAAGAAGTAAAAAAGCTGTAGTCTTCTCAAAAATGCTTTCAAGGAACAGAGTCAAAGAAACTGTAAGCTAAATAGAAACTTGAGAGTTCATCTGAAAATCATAACAGTTTCAAGAGAAAGAAGAGCGCTGTGCTCATTGACTCTGGAACTTTTTGGTTTGGCTAGACTAGTTAGTCAGTAAGCCCAAGGGATCCTCCTTGCCTCTGTATCCCCTGTGCTGGGATTACAAGTGAACATTACTATGCCTGGTTTTTTCTAAAATGTGTATTCTAAGGGATAGAAGTCAGATCCTTAAGCTTTCAGGGCAAGTACTTTGTTAACTTAGCTATCTCTATGACTGTTTCTTTTCCTGTAGCGGTGATAATTCTCTGGCAAAAGCAAATCAGGAGAGATGGGGTTCATTTCAGCTCACAGTTCTGGGTATAGTCCATCACAGCAGAAAAGCAAAGCAATTAGGAGCTTGGAAAAGCTGGCATATTGCACTTACAACCAGGAAGCAGAGAGCAATGAATGCATGCTGTTGGTTAGCTCTTTTTCCCCAGTTATACAGTCCAGGATTCCAACCAAAGACTTGCATCATTCACGATGGGAAGGGACTCACACCTAAACCAAGGCACTGGAGATAATTCCTGGCAGGCATGCCCAGATATCCATCCAGCCCTGCCTTCTGTTTTCTCTTTGAGAAATTCTTGGCTCAACTAACAAGAAAAAATTACTATATTCACATGTCTAGAAGCATTCTATGAGGACTGCAGAATCTAGAAAATATGCTAGGAATTGGTTAGTTAGTAAATATTCCATTTGGAAGACATTGTAGAGGATCCACAACACATAAAGAACTTTGTCTAAAAGAATGTTCATTAGATTCTGAGTTTGTATCCACTTAATACCTTTCATCCTTTCAGTTTTTTGTTTTTTTTTTTTTGTTTTTGTTTTTGTTTTTTTTTTTTTTTTTGGTTTTTCGAGACAGGGTTTCTCTGTGGCTTTGGAGGCTGTCCTGGAACTAGCTCTTGTAGACCAGGCTGGCCTCGAACTCACAGAGATCCACCTGCCTCTGCCTCCCAAGTGCTGGGATTAAAGGTGTGCGCCACCAACGCCCGGCCCTTTCAGTTTTAATAAAGGAGTATTTAATGAAGATTTCTTACGTGTAGTAACATAAAGCTAGTTTAGTGTAGTTGGCATAAATTGAGTTGGGAGCAAGAATAATTACTTCCTTCACAGTTGTCCTAGGTTTTCTGTTGCTGTAAAGAGACATGAACATGGCAACTTTTATAAAGGAAAACATTTAATTGGGGTGGCTTACAGTTTCAGAGATTTAGTTCATTATTATCATGGCAGGTGGCATTCAGGTAGACATGGTGCTGGAGGAATAGCTGAGAGTTCTACATCTTGATCTGCAGGCAATAGGAAGTGAACTGGGTGTAGCATGAGCATAGGAGACTAATGAGGGAAGTCCATTTGTGTATATGTTTCTCTTACTGGATAATGAATAAAGCACTGTTGGCCAATAGGGAAGCAAGATAGGTGGGACTAGGAGTCGAGGGTATTTTGGGAAATGTAGTCAAGAGTGGAGAGTTGCCATGTGATCTCCTGGGAAGAGAGGACATGTCAGGATGCTGTCCTCAGAAAGATAAGTCCTTATAGAAATAAATATTAGTAATTATGGGTTAATAATTAAGTCAGAGCTAGCCGTTAAGAAACCATAGCAAATGGCCAACAGCATTATAATTAACATAGTGTCTTGTGTGTTATTTGGGGGCTAAAGCAACAAGGGGACCCAGGCAGAAATCCCACAACAGGAGACCTCCCCCACAATGACACACTTCCTCCAACAAGACCATACCTACTCCAACAAAACCATACCTCCTCATAGTGCCATTCCCTATGAGCTTATGGGGACCAGTTGCATTAAAACTATCATAATACTGACAGTTTCATACATGCATACATAAACATATAGAAATACACATACATGCATATATGCATATATATTTCATGTATTTTGATTGTATCATGCACACATTGGTAAATGGATAATGGATAAATTACTCTTTACTTCTTCCAGTTCTCTGAACCACTTCCTAGAACCTCTCTTTCCTACTTTTGTGTGTTTATCTAGAGGGTTTTTGTTATTGTTGTTGTTTTATTGTATTTTATGACCTACTGTCATAAGTGTCAGTGTATGGCTGTTTACTATATAGCACAGGCAAATTACCAGTGGCTGTCCAACTGAAGAAAGATGATTTTCCTCCAGCAGCCATCAACTCCCAATCAGAGAGGAGTGGAGCCTCATTAGCCCCTCCCCAAGTTGTACTCTCGTGTGAATTGTAAATGGAGTTCTTAGCTCCATTCTCTGACCTTCAGACAGGCTTTATTTGTACAAGCAAGATATCATCACAGTGGATGGTCCATCTTGTGCAGTTAACTACAGCTTCTCTGCGTTTATGAGTGCAATAGCCATGTCATGTTTAGGAGATGGTGTTTCACAGTATTTCCCCTCATTCTCTGGCTCTTACATTCTCTCTTCCTTTTTCCATGTGCCCTGAGCCTTAGGTTGGGAGGATGGGGGTAGGGAATACCGATATAGATGTACCAGTAAGATATAGATGCACCAATAAGGGCTGAGCATTTCATAGTCATTTATTCTTAGAACTTTTAACCAGTTATTAGTCTCTGTTTTAACCATTGCTCACAGCAAAAGCAGTCTTCTCTGACCAGGGTTGAGAGAAGCACTGATCTAGGGGTATAAGCATAAATATTTAGAAGGCAATGTGACTGCTTGTGCATTTAACAAAACTATGGTAATAGGTACCTTCTAGGGCTTATGATCTCCTCAGTCATGAATTCCCTCCTGTGGATTAGGCCTCAAATTCAATATGAAAGCAGTTGGTAACTTTCAAGGGTCTGGCACATTGCATTAATGGGCACATCTTGGCAGATCACTATTATACAATGACCACTACTGAGTAAGAACATTGATAACTTTTCTCTCACATTGGCCTTACAATAAAAGCTAGCCAGCAAGAAAAAAACTTTTAGGTCAATTCCAATTTGATTTCTCTTTGTTTGTAGTAAAAGATTCTTTTGCTAAAGATCTAGTTTGTCAATGGCTTGTGTTGTTTTGAGGGCTTCTGCGAGCAGTTTTTGTCTGTCTACTCATGTAGAGTAAGTTTATAAAGACCCCTTTGAGGGGGTCTGGCTTCCTTCTAACCTTTTGCATTTGGAAATAATTTGTCTTTCCTATGGGAAATAATTTGTCTTTCCTATGACCGTACCTAGATCTTCTTATGATTCTTGTACTTTCTACCTTTTGAAAAATGTGGGTTTGTTTGTTTTAATCAAGTTTATATTCTATACTGAAAAATCTTCCTAGACTTTCCTAGGGTATGCAACTTATTTTGTGTCTTTTCATCGTACTTAATACAATACCTTCCACATAGTATAGAGTCTCATTAAAGTTTTCTGATCAAATTATTTTGAGATTTACATAGGAAAAAGTTAATGAACTTCAAATGTAATAATTCTGGCCATGAAATAATTTTTGCCCCAACTAAAAATAACAAAAGTGAGCTGGGCGGTGGTGGCGCACGCCTTTAATCCCAGCACTCGGGAGGCAGAGGCAGGCGGATCTCTGTGAGTTCGAGGCTGGGCTGGACCGACAGCCTCAAAAACAATACAGAGAAACCCTGTCTCGTAAAAAAAAAAAAAAAACAACAACAAAAAAATAACAAGTGATATCTAATGGCGGAAGTTGGGAAAACTACTGTAGACAGCAGCATTAGTGCTTGTCAGTTAGTGGAGATGTAGATAGGAAATGCAGTTTGACTTTATCCTGTGCTTGAAGGGGAACTGGGAACCATTGAGGAATTTTAAGAGGAAGTCATTTGATCAAGCTTTTTTTTTTTTTAGATAAGTTACACAGTGAAGAAGCTAGCTATTGATGATAAGACTAAAAGGCAGGAACCCAGCTAGACAGTTGAAAAAGAAGAAACTCTAAGGTCCTAGAACAAAAACAGTATAGTAGGATAGAAGAGAATATCTTTTAAGAAATATAGGTAAAACGTTACCAGACTTCTTGGTGTCTTACTTCAAGAGTGGGGTGAAGCAGAGGCAAATTTCCTGACTGTGCTTTACAGACTGAATGAAGTACTGACGTTTCAGTTAGAGAAAATGGAGGAAGAGGGTCAGCAGTGACTTTTGACTGAAGTGAGTTTTGAATATAATCAAATAAAACAGTCAAAGATGTCTGGTAGTCGACTCTTTCTCTGGAAAGGCTGAGAGTCATTAGCATGTGGATTCAGAGTAGGAGTGGCTTGTGTTTGTGGTAAGAAAACATGAAAAGTAGTTTTAAGTCAGTCAGTCTCCTCACCACCACCACACTCTCCTTCTCCCACTCTTCTCCCCACTGGCCCAGAAGATGGGTTATGATTTACCTTTTTTTCCCCTTCTAATTATCTATATATAATTTCTTTCAACCTAAGTCATGAGAAGAAAAAAAAATCAAAGCAGTGTAAAATTGATGAACACCGTAAAATAATTGATACTAATGTTTCACAAATACCAGCATCTTGAAAGATTAAAGATATGGGTAGAAAAACTTCCGGATTCAAGGAGACTAAAAGAGATACAACTAAATGCAACTTGATCCTTGATTGGTTGATCCTGAGTTATCCTTCTAGATTACACTATTGGGACAGCTGCAGAAATTTGAATGTGGACTGTACATTAGAAAATACTGTCAGTTAAATTCAGTGTGGTCATTTATTGTTACATAGGAGAGAATGATTGCTTTCTTAGGATACAGCTCCGTGATATAATCACTCCAAGGTATAAGTCTGTATTGTCCAGGCTGAGCTGAAACCTCTGTACTCAAGTGATTCTGCTATATCTGGGACTACAGGCACCTGGCACTGTATCTAGCAGAGTTTTCTTAATATATATTGTTAAGTATTAGAGATTAAATAGGATTCTATTACTGCATGTTGGGCTCTTCAGAATTAACTGCAGTAACTACTATAAAAGCAATATCATATTCTGGAGTTCTTATCTTTTCAGATAAACCTACTAAGTACACAGGCCAGAGTTACTGTTATCTAGTATTGATAAACCCTGTTTTAGTTGGACTATGGTAAATTAACCCTACAATGTCAGTGTCTTAATATTATTTATTCAACAGTTGGCCAATGAATAGATGTGCTCCACATAGTATCTCAAGAAGCCTCGCTGATAGAGTTTCTGACAATATGTACAACTGGGCATCTGGAGCATTAGAATGCCACAGGGAAAATAACAGCTTGCAGGTCTTCCTTTAACTTTTAAATATTTTAGCCATAGAATGACAGATCACTTCCACTCACAACCCATTAATCAAAATTGTTACATGCCTCTACTGGTAGGAATCTGGGCCATGTTGGGGATCACACATGGCTATTTGATAAACAATAAGTATCTATCATCTGCTACAGTTCACCTCAATAAATTGTATAGATTCTTTAAATCTATCAATAATAGTTACTGCTACTATAATTATGTTTTTAAACTAATAGTTTTATCACAAAAGTGTTATGACATGGTACAGTTTATTATATAGGTATTGACTTTTCTCACAATCCATTTCTATTCATTATCTTAAAACCTTCTGTGTACATTTTATTTTATCCAATTTTTATCCTTATGTCTAGCATAAAAATATGTTTTTAAAAACTGTACTCAGCTGTTTTCATTTTGTTTATGGTAGTTGTCACTTTTTTCCCTCCATCCCTCCATCCTTTCTTTCTATAGACTTTCACTGTGTAAGCCCTAGCTGCTGCCTGAAACTCACTGTGTAGCCAAGGCTAGCCTTGAACTTAAAAGAGATCCTCCTGCCACTGCCTCCTGAGTGCTGGTGTTAAAGGTGTGTGTCCTTCAGATTTACTGTATCTGAATTGAAGTTCCTAATAAAAGTAAGTAATAGCCATTTGGCACAGTTCCTCTTTTTACAAGTTCATTTAAATGGTTTATTTGTTTTTCAGGCAGAAGTTACTCTAAATTTACTAAATTTCTGCTATAGTTAGAAAGTCACTTGCAGCTTCTCTGAAACTTGTTTTTAAAAAATGGAAGATTTCAATTATATTCTTGTTGAGTGGGAATCAAGATTGATTACTGAAATAAGTCTGTATTATCACTGCTTTCTCAATTTTGTAGCTCTTCCAAAAAGTAACCAAAATTTTTGCCTTCAGTTTGGTAAAGGAGAATTAATGTATCAAAAACTTCAAATTTTGTAGTTTATGAAGCTACTTAATGAAATGAAAATGCTTCCTTTCCAAAGTGAATGTGGATAACACAGAAACACAGAATTGACTAATACTTTAAAACTATATTTCAAATTGTTAAATGGTAATCCATTAATAAAATAAAACAAGGGTTAGTTATTCATTTTCCAAAAACCCTTTTCTCAATATGTTTCTTAAAATATTGCCAGTTTCTAGTACTGCCCATATTCCCATTAATCTTTTTCTATAATGTTCTTGAATTTTAAACACTCTGTGTGTGCAAGTGTGTAATTTGCATGCGTACACGCTCATTTTATGTGTGCACGTATGTGTGGAGGCCCGAAGTCAGTATCAAGTATCTTTCTTTTATCATCCACCTGCTTTTTTTGAGACCCCTTGGTTTTGTTGTTTTGTTTGTTTGTTTGTTTGTTTTTGAGACAGGGTCTCTCACTGAACCTGATTGAACAAGACTAGTGGACTATCAAGCTACAAGAATCCTGTCTCTGCTTTCTCAGATCTAGGGCTACAGGTGTATACCACATGACTTTTAACCTTTGTATTGGGGATTAGGACCCAGGTCCTCATGCTTGTGTGGTAAAATTCATCAGAAATGAACCAATGTGGTTCCTAGAAGTAATATTTGATCCATAAGATCTGTATATAAAACAGATCTTTGTCAAGTGTTGTGCTTCTAATATACTATAAAATTGTCAACCACAGTAGATACTAACTTCTGTAGTATCACCGCCATTGTGGCTGGTAGTTGGCATTACTGTACAGCACACAGGATTTAGCTTTTTCAGCTTTGTCACTTTTTGATATTAGGCAAGCAACAGTTTCTTTGAGGTTTACTCATTTATTCATGTGTGACCTTATTCATCAAATAGTGTTATTCTTTCAAGATTGAATGTGCTGCAGCAATTTTGTTGATACTGATAGATGCCAAATACAAACTCCTGTAAAAACTGATTCCCTTTCTTTATCTTGCCTTTGATAATTTTAAAGTATGACTAATAATGAGACAGTACATTTGTAGAAGATTTGAAGTATTAATTTTAACTCATCTTTAAGTACTCTAGGTACTTTCCAATAATATCTATATACAAAGTTAAAGGGAAGTACATTTTAAGGACAAGACTTGTAACCAATTTTAAAACTCACTTTTGCAGATAGTGATGTTATCTTTATGAGGCAAGGTTTTTACTGTTTTAATTTTTCATGACCAACTGGCACACATTATCTATTGGTCATTATTTCTAGTAACTAGAAAAATCTTTGAATATTGTTTATAATTGTTAACAATTCTTATCAAGACTTTTTTTTAAGTAAAAATTACCTAGCTTCTTACTTCTTTCTTCATTCTCTCTGTGGCCTGGAAACAGATGAAATTTTGTTACATTGCTTTGTACTTTTGAGTGTTCTGATGAATACTCTTAAAATTCTATAAATCAGCCGGGCGGTGGTGGCGCACACCTTTAATCCCAGCACTCGGGAGGCAGAGGCAGGCGGATCTCTGTGAGTTCGAGGCCAGGCAGGACCGACAGCCTCCAAAACAATACAGAGAAACCCTGTGTTGTGTAAAAAAAAAAAAAATTCTATAAATCTCAGAGTATTTCTGCAGCTGTTGAAGTTAGGTTTTTTCTTTTTTTATTAATTATAAGAGAAGAGATTGGGGGATTGAGTATGATGTGCTTGCCACCATGCACCTGTGGAAGTTGGAGACAGCTTTGTGGAGTTGATTCTTTCCTTTTACCTTCCAGGTTGCCATGCTTGCACAACAAGCATCTTTATCTACCGAACTATCTCAGTGACCTCAGAAGTCAGTTTTCATCTGTCTGATGTTTTGTGTAGGGTCTGTGCTCTTAATCATCAACTGATAGGCTAGAATATGTTTCTTAAAGGTTTTATGTATCTCTAAATGGTGAAACCCACTTAACATTGCCAGACGAGGTTCACTTTTGTAGGAAGTCCATTTATATTTTTGTACATGAATTGCAAATCAAGTCCCGAAAAGTTTTAGCCTTACAATGGGTAGGACAAGTTCAGTTTGAGTATTTCATTGTTGATTATTTATCATTCTGAGTTAATTCCTAATAAAGGTGGTTAAGAATAGTTTACAAGTTCCAAATTAATTGTCCTGAAGGTGGCATCATTATAATTTGCCCACTCATATATCGTGCTTTGCCCAAACATCTACTTCCATTCCATCTTTAGATCTTTTTTGTTGTTAATGATTGCCTATGTATGATCACATCACTCTCAACTCTCATTATTGTGATGAATTAAACTGGATCAAGGAGGAGGGAACTGGGTAAGTATTGCTAATAATTTGGGATAACAACCATTTTTCATTCAGTTTTTTTAATGCTCAGGTATTATGTAATTTAAAAAAATTTTTAAATACTGTTTTTGAGGCACCGAGAACATCAGTTAAAAAACAGGTCTAGAGTAACATTTGAGTTCGTATGTCTCCTCTTAGCTGTGTTGACTTTTTTACTTCCATCCTGCAGCAGCCTACACGCTGATTAGGTCAGGGAAACCATATTGTCTTGGGTGTAATTGAGTTCACAAATGTCTAGCACTTAGTAGGTTTCGGTAAGTTTTTTCAGAAATGAATATATGCTTTTACATGAATGCCATAAAAATGATGAGTGTAAAAGAGGTAATAATATACAACAGAGGTGTTAACTGCTGTTTCTGTCAACAATAATAGAAAATTCTGTCTTTCTAGTACATGAATTTTCTGTATGCTCATATCCCCCACATTTTACAGTGCTACTAAGCAATTAACTTGCCTACTTATTGAGGCATTTCATTAGTGTGTGGATGTCAATCGCTGGCCAGCAAGAATGTAGTGAAGATTAGCATTTATATAATGCAATTAACAGGATGTCTGCCATATAGAAGTACTTAACAGATGCTGCTTATTAATTGTAGTGGTATTAATAATTTAAAACAACTTTTTCTTCCATATCATATTTATCTCACAATTGTTAATATTTATTCAGAATCTTTCTCTTATTGATTTCATTCATGTACATTGCCTAATCTTTAAAAAAAAATGTGCTCAATACTGTTGTCCTCACTTTATATTGGAAGACACCATCAAATAAACTAATAACTTCACATTGTTCAACGATCAGTGGCTGACTTATAATTTCAAAGCCTGTGTTCTTGCTTCTTATTTCTTCTTGAGACTGAATTAAGAGAAATTATATAGCTATATATATATATATATATGTATCCTTGTCTGCTTATTTTCTTATTCCAGTTACATTTTTTGGTTTTTTTTTCTTTTTCTTCTGTCCAAATAGATCATCAAGGACACAGAATTTCATGTCCCACATTTCTATGTAACAGATTAAAATATACCTCCTGTTCTGTTGATGCTGCTAATAGGGTTATGAATTATTTCTTCTACCCCTACCAATTTGTTAGTGAATCAGTTGCTTCCCCATGCCCCAGGCCCACAACAAATATGAAAAATATCAACTGCTCTATTTCCTGACTTACTTTTTAAACTCACTTCATATGCATTTAACGTTTGTTTCTATTAAAATAGTAACCTTTTTTGTATGTCTCATAATTGTATTGATCAGGAATGAGTTGGTGTTTAGCTTTGGTCATATGCTTTTGATGGTAGTTACTTGAAGGTATTGGCTGGCTAAGTGAATGGGTCCAAGCTAGTTTCAGACAGATAAATTTGACCTTGATGGAGATACCCAGAAGAAGTCTGGGTACATCAGTGGCAACATCTGTGTACAGAATCACCTACATTACTGTTCCATGGTCATCTAACATTTCTGACAAGCAAACCTTTAGAGTCTCAGAGGATGTGTTCACTGTATTTTATTTGTCTTGTAAATCACACAGGTCTACCTAGATTCAAAGAGGGAAATTAGACTACTTTAATGAGGACTAGCCAAAAGTATGTAGCTGTTTTTAATCTGTCACCATGAATCACAGCTATTTTAGATTATGTATATCCAAGTGAAAACTAAATTGGTTATAGGGAGTACAAATGGTTTCATGTTTTTCTCTGCCACTGGCAAAATTTTTTTGTTTTGTTTTGTTTTTCCAGACAGGGTTTCTCTGTTTTGGAGGCTGTCCTGGAACTCGCTCTGTAGACCAGGCTGTGCTACTGACAAATTTAAAATTTAAAAATTTAAAACTTACTTGTTAGAATCAGAACAGCTATAACTGGAGTTAATTTTCTCCTGGAGCTCAACCAAAACATTTATTGGCTTGATTTTAAATATGAAGTTGGTTTTGTTATTACTAAAACTATGAATACTTTTTCTGCTAAATATATAAAGTCTCCCTCTAATACCTGCTTCTTGGTTAATACTGTAATACTATATACTTTCATTTCATATCCTGAACTTACAGATTTGTAAATGTGGGGGCCTGGAGAGATGCCTCAGTGGTTAAGAGCATGTAGTACTCTTCGAGAGGACCCGAGTTCAGATCCTAGCACCCATTGTTGGTAGGTTAAACTAACCACCTATAACTCAAGCTCTGGCAAATCCAGCATTCCCATCTGACCTTCCTACACTTTGACACATGCAGCTTTTAAAAAAAATCACTTTAAAATAAGCCAAAGGAATTTGTAGTGATAAGATTCAGGGAAATACAAGAACTCACTTCTCATTCAACAAGTTGTATAACTTTTGTATATTACAAATAACATTTTTATGAACTAGCAAGGATTTGTTTTTTACCGAGGGGAAAATGTCAAGGTATAGTTTTTGTTTAAAATTGTTAACATTTATATGCAAGCTTATAGATATTAAAGATTGTGTCTTTTTCTGAATGAAAAAGGAAGTACTTGAGGTTTTTGAACAGAGAAAAACAATACATTTTAATAAGATTGTTGGCTGCTGTGTGAAAGTACCTAGGAGTATCAAGGATAGAAAAAAAAACAGCTAAGGAGCTGCATTAGATACAATCAGAATGCAATACTTCCATGGAAAGACCAAGTGAGGGAAGGTAGTGACTAAGAAACAGTCAAATTCTATATAGATGTGAAGATAGGGACGTCTTGTTTTATACCCGCTCTTATTTTTCCTTGTTTCCTGTGACTTCATCATCACACTGGGTACTTGAGTTAGCAACCCTTCCCTTAATATTAGTGTATGTGTATATAAGTATGAATTATACCTTAAGCATTATAAACTTTAAATGTAGATAACTCAAGAAAAATAGTTCTTGATAAGATAATCCTGCTCAGTGTGCTTGTGTGTTTCATATATGTGTACATGTTCATGTGCATATATATGCAGAGGCCATAGGTTAGTGTTGGGTACCTCCTCCTATCTCTATCTTATCTCTATCTTATTTTGTATGACAGGGTCTCTGGAGCTCATCAGTTCAGCAAGATCAGCTGGCCAGTGAGTTCCAGTAATCCTCTTGTCTATGTCTCAAGTTGTAGTTAGGATTGCAGGCATGTACCACCACACCTGCCTTCTCCTGTCTTACATGGGTGCGTGCTTGCACAGCAAGAACTTTGTAGAGTGAGCTGTCTGCCTTTTGGTGGGAAATTAGAAAATGACTTTCTCAAAAACCTGTTTATTTTGTAGAATATATATTTTTCCATATATATACACACACACATATATATGTATATATATATATCTTTCCATATATATGGAAAGAACTTTGGTGGCTAGCAGTCAAGTGTGACATTTCTTTATCATTTAAAACTAAATGGCATTGTAGTAGGCACTGAATATATTAAAATAAGGGATAATATGTTTATCATTAAGTTATATATAATCTAATGTGAAGTCCAGACTTTCAAAAGTAATTACATATCTTATATACAGAGGAAGCATGAAATTGCCTAAATACTGGGGTTTGTGAAGAGTAACAGTGGTTTTAATGTTACAATAGAGCAAGAGAACTGATCAGTTTAGAGACTACTGTTAAGATTAAAGTTGCCTGTGAAAATCTGTTTAGAGATGTGTGATAGGTAACTACATTTATGGTAATAATTCAAGTAAAAATTATGTGAAATGGCTAACACTATTTTGTTAGCAATGTTGTTTCCTGTTGCACAGGCAGAAATTATATTGTTGTGGCAAGTGGTTCAGCCTCCTAGGGAGAGGCAGTCGGAAAATGGTTTTGACTTGAAAATCTCTCTCAGTGACTGCTTACTTTCCCTTTCTCCCTTTCATGAGGTGTGGTTGGCATTATAGTTTTCTGTGTCTGCAACTACTTGGAGTTTTCTGGGTGAAATTATTGTCGCTCCAAATGTTTTTACAGTCACTAAGTTATTTGTAGTTTCTTGTCTTCCTTTTTGTGCCAGTGTCAACCAACTCCTGATTTTTCCAGAATCTTTTTTTCTATTTCACATTTCCAAATTTATCAGAAAGGTGAACGTTTGAAATTTCTTCGAAAGTGAAAAATAGACTTCCTTCTGTTTAACTCGTTTATCACAGTTTTAAAAGATTTTCAAATAGTATGTGTGTGCATGAATGTGTGTGTGTGTACACCACTTGCGTGCCAGTCAGAAGAGAAGGTGGGAGCCCTACAGCTGAAGTCTCTGTCTGACATCTGAACTGGATGCCCTCCAAGAGCGGCAGGGGCTCTTAACTGTCAAGCCCTCCCTAGCTTCTCACGTTATTTTCTAAAACTAAGTTACTTGGGGCCATCAAGACAATGGCTCAGCTGATAAGCACTTGCTGCATAAGCCTAGCACCCCAAGGTCTATCCCTGGAGCCCACAGAAAGTTGGAGGTAAGAACCTACTCTACAAAGTGGTTCTCTCTCTGACTTACACATCTGTATTGTAGTGCACATACATGTATGCAACTACTTGTAACACACATACACAAATAATGATAGCAAATGGAATTTTAAAAATATAGACTAACTTATTTTCTAAATTGTGAAAAAGATGATTGAGCACATGTGTTTTCTAAAGGAACAATACCACCCCACCTGGGTAAAAGTTGGTTGGAGGAGACTAGAGTCTTAAAAAATTGTAAAATATTGGCTTAAGGAGCTTGTCGATCTCGAGCAACACCAATGTAGAATACTACATGTCTGTGTGTTGTAAGAGAACATGCACATGATTTTAACATCTGGAAGACCTTGGAAAACAAAAGCTATTATATTATACATATACATACATAATACATTATACAAACACACACACACACCTGCTTTTTTTGTTGTTGTTTTTTGTTTGTTTGTTTGTTTTGTTTTGTTTTGAAACAAGGTCTCACCTGTGTCTCCCTGGAGACCAGCCTGGCCTCAAACTCCCAGGGATCTCACTCCACCTTCTGAATGACAGATTGAAGGCATGGGCCACTGGTCCCAAGAAGAATCTGCTTTTTAATATGAGAGCAAATAGATTATGATACTTCCCAGAAAGGGACACTTTTTCTTCATGAGTAAAATAAAAACACAATACAGTTGTTGATTAGTATAAAATCAGGGAAGTAGTAATCAGTTTGTATTCTATGTTCATTAGACCTCAGCAAATCTAATTAAGCTTCATTAGAAGTACATCTAGCTTAGATGTATCTGGGCTTAGATTTACCTATTAACCAATATGAAGTGTACTGCAATGTAAAGTAAAATCTAGAAACCCAGAGTAGGTAGGCTGTCTGGAACTAAGCACTGCAGTTGAGAATGACTCTGAAGTTTAAGGAAAAATTCATGGAGCACTTCTAAGACTGGAAAGTAAAATCTTGCTGCCTGAGTTTAGCTTTTGTTTTTAGTTAGAATGTGATTAAATAAAATAAAAATACATTTATATTCCATAGTTTTCTTTTTAAGAAACATTTAAACAACAAAAAAATGGTTGTGTGTATTGTGTGTGCATGAATGTGTGGGGGCCAGAGGACCACTTGAGAGAGTCACTTCTCTCCTACTATGTGGCTGTCAAGGATGGAACTCTGCTAGGGCTTTGGTGGCCAGTGCAAGTGTTTACACTTAAACATCTCTCCAGTCAAGGAAAGATGTTTAAAACTAAGAGGGATTACTACCTAGATAAAAGGGTTTTTTCGTTTGCAATTTTATAGATGTATAATTTACATAATAGAAAATTCACATATTGTAAATAAATAGTTAACATGGTTTCCAGTCTTAGAATTGCTTCATGAAGTTTTCTTCAAACTTCAGAGTCATTCTCAACTGCAGTGCTTAGTTCCAGACAGCCTACCTACTCTGGGTTTCTAGAAATCTTTCTAGAATTTTGACTTGCTGTATATATTAATCTTTTCATTGGCTTTCACAGGTGTGTATGAATTTCATTCACAACATAGCATGTGTTATGATTTGACTTTATTTTATTTCTGCATTCTATTGTATTGATTCATCTGTGTTTTGTTTCTTCATATACAAATTGGACAAACATCCCATATATTGTTTTAAAATGCATTATATTTAAAATCTTTACATTTTTGTTTCAAATTTTTAATAATTATTTTTACTGTTACTACACTATATAGAATCTATAGTAAAAACAGCCATTAAAGTGGTTTTATAAAATCTTGTTTATTCTATTTGAAAGATAGATGTAAACTTTTCCTATATGCTTTTAATTAAATTGCAGAAGGTCCTTTATATTCCTATTTTTAGTATTTTAAAAAATAATTGGTATTATATCTTACCAAGTTTTTCCTATGTCATTTGAAGTGATCATATGACTATTTCTTTATGAATATTATGTTTAACATCAATTAAACTTATACCGAGTATACAAGTATCCTTGTATACCCAGAATAAACCTTCACTTAATAATCCTGTAGCATCATTTGTATGTTGCTAAATTTGGTTTGCTGATATCTTTAGACAGCTTTTATGTCTGATTTCATGAGGGCTGTTGGCTTGTAGTTTTGGGAAGTTTTGCTTTGCTGTGCCAGTACTGACTTCATGAAAATTAACTATTGTTTTATATTTTCTGAAAGATATTTTAAAATTACTGTTGTGTATTTATGTTATAACCTTCATTAGTGAAACCAATTATTCCTGGGCTTTCCATGGTGTGAATGCACAGTTCACTTTCCTAATTTGCAATATACAGATCTAGTTAGATTTTCTTTCTTATAGAGTCAAATTTTATAATTTGTTATTCTAAGAATTCCTTATAAGTTATCTAATTTGTTTAAAGTTGTTCACAGTATTCTCTTTTAATTTCAAAAGGTCTTCTTCATTCTGTCTTTTGGTAATTTCACTCTATGTTTTTATTTTCTTGGCCATTTTGTGAAAGAAATTGTCAGATCTTAGGGGTTTTCAAATTATCAACTTTTAAACTCACTGTTGTTTCTGTTCTGTTTTCCTTTTAGTTTAATTTATATTTTCTCTGCTTTAGACTTAATTTTCTCTTTTAGTAGTTCCTTAAAGTTTGGAAGCTTGATAGGATATTTTGTGACTCCAATACAGGTTGGTGGCTGAGGATATAATTAATTCAGTGATAGAATAATGGTCTAACATGTGCTAGGGCATGAGCTGGATCCGCAACACAAAAAAGAAAAACCAACAAGCAGAAGCCAAATTAACTGTCCTTGATCTGAAATGTTACAAAATCTGAGACTTTTAATTATGTTGCATTTTGGGGTTTTGAGTTTAGGACGGGCAAATAGTAAAGTCTATGCAAATTTACAAAAATCTAAAAAATCTGAATAAGTCTAGTCTTGAGCATTTCATTATAAGGGTCAGTCAAAGCTTTCAGTTTCTGTATGAACATTGCCTTAGCATCCCATGAAGTTTGTGTTGTTTTTACTCAGTCCAGTTCAAAATATTTATTGTCTTTCGGAATTGACTGGTGGGTTTTCCTAGATTTTCTTTTTTTTGTTTAATGGATTTAGAGTTCATTCTTTTGTTGTCACACTTTTTAAAATGTCTCAATTATAGCATTTATTTAGATTTAGTTTGTGACTTACCATATGGACAGTTTTATGGTGTGTTCCTGTAGCATTAGATGGGATGTATATTCTGAAATGTTCCTAAATTTAAGTTAGGTCAAGTGGGTTGATAGTGTTGTTGTAGTCATTTATATCTATGCTGATTGTATTTCATTCTTTTTCATCATTTAGGTTTATCTTTTTTTTTCCTTGTGTTTTGGTAGTTTTATTTTTAATCTGCTGATGAATATTGTATTTTCCTGATGTTTTATTATCACAAAATATGCCTTTTGTCTTTAAATTCTTTATTAAAAACAATTTTGTATGCTATTAATATAGTTACTTCAGCCTTTATATTGCTACTATATGTATGAAATAACTTTATTCCTTTAATTTACTTACATCTTTGAATATAAATTGTGTCTTTTGTAGAAGTATATGCATGTCTTGTTTCATCTAATATGTGGCAGTATCTCTGCTTTATGAATGGTATGTTTAGTGTTCTTATTTTTATGATTATATTTGCTCCTTCCATTTTTTTTCACTGCCATCTTTTGTGAAAAGTATTCTTTCATGGTACCAAAAGTTCTTGTGTAGATTTGTTTTTTTGAAACTGCTTTGAGTTTATTTAGAGGTTCCTATCCTAAATTACCAAAACTATTTTAATAGTTGAATTTATTGGAGGAAATGGTTCCTTTAATGAAAGTTTAAATAGATTATCTAGAATGAGAGCTAATTTTTTTTAAAGATATCTTCTCTAAACAATCACAAAGATCTTATTTATACCTTGATAATTCTGGCTGTTTTGTGTCTCTGATTCTATGATGTTCTACCTTAATAGTTAGCTATCCATGTTGGTATCTAGTGAGACTTACATCCATTTAAGTGTAGTATCAGAACCTTTCTTACTTTAGAGTTACTTACAAATTCCCACTTTACCCATTATACCAGAGTAATAATGATGTTTTCCTTATGTAGTTCATAAATGTGTTGCTTTTCTTATTTTCTTATAGTCCTGTGTAGACCAGGTTGACCTTGACCCCATCATCCTTTCACCTTACCCCCCCCCCCCAAGTATTGGGATTATAGATGTATACTGCCACACTCAACTATATGCAAATTTTATTTCTAAGTCAGGCAAGTTGGACTAGTAAAACTCTGATTCAGTTTGGTCAAATGGGTCTATAAATATTGTAATAATTAATTAATATGTGTGACAAGTTTTTAAAACTTACCCATCATTGTCTGCTGATAATATAGTAATGGTGTAATTTTGGTTTGGTTTTTTTTTCCTCCTCTGGGATTTTGATTTTGAGATAAAGATTTGGTCCTAGGCTAGAGATAATGCTAGAGCACTTGCCTAACATTCGTGAGTACCCTGATTATTTAAAAACATAAAATGGGCTGAAGAGATTGCTCAGTGGCTAAGAACACTAGCTGGTCTTCAGAGACCCTGACTTCAATTCCCAGCAACCACATGATGGCTCACAACCATCTGTAATGAGATCTGGTACCCTCTTCTGGCCTACAGGGATACAAGCAGACAGAACACTGTATACACAATCAATAAATAAATCTTAAAAAACTTGTCTTGACCCTACTTCCTCCTCCTACTGCTGTACATACTCTCAACTGCACATTACAGTTGTCTGAATTTTACTTAGTTTCTATTCCCAGTCTTTCTTAAACAAATTCTTAACAGTTTTCTGTCTTACAGCCTGCAATTTTCAAAATGGGTCTTTTTGTAGCCACTTAAACTTCTTCCATCTTGTCGATTCTAGCCATCAGGTTTCAGTTATATATTTATTCTCGAAGACTCTTCATCTAGCTTCTAAGACACAATGTTGTGTTAGGATTGCTATATCAACAACACTTCGAACACAAAGCTGACTAGCTTCTAATTTCTCTTTTCACTTATATGTCCTTAGAATATATCCTAGCAAAACATCTTCTTAGGGCTGCCATAACAAATTCTTACAAATCTTGTGATTAAGAACAACAGAAATGTGTCTTCTCAGTTTTAAGGGCCAGAGGCCCAAAACCAAATTGGCAGTAGATCTATTTTCATTTCAAAGGCTCTGGGAAAGAAACTTTTTGCTTCTTCTAGCTCCAGGTATTTTTCTCTTGAGGCTGTGTAACTCCAAACTTCTGTGTACCTTGTCTTCTTTGTGTGTCTGTATATGTAACTCTAGATAAAGGTTCTAGCTTGTACTGAAAATGATGTCATCTAGGTATCTATCTTCCTTATAATAAATTCACATTGATATATTCCCAGTAGAGTTGTTTGGGAGGTGTCTTAGTTAGAGTTTCTATTGCTATGAAGACCATGACCATGGCAACTCTTATAAAGGAAAACATTTAATTAACCTGGTTTACAGGTTCAGAAGTTTAGTCCATTATCATCATGGCAAGAATCAAGGTAGCACGCAGGCAGACATGGTGCTGGTAAAGGAGCTGAGAGTTCTCCATCTTGACCCACAGGCAACAGGAAGCGATCTAAGACACTGGGTGTGGTTTGAGCATATATGAGACCTCAAAGCCCGCCCCCACGGTGACACACTTCCTCCATCAAGACCATACCTACCCCAACAAAGCCACACCTTTTAATAGTGCTGCTCCCTTTTGGGGCCATTTCTTTCAAACCACCTCAGAAGGAAAGGAGTCTACTGCTTTTAAAGTTCCTTGAATTATTTTTTTCTTTGTGGTAGTAATGATAGTACATCATTTGTTGCTATTTGTGTTAGGTTGTAGGATTTGCTTTTTTTCTATTAATAATGGTAACTTTGGTATGCTTAACATACATAGTTAAAGAAGTCAAAGTTTTATTAAGAAGCTATACTCTGAGTCTCAGTAACTTTCCTAGGTTACTTAGTTTCAAGTTTCTTTTTTTATCAAACAATTACTTATCTATATACCCTTAATTCACCTTCATTAGAGAAAAAAATCACATTGTGTATACTTTGTAATATGTTTCCTTTTTGCATAATATATTCTAGAAATTATTTCACATTGGTTAGAGGTCTTTTCAGGTATGAGTGTCTGTGTGTGTGTGTGTGTGTGTGTGTGTAAGAGAGATACTTTTTATAATGCTTCACAGTGCCTATTTCAGCTTCTTAAGCCGTTTACATAAGATAGATATGATGCTGGTGAAATGTTTGGGGAATTAGCTTTTTCCTCCTTTCTATTTTGCGTTGTTTTGCTATGGTCTTGTGTACCTGAGGCTGGCTTCAAAGACATTGTGTAGCTACAGATGATCTTGAACTCGTGATCATCCTGCCTCTACTTCCCAAGTAACCAGCTGGTGGGCTTACAGGTACATGCCACCACAGCTGGTCTGGATGAAGTTCTTAAAATTATGTCAGAGGCTAGAAACAGTGTTCAGCAGTTATGAGTACTTGTGGCCCTTGCTAAGGACCCAGGTTCGGTTTTCAACAACTACATGATGGCTCACAACCTTTTATAACTAGTTCCAGAGTATCTGATACCCCTTCTAGCTTTGGCAGACTCCTGCACACACATCATACACATAAACTCACAAGTACATACTCATGCACATAGAAGTAAACTAAGCAATGCCATTTTAATGTGCTTGATTAACCATATATACTTTTGCCCTAAAGAATACCAAATGTTTTCAAATGTTACCCATCTAAATTTTCCACAAGCACAATTTTAAGAAAATGTGCTTTTTTGTACACCATTTTCATTTTAGTTCTTTTTTATTCAGATTGATCTTTTGCCCTGGATTTTTCACTCATTTATTTTATCATGTATATTCTGGAATGAAGTGGGATATAATGTTTATGTGTGTGATATTATGTTTGTTGTGTTATTGTGATCTCATTCGCTTGGGCCAGCCCTTTAAAGTTGTCTGGGATGCTTGTTCTCCACATCCAAGTGGCCACCGAGTTTGTTTTTTTTTTTTTATATCTCCAGTCCTTCCTTGCTACCATCTTGGCCTGTTGATATATTTCTTATGTACTCTTCCTACCTATAGTTTGTTGCTTTCCACATCTTTCATAACGTGGCCATAGACTATTGGCTCTTAAGTCTGCTATGCTGTTTTGCATCTATTTGCCTTTCCACTTTTCCTTATCCCATTCCCAAAAATTATTAGTATGCTCCATGCATCAGCACCATTGGTATCATTTGAGGAAATTAATGTATTGTATTTTTTTTTTTGGTGTTACATGAGACATAGTGAGTAAAAAACTTTGGTGCTACAGCTCAGAAGTCTGTGGAACCCAGTGATTTTCAGTTTTAGCACGTATCAGAATCACATGAAGACTTACTTAAGTACTGGTTCTCATTCCTGAAAGCTTTGGGTTCAGTGGATAAGATGAATTGCATGAATAGCTCCAGGTTTTTGTTCCTCCCTGTAATCAAGTCCTTTGGCATGTGACTGTTCAGGTCCATTTCTTCTACCCCTACAAAAACAGGAACTGTTTTCCTGTCCCTTGACTTTCAATGCTGCCGCAGGTCTTGCTTTTACCCCTGAAGTGAGTGGACAAGACATGACCAAATACTTGAAAAACATCTGTAATATTGGGATTGCTCGTTTGTGCCTTTGCCACTTCTCGGAGGCTGAAATGTGTAGCCTGCTCCTGGTTCCAGGCTAGAGACTGTGGATCCAAACTGATGCATACAAACTATTTGGAGAAATGGAGTTTGATGTCTCCAATTCACTTTCAAATGGTTCGATAGATATGTATACATGTGTATGCTTCTGGACACACATAGAAAAAGAGGAAAGAGATTATGAATATTAAAATAGATGAGGTAAGATGTAAATAGTTGGCAATTCTTAATAAACTTGTAGTTTCTCACATATTTGAATTCATATTAAAAATGATCTCCTCACCCATAAATAAGTTAAAACATTTTTAAACTGGAAAAGTTCTGCCTGTAATACAACAAAATTCTAAATCTGCTAATGTAAACTTTTGATTTTTCTTAGTATAAAAAGCTTGTAGAAACAGTCCCCAGTTTTTGCTAATACAATTTATGAGTTTTTAGCTTATGGTGGTGTAAAAGCAATATACATTCAGCGGAAACCAGATTTTAATTTCTGAATTTTGTTCTTTTACCAAACTAGTGACATGTAAGTACTAAAATACTCTATGCTATGAAGCATTGGTGAGCCTCAGCTTCCAGCAGCAATGACATCCTGAGGGTATACAACAGATACTTGATTGCCAAGCTACCAGGTTCAGTAGATTAGATAAATTAATGTATTTTGAAACTATGACAATTTCAGTTTTAGAGCTTGCTTAGATTTAGCCAGCCATGTATGCACTGTTCTGTATAGTATGTGTTTACGTGTACTATGGCATTTGACACAGACTTACTTGTTGTTGAAAGAACTACGCCTACTAAAGGCAGTGGTGGTACATATCTTCCAGCACTTGGGAGGCAGAGGCAGGCGGATCTCTATGATTTTGAGGCCAGCCTGGTCTACAGATCCAGTTCTAGGACAGGCTCCAGAGCTACAGAGAAACCCTGTCTCGGAAGGAAAGGAGGGGAAAAAGGGAGGGAGGAGAGGGAGGGGAGGAGAGGGGAGGGGAGGGGACGAGAGGGGAGGGGAGGGGACGAGAGGGGAGGGGAGGGGACGAGAGCAGAGGAGAGGAGAGGAGAGGAGAGGAGAGGAGAGGAGAGGAAAGGAAAGGAAAGGAAAGGAAAGGAAAAAGGAAAGGACGACAGCCTTGTACTCTGTAGCAAGCTTTCTAGCTGGACTGCCTTTGTACCGCCAGCCCACAAATAATGACCTGGAGACTTGTTCATTATGAAAGCTTGGCCTTAGCTTAGGCTTCTCCCCAACTAGCTCTTAGCGTAATTAACTCATAATGTTTTATTATGCATTCTACCACGTGGCTCGGTTAAGTCTTCTAAGTATGGCACATTTGATTTGCTCCAAGTGTGCAGACAAAATCAAGCACCTAGATTCCTCTTCCCAGTCCCTCCCTCCCTCCCTCCCTCCATCTCTCCCTCCCTCCCTCCCTCTCTCCCTCTCTCTCCCCCTGGAAGTCCCTCCTATTCTCTCCTGCCTAGCTATTGACCATTTAGCTCTTTATTAAACCAATCAAAAGACACTTTAGGCAGTGTAAGCAAATACAACAATGCTCTTCTTTAGTAACACACCTGTGTTCTTCATCATTAACCCCCAGCAACTACTAATCTGTTTCCTGTCTCATTATTACAGTGTTTCTTGTGTTACATAAAATGGAATCATACAGTATATAGCTTTTAGAGTGGCATTTTTCCACTCAGCATAATCTCTTTGAGATTTCCAAGTTACTGTATATGCCTCTAATTTGTTGCTTTCAATTCTAAATAACATCTTTCATTCCTTGTTATGGATCTACTACAGTTTAACTGCATTAAAGGATGTTTGGCATTTCCAGCTTTGGGATATCACAGCTAAAGCTTCTGAGTGCTTTTGTCCAGGTTTCATTTCATAAATATAAAAGGATGTACACTTGCCTTTTATTTAACATCTAGGCCTGTCCTTTTAAAGTTTATTCTGAGGCAATTGATTTCAACTTGTAGAAGATAAATTTTCTTTTCAATGGCTTAAAGCTCTTTCTAATCTGATAGACAGATTTATCAGACTTCAAAATAGCTTATTTCTTTTTTTGTGTGTTTTGCTTTTATTTTTCTGAGACAGGGTTCTCTGTGTAGCTTTGGAGTCTGTCCTGGAACTTGCTCAGTAGACGAGGCTTGTCTCAAACTCACAGAAATCTGCCTGCCTTTGCCTCCCGAGTGCTGGGATTACAGGTGTGCACCACCACTACCTGACTCAGATTAACTTATTTCTCATTCAGTATTGTAGGCTCACCTCTAACTCATGATCTTTATATGCCTCAGTTTCCTAAATTCTAGGATTACAAGCGTGTGCCACCATACCTGGCTTTAAGTTAAAAGTCTAAGGATTTTCTGAGTAATTTACAGTAATCTCTTAACTGTAACCCCCTTAAAATCAAAAGGCAATAACATATTTCCAAAATGCCTTGGCACAGAATACATTACCATTCCAAAAAGGAGGAATATAAAGTGAGGAAATACTGGACCAAAGCAATGGTGAAATCCAGCAGAGCAAACTCCAAATGCTGTAGCTTTATGTCTGATGTCAATGGGCTTAGATGGCTCCGTCCTCCCAGCTTTACTGCCTGCAACACACATTTCTCTCTCTGGGTCTGGTTCCACTTCCTGTGTGCAGCTCTCTTTGGTGATATCCCACAGCTCTGGCGTCCCTAACATCTTGGGGTCTCCAAGGCAATCCAGGCTTCTCTTTCCCAGCTGCATGCAATGCCCTCAGCGGCTCTCTTTAACTGTGGAAGGTTTTGTAACTCTGACTCTTGTATCCTTCTAAAGCTAGACTACATGGACAGCACTGCCAAGTTTGATGGACTGCTTGGGATGGGTCCTAGCCTCTTCAAATCACATTGCAGCAGCTTTCTTTTATTGCCTTTTTGGAGCAGAACATTTTTAGACCTTTGCTTTTTACAAGTTGGAAGCTTTGCTATGTCTAAAATGTGTGGTGTGTTCAGCAGTAGTCATACCTTCTATTTATGGGTGGCAATCAAGGGCAATGGTAGTAGCCTATATTGTCTGGGGAGTCTCTTGGACTCCTGATTAACAATTCAAAAGGAAATTTTCCAAGCCCAGCCCTGGGTGTTTTGTTAGATAATCTATGGCTTTTAGGAGGGCATCATCACCCCATATAGCCTAACTTCATTACACATACATACATACCATATCATATCCTTCTCCAGGATCTAGCTGGATGAATGTAATTCTCATCCCTCATCAAGGATACTTTTTGCAACAGAGATCATTATAGAAAAATCACAACCAATCAGAATGCAGAATTATAAATCTACAACACACCTGGGCAGTGGTGGCGCATGCCTTTAATTCCAGCACTCAGGAGGCAGAGGCAGGAGGATCTTTGTGAGTTCGAGACCAGCCTGGTCTACAAGAGCTAGTGCCAGGACAGTCTCCAAAGCCACAGAGAAACCCTGTCTCAAAAAACCAAAAAAAAAAAAAAAAATCTACAACACATCTATGACTCCTGTACCTAAAGTTCATGGATCATTGTGAAAGACAGTATGGAGAGACTGTAAGAACCATAGGAACAGAGATTTTTGCTGTGAGAGTTTGTCTCCTAGAAATGTCAGACTCTACATGCTGCCTCAACATGATGACCACTAGACACTATAATGGGAATCTAAGAATGCAGAACTAGGATCCACAAATAAGAAAACAATTCAGACAGGTTTGGTGGCACACATCTTTAATCTCAGCACTCAAAGCAGAGGTAAGTGGTTCTCTGAGCTCAAGATCAGCCTGGTCCACATAGGGAGTTCCATGCCAGCTAAGGAATATATAATGGGACCCCACCCTGGGAGGGAGGCAGATAGGACAGAGGGAAGAAAAGGAGAGAAAGAACAAGTATCTATGGAGTAGAATGTCAAGTCCTTCAGGCATCTGCTCAGGAGTGGTGTGGCTGGGTCATATGGTAGATCTATTTTTTGCTTTTCAAGGATTTCCCACACTTAACTTCCAGGGATTCTCCGCTAGTTTTCAATCCCACCAACAGTGAATAACTGATCCCCTTTCCTCACATCCTTGCCAGCATTTGTTCTAGCTGTTTTCTTGATCTTACCCCATAAATCTTAAAGTAGTTTTAATTTGCATTTCCCTAATTGGTAAGAATATTCAACACTTTAAAAGATATTTCTTAGCTATTTTTATTTCTTTCAAGAACTCTGTTCAGATCCATAGTCCACTTTTTAATTAGGTTGCTTTTCTTTTTGTGTTTTGTTTGTTTGGTTTGATTTTTTGAGACAGGGTCTCAACTGTGTAGCTTTGGTTGTCCAGGAACTCACTATTTAGGCCAGGTTGGCCTTGAACTCAAAAAAATCTGCCTGACTTTCCCTCCCGAGTGATAAAATTAAAGGTTTGTGCCACCATGCTCCACTTGCTTATTTTCTTGGCTCTTTTTTTTCTTTTTTAGTTCTTTATGTACTCTGAATATTAATCCTCAGTCAGATGCATAACTGGCAAAATTCTCCCCTACTCTGTGGACTTCCTGCTTACTAGATTGTTTCCTTTGTTGCACAGAAATTGTTTAGTTTTATGAGGTCCTGTTTGTCTGTTGTAGATCTTAATTCCTGAGCAGATGGAGTCCTAGTCAGAAAGTACTTATCTACACCTGTATTTTCTACAGGTCTTATTATTGAGGGTTACCCTTCCATGGCAACTTGCTTGCTTCTTCCAAGTACTATGAGAGCCAGTTCTCAGGCTACCTATGTCTTCTTCTAGAAGTTTCAATGTGTCAGCTTTCACATTGAGGTTTTTGATCATTTGTGCAGGTCAGAAATAGAGTTCTAATTTAATTTTTTTACATGTGGTCCTTCAGTATCCCTATAGGTGCTGAAATTTCAAACTCTGAAAATTAACAAAAAGAAGGAAACTTAATTATCCTTAAGTATACTTAATATAACCTGATATTGGCAAAGAGAAGTTAAATTACTTCATTGAGTCCAGATAATTTAGTGTTACAGTTTAAAAGAAAGTGTTTGGTTTACTTTACCTTTCTGTGTCTGTGTAATAGCTAATTGTATCGATATGTAATCTGAAAGCTAGGAGGTGCTGATTTTTGTTTGCATTGTTTTTTAAACTGGAGACTGGGGGAGGTTAGACTAACAAAACAAAACATAGTAACACCTTTCTTGTATGTAACCTTTTAGTTTATTTATTTACTTATTTTGAGACAGGGTCTCATATAGCCTGTGTAGCAGAGGACTTCCTTAATCTCCCTGTCCTGCCTGCACTCCCAAGTGCTGGGTTTGCTAAGCATATGCTACTGCACTCTATTTATGAAGTGCTAGGGTTGAACCCTGGGCTTCCTGTGAGCTGCACCCCAAAACTCCACTCTACATTTTAAAGATATCATTCTGGGATTCAGGGCTATTGTTTTTCTGATGCAGTTTGTATATTTGTATATGGAGATGGTTAGATTTTGTAAGTACTCAGTCCCCACTAAAACCAACTGCCACTATTTAAAGTCAGTCCATGGGAAATAATTGGAAAGAAAAATATCAAGGCAAATTCTTACTGTCTTATTTCTCAGTAAGCACAACTTCATTTTATAAACTGCTTTGAAAAAATTGTAAATCCCAATCTGATTTTCTTAGAAGTTAACTTTTTCCTATATAATAAACTCAATGATACTAAGTATGCCCTTCTATATTGTGTATGTGCACTTTTTATACATATTATGATAGAGCTATATGGTCTAGGCATGTGTACACAGCCTAGACCTAAACATTCTTAGTTTGACCATGGTGGCTCAGGGGATTTTTAAAGGTGAAGCAAATTCCCCATAGTAGATGTTTCATTTTATATTGTTCTTAATGGTGGTAATTTGGAATTTTAGAAAGGCAGAAATGTTTTAAAAGAAGTAAATTTTCACAGTGCCATAAGGCAGGGGGTTGCTGATTGGTAACTTTGTTTTTGAGCTAGGATTTGTGGAAGATTCACTCATTCGTGTATGAATATAATGTGAAAAAAATCTGGTCTTCAATAGCAGATAAAGAAAGAGAATCTGATTCTGATGATTAACAAAATCTGATGATTAAGTACTGCAACATAAGATTTATTTACTTAGCCTCTGTAGCTTTTGACGATCTATATCTTATACATTTTCCAAATGGATTTGAAGCAATTTATGAAATTAAATGTAATATTAACTGAAGTAATAAAATATACTAGTGTGTGTATGTGTCCTGTCCATGTAGATGTATATGAAGTCCAGAGGTTGATAAGAAGATGTTTTCTTCAATCACTTCTCCCCACTTTTTGAAACAGGATCTCTCAATGTTTGAGCTTGTGGTTTAGACTTCCCTTGGCTAACCAGCTGGCTCTCCCCACCCTATCCCCTACAGGATCTTCCCATCTGTATCTAACCTGGTGCTAGGCTCGCAGGCAGGCAAGCACTGTACTTACTGAGCTGTCATCTCCCTATCCCTAAAATGTGCTGGTTTTGAACCTTTCCTACGCCTAACAGGTTTTACAGTAACAAAAAAGGCAAAGCATCAATTAGTTAAAATACTCCATATTTATTAAATTTTGGTTAAAGATCAAAATAATCGTATAATCACATGGCATAAAGATTTTGAATTACAGCAACAGACATTTCTATTCTGTTCTTGGGCTAGGCTCTAATTACTTTTCTCTGAGAACTTAAGCAAACATTTAGCCTTTAAAAGGACTTTTACTCTTTGTACCTTTATTGGCTTTTTGTTTTTGTTTTTTGACATAACAATGTAGGCAAATCCTTGTACCCTTTACTTACAGCCTTTTTATGTGTCCAAGAATATAGAACTGGTTTAGAAACACCTGAATTCAGTCTGATTGTGGTGCCAGAGGTGTGTGATCTTGGCTAGAACTCAATAGGCTGAAGCAGAAAGATTGTGAGTTCAAGACCTGTTCTATGTAAGGAGATCCTACCTTTAAAAAAATAAAAATTAATATAAAAGAAATGGAAAACACTCAATTCAAATAGTATCTCTGCATTCTACCCATGTAGCTGCAAACCTTTCAGACCCTAAGGCTTCAATTTCAATACAGGAAATGATGATAATCATTATAATAACCTTCTTATGATATAATTAGGAAAGAGGGGTGTGTGTGTGCATGTGTGTGCACTCACCTTACAGGTAAAAAGTGCTTAAAGACAAATGTCCTACTATAGAGTTAGCTTCCTCTTGCTCCTGATTTTACCAGTTGAGTAATCCTTATTCAAAATGTTTGGTATCAGAACTGTTGTGGATTTTTATGTTTGGGTATGGTGTTTCTCTTGTTTCAATTTGGGAATATTTGTGTATACATAGTTAAGTCTTTTGAGGATGAGATGAAAATCTAATCATAAACTCATTCATGGTTCCTATACCATATGCACACAGCCTGAAGGTAATTTTAAATAGTATTTTTTATCTGCCTGTCTTTTACCTATTCAGACCATGTGTCTGTGTATGCCATGTATATGTGCCATGGCACTTGTGAGGAGGTCAGGAAGCTTTGTGGAGTCAGTTCTGTTCTATCTCTACATAGGATCAAACTCAGGACACCACAGGCGTGGCAAGCTGTTACTACCCCAGATATGCCTGTGTTATAACTCACTGTTACATGGTCTCAGTAACAGAGTTTTCCCTTTCTAGCATCATGTCAGTGCTGAAAAGCTCCAGTTTTTGAAACATTCTATATTTTTATCCTGTGCTAATGTATGGATTTTTCCTAAACTATCCCTGGGGTTGGGGGACGAGGGGTTAGTTATTATTTATGTGCTACTGGCATTGATTGTACCAGGGCTTTGGGCAGGCAAGACAATAGCTCTGCCTTGAGCAACTTTCTGTAGCATAGCTGTAATTCTTACTATTTTTGTCTGTTTCTTAATTACCAGTTTTCTACTTTTTAAATTTCCAGTTAAATATTACGTTGACATCTAATCTAGAATTTAAGTCTAGAATTGGACCATTATTGCATGCTAACACTGTAGTATTCTTACAGAACTTTTGCCTTCGTTCTCTCTCACTACTACCCCATCTTCTTTTGATTATCTTATTGCTCCTAAGTGAAATCCTGAGTTTTTTATAGCAAAGATATGGGAAGGAAAGAGTCAGTATCATGCATACTCTTGCAGGCTTTTCTTTTCTGACCATACGCTCTGATCAACCTGTTTATAAATACCCCCTGCATATTCTGTCTAGTATCCTTTAACATGTTGCACAATCCCTTTTGTTAGCCTAGCATATAGTATCTGTGATACAAAATTGACATTGGATATTTTATCATGAAGGACAAAATAGTGTAGAAATGTTTGTTATGTTGGATGCCATGTGTAACTCAGAGAATACTTGTATAGGTTTGTGTGAGCTATTCATCAAATCTAACTTTTAACTGCCCATTCAACAATATCAGAAAAAGAATGTATCATATTTGTGTGTAAATATGTATGTATGTGTATAATATATATAAATGATAGTTTGAGATAGCATAACAAGCAAAATACAGTCGCAATACAGTTTTATTGAAATTTACTACATTCCAAGCACAAACCTAAGTACTTTATATCTTTACATATATTAATTCAGCTCATTTTCACAAAATCAGAAATAATAATTACCTGCCTCTTATGGAGATAAGGAATCGAGGTACAGAAATATTACATAATTTGTCTGTGATCGCCTTGTGAATGAGTTTAAATAGCTCAGTTTGTTCTTTGACTTTATATTGTCTTTTTTTGGGGGGGGTCTTTCAAGACAGGGTTTTTCTGTGTAGCTCTGTAGACCAGGCTGGCCTCGAACTCATAGAGATCCACCTGCCTCTGCCTCCTGAGTGCTGGGATTTAAGGTGTGCACTACCACTGCTTGATTATCCATTTAGTTATGTAAAATGCTCATGTGTTTGCCTTCTGATGTATGATCTCAGGCAGATTCTTAACTTCTTTGTATATCAGGTTACTCATCAAAGATTGAGATGTAAGTATGCTTAAGTGTTTTAAAGTAACTTTATTACATAGTAGCTGCTTAATAAACATCAGTTGTCTTTTCTGCCCATTTTTCAGTGCTAAAATGCTTTCTAGTGTTATGCTTATATGGGTACATTATGTTTTGAGCCATGTGTATGATCAGTTCTTGAGGGTATATTTTTGTACAGGGGCATGCATGAGAGTGTGGGTATATGTGAGTGTGAGTGAACACTTGTGCACATAATGGAAGTTAGAAGACAACCTCAGGTGTCTTTTCTTTCTTTGAAACAGGGTCTCACTATGTAGCTCTGGCTAGCTTGGACTTAACTAGGCTGGCCTCAAACTCACTGGGACCCACCTGCCCCTGCCTTCTAAGTGCCAAGATGGTGTTCGACCTCACTCAGAACAACTTTTTTTTTTTTTGATAGAATTTCTTGTTGCCCATCTAGGCTATGTTGACTGACCAGTTAGTCCCAGGAATCCATCTGTCTCTACCTCAGCACTGATAAAAGTATATTTCACCATACCAGTCTTTTTAAAAATGTTAGTGGGTGGGGTAGGGTGAAATAAGTATAAGTGCATGCATCTGTGAATCCAGAAGAGAGTGAAATACTATGTAGTTGGAGTAAGAAGTGGTTGGAAGATCCTCTGGAAGAACAACAAATACTCTTAACAACTGAGCCTGTTTCTAGCCCTTCCTACAATATTGATTTTGTTTTTTTGCACAAGAGCTGAGGCTAAATTCGAGTCTTTATGCTTGTGTTGTAGGCATGGGTTGTCTCACAATCATGTTCAAGATATTTTCTAAAAGTGAAATTCTTGAGGCAAGATAACATACACATTTCAGGCTTAGCTATAAGATACAAAGTCCTTTCTGCCATCAGATACTTTAGACACATACCAGGTTGAATATTATTATAATTTTTGCCAATTGTTTTATTTACATTTATTTTGCTTGTATGAAGGAATCATAAAATTTTTGAAGGGACATTAAATGAATAAAAAAATGAGTCTTTCAAAAAAAATCCTTGTGTTTACAGGTAATATCTTCCCATAACTAAGCAATCCTTTCATTAGACCACAAGCCATTCTTAAGATCCATTATTAGTATATTTTGTTGATTTATTTATTAGAATTATAATGGATGTTTTTCCAATTTTGTACTAGCATTTTTTTCTGGTGTTATGTAAGTAATTTTTGTTACAAAATGAAAAGTCTATGAAAAAATAGCATTCATAGGTTAAGAGCATTGATTGTTCTTTCTAACTGAAAGTAACATTTCCACAGATTACTCTTAATAAATATAGCTAAAATTCTAACTATTTCTACCAATTTCTGGTCTTCATACTCTTGAATTCCTGTAAAATTAATATAGTTGAGTGATACAGTGTTTTTTTTCTGTAATCATTTGTTCACTGTGTAGTTAAAGCATTGCTTCCTGTGTAGATATTATGTCCCTCCCCCTTTTCTTTTATTTCATTTTGAATTTACATCAGAGAGTGTAAATACATGCACACCACTAAGAAAAGCACAGTCTTGTGATTGGTTTTATTATTATTCCAATTTATATGTGGTCATTTTTAGGCTAAAATCCTTAGCTTGAGGTTGGATTTGTTGTACATGTTACTTAGTAAAAAATAATAAAGTCGGGTGTTACCCAATAGAATCCTCTCCTTACTGTTTGTTAGTTCCTGTCTGAATCAAATATGCTTAAATATGGGAATTTACATGTACAAGGATGAGCTATAAATGAGTAACAAAGTATTTTTGTGATGTTCTGTAAATAATTTGTATTTGATGGTTTCTTTCCAGTAATTACTAAGGAATTTGAAGTTTTCCTATTAGCATGAAGTTAAAACAAACACATTGTTTTTTTTAGAGACCTGTTTCAGGTTTTAATTTCTAGTCTACAAAAGTGTTTGATGTTGATGCTAAATCTATAGTGTTGCTTAAATTTCTTTAGTGAGGCTTAGAGTTTCACATTGATTAACAAGAGAAGTTCACATTGGAGCAGAAGGACTAGAGTATAGGTCGTGATAAATGCATCTTTCCTCTATTGTTTCTTGTGCCTTTTCTTTCAGTAGGCTTCTACCAACAAGTTTTATTAGTCACCCAGCAAGGAAAGGTGTGTGGGGTGTTTGTGTTACTTAACTGCCCATTAATAAGTATATGCATACAAAATTTATTGAAAGAAGACAAGAAATGATTATAATGACAGGATAGCCATTACGTCTCTATGGAGTTGGGTGCTGTCTTTCTATTTGCCTAAGGATGTTCACTTTGTAACTGCTAAGCCTTATATCTATATTTTGTGAAACTTGTTTGTCTATATAATTTAAAACACGTGGAAGGATTCTGAGTACTACTTTTATCTACTTAAAAATATTTTTGTTTGAGGGGTGGAGGTGTGTAGTGTGGATGAGTTTAGGCTACAGCATACTGTTCATGTTAGAGGACAACATAAGGGAGAGGAGTCAGATATCTCCTTCCGTTCTGTGAGTTCCAGGGACCAAACACAGATCTTCAAGCTTGCTGGCACCTGGCTTTACCTGTTGAACCATTTTGCTTGTAACGTTGGTTACGCTGTATGAATAAGGGAAGCCAACTATATCAAGTGTTGTTTTTTTTTTAAGTTTATAACTCAAAAACTTCTAGATGTTCTCTTAAAAGTAACTAATAAATACAGTGTTGAAAATGAAAACATTTAAACTAGAAGCAGTTTCTGAGTGGTGTAGCTCAGTGATGGAGTCTTGTATGAAGCCCAGGTTTCAATTCCCAGCACTGAGGAAAGAAAATCAATATCAATAATAGAAACTAAACTATTTAGTTTTCTAGTTTAGCCCTGTGATGTAATAGATGTAGCATATACTAAAGTAGTTTTAATGCATAGATTATTGAAATGTTACATTATTTTACATACAAAAACATTACTGAAAATAAAAAAATCTGGAGACCTGTTCAATATAGGGAGAAAATGTTCAATATTGCAGGGTATCCTTTATATATGTGTACATACATACTTTTTAGAGAAAGCGGATGAATTGCATCATGATAAATACCTAATACTGACCCTGAACTGTAGAATTTAGAATAAAGGAGAATAAAAGTCTTTTTAGATAAGGAGACTATCTTAATCTCTCTCTCTCTCTCTCTCTCTCTCTCTCTCTCTCTCTCTCTCTCTCTCTCTCTCTCACTCACACACACAAGAAGAATCTAAGAATCTGATGAGATAGTCCTCATGTCCTCATAAGAGAGTAAAGTCTATTTAAGAGAGTGAAAAGAGAACTAACTAGACAAGAAGTTGAAGCCAGATTATTAAGTAAAATTTGTAATTATTTAGAGTTTGGAAAGTAACTAAGTGTTTAGCAAGTTTGAGTACCCCTCTGTAGCAGTATATCCCAGTAGTTAAGAAACAGACTCTGAAGCCAAATTATGTCATTTGAAATCCAACTCCACTAGTTAAACTCCCTGTAATTTCCTTATTAATAAAATGCACAAAACAATTGTATCCTGCTGTACCTGGGTTATTTTGAGACCTAAATTTTAATGTACACAAAGCATTTTGCAGAAGGTCATGTGTGGTAAGTGGTATATATGGATGATTTGTTAAACAGATTAAACAAATAGAAGCTGAGATTTTTATATTTTAATATGATTAAGCATCTCTCCACTAGTCATAATTTGACATAGTTCTACAAATAATAATGTGGTTTTCTTTTTGTGTGTGTTGCAGGGTTTGGGAAATGGAAAGTAATGACAGCTGGCACCTGAACTAAGTACTTTCATAGGCAACACCATTCCAGAACTTCAGGATGAATGGGGATATGCCCCATGTCCCCATAACTACTCTTGCGGGGATTGCTAGTCTCACAGACCGTAAGTTTGGATAATTCATCTAATTTAAGATCTGCTGTTTGCTAACATTTATTTTTAGAGACACTTAAAGGAATCTTTAATGTTGTAAACAACAAAAAAATGTATAATTTATTTGATTGATGTACGTGTGGGAATAGCAAAATTAATGTTGCCACCTAATACGTAAATCTAATTTGTTTCCTTTTTCCTTGGTTATAAGGAAATGGTAATAACACCTTGGTTACAAAAATAAAGACATGAAAAAAAGACACAAAACTTTAAGAAATGCCAAAACTAAAGGAACGTATTGACAAACACGAATAAGGAGTTATATATATAGAAAGCATTTATAAAAACAGCACCTGAAATTGCTCTCCAGCAATGAGAACTTGACAGCCCATCTTACCTAAATTCTAGTGGTGCTGGGTTTTAAATATCATGTTGCCTATTGGTGTGAGCAGTATGATAATTATACTAAGAAGTTGGTTTGAAATTACTCCAAAAGCGTGATACTTGATATTTTAGTTGAATTTCTTAACATTTAGGCAAATTAACAAATCCTCATTAAGTGTGCTGACATGAAATAGTGGAATTTAAGCTGCAAAATACTCATTCTGTTTATTTGTTTGCTGTTTAGAGTAGAATGGAAAAAAACTGTTTAGGAATTTATGACAAGAATGTTTTATTGTTCTTCAAGAATGTTCTACTCTGAATATTCTGCTACTGTGTGCTGTTTGTTTTTTGTCTAGTCTTAAGCTTTTAAAAATATCTGTGGACTGTAGAGTCAGGTATTGTCTGAGTATTTGTCTGAGTAGTGCTACTGAACTGATCCATCTTGTAGATAAGTCGATCTCTAACTTTATGGTTCAAAGTTGTGCTGTATTTAGTTCATTAAAATTTTTAAATGAAAATTAAGCATGAATATAAAGAAGCTAAGTGTTTCCTAGTATTATGGTCAGCAGTGACCTGTGGTGTTTTGAGAGGGGTATTTTCTTGGGTTGATGGAGACTTTTCAGAATGAAGAGTAATACTTTTCAGTCATTTTTCATATTGATACTTATAACTTATTTTTACTCTTAAAATTTATATAAACACACAGGTATAAAGACTTACTGCAGTCAATTTCTAATAATGTGCTTTTATTCTGACTAGTCCTGAACCAGCTGCCTCTTCCATCTCCTTTACCTGCTACAACTACAAAGAGCCTCCTCTTTAATTCACGAATAGCAGAAGAGGTGAACTGCCTTTTGGCCTGTAGGGATGACAATTTGGTTTCACAGCTTGTCCATAGTCTCAACCAGGTTTCCACAGATCACATGTAAGTACAATCAATTTTATATCTAAAAATTAAATGTTTTGGTCTTGTGTATCCCAGGCTGGCCTTGAACTTGCTGTATAGTTGATGTTATGCTGCGACTTCTTGACTGCTGATATTACATGTGTGTGATTCCATGCTTATGTTATATGGTACTGGGACACAGATCCAGGGTTTCATGTACGCTAGTATTCATTCCGCTAGTAAAGCTGTATTCACAGCCTACCTTTGCTCTCTAAGTTCATTAGCTTAAGCAGGGTTAGGCTTAGTATTTGGATGGAAGAATGTGAAATTGAAGACATTGTTTCCAAACAGACATGTCTAGTTTAATTTGCTAATTACTTAGATGTGTGCTAAGAATTGCTAATGTGTTTATTTTAGCACTTGTTTGGTTTGGTCTTGTACCATGACTTTATTTGGAAAAACAGTATAAGATAGAAAAATCACATAACCTGAATGTCTTCTCTTAATCAAATATGGCAACATTGCATATTTCATTGGGAGAACAATCCCAAGAAAGTCAAACTCACTCATTTTCAGACTTAAGGGAGAGTCAAAATATTCCAAGTCCAAACAGTAGTTTCTTAACATTATCATCACTTCTATATCTTTTAATTATTGAGGAATATGTAAAGACTCTGCATTTCTTTCTTAAAATTAACATGAACATTCTTAAATAAAGCTGTTGTTCTGTAAAATACAGGTTTAGCTTTCCTTTCCCATGCCCTAGAGAAATAAAGTATGGGGATGTTGTCTCTAGGCACTCCTCTGTTATTTTTAATAATTTCCTTTCTTCTGGGGATTGTCTCTTTATAAATCCATAGCTCGGTCCAACTGAAGTATATGTTTTTATTCTGTAAGTCTTCTTAAGAAATCAATCATGGTCATAATTTTTTTTTTTTAATGCCAGAGAACTGAAAGATAACCTTGGCAGTGATGACCCGGAAGGTGATATACCAGTCTTGTTGCAGGCCGTCCTGGCAAGGAGTCCTAATGTTTTCAGGGAGAAAAGTATGCAGAACAGATATGTACAAAGTGGTGAGGTTCTTTTTATACAGTTCATGTTTGTGAGTCTTGTATCAGAATTTGTTTTAGATGTGATTAAATTCAAGTGTCTTTAACTAGCTGGCATCTCATCTACAAATGTCTGTATTTTAAATCAAGCCAAGAGTGAGAAGGAAACTTAATAATATTCTTGTGGTTCAATATGTAATTAAATTACTTGGGAACTAAAACAAAACTTTGAGTTTGTTTTTTAAGGTGTCTTGAAATGTATTTGTTATGTGAACTTTAGAAATTTTGCTTTTAGAAAATCATAGAAAGTTTGGAAGAAATCTTGCAGTAATGAAAATATATGAAAAGTTTTTGAGCATGTGTTTTATAGATATATTAGTATTTTTAGTAATGATGTTCATGATTATGAATTGACATGAACTAATTTTTACTGGTAAGGCCAAATGAGTATTAAATTATTAGTAACAAAACATTGATTTATTGTAAGTATTATACGGAAGGTTAAATTTCATCACAGATACAATTCTATGTACTTAACTGGTACCTAAAAGCTAAAGAAATACTGTCTTTTAGAATTTAACTGTGTTTTGCAAATCCAAGTCCATGCTCGGTTCTCAGGGTTAAACTAGAATAGTTTAGGCAATTCTGGAAGGTCCAAGTTAGCTAATTGGTTCAGTGTATTTGAAAATATCATCAGATTCTTTCTGGATTACTTTTCAGCAATGTTTTCATGCAGCTCTACATTTTGTTTCTTAGGTCTTTCTCTCTATATGATTTTTTTTTTTTTTTTTTTTTTTTTGGTTTTTACGAGACAGGGTTTCTCTGTATTGTTTTGGAGGCTATCGGTCCAGCCCGGCCTCGAACTCACTGAGTTCTCACAGAGAACTCACAGAGGCCTGCCTCTGCCTCCCGAGTGCTGGGATTAAAGGCGTGCGCCACCACCGCCCGGCACTATATAAATATTTTTCAATAATACAGCTTTTTTATTTTGTTTGTGTTTTTCTATCTGAATTGATTTTTTGTTTTATTTTGTTTGTTTTTGTTAAAGCAACTATGTATTTTCTACCTATTCTTCACAACTCAGTTATGCTCCTCTCAGAAAGTTACCTTTTTTTGTTTTTTTTAATCAACTAACTTTACATTCTCCTTTAACTTTATTTCCCTTCATCATTGTTATTAGTTAAAATGTATACTATATATTACCTTAGATCCTGTTTTGTGAAAAGATAAAATAGAATTTTTAAAATAATTTGTTAATACTGTTATCATTTTAAAACCATTTTTCATAAGACAGGCTTTAAAGTTTTTAAAAGGTTAATTTATGGTGATTTATGTTGTGGGCCTATGTATATTTAGGTGTACATGTGCCTGTGCACATGTCATAGTGATCTCTTGCTTTTTTTGGTTTTTCAAGACAGGGTTTCTCTGTATTGTTTTGGAGCCTGTCATGGAACTCTGTAGACCAATCTGTCCTTGATCTTACAGATCCGCCTGCCTCTGCCTCCTGAGTGCTGGGATTAAAGGCATGCGTCACCAATGCTCGGCCACTTGCGTTTTTTATATTTTGAACCTGAAACTCATCAGCTAGCCTAGGATAGCTCACTACTGAATTTCAGGAACACAACTGTCTTCACTCTCTTTTACCACCTACCCTGTTGTTAGAGTTAGAAGTGTGCGGCATACCCAATTTGTTATATGGGTTCTGGAGTTCTAACCTCAAGCCCTCATATTTATGTAGCAGAAAAAGTACTTTACCAAGTGAGGAATTGCCTGTTCTTAAAAAGATAACTTTTTGTTGCTAAATGTAAATGTGGTTCACACATAGACTTTTTAACTCTATGCAAGTCACTGTAATCAAAGTTCTTTAGAACTTTGAGAGGGAGGCTTTTGGTTTTTCAAGACAGGGTTTCTCTGTGGCTTTGGAGGCTGTCCTGGAACGAGCTCTGTAGATCAGGCTGTTCCCGAACTAGAGATCCGCCTGCCTCTGCCTCCCAAGTGCTGGGACTAAAGGCATGCACCACTATCACCTGGTAGAGAGGGAATAATTATTTAATTCCTGTCTTATGCTATTGCTTTCTCCATTCAACAACAAAAAAGAACAATCAGGTACAGTAATTATAGTCATTAAATTATTAAGTTATAGAATAAAACCACTTTGTACTGACATTCACATTTTTAGAGTAGCCTTTGAGGTAGTCTTGAGCCTAACCTCATTCTGCTACTAGTTTTAAGACTATAATCCCTTCTGTAGTGTTACTGGCAAATAAACATATGCCTTTTGTTTGAATATTTCTGATGAAAGGTATTTTTCATGTCAACAGCAAGAAATAAAACTTAAAGGAGGTTCCCAGAAGTCATATAAGAAAATCAGGGTTAGTTGTGGAATTTTAACTCTGATTTAATTAGCTGAATTTTCCTCGTGCTTCTTTATAACAAAATGCCATTTGTGCATCAATTGAGAAGCAGTGTCCAAAAAGAAATAGAAAAATCTAAAACCTGGAGGAGGAGAGATAGCTCAGTGGGTAACAGCACTTTTATAAGGATCCAGGTTTGGTTCTGAGCATCCGTATGGTTGCTGACAATTGTAATTCCTGTTCAAGGAAATCCAGTGTCCTCTTCTGGCCTCCAAGGGAACCTGGCACATGTAGTACACATATGTACATGCAGGCAGACATTCATATACATAAAATAAAAATAAATCATAAAAAAGAAAGAAAATGAGTTTTCATTTACTAATGAAATATTCCCTTAATCCTTACTAAGTGACCAAAAGTTACTTTAGAAGAAGTATGAACATCATGCTTTGTTAATAGAGTTTTGAATGGAAATTTCATGAACTCAAACTTTTGGTCCATAGGTAAATTAATAATAAAACCTAGGTGTGAAACAATTAACTTTGTGAAATTAAGTTCCTAAGCACAGAAGAGGTGTATGCAAAAACATATTTCTGTATAGTAACAACAATAATAAACTAAAGGCCTATATTAAAAGAAAATATGTCGAATTTTGATAAAAGCTAGATGAAATGATTTAGAAGTTCTTAGTTCTAAGACTGAAGGATAATAGGATGTGTATGTAAATTTGGGGATGTAATTCAGTTTGAACACCTGCCTGGTATGTATGATGCCCTGTTTCAATACCTAGATCTATAAAAATTGTTAGCATCTCTATTTCCAGTACTATGCTAGTTGTATTAAAATGGTGTTTTTATAAAATTGATTGTGCTTGAAATTTAGTTTGCCTAGTGTCTGTATATTGCTTCCTCAAAACAAAAGCATTTCTGGAAGAAAGTAACTTTTAAATGTTTTTAAAAGAATTTTTAGCTCTTTATTGTAAGAAGAAAATAATACTTCGTTTTTTTTTTTAATCTGTTGCACAGGAATGATGATGTCTCAGTATAAACTTTCTCAGAATTCCATGCACAGTAGTCCTGCATCTTCCAATTACCAACAAACCACTATCTCACATAGCCCCTCCAGGTAAATAGATAGCTATGTGTATGTCATTTATAAAATATTACATTCTGTGGTGAATGAGTATGCCTCTGAATACCAAGTATATACATTTAAACAATGATGAATTATATATAAATAAATAGTTCTATGCTTAGTAGTGCTCATGAACATTAACCTAAAATTGTTGCATGTGGAATTACTATAATATATTAACTAAAGAGCTACTGTATTATTAATTGAATTCACATAGGAGAAGTTTGATAAAGTAAATGATGTGTTTGGGGTGGTAATACAACTCACTGGTAGAGTGCTAATCTGACGTGGACAAAGCCCTGGGTTCAGTGGGTTAATTCCCAACAGCACTGCCAGCTTAAAAAAAAAATGTGGTGTGTTTGTTGCAAGCTTTCTGTAAATAACAAAATTTGGAAAGCAGACTTTATTGTAAGAGTCATAGATTGGTATTCCTAAATAGAATGGTAATTTTTATGTAGTAAAATAAGTGAACTTTTAATTTGATGTGACTCATATTATATTATGAATGTGGTGTGCTATTTTGCTGTTTTTCTGTTTGTGTAGATTTTATATATAAATTGGAATTCAAAGAACTTTGTTAAATTTCAAGTAATAGCCTGTTTCTTTTTCTGATATACTTCATTTCGGTTTTGGGTTTTAGCCGGTTTGTGCCACCACAGACAAGCTCTGGGAACAGATTTATGCCACAACAAAATAGCCCAGTGCCTAGTCCATATGCCCCACAGAGCCCTGCAGGATACATGCCATATTCCCATCCTTCAAGTTACACAACACATCCACAGATGCAGCAAGGTAAGAAAGTTGTTTTTACCTAAATAATTATATTAATTACTGGATATACATAAATATATTTCCAAACAAGCTCATTCTGCATAAACTGATATACACATTATCAAAATTTTTTTAACTGTTGCTTAAATTGTTTTAAACATATTAAATTTATTTTTTGGTGATTTATCATTAGAGTAAATAAGGCATTGCCACTGATTCTTTGATTAAGTTACTATGTAGTTATACTTTGGTATGAAATTAAGAACTCTTTTAATTGAGTTTCTTTTTACAGTATCATTTTATATTTATAATTAAAGAAAATTAGAGGTTTTAATATAGAATTTTCTGAGTTGAATTACTAGTCTCAGTTTATTGCCAGTTCTCCATATCATATGTTTATATCTGTTTTAAGGATTATACCGTCTCATGGCTACTAAATAATTTATCAGCAGTACAAATTCTTATACTCCTTAAATAAAAAGCAGGAATTTTCAAGGAAAAAAAGAACAAACGTCTGTGGTTGTGTTTCCCATAATTGCTACCAAATTTTAAATACTACTGTAAATCATTAGTTTCTATATATGTGGTGATGATTATATTGTTATTGCTGTTAGTATTGTTACTATTATTAAGCCAAAATTTAGTTTATTTGAAAACATTTTAACTTATAAGCTTTTAATTTAGTCATCTATCAAAACAGCCAACTTCTAGTTTCCAAAATAAAATATTTCCAGTATAAAATATTATATTGAGACCATTTTACAGTAACTTGAAGAGAAACTTGAAGACAAATCATGTATTTGAAATACATATTGAATTTAATGTGTGTGCTGATCATACTCAAGTGTATAAATGTACTCTTAATGTTTGCTGGGTAATAGTATAAACTGGCACACAGTGGCACTGGGAACATTGTAAATGTAATTAGCCAAAGGACAAATACCTAAAGAACACTTTTAGCATATGAACAGCCATGTACAAAGGAGTGTGTGCAAAATAGCATCATTTGTACTCAGAAATACTGATGATGGTGGATGTTTTAAGTAAAACAGATTTTTTGAAATTAAAAGAAAAATATAGTTGAAGACCCTGTTCTATAATGAGTCATTCCTCGGAATGCTCAGATGCCAAAAACTTGAAAACACCACTCAGAATTTTGTCTACCTATATATTACTCTGGCACAAGATACATGGTAAGTCAGTAGAACAGAAAAGAATCGGAGATAGGGGATTTTAGAATATTAAAAAGATAACATTTAAAACCTTTTCAATCTTATAGTAAAAAATTAAACAATGCAGGAAAAAATGGCCATGCCTATGAGCCTTTCATCAGCGTCTTCCAGGAAAGATACTTTTTTCTTTTAAATCACTATTCCATAAAATATTTCACTTCTAAACACTTAGTTTCTAACATCATCCAATACACAATCTGTATTTCATTTTTTCCAGCTTTATTTGTCATAAATATGTCTTTAACATGTGTACTTTCGTTTTCAAGATATAATCTAGTTTCTTGAATGTTGTATTTGGTTTTTTATCTCTTTTGACTTTTTTCCTTCTTTTGAGACAAGGTGTTACAGTGTGGGTCAGGCTGGCCTTGAATCGCTGTTCTTCCTACCATGGTGTCTTTGGTGCTGGAATTTACAAGTATGCATTACCACATCCAGCTCTTTCAGCTCTCAGTCTAAATGGTTCTGTACCCTTTTTTTCCTTCATCATACTAATTTTGCTTTGTTTTATGTGATACTGGCAGTTCAGTGTATGATCTCGTGTGTGCTAAACACACACTTCACTGAACCATAGTTAGTCTTTTGTTGTTATTTTGAGACTGAATCTAAGCTATCCAAACTGACAGTAAACTTGCTCTGTTTCCCAAATAAGCCTTGAACTTGCCTTCCTCCTGAGTAGCTGGATTACAGTTCTATCAACTAGGGTTGGCTCTGATTTGTGTGTGATGGGGAATTAGCAGTCTTATTTCATAGTCTAGACTTTAATTGTTTTCTCATAGTATGGCTTGGTTTTTTTTCTCATATCCTTTATATTTTCTATCAGCTAGAAATACGTTTTAAAGGATTTATTTGTTATATGTATTCTTGCAAGGATATTCCGTAAATGATGTATACTTTGTCATATATTATATCTGGAAATATACAGGGCCCAATAGTACAGTTATTTGTAGCTTTTTGGTGGTACCATGTGATGTGTTCACTGATCTAAATACAGTATGTATTTTTTACTTTGTAATTACCTAATAATTTGGGTTGATGCTACAAATACCCTATTTTCTACTGATCTTATAGAGTAATCATCATCCAGTGATCCCGGTTTTAAGTTTTTCCATACTGGTTATTGGAATGTTGTAACAGTTTTAATTCTTGAAATCTGTATGTAAGAATGACAATAAATAATCTATACAACAAAAATACAAATTTTTAGTAGAATGAGAAAAACCTGTTTCTGAACAGATTGAACACCTACATTTGAGAAAAGAGAAAACGAGATTAACCATAAATTTATGTATGATAAAATAAATGTGTGATTACATAAGAATATATTATATATACAATACTATTTATACACCAAGGTATTTAAAAATTATTGATATATTGTATATATGTACGTACTCTATATACAGCATCAAGAGCAAAACAAAAAGTAACTTATAAACTAAAAATAGGCAATATATTATTATACAGCCATCAGATACAGAAGAGTTTAACATATATTTAAAATAATTATTAACTTGAAGTAAACAAGTAAACATATAGTATAAATTGAAATAAAATTGACATCAAATTGGTAAATATTTCACATTCTTAAAAAGGATAAAAGTTTATACAAATTTTCTGAAGAGTAGTTTGCATAGTTTATAAATTATTTATCTCACTTTTTTAACTTCTTTAAAAAGGACTACGGGACAAAACACCTTTTTTTAAAATCAGGTTTGCAGAGCATTTAATGAAGATTTACTCAAATCTTTAACCATTTTGTCAAAGAAAGAAACACATCAACACTTTATAATATTAAATAATAACTGAATTCTAAAAACCAATGAGGTGAAGAATATGAGGAGGAAGAGTATGATGCTGTTAATATGTGTTCCTGAAAACAAAGTTCTAAAAACGTAGACAGTTGGCGTTAACAGGCTTTATGACAAAATTGAATATATATTAGGAATTGAAAATATATAATCATTACAATTCAGATGGATAGGTGCAAGAGGATCTGTAAGCTCCTTAGTTTATTTTTAAAATATTACTGAGTGATAATAAATTGGTACAGCTTTATCCTGCTATAGGGTATCTAGTGGTGATACCTTGGAAATATTCTTTAAATCTTGTGTGTAGAAGACATGAGTGCCTATAGTCACCACTCTAACTTAGTGAACAGTGGGTATCCTAGATAATAGAGAAGCATATGACCTCTACATATCTAATGTCAATGTGTGGTACACATATCCACATATGTGTGCATGTGAAAGGAAGAAATGAAATGTCACATTGGGTATAGAACTATCTTGGTGAAAATTTTTTAAAATGCTACAGAAAGGATATTATTTAATAAAAGTTTTCTTTGTAGTTCCTGAATGTATCATTAGAAATGAAATTAACCATATTTTACATACTACTAAGCAATTATAGGTACTATTTTAACTATCAGTAACACTCCTAAAGAAAACTGCAAGAATCCTTATAATAGTGAAAGATGTATGTGACCTTTGTTAACAACATGATAAAAAGTGAAACTGTGTTGCCCTCATAGATAAGAATATTGAGGTAAAAATTACTTTTTCCAAATCTATAAACTCGGTATAACTATAAGAAATTTGAAACAGAGTGTATTGTGAAACCTAGGCGACTTTTAAAAAATCATTTGAAAGAATAGAAGTCTAAATGGGTAAGACTTATTAAAATTTCTTATGTCTTTTGATAATGTAATATAATTACATCACCTTTTCCTTCCTTCCCCTTCCTTTAAACCCTCCCATATATGCCTCCATGCTCACTTTCAGATTCATGGCCTCTTTTGAGGGGCAGTGTTCAGTCTGTTTTGTTTTGGTTTCTGGTTTTGTTTTGTTTTCAGAGTGGGTCTCTCTATGTAGTCATAGCTGTCCTGGAACTCGCTGTGTAGACAAGACTGTCTCTAAGTCACAGAAATCCACCAGCCTCTGCCTGTCAAGTGCGGCATTAAAGGCATGAATTACCACATCCAGCTGACCTCTCTTTTTGGATGGGTTAATTTTTAAAAGGAATATTATATAGCTCAATATAACAGGAGTCAAATTTGTTGTACTGTTAGTACAGACATGGAAAAGTAATGCATGCTAAAGTGCATTGTAATAAAGTGTCTAGAAACATACCCATAAAGCAAATGAAAGCTTCATGCATGTCTTAATAGGGAATAATATATAATTATATACTACATAGTATATAATTGTATATTCTAATAGGGTGATATTATTTAATTGTGCTGAGACAGTTGGAAAAGAAAGCAAAATTGGGTCATTTACCTACAATATACTTAAAATAAATTTTAATCTATAAAGATTTTTAAATTTAGAAAACTTTTCTATGACTTTGTAGTAAGGAGGGAATATGAGTGACAATATAAATGAAAGAGTTTTGGCCTTGCTGCTAATTAAGAAATGTAACCTAAAGTGACTATCAAGAAGATTTTTCACCCTCAGTTCCAAAAACTGTTGGTAAGTATGTAAAGCAGTGGGAATTTTCACACACTACTTGAGTGATTTGTAAAGTTATTTAAAAGTATTCAGGAAGACTTATAAAGTGTGTAACTAGTATTTTAAGTCTTTAAAGTTACAGATTCATATATATATATCATGGACCATAACACCCAGCAGTGTAAATAATCAATTTTTCCCATATAAAAATGAATAAATATATTGTGTACATTATACAGCAGAATATAGGTAGTTACATATTCAAAAATGAGTGAGCTTAAGATTGCATGTATATAAGAAATAGAAAAACCACAGCATTATACCTAATTAAAAAGGAAGTTATATGCCTGGAATTCAGGAAGTCCTGAATTCTCTCCCCAGCACTGCATAAAACTGGGTGTGGTGGCACAGGCTTGTAATCCCAGCCTTTTGAAGGTAGAGGAAGTAATGCCAGAAGTTCAAGGAAATCCTCAGGTACATAGCAAGTTTGAGGCCATCCTGAGCCACATGGTGCTCTGTTTGAAAAAAGAAAAACAAGTTGTAAATGGATTTATAAACATCATTTAGAACATTATATTCAAAACGGTACCTGTGTATTACTTGATGTTTCTTTACAATAAAAGTACAAAGATATGCATTCATAAATAAATAGAGTGATCTGACACCAAACTATTCTTTCCTATGGAATAAAGTGAGAATAGAGAAAACACAAATATAGAGAGTTTTACCCATATCTGTGGTGGTATACGTCTTTCAAAAATGGATCTGAAGGACATCTATCATAGTGTTAAGATTTGGAGTCAGTGTTTGTAGTTTTATGTTTTGTTTCATTAATACATAGCCCATGTTGTCTTCAAACTTGCTGTATATCCAAGGATCAGTACACAAATGTTCATTATATTCTCTATATTTCTGTGTTTAGAATATTCATGTAATTATTTCCTAAGAATTCCTCCAGTTAATTTTCATATTTAAAATGTTTTATTCCAGCATCAGTATCAAGTCCTATTGTTGCCGGTGGCTTGAGAAACATCCATGATAACAAAGTTTCTGGTCCATTATCTGGCAACTCAGCTAATCATCATGCTGATAACCCTAGACATGGCTCAAGTGACGACTACCTACACATGGTGCACAGGCTAAGTAGTGATGTATGTAATGTCCTAGTATAAATGTGGTAATGGCTGATATCTGTGTCTTGTAGCCCAGCATTTTATAGCATGGGTGAAGGATATCTATTGTATCTTGAAAATTACACTAACATCTGAGAACATAAGTACGAACACTGCACCTTGAGCTTAATATGTAGAATAGGACTCAACTTCAGTTTTAATAGTAGCCATACCAAAATATTCTCTCAAGTAGCAACCTTTTGTTCATATTGGCTTGTTAATAATTCTCTTGCTTCCTCATATTTAACTTTTTCTTATTAAAATATTTTACATATTAGAAATTTTCTTATTGTGGATGTCACTGCACTTTTTTGTAAATTGACTGTATTTAAAGATAACAGAGATGACAGTGGACTCTGCGCTCAAGACGTTTACAGCCTCATAGGGTACTCTTCCCATCTCTCTTTTATAGAAAGCAAACCAAAATGGAGCATGCTCCTAATGCCAGTTTTCTTTATTTACTGCCATGCATAGGGTGTTGATTCTTTTGGATACAATTTCAGTTCTTCTAAGATATACCATGAAGAAAACAGGAAAGTGCAGAAGAATTTTACTATTGAATTTCAACACTTTACCTGTCAGTAATTTATATCTCTTTATTAGTTCTCTTTACGATTTCAGTAATGTATCTCCTAGCATTCAAGATAGAAATTTTGTTTTATTTTTAGGATGGCGATTCTTCAACAATGAGGAATGCTGCATCTTTTCCCTTGAGGTCTCCACAGCCAGTTTGTTCCCCTGCTGGAAGTGATGGAACACCTAAAGGTATTGTTCTAACTTTCAAGCAGACTTAGACCAAGTATCTAGACATTTAAGTCTGTTCCAATTTATTTAAGTTGCTCATCTTTATATTGCTAAATCCCAGTAAGCTCTTAACAATATTCTTATGTGTATACAGTATCGTTCTCACTAGTAAATCTAGTGGCTTCTCAAAATCATAACCTTCTTAACCCCTCTTAAATGTTTGAACTTGTTTAATCAGATTCATCTGTCCACCTGAAAAAACTTAACTTCATATTGAATTGGATGACTGTCTTCCTGCTTTTCTCATTGGAATTTTTTTCTACTTTAATGCATCTCTACAGGGTCTTTTTTACTTTACTCCCTTTTCAAGATTTCTGTTACTGGAAATCAGTGTCTCTTCTGTACTCTTTACCTTTTGACCTTCAATCCCAACACTAGGGAGGCAGGGGCTTGGTGGATCTCTGCGAGTTTGAGGTTAGCCCATGCTGCATGGTGAGATCCTGTCTTTAGAAAAAAAGGTGTAAAGCCAGGTGGTGGTGGTGCACACCTTTAATACCATCATCTGAGAGCCAGAGATGAGCTTTTTGAGTTCGAGGCCAGCCTGGTCTACAGATAGAGTTTCAGAACAGCCAGGGCTATACAGAGAAACCTTGTCTCAAAAAAATAAAACAAAAAGAGGAAAGAGAAGAGGTAGTAATAAGTTGCAAAATAGTTAATAACGTATCATTTTCTTGTAAATTTCTAATATGGGCTATTCTGCCCCATGTGGTAAAGCGTTCTTTTTTTGCAGATGATGTTCCAACTAGAGGACATTCTTTCACCTTTAATCCCAGCACTCAGGAGGCAGAGGCAGGTGGATCTCTGTGAGTTTGAGACCAGCCTGGTCTACAAGAGCTAGTTCCAGGACAGCCTCCAAAACAATACAGAGAAACCCTGTCTCAAAACCAAAAAAAAAAAAAAAAAAAAAAAACCAAGAGGACATTCTTTATAAAGTAGAGGCTGGACCTATCTCTTCAAGATTTTCACCAAATGTTTTATAGATTCTCCAGAGAGAGAAGGCAAAAAGAATGAAAATGAAATTAGGCAAGAATGATATTTTAAAAAAAAACAAGAGTGAAAAAGCTGTAATGTGGCATTTTAGTATATGAAGTATCTTTTATAGTTCAAGCTACAGTTCCAAAGTACCTTAGATTAGATAATTTAATATTTGATCCACCTTAACTGTTATCACTTAATAAAGTGACACAGCTGTTTATTTTTGCTGAATTGTTTTTCTAGGATCAAGACCACCTTTAATTCTACAATCTCAGTCTTTACCTTGTTCATCACCTCGAGATGTTCCTCCAGATATCTTGCTAGATTCTCCAGAGAGAAAACAAAAAAAGCAAAAGAAAATGAAATTAGGCAAGGATGAAAAAGACCAGAATGAGAAAGCTGCAATGTATGATATAATTAGTTCTCCAACCAAGGACTCCACTAAACTTACGTTAAGACTTTCTCGTGTAAAATCTTCAGATATGGACCAGCAAGAGGATATGCTATCTGGTATGGAAAATAGCAATGTTTCAGAAAATGATATTCCTTTTAATGTGCAGTATCCAGGACAGACTTCAAAAACACCCATTACTCCACAGGACATAAACCGCCCACTTAATGCTGCTCAGTGTTTGTCGCAGCAAGAACAAACAGCATTCCTTCCAGCAAATCAAGTGCCTGTTTTACAACAGAACACTTCAGTTGCTGCAAAACAACCACAGACTTCTGTAGTACAGAATCAGCAACAGGTATCACAGCAGGGGCCGATATATGATGAAGTGGAATTGGATGCATTGGCTGAAATTGAGCGGATAGAGAGAGAATCAGCCATTGAAAGGGAGCGCTTCTCAAAGGAAGTTCAAGATAAAGGTAAGAAATCCTTTTTACCACTTTAGCATCGTGGCACAGGCATGATTAATCCTATGTCATCGCATGTGTGAATTCCATTCATTATCTGAAACAACTATATCTGACTTGGTAATTGTGTACCATATATTATCAGTTTTGAACTATATGATTTTATTTTCTACTATTCTAAAGCAAACATTACTGTTTCAGTATTACACTTATTTTCTCTAAGTTACGCTGACAGAATTGTACACCATCCTTTTTTTTTTCTGTAAAAACAGGTTCATTACCATTGAATTATTTTAAAGCAGGCACAAACCAGGTGTGATGGTTCATGCCTGTAATTTCAGTATTTGGGCGGCAGAAGCCAGAGTATTGCTGCAAGGTGGAAGCCAGGCTGTGTCTTGTAGTGAGTTTGCTGCCAGCCTGGGCTACAGAGTGAGTGAGACTGTTTCAAAAACAAAAAACAAACAAACAAAAAGCAACAAATTAAAATAATAATAATACAAAGTGAGTTTATCTGAGAACTTATATGTGCGTTTATTAAAGTTTGATAGTATTAAGTTTTTATAGTAAATTTTAGAAAGTTTTAAGCTAATATTAAATAGCAAACTCTAAGGATCTAAGATCTTTTGATGGTGATTACAGTTTTAAGTGTTCCCTTTTATCAGACTAGTCAATGGCAGAGCACAGTTTGAAAGTATACCTATATTATGAGCTTATTGGCTTACTTCATCCTTCATAATCAAAATAAAGTAAGTGTTGCCAGACAGTGGTGGCAAGCACCTTTAATTCCAGAATCTTGGGGAGGCAGAAACTGGTGGATCTCTGAGTTCAAGGCCAGCCTGGTCTATAGAGTGAGTTCTGGAACAGCCAGGATTATTACACAGAGAAACCCTGTCTCAAAAAAAAAAAAAAAACAAAGTGCTCAGTAAAATCCCTTTAATTTTTTAAGCAAGATATATGAGTTACTGAAATTGCTAGTATAGTTTATGAACTTGGTATCTTTACAAATGTGTATGTATATTAGATTAGCCAAATGTAAAGCACACTTTATAGTTCAATTTTATTTCTTGATACTGAATAGAGTTCATTTTGCCTATTTGTTATGTGACAGGTTTATCACTAAATAACGGTGTTCTGTTCTAAGAAATATGCTGAAGGTTCATGTCATCTCTTTTATCATGATGAATTTTAAACATTGTTGAAAAATGGTCTATATTTAGAAATTATTAACTATAATGTTTGCACAGTAAATCATAAGTAGGACCCATAGTCTTTATTTTACAAGAGGGTTGGTTTTTTGTTGTTGTTGTTGTTTGTTTATTTGTTTGTTTGGCCTTTTGAAAACCTTGGCCATAAACCTTTATTAAAGATGACTTTTTAACTTGTGATGAGTTTCAGTATAGGTTGTAATGTGCATTGTACTCTCTGCCTTTATAAAAATTGTGCATGTTAAGGTATTCAGCTTTCCTTTATAATATTGAAGTATGCAAAATTTGTGACTACTATAACAGTTTTGAAACAAATATTCTAAATTGTTATTGACTAACCAGAAATAGTAGTAGTGTAGAGAACTGAATTTCTGTGTGGCATTTCATTTTTGTTATGGAAGAATCTGTTCTGGAAAATGGGGAGGCGGATATTGTTTTAAGTGAATTTTAGTAGTTGTTGACAGGAACAAAACCAGAAGGGATCGCAAACACTTTTGTTGCCTTTTCTGTATTTCATTATTTCACACTTGTTGAACCTGGAGGTTTCAGTTTTAAAGTAGAATGAGTGGGGACTTAAAAGGTGACTTGGTAGAGAAGAACATGCTGTGCTCTTGTAAAGGACTGGAGTTTGTTTCTCAGCACTCATGTCTGGCAGTTCACAAATGCCTGGAGTTACAGCTGTAGGGGGACCAGTGCCGCTTCTGTCCTCTGCTTGCACCTGCACACATGTGTACATAGACATACACACATAAACAAAAGTAAGATAAATGGGTTTTTCAAAAGTGAACTCAAGGGCCTGGAGAATGGCTCAGCAGTTAAGCATACTTGTTCCTGCAGAGGATGCAGGCTTGATTGCCAGCACCCATGTGTGGCTCACAACCCTCCATAACTCTAGTTCCAATGGCTCTGATGCCCCCTTCTGACCTTGGCAGGGACCAGGCATACACATAGTACAGAAACATAACATGGAAGCAGAACATGCCTACGAATAAAATAAAATAAAAGGTAGAGTGAACATAAAGATTAATTATGCTAAGCATAATTTGCTTATTAGTAAACTTAGCTTTTATCCCTAACTTATTTGGGAGAATAAAACACATCAATTGCATTTATTATTATTTCAGAAATTTGTTATGCATATTTTACTTTGAATCATTTGAATAGTTTTCTCTATAACCTGTGACTATGTGACTATAACAAATTTTAATAAGAGCACAAAGCTAGTATACAGTTCTAGTGAAGTTTCATGTGTTCTATGACTATGAAGATTAAGTAGATATTACTAACTTCATTTCACAGTTGTCTTTTTTTTTTTTTTTTTTTTGGTTTTACGAGACAGGGTTTCTCTGTATTGTTTTGGAGGCTGTCAGTCCAGCCTGGCCTCGAACTCACAGTTGTCATTTTTAAGCTGTTTTCTGACGTCAGTTCCTATTATGTTGTACATAAATTATATGGAGATGTGGAAATATTGAAATACTATATTATGGTGTTCCAAGGTTGTACATTAAGTTATAAGTAAAAGTGTAATTTTTCTTAATTGGTGATTTTGTTGAGTGAGCCCTGGATAAATGGAATAATCAGTTTAAATTAATTTATCATTTCTTACCATTATTTTGATGTTTTCAAACTAAATTCTAAAGTTGACCTTAATGTATTTTAGTATATGGCTCTAAGAACTTTTGGTTATATCACTGGTAACAAGGAGCACACTCAACTACTTGTCTAGTTTGTGGTTGCATGCCCTTTCTAGGGTCTGAGTAGTTTGCCATGACATTTATTTGTTATGGAAAAAAGATTTTTGTCAAAAGACAGAAACAAAAACCCTTTATCTTATAATTAAGAATAAATGCTGATAACTGTAGAATTCAAGATAAGAAATAGGTTAGTCTTAAATATTCTACATATGTTGTTGGTTATGCCTACCTGGTTCTACACACAGGCAAAAGTGCTTTTCTGGATGCTGGGTATTTATGTTCCTGACCTGTTCTTATATATATATATATATATATATATATATATATATATATATATTAAAAGACAAATTGCATCCTAATGTTACACTATTCCCAAAATAAGTTTCTCTCAATATGCCTTGCTCATACTTGTAGCATCTGTAATTGTATACATTAATTTAAAAAAAAACTGTTCACCTTTGCTTCTAGGATAACCTACCAGGACTGTATCTGTCCTTTGTGTGCTAAAGTATTCCTGCTTTCTTTTTCTTAAAGGAATTCCTTTATTTACTTGGTCTGTTTTCCATATCAGCAAATGTAAGGAATGACCTAGTTTCCTTACTCTGTTACTTACTAGTTACTAGTAGTTAACTTACTAGTTAAAATACTCTGACTGTAACTCTTACAAGAAATTATAGATTGAGCTTTGATTCTCCCTCAAAAAGAAATCCAGAATTTATGTAAAACTTACTGAGCATCAAAATTTCAAGTTCCAAAGCATTATGAATTTTATTTTGAGATTAGGTGTATCCAGCTAAGTCTATAAGAATACTTGAAGGACTGAAAAAACTCAAAGTCAGAAATGCTTTGAGTCCCAAGCACCTACTATTCTTTGAAATAGAGATACTGGTATTTGGGCCGAGGATTAAACAGTGAGCCACTGACCTGTGTGTGCAGTTGTTTAGGTGTAGTGTATTTTCATTTGTCCTAGTTGGCTACTGTGCATTCTGCTTTTAGTAGGTTTAGGTTTTACTTAAAATATACTTAATAGCTGTAGCAATTTGTTTCTTATAAGAAGCTTGGACTTCTGGAAGGTTGAGCCTTATCTTCAAAATATTCACAACTAGGTGACAAATGGTTTCAAAATCCTTTCTTGTACACATTTTCTTCAGGAGTATGGTAAATTCTGATAGCTAATGTGACGATTCCTGGAACTAAAGAGAAATTAAAGGTAATCAGTATCCAAAATACTAAAATTACTCAATACTGATGGGCTTTCATTGTTGTGTAAAGGTCATGATATAGTAAAGACAACAGAGGAGGGCAAAGGTGAGCTGTCCATGTCCAGAGCCTCTTTACAGGGATAAACCCATGGGAGAACTGAAGCAGACATACCCTGAAATCACAAAAATTAGTTCTCTTCCTGGACCCCCAACTCCCTGAAACAAACAATGAAGTATTTTTCAACAGATGAAAATTTCTGATCTAACTTGTTGTCCCATACCTTTATTTCTGCAATCAGGAAGCCAGGCAAGAAGAAACTTAGATGCTGTACCAATTCCCACACCAGCATGAGACAGAGAGAAGGGGGGTGACAGACGAGGGGGGGGGCTGAGTTAAAACTTTTATCTAGCAGTGTTTTCTTTATAGTAGGAAAAGTAAGATCTTTTATTAATCTTTATTACATTGCTTATGTGTTATAATTTGTAGAATCTATATTTCTTTTAAATAACTTATTTGTCCAATTTTTATTTTAATAACAAAAGGTAAATTAAAATGAAGTTAATGATCCTTTTAATCCTTTTAAAGTCTACCTGCTAAGTTAATGTTTATTTCTGAAAAAACTATATTAATCAAGGAATGAGGCACAGATTTAACAAAATTATTGAGATGTCTGGGGTTAATTATATTAGTTTTGAAGTATGATTAAGTTATTATTTTAATGACATTTACAAAAATCTGTTGCCTTGAAACTATAGAAGTCTTAAGTTGTGTGAATTTTGGTTTTGTTATAAAGGTTTAAGGGATAAGCTTAAGACATTCTGTTTGTGATCTAGTAATTGTTTTATGTGCTGTATGGCAAGATCAAAATTTTACGACACACACAACAAAAACTTGTGACACTATTTTAAAAGGATACTGTAAACATAATTTTAGTATTCTGAGAATTTTTTCCTCCGATATTGATTCAGAAGTCTTCATATACACTCTTATCTGGCAGGTTGTTTGAAACTTGGGAAAACAATGTAATGATAAAAATTATAACATTGTATTTTTGTTGTTTTAGAAGTGCAGCATGTGTGACTTTGGTTTTGACTTCTGTATAACAGAACAGAGTGTATGTTTGGGGGTGGATCCTGAATATCAAACTCATGTTTTCATACATTCTAGGAAAACATTCAACCACTGAGACATCTTCAGCCCTGAAGTACATTTTCATTACATTTGATTAGACTTTATATTGGAATGAACTGTTCCTTCTGTCTTTGAGAGACAAACAGTGGAATTTGGTATATAAGAGACACATTACAACTTTAAAAAGTGTTTCCAGGATTCTATTCCACTACAATAAAATAATAATGTCTCACCTGTCTCTTTGAAGTTTTAATCTTGTGATATTGTTCCCTTAAATGGTATGTCCCATTAATGGATATTAGAGAATCTACAAATTCTCATGTTAAAGTAACTAAAAATGACTTTTAAAACATAGATAGAAAGTTCAGGAAATAAATTGAGTAGATAAAAACCACAAGGAACTATAAATCTATTCTTAGAACTAGAGATTCAGTTCATAAACGGTGAACCAGAAATTTTCTGAGTTAGAAGTACAATAGAACAAAATTGCATAGGTGCTAAAAAGTGCTTCACAATCTATTGAATAGTAGATTTGTATTAGTATGCATGTTGTTACATTTCATAGTACTGCAGTTCTCCCCCCCCCAACCCCCCTCCATGGTCAATAATATAAGCCACTAGAATCAAAAGCCTAAAGACATGTTAGTCCAAGAAAGTTGCTCAAAGCAAGATTTATCTAAGTAAAGTGAATGCTTATAATCTCTCACAGGAGACAAAGACAGGAGTATCTGGAGTTCAGGGCCACTCTGGGCTCCATTATAAGTTCTAGCCCAGGTTAAGGTATATAGCAAGACCCTAACTCACCACACAAACATCTAAACAATAAAATTAAATTAAATTAAAAGTTCCATGTTTCTGATTATTCCCATGATATAGCTTCTTTGTTCAATTTTGTTTCTAACATTGTGTGTTAACTTTTAAGTTCCATGTGCAGGGTTAACATCTGAAGAATTTGAATTCTGGATTAAAGTATAATGGCAAAATCATGACATTTTGTTATTCTATCATTTACCTTTCTTGGTGACATAACTACATTTGCATTTTAGTTTTATTCTTTCTATCTTGTATGTCTTTCATGCAGTAAAACATTGTGTTTCCAGTTGCATTTGGCAGATTTAGGACTCTTAATTGTTTTAACAATTAAAAGATCTTAAGTAAAAATATGTGATTTATAGCTAGTCTTACAAAACAACTTGGGTCTTTCATATATAAACATAAATTCATGTGTGTATTACAAGTTCTATTCATTTGTATTCATATACTTACATATTCAATGCTACTGAATTATTTTTTATATAATCTATTAATTATTGAAGTTCAGTAAGCATACCGTTCTCCTCAAATCTTAGTTTTAAAAGTAGTTATTCATGCTGTTTTAAAAACATATTTTGTTTTTCAGTAAGATAAGAATGTGTCTGTTACTGATGTTGACTATTTATCTTTAAATTTCAGATAAACCTTTGAAAAAAAGAAAACAAGATTCTTACCCACAGGAGGCTGGGGGTGCTACAGGAGGTAATAGACCAGCTTCTCAGGAGACGGGTTCTACGGGAAATGGGTCAAGGCCAGCATTAATGGTTAGCATTGATCTTCATCAGGCAGGAAGAGTGGACTCTCAGGCTTCTATAACTCAGGATTCAGACTCCATAAAAAAGCCTGAAGAAATGAAACAGTGTAATGATGCACCCATTTCTGTTCTTCAGGAAGATATTATTGGAAGTCTTAAGTCTATACCAGAAAACCATCCTGAGACACCTAAAAAAAAATCTGAACCTGAGCTCTCAAAAAGTGAAGTGAAACAAAATGAAAGTAGGTTGTCAGAATCTAAACCAAATGAAAACCAACTGCTGGAGACAAAGTCAAGTGAAAGAGTGTTAGAAACTAAAACCGAGACCCAAACAGAAGAACTTAAACAGAATGAGAACAAAACTACAGAGTGCAAACAGAATGAGAGCACTGTAGTTGAGCCTAAACAGAGTGAAAATAGACTATGTGACGCAAAACCAAATGACAACAAACAAAACAATACCAGGTCAGAAACAACAAAATCAAGACCTGAAACCCCAAAGCAGAAAGCTGAAAGCCGGCCTGAAACTCCAAAGCAAAAGGGTGAAGGTCGACCTGAAACCCCAAAACAGAAGGGTGAAGGCCGGCCTGAAACCCCAAAGCAAAAGGGTGAAGGCCGGCCTGAAACCCCAAAGCAGAAAGGTGAAAGCCGGCCTGAGACCCCAAAGCACAGGCATGAAAATAGGAGGGATGCTGGAAAGCCATCAACAGAGAAAAAACCTGATGTGTCTAAGCATAAACAGGATATCAAATCTGACTCACCTCGCTTAAAATCAGAAAGAGCTGAAGCCTTAAAGCAAAGACCTGATGGGCGATCTGAGTCACTAAGACGTGACCATGATAGCAAACAGAAATCAGATGATAGGGGTGAGTCAGAACGACATCGGGGGGATCAGTCAAGGGTTCGAAGACCAGAAACATTGAGATCTTCTAGTAGAAATGAACATAGCATTAAATCGGATGGTTCAAAAACTGAAAAGCTAGAAAGAAAACACAGGCATGAATCAGGGGACTCACGGGACAGACTTTCTTCTGGGGAACAAAAATCAAGACCAGACAGTCCTCGTGTAAAACAAGGAGATACTAATAAATCAAGACCTGGTTTTAAATCACCAAATAGTAAAGACGACAAAAGGACAGAGGGTAACAGAAGTAAAGTAGACAGTAATAAAGCGCACACTGACAGTAAAGCTGAATTTCCAAGCTATTTGTTAGGGGGCAGGTCTGGTGCATTGAAAAATTTCGTCATTCCAAAAATCAAGAGGGATAAAGATGGCAATATTACTCAGGAAACTAAGAAAATGGACATGAAAGGAGAGCAGAAAGACAAAGTAGAAAAAATGGGATTAGTTGAAGATCTAAACAAAGGCGCTAAGCCCGTAGTTGTTCTGCAAAAACTGTCGCTGGATGATGTCCAGAAGCTAATTAAAGATAGAGAGGAGAAATCAAGAAGTTCCCTTAAGTCTATCAAGAATAAGCCATCCAAGTCAAATAAAGGTAAGAATACTTCCACAGTCACTGTATTCTTTAAGTTTGCTTTTAAATATAAGCAATGAGAAATCTGTAAAACTGAAAAAGCTGATACATGAAAATGCATCATTTATATAAGCAACAGTGGATTATTTTCAGGAATATAGATTACATTTTTTTTAGTAAACTTTTCTCCCACAAGTACTTGAACTAGTCATGGCAGTCATGAATTTTACTTCTGTCTGGGTTTAGAAAATCATTGTTTCTCTGTTCTTTCAGGTATTTCTAAAATTACTTATTAATCAAGTGAATGATGTGTTATGGTAGACATATTTAGCTCTAAAAAGATATCTTGGCTATCTCTGATACTATACAATGAAGTACTTAATTTTTAACATATTGGAAAAGGTATATATGGTATGCAAGAACAAATTTTATAATTTTTAATTGTCATACATTATTTTCTTACAGGCTTTGTGATTCACTTATTCATGAATCATTTGACTTATTATTTATAAGGTTATTTAGAAGTTGGGGAAATAGGTTTTGTAACTTAAAAATATAAAAAGGTGAGAAATGGCACTTCTTTCCTAAACTGGTTTAAATTGTTTATTTGTGGAGTTGGAGCTGGTGTTACTTTTGCATGATAGCTGAATTAAATTCTCTAGTTACCCGACTAAAATTAAGGGCTAAGAATTTAATTGAAGTTTATTAAAAAGAATAATCTTGTATTCCTTTGTATGCCTGTGTTTAAAATAGTTTTTTTTTAAAATGGTGCCATGTGGCAAGACCTACTTAACCTGTGTTTAATTAGATAATATAATCTAAATAAAAATAGTTCTGAAGGCAGTAGAGCAAAACGTTTGTTTTAGGTTTTCATTCTGTAACCATTACTTGAAGCTTAAATGTATACTTACAAACAAATATATGAAATTTAATATTATTGTCCAGCATGATAGTCAGTAGCCTTTTGGCTATTTTGGTTGAAATTAATGTAAATATCAAAATCTGTTTATCAGTAGTCAAGTGTGGTTATTGACTACTGTATTGTTCAGCACAGTTGAGAGAATTTGTATCATCAAGTGTAGCATTGCAGTATAGTAGAAACAGAAGATATAATTGTTACTATTTGTAGCATACTACTGTAGCTGCCTACCAAGGAAAATAGTATTCAAACCCATTTGTAGCTAATCTGTTTTTACTTTTACTTGATTGTATGAAATGTTCACTCTTTTGCTACTGTTTTGTTTCTCAGAAATGAAAATTACTTTCTGAATCACTATTATTTGTGCTCTTCTAGGAATGTTAGGACAGTCAGAACTACAAAACTAATAGGTGTTGTTTATTGTTTAACTTGAATGTGTCTTTCTGCAGTTTCTTCTTAAAATAATACAAAGAGGTACAAAATATGTGACTGGCACAAGAATTGTTTCTTTTAAGTGAGGTTTGTTTGTTTGATAGGGTTTACTGTTCATTTGGGGTTTTCCATGTGGGTGGGTGGGTTGGTATTTTTGTTTTTGTTTTGTTTTCCAAACAAGGTTTCTCTGTGTAGCCCTAGATATCCTGAAATTCAGATCCATCTGCCTCTGCCTCCCAGTTGTTGGGATTGAAGGTGTGAGCCACCATGCCTAGCTAAATAATAATTGCCAGTGAAGGTTTTGAGACAGCTTGTATTTACAGAGAATATGGTTTGGGGGCTGTGCATGGTGGCACACGCCTGTAATCCCAGCACTCAGGAGACAGGGGCAGGAAGATGTCTGTGAGTTTGAGGCCAGCCTGGTCCACATAGTGAGTTCCAGGCCAGCCAGATCTATTGTTTCAAAAGACAAAGCAAACAAACAAAAGCTAGTGAAAAGGCTCAGAGGATAAAGGAGCTTCCTGCACAAGCCTGGCGGCCTGAGTTCAAGTCCCAGAATATACATAAATGTTGAAGGAGAGAACCAAGTCCACAAATTGTCCTGACCTTCTTTACACGAATACTGTTTCAGGCATACACACACATCATGGGCACGCACATGTACAATAAAAATAAAATTTTAAATAAAGAATATGGTATGTAATTTTAATAGAGGAAGTAGAAAGGTGGAAAGTGTTAGCTAGCTGCCTTGCTTTTTAAGCTCTGTTTTAACAAAGTCTTTTACTGCTGCTAAAGGACATTAAGCCTGTTATGGTGGTGCACTCCAGTAGGATTTGCTGAAGGAGGCCGAGGCAGGAGGATTATGAGTTAGAGGACAGCCTGGGCTACACAATTTTGCTAGACAGTGGTGGCCCACACCTTTAATCCCAGAACTTGGGAGGCAGAGACAGACAGATCTCTGTGAATTCAAGTCCAGCCTGGTCTATCGAGTGGGTTCCAGGACAGGCTCCAGAGTACAGAGAAACCCTGTCTCAAAAATAAACTAAAGAGGTGTGTAGAGGTGGGTGTGATGGTGCAAGCTTGTGGTCCCAGCCTTCTGTACCTGGACAGCAAGGTGGGAGAACCTGAGCAAATTTAGGCCAACTTGATCTCCACAGGGAGTTTCTAGTCAGCCAGAGCTAGACACGAGATCCTGTACACAGAGGGAGAGGCAGAGGCATAAAAGTCTCTGTGAGCTCTAGGCCAGTCTGGTATACAGTGAGTTCTAGAACAGCCAAGACTCCATAGTGAGACCCTGTTTCAAAACACAAAACAAGCAAAAAGAGTGTATTGTAGGGCCAGTAAGAAGGCTCAGGGGGCAAAGGCACTTTCTGAGAAAAGGACAAGGCTCTAAACTCCAAATTGTTAGTAGCTACATTATTTTACATGGTTTTTTCACATCTTTTTAATGCTAATGCATGTTTCTTATAAGCGTATGCTTGATATGGTCATATTAACAAGTACATATACTAGATGTCTACCATTAGACAGTAGTATATGTGTAGATATGAGGATATTCGTGTGTATATGCACATACTAGATCTGCAATTACAATATATTGAATATGGGGTGATATTTTGTTTTCCAAGACAAGGTCTCACTGTGTAGCCCTGGCTATCCTGGAACCCACTGTGTAGAGCAGGCTGGCCTTAAACTCACAGAGATCTACTTGTTCCTGCCCCCAACCCCATCCCAGTGCTGTGATTAAAGGTGTGCACCACAACCTATACCTAACCAGAGCTCTGATAAAAACATCTTTCAGTCCTCAGATTTATTTTCAGACAATGCATTATATGGGGGAGGGGATATGTCTCACAATCCTAATTCGATTGTTTTTATTTTTAGTGACATTCTATTTTTGTATATATTTTAGATCTCTGTTACTAAGCTGACACAATTACATGATTGTATATTTTCTTACTATTTGTAGTTGAAACACAGGTAAAAGAATTAGTCTAAATATTGCTGGGATACTATTACAGTTAATTTTGCCCTAGCACAAAAATCCTTAGTAACTTTTCCTTTGTTGAAAGAGCCATAAAAATCTACCCACAAATATTTTATTTTAATATTTATATAGTTAATACTCACTTTTCAGGGTAATTTTAAGTTCTTTGAATATACTTTTAGGCCAATAAATTTTCAATGTATAGAGAGGTTACTGACACAATTTTTAATTTTTTATGAGTGTATTGAATGTAAATTGATGTTACTTTTAACCACTGAGGTAATATGTATGTAGCCCTAGTATCTAGCATATTGAATTGGGACTGTGTTGCTGTTATATCCAGAAAAGGCCAGGGCCGGGCGGTGGTGGCGTACGCCTTTAATCCCAGCACTCGGGTGGCAGAGGCAGGCGGATCTCTGTGAGTTCAAGGCCGGGCTGGACTGACAGCCTCCAAAACAATGCAGAGAAACCCTGTCTCATAAAAACCAAAAAAAAAAAAAAAAAAAAAAAAAAAAAGCCAGGCCTTTAATCCCAGCATCTAGAAGGCAGAGGCAGACTAATCTCTGAGTTTGCTGCCAGTTTGGTCTGCAGAGCAAGTTCCAGGCCAGCCAGGAGGGAAACCTTGTCTCAGAAAAACAAACAAACAAGGAAAAGTGTATACTGATCTTTCATTCCCGCAAGCTATAACAAGAGCTACTTAGTTTCCAAGTTCTTGTTCTCTAAACTTTGCATTAACATTCTTTGCCCTGCCCACTGCCTGACTTCCATTACAATACAAAAGAAACCAGTCATCTTCCTGTGTGTTCACTTCCCCTGGGCCTTGCTTTGATTTGATTATTCAGTAGGTTCTCTGCCAGTCCTGTTTCCTTTCAATATTATCTTTTTGTCCCGGTGATACACAGGAGAACCTTTTAATGTCTTATGTTTGTATCAGTATACAAAATACCTGTTTTATCAGAATATTATGTACAGTATAGCTACAAATAAAATATTAAATAATAAAATGATCTTTTAAGAGTGGTGTGATAACTAACATGCCTTTACATGATCCTTCACTGTTTAATATCAGTAATTACCAACATATAGACACTCAGAAGTGTCTCAGAAAATCTTCACTTGAGGGCTGGGGAGATGGATCCATAGGTAAGAGCACTGTGCTCTTCCAGAAGGCCCAGGTTCAATTCCTAGCCATCCATGTGGCGGCTCACAACAGTAACTCCAGCTCCAGGGGATCCGATGCCCTATACTGGCCTCCACAGACACCAGGCATGCACATGGGTGTGTGTGTGTGTGTGTGTGTGTGTGTGTGTGTGTGTGTGTGTGTGTGTGTGTGTGTGAAGGCAAAACACATAAGAACAAAGTAGAGATTTTAAATCTTAAAAAACCCTATTTTAAAAGGGGGAGGTTATACAAGGTTTCTTTTTCTCTCCCCCACCCCCGCTACTTTCTTCCAACTACCTTATTTTCCATTAATTGATTTAGTGACTCTAAGAATATCCTTTACTATTTGTGTGATCATCTTTTTTTTTTTTGGAATATGTGGGTTGTTATATGTGTGTGCACTTCGGTGTGGGTATCAGAGGTTAATGTCAAGTGTCTCTGTAATGGATCTTCACCATATGTACTGAGGCATGGTTTCTCACTGAACCTGAAACTTGTATACCTATGATGCTAGTTTGCCTAGCCACTCTGCCTCAGGAATCTCCTGTATGATAGGTGATAGCCACACCCGCCTGGCTCCTTTACATGAATGCTGGGGGTAGGGGTGTGAGTATGGCCTCACACACACTTCCCAAAAGCTTTAGCCACCTTGCCTTCTTCTTTTAAAAACTAAGTTACAGCCAGGTGGTGGTTGTGCTCACCTTTAACACCAGCACTCGGTAGGCAAAGGTAGGCGGATCTCATGAGTTCAAGGTCGGCCTGGTGGTCTACAGAGTTCCAGGACAGACTTCAAAGCTACAGAGAAACCTTGTCTCAAAAAACCAAAACCAAACAAACAAGTAAATAAATAATAAAAACCAAGTTACTGGGTAGGAGTCTGGAACATATCTAGTAGTTCTAACAGCTAGCAATGATACAATCAGTGTCACTTGGCTTGATAGTAGCAGTTCTTACTAGAAGTACTTAGCATCCTGGTTATCTTTTGTAGTCATTTAGTTGAACTGTGGAGAATGTTGCTTCTGAGTTTGTAGCATAGTCTGAATTCTTAAACTGGAGAATATTGTTCTGTTTTCTTTACAATAGATCATACTATTCAAGATCTTTAATACTATCACAGTAGAAATTCATTTTGTTTTAGCAATTTTATGATGCACATTTCAAAAATCTCACATACAGACTTTAGTATAGATAATACAGGATTTCTCTGTATTGTGTTGGAAGCTGTCCTGGAACTCGATCTGTAGACCAGGCTGGCCTTGAACTCACAGAGATTCGCCTGCCTCTGCCTCCCGAGTGCTGGGATTAAAGGCCACCAATGCCCAGCTAGAATATTTATGTAGAAGTTATTCTTGTTTGTAACTACTAGTTAGGTGTGATTTTTAGAAGAGTATTTTGAAATTTTGTGCCCATGATTTCCATCTGTTGAAATGTTTGGTCATTATATGCAGTGGTTATTATTAACGTAAAGACATTCGTTCAGTAAAACTTTTTTCATATGAACTAAATGGATTGAGCTGGAGATTGTACTCTTTGTGGTGTGTGCTCCAGGGTAGCTAAGGCTATAGGTTAAGTTTAGTACTGTAATAAGAGAAATGAACATATAGTGAAGGTGTTCTTACTACTTAACCATTCTGTATTTCAAGTCACTGTTCAACAGCATAGTTTCTGTAGGGTTCTCAGACACGTAGAAATAGGCATCTTATATGTCTTAGTTACTCTTACGTTGCTGTGATACAGTCCTCTGACCAAACCCACTTAAGAGGGAAGGGGAAGCTAGTTCATCATGGCACAGAAGTCAACACAGCACAAACTAAAGCAGCCAGTCATGTTGTAGCATTCAGGATGAGAGAGCGCAGAATGCTGGTGCTCGCCTAGCCTTTTCCTTTTAGTCTAGGACCCAAGGCCTGGGAATGCCTCCCACCACCAATTCTTGGAAGGGGCTTCCCATCTTGTGTTTACTCAATCAAGTCAATCCCTTACAGGTTTGACCAGAAGCTAACCTAATCTAAATAATTCCTCACTGGTGTGCCCAGAGGCTTGTCTCATAGCTCATTCTAGATCTTGTCAAGTTGATAATATTATCCATCGAATATTTGATGACAGAGAGGGTTAGCAAATAACTGTCATGAAAACTTTCTTCTATATGTGAAAGAAATGCACATACTAAATTCCCTTATTCTAAAAAAAATAATAATGTTGTCTTACTGAAGAGTCTATGTAGAAATCAAGACAATAAATCCTTACTTGCTACAGTACTATAAATAAAACAGATATTCTAAATATGGGCCTTCCTACCTTTCCTACCAAATGCTCTGGCTTCTCATGTTTCAGTTTTTTGAAATTTATATAAATTATAGTACTGGAAACAGTGGAATCCAAACTTTGAAAAATAACCTTTCAAAGCTTGATACGTTCATTTTCGAAAACTGTGAAACAGCTCTTCTGCTTTATACAATTATGAAGAGCAAATGAGTGTTGTAATTAGAGCTATCCTGTACATACAGATGAATTCATCTAATACAATTTTAAAGCATCTTTCTGTGTATGTTGTTTGTAAGCAGTGTATATTTAGGATGCTCCTGCTGCCCTTCATTACTATCATTATATGTCCATAGCAGGAAAAGGGTCCTCTGACCCCCTAATGCCTACTTTTCTGTCTTGAGTAGTATGTTGTCATTTACATAATTACTTACCAGAAAACAAGTTCTAACGATCTTTCTTCCATGTAGTAATTTGGCAACTGAACACTGAAATATTTGTAATGTTGATATCAAAAATTAAAACTATATAATACTAACACTGGTTTTTCTTTTGCTTGTTTCATTTATAATAGTGCTTTCTTAAGTCAACTAATTCCTTGATATTTGTCTTCATTAAATAAACCGCTTTTACAAGAACACATGCCTGACATGCTCAACTTGCAGGTTTCAGTGTCCAGTAACTTCTCCAAATAATAACATGATTTTGTACTGATCAAAACCTTATAGGTTATATGGTGATTCCACCAATAGGATCACTTTGTTTCATTTTAAACTGTGTATAATATGATATGAATCAGAGGCCTGCAAGCTTTTTCTATAAATGACTAGAAGTAAATATTATTGCTGTTTCAGTGCCAATGATCATTGTAATTATCTTTCTATGTGATCTACTCTCCTTTGTATTCCCTTATTTGGGGACATTTATAGTAGCTAAAACTAAAATCTTTAGCGTGGCTCTTATTTTGTTGAATAAATATTTAACAGTGATATTGTTTAAAAGTTTGAATACCCTTTGCTGCATTAGCAGAGTCGAGTATGCACAGATCAGAAGATATTGGGTGTGGGGGGGTGTTTACTTGGGAGCAGAGCCTGTATCATTAAAAATAATCTTGGGACCATAAAACTTCCAGGCAAGATGCTGCACACTTTTAACCCTAACACTTGGGAGACTGAGACAGATGGATCTCTATGATTTGGAGACCAGCCTGATATACATAACAAGTTCCAGGCCAGCCAGAGCTATATAGAGTAGCTACACAGAGCTACTTGAAGGGAAAAAAAGCAAAGAAAGTACAACCTTAAAATCATTTTTGCAACTTGCTTTGAAATTGCAACTTAAAAATTTTTGTGTAAGGGCTTGGTGAGATGGCTCCCCGGGTAAATGCACATTACCAAACCGACAACCTGAGTTCTTCCCTGGGAACCAAATAACCAAAGAGGAGAACCAACTCCTTCAAGTTGTCCTCTGACCTCCACACACACACAGTAAATAAAAATAATTTTAAAGAGGAAGTTACTAGAAATTAAAAGGAAGACACACCAGTTCATGGACTTCTGAAATTATTTTGCTTTCAGGACTGTTGCTTCGATGCCATCAGATAGAGAGCACACATGCACAGTTTACCATGTGACCTTTCTTACACCAGAGAGAAAGTGGCTGTTAGCTCTCAGTCTTTTTTTTTTTTCCTTTAGGACATCCATGTTCTTGAGCAAAAATTAAGGCAACTTTATGCAGTGGGGCTGTGTCCCTCGCCCTTAAATTAAGACCTTGCCATGTGACCTGACACAGGTCTTCTTTCTTATTACGCTGACAACCACTAACATTTTACTCAATGGCTATTTTGACTCAGTGTACGAGCGTCTGTATCAACAGTTTTCTGTCATCTTTATTTTTATCAAACTAGTGCTCAAACATAAAAGTCAATCTTCTTTCTCTAAAGCCAGGCTTTTGTGACCTCAGAGTTTGTATCCACAAGCTCTCCATATCCATGCACTCACTGGGAATTTCAGTCCCTGGTTGAGTCTTCTGCTCGCCCTTCCAGTCACTAGAATTTCGTCTTTCACATAGAATCCCTGCTGTCTGTGTCCAGCAAAACAGAAGCGTGTGAAGTCTTGAAGAGTCTTTGTGATACTGAATAAAACCTTCAGAACAGCAAAGGGTTCCATATTGGTGTTGCATTATGTATCTTAAATAATGTAGACTCTTGAGACTGGGAAATATATTTTAATACCCATTCATTTTTCTGTCATGATTTGTTTTTTTTTTTCTTTTTATGTAAGCACTGTTATTTGAACATTACAAGAGGTAGTGTTAATGTTGGTTATAAGTTGCTGATGTCTCCTGCTGTAAACAAGTAAGGAACTATTTGATCCCATTTCATAAAATATATCATGTAAGGTATCAGTTCTAGTCTCCACACAAAGGTTTACTTAGGTAAGTAAAGTTAGGTAAATGTCACCTCTATTAGTCATCAAGGACAAATTGTATTGAAAAATTAGTGTTCAATACTTCTGCTTTGTTTTACATAGCCAGAATAATACTAACAAATGTTTTCTTCATACAAACTGTGAATGTTTGTCTCTAGGTTTACATGGTGTTAATGATTCTCAGTATAGTTTGTTGATAGATTTTTTTCTGTCATTATTCTTTCATGGGAAAATGTGAAACTATTTCATAGCAGGCTTGAATTTATTTACTATTTTCAGTTGTAAACATTTTTAAATATTTTGGTTTATTCATCCTACTTTACAGACTCCTGTTATATTTAATTAATTAAATGTTCACTATTTTGTCCTTACAAGGAAATTTTTTTTGTGATGATAAAGGCACTAATTTGCTTCTCAAATAGACAGTGGCAGGTAAAGATGTATAAAGCTCTTACCCACCCACCATAGGCAACTGTCAGAACTATAAAGGAAGACAAGGAGGCGGTAAGTGCCTTCCATCTTACCATGTGTACTGAAGAGCTACTTTAGTTCCAGGATATAGAGGCCTGCACTAGACCTAGTGAAGACTTTAGTTTTTAAAAAATGGTGACATAGAAATGACAATGTAACTCAGTGGTACAGCGTTTGCCCAGCATGTACAAGATACCAATACCTTTTAGGAAAAGTCATTATATGGTTAATTTTGTTATTAAAGTAATAATGTCAATTTTATGTATACACGTGTATAAATTTTTCTTTTAGGGTTAATATTTTGGTTGTAAATGTAAAAAGATTTGTTTTTATAGTGCTAATTTGGTTAAAAATATTATCTTCAGATTTAAATTTCTTTCTTACCTTTCATTAATAGGTAGTATAGATCAATCAGTGTTAAAAGAATTGCCCCCTGAACTCCTGGCAGAAATTGAGTCTACCATGCCACTTTGTGAACGTGTGAAAATGAACAAGCGCAAGCGTAGCACAGTTAATGAAAAGCCAAAATATGCTGAAATCAGTTCAGATGAAGATAATGATAGTGATGAAGCTTTTGAATGTAAGTATCATTTAATTGTTTTTAGGAATTCAAGGCAGATTAATATGTGTCATATAATTTGGGGGTTAACGAGGCACTGTTGCCTTAATTCTTAATAACCTAGTATAGCAAGTTTTTTTCTTTATACTTTAAAATTATATGAAAGTTGAGATCAGTTGGCACCAAGAAAAAATTTAGATGAGCTGTAATTAGTAATAGAAAACACCAAGAATGTGTCTATTTGTATTTAACCTGTACTGGACTCCTAATATATACTAGGCATTGGAAATAAAAATACAAATAAAAATGTGTCCCCTGTCTCACAGTCTCAGTCTGTTGGGGGGAATTTGTAATTAATAATTGTAGTACAATGGTAATAGTAACTGCAGGGTGCTGTGGGAGCACATTGGCATCAATGTCAGTGGGGGTTCGGAGGATGCTTACTGGAAGAGGTGACACTTGAGTTGAGTCTGGAAGGACACGTAGGAGATAGCCAGATAAAGAAATATTTAAAACCATACTATCACTAAATTATGAATGGCTTAGCCACATTGTGGATTATCTGTGTGGTTTGGACCTGGCTTCTCCTTTTTGCCCAGCTGTGTCCTGGAATTCCTCCCTTGTTTCACTGTTTTCCAGAGCTGGCTTCTTCACTACACAGCTACCTCTCTACAACACTGTGATCACCTGTCTTTGCACTAGACTTGCTATACCTCGCCTGTCTTCCTACTGGTCCACTGAAAAAGTTCTTCTCTTTTATCCCTATCTTCCTTCTTCTGGAGCAAGAGAATTGAGCCTAGCCAAGAGGGGTCAGCAACCTTGTTTGACTTAAACGGCATTCAGTGGAAACAGACTATGGGAGATCTTCACTTGTGTGCCAACTGACTTAGTCATAATGACCAAAAGAAGTGGGAAGACCACCAGTGTGTTCTACCTTTTCCACCTAGTGTCTGTAGATTGAGGTGTGACAAGCAAGGGCAGGAAGGACAGATGCATGCTGCCATTTTTAAGTGTATATTGCCGATGGAAGCTCTTCACCTCCTCCAGAGTTTTTAATCAATGTTCATTTACTCATCCTTTTAAAATTGTGAGCTCTTCAGCTAGAGCAGTAGACTATGATACTGAACAAATTTTAACAGTTTTAAAATTGAAATATACAACAGATAATCTGACATATGTGTGATTGTTATAATTTGTATTTCATGAGATGTATTAACAATACAGTATATTAAAATGACTAAAGTTTTTTTTAATTATAATCAAGCATTTTGGTGATATAAGGACATGGTAGCTCTGAAAAAAATAAGAGAAAGGAAGCATGATGACCCAGAAATTCACTCCCTTTATTTGTCTGTCTACTCCTTCTCCTTCCCCCCTATTCTTTCACCATTTCTAAATTCCTTACTTGCAGCTTCATTATAAATTTCACTTCATCTCTAGTTGCTTGATAATGGCTGCCTGCATTGCTAAGTTGGTAAGGATTATGAAATAACCAAATAATAAAAGGAAAGGATAACATAACCAGAAATGTCCTCTAACTGTGAAGTAGAGAGAGTAGAGCCACACATTTGTCATCATTGGAGACACAATCCCTTTCTTCTCCTTGTTGATGAATGATGTTGTCTCATTTTATGGAAGCATAAAGCTTCATTCTAAACCATGGATACCATTGTAGCTGTGCCCAAATATATTGAAAACTAATATTATTGAGAGAACTTAGACTTCAAACTACTGCTAGAAAAAAAGGAAAATTTCTCTAGATTTTTAAAAAGATATTCACATAGTTTACTGTTTTATTTTCTTTATTTCAGTCCACTTATGTATAACACAAGTTCTACTGAAAGATGTTCAATTGGTAATTGACATAAAGAACCGAATTGTCATTTTGCCATAACAATAATTAAATTATACCATGGTACAAAATTTAAAAGTATCACAAGAAGAGTAATTGGAAGAATTATGTTACTTTGAGATAGACTTTGTGAAATTTAAGATTTCTCTGGTTTAATCAAATTAGTGTACTAAAATCTAAAACTTAAGGAAATAGTCTTATCTAAAAAGCAATGATAATAATAATGTCACGGGTGCCTGAAAAAGGTAGAGGTAAGATAGCAGAAGTGAGAGTGAGCTCTTGAATTTGGAAAGGGGCCGTAGGGAACACTAAATTCACACTTTATGTGTATGAGCCTCCAATGCACTCCTCTCCTTCATCTGCTTTTTCTAAAGCGGTAATTAAAACAGAGAAAGGACAAGCTCGCCAATGAATTGCGACCCTGCTAAACTCGTGGGGTTAGGATATTTCACCCTGTTTTAATCCAAATTCCCCAAACTTTAATGAGTGTGACATGAAGATGTTCTGAGGTCTATAAAGAATGATGATGCAGCATACTGTACAATTTCTAATAACCACAAGACTAATCATGCATTTTCTAGTGATAGAATTGGAGGCAAATATAGATTTCTTTGAAATTGTTTAAAATATAGAAAGTGAAGTAGATTGTAGTTTCAGTTTATAAGTATAAGGTCTTATACTTAACATTATAGCATGCTTCTTTCTGAGCAAGTTTGTTAGTTGCCAAATCATTGTTTAGTAGACAATTCAGTAACTGTTCACTTGTTGCAAACATTTAGTATTATATAAACACATTACCCATCTCAGTGAATCTCTCCCACTTTCTGTCTAATAAATGAGACAACTTGTTTAAACAGTGTTCTAGAACATACCCTAATCACAAACATAAGAAAGAGGTCCTGCCTCTCCTCACATTCATTATAGCCAAACAAATCACATCTGATTAGGAAGTACAATATTGAAGATTTTAATTTATTAATTCACATACAGTTTTTCTCAATAACAGCTCTTCTGTGACAAAACTGTCCCCAAAGAAGTCAAGACCAAAATATCCTTTTCCGTCCATACTGGAGTTCAGTACCAGGAAAGAAACCATACCAAAAGTAGGAATAATGATGGCTGCATATAGGTTAAGGTTACCAGGATTTAAACATTCATTGTCCATACATAGTGGTAGTAACACAGATATAATAGTGTATATAAGTCAGATTGATGGCCTTAAATCTAAGCTGCATAATGGGTTCAAGAGATTTGTCTGAATATTTGTGTATTGATCATAGTTAGGAATTCAGGAAAGAAACCAGTCAAAGGAAGAAAAGGCTTTAAAAAAAATCTAACAGACTGAAGAGTTTGTCTTTGTCACCAGCAACTTGTCACTATAGTAACTGGTGTACGGACCAGTGAGATAGTTCATCCATGAAAAGGCACTTGTCACACAAGCTGGCAACCTGCGTTCAACCCCAAAACCCACTTAAAGGTGGGATGGGAGAACCGACTCCAGAACTGCCCTCTGAGCTACAACATACACATAAATACAGACTTGCAAAGTAACAATAAGAATCTTTAAATACCATTGTCATAATCTCAAGGTAGAACACATCAGTCCTACCTGTTTTTAGCTGGTGGTGCCTGCACTGAAGACCAAGTGTAGTGTGTATTTTTTGCTTGCACTGCCCTGTAGCTTTCACTGCAAAACTGTCATTTTTTTCTTATTGAAATGTAATCCTTTCTTAGCACTCAGAATCATTTTCAACTAACTACATCAGTTGCTATGTCAGATGAAATTGTTTGCCACAGAGTCTCCTGTCAGTATTGGTGATTTTAGCAGAATGCATACAAGCTTTGGAAAGATGGGGGGGAAGTTTGAAGGTAACATATATACATGCTTATGTAGCATGCATAAGCTTAGAAATTTGTCAGAGAACTGTTTCAGTGTATTAGTGTTTGCAGTTCTGATATTATACTCTCTGTAGGTTTGTGATGTTAGGTCATCAGTCTCTGGAATTTATTGCTAAGTTGTAAGTATAACTTAGCTGTTGATTGGTGGAATATTTGGTTACGCATATTCTGTAACAGTATCTCAAAATTTGACTATTTTCTCCCCAAACCCTTCTCCCCATAAAAAAATAAATGGTGGTTGTTTTTTTTAACCAAATTCTAAATAAAGGTTGTTTTATAAGTCTTAATTAATCTTGAGTTTTATATATAATTCTTGCTGATGTGCTGAAACCTTTTACTGAAATGTACACTGTATTTTAATTCTCAAAACCTTCCTGTTGATTTATTAGCAAGCTGACTGCATGTAAAAATCTCTAGTTTCAGATTAAATAATGCTAAAAGGCATGGTATCCTCTCTATACCCTAATTTAATCTTCTGGATAGATGATTGGCTCAGAATTTTATAGACCAACAGAATGAAGATGTAGTTCATTGTAAAGTACAAGTTTTGACAGTCTTTTAAAGTGAGGTAAATTATTTGTCATGGGGATCTGCTTCTAGCCTCTAGGAAACGGCATAAAAAAGATGACGATAAAGCTTGGGAATACGAAGAGCGTGACAGAAGAAGCTCTGGGGATCATAGGAGAAGTGGCCACTCACATGAAGGAAGAAGGAGCTCGGGTGGTGGTCGTTACCGAAACCGAAGTCCATCAGATTCTGATATGGAAGATTACTCTCCTCCTCCCAGCCTTAGTGAGGGTAATTCATCAGTTGCAGTGGATTTCTAAACTGATTGCAGTGTTGGGCTCTAACTTTAAAGAACATTTTTATCATGTCCTTAGCTAATTAACAACCTCTAATTTTAATTAAAATAGTTGTTTATATTTACCGTAATTGTCTAAGCATTTAATTAATGTTCAGAAACTAGAAATACAAGTGGTAAATATTTTGTCACTCTTGAATTTCAGTGTTTCTTTTTGTTCATTTTAGTTGCTAGAAAAATGAAGAAAAAGGAAAAACAAAAGAAAAGAAAAGCTTATGAGCCGAAACTAACACCTGAAGGTAACATTTTCATTTAGTTTTATGATCTTCAGCTTTTACTTACCTGCTTAGAATGTGAACATAATTTTTTCTTCTTTCTTGTAGAAATGATGGATTCTTCAACTTTTAAGAGATTTACAGCCTCAATAGAAAATATTTTGGATAATTTAGAAGATATGGATTTTACTGCATTTGGTAAAATCAGTTTACAGGGTTGTTTGTTTGTTTATCTCTTTGTCTATGTCTATTTTTGCAAGATACTCTAGAAAATAGTGATCATCTATCTGTACTGTCAAGAAACTTGAAATCTAGTTTGAGTTCATGTTTTCAAATTAAAACTATTTTAAAACCTAGGCTCCAGATTATCTTAAGTCCTAAGAATATAGCTATCACAAGAGGGTAGAGTAAGGAAATATTTCTGCAAGTAATTCTTGTTGAATATTCCCTAGATAATGAGAAACATGCAGAAATAGGAATCGGTTCATTTATTATAGTGATCAACTATGTAATGATATGAGATGCTAAAAATATAATATCTGAACAAAGAATCCAATATATAAAATGAAGCATCAGCTAAAATATGGTATAGATAATATTAGATAGTTTAATAAGATGTAAAATTTATACCTGTAAATGAAGGTTAAAATTAAAAACACTGATTAGAATATTTTATTGAGCTGGGTGTGGTAGCATACACCTTTAATCCCAGAACTCAGAGGCAGAGGTTAGCCTAGTCTGCAGAGTGAGTTCCAGGACAGGCACCAAAACTACATAGAGAAACCCTGTCTCAAAAAAACAAAAAAAAAGAAAGAGTGAGAGACAACAAACTTATCCATTGCGATTAGAGTGTTTCATGTCTTCAAAAACTTTTTAATTCTATGCTAAGAAAGTATCTTCTATATAACTTAGAATATGAAAATAAGAATTCTCAAATTAAGATATTGTGGGGAAGAATTATTTACCAAAGAAAAAGAGTAATTATAAATATTGAACAAGATAGTGCCAGAACCCAGGGTTAACTGCTACGGAGCTGTTTATTGACCCTTTACCCAAAAGAAGAATTAAATAAAGATAATTCTCCAGAACGTATTCAATAGGAATAACTTAAATGCTGCCTTGAAAGAAGCAGTACTTTTTAGATGAGGAGTAGAAGAACCCTTGAAGGAAAGAATGAGAGTATAAATAGCCTGATCTCACTCTCCTCTCCGACCCTCTAACAGGCCACCCTACTGGCTGAACCCACACAGGGCATTGGACCTTGTTGAGTTAGTTCATCCTGGTCAGCCCCCTGAGACAGAGAACATGATTGACAAGTGTCAACACTGTAAAGACAAGATCACTATTTGTCTGCCCTTTGTAGAACTCTGATGTCACTATTGCTGTCTTTGGTTATGGATTATACGAGGTTTACAGAGCTTTCTTAAACTACTCAGGCTTTTTATATATGTGATCAAAATTTTATTTTTAAAAGCTTATTAGCTTATCATTTTTAGCTATTTCTTTTACATAACTATTTTTGGTTGGTTTGATTTTTTTTTTCAGGTGATGACGATGAAATTCCTCAGGAACTGCTGTTAGGAAAACATCAGCTTAATGAACTTGGGAGTGAATCTGCCAAAATTAAAGCCATGGGTATAATGGACAAGGTATCTCCACAAAGTAAAATGTTCAGATTTTCCTAATACATGGCATGTGCAGTCACTTTAAAGTTTTCAGGCAGATTGCAAAGTTAGTACATATTAAAAAGAAAACTCATGATTATCATCTAAGAGTCTATTGAATTATGTCTTAGGAAAAGCTCTTGGTAAAAGAGGTGTACAGATTATTCTAAACAAAATTATGTATGCATTGACAGAGCATGGGCTCTGACTTTTCTCTTTCTCATATATTTACATTGTTCAGTGTCCTCTGGAGTTGTAAAAGAATATCGTCATTTCTGGTGCTAATAGAATGTGACAGTGTTTGGTTAACTACTGTTGCATTTATAGCCTCATTGCCATAGTCTTGGGTCAGCCCTCTTTCCCAGGAGTCCATGTTAGTAAGGTGTCTCATTCCACTTATGGATAGCAAGTCATTTCTGGTGTGATACTTCAAACAGAACAGCAGCATCAAGAGGTGACCTGCCATTGCATTTGTCATCCTCCATGACCCTCTGCTGCCTAACTAGTATGTAGCTAGAGTTCCCTCCCCTTCTAACCAGTCTCTGAGACTTAGGTTTCCTGGTCTTTGTGGCTTTTACATTAATAAGAGTTAACAAAAGATTAACTTCTCTTTGGAATTGAGTCTTAACACCTTAAGCCTCTTAGTTTTACAATTTCGTAATTTTATGATGGCCTGGAAAATATTTTGAGGGTTGTTTTATTTTGTTTTTAATTTTTAAGTTACATTTATTTATTTGGTTATTTTAAGTGTGGTCAGGGAAAGTCCTTGTATCTGTGGCATGAGTGTTGAGGGCAGAGAGAAGCTTGCAGGAGTTGGTTCTCTCCTTCCACATGTGGGGCCTGGTATTGAACTCAAAGTCAATTATATTTTTTTGCTGTTCAGATATTCCCTACATTGTACGTAATCGATATGCCATGAAATTGACTCTTAAAGCTAGAAATACCAGATCATGAACCAGGGATTTGTCTGTTTACAAATAAATAAATAATTTAAAATTTAGGGGTAGGGGCTGGAGAGATGGGCCCAGTGGTTAAGAGCACTCACTGCTCCTGCGGAGAACTTGTGGTCAGTTCCCAGCACCTACATGGCAGGTGAGCCATCTGTTATCCCAGTTTCTGGGGATCCAATGCCCCCTTTACAAGCAAAACACTGATACACATAAAATAAATGAATCTGAAAGGAAAGAACTAATGAACTTCTAATTTTTATTGATATTTATAGTTAAAGAGATTGATTCATTTTGTATGTAAGACTATTTCAACATACCAGTGCTAATCTTAGTCATTTTAAGTTCAGTAAGTATGTGGAGCTGCTAGTTTTCTTTCAGAAGGCAAATTCACTAACTGTTGGCTAAATATAGGCATTTTTGTCAAAAAAAAAGTCAGCTTTAATGTCCCAAGATAATCTAAAGTAGTATACCAGGGACCAATTTTCCAATCCAGCATCAGTAATCACACTAGACCTAGCTCTAACTACTTGCTTGATCCACTTGGGTTTTTTTTAGCTAGTTTGTGTGCATGTCCTATAATGCTAGAAACCTTAAAGAAACATTGTTCAGTGAGTAAAACCTAAGTAACAAGAAATTCCTAAGTAAAACAACTTAACATTCCTGACTTTTTCCCTCAAAATTTCATGCTTGGTATTCAAAATACTTCGAGGGTTTTTGGTTTTTGGTTTTTTCCTGTGTTGACTTTTTAAAGCCTGCTGGGTAACAACCATGGATGAAATCTTTAATTCTTAGGTGTGTTTCCATGTGCATGTTGAATGTCACTGTGAAATGCTAGAGGGCAAAGCCATCAGAGTCTTGCTTGGATGCATGGTATGAGTTGAACTATGGGCTATGCACTTGCATGTGTGCTCACACTGAGTTCAGTTCTTTCTTTAAGAGAGGTAATTAGCTCTTTTAAGTCAGAGTTAAGTAAAGGGTCTAAAGAGGAAAGTTTATTTTCTACTATTACTTAAAGACTGATAATGTTAGATCTTCCGTGGCCTAAAGAAATAATACTTAGATTGATTTTGAGTGATGATAAAACAATTTATATTTCCTTTTAGCTTTCAACTGACAAAACTGTGAAAGTCCTAAATATATTGGAGAAGAATATTCAGGATGGATCAAAGCTTTCCACTTTGTTAAATCACGTATGTATAAGACCTATGTTACTAATTTTACCCCTGTTATTGTTAAATGTCATGGTTTTCATTATGCTGGTTTGATAAAATACTCTGAGCAAAAGCATCTTAGGGGAGGAAGGGCATACTTCCTCTAATACTTCAGGTCACAGTCCATCATCATGAGTGAAGTCATAATCAGGAGCTTCAGGTGGGAAGCATGGCTCATGTTTAGCTAGCTTTCATATACAACCGAGGACCACCTGCCTAGAGATGGTCCGCCAACGGTCAGCTGGGTCCTCCCCCATCCGTTAATAATCAAGACCAACCCTCCACCAGCCTGTCTATTAACCAATGTGATAAAGACAATTACTCTTTGGGACTTTCTTCTCAGGCGTTTCTAGACTATTTGAAGTTGGTAGTTAAAGCTCTGTAGCACACTAAGAGATGAATTTTTTTTCATGAACAACTTTTACTTACTAAGCAGATTTCAGATTGGAGTTTTCTACCACATATTACTAACTATATTTATTGATATTTCTAATAAAATTTCACTTTTAGTGATATTAACATGAATCGTCAATTAAGTGTTGCCATAGGACTGGGGAGCTGTCTCAGTAAGTAAAGTACCTGCCACACAAGCTTGAAAACCAGAGTGCTGACTCTAGAGCCAGCATAAAAGCCAGGCAAGTATGCTGGCTACCTGTAATTCCCCTCTTGGGGGAGGAAAGTAGCATTTCTAGAAAGCTGGTAAATGAAACTTTCTAGATTTAGGTTTACTTCATATAAATAAAGTGGAGAATGATCAAGGGAGGCATCAACTTGAGGCCTCTACAAACACATGCATACACATACCCCAACATGTATACATACTTGCAAAAAAAAGACTTGCCATGCCATCGGTGGTGGCTCGTGCCTTTAATCCCAGCACTCAGGAGTCAGAGGCAAGCGTTGCAGGCCAGTCTGGTCTTCAAAGCAAATTCCAGAACTTTTACACAGAGAAACCTTGTCTTGGAAGGTTAAAAAAAAAAGACTTGTCATAAAGGGAGAACAATAAAAACAAATGTAAGTTTCTGTAGCTACAGCACTGAATCATCAGTTGGGAGTCTGAAGCAAGAGAATTACAAGTTCCAGGCTGGTGTTGGCTGTGTAAGGACATTCTGCCTTTAAAACGGACCTGATTACAAAAGTAGTGTGTTTATTGTTGGAAATTTCTGAAACACTAAAAAGCAAATTCTTATCTGGCTATAACCACTTATTTACATTGTCTCTTATTTGTGTAAACATGTGCTATATATATAAATGTCTGCCTTTAATACATGCACTGAATTTTATTTCTTGAGAAAATTGTTATAGAATTTACAGAATTTCTAAGTGATCTACATGAAATAAAAATATATAGAGAAAAAGAATGTGGTATTCTCTGGAATATTAAATGTATGTTTTTAGAATGATTTGTTGTTAATGATGATGATGTTTTCAACAAGAAGCTCGTAGAATTCAGGTTGGCCTTCAACTTTCCATTCCTCTGGCTGACCCCTTCTGAATGATGGGATTGCAAGCACGTGCTACCATTGCTCAGTGGATCTATATTTAGTGCCCTCTTTGTAACTAGTTAAGGGGGGAGGGATTTTATTTTGAATTTTTGTTTGACAGAGAACAAGAGAGAGTATGTGTGATTAGTATTGGATATTGAACTAGTACCTGTGTGTAATAGATAAGCAAGAACACAGGCTTAAAGAAAACTAAGGTAGCAATGTATTTATTCCATGGTGAAGTTTACAAGTTCCTTAGGTACTTCACCAAGAGATTTTAATGACTGCCATGTAAGATAAGTTCTAGAATTAGAGTGTAGCTTAGTGGCAGAGAGTATAAATGGCATACATAAAGCTCAGAAGTGATCCTATAATCTGAAGTTTGTATTTCACTTAAAAGAAGAATGTGATAGAAAAATTTACATTCTAGCAGTAAGCCTAAAGCTCTCCATCCTAATTTAAATGTCTACAATAAAAGGAAGACTTATGTCAATTGTTAAATTATCCATTTTAGAAAGTGTTAGGTCATCTCTACTATGATGTTTTTAAGATATCAGTTTTGAATCTTGATATATAACCCATCAGGACTAGAACTTGCCTTAAATACACCATCCTCCTATTTTAACTTACCAAGGACTGGAATTGCAGGCCAGCATTGCCATCCCCAGCTTTTACTTTTTAATATGCAGATGGGAAAGGGAGGTATTGAAGACTGAATCAAGTACACAGTACTACCATAGAGTTATACCACTAACTCTGTGTATAATTATTTTTCAATATGTTTCAAAAACAGTGCTTAAAAAACAAATATTGAGCTGGGCATAGTGACTCATACCTGTAATCCTAGCTAGCACTCATGGGCAACAGTTCAAAGCCAGCCTACACTGCATTGTAAGTTTCAGGTCTGCCAGAGATACATAGTGAAAGCTTGTCTCCAGCTGGAGAGATAGCTCAGTGGTTAAGAGCACTGACTGTTCTTCCAGAGGTCCTGAGTTCAATTCCTGGCAACCACATGGTAGCTCATAACCACCTTGAATGAGATCTGGTACCCTCTGCTGGCCTGCAGGCAGAAGGCTGTATATACAATAAATAAATAAAATATTTAAAAAAAGAAATACAATACAATTTTTAAAAAAAAGATACAAAGAAACAAAAACAGGCCGGGCGGTGGTGACGCACGCCTTTAATCCCAGCACTTGGGAGGCAGAGGCAGGCGGATCTCTGTGAGTTCGAGGCCGGGCTGGACCGATGGCCTCCAAAACAATACTCGTAAAAACCAAAAAAAAAAAAAAAGAAACAAAAACAGATATTAGGAATAATTTATGTCAGTATCATTTTACTACTTTTTAATAAAAGCTTTTCACTGGTTAATTATTTTTTTTTGTTCATGAGTAAAGTTTAACTATTGCGTTTAACCCAAGTCATAAAATTAATTTCTGTTCAGTATAGTTTCAAGTTAAAATCTTAGATCTGGATGCAACACACAAAAGATAAAGGTGACAATAACTTTGTCATTGGAGTATCATCTAGTAGTGAGATAGGAAGAAAGGTAGATTGTATTTGAAAATGCTGAAACAACATCAAAAAAGAATACCAAAAAAAAAACTTTCCTAAATCGGGCATAGTGATCCATGCATGTAATCCCAGCGCTCAGGAGACAGAGGTGGATGGCCTGCTGCAAGTTCAGGGCCGCCTGGAAAACTCTAGGCTCGCTTAGGCTTAGTGAGATCTTACCTCAAAAATGTTATTTTAATGTTGGCCAAAGTGATATCATTATTTGTAGTTTATTCCAGATATTCTTTTAGAATAGTCTAAAAAAGTTCTACATACTATTTCAGATTGTTCCTCCCACCGTTGAAAAATCATATATCTTTGTTTTTTAATATTATGAACTATAGGTATTTTATTCCCACTTTATTAACAATGATCTGTTTTATAGAATAATGATACTGAAGAAGAAGAAAGATTGTGGAGAGATCTTATTATGGAGAGAGTTACAAAATCAGCAGATGCCTGTCTTACAACTATCAACATTATGACATCTCCTAACATGCCAAAAGCTGTATACATTGAAGATGTGATTGAAAGAGTTATACAGTACACTAAATTTCACTTACAGAATACACTCTATCCCCAGTATGACCCTGTTTACAGATTAGATCCACATGGAGGTCAGTTTGCCCTTTTATACTGATAGATTGGATTTTGGTGGGGCGGGGGTTGTTGTTTTTGTTTTTTACACATTACCAAACTATCCATTGCCAGTGCTAAGTGAGTCAGAATACAATGATTTTACTTGTCCCCCAAATCAATGGATTATGTACATTATAGTAAATATTGACTTTGATTTTTATATTTGACTAGAATATAAAACCATTAATAACTGATACATTACTTTAGCATTTATAGGTTGAACACTCATTATTCTGAAAATCCAAAGTGCTTTGCAACCTAAAAACTCTTTGAGGGGCTATAGAAATGTCTCAGCAGTTAAGAGTGCTTTGCTGGTTCCCAGTACCCATACTTGGGAACTCACTATAACTTCAGCTCAATGGGTCCAGCACCCTCTTCTGGCCTCCTTGGGCTCCCTCACACATAGCATATACACATATGCACATAAGTTAAATGTAAATCTTTAAAACCTTTTTAAGGATTAGCATGAAACAGGAAAAGCTTTGTATTTGGGGGTATACATGATTTTTAGATTAGGGACATTCAAGTGGCAAAATCTATGCAAGTATCCCAAAATCTGAAAAACTTTTAATAGGAGATACTCAACGAGTATTTATTTATAATTGGAGTAATTTTTTTATGTTAGAAAAAAATCCCAGATAATAATAGTTTTGGCTTCCTTTTAATTTAGCTCAAAATAATACTTGCCTGCAAAATGAGTTGACTTAAGATATATACTAATCTGCATTATGTGATCAGTAGTTAAATGTACATACAGTCCATTTGATTACTTATTGTGTACTAATCCCAAGTAATTTGAAGGAGAAATACAATCTTACTTTCCTGTTTGAATGAGGGAGAAGAAAGAAAATTCAGTATAGTAGCCACTGTAGTATACCATGCATTATTTGTTACAAGAATGTTCCAGTACAGTACCACTTAGGAATAATTTCCTCTGTTAGTTAGCACTCCTCTTTAATTGCTGCACTGTATTTTTATGTAGCACCCTGAATGTTTGTGTTCACTTAATTTAGAAGATAGCACTAGTAACCTCCATGGAAGAATGTTAAAAGTTAATATTCTTTTTATCTTGAATCTCTTTTATTTTAGGAGGGTTATTGAGTTCAAAGGCCAAGCGGGCTAAGTGTTCTACTCATAAGCAGAGAGTGATAGTGATGCTTTATAACAAAGTGTGTGACATTGTCAGCAGTTTATCAGAATTGCTAGAGATACAGCTTCTTACAGACACGACGATCCTTCAGGTAAGTGTTTTTGAAGCATTTTGTGCATTTCTAGGCACAACAAAAATCTTACTCAATCTACTACAATCTAGTATAATCTTCACTTAGTAGTAATACCTACACAGTGTTCAACTTACCCACTCTGAGTATTTTATGTGTAAATTGAAGAAATGGATATTCAGCAGCATTTTATAGGAAGTACCTGAGCTAAAGAGGGAAGAATGCTATATAAATTCCAAACTCTAATTTATATGAAAAATGAGTTAATTTTTGAGAAGTTGAGATATTTTCATTCATGAAAACAAAATGGCTTTTGTTTCTTTAATTCCAGTGGTGTTCAATCTAAAATGTAGAAACTAGAGAAATGGCAGCTATGAAGCAAATTATTTGATAGGAGAGACTGAGGAAACTATAAAAGGAAATGTATGCTAATTAGGTCACAGAAAGGAATGGGTGTTTCGAAGTATGATTGTTAGAATATAGTAAGCTACAATGTTACTGAAGTCAGCTAAAGACATACTAAATAATTAATCTTGAATTTTTCAGGTTTCATCAATGGGAATAACACCATTTTTTGTAGAAAATGTCAGTGAACTACAATTGTGTGCCATTAAGTTAGTCACTGCAGTAAGTAATCAGTTTGTAATTTCAATTACCCACAAATAAGATTTTCATCACTTGGTCCAAATGACCTTTTTTCTCTGTTTTCCATTAGATTTACTTCACAATAAGGATTATTTCAGTCCTATTAGATTTAATTTAATTGAGGATTTAATTTCATTGATTATGTTTTTCTTGAATTTAGAAATCTTACTTTTTAATATTATGATAAAAACCAAAATGATTTAAAATCTTAAATCTCTTACTTATCTACCCAAAATAATATCTCCCCCTAATAAAACTTTATACTGCCTCACTTTGGTAATTAATAACAAAATTTGAATACATTTCTTTAGATCATTACTATTTAACGTGTTGAAAACGTTTTCACTCTGAATAGTGTATACTCTAGTTTCTCTTCAGATAATACATTGTCCTTACTTCATGATAATATTTCTAATTTGTTTTCTGCCATATAATAAGTATAATTTGTAATTTTACAATTATTAAACAGGTGTTCTCAAGATATGAAAAGCATAGGCAATTAATATTGGAAGAAATTTTTACTTCACTTGCAAGATTACCAACTAGCAAGAGAAGTTTAAGGAATTTCAGGTAACTATAGTAGAATTTAACTACAATGGAGAACCTTATTGTGTTTAATTGTCACATATTTTCTCTTACTACCATTTCTGTTTGGTTTATTTCTTTAATGGTCATATGAAAGAAGTACTTCAATAAGAACTATATAGATAGCTTAGATATGTGAAACAACATAGAATGTTTGGGGGACTTAAAGAAATTCATTGGTCGTGAAGTACAAAGATCTGTGGCAGTTTGAACACTATTAACATTTGGACCTTCATGTCCAGGGCTGTCCTGTGCTGAGGAGCATTCCTAACCCAATAGAAATCTCTGCTTTTGTTTGCAAGAACTAAAACTATTTCTAAGCACTAGAGGTCAAAATGGGTTACATGAAAAGGATGTGGTTCAAAAGACTTGAGATAGTTTTAAAACTGTTTTATGAACTATAATAACAAAGTTAGTCTTTTAGATGGTGTTAAACTCTTCAACAATATTTTAGAAAGCTGAAAGATGGCTTTAAGAACAATAGAGAAGGGCTGGAGTGATGGCTCAGCATTTAATAGGATTGGTTACTCTTCCAGAGAAGGATTCCACATTTGATTCCCAACACCCACATAGCAGCTCACAACCACCTGTAACTGGAGCCTGAGGTTATCCAACACTCTCATCTGACCTCTGCAGGCACCAGCCATGCACATGGTACACTGATATACATGCACATAAGACACCAACATATATAAGAAGAAAGCCTCCAGGCTGCATGCATGTAATACACAGATGTATATTCAGGCAAAACATCAATACCAATACACGTAAAAATACTATTTAAAAATAGTAACAGAATAGACAGAGATTAAGTAATATTTAATCACTAAGAACATTTATAAATTCACTGCTGTAATCACTTTTCTACCTATTGTCATAGGTAATCATCATCAATTATATTATTCCTGGTGGTTAAATGCATTGGCTTGGTATATAGGATTATTTTGGGGTTGATTCTGCAATAATTATTTTCGTCTTTATATAATTTGAATTAAGTGTGCAATGATAAACTTCTGTTCAACTGATGATAAGTGATCAACATACAAATTAATTCTTATACTTCTACAGTATCTGTAGAAGCAAGCATTTGGAAATTGGTCCTATAATCATACTCTAGTACAGATAATTAAGAGTTGAAAACTGACAAGATGCCTCAGTGGATACAGGCTCTTAGAATCAAGCATTGATGATCTGAGTTCAAACACTGAAACCCCACATGTTGAAAGGGGAGAACTGATTCCTTGAAAGTGGTCCTCTGAATGTCATGTCTATAATAGCAAATGCACACATACATGAATAGTAAAATCTGAGTAAATAAGTAAAATTTATTTAAGTTGACTAGAGCAATGTGATAGTGCATGCCTATATTCCCAGCACCTGAGAAGCAAAGCTAGAAGGACCATTGCAAATTGAAGGCTAGTAAGTTCTATATAGCAAGTTCTCAATCAGCTTGTATAATAAACTGAGGCACTTATATCACACACAGACACACACACATCCATGTAGGTGATTTTAATTCCCATTACCTACCCTGTTCAGCAGGTGTGGACCAGAATACATGGGCATTTGGAAAACCTCAGACTTTTATTATTCTAATTTACTCAATAATTCCTAATTTTAATTTTTTATCTGTAATGCATAAAATAATAAATTTTATATTAAATACTGTTTTTCTTCCCATGAGTAGGCATTATTTGATTTTTTAATTGATTTAAAAATTATGCTTACACCGTCATAGAGCATTAACAGGTGGTTAAAGAAACCGTAACTCTCCAGGCGTCGGTGGCACATGCCTTAAATCCCAGCACTTGGGAGGCAGAGGCAGGCGGGTCTCTGTGAGTTGGAGGACAGCCTGGTCTACAGAGTGAGTTCCAGGACAGCCTCCAAAACAATACAGAGAAACCCTGTCTCAAAAAAAGGGAAACCATAACTCTCAGGTGGTAATGAAACATAACGTGACTATTTTCATCTCTGTAATTTAAATTGTTTCTTCTTCATTATAGGTTAAATAGTAGTGATGTGGATGGAGAGCCAATGTATATCCAGATGGTTACAGCACTAGTTTTACAACTTATTCAGTGTGTGGTTCACTTACCCTCATCAGAAAAGGACCCTAATTCAGAAGAAGACTCAAACAAAAAGGTAAGGAACTATTTAAAGGTTTTATAACTTTGTACTTTAATTATTGGAAATGCCTATATTTTCTGTAATTCATCTAAAATGGACATTCTTATCAAGGGGTTCTTGACTGGGGTTTGGTTTCATGTAGAGCATTACACAGAACTCAGGCAATGAGTTCTGGTTCCAGCTATTATCTGGGCATCATGAAGCACATAAATCAACAACACCCAACAGGCTCGTTATACCAGCTTGTAAAACTCAATCAAGAAGTGAACGTCGCTGGCGGTGGTGGCGCACGCCTTTAATCCCAGCACTCGGGAGGCAGAGGCAGGCGATCTCTGTGAGTTCCAGGCCAGGCTGGACAGACAGCCTCCAAAACAATACCGAGAAACCCTGTCTCGTAAAAACCAAAAAAAAAAAAAAAAAAAAAAAAAAAAGGAAGTAAATGTCAGGGAAAGTATTCGAGTTAGCTGCATATTATGTGTGCGTGTAATTAGTATGGAATTGACATGGAAAATGACTTCATGTTCTCTGATGAGTAACAACCAACTAAGGTTGCTTGGTTTTATACAGTCTATTGCAACTTACTTTTAGATTTTACTGGAGCATTTGTTTGTCTTGTTTTGTTTTGTTTTTGAGGTAAGTTTCACAATGTAGCTCAGCTGTCCTAGAATTCACTCTATAGACCAGGCTGACGTCAAAATCATGGAGATCTTTACCTCCCACATGCTAAGATTAAAGCTGTGCATCACAATGCACACTTGTAGATTACTTTCACTTCAAATACAATTGCAAAGAAACAGAGAGAAAGAGAGAGAGAGAGAGAGTTTTCCATACCAAATTAACAAATAAATGCAGTCCAAAATACTGAGGTCTTCTGTTTCCTCCTCTCTAAATTAGAATTATTCTAACCTTCCTATTGTGATCATTGATGACCATTAAAGTATGTTTATTTTTTTCTGTTTTATCTATAGATTTGAATATGGTCATTTTGTTTTATAATTTACACATAAATTATAGTGATATATATATGGCTAATTTTTTCACTCAACATTTTTTGTCAGATTTTTTTTGCCTTGAGTTGGCATACAACAATTCCATCATAAAGTTAAGAGTCTCTTTATGAGGTACTTAGATGCAAAATTGTTAGAGGAGACATGCATTTACTTTACTGGAGGCTGTCCATGTGTTCATTTAAGTGATAGTTCCACTTGAATTCCTGAATTCTGTTTTTACTGATTCTAGTTACTGTAAAATACTGCCATGCTCATTTTGTATTTTTCTGATTAATATTAATGATTTAACCCCTTCTATATTTATCAGTGAGTTTCTAAAGAACCTGATTTTTGATGTCCCTTTTTATCTTTATCTTTTAATTTCTACTGAAAGTTTCAAATTTTTGTTTATATTATAGTGGTTCCATAAATTTTGAAGTTAGAATATTTGCCAGTACCCCCAGCTAACAGATATTCTGAAAAATAGTTTTTGTACCTTGACTCCATTTCTTCTCGTTCTGATATGGATCGGGATAAACAACTACTGATTACTTCTTAATTATATTTCTGATCACTTTAATAAGATTAAATGAACCCTACCACTCTTTCTAAGTCTTTAATGTTTTAAAAATGTGTTTAGTATGCCAACTGGCCTATCCCATTTTGTAAAAAAGAATAGCTTAAATACTTAATTTGTAATTAGTATTCAATATTAGCATGTAATAGGAGAAACTTATTGTTTCTTCTATCTTTATAAAGTTGTTTTTCTTACTCTAGGTTGACCAGGATGTTGTCATTACTAACTCTTATGAAACAGCTATGAGAACAGCCCAAAATTTTCTTTCCATCTTCCTTAAAAAGTGAGTAAGATCAACCATGTGGTTTTTATTTCTTAGTGTGGAGAAGTCTATATAGAAAGAAATTGATCAAGTTTCCTGCCATAACCTGAGCCTCTAATATACTTGATCTTTAAAAATCTAAAAATGTGAATTTGCTTCTGATAGACACCTAAAATGTTAGTACTGGGTTGTTGGATTTCTAGAATTTTTCTTTACAAATTTTTGAGGCATTCTGCTTGTAAAGCAGAGTTTATGGAAAGAGGGCAGTCAAATTTCATGAGTATTTAATAACTCTAGAAAAAATTTATTTCTTAAGTGTTGTTGCAATTTTCAGAGAATAATAATAATATAGGTTAATATACTTTACACTTGATGGAAATGCAAGTTAAGAAGTATATTTTTAGACCTCATTTTATTTAATGTACTCTCACATAATTTGTTACTAAATGCAGGGGTGGAGGAATCTGTACTTAACAAAATTGCAAACATTATGTAAATTAACACCTTTTTGGGTTTTTTTGGTTTTTTTCGTTTTTTTGACTAGATGTGGTAGTAAACAAGGTGAAGAAGATTACAGACCACTTTTTGAAAATTTTGTTCAAGACCTTCTTTCAACAGTCAATAAGCCTGAGTGGCCAGCTGCTGAACTACTCCTTAGTTTGTTAGGGAGACTGTTGGTAAGAGTATAGCATTTAAAGATTATTAATTACTAGAAGACAACATAATGAGGATGTACTCTGATTCACAGATGATGAATTCTTTAAAAATGTGTAAGGAAACATGAACATTGCATCTATTCTTGCATGTATATAACTGTACATTATATCGTCAATACCTGTAGAAAACAAAATTGTAAATTTAGCACTTTTACTTTTTTGAGATGGCTTGGAGGTGGGGCTTCTATTTGTTACATTGTTGGTTTAAAACATGTCAACAATGAGTCCTGAGTTATTACAGTTAACCATTTGAAAGCATGAAACTGATGTGAACATTTTGTCATTTTTTTAAGATAATTTCTAAAATCATATGGTACTTTTTAAGTCCTCGTAGTACAGTATAAAAATGGAAAGAAATACAATGATTTCTCTTTTCATTTTAAAGTATATTTGGAGTTATAAAATTTAAGATGTTACAGAACTTTTGTAACCTTTTTATGAACTGAAAAAAGTAATATTGCTATTCTTAAGCTATATTGATTTGTAGATAACAGTATTTTACTCTTTAAGAAATTCTTACTTAGTAATATCCCATCTTTGATGTTTAGGTGCATCAATTTAGTAATAAGTCAACAGAAATGGCTTTAAGAGTGGCATCTCTTGATTACCTTGGAACTGTTGCTGCACGACTGAGAAAAGATGCTGTTACCAGCAAGATGGATCAAGGGTCTATAGAACGAATTTTAAAACAGGTATCAAAATAAAGAACTTTAATTAATATACAAGTAGTTGCTTACTTGGTTGCTTTTGGTGTGGTGGGGGGAAGAAACAGGGTCTAATGTTTTCCAGGTTGGTTTCAAACTTTCTGTGTAATCTATAGTTGAGGATGACCTTGAAGTCGTGATCCTCCCAAGTGCTGGAGGTGTCACTAGGCCAGGTGTATGGAGTGCTAGGGACTGAACCCAAGACTTTGTACATTCTAGGCAAACATTCTACCACCTGAACTATATCATCCAGCCCTACGTGTTCTTACCTTATATCGTAGGAGTAGATGTTGCTGGTGGTTTTCTTCTCCCGCCTAAGTCCTGCCTCCCCAAATAAACACACAAACACTATATTAATTTTTAAATTGTTGGCTGATGGCTAGAGCTTCTTATTGGCTAGCTCTGTCTTAATTATTAATCCATTTCTAATAATCTATGTATTTCCACATGGTCTTATCTTACCAGAGAATGCTTCTTGTGTCCTTTCTTTCCGGTCCTTACTTGGCGAAAGTTTCGAGGACTCTCCCTGCCTACCTTTCCCAGAATTCTCCTCTCCTAGCCCAGCATATACTTCCTGCCTGGCCAATAAGTGTTTTATTCATCAACCAATAAGAGAAGCATATATACAGAAGAACATCCTCCATCAAGTAGATTTTGTAGAGTTAAGGAAAATTTGTTAGTTGGCCCTGGACTCTCACTTTAGTCCAGGCTAGCCTTGAATTCATAATGTCCTCAGAAACTCATCCTAAAGGTAAAATTTAGGTCCTTCTCTGAATTGACTGAATCCAGAGCCCTAGGAATAGAGTAGTCAGTGGTTTAACAAGCCCATCAGAAGATTGTAATTAGTGCTAAATTTTGAGTGCTATTTTATGGTATTTATTTGCACAAATGAGAATTGGCACATAAATATTTGTTATACAGTATCACAAGCAAAAACTTACAATTACTATATTACTAGTGAATATAATAGTATAATCTTTTGCCCTTTTTTTGAAGATTTATTTCATTCATTTGTGTGTGAGAGAGAGAGGGAGTGTGTGTGTGTATATACATGTGTATGTAGGTGCCCATGGAAACCAGAGGATACATTGGGTCCTTTGGAGCTGGAGTCAGACATTTGTGAGCCACTGAATATGGGTGCTAGGATCTGAACTCCAGTCCTCTGATAGAGCAGTAAGCCCTTTTAACCACTGTGCCATCTCTCCAATAGATTGTCCTTATATGACAGCTGAGATACCTTTTTGAGCTAGCTTTGTGTCTTTTTTGACATGTAAACTGTATTTTTTGGTTGGGAGTGGGGAGGGAAGTAGGTATATGCTTATGTTGTGTTTTTAGTGTATGTACTTGCTAATGTGTGTGCAGAGGTCAGTTCAGGTATCTTTTTTTTTTCAATCACTCTTTATTATCATTTATCAGTTAAAAGGCTAGGATTCTTTGAAGGACACTGAAAGTAAAAGGTGTCTGTAAATTACCTATTACATCATGAAATAAATCTTCAAAGAATAATGGGAACAGTGCTGAGGAGATAGCTCAGTGGCAGAGTGAATGCAAGCTTAGGGACTGAATTCAGATTCTCAGAATCCATGATAAGCAAACTCAGCTAAATTCCCAGAGCCTACAAATTCACTCATTTTCTACACCTCAAGTATTATCTCCACAGTAACTATAAAGCTTCCTGAAATGTTTAATGCATATTATTACCTCTGATAACTTTTATTTACTGGATTAAAACTTGGGCATACATTCATAAATATAAAATACACAGTGAGTTCATGACAATGCTGGAATACATGAGTCCTGTCTCAAAAAAACTATTGATTGTCTCCTTTTTTTCAAATGTAAATTCAGTACAGGGTTGGGTAGGATATCTTTGTGATGATACTTACACCAGCCATTTCTGAGCTGTTCAAGCTGTCAGTATGTTTTTGAGAAACTGTAGCTTTTGTTTCTGTATAATGACCATCCTTGTTTTCCTTCTTACTGGTTTTCCCCGCCCCAGTTAGGTTTCCATCTACATCTACACAATTTATTAACACACACCAGTACTCTAGTGATTACATATCTGTGATCCCATCATTTGGGAAGCCGGGGCAGAGCTTCACAGATTTGAAACCAGCCTTAGTACAACACAGTGTGAGAAGTGGGTGGGAGGACCAGTAACAAACAATTAAGCCACCAATATTTTGTGATTGTTTATATTTTGGTTTAGGTTTCTGGAGGAGAAGATGAAATCCAACAATTGCAAAAGGCATTGCTTGACTATTTGGATGAGAACACTGAGACTGACCCTTCACTGGTGGTGAGATTCATTTTGCCTTTTAAATTGTCTTCTAAAAGTAAGTGTAGGAGTTAGAGGGAAAGAAAATGAGAGAAATATTTGGAAATCTTTGTATTAGATTATCTTTAAATCTAAACTAATTCTTAAAATGAGTATAGACCACCTGATGCTAAAGATGATCTGTTAGCACACAAAGTTATCAAATTCATATATATATATATATATATATATATATGTATACATGCAGTTCTTTGAAAATGTACATTAAGTAACAAGTCCAGAATATAGCAGACTGTGAATACAATTTGTACACTTTATAGGCCTGGCATAAGTTCATAAATAACACTGTGCACATAATGGGATGTTTTAAATTTATTTTTTAGCTGGTGAAATAAGAATTACACTAAACCGGGCGGTGGTGGCGCACGCCTTTAATCCCAGCACTCGGGAGGCAGAGGCAGGCAGATCTCTCTGAGTTTGAGGCCAGGCTGGACCGACAGCCTCCAAAACAATACAGAGAAACCCTGTCTCGTAAAATCAAAACAAAAAAAATTACACTTATCTTTGTATTATTTTAGCTACCTAGTACAGATTTTTCACTCTTCTGTCATAGAACGGATATACAGAAGTGCTTCGGTGCTGATTGTCGCAGTGTATTTAACATGTATTTCTTGCATAGATAAGAATTAAAAACAGATGGCAGTCTTTTACCTCAGCCACATTTATTCTAAACTTTTCTAAGTGATCTTACCATCAAATCTTACTGAGCCACATGAAATGTCCTACTTTACGTACTGTGTTTAATATAGTCATTTTTATTAAGTAAGCTTTTAAATTTATAGCTAAATGTAAAAAGGAAATTCTTTAATCTAGGATATTTCAGAAATGTATCTGTCTTTACTAATTGCATCAGCTCAAATCAATCTAATGTCTTTCCAGTTTTCTCGTAAATTCTATATAGCCCAATGGTTCCGTGACACAACTTTGGAAACAGAAAAAGCAATGAAATCACAAAAAGATGAAGAATCATCTGATGGAGCACATCATGCAAAAGAAATTGAGACAACGGGTCAGATAATGCATCGAGCTGAAAACCGGAAAAAGTTCCTTAGAAGCATTATCAAAACCACACCGTCCCAGTTCAGCACATTGAAGTAAGATGCAGAGGAGGTGTGTTAGATATATGTCTCATAGATTCCATTTACAAAGGCCATATAAAACTGCGATGCTCTCTGTTGTAGGATGAACTCGGACACTGTGGACTATGATGATGCGTGCTTGATTGTTCGATACTTGGCCTCTATGAGGCCGTTTGCCCAGAGCTTTGATATTTATTTGACACAGGTAAATTGACTGACTGTGATTGATTTTTTTTTTTTCCTGGTTACTTTTAGAGATAGTAGACAGTATGTGTTCATTGTTGGGGGTAGTTTTAAAGGATTGTGAAAGCTGTTCACATGCCTTTAGCTATGCTTACCCTCTACATACTGATTCTCGTTGTGTTTACATGTTATTATAAAAATAAATTGTTCAGTTATCAGGTCATGTCAAATAATAGTCTTTGATAAAAATCACACATAAGGTTTTAGTGGAGCTTGACATTCTTAAATATATATATATACATACAGCAGTATGTTTGAGAATTCTGAGGTAAAGGAAAGACCTAAAATATAGAATACTTTTCCATGTGTATTAGTCGCTGTTAAGATTTTGGACCAGTAACATGAGGTATATAGTTTTACTCACACGTAAAAAAACAAAAGGCATTAAGTAATAGATTGTGTTCTCTTATATATATTCATGCTGTATTTCGTTAAGTTTTATGTATTTTAAATGTTTTGAGAATGTTCATGTTTGCCTGGCAGATACTACGAGTTCTTGGTGAAAATGCAATTGCTGTTCGAACAAAAGCCATGAAGTGTTTATCTGAGGTTGTTGCTGTAGACCCCAGTATTCTAGCAAGGGTAAGAGCAAAAATAACATTTCTTCTTTATTTTTTCAAATTTGAAGATTATCTTTGCTACTACAAGTAACATTTCTCTCGCTCTTTCTTAGCTTGACATGCAGCGAGGAGTTCATGGACGATTAATGGATAACTCCACTAGCGTTCGAGAGGCAGCCGTGGAATTACTAGGTCGATTTGTCCTTTGCCGACCTCAGCTTGCTGAGCAGTATTATGATATGCTGATTGAAAGAATATTGGTATTTGCTTTAGTTTTATAGTAATTCATGGATATAATTTGCCTTAAACATCACACCTTGTTTTAAGTTAATCTAAAAACGCATAAATGACAATTACAATTTTATATTGCCTAATCTGAACTATAGCGCCATTCTAAAGAAGGTAATGCTTTCAAGCAGCAAACTACTCAATATTATGCCAATTGCTGATGAAAATAGCCATTTTTTAAATGACTATTATACCAGTTTTTAGTATAGTGATTATGTATGGTAGTTAACTGCTTTTGGAGAGTACTCTAAATAATTATATTGCCATTGCAGAGTGAGTGTGTGTGTCTGTCTGAGAATTACTTCCATGGCAGGCACACCACCCACTATAAGCATATTGATTTCTTGCAGAACTACACGTGGCTGCATTAGCACACAAAAATTTTGTTTTACTTCAATGAAAATTATTTATTACCACTATGGTAGTACAAGAGTATTAAGTGCTTCAAGTTTTACTTGATTTAGCTTAAGCATTTTGTTGTCTATATCATAGATAGCATTTGCGTATATTGTTGAAGTACCAGGCACTATTCTAAAAGTTTATCATCTCATTCAGTTCTGGTGAATTTATCCTCTGGGCTTGAGTATACTAAGTGTGTATCCTTCCATGTTACATCATATTATGAAAGTTAAGACAGTAAACTAAATGTCATGTTTATAACATATGAAGAGTAAATATGTGCAACATAATTTTCATTTAACAAATAGAGATTATAATGCTTACAAAAAAATCTTATTTTTGTCAAATTTCACACACCTAAATTATCTGGATTTTCCTAACATTTGAAAATACATTTTTGTTCTTAGGATACTGGTATCAGTGTCAGGAAAAGGGTAATAAAGATTTTAAGAGACATCTGTATTGAACAACCAACATTTCCAAAAATTACAGAAATGTGTGTAAAAATGATTCGTAGAGTCAATGATGAAGAGGGCATTAAGGTAAGATGAAAATTTGATCATGTGAAATTTTTTATTAATTTTTAAAATAATTTAGGTACTTATTGAATCTAATTTCTTGTTTTGTTTCTAGAGTTTGTAGTAATAAAAGATGATCTTTCCCAATCTATTCAACCATTAGCAATATTTGTGTATTTAACTATAGAAACTATTCTATCCAAAGAAATTACCAGATTGAAATGATCTTGATTTTTTAAAATAGTATATTGATTTTTTTTCATTTACAGACTTGCCTGCAGCCTATAGGGTGTTATCTTAATTGAGGTTCCCTCCTCTCAGAGGTCTTTAGCTGGTATCTAGCTGACAAAACTATAAAGCTACAACCTTTCCTTTCTTGTTCATCCTCAAGATCACAAATTCAAATAAACATCACAATATGAAACATTTTACATACTTAAATGGTCCCCACAGTCTTACCAGGTGGTGCACACCTTTAATCCCAACACTTAAGAGGCAGAGGCAGGCGGATCTCTGAGTTCGAGGCCAGCCTGGTCTACAGAGCAAGCTCCAGGACAGGCTCCAAAGCTACAGAGAAACCCTGTCTCAGGAAAAAAAAAGTTCGACACAGTGTTACAAATTCCAACACTTTAAAAATTCAGTCTCTTTGATGGGAGAGACTTAGTAGACCTCTTGGGGGTGGGCTTACAGTCTCCGAGGAGCAGCAGATGGAAGGGGGTGGAGGGAGACTGGGATTGGAATATAAAAAATAAATTAATATAAAATAAAAAAGTTTAAAAATTCAATCTCAAAAAAGAAAAGGAAACGAAACTCTTAAAATAGAAAGTCTCAAGCATGGACTTCTATAAAGTCAAAATTAAGTTGAATACCTTTGTATTTCAAGAGAGAAAACCAAGGCACAGTGCCAATCAGATAAATTCGGAACCAGACTCCAACAGTGTAAATCACTTAATGTCCAATATCAGGGTCACTTCTCAGGCTCCACACTGCAACACACACAACTTGTCTTCTAGACTCAGGCTGGGTTCACTCCAGGGCTGCTCCTGTTCTTGGCAGTCATCCCATGGTGCTGGCGTCTACAAAATGATGGGTCTTTTACTGCTTCTGGGCTACACTTTCACTAATGGCCTCTCATAGGCCCTCTTCACAATGCCAGGCTTCAACTTTTCTCCATGACTCCTGCAATCCTGGGGCTTCCACTGCTATTCTGGTTGCACCTTCACAAGTGGCCTCTCCTGGCCTCTCACAGTGCCAAGCCTCAGCTGCTCTCCATGACCCCTTCATGCCTTCAAAACCGTATCACCTGGGAGACCTTAGACATGACTGAGTTGGGCTGCCAACACAAGGTACAACCTTACCTCCCAGTGAACACAGCATGTGTGTGCTGAGTTCCCACAAGATTTCACCTCATTGATGCTGATCTTGTCTTAATCACTGCCAATTTTTCAGTTCCAGCTAACCAGCATCAATTATCCTTGTGAAGCAAGGTTTTTCTTCAGTGGTTCTGGTATCTTTTTAATCACAACTGACTCTTCAACCCCAGCTAACCAGAATCACAAATTCTTAAGTCAAAATAGCAGACAGCTCTGATAGAATCATTAAGGGTCTCACAAACTTCCTTCTCAAACTCCACAAACCAGACCTCCATTGCATCTCTCTCAACATTCTTCCAAGCTCCCACAGAATAGCTCACCAAGCTTTGAACACTCAATGGTTTTTCTTGCTTAAAGTTCTAAAGTCCTTCCACGAAGCTCCCAAAATTGGTAGCCACTTTCCCGCAATCCTGGTAGCCAATTTCTGTCCTAGTTAGAGTTACTATTGCTATGATGGAACACCATGAACAAAACAACTTTGTGTCACTGTTCATCACTGTAAGAAGTCAGGACAGGAACTCACAACAGGGCTGCAACCTGGAGGCAGGAGCTAATGTTGAGTCCTTGGAGGGCTGCTTGCTCTCTCTGGCTTACCAAGCCTACTTTTTATAGAACCCTTAGGGGTGGCCACACCCACAATGGGCTGGATTCTCCTCCTTTGACTAATTAAGAAAAGGTCTTACAGCTGGATCTTACAGAGGCATTTTTTTAATTGAGGTTCCCTCCTCTCAGATGACTTTAGCTTGTTAACATAAAACTATCCAGCATGAGTTTCTTCCTTTAAAGCATAAAAGGGAGCTTTGTAGATAGCAAGTAGGTAAGAGTACTTGTTCTACAAGCATGAGGACTGAGCTCAAATCCCTAGCACCCACATTAAAAGCTGGGCATAGCCACATGTACCTGTAACCCTAGCATTGGGCAGGTGGAGACAGGCAGATTCTCAGGTCTTGCTGACTAGCCTGTCTAGCCAAAATAGCAAGCAAAAAAGTCTCAAGAAAAATGATTGCGATAGATGTCCTGCTGTGGTCTCTTATGTGCTCCCATGGGTATACACACCCACATTAAGTACATGTGTACAGCACACACACACAAAACAATAAAAGTGATTTTAATCTGATCAAACACATTTCAAACTGGAGAGGTGGCTTGTCAGTTTCTTGCTGCTCTTGCAGAGAAACCAGGTTCGATTTCTAGCACCCACTCCAGGTGGCTCACAACCACCTATACTCAGTTCCAAAGGATCCAAAACCTCCTCTGGCTCCTGCAGGCACTTGCACACAGGTGATGCACATCCATTCAGGCACACACACATAAACACATGGTTAAAGAATTTTGAAAGTGTTTTATGCAGAAGCTGTAGGTTAAACATAGTATTGCCCATCACCACTGTTTGACAACGTTCATAATTTGGGAAATCAGTTGGTCAGATTTTTTGTGATGGTTTTGTTTGCTTGTTTTTGGTTTTTTTCAAGACAGGGTTTCTCTGTAACTTTGGAACCTGCTCTGTAGACCAGGCTGGCCTCAGACTCCCAGAAATCCACCTGTCTGTACCTCCCAAATGCTGGGCTTAAAGGTGTGCACCACCACTGTCCAGCTACAATTGGTCATTTTAATCATGAAGAAATTTATAATAAACTCCTGGCTAGCTGTAGCTTTGTGTTGGGCCTTAATGAGAATTTACAATTAAAAGTTTGCTGGTTTTGGCTGACGTGAGCAAGTGGGAGCTCACAAACCCCAGTCTGACAGCTGGGGAACCAGCATAAGACCCAACCAGTCCCCCCTGAATGTGAGTGTCAGTTGGGGGACCTGGGCAGTCTATGGGGCCTCTGGCAGTGGAACCAGTATTTATCCCTAGTGCACAAATGACTTTGGGAACCCATCCCCTATGCAGGGATACCCTCTCAGCCTAGATACATGGGGGAGGGACTGGGTCCAGCCTCAAATGATGTGACAGACTTTGATGATCCCTCATGGGAGGCCTCACCCTCCCTGAGGAGTGGATGGTTGGGGTAGGGGGGAAGGGAAGTATGGGAAGGAGAGGGAAAAGGAACTGGAATTGGTATGTAAAGTAAGACTGTTTTTAATTTAAATAAAAATGAATTTTTAAAAAGTTTGCTGTTTTTGTTGTTAATAATTGATTTTCCTTTTCTTTTAGAAATTAGTAAATGAAACATTCCAGAAACTCTGGTTTACTCCAACGCCACATAATGACAAAGAAGCAATGACAAGAAAAATCTTAAACATCACTGATGTGGTAAGAACAATGGACACAAGTGTGTGGTCACTGTGAATGCAAAGGTAGTTGAAGTGCACTGCGTTTTATGAGGGAAGAGGCAATGATGAAATGCGTAGCTTTGCCTGGTGTTACTGCTGCTTCATTTGTATTCCTGGAGCTTCTGGTATTTAAGTAACAGGAGATTGATATTTACACATGGCTCAACTTCTTGATACTCACATGTATAAACATTGATGTTGAGGTTTTCTCTTCTGCCATAATTGAGAAAAGAAGAGAGAAAGAGGAGGATAGCTGTGTACTCTGGGCTTGCAACCTGCAGATAGCATTTAGAGTAGTTTAGGTTTTATTACATAAATGAACTGTAATTTGCTGGTATGTATTGAATATTAGCAATTTTATATACTTGGTGACAAGATTATCTCCATTTTCACTGTTAGCAATAAGTCTATTCTCAAGAGGGTTAAGGAACAAAAATTTGTATTTTCATTGTTTGAAACCTCACAGATTTTTCTGATAGAGTGTAGCATAAGCTAGTTTTTTATGATTTGATACCATTTTAGTATTTGATATTAAACTAATTTTTAATGTTTTCCATATTACCAAGTGTTTGAGTTGCTGAAAAAAATGTTTGCTTTAGATACAATATTGTAAAAGTATACTTCATGTTATGACATAACTAAAAATGTCTGTTTTAAAATAAATGTTTTTGAGAGAGAGAGAATTTCAACATTTTCCCCTTCCCTTTGCTACCCTCAAACCCCCCCATATACCCTCCTCGCTCTCTTTCAAATCCATGGCCTCTTTTTCATTGCTATTATATGTATTAAGTATATGCTATCTATTCCTAACCATAACCTTGTCTGTCTTTATAATGTCATTATAAATGCATTATTTTAATAGTTTCATGGCCTTCCTTTTCACCTTAGGTTGCAGCATGTAGAGATACTGGATATGACTGGTTTGAGCAACTCCTTCAAAATGTGAGTGTAATTTTGATGACACGAGATTTAATAAAGGGTCTTTATCATTTTAAAAATAAAACTTTTAAGAGTTGGAGAGATGGCTCAGTGGTTAAGAGCATTGGCTGCTCTTCTATAGGACCTGTGTTTAGTTCCCAGCACCCACATGGTCATTCACAGCTATGTATAATGGGATCCGATGCCCTCTTGTGGCCTGCAGGTGTACATGCAGATAGAGTGCCATATACATAAAATAAATAAATCTTAAAAATAAATAAAATTTTTTAAAAAAGAAAAATAAAAGTAAGCTATTCTTTCTTAAATATTTGTGTTTTAGTGGAAGAAACTTACTTCAGTATGTTAAGCCTTGTGATTTAATTTTCTTGCTGAATCAATTATCCAGTTAACTGCTAAAATGTTTTCTGAATTACTAACTAAAGTTCTAACTTCACTTTCAGATAATTTTTTTCCATATCTCTTTAATGTAGAACCGTGGTTCTCAACCTTCCTACCCTTTAATACAGTTCCTTATAGTGTGGTGTGATCCCCAACCATAAGATTATTTTGTTGCTTCTTTATAACTATAGTTTTGCTGCTGTTAGAATCATAATGTGTAAATATGTGATATGTGTGATATCTGATATGCAACCCCTATGAAAGGGTCATTTGATCCCCCAAAGGGGTTACGACCCACAGGTTGAGAACCAATGATCTAGACACTACTCACGAGATCTTAAATATAAAAATAACATTAAATACATAATTATTTGGCATATTGCAAAATATATAGAATTTCTTTTAGTAGCATAAACTAATACCACAATTTGAACTTTCAGAAATGTTCACATAAGAATTTTCATTTCCCAACTGTAAATGTTCCTAGCATGTTTCGGTCTTTGTGTGTGTAGGTGGTAGGTAGCGTGTGTGGAGCTAGATGAGAGTGTTAGGTGTCCTGTCATTCCTTCGTTCTCTGTCTTATTCTCTTGAGACTCTCTCACTGAATCTGAAGTTCACGGATTTGGCTAGGTTAGCTGACCAGCATGTTCCCAACATCCACCTGTTTCTGCCCCCAATGCCAGGGTTACAGACAGCCCAAGTTTTGTTTTGTTTTGTTTGTTTGTTTTCCCAACAGGGTTTCTCTGTAGCTTTGGAACTCACACTGTAGACCAGGCTGGCCTCGAACTCACAGAGATCCGCCTGCCTCTGCCTCCCAAATGCTGGGATTAAAGGCGTGCGCCACCACCTCCAGGCTACTGAGCCCAAGTTTTATGAGGGTGCTAAGGATTTGAACTGTGGTTCCCAAGTTGTCTTACCCACTGAGTTATTTTTGGAGGCAGTATCTCACTATCTCACATTTTTCCTTAGTATTGCTCTAAAAACTCTAGGCTCAGTGATCCTTCCACCTCTGCCTACCCATCGAATCTTTCATCTGTCTTCTATTCCTTTTTCTTTCACAGCAGTGTGTGTGTGTGTGTGTGTGTGTGTGTGTGTGTGTGTGTGTGTGTGTGTGTGTGTAGGCACAAGTTAACATTTCTAGCCTTTAGTCCATTAGCTTTTCTGTCATTAGTTATTTGTCATCTGATTCCTCAAATTTTGCCAGTTCAATAGTGTGGCATGTGGTCCTCATCTGTTGTCATATGCTCATCTTTACTTAGGAAGTAACAATTCTCCACATGAACTGTTGGGAATAATTATTGCTTATGTGTTTTGCATCCAGTTTCCTAGTTTGTGATGTGTTCTCCCTGCTTTGAAGAGTCTATTCATGTTTTCCTTTGTATTGCTAAGAGTTGAAGCGCAAGCTGTCTAGGTGCAAAGTGTACATTCCACTATTGAGTTTAGTTACACCTAGCCCTCTCCCACCACGTTTTGTTGATGTTTTGTTTAAGATGGGTCTCATTGTGTAGGCCTTCTGACCTGAAACTCTCTATATATAGACCAGGCTGGCATTGAACTCATAGAGATCCACCTGCTGCTGCCTCTGGTGTGTGGAATTAAAGGCATGTGCTACCCCACATGGCATGATCCAGTACTCTTGAGGCTAAGACAGAAGGATCTTGAATTCAGGTTCCAGGACACACTCTAAAGCTACACAGATAAACCCTGTCTTAAAATAAAAAAAAAAAAAGTGAATTATAGAGTGGATCAAGGAAATTTTGCAGTTCATAATTGAAAATGAGCAAATTGGGGCTGTCTTTTATGTATCTTTTAATTGAACAGTGATGCTCTGCATATTTCATATTGTTCTGGTTGCTGTTACTCATTTTTAACTCTTCGGGTAATTTTTTTTTAACTTGAAGACTGTTAACATTTGAGAGAAAAACAGCAGGATAGATACAGAAGGATCTCTGAGTTAAAGGACCAGCAGGGCTACATATTCAGACCCTGTCCCGGAGGCAAGGTGGGGTAGGGAACGAAAGGAAGGAAAGAGGCCACGTCTTAAGTTAGGGAGCATGGAAGCCTGCAGGTTCAGCAGTGGAGCTTAACAAGGAATAGCTTCTGAAAAGATTGAGAAAGGCCAGAATGTCCAGAAAAGTCCAGAATGCGTAGACTTGAGCCAATAACAAAAGAAAGATTCTTTATTTAATAATGGGAAAGGAAGGCCAGAAAGATGTTTCAGCAATTAAGAACACTTGTTGTTCATAGCAGAGGACCTGAGTTTGATCCCAGCACCCTCTCCACACACACATTTCGTGCACAAACACACAAGTAAAGCACTTACACACAAGATAAAATAAAGCTGGCAACCTAGTAATATAGTGCTTTTTTTTGTAAAAGCTTTCCTATCTTTAAGTTTAAATTTTACAATTTGAATATTGAATTTTTGTTTTACTTCACTTTAGTTCCTCTCATATGAACCACTCATAACTTGCTCTGACTCTGTGAGACATACGGAGATAGAATATTTGTTATGTCTGATAACTCTGGGAAACTCCACAAAAATGAAATGCATCTTTTATCCCTAGAAATAATTCAGCTAATTATTATTGGTAAAACAGATATACCTTAAGTCATTTTTCCCAGTAGCCTATGGTTGTAAGACTGGATTGCTTTTACTTTTTTACTATAAGTAGATTTATCTCCATCTTCTTTATTGTTCTTCATAGTATTTTTAAGCACATCTTATGATTTGGGAAAGAATGAAGCACACAAAAAAAATCTGTCAAAGAATATGCCTTTATGTTTTGTAATTGTAAGGCTTAAGGTATAATTCAGATACATTTGTTAATTATTTAAAATAATTCAGCTAACATCATCAGGTAGTGCTTCTGTGGTCTTCGCAGGCTTGAGAGAGAAGTTACTTTTCCTGCCTCTCTCCATTGCAGGACATTGCACACTGCAGTTTAAATACTTGGTACTAAAGTTGTTAACTTTGCAAATTGATGATTTATGAGATATTTTTAAATATGTCATATATTTTGCTTTGTCTTTTAATATTAAGAACTAAAAAAACAAGATGCTTGATATTTAATGCATGTCCATTGTCATTATTGCCTGATAAATAATTCTACTGGTATTTTTTTTAATGCGTATACATGTGTAGTTGTTGAAGTCTGAAGAGGATTCCTCATATAAACCTGTGAAGAAAGCTTGCACTCAGCTTGTTGATAACCTAGTTGAACATATTCTTAAATATGAGGAATCTCTAGCTGGTAAGATACTTTATTGATTGGTCCTTAAGTTAATTTAATGAGATTTTCAAGTATTGGGGCCCTTTTCTCAGTTTTACCTCTGGATTTGCTTGCTAATAACTAGCTGTATCATCTTTAAGGGTAATTTGATTTTTATGATGTAAATTTCTGTTTGATAATTCATTTTAGATTATATTTTAAGATTACCTAGATCAAATAGTATAATAAAAGCATAAGTTTTCTACCTATCTCTCAATATGTACTTTTAGATGGCATATTGAATAAGACTAAAGTTGAGGGCCCAATTTTTTTTATGGTATCACAAAACTATTTGGTTTTATTTAAATTATAGAAAACTTTCAAAGAAATTGTAGTAGCCATTAAAATGTTCTTAACATATTATACTTTCTAATATTTTTCTAGTTGTATACAAAGTTCTCTTAATGTTTAATCTGTTAAAATTTCTTAATTAATTCTTAATCTGTTGAAATTTGTAATGTAAATTAAGTAATTAATATATTATGAATTATATTATGTCAGTCACAAACCTGAAGTCTTCTGTTATCAAAAATTGCATGAAAAAGTTAAGTCATGGGGCAGGAGAGATGGCTCAGAGGTTAAGAACACTGGCTGCTCTTCCAGAGGTCCTGAGTTCAATTCCCAGCAACCACATGGTGGCTCACAACCATCCATAATTACATCTGGTGCCTTCCTCTTGCCTGCAGGCATATATGCAGACAAAATGCTATATGCATAATAAATAAATCTTTAAAAAAAGAAAAGAAAAAGTTAAGTCATAATTGGTACCTATTTCTTAAAATCATAGACTATTAATATTACTTCCCATTCCCTAATGTACATTATGAGGAGAATCAGTAAATAGACCTCAGTTACTCAGTTGAAGGACCGACTTCATTCCTTTTCTATTTTTCTCATCCTAGGCTTCATTGGTGATATTAATTTTAATCGCTGCTAATTATCTCTTTAAAAAAATATTTTTTAGGAACCAAAGTGTCTCCTAACTGACCTCATGTGAGCAGTGTTATTTACTTCCATTCATAGACAATACCAGCTTATTCCCAAAGACTCTCCCTGAACTTTCCAACTTCATTCTCCTTTTAAACTTCTGTCGTATCTCCTTACAGTGAAACTTGCCTTTCATAGTAAGGCCTCTGTCCTTTGTCTTCATTGTATAATTTTGTGCCCAAAAATGAAATACAGATAGTCTAGTATCATAAGAAATACTGATGCATTTTATTAAGGCCTATACTGGATCTGTTATAGGGGTAAAGTCAATAATATTTTATCTAATTTTTACTACTTTACCTTATTTTAGTGTCTTCTTTCTCTGTTTTTTTCAGACTCAGACAATAAGGGTGTGAATTCTGGAAGATTGGTAGCTTGTATAACCACTTTGTTCTTATTCAGCAAAATAAGACCCCAACTCATGGTTAAACATGCCATGACTATGCAGCCATACCTTACCACTAAATGTAGTGTAAGTATAAATGCTATCTTTTTGGTTGGTTGGTTGGTTGTTTGCTTGGTTAGTTTTTCTGAGACAGGGTTTCTCTGCATAACAGTCCAGGCTGTCCTGGAACTTGCTCTGTAGAAATCCACCTGACCAAATGGACAGAACTAGAAAAAAACCATCCTGAATGAGGTAACCCAGACCCAGAAAGACAAATACAGTATGTTTTCACTCATAAGTAGATACCAGACATAAAGCAAAAGATACCCACCCAGCCTACAATCCACAACCCCAGAGAAGCTAGAACCCTCTTCCAATAATAGATGGAAGCAGATGCAGAAATCCACAGCTAATCAATGGGCCAAGCTCCTGGAGTACAATCGAAATGAGGGAGGAGTAATAAATATATGAGGTCACTGGCAGTGGGTCCAAGATTAACTCTAATGTACACACTGACTTAGTGGAGCCCATTCTATATGGAGAGACACCTTACTCAGCCTAGACACAGGGGTGTGGGGGTGGGGAGGTACCTTGGTCCTGCCTCAATGAGATGATGGAACAGACTTAGTAGACTTCCTAGGGGAGACCTTACCCTCTCCGAGGAGCAGGTAGGGAGAGCAGGAGGAGAGGAGGTAAGAATAAATAAATAAATCAGCAAAAAAAAGCAAATTAAAAAGAAAGAAATCTGTCTGCCTCCCAAGTACTGAGATTAAAGGCTTATTTGTTCTTTCTTCCATACAACAGCTAGTAAATACTTTAAATTTAGAATTCACATATGTTAGACACATTCTCACTGACAAATAACTGTCCTCGACTCAGATATATATTCTAATGGTTGTTACAAGTTATCTAAAAACATCAACTAAAATTCAGGCTCTATTTCTATTTTTCTTAGTTCTTAAGCTAACCCCTCTGTAAACTGTTTAATAAATGTTGTAGCTCTTAAGACCTCAAAAGTGAATAAATCAGAAATTCTAACTTGGAGAAGCTTACTATATTTTGGATTCTTAATTTATAATACATTTTATTACTTTTATTATAAAGCAGTATGTTGAATATGGAACATCTAGTATCATATTAGAGACACTGATTGTTAACATGCTATGTTCTAGAATAAAATGAAAATTCACAAAACATTGCTTAAATAAAAATAATAGTGTAAATCAAGTGAGGTTTAACTTTATAATCTGTAGCTAATAGCTTATGTCTGCTAAACACTGCAGTCAGACACTTTGGAGAACTTTACTCATTTACTTTGTCAAGCACTATTTATCCTTAATTTTAAAGATAAGGAAACCAAAGCATAGAAAATATAAATGTCACATAGCTCATCAGTGCCATTCTCTACCTCTAGAGTCTGGGTTACAACATAAACATAGTCTTCTTATGTATACTTTGAAACATTGTTGCATTCATTTTACTGAGCATATTCTTCTGACATATACTTTGAAACATGTTGCATCATTTTATTGAACAGTCTCAGGAATGGGTTCACTAGGGCATTGAGAAAAATTGAGGGTTCTGTTTGCTTCTTTATGGGCTTTGTTTTGTTTTCTATTTGAATTTTGAGAGATCATTAGATAGGATCTTTAGCCCTTTTGAAATGCAATACATAACTATTGGAATCATTTTTGTAATCTGTTAATCTAACAGGCATAAAGGAAAAATTCCTTTTTCATATTGACCAGTTGGTCTTCTTTTTCTGTAAATTTACTGCTCATCTAGTTTTCCTATTTTCTTTTAATTTTGTTTGATGTTTGAAAAGTCTTTAAATAATTTAAACATATTTACCAGACATAATGGTGTATGCCTTTAGTCCCAGCACTCTGGAAGCAGAGGCAGGCAGGTATTTGGATTAAAGGCCAGCCTAATCTACACAGAAAGTTCCAAGATAGCCAGGGCTCTATAGATCATCATACCTTATTTTTTAATTTTTATGTGAAAATCCTATACATACTCTAAAATGAAAAATAAATGTGATATTTTGGGCAGTAAAATTATTTACCCAAAAACAAATACCAGTTATTTTTTGCTTGGCTAGATTAAAGGCATACATACAAAGTCTTTCCCTTTACAACACCCTCCCCCCACCAACAGTAATATTGCTTTTAGTGAGAGTTAGCTGATTAGAGTACAAGTGGGAAAAGGGTTGTTATGAGGCTACAGAGATGCTCAGTGGTTAGGAGCACTTCTTTATCTTCCAGAGGACCTGGGTTCAGTTCCTAACACCCACATAGTGGCTCACAGCCATCTGTGACTCCAGTTCAGGGCACTCAGTGCCCTCTAATGACCTCCACGGGCACTAATCATACACATGATACAGACAGACAAAGTTCTGATACACATAAAATAAATAAAATCAGGAATTTTTTTCATGTGCTTAGTTATTTTTTAACCAAGAAAAATCTGTAAGTATAAAATTATAAATCCTTCTAACTAGTTCTGGAATAATAAATATATTTATTAAATATAATATATTTAAAACAGCATTTCTCCACTCAATCAATAGTGATAGATAATCCGCTGTTGGTAAGAGCTTTTGTTGTATTGAGGGATATTCAACAGCATCTTTTGTTTTGGTCTCTGTCCAGTAGATGCCACCTCCCACTGTGACAACTAGAATTGCCCCTCACATTGCAAAATACCAGGGATAGAGAATGGTGAGCACAGTCACCCACAGTTGAGGACTATTAGGTTAATAACCTTCATCAAGAAAGTTAATCATCAGTCAAGCTTAAAAGCTGCCAGTCTTTGTAAAACATTCCCCTCGTATTTAAATACTTTATTTATACTTGACTTACATTTCATTTTAGGGGAGGAATGTGAGGCTGAAAATGTGGTTCAGCAATTAAGAGTACCAGCTACAAGCAATATGGTGCACATACATACATTTAGGCAAACAATCATACTCATAAAATAAAAACAAAAAGTCCCCAAATTATTTAAGTGTAACAGCATTAACATTATTAAGTGCCCAAAGGTCACATGTAAATTACTGTTAGAGCTACAGTGCAACTTGTGATAATCTCTCAAAATGCTGTTCTTTTCCTGTGTGGGGGTAGAGAGCTCCTTCCAAGATTTTTGGGTTTTTTGGTTGGTTGGTTGGTTGGTTGGTTTTCCGAGACAGGATTTCTCTATGTAGCTTTGGAGCCTTTCCTGGCACTCGCTCTGTAGACCAGGCTGGCCTCGAATTCAGAGATCCGCCTGTCTCTGCCTCCCAAGTGCTGAGATTAAGGGTGTGCACCACCAATGCCTGGCCATAATGCTCTATTCTCATAAGTTTCTTTTTAAGTTTTAGATATTCATAAAGCATTAATTTTATCCTCATAGACACAAAATGATTTCATGGTTATCTGCAATGTTGCAAAAATCCTTGAGTTGGTTGTACCATTGATGGAACACCCAAGTGAAACTTTCCTTGCCACTATTGAAGAAGATCTGATGAAACTGATCATCAAATATGGCATGACTGTGAGTAATTTACTATCTCTGTTTTGTAGTATGTAATATGTGGGTGATAGTTTGTAACCTATTGCTGTATAATAGGTCAGTTAAGTCACAAGATCTTTTATTTTAAGACAAATATATAAGAAGGAAAAAATGATCATACTTCAACTGTGTTTTAGTTTTTACTTAAAGAGTAACATTTTCTCTATCTTTTAGGTAGTACAGCATTGTGTGAGCTGTCTTGGGGCTGTTGTAAATAAAGTGACACAGAATTTTAAATTTGTGTGGGCCTGTTTCAATAGATACTATGGTAAGTTCAGTGCCTGGGCTTTCAAATTGTTCCCTAAGTTCTGCAAGTGTATCTGCATCATTTACACATCTGATAACAGAGAGCAGTGAGGAAATAAGTGTGTTCTCCAGCATCCTCTCAGAAATTCTCTGTGACCTTTTATATTCTCATTAGTTCAAAAGTTTGTCTCTTTAAAGTGATAAGTTTTCTGGCCACTGTATAAAGTAAAATTTTAATATTTTTTCTTACGTTGTTGTAGGCTATACACATTATAAATGTATTTACTACTTAAAACCATTAGTAAAAGTTAATTGTCTTTTATTAGTAATTGTTTAAACATGATTCAAAGATAAAGAGATTACTGTAAATAACTGTTATTTATCTTTACTAGGTGCCATTTCAAAATTAAAAAGTCAGCACCAAGAAGACCCAAATAATACTTCACTTTTAACAAATAAACCAGCACTTCTTAGGTCCCTCTTCACTGTTGGAGCACTCTGTCGGCATTTTGATTTTGATCTGGAAGATTTTAAAGGCAACAGTAAGGTAAAGATCACAGTATTACCTGGTGTGCTGTGAATCACAATCCTGTGGCCCTGAGTTAAGAATCAGAATAATGACCTTCAAAGAAGGCAGCATTAGAGATGTAATGAGACCTCTGGAAAGAATGCTAGTCGAAGCCTGATCCTAGACTTCCTGCTGATCTTTAGCAGTTTCTTACTGGTCTGTGATAGATTTACAGTTTCCACAATTATATCAATTCATTAACATAGACACTGTTTGCAACAAGTTATGGCATATGCTTGTCACAGACAATCGCATCAAATGCCACTATTCTGAAATAAGAGACCGGAAAGGTATCTCAGGAGCTAAATAAGCACTGTCTGCTCTTCCAGAGAACCTGGGTTTAGTTACCAGCGCCCATATGGCAGTTCAAGCCTTATATAGCCCCAGTTCCTAGGGATCTGACATCCACTTCTGGCCTCTGCAGGCACCAGACACACACATGATGCATAGTCGTCATACATGCAGACAGAGCACTTCTGCATACAAAGGTTTTTTTTTTAATTAATTAAATAAATGGAATTGATTTTTTTCCCCCTACCCAGTGTTACGACTCAAACTTAATGCATTGTGTTTGCCAGGCTGGTGCTCTGCAAATGACCAACATCCACAGCAAAGTTCACATGAAAATTTTCATTGTTTGCTCTTAGGGATCCCCCACCCCCCTTTATAGCTGGGAACTGAGGACTGGTGACAGGAAAGAACCAAGTCGTTAGAATTAATTCTTCTGGCTTCGACACCTCTACAGGGCACTATGGGGCCTGCTCATTCTCCCTATCCCCCTCCCGCCCTCTCCCTCTTGCTCTCCCTCCCTCTCCTTCCCTTTTCTTCTCTATGTCTCTGTCCCTCTCTTCCTCCCTTCCCCTCCTCTTCCTTACACACACTTGAAAACTTATCTGACATGGTGTGTTCTTCTTGAATACCTTTAATATGCCCCCCCTTAGGTTAACATAAAGGATAAAGTACTTGAGCTGTTGATGTATTTTACGAAACATTCAGATGAAGAAGTACAAACAAAAGCCATCATTGGTCTAGGTAAGTTAAGTCTAAATTTCTTAGTAGTTTTTAGCTCTTTGAGGCGTAGAATAAGCTTTTTGGCTATCTTGAGTCTAGGTTGTTGGGTTTTTTAGACATACTTCTTTTGGCTGAGTAATCTGATATGGAGAATGAAGCACTGGGGTTTAAAACACCTAGATTATGTTTCCGCCTGTGGCCTTTCTGGATAGCTCTGATCCAGCCACTTCTCCCTTCCTCGGTTCTTTCTTAGTAACATAGGGCTAACAATATTGTGCTTCCTAGAGCTGGCTTAAGAACACTGACTGGGGCACCATAATACTCGGGACATGTTAAAAGTTGTGTGCTATTTGCATTCCTTAAAATTGTTGTTTTTCATTGCAAAAAATGTTATTACATGTGTCTGCTACTTGTTAATGGACAGTCTATGTAGACTTAATTACAGGAACAGCTGGGATGCATACCTGGTCCGTGTTCCTTTTCCAGAAGACTAGTATAGTAAAAACATGTTTTGCAAGCAGCTCTATACAGCTTACCTGGGAAGGAATTAGAGTATACAGAATTAGAAACAGGAAAGTATTAAATTGCCTGAATTAAATACTCTTTTTTAAAAAGGAAAGAAATCTAAAACTCTTTTGTCTTAGACATGTAATAAATTGTTTTATTTATAAAAGACAAAGAGGAAAGTATGTTATTGTGTGTTTTGTGCAAATACATAAAATATTCAAAAACTTAATTTGTTTGGAAATATTTTGATAGCATTATCAAGGTTTGTAATTTGATTAATATTCATGGGTAGTCAATGATATTGGTCTTTGAAAAAAATGAGTAAAAAGATTCTGAGTTACCCAAACCCTGTTAAATCATGTTAATAATTTTATAAATATTTAAATATAACTACCTTTTTCCTTGTCATCCCTTATGTAAATTGCTTATAAGCCAGTTGTGGTTGTGGGCACTTTTAATCCAAGCACTCAACAGCCAGAAGCAGGCAAATCTCTTAAGTTCAACCCTGGCTTGGTCTACATAGTGAATTTCAAGTCAGCTAGGATTGCAGAGTGAAGTCTTCTGTCAACAGAATTTATAAGAGGAAATACAGTAAGCCAGGCAGTGGTGGTGCACGCCTTTAATCCCAGCACACGGGAGGCAGAGGCAGGTGGATCTCTGTGAGTTCGAGGCCAGGCTGGACCGACAGCCTCCAAAACAATACAGAGAAACCCTGTCTGGTTAAAAAAAAAAAAAAAGAGGAAATACAGTAAAAATGTGAAGACCATTTATTAGAGAGTTATGGGATGAGGTACTACCTTCATACCAGTGTATATTCTTAAGTATTAAATGTAGATAATAAGTTTTGGAGTGACAAAGCCAGTTGTATTACAGATAACTCAGAGAACAAATAAATGAAGTTTTAATTTAAGGAAGTGGCACTGTAGAATAGTACAAAAAAAGTTACATGGGCCATGGTTATCCTGCGTGACTTTGAACTGTGACTAATTACTCTCTGCTTTAAGTCTGGTGGTTTAGTTTGGTATTACTAATGCTTGCTGCCATCAAGAGTCTTAATTTTTTTCTTATTAAACATTATCTGCATATACATTAATCATTTGATTTTACTAGTTATTAATTAGTGGTTATAAGTTAGCATTGTGGCCTCAATTTAGGGCCATTTGAGAAAGAATTAGGAAGATAATTTTAGTTCTATTTTTCAATTCTGTTTCATCTGTAGATATATTTCAGTATTTTTTTACATTGTCACTGTAGTACCTTCTATTAGGGGTCTGAAAAAATGTTTGCAGACATTACATCTTAATCCTGACAGCATCCCTCTGAGGTAGGCGGGTGGTAAATATTATTGTCCCCATTTTACAGATGGAGAATTGAGGCAAAGAGAGATTGTGTGACTCACCCAAGGTCACACTACAAGTCAGTGGTGGAGCCAGGACTAGAACCCAAGACTCCTGACTCCTAATCCACTCCCCTAGCCACTAGGCCCTGCTCCCTCCTCAAGGTTTCCTCTTGGGTGAAATTCTCCTTTGAAATGCAATTTCTTGTTTTTAATTCATGGGGAAAGAAGTGCCTGCTCTAATGCTTCTCTAGGTAAGGCCACCAGCATATTCTTCCAGTCATTTTACGTTTTACGTTTTTGAAATTTTTTGAAATAAGGAGCTCTTTGTATAATTTGACATTTTCATTGTGTTAAATTTATCTTTAGTAGGAATATATAAAGACATTTTTCCCTTTTTCTTAGGCTTTGCCTTTATACAGCATCCAAGTCTAATGTTTGAGCAAGAAGTGAAGAATCTGTATAATAATATTTTATCTGATAAGAACTCCTCAGTGAATTTAAAAATACAAGTGTTAAAAAACCTGCAGACTTACCTACAAGAAGAAGACACACGAATGCAGCAAGCAGACAGAGACTGTAAGTGAGAACGTGGTTGGTGATTGACAGTGCAGCTATAGTTAGGATGCTTAGACTCTACCTCAGACAGGTAACATCCCTCGATTCCTAGAAAAGATGATGGACTTCGGGTAAGCGGGAGTTAGTAAGCTGAAGTTCATAGGCCCAATAGTAGTACTACACTCTAAAAAAGTTACAAAATTTTAGGTATCTACAAGCATTAGTGCTTTCCAGGATGAGAAGGGAGTATAGTTTTTACTGTTCTCAAAGAGCCTTTGACACAGTTGAGGAAAAAGACTGGAAACCACCTGAATTTGAACAGAGCTGTAACCCCTTTGTGGGTTTGAATTGTAGATTCAGTCAGGAACGGTAAGCAACGTTAATATGATCTTATGTGTTTCTCCTTTCCCTCTCTTTTAGGGAAGAAAGTTGCAAAACAGGAAGACTTAAAAGAAATGGGAGATGTTTCCTCGGGGATGAGTAGCTCCATCATGCAGCTTTACCTCAAACAGGTGCTTGAGGCCTTCTTCCACACCCAGTCAAGTGTACGCCACTTTGCCCTAAATGTGATTGCATTGACTCTAAACCAAGGTCTTATTCATCCAGTGCAGGTAAGCAAGTTTTACGATAGCAGCGCTCACTGACTGCCAGATAAACTGTTGATGCCATGATGGAACATCAGTAATTTTTTATTCCACTTAATAAGATGTGTCCTAAACTACTGCAACAACAATTCTTATCCCTCTCCTTCCTTCTTTCTTCTTCAAGAGTTAGTCTTGCTGGGCAGTGGTATACACGCCTTTAATACCAGCACTCAGGAGGCAGAGGCAGAGGAATCTCTGTGAGGTCTAGGCCATCATGGTCTACAGATTGGGTTCCAAGACAGGTTTCAAAGCTACAGAGAAAGAGTCTTATAGCATTGCTTAGGTTGTCTGTCCTTAACTCGTGGGCTCAAGTATCCTCCTGCCTCCATTTCCTGAGTCATCTTCAACTCTTAAGATTTTAAACTTTGGGCCGGGCGTTGGTGGTGCACGCCTTTAATCCCAGCACTCGGGAGGCAGAGGCAGGTGGATCTCTGTGAGTTCGAGGCCAGGCTGGACCGACAGCCTCCAAAACAGAGAAACCCTGTCTCGTAAAACCAAAAAAAAAACAAAAGATTTTAAACTTTGGGTAATCTATTATGTTGCCATTGCTGCAAAATACCTATATATTTATGTTAAATATCCAGTCTCTATTACTTTTTTCTAACTAGTTTTGATAAAATTCATTGTAATCCAATTTTACTCAGACCCTTAAAAGCCAACAATATGTAATGTCAATTGAATTAAATAGGTTTAAGAGAATAATAAGCTAAATAGCATAAAGCTTTGTTTGTTCTACCACAAAAAGGTAAATCCCATCATCTGAATTCCATTTTTCTTTTTAAATTGGAGGTTAACATTAAAACTTTGCAATGCAGTTAGGATAATAGACTAAAAGGCCAGATTTGTAACTTAGTGGTAGAGTACCTGCCTAGGGTATTTAGATATTCAAGTCATGGATTTGACCCCAGCATCACAAAAAGAAAGGGAAAAACGAAAAAGAAATAATGTCATAAACTGTTTAGTATCCCTAAAGACTTGCATTTTCTGCTGAAATGTATATATACAGTGTTGTGTCATAAAACAGCAAGCACACTGACAATTATTTAGTCTATTTTTCATCACTCAGAACTGTTAAAATCACTTTATAACATACAACAGTATGTTGAGATTTTTCACCTTTTTTTAAATACTCAGAGATAGGGCCCATGAGATGGTTGGTGGATAAAGGAAGAGGGTGTGTGTGTGGTGTGTAGGAGGATGGTCGGGGTGGGTAAGGGCAACATGGCGGAACTTTGTATTCTCCTTCCACCATACTGGTTCTAATCAACTCAGTCTTGGCAGTAGTTAGCCTGTCCACTGAGCCACCTCACTGATAATCTTAACCTGGAAACATTTAGAAAAACTTAAATGTGTGTTGAAACTGTTTAAATCTAAGTGCACCGATATCATTGCTGATATTTCCTTGCTTTAAATTAAATCAAAGAAAGATTATCACTTTTAACAGACACCAAAACAACAATTGTAAGCAGATGTACTGCTTCATTTTTGTATCTGATGTACAAGCTTGATGTTTGTTGAAATGCATATAGAATTTTTACTGCTGTAATGTCTTAAAGTCTTTTCTTCTCCCAGTGTGTTCCATATTTAATTGCCATGGGCACAGATCCAGAACCTGCTATGAGGAACAAGGCTGATCAGCAGCTTGTGGAAATAGACAAAAAATATGCTGGATTCATTCATGTAAGTGCTTTTAGTAAATTAGTATTGCTCTAATAAACCAGGGTGAGACTGTTCAAAAAAAAGTCAGGAGGCGTGAACTGTGGACCCGACTGTAACCTTGGCTAGCAATGGCTTGTAGACCTTGGTTTGTTTTTTGTTTGTTTGTTTGTTTGTTTTTTGTTTTTTTGTATGTGTGAAATGAGGGAGTTACAATAGATGGTCTCTACTATTCCAGTACTTCATACTTTGATTTCTATTATTTTGAATAAGGCAACCAAATAATGAAGTTATTCATGACTGTAATGTTCAGAGTATACCTAATCTGAGTCTTAATATCCCTAATGCATATGAGGTCTTTATTAATTTCAGATGAAAGCAGTGGCTGGTATGAAGATGTCTTACCAGGTACAGCAGGCGATCAACACGTGCCTAAAAGACCCTGTCAGGGGTTTCAGACAAGACGAGTCCTCTAGTGCTTTGTGCTCACACCTCTACACCATGATCCGCGGGAACCGCCAGCACAGACGCGCCTTTCTCATCTCCTTACTCAACCTCTTTGATGACACAGCAGTAAGCAAAACTTTATTCTCGTCACACTTAAATGTTCTCTATGCCTAAGAGAACCATGACTTTTAAATATTACCAGCTTGGTAAATGTCATTGACTGTGTTGTATTTCCTTAACTTTTACTAAGATACTTACCCAAGTTTATGATCACAATCAAAAGGGGCATTTTACATGAGATTAAGGAATAAAATATTATTGTGTCTATACTAAATATCTTGGAAATGTTATCAGGGTTTTTTCCTTAATTTTTACATTTAATTATTTATATTTGGGGGGCACAATGTGGGTATGGGGATCAGAAGCCAACTTGTGAGAGCCACCTCCCTCCTCCTACCATGTGGATCCCAGGAATTAGACTCAAGTCATCAGTCTAGGTTTCAAGCTTTCCTCTTCAAGCAAGCCATCTCACCATCGAGTAACAGCCTCTGTAGAAGTCAGCTGCAGCATTTAAACTGTCACTGTAGGGATAGATTCCATGTGTACATGCATCATACAGACATGCATATGTAAGATAACTTCTGTCATTGTTGTAGGACTCAAATATTGTTGCAGAATAATACTTTTGGGGGAATTTGTTCAGTTGCCTTTGATTTTTTTTTGTTTGTTTGTTTTTAAGACATGGTTTCTCCTGGCTGACCTGGAACTTGCTCTGTAGACCAGGCTGGCCTCGAACCCAGAGACCTACCTGCCTCTGCCTCCCAAGTGCTAGGATTAAAGGTGTGCATTACCATGCTTGGATTAATAATAATAACACAGATTTTTAGTGCTGAATTTTTTGTGTTGATTTTTTTCATCATTTTCTTCAAATTACACTTTTATGTAATTGCAAGTTGACTCACATTGCACTGGCCAGGACCACCAGCCAGGAATGCAGAAAGTCATGTTCTGTAGGTTTATTCATTTATTTTACAAATACTTCTTTAGTACCTACTATGGTATTCATCATGGTATAAGGCATCATCAGATACAATAGTAAGGTCACCTGTAACACCCTCCTGCCCACATAGAGCACACAGAGCAGCCTATCTTTTGGGAAGCTTGTAAATGAGCAATGTAAACATTATGACATCTATTCTTTTAAAAATACTACATAAAATTTTCTATATGTAACATAGCAAATACATGTCCCAAGTTTGTATTTCAGAATGCCCGACATCTTCCCCACCATCCTCACATTAGTATTAAACTTTTACAGTGTAGGACACTGCTAAGACTGAAAATGGTGTGCTGTAATGCTATGGCATTCAAAGGGTTTATTTCTGTTAGGAGGACAAAATACAAATAAGGAAAATAATAATGATTGTGTTTAGGATATACTGAATGTAGTTTCTATTGACACTTCTTCAGTCTTTACATCTCTATTGGGGTTCATTCCTCTCTGATTTCAATGCATAGTCTCTGTGAATTGACCAGATGTTCTATTATTGTGATAACAGAACTTTCTAACTTTAATCTGACTGCCTCCAACACAGGATATCAGAAAAGGAACAAGTCACTAAAGCCCTAAAGAGATTAGATGCGATAAATGTACTATAAAGTAGAAGAGGAATGGAGACGATGGGTAAATTTCCATTTGTCTGAATCAGAGATCTTTACTAAGCACAGTATATAGCCCAAAGAGGCAGCTGTGTGCATTGGAGGACCACAGAAAGTGTTTAAACAAAATGATGGGCAGCAATTACAAAGAGTATTTTAGGAACACAGGTTTTTCACAGTACAGGTCATAAGGAAGTGATCTCTTATGGCTATAGTAAAGAATGAAAGAACTTGTATCAGGAAAACAAAGAAGAAACATTGCAAGAAAGGAATAAATTGAGAGTATTTGAGAAGAGACAGTTAGTAACTGAAGTATTTTTCTCCTGAGGATCTGAGAAGATAATGTAACTGTTGCTAAAGACAGACATAGAAAGAAGAATCTGGCTTGTTTTTAAGGACTTTAATTACGAGAAGAGGGAACCATTAGGACTTTGATTTCCCAGTTCTGAGCATTTCCACCTCTACCAAAAGAAAAATGTATATATTCATATGAATTGTGGTGTTAAAGCTGATAGGTAAGCTAGATGTAGTAGCTCATTCTGTAATCCCAGCCTTCAGGACCAGGCAAGTTAGCCTGGTCCACATGCTGATTTTTTTTAGGTCAGTTAAAGAGAGGAGAGGTCAGAGAAGGGAGAGAAAATGAATAGATTGGTAGGTGGGGTAGAGCTCTATGTTCTGCTTTTCCTCGTCGGGACATTTAGACAGTGGCATACAACTTTAAAGAATAGACTGAGGAAAGTGGTCAGTTGTTAGAGTCACTTGATGCTCTAACACAGGACCTGGAGTCAGTTCCCAGCACCCATGTGATGGCATACAACCACCGTAACTCCAGTTCCAGGGAGTCAGACACCCTTTTCTGGTTACTGAGTACCAGGTATACACATAATAAACAAACATACAAGCAGGCAAAACAGTCTCACACATAAAACTAAATAAATCTTGTTAAAGAGAAACAAAGGAAAAAGAAAACAATTCACTTTATAAAAATAAGTTGTCTTATTAATAGTAAATTTATTATATCTGTCTTAGGAGCTTTTTATTATTCTGCTGTTGCTATGTGTTTTGTTATTTGGATGCAGAGAAAGTAGATAGGAGGAAATAACATCCATTTGATTACTGGTTCTGGTTAGTTTTTTTGGTTTGGTTTTGGGGGTTTTTGTTTGTTTGGTTGGTTTTTTGGTTTCTTTTTTTTTTTTTTCTTTTTTTTGGTTTTTTCGAGACAGGGTTTCTCTGTCTTGTTTTGGAGGCTGTCCTGGAACTCACTCTGTAGACCAGGCTGGCCTTCTGGTTAGGTTTTTTTAAATTCAGTGACCATTTCATTAGGATTTGAAAAGAAAGCAACAGGACACATAAGCTGTCTTATCTTTACAGCTGCTAGATAGAAGGAGATGGAGAAGAGGAGAGAGAGTCTTGAGTTAGGTCCAAGACAGCAGAAAGGCTCAACAGTGGCATCTATAAGCAGCTTTGCAGTTGTATTGGGCAGTTGGGAGCTCTGAGAATCTTTTGGTGTTTTGAGACAGGATCTTACCATGTGGCTAGCCCTGGCTCTCCTGGAACTCACTGTGGTGCTTCTGCCTCCTGAGTTCTGGGAATAAAGGTGTGTGCTACCACATCTGGCTAGCCCCAAGAATCAGGACAAGCATGCTTAAGCTTTTGGCCAGTACCCAAAGAGAAGAGGAAAGGAAGACGGAGAGATGTCTCAGTGGTTAAGAGTTCTTGTACTTCTTGCAGAGGACCTGAGCTCAGTTGTCAGCACCCATATGGTGCTCACGGTCATCCATAAGTCCAATTCCAGGGGATCCAGTGAGCCAGGCACACACAATATACACATACATTCATGCAGGTAAAACACCTATTCACCGAAAATAAAATAAATCTAAAAAGGAAAAGAGCAAAAATGGCTAGCTGCCAGATGGCTCGGCAGGCAAAGCTCTGCCATGCAAGCCTGGCGATCTGACCTCTGGAAAGGCAGAGAGCCGGTGTCACCTGGTTGTCATTTAACCTTCACATGTTTGTGCACAGATAATAATGATGGAGATTTTTAAAAAAAGAAACAAACGTTAATACTTTCTGTGCTAAAATTCAGGAAAAGTGGGTAAGCTTAGTGGTAAAGTTCTGCAAGTAATTGCCTTGGTCACTAGTTTTATGATAGTGTTTCTGTAAGTTCTCAAAAAAATAAATTTAAATGTTAATGTGTCTTCCTAATTGTTTATTTATTTATTTGGAGCATGGCATTTCACTGTGTTGCTTAGGCTGGTCTTGAACCCCTTAACTCAGCATCCTTCATGCTAGGGGTACAGTCACATTCCTGTGTTTCCCAGCCTACGTTTCTGCTTAAGGTTCTTCTTTTTAAAGCCAACAACCAATATCAGCCATGATTTCTCTTGCATTTTGTGTATTTCGTAGTATTTGGGGTTTGTTTTATTTTGGGGTGTTTTGGGTTTTGGGGGGTTTTTGTTTTGTTTTTTGGTTTTTGTTTGTTTTTTGTTTGAGACAGTATCTCGCTAATAGTTGTAAGTGTCCTGGAATTCACTGTGCAGACCAGGCTGGTTTCAAAGTCACAGAGATCCTCCTTCCTCTGCCTCCCAATGCTAGGATTCAAGGTGTTTGCCATCAAGCCTGGCCCTGGAAAACGTTTTTATCAGTGCGTATTCAGGGGTGGGTAAATCCACATATTAGTATATTACATATACTTGTTTTGGAGGCTAAATAGTAACTATGTGTAGCTGTTCTCCGTGTTTGAGAAGACAATGACTAATTACTATGTTTTCATATATACTTTCTGATACAATGTGGGTCTGTCAAAGTTCTCACATAATGTATAAAGGAAAAGGATTTTTACTTACCTACACTAGAAACTTCCCCTCTTCCTTCTTGGTAGCATGGTGTGCTTTGTTATAAAACCTGAAGTGGCTGTGAGACCTCTTGTAAATTCTGTTTCTGTCTAGCCCTGCCCTTCCCTTTCATCTGCTTTCTGCCTCTTGTTTTCTCCTCACTCCCTCCTTTGTCTTTCCTCTTTTGTACTTCTCTCTATCTCTCTCCAGTATTAACTGAGGTTAAAGTGCCTTGTGATCGTTTTCTAAAAGCTCTTTGGGTGGGTTTCTAACTCACCACTAAACGTGTATCTTCTTTTAAAATTTGCAGAAAACAGAAGTGACTATGCTCTTGTACATAGCAGACAATCTAGCCTGTTTTCCATACCAGACTCAGGAAGAGCCGTTGTTTATAATGCATCACATAGACATTACACTCTCTGTTTCCGGTAGTAATCTATTGCAGTCATTCAAGGAGGTAAGTTACACATATTGCTATTCTTTTTGTTTGATTTTGGTTTTCAAGACAGGGTTTCTCTGTTTCACCCTGGCTGTCCTGAAACTCACTCTGTAGACCAGGCTGGCCTTGAACTGAGAGATCCACCTGCCTATGTCTACCTGGCAGTAAAGGTGTGCCACTACATCAGCATATTGCTACACTTAAATGTATCTGCCCAAGTGCAGACATGCTAGTTTTGTTTCTCACTATTCTTTCTACAGGCATATAAAGCCTTTCTAAATGAACTTATGAAATCTGGGCAGTACTTGAACTGGGAGACATGCGTCGCTATTTCATTTCTACTCAGTTCTAAAACCATCCCATTTCCAGAGTTTCTGTACTTTCTACACATATGGACTGTTCTATTGATAGGTCATCCCACTTTTTCCCTCCCACTTTAAGGACTAACAGAGTGTTTTCTTTAATCATGTATCTACTTGAGCCCTATTAGGGACCATTGCCATTCTGCTAATGTTGTGGTGCGTGATAGATCCTAAGACTGGTGTGAGCATACATGGATGTGGATGGATAAGTGTCTGGTGCGTAGCTTACACCACTGTACTTATCCTTCCACTGAAGCATCTTAATGCAGTTGGCATGCACTAAGTTTGTCTTTTCTGTCTCAACTCTTAAGTAGAAATATAATTAATTATGAATGTACCTGATCTAGCTCTAGGCAGGATACATTCTTTAAAACTTGAATGAAATATTTTCATATGCCTGCTAATCCAATTAGATCTCATTTCACAAAATAGTACCACTCAAAACTCAACCTGATAATACTAATAACTGGAACCTAAGGAAATTCCAGGAGTGCCTGCTCTGCTGTGGACCACAGAACAGCAGCACTGTTTCACCTGAGCTTGATACAGCCGCAGAGGCTGAAGCCTCACCTTGCTCCTGCTCAGTCAGGTGCAGTTTATAAAGGCAGCCTCTAGGGTCTGAGTGTGCACGATACAGTTTGAGAAATTCGTGACTTTCTAGCAATTCTAGCTCTCATGTTCTCTTTACTTTTAAGGATGTACTTAGAAATGTGTTTCCTGCTATTTTGCAACAGTTTCAATTTTGAATAATTGCTTTTACAATTTGGTTTTCTCAGTGTGACCCCCACCACCATAAATCAGCTCTTTCAAAGAAAGTTTTCAGAAAGTAAAGAGAAACAGGGTTTACTAACAGAAGAAAAATTGTGTGATGTCTTGCTAAGAAAACTCTTGAAAGGGGTAGTTAGATGGAATCCTGGGGTGTTTAAGCCCACCATAGTCTCACTTAAACTATAAGTGTTGCTCTTATTCTACAATGGCTTGCATATGTAACAAATTGTTTTTCATACAGAATGATTTCCTCTTTCTTTCAGTCTATGGTAAAGGACAAACGGAAAGAAAGAAAAACATCACCTGCTAAGGAGAACGAGTCCAGTGAGAGTGAAGAGGAAGTTTCCAGGCCTCGGAAGTCTCGGAAGCGGGTGGATTCAGATTCCGACTCAGACTCCGAAGACGATGTAAACTCAGTGATGAAATGTCTACCAGAAAACTCAGCCCCTTTAATTGAATTTGCAAATGTTTCCCAGGGTATTTTGTTACTCCTTATGTTAAAACAACATTTGAAGAATCTCTGTGGATTTTCTGATAGGTGAGTTTATATAAGCAATAAGAAAGCAAACATACACAGTTTGTGTACATTAAGATGTGCTCCATTTAAACATCCATGGGCTGGGGAGTAGATTCAGGTTTGGTTCATTTTATTGCTATGTATTAGTCCTCTGTTGTAAATCATTATTCAGGTTTGTCATCCCCTGTGTCCCCCCGTGTCCCGTCGTTGTCACTGCCCCCCCCCATTTGGACCTTTTTTTCAATACTGAAAGGGAAAACATACTTCTTAACTCAGTATATTCCACATGTAAAGGACTTCCTTCATTGATTTCTGTAAAAATTCTTCATTAGATATTCAGTCTAGTTTTAAAATATATCACAATTTTAGGGTTGTAAAATGCTATGCAATAAGAGCAAATATAGACTACACAGAACTCTTAATAGGACCCCAAATAGGCTTTCTAAAGTAAAGATACAGTTCTGTCTGAAGCCATTGGTGAATTTTGAGCTTTTCACGGTCATTGGAACCTTGGATTTAAAAAAAAAATCACCAAGTTGGGGCTGGAATGATGGCCCAGGGGTTTAGTCTCTTACCGAAGACTCAACTTCAGTTCCCAGCACCCACAAGTATCTCCAGCTCCAGGAGACCTGGCAGCTTCTTCTGGCCTCAGCAGACACTGCACACATATGGTAGACACACACACACTCTCTCTTTCTTTCTCTCTCTCTCTCAAATTTTTTTAGATCACCAAGTCAAATATTAATATTAATAACCAGCTGGAAAGCCTATACGTCTTAGCATTACTGTTGCTGTGGTGAAACACCACGACCAAAGCAACCTGAAGAGGAAGAGGGTTGTTTGGCTTGTGCTTCCACACCACTGTTCATTGCTGAAGGAAGTCAGGACAGAACCTGGAGACAGGAGTGCTGCTTCCTGGAGAGGAAGAGGGTTGTTTGGCTTGTGCTTCCATACCACTGTTCATTGCTCAAGGAAGTCAGGACAGAACCTGGAGACAGGAGTGCTGCTTCCTGGAGAGGAAGAGGGTTGTTTGGCTTGTGCTTCCACACCACTGTTCATTGCTGAAGGAGGTCAGGACAGAACCTGGAGACAGGAGTGCTGCTTCCTGGCTTTCTCTTCATGGCTTGTTCAACCTGCTCTCTCATAGAACCCAGGACTACCAGCCCAGGGACGGAGCCACCTACAATGGTCTGGGCCCTCCTGCATTGATCACTAATTAAGAAAATGCTTAACAGCCTTGCCTTCAGCTTACTTTTTGCAAGCATTTTTCTCAGTTGAGGGCCCCTCCTTCTCTCCAATGACTCTAGCTTATAGCAAATTGAAACAACCCCTCCCCCCCACACAGTGTGTTGTATATAAGGGGGCATTTGGTGCTAAAGTGAGCATTTCCATAACTGATGAATATACATAGCTCCATAATGAAACATGTGGTTATTGGTGTGCCTAACACCAATAAGGGACAGAGAGATTTCTTATTTGTCAGCTGTTGCCACAGGAGAGGTTGCACAGTGTAGCCAGAGCTTCCACTCTTTTCAAGAGGTGTCAAAAAATCATCCACTCTGCTTAATCTAGTCTGAAGATGAGGCCAAGGCCTTGTGTTTGCTATGTGTGTACTGTGTCCCTGAGAGCTGCTGCCTGCCCTAGGTGTGAGATGCCAGTAACTAATTTAGAATAATTTTGAGCAGTGGGAAGTCTTGGGAAAGAGTGGGAAACAGTTTCGGAGACACTAGTAATCTGAAACTAGTTTGTAAGCAGTGTTTCTGGCTACCACGTAGGCAGTGAATAAGCAAAAAATCAAGTGAGGGAGGGGCTGCTGAGATAAGTCAGTGGATAAAGAGGCACTTGCCGCCAAGCCTGACAGTGTGAGAGCCATCCTCAGAACCAACATGTTGGAAAGAGAACTAATTCCACAAGACATCCTCTGACATCCACATGTGCACTGTGCCATGCATGTGCACACACGTACACAAAATAATAGCAGATCAATGTAAAACGAAAGAAGTCAGACCACTGAGATGACTCAGTGCATAAAGGTGCCTGCAGCCGTGCCTGGCAAGCTACGTCCAGTCCCCAGGAGCCACACTGAAAGGAGAGAACTGACACCCGTGAGTTGTCCTCTGACCTCCACTCATGCGCCAAAGTGAACTCATATACCACAGACACACACAAATAAATGCTCAAGTTTCTTTTCACAGAAAAGAACTAAGTTAGCAGGCAACCCAGTTAGATAGGCTCAACTGTAAGAAAGCTTCCCTGTTACCATACTCACAGTCTATAAATTAGATGCAAGAAACAAATTTCATTAAAATGATGCCTTCTGCTTGTAATTGGGTTTCTCTGGGTCTGTTGCATCCTGAGCCAGGTATCTTTTCCATGCCTGTCAATATAGATACTGATGAAAACAAAAGAACATTGTTAATATTTGCTTTTTCTTTTCTCTTTTCATTGATTGAAATCTCCATGATTTAAAAATTGAGTTATTACTAAGAAAGAACTAGAGTCAGTTTGAGTATGTGCCTGAACTTTTTTAAAACTCTGGTTTTGTATTTCCAAAACAGTAAAATTCAGAAATATTCTCCATCTGAATCTGCAAAAGTATATGATAAAGCCATTAACCGAAAAACAGGGGTTCATTTTCATCCCAAACAAACACTGGACTTCCTGCGAAGTGACATGGCTAATTCCAAGCTAACGGAGGATGTGAAGAGGAGCATAGTAAGGCAGTACCTAGACGTGAGTACCGAGTGAAAACACGGAGAGCCAGCCTCACCGGCTGTCAGGGCTAGCTTTCCCACTGCGTCCACGGCAACACAGTTACACTACCTTTGTAAACGGTCTGTGAATTACTTTAGCAAAAGATGAAATATTATTCAGTGGATTACATGACTTGCATTCTTAAAAGTTAAAACCGTGATTAGTCATTCACTTGCCTTCTTTGGCCATTTTTTTCTCTCTCCCCCTCCCTCCCTCCCTTCTTACCCCCAGCCTTTCTTTCTCTGTCTGGTATCTCTGTGTTAGCTCTGGCTATCCTAGGACTTAATATGTAGTATGTCGACTGGGCTGGCCTTGAACTCATAGAGATCCACCTGCCTCTATATCCTAGGTGCTCAGATTAAAAGTGTGCACTACCATACCCAGCTTTTCTTGTATTTTTACATGAGTAATCCAAGTATTCATATTCTTGGGTGCTGTGTGTGTGTGTGTGTGTGTGTGTGTGACAAATATGTAAGTGCATCTTCTTTAAAATGTCTTTAAAGATCTAAGCTTGCTAACAGGTTCCTATAATACTAGCACATAGGAGCCTGAGATGGGAGGGTTGTAAATTGAAGAGCAACCTGGGCTATGTAGCAAGTTCCAGGCAAGCTTTGGGACCCTGTCTCAAAAAAGTACCCTCCCCCCCCCCAAAAAAAGGATTGTAGAATAAGCTGAGTATAGCAGCACAAGCCTTTCATTCCAGCACTGAGTCCAAGGCCAGCCTTGGCTACATAGGTAGCTTGAAAACAGCTATACATGTAAGACCACACCCAAAATACCAGCATATGTGTAGAGGCAGACAATAAAAATCAAGATTGCCGGGTTTAGGGCGTCTGTTTGAATGATGAAAGTCTTCTGGAAGTGATGGAGGGTGGTAAGGGCTGCACAGTGCAGTGGAGGCACCTAAGACCTGGAGACTGTGCACATGAACTAGCGGAAATCTTGAACTCTGTGTGTGGTTTGCCACAATGAGACTTAAAATGCTATTTGGGGAATATGTTTAGAGAGCTGTCCTAGGGCCAGGCGGTGGTGGCGCACGCCTTTAGTCCCAGCACTCAGGAGGCAGAGGCAGGCGGATCTCTGTGAGTTCGAGGCCAGGCTGGACCGACAGCCTCCAAAACAATACAGAGAAACCCTGTCTCGTAAAACCAGAAAGAAAGGAAGGAAGGAAGGAAGGAAGGAAGGAAGGAAGGAAGGAAGAAAGAAAGAAAGAAAGAAAGAAAGAAAGAAAGAAAGAAAGAAAGAAAGAAAGAAAGAAAGAAAGAAAGCTGTCCTAGGGGACTAGATTGATGACTCAGTAGTTAAGAGCACTGGATGCTCTTCCATAGGACCTGGGTTCAATTCCCAGCATCCACATGGCAGCTCACAACCGTCTATAATGGGATTCATTGCCCTCTTCTGGCATATAGACGTACATGCAGACAGAGTGCTCAAATACATAAATACATAAATCTTTAGAAAAAAGAAAGATGTCCTAAAATTTTTTTTCACATTATAATTTTCTTAGAGTAACTAACATGAGTTCTATAGTTGTTATTTTAACCAAAGACAAATAAATGTACAGCATGGTTTTCATACTATTACCTTTTCAATTTTTAATTTTTAAAGTATTCATAATTTGCTTGTCATAGAATGAGGCAAGCAGAAACTGAAAGATAGTCAGTTCTTGTCCCCTGATGCTTGAGGACTCAGGTCTGCCTCCAGCAAACTGTGGGTCTTGAGCCAGGTCTATCCAGTTGCCTAAAATTGTAATGAAACGGTCATGTTCACTCTATATGATTTCATACAACAGTGGGAGAGTAGTAATTATGAAAGGAACCATATGGTCACCAATCCAAACACATTGCCTATCTGTCTTGCCTTTTTACAGAAAATAATTGTCAATCCCTGATTGACATGTGGGTCTGGAGTGACTCTCTTACCCACTGTAAACTTCTAGCACAGAAGATATTCAAGTATTCAATGGTGTTGTTTAAAATATTTACTTAACACTCTCAATCTTTTTTCAGTTTAAACTTCTCATGGAACATCTGGACCCTGATGAAGAAGAAGAGGAAGGCGAGGTGTCAGCCAGCACGAATGCTCGGAATAAAGCAATTACCTCGCTGCTTGGAGGAGGCAGCCCTAAAAATAACACAGCAGCAGAGACAGAAGATGATGAAAGTGATGGGGAGGATAGAGGAGGAGGCACTTCAGGGGTGAGGCGGAGGAGGAGTCAACGTATTTCCCAGCGTATTACGTAAAATGATTTTTATGTGCTTATATATGTCAGTCTATTAAATGTACACCAAGTAATGTAATACTTATAAAACAAAACATTTTGTAGATAGAGATTCTCTACTTAACCATTTATACATCCTTTTGTAGAAAGTTTAACATAAAAGATAATAAAAACAAACAGAAATGAGATTTATCCCGCATAAAGGGTTAATAATTTTTTTGGATTGTATTAATGTGTGCTATCCTTTTTATTGTTGCTAAGTTTTATGTAGCTTTATGGTTTATATGTACATATAATTTTATATATCAAGAGTAAAGACACGGGTACAAATTAAAAGTTATATGGTTTTACAAGTATATGTTAACCCCTTGGCGCTGGCGGTCACGGTGCGTCTCATTGCCGGCAATGGAAGTGTGCCGGGAAATCCCAACTCCCGGCGTCAAGGGATTAAAAGCAATAAAAACAATAATTTCACTAAAATTCTTTTGTGTAACACTTGGTCTTTTTTCCCCTCCCAATGTTTTAGTCATTGAGAAGGTCAAAACGAAATTCAGACTCTACGGAGTTGGCAGCACAGATGAATGAAAGTGTTGACGTCATGGATGTCATCGCTATTTGCTGTCCAAAGTACAAAGATCGACCACAAATTGCAAGAGTAGTACAGAAAACCAGCAGTGGCTTCAGTGTTCAGTGGATGGCAGGCTCCTACAGTGGCTCCTGGACAGAGGCTAAGCGCCGCGATGGCCGCAAACTGGTGCCTTGGGTAGACACTATTAAAGAGTCAGACATTATTTACAAAAAAATTGCTCTAACGAGTGCTAATAAGCTGACTAATAAAGTTGTTCAGACTTTACGATCCCTGTATGCCGCCAAGGACGGGACTTCCAGCTAATGAATTTGTACATGCAGCCAAATTTACAGGAATTTTTTTAAAAGGCAAAAAAAACTTGAAATATCAACATTCTGGCAAAAAAAAAAATCAGTTTTTTGAAGCGTGGAACCTGGGATGCAGGAACAAAGGAAGGAATGTTGGGCAGACATTTTTGTGGGAGCTCCCTTCGCTGTTGTGCAGCAGAAACGTTTCTCGGTTCGTTTTTACTCCCACTGTATTATAGTTTAACAAAATTGTTTATATCTTGGAAAAAAGTTTCTGTTTAAAAAATAAACAAGTGAATGTTGGAAATGAGTCTGTTAATGTTCTTAATAAAGTGTTCTTGGAGTTGCATCTAAGCGATGGCTTTCTTTAGCTTAGCCCAGTTTCCAGGGAAGCACCGTCTCCAGGCTGTAAAATGGCAGAGTCTCCTGGACCTCTAATTTATTCTGTTGAGAACAAAGCATGCAGTATCTGTGACCTATCTGCAGAAGGAGTTTTTGTAAATGTAGATTTTGTTGTATTAGGTCACCCTGAAAACAATACAAAAAAAGGGATCCCCAGGCCATCTGGTGGAGCAAATACTGCAATAAATTTTTTTACTTCTCTTTGTTACTTGTCTGTTTCCATTTGAATTTCTTATTGTAAAGATCTGTTTAAATCCATTTATATTATTTTGCAGTCTTATGTAAAATTTATTATATCATTGGTTTTCAAAGCAGAACATAAAGTATTGTTTATACAGTTTGTACAGGCTGACTTCTGATAATTGCTATCTATTATTTTCATTCCCATAAGAGGGTGTAAACAGCTCCAGGGTTTATTGTATCCTGCAATATTTAGTATTAACTATATATGATTTAGCACTGTGCCAAACCCATTTTCAAGAGTACATTTTGATATAAAAAGAAACTATAGTTTATTCCTTGTATGCTTCCATTTCTTTCTAGTGATGTCATGATGGTAATACTTATTTTTTAAACCATGGGGAAAGGTAACAATTCTGCTATTTTGGAAAAACAGCATTTCTCTTAAAGTGACGCCATGTTATTTTAGAAATAGAGTTGAAATAAGTATGACACTTCCTAGTTAAACACACTACATTTTGACACGCTATTTTTTAATGCTGAGAGTAATTTTACTAGTTGGGATATTCATTTTGTAGCCTAAGAGTTTTATACATGTTTTCAGAACAATTGTCATATAGATTAGTTACTACAAATACCTCAACTAAATTGGGAGAAGGATATTATATGTACTGATTTTTAAATGACCTCTAAAATGTTAATTTTATGAAACCAGCAAGTAAATGAACCTATTCAGTTTGTGAGGAAGAGTGACTGCCACAAAATTTCTCTTTGTGAACACCTATTAAACACTATGAAAATACCTCCAAACTCTACTTCCTATGTGGGATCTTTCAGAACGCCTTGTTGAAGGCTGTGTTCATTTTCTTCCCCTGACTGCATGGTCTTTCCCTTTAACTGTGCATTCTTTATGAGGAAACTACAGTGGGTTTTCCCTGGAGTGTTTGCATCAAAAGAAGACTCAAGGTAGCTTATAAACACAGCAATCTATCAGTAAGGGTAAAATACTATCTAGAGAAAATATAAAAGTCCCTCCTAGAGAATACTAAATAAACTGAGTTTAAAAGCCAACTCTTAAGTGCTTTGTGTCTGGCGATGCTTGCTGTCTCTCACTTCTCACAATATGCCACGATATTTTGTTCCCATTTTGGAGATGAGGATGATAGGCGCAGAGCATTCAGTCTCAACAGTGTTGAAATCTGGAATTGGCACACCTGTGCTGCATGACTTTGCATGTGTGCCAAGCATTAAGCTGAGATCCTACTGAGAAGAAACCCTTCCCCAAAAGATATCTTGTCTACCTAGGAATGCAAGAATTTTCATTTTATTTTCTGAGACATTGTATCACTGTGTAGCCCATGCAGGCATGGAACTAACTATACAGCCCAGGCTGGCCTCAGATTCATAGTTCCCTTCTCACCCTCCTGTGACTTAGAACTATAGGCATGCATGCACACATACCTGACTGGAACCCTATGTAAAGTCAGCCTTAGAGTTGAGTAATAAGTTTCCTTGGGCAGAGGTGGGTTACTGTTTGCCATTTATTAGAATTTTGGGGGTTCAGAAATTCTGGGACTTTCGGTAACTTCTAAGCTGTAAGTCTGATGTGAACAAAGTGATGAGAGTTTGACTCTTCTAGATGTAACCAAAGCTTTCAAAAAGTTGAAGGTATCTCAAAGATGCCCTTTTTTAGATGTTAACACTGAAGTTAAGACCTTGGTAGTCAAGCATAGAAAAGTAAACTTCAGGCATATGGGGATTGACAGCTCAGATTTACTCTGTTGATTAACTACTATAGATTAGTAAATTGTATTGATTTATATGCTGGAAATGCTCGGGGCCAAGAGTGTAACAGGTGGTGTTCTTGGCATTTGCGAGGCCCTGTGTTGTCTGCAACACCCCTCCAAAAGAGACTGCAGCCGGGAATGGTTAATCTCAGCACTTTTTGAGAGGCAAAAGCATGCAGATTTCTGAGTTCAAAGCCAGCCCGGTCTACTTAGTGAGTTCCAGGCCAGATAGGGCTACTCGGTAAGACCCTGTTGAAAAAAAGAGAAAAGAAAATCTTTCAAGTATACTTCTCACTAATCTATATTTTAACACACTCAAATTATCCTATTTTGAGCTACCCATATGAAAATATACATAACAGAAAAGTCAGAAGTTCATACAATTTTCTAGAATTCAATAATCTTAAACACCATTTTTATAGAAAAATAGCATATAGCTTACTTCACTAAGTGTGGCTATTTGACTTGTTTGCAAGTTACTCAAACATACCAGCAGGTTTTTCTGATGAAGACAGGTAAGTCCTCTTTTCATGCGCAGGTGCATGTGCACATGGGTGGAGGCCAAGGTTGCTGTGCTTGACTCTCTGGTGGGTGCTGAGGATCTGAACTCAGGACTACATGCCTGCTTAGCAAGCATTTTACCAAATGAGCCATCTCTTAGGCCCCTCAAGGAGGGAGTTTTCCCTAATGAACTTCCCAGAGTTTAACTTAGGAAGTAAATGGAGGGACTGGCATTTTCTTTGCTCTCAATTTTAGGTTCACTAGAGTGAAATCCAAGTAGGCTGCATCTCCCGAACTGGAAAAGACAAAAGAATAAGCTTTTTGTTTGTTAGCACAGACGGTCAGTCTATGTAGTGCTGCCTCCCTAGTGCTGAGATTAAAGTGTGAGTCACCACATTTAAAAGTCATCTAATTCCTCCACCAAATACTAATCTGTGAAGCAGTGGATAGTTTGTGCTATCTTTGTTATTCCATGACAGAGACTGCCTAGCATGGGTAAAGAGAAGAAAACAACTTACCTATTTGGACGTTTTGCTGTTTGCCTTGTGTTCAGTTTTGGCTAGTATGTTTAATGCTCTGTGTAACTCTCATCAGTAGAAGTATATTTATTGCATGTTGATTTTTGCTAAATTTGAATTTCTTTTTCTAAACATGCCCCTTGTTCTATTGGTTCTTTATGAGAAATTGGATTAAAATAATTGAATGACAATTGGATATGATAGATCTCTAATCAGACAAATGTGTTTGTGTAATGTATTGACTAACAGTTATTAAAAACCCTGTAAGTAACTCAGATAATGCCATTGTCTCTGGAGATTAGGCAGAGGATCTCAGTTGAGAATAGCCTAAGCAACTCAGCTTTCTGTCTCAGAAAGTAAGGCCAGAAGTCTGTGTGCAGTGCAGTGTGTAACTCATTGTCTTCTGTGGTCCTAGGTTCAGTCCCTGACCACGGGTAACTACCATGAAACCACCTTTCCTTTCAAAAATATCAATAATGCATGGCTTACCTGCTCAAAGTAAGGTAGTGTGCCTTCTCATTGAAGAAAAAAAATTGTTAGTGGAAACTCCACATGCCCAGCATTCTTATCTCAAACACTGAATTTCAGACCATTTTTAAATACTTCATGCATCCCCTGACAAAGGCATTTGAGCAAATTCTAGGCACATTGTTTATGACTATGTTATCTTTAAATGTAATCCTCACTTGCTAGCAAGTGTTCAGTCTCCAGCTATCTGGCTGGTTATGGTGATGGGCAGCTGCAGTCCCAACTCCCAGGGTGCTGAGGCAGGGGGATCATTTGAACCCAGTTCAAGACAAACATTCAGAACAGTAAACCTCATCCAAAAAGAAAAAATCCATCCTCCCACTTGAGGTTCTTCATCTGTCTTTATTGTCTTAATTGCAAAATGTCCTTATAAAGGAAGTTTATTTTCTTGGGTGTTTTAAGAAAATAGTTCATTTCTAATAGAGGGCTACAGTTTTCTGTTTCTTAGCTGAATTACAGGTTTGAGAGATCTCCAAGTTCACTAATGTTTGAGCTTGTTTAACAAGGTTAGAGGTGCCCTAGAGATGGAATGTGAGCAAGGTCTAGTTTTCAGGAGATAGTCACGTTATTTGTCCCTTTGCTTTCAAGCTGCAAATACCATGCTTGCAACTGGATCCAGTACTTGCAGCCAGAGGTTGGTAGATGTCTGAGTTGTTCATTGCTGCATAGAGGAAGCAGATTTTCAGGCTGACTTTCATGTGTTTACACGTGTGCTGTGCTTCCTGCTGAACCGGACTTCAAGCCTTTCATGTGTGACTTTTCTCAGCAACGGTTTAATCTGTCACGACCTTAGAAAGTTATTTTCTGTCTATTCAGCTGGAATTTTACACTTTCTTCCACTATGAGATGATAGCATACATTTTTCAATTTAACCTTTGATTTAGAAATGTAGAACACAAAAAAATTATAAAACCCAAATGAAATACTGAATCTCTTTATTCCATAATTTTAAAATATATATGGACATATGAGGGGGATCTGAGAAATTACTTATTCTTGGTTATCTTAAGTATTCTCCATTCATAATTTGCCTTTAGAGCATTTGATGAGTTAGAAAAGTCCTTTAGAAGATAGAATTAATTCATACTCAATATCGAACACATCACTTCAAGACATCACAGTTGTCCCATCCCAGTTCCAAAAGTGCCATTTTAGAGATGGCTATGACAAAAGCATTTCCTCTTACAATAGAAGTGAGCCGATGTGGTGCCCACATACTGTAACTTAGTCCTAAATAGCAGCATAAGGCCCCTACCTACAAGATCAGTACAAGGAAGCTGCATCTTGGAAGGGCTTAATTGGGCCTCCTGAGAAAGCTAAAAAGGTAGGCTACTTAACGACTAAGCTTTGCTCTTGCTTTTTTTCCCCAAAAGACCCACTTTTCACAGATTTTTATAGTATCTGCCATACTGTTAGATAAATGGAGAATGAAAAATTGTATTTTTACTGTTTCTATTTTTTTAACTTTGATATAGAGGATTAAGACGGATTGACTTTTAAGTTATATTTGAGGTCAGAAGACATAGTTTGAAGCCATGTGTTTCTTAAACAGTGTAAAATGAAGTTTCATAAATAAAAATCACCTAGCATATTATGTGAGCTTAAACCCCTAGCTTTGTTGTGTGGTTTATACAGGGACCTTCAAAGTGAAGTCTTCTTTGAATGGAAACAGCATATTAGGTAGAGAAATGGGTTTGCATGGAGTTCTGTATTAAAAGATGAAGCTAAGAGAATAAGGAAAACCTGGCTAGGTGGTAAACTGCCATCCTAGCCCTTGGAAAACAAGTCATCAAGACTACATAGTGAGACCCTCTCTCAAACAGCGTGTGCATTGTGACGATTTAGACAATTTCAATAATTATACAATTTGACCATTTATATGTAAAAGTATTTAAAGGGATAAAGCAATTCCTTGCCTGTATTTGGGACAAATCAAAGCTCACTCTGCTACATGCAGTTTTTAAGGGTATCAAGATGAGAACATTTCAAATCTCAAAGATAGCCCCTGACCCAGGGTGGGAGTGGTTGGCATCAATGATAAGATTGACAGAGTTACAAATACAATTTGACAGTTGTCTGAATGGGGCCAATTAGAACAAGTGTGAAGGATAGCTAGCAAGTTCCTCTGACTTAAATGACAATGTTCAGTTGTCACCATGTTCAAAGTTTGTGCCCATGGAACATTCTGAAGATGTCAAAAGGTAGAATACACATCTGTATGGCACTTTGAGATGGGAGCCTGGGCTGGGCTGTGTTTGTGAGTCATCAGCATGTGCTACAGAGGACAAGTAGCCTGGAGCCAAGGATGGACCTCAGAGGCACTCAGGGTATGACAAAAGAAAATGAAGTTTGTGGAGGAAAAGAAAAAAAGCCAGTGTTGGAAGAATACAGAAACCAAGATGGGAAAATGGTAGGTCTTCGTTCATGTTGTAAATTTTAACCTTAAGGATACTGATTTTAGAGAGGGTGAGAGCAAAAGCACACTTGCATGTGAGTTGGAATTAGGAAATGAAAATCTTTGGAAGATTGGCAGGGGAGAATGAAATTCTGAAGAGCTGGGGAGGGAGCAGGAAAGGGAGTGGCGTGTCATAGAACACTGGAAAGAGTTTGAGTAGGGTGTGGAATGCAAGGTGCTGTCTGTCACTTAAGCAGTTGTAATGTCAAACTACATGGCTGTGTTTATTTTCTCCAGTGGTGTTCAGCTACCCTCCAATGTGTATTTGTCATGGAGACAGGACTTAATGGAGAGCTAAAGTGAGAAGAAATTGGAGGACTGAGCTTCACAGGTCTCTGAATTGGAAGAGCATGTGGGATGAGACTAGCAAAAGTGGAGTAATGTAATGATGCATCATATGGTGGTCACACTGTGTCTAATCCACCATGATCAAGTAGACTTCATTCCAGGGGGGTGCAGGGATGGTTCAACATACGAAAATCTATCAATGTAATCCACCATATAAAAAAGCTGAGGAACAAAAATCACATGATCATCTCACTAGATGCTGAAAAAGCCTTTGACAAAATCCAACACCCAATTCATGGTAAAGATCTTGGAGAGATCTGGGATAACAGGAACATATCTAAACATGATAAAAGCTATATACAGCAAACCAACAGCCAACATCAAACTAAATGGACAGAAACTCAAGGCAATTTCTCTAAAATCAGGAACAAAACAAGGCTGTCCCCTTTCCCCATACCTCTTCAATATTGTACTTGAAGTACTAGCTAGAGCAATAAGACAACAAAAGGAGATCAAGGGGATACAAATTGGAAAGGAAGAGGTAAAACTTTCACTATTTGCAGATGATATGATAGTTTACATAAGTGACCCAAATAACTCTACCAGGGAACACTTACAGCTGATTAACACCTTCAGCAAAGTGGCAGGATACAAGATCAACTCAAGAAAATCAGTAGCCCTACTATGTACAGAAGATAAGAGGGCTGAGAAAGAAATCAGAGAAACATCATCCTTTACAATTGCCACACACAAGATAAAATACCTTGGGGTAATGCTAACCAAACAAGTGAAAGAACTGTATCCCAAGAACTTTGAGTCTTTAAAGAAAGAAATTAAAGAAGACACCAGAAAATGGAAAGATCTCCCATGCTCTTGGATAGGTAGGATCAATGTAGTAAAAATGGCAATCCTGACAAAAGCAATCTACAGACTCAATGCAATCCCCATCAAAATCCCAGCACAATTGTTCACAGAACTTGAAAGAACAATTCTCAATTTTATATGGAAAAAGAAAAAACCCAGGATAGCCAAGACAACCCTGCTCAACAAAACAACGTATGGAGGCATCATCATTCCTGACTTCAAGCTCTATTATAGAGCTATAGTCCTGAAAACAGCTTGCTATTGGCACAAAAAAATAGACAGGTAAACCAAAATGGAAATGACTCAAAAACCCTGAGATTAATCTACAAACCTATGAACACCTGATTTTCAATAAAGAAGCTAAAATTATATAATGGAAAAAAGATAGCATCTTCAACAAATGGTGCTGGCATAACTGCATATTGGCATTAGAAGACTGCAGATAGATCCATATCTATTGCCATGCACAAAACTTAAGTCCAAATGTATCAAAGACCTCAACATAAATCCAGCCACACTGAACCTGTTAGAAGAGAAAGCGGGAGGTACCCTTGAACGAATTGGTACAGGAGACTGCTTCCTGAACATAACACCAGTAACGCAGACACTAAGGTCAACAATGGGACCTCCTGAAATTGAGTAGCTTCTGTAAGGCAAAGGACAAGTCATCAAGACAAAAAGGCAACCCACAGATTGGGAAAAGATATTCACTAACCCCACATCTGGTAGAGGGCTGATCTCCAAAATTTACAAAGAACTCAAGAAGCTATTCTCCAAAACACCAAAGGATCCAATTAAAAAGTGGGGGACTGAACTAAATAGAGAATTCTCAATAGAGGTGACTAAAATGGCTGAGAGACACTTGAGAAAGTGCTCAACATCCTCAGCCATTAGGGAAATGCATATCAAAACAACCCTGAGATATCATCTTACTCCTGTTAGAATGTCTAAAATAAAAAACACCAATGACAGCTTATGCTGGAGAGGATGTGGAGAAAGGGGAACACTCATCCATTGTGGTAGGAGTGCAAACTTATACAGTCACTTTGGAAATAAGTATGGAGATTACTCAGGAAAATGGGAATCAGTCTACCACACGACCCAGCAATTACACTCCTAGGCATATGCTCAAAAGATGCACATTCATACAACAAGGATGTCTGTTCCACTATGTTCATACCAGCATTATTTGTAATAGCTAGATCCTGGAAGCAACCTAGATGCCCCACAACTGAAGAGTGGATAGAGAAAATGTGGTACATTTACACAATGGAGTACTACTCAGCAGAAAAACACAACGGAATCTTGAAATTTGCATGCAAATGGATGGCACTAGAAGAAACCATCCTGAGTGAGGTAACCCAGTCACAAAAAGACAAACATGGTATGTACTCACTCATACATGGATTTTAGACATGGATCAGGGGAGTGTCAGCCTACAATTCCAGGGCCAGTGAGTCTGGGAAACAGGGAGCTTCCCAAGAAATATGCATTATACCCCAGAGAAGTGGAAAGAGGCAAGATCTCCTGAGCAGATTGGGAACATGGGGGGAGAAGAGAGGGAACCAGGAAAAAGAGAGGGGGATAAGAGGAGGGTAGAAGACATGGGGGAGCAGGAAAGCTGATTCGGGGTAAGAATAGAGACCAGGATGAGAGATAACATAATAGATGGAGTCATTATAGGCTTGAGGAGAGAGCTGACACTAGTGAGATTCCCAGAGATGTGGAAAACTAAGTAATAGCGGAGAGACTACATTAATAGCCCCTACCTGATGATAAGGTTGATGACTACCTTATGTGACATCCTAGAACCTTCATCCTGTGACTGATGGAAGCAGAGACAGATACTCACAGCTAAACACTAAACTGACCCCCCTGATACCCAGTAACAGAGATGGAGGAGTGATGAGCAAGGTCAAGACCATGCTGGTGTAACCCACAAACACAGCTGACTGGACAAGGGGGAGCTCTTGAACCCCAGACTGATGCCTAAGAGGCCAACAGGGGACTGATCCAGACTCCATGGATGTAATGTCAGTGAGGAGGCCTCAGAAATCTCTGGGGCTTTGGATAGTAGACTAGTGTTCACCATGGCATACAAATGAACTTTGGGAGCCCATTCCACATAAAGGCATGCTCTCTCAGCCTGGACGCATGGGGAAGGGCCTAGGTTCTGCCCTGGAGGAAATGACAGACTCTGGAGATCCCCCCAAGGAGGGCCTTACCCTCCCTGGGGAATGATGTGGGAATTGGGCTGGGGGTGGAGGGGTGGGGGTAGGGCTGGTGGAGGGAGAAGGGGGGGAGCCGGGATTGACATTTGAAGCATGCATGTTTCTAATTTAAATAAAAAATATACATTAAAAATAATTATAATAAAATACCTAAGATGGTAAAACAAAATTAAAAAAAAATACGGCTTGCCATGACTTTCCTCTCCATCTAATTTTTCTCTATAGAAGCAATCACTTTGGACTCTATTCTTTATTTAGAATCATTATGTCTATCCCATTTTCATTTTTAATTTTTTAACCTTTGTGTATGTGTGTGTGCATACATGTATGTATGAGCACACATGTGAAGATCAGAAGACAAATTGTGGAAGTCAGTTCCCTCCTTCCACCATGAGGATCCTAGAGTTTGAACGAGAGTCATTCAGTTTGGCAGCAAACACATTTACCTACTGGGTCACCTTCCTTCCTTCCGTCCTTCCTTCCGTCCTTCCTTCCTTCCTTCCTTCCTTCCTTCCTTCCTTCCTTCTTTCTTTCTTTTTTTTTTTTGTTTTTTGTTTTTTGTTGTTGTTGTTTTGTTTCTGGAGACAGGGTTTCTTTGTGTAGCCTTTGCTGTCCTGGAACTAGCTCTGTAGACCAGGCTGGCCTCCAACTCATACAGATTCACCTGCCTCTGCCTCCTGAGTGCTGGGATTAAAGGCATGGTCCACCACTGCCTGGTAACTCATCTATATTTCTGAGGAATAAATTTACAATGTATAAGTCCTGGACTTAATATATTGAATTAACTGTATGATCTATTGAATTGCATTTCAACTCTATTTTAAATTTTGAAGTATTTTTTCTCATTCTCTGGCTGCTCCTTATATACAGTAATTTACGATGGCAGCACCTCATATCTGACAGAAAGGATTCTCATTTGTCATTTCACTTGAGTCCAAGTCACAGCCAACACAATGTACTCAGGTTTAATTAGGGGAGCAACCACGATCTTTATTTCATGGAACTCTGGTTAGAATTATAAACTGTAGTCAAACTGCTTTATTGTCAGGAAAGCAAGAACGAACAACATATTTTAGCCCAGATCTGAGCCTACCAAGCTTTCTGCCAATTTCCTCATATCAGTGCCCAGACACACCTGTTGAGTAGTCGTCCTTGCTGATGCTCACCTGCTCAGCTTAGCAAGAAAAATCGCTGCCTTTACGGTCAGTGCCAAGAGCCAGGAGAATGGTCTCAGATTGGCTTCCCCTGTAATGTGTGGGCTGTACTTCCGCAGGAAACAGGAAACAACTTTAGTTCAATTCTTAGCTAACCACAAATCAGAACTAAAAATGTTTATTACAGCATAAACAACCAGACGTACGAATAGGCTTTTTGTCATTTTCTAAGCATATTGATTTCTTTTCATCTTTAATGTTGTAAAGTAGATTTTGGGTTGTCCTACATAAGAATGGGTTTTGTTGTGACACTTTCATGTGTATGTGTTATTGATTGTATTTCGCACACATCCATACCCTACTTTTCTTCATTGGTTTTAATGTCAGTATATACACACGTTTGTGTTCGTGCAGAACTGGAATCATGTTGAGCAAAGCAAGGCACACTCAAGAAAAAGAAATGTTTTCTTTTACCTGTGTGTGGGGGGGGGGTGTTCGAGCACGATTGTGGGTGTGCGTGCGTGCGTGCGTGCATATGTGTTTCTGAATCTGGCTTACTTTACTCAACATGATTTCCAGCTCCATCCATCTTCTTGAACACCTATGTATGAACTTGTTTGTGAGCATCCAAGCTGGTCCTGTATCTTGACTAGTGTGACTAGTGCTACAGTAAGCACGCTTGTGGAATTTCCTGTGCTACGCTGACATAGAATCCTCTGGGCTTGTACATAGCAGTTGCATCACCGATAAATACGTAAAAAAAGTTCAGCATCCCTAGACATCAGGAAATGAAATGAAAACAACTGATAACAAATGCTGGCAAGGATTCCCACAGCAGTGTACAAAGATTCTTTTTCCACATCCTTTGTATTTCTTCACTTACAAACTTTATTGATTAGATGTGGGGTGTGTGTGTTTGATTTTGTGTTCTTTATAGACCCTGCTAGATGTACAGTTGGCAAACATTTTCTCCCGTTCTGTAGGCTATCTCTTCACTGCCTCCTCTTCCGTGTGAACCCTTCTTTACACACAATCCCGGATGAGTGTGTTTCCTGCATGTTGGTCTATGCTCTCAGACGCCAGAGGACAGTGATGGGTCCCCTGGAACTAGAGTTACCAGACAGTTGTGAGCTGTCATATGGATGTTGGGAATTGAACCAAGGTTCTGTGCGAGAGCAACCAGTGCTCTTAACCACTGAGCCATCAATTACCAGTTGCCAATTCTTGGTATTATTTCTTGAACCATCAAAGTCCTTTGAGGAAGTCCTTGTCTGTGCCATCCATGTTTTAATGTTCCGCCTGTGTTGTCCTCTGGCAGTTTCAGAGTTTGGAGCCTCAAATTAATGTCATTGATTCATTTTGATTGGATTGCCTTTCAGGATAAGCTATAAGACTATAATTTCATTCTTCTGCATGTGGATATTTAGGGGTTAGGTACCATTTATTGAAAAGGTTGTTTTTTTCTGCCAATGTATGTTTTTATTATTTTTTATTATTGTTTACTTACTGTTTGTTTTGTTTTGTTTTCAAAACAGTGTTTCTCTCCATAGTCCTGGCTGTACTGGAACTTTCTCTGTAGACAAGGCTGAACATCAAACTCAGAGATCCACCTGCTTCTATCTCCCAAGGGCTGAGATTAAAGGTGTGCGCCACCACCACCTGGCCATGTAAAGTAATTTTTTAAACCTTTGTCAAAACTCAGTTGTCTGAGTGGGATATGTCCCTTCATAAACTAGTATATGTGTTTATTTTGTGACAGTGACATGCTGTTCTTGCTGTTGCTCTGTAGTGAATGCACCAGGTACTATGATGCTTCTTTCTCTTTCTGGTCAGGATTACTTTGGTTATTTGGGACCTTTATGCTTGCAAATGAGTTTTTATGATTTTTCTTCTATCCTTTTGAAGAATGCCATTAGAATTTTAATGATGATTGCATTGGATTTCTGGGTCACTTTCAGTGATATTATAGTTGATTTAATGTCTACCTGTCACAAACAAGAATCACGTGAGTCTGGAGTCCCACCTGAAGACATGTTCTGACTGTCTTGATAGATGTGGGCGAGCACACCTGATAGTGGGCGGCACCTTCCTTTAGCAGCCCAGATAAAAGGTCTGTGCCAGAAGGAAGATTCTCTCTTTCCCTGGCTTGGCCTTGTCTGGGGTTGATTGACGCTGCTGCTGCTGCTGCTGCTGCTGCTGCTCCCTCACTGATGGCACAACCAGCATTTCCAGGCCTTCCAGTCTGGAAACATCCTGAAACAATGGGCTAGGGGCTCTCCAGGAGATTTCAGGGCTTCTGCAGCCAGAAGTGACTGTGAGGCATCTTGCCTTGTGGACTGACTGACTGTCGACTGGTTGTCTTTTCCCCTCACCCTCTAAGGAGCAGCTATTGTGAACTGCTGACAGCTGAGGCATTCAGTCTCAGGTTCTTGGTATCTCAGGTATGATTTAGCTGTTACTATTTGAAATCTGACCTAATAAATTCACACAGGTGTGTGTGTGTGTGCGTGTGTGTGTGTGTGTGCATGCACGTGTGTGTATTCTTCCTGTTGGTTCTGTTCATCTAGAAAATCCTGACTAATATAAGTAACATAATCATTTCCAGAATATTCTGCCAGCAGTGGGAGGACTTTCCATCTACTAATGTCTTCTTCAAATTCTTCAGAGTTTTAAATTTTTCATCATAATAATCTTTCACTTTGTTGTTTAGGTTTATCCCTAGGTGTATGTATATATATATATGTATATTTAGATTTTATTATTTTAATTTTAAATAGCTTGTTTTACATGTCAATCCCAGTTCCTCTCCCTCCCTTCCTCCTGCACCCCCCACCATTCCCCCCCCCAGCCTCCCACTCTATTGCCAATTCCTTCCACATAGGGGATATCTAGAGTCCGTCATTTCACTCAGGTTAGGGTCCAGGCACTCCCCTAAGAGTCCAGGCTGAGAGAGCATCCCTCTTTGTGTTATGGACACACGATGTCTGTTTGTATTCCAGGGATAAACACTGATCCACTGCCCAGGGACGCATAGGTTGCCCAGGCCTTCTCACAGACTCTCCCTGGGTATATTTTAAGCTGTTGTGAATATGAATTTTTCCCTATTTCTTAATCAACAAATTCATTGTAGATACTTAGAAAAACACACTTTATGGTATTTATTTTTGCCATATATGGTAGTGATGCCTAGAGTCTTAGCACTTGGGAAGTAAAGGAAGAAGTTGGGAGCCCAAGGCCAGCCTTGACTACAAAACGAGTTCAAAGCCTACCTTGGCTGTATGACAGCCTGTCTCAGGATGGTCATGGTGGAGTATGCCTTTTTTATTTTTAATTCAATTTTATGTGCATTGGTGTAAAGGTGTCCGATTCCCTGGAAGTCAATTACAGAGAGGTGTGAACTGCCATGTGGTAATTGAACCTGGGTCCTCTGGAAGGGTAGTCAGTGCTCTTTACTGAACCATCTCTCCAGGACCCAGTGGGGTCTTTAATCCCAGCTCTCAGGAAGCAGAAGTAGGAGAACCTACTTGAGCTTGAAGCCAGCATGGCCTACATAGCAAACTCCAGGACAGCCAGGGGAGGGGAGGAGATAGCCTGTCTCAAAAAACAAATGGAAGAAGAGATAAAAAAGGAAGGAAAGTGTGCAGGTTGGTTCTGTCAGCTTAAGGCAAATTTAGACACATCTGGAAGGAGGGCTCCCGAGTGAGGGATTGTCTCCATCAAGTTGTCCTGTAGCAAAATCTATGCGGCATTTTCTTGATGATGGCTTGATGTGGGAGGGCCCAGCTCACTGTGGGTGGTGCCACCCTAGGTATGTGGTCCTGGTTATATTTGAAAGTCGGCTAAGGAAGCATAGGGAGCAAGCTAGTAAGCAGTGTTTCTCCATGCTGTCTGCTTCCAGTCCTGCCTCCAGCTTCCTGCCTTGAGTTCCTGCCCTGAGCTCCCTTTGTGGTGGACTGTAAGTTGCAAAGTGAAACAAACCCTTTCCTTCCCAGCTTGCCTGTGGTCAGTGTTTTCGTCACTGTAGAAACATAATTAGGACTTGAAGACACTGTTGGTTTCCTGCTACTCTGTGGAAAGCGATTATCTGGGCTGAAGTTTTCTGGTGGAGTCTTGAGTGGGGGTCTTTATATAGGACCATGTCATCTACCGATAGGAATAATTTGACCCTTTTTTAGTTGTAGCCTCTTTCTTGTTTTTTTTTTTCCAAGACAGGGTTTCTCTGTAGCTTTGGAGCCTGTCCTGGAACTCACTCTGTAGACCAGGCTGGCCTCAAACTCAGAGATCTACCTGCCTCTGCCTCCCAAGTGCTGGGATTAAAGGGATGAGCCACCACCACACCACCAATTGTAACCTTTTTATTTCTTTTGTTTACCATATTGTTGTAGTGAAAACTTCAAACAGCAAATGCTTTGTTTTTCCTATTAAATATAATTGTTGGCTATAATTTTGTCATACACAGCCTTTATTATTTTGAGCTATGTTTCTTCTAGTTTCTTCAGGGCTTTAATTTTTTTTAGTTATGTTTTAAAGTGTGTGCATGTGTGTGTGTGTGTGTGTGTGTGTGTGTGTGTGTGTGTGTGTGTGTGTGTGTGTGTGTGCCAGAGAACAATTGTAGGAGTTAACCCGCGCTATTCAGGTCCTGGGGACAAATATCCTGGTCACTGAGCCATCTAGACAACTCTTCTTCAGGTCTTTCAACATAAAGAGATGTTGATCTTTGTTCAGTGCCTTCTCTGCAACTGCTGAGATGAATGTAGGATTTATGCACCTGAGTCTGTCTATGTGCTATAATACATTTGTTATCTGTATATGTTGAAACATTCTTGCATGCCTGGGATGAAACCAACCTGGTGATGGTTACAACCTTTTTAATGTGCTACTGAATTCAGCTTGCAAATATTTTATCGCATGTTAAGTTCATCAAGGGAATTGAACCATAGCTTTTGTTGTTGTTAAATTCATTTTTATTTTATATGTGTGGGTGTTCTGCCTGCATGCATATTACCTATGAAGGTCAGATCCCCTGGAACTGTAGTCATGGAAGATTGTGAATCATTCTGTGGGCACTTAGAACAAACCCTGAGTCCTCTACAAAGAAGAGCAAGTGCTCTCATCCACAAGTTCTCGCTCCAGTCGCTTTAGCGGATGGTTACTTCCTTATCAGATTTTAACATCAGGGTGATTCTGGCTTCATGGAGTGAGTCAGGTTGATGAGGATTCTGTGTTCTGCTCTTGGTGGAATTTGGAGTGAATCCTTTTTAGTCCTGGTTCTTGCTTATTCAGAGTCAATTTTCTGTTTCACCCTCATGTTAATGGGGATCTAGTTAAGTTTTTTATGTTCTGTTTTAATTGAGGTAGGTCATATGTGTCTAGGACTCTGTCCATTTCTTCTAGATTTTCCAGATTTTAAAATGTAAGCTTTCAAAATATCCCCTCACAATCTCTTCTGGGTTTCGTTTGTATCTGTTGCAATATCTCCATCTATCACCTATAATTTAAAATGTATTTTGACTCTTCTCTCACAGACAGGGTCTTTAGCTGTGAGAAGGGGAGGCTGCTGCAGGTATTGTGACCTCCACAGCAGCTAGGTTTTAATATTCTGCCCCTACCCTTGGAAGAACTGTGGGTGTGCTGTGGAGATGATTTAATTTTTCACAGGGTCTATTGGCTTTACTTTTTAGATGAAGGATGGATGTGTTTCTCTGCTGGGGAGACCCTTTCCTGCCCCTGCAATTGTTAGCCACCTTATATATGTGTGCGTTCTCGCAAGCACATGCACACATCATACACACACACACACACACACACACACACACACACACACACACACACAGACTCTCGGAGCCATGCCTGCCTCTGCTGCCTGAGTGTTGGGGTTAAAGGCATGCACCACCACACCCAGCTCACTTTTCTCAACAATTGAATAAAATGTATATTCATACAATATACCAGATTTCCATTATCCAGTCATCAACTGATGGACATCTAGGCTTTTTCTTTGATTTATTTGGAGTATTTTTTGTTTTTAAAGATGTATTTGAGTGTTTGCCTACAAGGTTGTTTGTGCACTACATATGTGCCTGGTGTCCCTGGAAGCCAGCAGGTGGTGGTAGATACTCTGAAACTGGAGTATTGGGTAGTTGTGAACCTCTATGTAATGTGATGGGAACACATAGAAGCCAGGCCTTCTGTAAGAGCAATGGGTGATATAAAATTCTGTGTAGTGTGAGATATGAATTTAGTTTCCTTCTCCATGTACATACCAGTTTTCCCTTCACCATTTGTAGAAGAAGCTAACTGTTCTCCAATGTGTATCTTTATCAAAACTGAGGTGAGTTTACTTGAATGGGCTTGTATCTAAGTCCTTACATTGCTCTACATGTCTGCTTCTGTGTTGGTACCATGCTGTTTTTATTACTATGGTTCTGTAATATAACTTGAAATCAGTATTACAATGAATCTATAGACTGCTTCTGGTCAGAGCCCTTTTCACAAAATTCTTTCAATCCATGTGAGGCCTTTCCATTATCTAATGTCTTCCTCATTTTGTTGTTGCTGTTCAGTGTTTCATTATAGATTGGGTTTATTCCATATATCAAACCATTTTGGCACCTGTCGAATAAATATAAATTGATCATAATGATCTTTGTTGTGAGTATTCAATCTGGAAGTATTTTGTTGAGAAATTTTGCATCTATATTCAAAGCAAGATTGGCCTGTAATTTTCCTGTTGTCTTCTGTCTAGCTTCATGAAAAGAGGTTGGTAACGTTCTTTCCTTTTCTACTTCATGTAGAAATTTGAGAAACCCTGTCGTGAACTCTTCAAAGGTCTGGTAAAATTCACCAGTCCATCTGGGTCTGGTCTTTTTTAGTTGGAGGAGTTAGAATTACTGATTGAATCAATACTTGTTATAGCTATTTATCTCATTTTGGTTTAATTTTGGTAGGTCATATGCACTTAGAAATTCAAATACTCTTTTAGATTTTCCAATTTAGTGTAATGTTTTCAAGGTAAATCTAATGATATTCTGAATTAAATTGGTATCTGTTATAACAGTCTTTCAATTCTAATTTTTTTAACTTGGCTCTTTTGCTTTTGGTTAAACTGGCTAAATGTTTGTCTGATGCTGCAACGATAAACGGCACACTTACTGAAAGTAAAAATAAGTATTTATTGTAGAAATTTGTTTTTGTTTTTACGAGACAGGGTTTCTCTGTATTGTTTTCGAGGCTGTCAGTCCAGCCCAGCCTCGAACTCACAGCGATCCGCCTGCCTCTGCCTCCCAAGTGCTGGGATTAAAGGCGTGTGCCACCACCGCCCGGCTATTGTAGAAATTACTCACAAGAGACAAACAAGTAACCCAGATGAGCTGAATAGTTTTCCACCACCGAACTGGAAGCCGAAAGCTGGAAAAAGAGAGTGAGACTTCCGTTGTTCAGTCTTTTATACCTTCCTCCGTAACGCCCCTAGCCATGCCCAAAAGTGGTTTGGCTAGTGACGTAGTTCACCACCTATGTATGTATACGTCTTTACGTCTGTCCATATACATCTTTAGTCATGCCTAAAGTGGGTGTGGTTAGTGGTATGGTAAACTGCCCTTTTATTACCTCATTTGTATGTGCCTCTAATAAGTCACATGGCTAATGGCAGCACACGGTTTCCTCCTACAATTCCCCTTTTAGTCTAAAAAGGATATTTAAACTTAAAACAACTAACTTTTATCAATGAACAAAATGTATCAAACATCTATCCCATCTAAATCTAAATTTATCTGAAACACCCAAGTCTGAACACCTCTTTCCAATCCCAACTCTAAAATAATTGAAAACTAACACTAACAGGTGTAAACTATCCTATAATATCAATAGTAGGGAGAGAGGTCGTGGAATTCTCAAAACTACTTCCTGCTGTGATGGGACGATGACAATCTCATAGGGACCTGTGAGAAGAAAAATGTTAGTGTAACAAAATCTTCAGTAGATCAGACAGTCTCTGTTTGGCAGGAGATGCTTGATTGAAGTTCCTGACTGGAGTTCTAATGTTGATTGGAGCTCTCGTCTGAAGCTCTGGCCAGATTGTAGAAGGTGTGATGTTTCAGTTCCTTGGTCTGGAGTTGTGTTGAGTGATGTAGTTTCAAGCCAGTTTCAGGATAGTGCTTGTTAGGTGGAGTTGATGATGTGGGGCAGTTCAGATGCCTCCAGTCTGTTAAGAGAAGCTTTATCTTTTGCTAGCCGCTTTGGTTTATCCCCCGCCAGTCGCCTGAGCTCTGCCGCGCCAGCCTGGTTCTAGATCCGCATCAGTCCCAAATAAACACACAGGAAGCTATATTCATTATGAAGCTGTTGGCCTTGCTTGTCTCTTACTGGCTAGCTCTGCTTTAAGTAATTACCCCATAATTGTTAATCTAAGTATGTCTCTTACCGGAGAATAGTTCCAGGCTTCCTACCCCCAATGGCGTTACATGTTGACTCTCTTGTTTCCCCTTCCCAGAATCCTCCTCGACTCCTAGTCCCTCCTATCTAGGTTTTCTATTGGCCAGACAGTACTTTATTGACAAATGCACAGGCAAATAACAGGACTTCCCCAACACAGTCGAATCAGGTGAAGCCAAGGAAGTGGATCCTCATTCTCTTTATGAAGCAGTTGGAGATTGCTGTCAGGAAATCCCTTGTTCTCTGGAAAACTCAAACATTAATGTTAACAAAGAAATATTTTAACTTTTATAAGTATGCATACTGGAAGAGGTGACAATAGGGAAGATGGTAAACATGAAGGAAATTAGACTTTTCAGAAAAAGAAAACCACAGATAACAGTCCCTAATTTTATTTTCTTCTGTCTTATATCAATGGCTCTTTGATGTAATACAGAAATTCTGAATTTTATTTAAATAATATGCTTGAATTTAGAGTAGGAGAGCCAATCCAACTCCAAAGCCAGCTTCAGTTAAATGAATGGGGACTGAAGTATATGAAGAAACAAAGATAAAAGGGTACTATAAAAAACAAAATAGAGAGATTTAGACTTTGATACCACACAGTGAGTTACTGTTTGTTTGATGGTCCTCAGGGTAGCTATTCATTCTTCTTCAGGAATCTATATGTCCAGTATTCTTTGATAAGTTTACCTGTGAAGACAAAAAACAAAACACTTCTCTTTCCTTTTAGGAGGTCACTTTACCCATGGTAGAATAGGATTTTTGTAAATGAACTGTTATCCTCCTCCTCCTGAGATGTCTTCTGTTCTGATCGAATCTTAATTAATTTCGATGGAACCCAAAGCTTTTCTTCTCCTGTGGAAAGAAAAGCAAAACCTCTTCCCCAACGTAACACATATCCTGGTTTCCAGACTGAGGTCATAACATCCTTAAAATACACCGGTTGGTTCAGTTCAGAAGTCTTCTCTGTAGTCCAGTGGCTTTCTGCTGCAGTTTGTTCTTTTTCATAGCATTAAGAAAATTCAACGTTAGTAGAGCATTATGTAACCTGTGTTTGGGGGTCTTTGTTCTCCCTAGCTGTTTATGAAGCATCTCTTTTAAGGTTTGGTTAGATATTTCAATCACTGCTTGTCCTGTGGGATTGTAAGTTATAACAGTTACATGTTTTATATTATAATATTTGAAATTGTTCCAATTTACTGGAGACATATGCTGGAGCATAGTCAGTTTTTGCTGTTTTAGTATACCCATAACAGCCATCACCACTAAGAGGTGTGTAATAAGAGAATCAGCTTTTTCAGAGCTGAGGACAGTAGCCCATTGGAAGCCTGAGAACGTATCTATGGTATGGTGTACATATTTCAAACTGCCAAATTCTGGGAAGTGAAATACATCCATTTGCAAAAGTTCATTTCTGTGAATACCTGCTGGTAATGGAGTTTGATTGTAGAATGAGCAACTGGGGAAATTTCTTACTATTTATTTGGCTTGTTGCCAGGTGATAGAAAAATCCTTCTCTAAACCTTTGTTGTTAACATGGTGTTTCTTATGAAATTCTGAATCTTCCAACACATTACCTATTAATAAATGATCAATTTCATCATTGCCTTGTGCCAGAGGACCTGGCAGACCTGTATGGGATCTGATGTGTGTTATATATATAGGATGAGTCCTGTTTCTGATGGTTTCCTGTAATTGTAAAAACAATGAGGTTACTTCTGTACTATCAGGAACAAATTCTGCAGTCTCAATGTGCAAGACAACTCTTTCTGCATACTGAGAATCCCTGACTATATTGAGAGGCTCTGTAAAGTCTTTAAGTACCATTAGAATGGCATATAACTTTGCCTTTTGTGTGGAGTTGTAAGGGCTTTGAACTACTTTACTTATATTTCCTGATTTATACCCTGCCTTACCTGGTTTGTTTGCATCCGTGTAGAAGGTAAGAACTCCAGAAATAGTTTGCCTCACAATATGCGGAAGAATCCAAACTGTTTTCTTTATGAATTTGATTCTCTCTGTTTTGGGATAGTTAATACTAATAGTTCCCAAAAAGCCACTGCAAGCTATTTGCCAATACTCATTATCCTTCCATAAGGAGGAAATTTCCTCATCTGTTAAATTTGTAATAATTTCAGCTGGGTCTTTCCCAGTCAGTTGACAAAGCCTTAACTTACCTTTTAATATCAAATCGGAGATCTTTTTTATATATGTTTTCAATTTTTTATTCTGTTTATGTGGCAGAAATACCCATTCTTGTATGATGTCTTCCCTCTGCATTAATATTCCTGAGGAGTATTCTCTAGATGGTAAAATAACCAGAATACAGTCCAGCTTTGGATCCACATGGTCCACATGTGCTTCTAATATTCTCTTTTCTACCTATTCTAATTCTTTTTCAGCCTCAGCTGATCATTACTCGTGGGCTCTTTAGGTCTTTATCTCCTTTTAAAGCCATTTTCAGGTGTTTTAAATCATGCCCTTCTACACCGATAATTGTCTGTAATTGAGAGATTTCTCCTAATAGTTTTTGAAGATCATTAAGAGTCCGGTAACGATCTCTTCTGATCTGTACTTTCAGCGGTCTAATTTTCTGAGCATCTATTTTATAACCTAAATAGTTAATAGATCCTCCTCTTTGTATTTTTTCTGAAGCAATTTGTAATCCCCAGCGAGGCAAAGTTTCCTAGTGAAATCATCAAACATGGAACAGTTTTGTTGGTTAAATGTTTCAACATTATGTTCCACTTTTTCTATTCTGTCTGTTGAACACATTTTTCCTGAAAGTAATTCAATTTTGTGTTCTGTCTCTTTAAACCTGTTTGTCAGACTTACATTATCATTTTTAATATCCTGAATATTTTCGACCAAACCTTCCTTACTATCCTGTAAGGAATTTTCCATTTCCTGAATTCTTTGTACGAGGATTTCATAACCATCCTGCGATGACCATGTGACCTGTATAAGTTTGTCATATTTTGCCCTATAGTTGAACCATTTCTTTAGCAAAATTATATTGATTATGAAACTAATAATCACCATCGTGGGTAGGAAGTACCTTTCAGGTAAGTCCTCAACCCTTTCTAAAGTGCCATCCAAACAAGAAAATTCTTAACATCCTGCATTGTAATGTTAGTTGACATTGTATAAAGCAGTTAAGTTTGTTACCAGTGGAGTTTTATTCAGGCCAAAATCACCAGGCCGCCAGTGAAAGAGCACGTGGCCGAAGGCAGCAGGCAGCCAGCACGTGGCCAAGAGAGAAATCTCGGAATACCACTTAATCTTACCATTAGGTGGAAGGTGCTGGTTCCCCGCGGCAGGAATCGTGGCTTGCTGAGCGAAGTGGTGGGGAATTTAGTGAAAGGAGAGTCCACATGTGCCTGGTCGGGCTGAGGAGCAGCCGCTTTCTGGGCACTTGGATCCGGGTTCTGGAACTTCTGACACCAAAATGATGCTACAACAATAAACGGCACACTTACTGAAAGTAAAAACAAGAGTTTATTGTAGAAATTACTCACAAGAGACCAAATAAGTAACCCAAATGAGTCGAGTAGTTTTCCACCACCGAACTGGAAGCCAAAAGCCAGAAAAAGAGAGCAAGACTTCTGTTGTTCAGTCTTTTATACCTTCCTCCGTAACGCCCCTAGCCATGCCCAAAAGTGGGTCTGGCTAGTGACGTAGTTCACTGCCTACGTCTGTATACGTCTTTAGTCATGCCTAAAGTGGGTGTGGTTAGTGGTGCGGTAAACTGCCCTTTTACTACCTCATCTGTATGTGCCTCTAATAAGTCACATAGCTAATGGCAGCACACAGTTTCCTTTTACATTTGTCAATACATTTATGTTTTCAAAGAACCAATTCCGATTTTTTTTTTTACGTTTTCTTAATTTCTGCCCTGATCTTGATGATTTCCATGTACTGATTTGGTGTTTGGCTTATTCTTTTTGTAGATCCCTAGCATGTCATTCATTTGAGACTGAATTTCTTTTTATTTTTTATTTAAATTATAAACAATCTTATTTTACATATCAGTCCCAGTTCCTCTCTTTCCCATCCTCCCATGACCCCCCCATCCTATCCCCATCCACTCCCCAGGGAGGGTGAGACCTTCCATGAGGGATCATCAAAATCTGTCAAGTCATTTGGGGCAGCGCCTAGGCCCTCCCCTGTGTATCTAGACTAAGAGAGCATCCCTCCATGGGAAATGGGCTACCAAAGTCCGTTTGTGCACTAGGGATACATCCTGGATCCACTGCCAGAGGCCCCATAGACTGCCCAGTGCTTTTAACTGACACCCACACTCAGGAGGCCTGGTTTGGTCCTATGTTGGTTCCCCAGCTGTCAGACTGGGGTCCATGAGTTTCCACTTGCTCAGGTCAGTTGTTTCTGTGGGTTTTCCCAGCGTGGTCTTGACCTCTTTGTTCATCACTCCACCATCTCTGCAACTGGATTCCAGGAGTTTGGCTTAATATTTAGATGTATGTGACTGCATCTGCTTCCATCAGCTACTGGTTGAAAGCTCTAAGCATTTAGGATAGTCATCATTCTCATCATAGGGGAAGGGCATTTAAAGTAGCCTTTCCACTATTGCTTAGGCTCTTAGTTGGGGTCATTCTTATGAATTTCTATACAATTCCCTAGTGCCAGATTTCTCCTTAAACCTATAGTGGCTCCCTCCATTGATGTGTCTCTTCTTGTCCTCCTCTATTCATCTCCCCACTCAATCTTCCTGATCCTTCATGTTCTCCTCCCCCTTCCTCTTTTCCCCTTCCTCCTCTCTACCCCATGCTCCCAATTTATTCAGGGGCTCTTGTCCCTTTCTTCTTCACTCTCTTACAGTCCTCCTTGTTTACTAGCTTCTCTGGAGGTGTGTATTGTAGTCTGGTACTCCTTTTCTCTGCATCTAATACCCATATATATGAGTGAGTACATACCATCTTTGTCTTTATGTGACTGGGTTACCACACTTAGGATGGTTTCTTCCAGTTCCATCCATTTGCCTGCAAATTTCAAAATTCCATTTTTTTCTGCTGAATAGTAAGTACTCCATTGTATAAATGTACCACATTTTCTTTATCCATTCTTCAGTTGAGGGGCATCTAGGTTGCTTCCAGGTTCTGGCTGTTACAGATAATGCTGCTATGAACATAGTTGAACAAATGTCCTTGTTGTATGAAAGTGCATCCTTTGGGTATATGCCTAAGAGTAGAATTGCTGGATCTTGAGGTAGACTGGTTCCCATTTTCCAGAGCAATCACCATACTGATTTCCAAAGTGGCTGTATGAGTTTGCACTTCCACTAGCAGTGAAGGAGTGTTCCCCTTCCTCCACATCCTCTTCAATATTAAATGTCATTGGGTTTTTTTTGTTTTTGTTTTTGTTTTGTTTTTGTTTTTACGAGACAGGGTTTCTATGTATTGTTTTGGAGGCTGTCGGTCCAGCCCAGCCTCGAACTCACAGAGATCTGCCTGCCTCTGCCTCCCGAGTGTTGGGATTAAAGGCATGCGCCGCCACTGCCCGGCCTGTCTTTGGTGTTTTTTTTTTTTTATCCATTCTGACAGTAACAGGATGGTATCTCAGAGTTGTTTTAATTTGCATTTCCCTTGGTTAAGGATGTTGAACAATTTCTTAAGCGTCTTTCAGTCATTTTAGGTTTCTCTATTGAGAATTCTCTTTAGTTCTGTACCCCACTTTTTAGTTGAATTATTTTGTGTTTGGGTGACTAGTTTCTTGAGTTCTTTCTATGTTTTGGAAATCAGCACTCTGTCTGATGTGGGGTCGGTGAAGATCTTTTCCCATTCTGTGGACTGCCATTTTGTCTTGTTTGATGATGATAAGGCAAGCCACACAAAGGATACTGGAAAAAGGGGGTAGTACTATACTTTATTTGAGAGAGAGAGAGAGGTCACTTACATGAGAAGCCTAGAACCGGAGTCAGCACACTCTGATCTCCAACCTGGATCATGGCCCCAAGAGAGCATGGGCCTCCTTTCCCAAAGCTCTTATCTCCCGTCCCTACTTTGTACCTGTGACCACGCCCAAATGGGCATGGTCAATGGTGCAGGTGCCTAAGATCGCTCCCTACAATTCCCCTTTTAGTCTAAAGAAAAGATTTATACTTAAAACAGAACTGAATTGTGTCAATATACAAAATGTCTATAAAGCATATATACATAGAGGATGATAAGCAAATTTATGTATCAAACATCATGGATAGAAATAAGACTTTACACAAGTATGACAAATTAAGATAAACTAATTATAAATCACCAGAAGATATAATAATCTGCCTATATCCCATCCTAAGAATATCTATCCCATCTAAACCTAAACTTATCTGAAAGAGATGCCCAAGTCTGAACACCTCCTTCTGATCCCAACCCTAACAATTAAAAACTAACTCTTAAAAACAGCTGTAACTTATCAACAGTAGGAAAGGGGGAGTACAGTATTTCCAGAATTACTTCCTGCTGAAGTGGGACGATAACCTCATGGGATCCTGCAGGAAGAAAATGTTAGTATAGTGAAAGTCTCAAGTGGACTAGGTACAATATTTATACTCAGTTTCTGTTTGACAGGAGGTGCTTGATTGAAGTTTTTGACTGAAGTTCTAATGTTGATTGAAGCTCTCATCTCAGGCTCTGGCCAGATTGTAGAAGGTGCACCATATCAATTAATTAATCTGGAGGTGTGTAGAGTGATATAGTCCCAAACCAGTTTCAGGGTGGTACTTTGTAAAAAGAAGCCTTTTCCTTGCCAGCAGCTTTGGTTTATCCCCCACCAGTTGCCTGGGCTCTGCCGTGCTGTAGTCCCCAAATAACACACAAGACGAGGTATTAATTATGAAGCTGTTGGCCTTGTTTGTTTCTTACTGGCTATCTCTGACTTAAGTATTTACCCCATCCCACTTCTGACACCATTATGTAAAGGGAAGCCTTCCCGCCAGCCTGGTTCCAGAGCCGCATCAGTCCCAAATAAACACACAGGAGGCTATATTAATTATGAAAGCTGTTGGCCTTGCTTGTTTCTTACTGGCTAGCTCTGACTTAAGTAATTACCCCATAACTGTAAATCTAAGTATTTCTCTTACTGGAGAAATTTCAGGGCTTCCTACCCCATGGTGGTTACATCTTGACTCTGTGTTTCTCCTTCCCAGTGTCCTCCTGGACTCATAGTCCCACCTATCTTGGTTCCCTATTAGCCAACAGTGCTTTATTGACATATACACAGGATTTCCCCCATCAGTACTTGTTAGTTCAGATGCAGCAAATCAAATCAGATGTGGAGCCCCATTTTCTTTCCGACGTTTTTGAAGAGTGCTGTTAGGAGATTCCTTGTCCTTTGTAGAAAACTTAATATTAATGTCAACAAAAAAACTCAACTTTTATAAGTAGAATATCTGGAAATATAACAATAAGGAAGATAATAAATATGAGGGAAATTAGACTTTCAGAGAAGAACCGAGTAAACAGGTGATAGTCCCTAAATTTTGTTTTCTTTTGTCTTACATCTATTGGCCCCTTGATGTAATATAGAAACCCTAAATTTCATTTTTAACAACATGGTTGGATTTAGAGGAGGAGAGCCAAATCCAAAGCCAGCATTGGTTTAAGTGAATTCGGACCAAAAGAGTATTAGGAAGTAAAAAGAAATAGAATAGTATAAGGATGAAGTTAAGAGCATTACACATTGATACCAAACATTAGATTCTTCTTCGTTTGATGGTCCTTTGGGTAGCCATCCTCTCTTCTTTAGGTATCCACATGTTCAGTATCCTCTCGCTGTTTGGAGATGGGTTTCCCTGTGAAGACTAAAACACAAAACACTGCCCTTTCCTTTTGTGAGGTCTCCTTACACATAGTATAATATGACCTTGTGAATAGCTGTCATCTTTCCTCCTCCCGAGATTTCTCTTGTTGGGATCAAATCTTGATTGATTTTGATGGAATCCAAAGCTTTACTTCTCCTGCAGAAACAAAGGCAAAACCCCTTTCCCAACGTAACACATATCCTGGTTTCCAAACTGAGGTCATAACATACTTGAAATACACCAACTGATTTAGTTCAGAAGGATTTTTTTGGAGTTCAGTGTCTTTCTGCAGCTGTTTGTCCTTTATTAACATTAAGAAAGTTTAATAAAGCATTGTGTAATCTGTGTTTGGGGATCTTTGTACTTCCTGGCTGTTTATAGAGCATTTCTTTCAGAATGCAGTTAAAACTCTCAACAACTGCTTGTCCAGTGTGTTTGTACGGTATACCAGTTATGTGCTTTATGTTATAACATTTGAAAAACTGTTTCAATTTGCTGGAGCGTTGTCAGTTTTTATTTGTGCAGGTATAGCCATAACTGCCATCACCTCTAAGGTGTGTGATAGCATAATCAGTCTTTTCAGAGAGAGCTAAGAGCAGAAGCCCATTGGAACCCTGAAAACGTGTCTATGGTATGGTACACATATTTTAAACTTCCAAATTCTGGAAAGTGAATTACATCCATTTGCCAAATTAGATTTCTGCAAATAGTTTTGGGATTACTGCCTGCTGGTAATGGAGTTTGATTATAGAATGAGCAGGTGGGGCAGTTTCTTATTATTTCCTTGGCTTGTTGCCAAGTGATAGAAAAATCCTTCATTAAGCTTTTGCTATTAACATGGTGTTTTGTGAAATTCTGAAGCTTCTAGTACACTTCCAATTAATAAATGATCAATCTCATCATTACCTTGTACTAGAAGACCTGGCAGACTCGTATGGGATCATATATATATATATGATGAGTTCTAATTCTGATAGCTTCCTGCAATTGTGTAAACAATGAAGTTAATTCTGTAACATCAGGAATAAATTCAGTGGTCTCAATGTGTAGGACGACTCTGTCTGCATATTGAGAGTCCATAATTATATTGAGAGGCTCTGTAAAATCCATAAGTACTATCAGAACGGCGTACAACTCTAACTTTTGTACAGAGCTGTAAGGACTTTGAACTACTTTACCTATATTTCCTGATTTACAACCTGCTTTCCTGACTTGTTTGCATCAGTGTAAAACATAGGAACTCCAGAGACTGATGTTTTTCTTACAATATGTGGAAGGATGCAAATTGTTTTCTTTATGAATTTGATTCTATCTGTTTTGGGATAATTGTTAATAATTGTTCCCAAAAAGTTACTGTAAGCCCTTTGTCAATATTCCTTATCCTCCCATAAAGAGGAAATTCCTTCTTTAGTTAAAGGTATAATTATTTCCATTGGGTCCCTTCCAGTTAGTTGACAAAGCCTTAATTTACCTTTTAAAATCAAATCAGAGATATTTTCTATATATTCCTTTAGTTTTTTTTATTTTGTTTATATGGCAGAAATATCTATTCTAATATGATATCTTCCCTCTGCATCAAAATCCCTGAGGGGGTATTATCTAGATGTAAAATAACCAAAATGCAGTCTAGATTTGGATCCACATGATCCACATGTGCTCCTAGTATTTTCTTTTCTACCCATTCTAATACGTTTTCAGCCTCAGCTGATAATATTCATGGACTATTTAAGTCCTTCTCACCTTTAGGGCCATTTTTAGGTGTTTGAAATCATGTCCTCTACTCCAATAATTATCTATAGTTGAGAAATTTCTCCTAGTATTTTTGAAGATCATTAAGAGTCTCCTGGTCTGTACTTTTTGCTGTCTAATTCTCTGTAGTTTTGTTTTATAACCTAAATAGTTAATAGTATCTCCTCATTGTAATTTTTCGGAGGCAATCTGTAATCCCCAGCGAGGTAAAATTTCCTTTACTGCCTCAAATATCTTTTCCAACATTCCTTCTTTTGAATCAGCCAGCAGTATGTCATCCATATAATGGTAAATTATGGATTGTGGAAATTGTTTGCAAATTATTTCCAAAAGGTTTTTGCACAAAATACTGGCATAAATTTGGCCTAGTTAACAGTCGTTGTGGCAAAACCTCCCTTTGAAATCTAACTGGTTGACAATTGTTATAGGTAGGCACTGTGAAGGCAAAATTTTCCCTATCTTTTTCTTATAAAAGTATAGTGAAGAAGCAATATTTTAGATCAATAACTATAATTGACCATTTTTTAGGTATCAGAGAAGGTAATGGTATCCCAGACTGTAGAGAGCCCATAGGTTAATTACTTTATTGATGGCTTTCAGATCAGTAAGCATTCTCCATTTACCAGACTTCTTTTTCATAATAAATACAGAAGAATTCCATTAACTGGTAGATTCTTCAGTATGCTCAGCATTTAACAGTTCTGAACCAGCTTTTCTAAAGCCTCTACCTTCTCAGAGATCACAGGCCATTGCCCTACCTAGACAGGTTCATCTGTTAGCCATTTTAAGGGTAGTGGGTTTGGTTCCTCTGTAGGTTTGGCAGTAGCATTCTGTTTCTGTACAGTCTGTATGTTTGGTATCTGTTTTCTGTACTGTCTTACAATATTTTTTCTACCAGTAAGAGCTTGTTTGTGATTCATTTCTGATACAAGAGAAATGTTAATCTGGGTATTCCATTGTTGCAATAAATCACAACCCCAGAGGTTTATAGCAATGTCTATGATATATGGCCTCAGTCTTCCTCTTTGTCCTTCTGACCCTATATAGTCAACCCATCTCATTCTTTGTTTTACTTGAGATAGGGTTCCAATCCCTAAGAATTGAACATTTACTTCTTGTAGGGGCCATCTACTAGGCTAGCACTTTCAGGTTATGATGGTGACATCAGTTTCAATATTGACAAGACCAATAAAGACCTTATTTATACTAGTAATATGGGTCTGTGATCTTGTATGGAAGTTTGCCAAAATATAAGTTTTTATTTCTTCCAGTAACAATTGGTTCACCCTCAATAGCTAATCTATCATCCTGAACGGTATTATTCTTTACAATAGGCAGTGGATCTTCTGATGTCCTGAGAGAGACTGTCATCCACAGAGACTGGGAATGACTGGACTACTTTAGACATGGGGATCTTCAAGAGACCCCCGCCAAGGAGTTTCCTGATTTTGAAGGGTTAGCTTGTCTGTCTGTGGTTGACCTACATTCATTGGTCAAGTGTCGGCCTTTGCCATATATCCTACGTAATCCAGAAGGCTGAGGTGAATCATCTCTAGGAATGCTTTGCCTACAACTTCTTCTCAGCTGTCCTGTTCTACCACAGTTAAAACGTCTGGTATTTCGAAGTCTTTTACCCTTCTGGAGGTAGCTTCTCCTACCCAAGTTTCTATCTCCTGGAGGTTAAGGCATTTTGCATCTTGACAACTCTTCAAACCTTTAGAAATTGTCTCTCCTACCCAAACTTCTGTATCTTGGTCTTTATACTCAATATTAGCTGTATGGAAGACCCATTCATCCAATGGTGCTGATCTAATTTTTTAATGGCAAAGCACCTGTTTGCATTGTGGATTTGCATTCTCATAAGCTAGAGATTCTATAAGTATTCTCCTAGAATTTGAGTCAGTTAGCTGTAATTCTACTGCTCTAAGCAGTCTTCCCAAAAATTCAGTGAACATTTGTCTTAGACCCTGTACTACCTTGGTATGAGGTTCTATCTTCTCTCTTGGTTCATGAACCTTATTCAATGCATTTAGAGCAGCTGTATGATATAAAGACAAGATAAGTTCGTCATATTTAGCCTGAACTTGTGGGTCAACATAAGCACCCTCACCAAGAATTTTATCTTGGGGAGCTTCCTAACCATTCATTAGGCCTTGAAGCTCAAGGACCTTAGTTTGCTCCCTCCATAAAGCCCACCATTGTATTTGAGACGAATTTTCTAGCACAGCTTAAATCAATTGACTACAATGTTTGGATTCACTATATTCGTGCTCCCTGACATACGGAGAATGAATACCATAAGAAACAATGGCTTGTTTGATTCCCTTCAGGTCCTTCATCAGTATCTGTTCCCACTGATAAGCAATGGAACCATTAGGGTGCCTCTTGGTGGTTTTTCAGTCATAGATACTGGAAAGGCCTTAGGAGATATAACAACCCTAGGAAGATCTTCCCGGCATCTGAGAGGTATAGATAAACCTCTGTCATTACCTGTTGCTAGTACATCTGAATCTGATGTATCAGATTGTAAGTCATCTAAGACATGAGCCTAGTAACAATCATTTCTCTGACTGAATTTCCTGGGTCAAAAGTTTTTCTAAGGACTTCATAGAGTCTATCCATTTCTTGGATTGATCACTTATATGTGATTCCAAGCATTTAATATTCTCATCCTTAGATATTATCTGAATGGCATGTAAGTTGCCTTCTAGAAACATTATACTCAGACATGGAATGAATTGTTTCAGTAAGTTTAACAATGTGGTGTTCCAGCCTTTGAGTTTTATTATTCCAGTCATCAGACATGGAATGAGTTGTTTCAACCAGCATAACAATGTCCTGCTGAATAGATTCTATCTTGGTCAGTAAGGCAGCAGGCAAGTTATCCACCTTGTTAGACCTTTCCCTGTTGTACTTAAGATTTTGAATTTTTTAATCTAATTCCTGAATTATTTGCACAATTTCCCTTTTTTCTGCCCTGTGAGTAATGCATATGTTACATGCTATTATATGTATTATGAAGGTAAACTTTATCATCAGACATAAATACATTTGGAGCTTGTCATAATTCTCCCCAGGATGCTATTCATGTAATAAGCACTGAGATCCCTAACATTCCGCACCATTAGATTATCTGCCATGGTATATAGTAGGTAATCGTATCACCAGTTTAAGGTACCAAATTGTAAGACGTACCTCCAATTAACCTGCAGTTATTATGCCTCTGCCAGCAGGTTGCATAGGGGTACCACCAAACACAGCTCCATTGCAAAAGATCTGTACTTCCAAATAGTATCTGAAAAATTCTACGCAGCTTGTATAGAAAATTAGCAAATGGGTTTGGGGGTGGGAAAAACCTGTGCAGATTGCAAAGACCTATGTCTAGAAAATGACCACAAAACCTTACAGACAGAAAGGGGGAGCAAACGCCTTGCAGCATGGCTTTCTGGCAATGTGCATGGTCCCACACCAGTAGCGGCTGTGGCAACAGCAGCGTTGACGGTGACTCTTTCCACAAGTCCCTTGGGGACCTGCGGTAGTGGCAATGACGGGACTCGGGGGCAGCAGCAGCGGCAGCAAGGGGACATTCACTCCAAAAGCTCCTCCGAGGACCAGGAGCTAATGCTGTGGCACCACTGCGGTATGTGCAGCTATCCCCGGGTGGGCTCAGTCCATGTGGTTCCACAGGCAGCATGCATGGGCATGGCAGGTAGCTCCTATCAAGCGGCTTTGTGGTGGCTCTGCCAGCAGCCGGCAATGGGACAACTCCTGGGACGTGGCTGGGGCACCACAGAGTGGGCAGTGGCAGGCCCGGGACCAGGAGCTGGACAAGCAGGGAGCAGGGACTCTGGGGGCACTTCTGACACCAGACAAAGATGGTAAAGTGAACCACGACAAGGATACCAGAAAAAGGGGTAGTACTATGCTTTATTTGAGAGGTCATTTACATAAGAAGCTGAGAACCGAGGTCAGCATACCATGATCTCGGCCCCAAGAGTGCCGGAGTCTCCTTTCCCCCAAGCTCTTATTTCCTGTCCCTACTACTTGGGCATGGTCAGCGGTGCAGGTGCCTAAGATCTCTTCCTACACTTGTTTACTGTGTCCTTTGCCTTACAGAAGCTTCTTAGATTCAGGAGGTCCCATTGATTAATTGTCCATCTCGGTGTCTGTGCTACTGGTGATATGTTCAGGAAGCAGTCTCCTGTACCAATTCATTCAAGGGTACCTCCCATTTTCTATTCAAAGAGGTTCAGTGTGGCTGGATTTATGTTGAGGTCTTTAATCGATTTGGGTTTAAGTTTTCTGCATGGTGATAGACATAGATCTACCTGCAATCTTCTACATGTCCATATCCAGTTATGCCCGCACAATTTGTTGAAGATGCGTTCTTTTGTTTTCATTGTATAATTTTAGCTTATTTGTCAAAGATCAGATTCATAGGTGTGGGTCAATATCAGGATCTTCAATTTGATTATATTGGTCTACCTGTCTTTTTGTGCCAATATCAAACTGTTTTCAGGACTATAGCTCTATAGTAGAGTTTAAAGTCAGGGATGGTAAAGACTCCAGAAGTTCCTTTATTAAGTACAGGGTTTTTTTTGGCCATATCAGGAGATTTTTGTTTTTCCCTATAAACTTGAGTTTGTCTTTTCAAGGTCTGTGAAGAATTGTGCTGGGATTTTGATAGGGATTGCACTGAATCTGTAGATTGCTTTTGGTAAGATTGCCATTGTTACAATGTTGATCCTACCTATCCAATAGCATGGGAGATCTTTCCATTTTCTGGTATCTAATTTCTTTCTTTAGTGACTCAAAGTTCTTGTCACACAGGTCTTTCACCTGTTTGGTTAGAGTTACCCCAAAATATTTTATGTTGTAAAGGGTGATGTTTCTCTGATATTTGTCTCAGCCCCTTTATTGTCTATATATATTAGGGCTACTGATTTTTTTTAGTTAATCTTGTATCTTGTCACTTTGCTGAAGGTGTTTATCAGCTGTAGGAGTTTCCTGGTAGAATTCTTCAGGTCACTTATATAAACTATCATACCATCTGCAAATAGTGAAATTTTGACTTCCTCCTTCCAATTTTTTCCACTTGATCTACTTTCGTTGTCTTATTGCTCTAGCTAGAACTCCAAGTACAATATTGAAGAGACATGAAGAGAGTGAACAACCATGTCTTGTTCCTGATTTTAAAGGAATTGAGTTTCTCTCCATTTAGATTGATGTTGGCTGTTGGTTTGCTGTATATTGCCTTTATTATATTTAGGTATGTTCCTGTTATCCCTGATCTCTCCAAGACCTTTATTATGAAGGGGTGTTGAATTTTTTTGAAGGATTTTTCAGCATCTAATGAGATGATTTTAAAGGGAAGCCTTTTCCTTGAGAGAAGCCTTCCCGCCAGCCTTGTTCTAGAGCCACATCAGTCCCAAATAAACACACAGGAGGCTATATTAATTATGAAGCTGTTGGCCTCCCTTTACAGATAATCATTTTTTTTCTTTTTAAGTTTGTTTATATGGTGGATTACATTGATGTATTTTCATATGTTGACTCATTTCTGCATGTCTGGGCTGAAGCCTACTTGATCATGGTGAATGATTTTACTGATGTGTTCTTGGATTCGATTTGCCACACACAGACACAACTAAGAAAGAGAACTATAGACCAATTTCCCTCATGAATATCGATGCAAAAATACTCAATAAAATACTAGCAAACGGGATTCAAGAACACATCAAAAAATCATCCACCATGATCAAGTAAGCTTCACCCCAGGAATGCAGGGATGGTTCAACATTAGAAAATCTATCAATGTAATCCACCATATAAACAAACTGCGAAAGAAAAACCACATGATCATCTCACTAGATGCTGAAAAAGCCTTTGACAAAATCCAGCACCCCTTCATGATAAAGGTACTAGAGAGATCAGGGATAACAGGAACATACCTGAATATAATAAAAGCAATATACAGTAAACCAACAGCTAACAGGGGAGTGCCTGGCCCCTACCCTGAGTGAAATGACAGACTCTAGATATCCCCTATGTGGAAGGAATTGGCAATAGGGTAGGAGGATGGGGGGGGATGGTGGGGAAGTGCAGGGGGAGGGGAGAGGGAACTGGGATTGACATGTAAAACAAACTATTTAAAATTAAAATAATAAAAAGTATATATATATAAGACTATTCTGTATACAGTGTTCTGCATGCATGCCAGAAGAGGGCACCAGATGTTTCTTTCACGAATGTGGGTGCTTTTGTATGTAGTGCATAGATGTTCAGAATTGAGACTTTATCTTGATGGATTTTTTTTCTGTGATGAATATGAAATGACATTCATCTCTTTTCATTTAGTTTGAAATCTAATTTGTTAGATACTAGAATAGCTACACCAGCTTGCTTCTTAGGGCCATTTGATTGAAAAATCTTTTCCCAACCCTTTACTCTGAGGTAATGTCCGTCTTTGAAGTTGAGGTGTGATTCTTGTATGCAGCAGCAGGATGAATTCTGTCTTCATATCCATTCTGTTAACCTGTGTCTTTTTATAGGTGAGTGAAAACCATTGATTCTGAGGGATATTAATGATCATTGAGTGTTGATTCTTGTTGTTTTGAATTTGTTTTTGGTGGTGGTATTGTGAGTTTTTCCCCATTTCTGGCTTTTGGCAAGGTTATCTATTGCCTGTTTTTGTGAGTGTAGTTAACTTCCTTGGGTTGGAGTTTTCCTTCCAGAACTTTCTGTAGGGCTGGATTTGTGGATATGTAATGTGTACATCTGGTTTTGTCATGGAAAATCTTGTTTTTTCCATCTATAGTAATTGACTTTTGCTAGGTGTAGCAGTCTGGGCTGGATGGAATCCATGGTGTCTTAGTGTTTGCAGTTAAGAATTTGTTGGATTTAGCCGGGCAGTGGTGGCGCACGCCTTTAATCCCAGCACTCAGGAGGCCGAGGCAGGCAGATCTCTGTGAGTTCAAGGCTGGGCTGGACCCACAGCCTCAAAAACAATACAGAGAAACCCTGTCTTGTAAAAACCAAAAACAATTAAAAATGTTGGATTTAAGATTTTCTTTGGTTGATGAATCTATTTGCTCTAATTTATCTTCAGTGCCTGAGATTCTCTCTTCCATCTCTTGTATTCTGTTGGTTATGCTTGCATCTGTAGTTCCTGATCATTTATCCAACTTTTCTATTTCCACCATTCCCTCTGTTTGTGTTTTCTTTATTGTCTCTCCTTCAGTTTTCAGGTCTATTTGAATTGTTTCCTTCATCTGTTTTTTTCTTGACTTTCCTTGCTTTATTAGATTTGTTATTTCTTGATTTATTTTTTTCTTCCACTTCTTTAAGGGATTTTCTCATATCCTCTTTGAGGGCCTCTATCATTTTCATGAAGTTGTTTTTAAGGTCACTCTCTTCTGCTTCATCTGCATTGGGATGTTCAGGTCTTGCTGATGTAGAATCCCTAGACTCTGCTGGTGTCATATAAGTGTTTCTGTTGTTGGATATATTCTTATACTGTCTTCTTCCCATCTCTTCTTCCAGTGGTACAGGTGGGGTCTCTCCCTCTCCTGGTGGGTATAGGTTCAAGGCTCTATCCTCTCCTCTCTATCGGAGGGTGCAGGGACAAGACAGGAATGGTGGTTGATACTGGATGCTTTGTTTTGCCTTCTGGGGGATCCCGTGGCAGGAAGGGTCTGGTGGCCACAGATTAGGGTACTCAAAGAGGGAAAGGTGGGCTGGAAGATCCCCTGGCACTTATCTCTCTACTGGAGGCTGGAGGGCCAAGACAGGAATCAAGACTCAATTTCCTAATGTAAGCATTAAATTATAAATATACCTTCTAGAGTACTTTCAGTGGATCCCACATGTTTGAAGATGTGTTTCCATTTCAGATTCTATGAATTGTTTCTTAAGGATTCATTTACTATTCAAAAGTGTATTGTTTAATCTCCATGAGTTTGTGCTTTTTCTTTCTTAAGCGTTTCTCTTGCTATTTACTTACATTACAATTAGATAAAATACAAATAATTATTTCCATTTTCCTGTATTTGTTGAGACTTGTGTCCTAATATGTGGTCTATTCTGGAGAAACTTCCATTGGATGCTAAAAACAGTGGGTTTGGATGGAATGTCCCATAGATGGATGCTAAGTCTATTTGATCTATGTTGTAACTTAGCATATTTACCTATTTTGTTGCTGTTAGGAAGACCTGTCAGTTGGCGAGAGTGGGGTGCCAAAATTGCCCACTACTGTAATAAGGTTAATCTCTGGCTATATGTCTAATTGCATGTATTTTATGTGTAAACAGTATCCTTTCTATGTATGTATGTCTACATCTATGTATGTCTATATGGTATCCTCTCTAAGTATGTATGTCTATATATGTATGGGTGTGCATGTCTATATAGACTAACTAGCAGAATTAAAAGTGGGAGAGAGTAAGATGAATGAGTATACTGATTAAGTATTGAGGTGGGTAAAAGAGCTAAATTAGGGGCACTGTTAAGGCCCATGAATTTTAGGGATTGTTAAAACTATGAAAAGCTTTAATTAAGGAGTAAAAAGAAATAGGGGGAAGATAAAAGAAATAAGTAAAGATGCAAGAATAAGGGATTTATACGAGATATAATTGAGGATTGGAACTAGGTGTAGAAAAAAACAACCCGTGACATAACTGAACAATACACAGACAAAAGCAACATCACAAGACAACATGCCAGAGTGGAATTAAGTAAAAGAACAAAACACTAGATGGGCAGTAGTGGCATACACCTTTAATGCCAGTACTGGGGAGGCAGAGGCAGGCGGATCTCTGTGAGTTGGAGACCAGCCTGGTCTACAGGAGCCAGTTCCAGGACAGCCTCCAAAGCCACAGAGAAATCCTGTCTCGAACACCCTCCCAAAAAAGAAAAAGAAAAAAAAAAAACAGAAAACAAAACACACTAATGAAGTGAACTGCTCACCCATCTGTGCAGAGCTAAGTGGCAAAGCCCTCAGATCCCTCTGGCATGACCTGGGATTAGTTTCCCCATACTGAGCGGAAATTTTGTGGTAGTTTAGTTTTGTTCTGTGGTGCTGAGGATCACAGGCAGCACATGCACACAGTAGACAGACACTATTTCTGCACTACATCCTCAGCCCTATAATACATGCACCTTTAAAAAATTGGGAGAATACAATTCTGATATTTAGCATCTCTCTCCAAGGTTAAATGATGCTTTGGTTGAATGTCACAAAGATAGGGATGACAGGATTCTTTGACAAGGCACCAAAATGACAAGGGTTGTGGAGGTTCTTAGGATGTCATCATTTCTGAAAATCTTCCTGAGATTTTTACAAGGTTAAGAAACTGTTGTAGGACAGATGATTTAAAGATTTATTATGTATAGTAGTCCATCTGCATGTATGCCTGCAGGCCAGAAGAGGGCACCAGATCTTATTACAGATGGTTGTGAGCCACAATGTGGGTGCTGGGAATTGAGCATAACCTCTGAGCCATCTCTCCAGTCCTGGGACAGATGGTTTTTACAGGATTAAGATGACTGTTGTAAGACAGAGAGATGGCTCAGCAGACAAGGTGCCTGCAGCCTGATGACTCCAATTCGAGCCCTGGGCCTACATGGAGAGAACCAACTCCTGCATGTGGTCCTGTGACCTCCACACATGCACACACAAGACCAGTGTTGGACAGCCAGGATTTCCATTCTCCTCTGCCTCCGAAGCCACATCCTCATCTCTGCCTGGCCTATCAAGTCACAGAGCACAAGACAAAGGTTCGTATGAAGTTGACAGCTCCTGTTACTCAGCCAGAGCCTGCTCAGCTGATCTGTAGGCTAAGATCTCCTTTTCAAGCAGACAGTGATGTTCTCCCAGAGACAGGAGGTTCCTGTGAGGTCCCCCACATAAGCAATGTCTGGAAACAGAGTAGTAAAGGAAGAAGCAGATACAAGATTTTTTTTAATTCAAAGTAATTTAAATATTGTGAAAACCTGGTTTTACATGTATGTATTGTCTAAATTATATCTAACGATGAATCACATGCAAAACATAATACTTTTCTCTAGTTAAACAACCCTTCCCCAAAAGGCAATATTACTGATACATGTTTATTTTCCTTCTTGCAATGGTTAACCCTGGGAACCCTGTGGTTGCAGGTTATAAATTTCCATTATTTCTAGCCTTAGACCCAGTCTCAGAACCACATCACTGGGATGCTGGCCAGGGCCTGGAAAGAGAGTGCTATACAGGCCCTACTGGTCTGAGGACCAGTGGCCCGACTGGTTCTTCTCCTCCACGCCAGCCACCATGTCTTCTATGGCTCTCCAGTCAAGTTTACTGAGTATGCTGCCAGTGCTCTCAGACACGCTGTCCATGCCACCCACCAAAAAAGAGGGCTCAGGCTCTTCCTCTTCAGCTGGTGACATGTCCTGTGGGGTTACAAAGACAGTTGTGACCCAGTAAAGAGGCAAAGGGATGTGGGAACTGAGTGGGGTTGCTGAGGTCTGCACTGACAAGGCACTGACACAGATGTGGGCCTAAAATCTGAAGGACAAGCAAGATGGGTTCGGATACCTACAGTACAGTAATCTATTCTTCTATGCTGTTTTTTAATTAGAAAGAAAAGGAGAATTCTGATAGCTAAATGGGAGGATAGAGTTTGAAACCCTAGGAGCTGGGCGTAGGGGGCATGCCTACAATTCTAGCACTCCAGCAGTGGAGGAGTGGGAGTTCAAGGAGGGCTTCAACTTCACATCAAGTTTTACCCAAGTCTGGACTTCTCAACCAGGGCCAGAGAGATGGCTCCTTGGTTAGGAGTGCTTGCTGCTCAGGTATGAGGACCTGGGTTTCGATCCCAGTACCTGGAGAAAAACTGCACATGACTGCATGCACTTTTAACCCCAGCAGAGAAAGGATGAGGGAGGAGACTTACTAGCCTGCTAATACAGCAGAACCTGTCTCAAGGGAATGGGGTAGTGGCCTGTGCATACACACCACATATTCACACACACAAACATACAACTAAGAAGAAACAAAAAGGGATGGGGATTATCCAACATAGAAGGTAAATTAAAAGACTCACTGAAATAGTGATGAATTCAGAGGTAACAGATATATAGAGGTCTAGAGATCCATACAAGAAGCATCAGAGGAACCAAGATACTTATTTAGGAGAAGGAAGAAGGCACTAGAAAATGTTGGAAATTTATCACTGGATTCAAAGAAAATGAATAACAACAACAACAAAACAATAGAAGTCACATGAGATTCTATGTCAAACAAAACATACATACATACATACATAGAAGAAAAATGAAACAGACAATTTCAAAATGGTCAAAATGATCATTACTTTCAAATCTTACAAAGAGGCAGGAACCCTGAAGAACTCAGGGCAGACTCACCTGGAGAAAATCCCTGGGCCTGTCGTGAAGAATCCTGTGGATTTCTGAAGGCACGGTCCAGGGACTCACTACCGCCTCTTCTCTCTCATACTCTATGCACACCTGCTTCATTGGAGGAACCACTCCAACAGCCCCACGGCTGCTCGTGTGCTGCAGCCTCTGACATGGAGTATTAGAACCTTTAGAGGGAAAATGAAACACACAGGAACTGACCAGTTCATTCATTCATGTGTTGATTGTGACCTTGATACTTTGTGTGTCAATGAATGCTTTCCAATGTGAAAGGTAAGTGACAGGCCAACAAGAAATCTTACCAAGTTCTATAGACATGGCTCAGTGGTTAAGAGCATTTGCTGCTCTTCCAAAGGACACAGGAGATCCAGTGTCCTCTTCTGACTCTGGGCACATGGATCACATACATGCAGGTAAAACACCCATACACATAAAAAAATAAGAATTACAAAAGAAATCCAAACTACATACTGTGTTGGGAGTAGACAATTCTCAGTATCCATACAACAAAGATTGCTAAACAATGTCTGCAATCTAGCATCATCAGCCTGAACTACCCTGTCACCTCCATGTCCCCTAAAAAAACCTCTCTGTCATTTGTCCTGCTAGCTAGAGTCACACCCAATTTCTTACTCTGAGTTGGGCTGCCTGTCTGCATCCTCACAAGTGCAGTCAGTTTGATGATCTAGGATCCCCAATAATCAGTCTCTGATTTGAAATAAGAAAACGGTCCTTTCAAGAAAGAGGGAAACTCTTTAAACTTGGTGTCCTCTAAAGGACAACACCTCTAGGAGCTGGAAATCCAGGGACACAGAAGTCTGTTAGCTGTAAAGTCCTAGATAAAACAGCAAGCTAAATTTTTATTAAGACAAGGTTTAGGGCTTTGTAAGCTCAAAGATTAATAGCAACCATGCTTTATGCCATACTTAAATCCTCAGCAATGTTATGATGTGTGTGGATGAGCTCCTGTCATAGAGAAGAACAACGTGCAGGATTGGTTCTCTTCTTCCACATTTACACAGGTTCCAGGGGTTGAACTTAGGTCACTAGCTTGGCAGGAGCCATCTTTACCTGCGGAACCATCTTGCCAGCAGATGATTCCAAAAATAACTTTTTAACACCTGTGTATTAAGAGACAGGCTCTCAGGATGTTGCCTAGACTGGTCTTGAACTCCTGGGCTCAAATGACCCTCCTGCCTTAACCTCCCAGTAGGTGGGACTCCCATGCATGCTTCACTAGGAGAGCTTTACTGTTTACTTATCCATACTTTTAAGACAGTCTCAAGTGGTCCAGCCTGGCCTGAAGCACACTAAGTAATCAAGGATGGCCTTGAACTCTTGATTCTTCCATGTTTCTATCTCCAAATGCTGGGACTCTGAGTGTATGCCTCCACACCAGAGTGCAATCAGGTTTTGATAATAGACCTGAAGGTCCAAAGTAGAATGCTTGAAACAAAGACAATGCCCAGGCATTTGGTAGTATCTGACATGACAGGGGATGTATATACATACTATAATACTTTCCTGTAGAGTGTAGCCTTCCCCGCCATCCACCTGGGCCCTGCTGCAATTTCTGAACCCCCAAATAACTCACAGGACACTATTATTTATGAAGCTGTTGGCCGTTTGCTGTTTCTTACTGGCTAGCTCTGTCTTAAGTATTTAACCCATAATTGTTAATTAAGTCTTTCTCTTACTGGAGAAAAGGGTCCGGACCTCTTACTCCTCTGGCAGGCTACATTGTGTCTGACTCTGCCTCTCTTTCCCAGAATCCTCCTTGACTCCTAGTCCCACCTATCTTGCTTCCCTATTGGCAAACAGTGCTTTATTCAACAACCAATAAGAGACAGATTTACAGAATTACATCTTCCATCATCTCCTCTTTTCTGTCTAAATAAAAAGAAAGGTTTTAACTTTAACAGTCAAATTATATAACAGAACAGTTATCAAGTAAGAACAGTTACAATATTTTGTTCATTAACATTTAGTAATATTTAAAGAAAGTATCATCTATCCTATCTTAGTGAATCTAAAGACTTATATGTAGCTTATCTTTAATCATAACTAAGGAAAACTATGATTATGACTATCTGCCTTCAACTCCATCAAAGACCACAGAAGGATAATATATAAACACTAGGATTGACAGAGACATCTCGCTACCTGGACAGTCACCAGAAGTTCTGCTGTAACGTTGGGGCATCCATCTTCAGCTCATAGGCCACAGTGTGTCTGGAAGACTTCTCAGCAAAGCAGGAAGTTTCAAGCAGTACATCTGCATTGGCAGTCCATCAGTCATTTTCTGTGTCCTGCAGAAAGTCTGGCAGACTCTTCTATGAAGCAGGAACCCTATAAGACTGAGTTCAGCAGTCACCTTCCTGTGAGTCAAGCAGTCCAGGCAAGAGCAGTTTCTTGCCCAAATGGCTACTCTTGCCATGTTGAAGGCAAACTCCATAACAAGTTCTTCAATGCCCATCTTCCTTTCAGACGTAATTGGTGCTGCCAGGAGCAGACATTTCTCATTGTCAAGAAAAACCCTAAACCATTTTAAAATGCCATTTTCTGAAGGTCTTTGAAAGGTTTGAAGACTATCTGTCTATCTCAAATATATCTCTGTATATCTAGAAAACCTAACTAACCTAACTATAAGTTCTGACTATTATAAGTAACTATCTATAGTCTGTATTTAATTATGCATTACGTTTTAAAAGATCAGTATAAAGACAATATTTAAACAAGAGGAGAAATATACATATCACAAAATTGACCTTAAATTTGTATCAATAAATGAAAAACCATACCAATACAAAGTACTCATTTCCATACCATACTTTCCTGTTAATATTGTTAAACAAACAAACAAAAAAAGAAGAACCTATTTACACATTTTTAGGCAAAAAAAAAAAAAAAAGCTAAATAGCCACATGGAGTTTACTTAGCTAGTTATTCAGTTACTTCATTTGTTCCATGTAAGGGGTAATACAAAGATGAGGAAGAAAGTGGTGGTACAGTCAAAGTGTTAATTGTAGACTACAGCCTCTTTATAGCAACTGTGCAAGTATTAACTTCCATTCATAATGAGGACATAAATTTAAAACTGAACATACATTAGAATACATAAAGGATTAAGATTAGGGTTGTCGGGGCTGGAGAGATGGCTCAGAGGTTAAGAGCACTGACTGTTCTTCCAGAGTACCTGAGTTCAATTCCCAGCAACCACATGGTGACTCACCACCATCTGTAATGAGATCTAGCACCCTTTTCTGGCCCATGGGCATACACACAGATGCTGTATACTAAATAAATAAATCTAGAAAATGTAAAAAAAAAAAAAAAGATTAGGGCTGTCTATAATCCTAGCTATTCAAAAGGCTGATGTAGAAGACTGAATTTGAGGCTGTTCTGGGCTAAGTAACAAGACCCAATCTTAAAAAGGTAAGGATGTCTTCAAAGACATGTAAGGTGTAAGAGAGGATTTCAACTAAGGAACAGAGCACAAAAAGCCTGCATATGGATAGGAAACCAGCTGTTACAAAAGCAGGGCAGATGTGGAAGGTGGCCTGGTGCTGTGGAGAGGGTTTGAGTGCCTCTGTATGGATGTGTGAGCCACTGCAGGGGCCGGATGAAATAGACCAAAACATAGCAGGGATGACAGCCAATAGCATAAATATAAAAAGATGGTATTTCCATGGACTCTAAGACTTTTTCCTCAGACATCAAGAAGCCACGAGGCAGAAGTGGTGGCTCAGGCTAGTAATCTTAGTACCTGGGACAGTAAAGTAGGAGAACTACCGTTTCAAGGCAAAGGAACAAAATCCTGGGATCGATAAATTTGTTTCTCGATAACATGCTCTGCTGGAATTGGAGTTTCTTTTTACTAAGAAAACAACTTTGGAGACTCCAAGAGCACAGTCAAATCACAAAAGACAAGGGGCCTCAAGTCTTACCTCTCCGCTGAGATGAGCCTTCGGGCTGCTCCAAGGGTTTCCCCTTTTGTAAATGACTCAATCTGGAAATACGTCTGCCTCCCCCAGGTCGATTTATTAGGAAATTCTGCACATGTGGATTCTCTCTAAAGTAGAAATCACAAGATTATTAAAAATTCCAAATGATAACACGGTTTATTCTGTACTGCAGTGTTACCTTAGACATAAAAATGTGAATTTTGACAAGCAAATTTTAATATCTACCCATTTCAAATTCTCCATATGTGTGGCAGCTTATTTATGTACTTAATCTATTTGAAGAAAATTCTTGGGTACCTTTGATATTCTAAATATGAGTTATATAAATGACTAATATATCTGTATGTTTGTTGGCCACATGTAAGGAAATTTACACCTGGAGCGTTAGCAGCATTCTCTACTTAATAAAGGTTTGGATTCATATCTAAAACCACTGCAGGAAATTAATTTATGGAGAGCTCCGCAGTAGCTGCAGCTGGATGGGCACAACTGGCCAGGGTGGAGATGTGTAGATGGGGGGGGGGGGGCTGCTCCTGCCTGAATGAAAATAGCAAGGTGGGGGGAGGAGAGGAATTAAGAGGCAAATTCCAGAAGCAATTCTTCATAGAAACCAAGAAGAAAAAGGCTTAATAGATACCAAACACCCCTTTTCAGGTATTCCATTTTTGCCTTTTTCTTGGCTATTCTATAAATTTATAAGAACTCATAATTATGACACTAATTTTTTATTATGACTCAAGGTAGCATAGATGAAGATACACTGAACTTGTGACACAGAAGTGCTACATTTGGGGCCAGGTATGTGGCTTAGTGGGTAGAGTGAGTGTCTACCATGCATAAGGCTCTGTGTTTAACACAGCACTGCATTAGCAGGATTTTGTAGTTCACGCCTGTAATCTTAACCATCATCGGGAGGTAGAGGCTGGAGGATCGGATGTTCAAGGTCATCACTAACGACAAGGCCAACCCTGTCTGAAAACAAACAAACCTCAATGCTATATTTTTATGGGCCCTGAGATTATTTTGCCAAGAGACAGTCCAAGCTTGTGTTACCTCCTTGGAGAAGAGCAATCTTGATGTCTGTAATGCTGAGCAGTGTGGGATCTGTTAGGTTGTACTGAGTCAGACAGCAGTTCATTCATCAGATGGTATGCTTGTGAGATCCGCTGACTATAGTGGTTAGACAGCAGCAATCTGTAGACAGAAAACTAAAGGTCATTTTCCTGTACATTTCTAGAGGGAACACATGCTTACCAGATGTCTGTCACTGGATAGCATAGTGCATTGCTGTGACCCTGTAGAGGCAGGACACTACAATGGCACACACTTTATAATCTCTGAATTTGGGAGACTGAGGCAGGAAGATGGCAACTTTGAGGCCAGCCTGGGTACATATTGACACCCTGGCTTAAAGAACCAGCATGATGCTGATAACAAAATAAAAGTGCTTGTACTTTAGGCTTTTGAGGTATTTCAGACACCTCAAATGAATCAAGGTTGGGTGGGAAGCCAGCAGAAAAATTGAATGGCACAAGTAATATCTGAAAGCAAATTCCTAAGCAGCTTTTCTTTTCTTTCTTTCATTTTTTTTTTCTTTTTTGGTTTTTCAAGACAGGGTTTCTCCATGTAGCTTTGCAGCCTGTCCTAGGACTTACTCTGTTGACCAGGCTGGCCTCAAACTCACAGAGATCCAACTGCCTCTGCCTCTCAAGTGCTGGGATTAAAGGCGTGTGCCACCACCGCGCAGCCCAAGCATTTCTTTTAATGGTATCGCCCATAACCCTGTTAACTGACAGGAAACAAGTAATTCCCAAGACACAAGCACACTACAGAGCATATTGAGGGTATAGCTCCCAGACTTACCTATCTTTTTCATGTTTCATCTTCTGTCTTTGCCTGATCTGCCTTGAATTCATATAAAACTGCACAGGAAATGTTCAGTTAGTTCATTATTGTTCAGTCCAAACAATTACAGCACTAGACATTCTTCCGGCATTTACAAAGGTGCAAAACACTGTCATATTTGAGAAAGTTTTCTCTCAGTGTAAAATGTAATCTTAAATTAAAACACCATGAACTTAAGCATTTAGCTGAGTGAGGCAGGAGGATCATGAATTTCATGGTAGTCTGGACTAAAAGAGAGACCCTGTCTTCAAAAACCTAATGCAATGAGTTCATTATGACTTTTTTTTCAAGTTCTATACATTAGGACCAGCAAGATGGCTTAGTAGGGAAAGGCACCTCTTGCCAAATCTGAAGACCCAAGTTTGATTTCTGGGAATTCTATGATGGAAAGAGAAAACTGACTCTCAAAAGTGGTGTGTGTGTGTGTGTGTGTGTGTGTGTGTGTGTGTGTGTGTGTGTGTGTGTGTGTGTGTGTGTGTTTGTATGCCAATTATTGATTTTCATCAAACTTTGTCTTTGAGAATGCCACAAAAGTATTTCATTTCCCATACTAGACAAGAAACTCTTCATGATAAATCAAAAGTGGTTCTTATACATTTACAGCTAGTTTATTCTAAACTTACATAACTGTTTGGTTTTTATATTTGATTGACAGTGAAGGTGATATTAAAGTCCATCCCTTTAGTGGGAGAGAGAACACATACATGCATGCATGTCAAGATTCTGGTTATAAAGGTCAATAGACTTGAAAGTTCCAATTCTGCCTGCCAATTTCATTGAAGTGTTAGTAGGTTGGAGATGGCTCAGCGATTGAGAGCACTGGCTGAACTCAACAGAACATCCAGTTATGGTTATTCCCAGCACCCACATGGCAGCTTTCAACCATCAATAACTCCCTCTTCTGGCCTCAGTGGCCACCAGGCGTGCACATAATGCACAACATACGTGCAGGCAAAATGGTTACACACATAAAATAATGTAAAAAAAGAAAGTGTTACATTAACACCAGCAGGTTTTCCTTATTCATTTGTAAGAATCTGTGTATGGATATGTACACATCATGATATATGTACAGAGGTCAGAAACACCCTGTGGGAATCAGTTCTCTCTGTCCACCATGTAGGTTTTGGGAACAAATTCAAGGTGTCAGCAAGTATCTTTGCCATGTTGCTGATCCAAATTACAAATTTTAGGTGATGAGAGTTTCACCTAGTTTTGAACCATTTAGTTTAAACATGACAACCATCTTAAAAATTCACTTACATAATTTACTTTAATGATGCTTTTATAATGATCCTTTAAAATATTATATTTTATTTGAGATTACAAAAGAATAGACTATACACTCTAATACTCTAAATCTAGTACTCAAAATGGACTATACTCTAAATCCACATGTTGCTTTCATAGTGATATGACTATCAAAGCAATACTATTTTGTTTCACCTTCAAAGCTCTAATTTGTTTTGGTGAAGTATTAGGGGTTGAGCCCACTCATCCCTGAAATAAAAAATTCTCCTGGATCTAGCCATGAGAACTATCCAAGAACCCTGACCCTGGCCCCACTGTCCTTATTTTAGAAAATTCTTTGTAGAGTTGAATGAAGTGGGTGTACTAAAAGTACACTCTTTTAGTCCCAATACTTGGGAGACAGAGACAGCTGGATCTAAAATACAGAGTTGTAGGTCACATGGCTAAAAAAAGAATTCTTTGTAGATACCTTACATATATAAAATCAAGTTTAAAAGCTAGTATTTATTACGCATATTTGTTTGTTTGAATGGGCACATAGACGTGTCAGTGCCCAAGGAGTCCAGAAGAGGGTGTTGGGTCCCCTGGAGCTGGATTACAGGCGATTGTGATCTGCCTGATTGAATGTTAACAAGCAAACTTGAGTTTTCTGCGAGAGCAGTAGCTACATTAATCACTGAGTCATTTCTAGCCCCCAAAACTAACTTTCAAAAATGTCTTTGAACAGCCAAGGCATATTAGTTACCAATAAGTCTCACTGAAAATGAAAGAAACAATTCCAACTAGCCACCCATTCAACCTCCTTGTTTGTTTATAATGACAGAGCCTTACTTAGCCTGATAAAGATATTTAAAGTCCTTAAGTAGAGCACAATATCCTAACACACTTTGTTCAGGTAACTCATTAACATGTGCTCAATTAAAAAAAAAAAACATCCAAGTTAAATTGATTACTGTTTCTGGGACAGAGGGAACACCCTTTCCTGGGGTAGCACAGACTCACTGGACTGTTTCTGGGGCAGAAAGGCTCACGTTCCTGTCCCCTCTTTTCTGCCAGCTGATTTAAATACTCTGTCATTCTCTCTTTTCGCTTTCTTTTCATCCAGATTTTAATCTCTCTTCTCTCCTTCTCAGATCTTTGGGGGCATCTGCCAGTAGGATGCTGAATCCTGAAAAATAAGAAAGGATCACTGGCTTGTTCATATGCTTTCCAGAAGAGAAAAGCTAATACTGTTGCTCTGGAAGGAAAACACTGTACCATTTTGAAGAACACTACATACTCATGCTGGGATAGTCAGCCTTGATTCTATGTAGGAAAGATTGAGAAGAAAATACACTAAAGTTCCACAGAAATGCTATTATGTTTCTAAGTGTTAGCAGTTAGGATAAGTACCATGAGTTAATCATTAATGATTTCTATTAGGAAACAGAACTCACTATATGTTTATGACAGCGAGTCCAGGGGAAAGATCCCAGAACAGAGATGTATTGAGGTAAATATAACAGTGAGTATGCTATTAGAGAAGATGAAGAGTGAAACATACATATCATACAAGCATTTATGAGGAAAACATCTATTCTGAGCTTCAAATCTGTTTCATAAAACTAAATTAAAATCTGGCAAATTTTAAATATTCTTGAACCTGCATTATTTTATGTGGATTAGATTCTTCTGAGGCTGGGAATGGTAGAGTATATACTTAATACCAGTGAGACCCTGGATCTTGTCTCAAACACACACAACACAACAGGGTCTGATGCCTGGCACGCACACGCTTTCAATGATTACCTGGATATATTTCTAGCTTGTTTTTCTGTTAAGCCAAGCTCTTCACTGGAAACTCCACTCTTAGTTATGAGGTCATCAATAATGTCGGCAATATCAGTCAATCCAGTCACCTGGAGTTGATCTTCTGAAACACTTGCAAATAAAATTTCAGGAATGAGTTAGTATCTATGATTTAATCAAATTAAATGGAAATGAGTATGTAACCACTTTTCCTAGAACAAAAATGAGGGACGCCTAGTCTTCTAAGTTCTGGGATCACTCAGCATAAAAGCCTAGTTATCAATGACTTCATAGATGCTCTAAGAAAATGAGCTCTAAGCCCAGGTGAAAAATTGAACAGTTCATCTGAAATAGTTTCACACTTTAAGAAAGCAGCAAAATGGGCTGAAGAGATGGGTCGGTGGTTAAGGGTGCTCACAGTAACTACAGCAGTCACCAGGGCTCCAAGCTTCTGGCCTCAGTGGGCATCTGAGCCCATCTGCACATACCCATAGACATATTAAAACAAAATTTGGGCTGGAAAGATGGCTCAGCAGTTCAAATCCCAGCATCTACACGGAGGCTCACAACTGTAACTCCAGTTCCAGAGATCTGATGCCTCCTTTGAGCACCTGTCACACAATTTGTACATAGACACACATGCAGGCAAAACACTAATACACATAATTTAAAAAAACGTTTTAAATAGCAAAACTCCAACATATCCTTCCTCAAATGTGATCATCTGACATAATCTTCATCTTATATCAAAATTGTAGAATTGACCTATTATTAATTTATGGACTATATTATATTTTTCTAATTGTTTCACTAATGTTCTTTTTCTGCCCAGAATCCACTTTGGTATTATATACTTAGTTGTCATGACATATGTCTTCTCAAATCTAAAATAACTTCTACCTTTGTATTTTACATGACCTTGATGCTTTTGAGAAATCTTAGCTGGTCACTTCATAAATTACTCTTTGGTATTCCTCCATTCTGCTCCTGGTCAAAATCAGGCTGCGTTTTGTCAAGAATGTCACAATAGAAATGCTATGGTCACACAGAGGCACATGGTGTTGCTATGTCTCATTACAAGGGGCTACAGGTCTTAACTGCTGTAGCTTAACACATAATGTAAGAGAATGCAGCCAATACAGTCTATTACATTTTAATTACTGTTACATTTTAACTACCTAATTCTAAAACACCAACACACACACACACACACACACACGCTCACACACACATACCACATGACACTCCCCAGTTTCCTAAAATACTCATTGGCAATGGAAATTTGTAAAACTTCTTTAAACTATAAGAACTGTAATATAGCCAGGTGGTGATGGCACATGCCTTTAATTCCAGCACTAAGAAGGCAAAGGTAGGTGGCTCTCTAGGAGTTCAAGGCTAGCCTAGTCTACACAGTTCCAGAACAGACAAGGCTACACGGAGAAACCCTGTAATAAAAAAAAAAACTTAAAAAAGGAAGAAAAAAGTATAATGTAAAAGTCTACATTCATAGGAGCAGTAAAACTTCCATAATACATTAACAAACGTAACAACTTTAAAATCACGAATTCTTAAATGATTTACCTTCCAAATAATTCATTGTTGTTATTCACACCTTAAAAAAAAAAAGACACTGTTAATGAAAAGATATAGGCCAATAATCAGAATATATTCCATGAAAAACTGTTCAATAAAAAACAGTTTTAAAAATTTTTAGATCATTGCTAGGTGGTGGTAGCACATGCCTTTAATCCCAGCACTGGGGAGGCAGAGGCAAGCAGATCTCTGTGACTTCCAGGCCAGCCTGGTCTACAGAGTGAGTGTCAGGACAGGCTCCAAAATTTTTTTTAGGTCAGTATTTTTTTTCCCCAGACAGGGTTTCTCTATGTAGCCCTAGCTGTCCTGGAACTTGACCTGTAGACCAGGATGGACTCAAACTCACAGAGATCCTCCCATCCCTACCTTGCAAATGAAGCAATAAAGTCCATGCGTCACTACTACCTGGCTTTAGGTCAGTATTTTTGTGTGTGTATCACAGATCCAAACTAGCAAGACTGCAGAGCAAGCCATCTCCCTAGCCCCATGGTCAATTCTTTTTAAACTTCAGAGATCTAAAAATGCCTGTATGTATGTCTTTGTGAGGGTATCAAATCTGGAGAACAGACAGCTGTGAGCTGCCACATAGGTGCTAGGAATTGAACCCAGGTCGTCTGGAAGAGCAGACAGTGCTCTTAACCACTCAGCCATTTCTCCAGTCCCATAACAAACACTTTAAAGTTGTTGTTCTAACCCTATTTTGGAACTCTTCCTTTGGGATGGCCTCAGGGGAAATTCAGCAGTTATTTAGTGTAATTCTCCATTCACAATGTGAAACAGTCATACTCGGCTTGGTCATCTTCCTACACAAACAGGGTCTCTGGGAATCTTATGGCTGTTTCCAAGATTTAAATCCAACCTCAGTTGACCAATTATTTGCCGGTAACCTTTTTTTTTAAAAAGAAATGGAAGTTGTAGAGGAGAAAACTCCAAGCTATTATGACTGCAAAAGTGAGGAAATGACACTATACCTTTCCAAGAAGCCAGCCTGGAAGGAGAAACCTACTTAAGGGATCAAAATTCATATTTTGTTTAAAAAATATGATTTCTTTTCAAGCTTACAAATCATACATTAAATACTAGAGGAAAACATTTCAATTTATCCATGTTTACATGGTTACAAAAGAAATGCTATGTCTATTCATATGACTAAGTGTCCCTTCAGGACCCAAGAACAGCACTTGTATGAACAAGGCATCTCCAAATGGAATCAAACCAACAGAGGCACTAACCCTTTCTAAACCTCAGTCTCAACTCTGAAATGAGAATAATGAAGTTCCTACCTCAGTCAACCTTAAAAAGGGCCCATGCATGAAATACAGCAATGTACATGGCAGGGCTCAACAAATAACCAACAGTACTGCTACAGATTAAAATTTAAAATCTAATAATTAGCATTTTGAATTCTTCAATTTTTATAAAAATCAAGTATAATTCCAATTACTATAGATTTAATGCTAAAATGTTAGAGGTGTAGTACACGGTTGAAGAGTATTTACTTCACACCCTTTCATCACTGTATCCTCCCAGGTATAGTGGAGTAACACTTTAATCAACATGTAACCTAAGAAGTAAAGAGAGTACCAGGAGAAGGGATACTCCAGTCCATGGAAGAGCAGACAGCTGAGCCCGCAGAAGGGCATGCGTAGGTTTTCTGACTAGAATGATTTTCCATTCCTGAAAATTCCGTCTCTGAAGTTTCCTCTGCATCGTTATGATCTTCCACATCCTCATGAGTCTGGAAGCACACTAATCCAAGACATACATACAATTAAGAGAAAACACAAAGGGAACGTGCAGCAACTACTCATACTTCCACATGAGACACTCATGTATGGGATGCTTGCAGTACAACCTGAAAGCTCTCTACAGCACAGTGAACTAATTTAATAAATATAAAGTAAAAGAGCAAATATGTTTAAGAAATGATAGGAAACCTTAACAGGAACGGTCAGATTTGCAAACAAAGTTTTAGATAGGAAAATGGTCGCCCAAATAAAAGTAATAGTCAATAGGTGGGACAACAGATGACAAAGCAGATTTAGTAAATTAAAAGACAGACTTAAAGAAATGCTAGTGAATACAGCACTGAACCCCAAAGACGAAGAAATCATGAAACATTAACCCTACATATACACCAAACAAACAGAAAACACAACAGGGGTTGGTGAGGTGTTTTAGCAGATGTTTTTGCTGCCAAGCCTGACAACTTCAGTTTGATCTAAGGATTCACATAGGAGGAGGAGAACCTCAAGTTGTCCTGTGCCTTCCAGGCATGCATTATTTCCACCACCAAACAAATAAACATGTAGGTTTAAAATAAATAAACTCGTAGGTTTAAAACATATTAACAAGGTCCAAACAGACTGAATAGGGGGAAAAAAGACAATGGAAACAACATAAACTTCTCAACATTAAACCTTTAAACTGAAGAATCTACTCAGATGTAAGACAGAAATTCATACTTAGACATTGTATCAAAAAAGAAAAATGAGTAAAGTTCCAGGACAGACTCCAAAATAATACAGAGAAACCCTGTCTCAAAAAAAACAAAACAAACAAACAAAAAAAGTAAACTTTAAAGCAGCCAGAGATTTTTAAGATAGCAACGAAACTAACAGTATATATAGGCAGAGTAGACTCCACCAATAAATACCGGAATAATGTCTTTCAAATAATGAAGAAAACACTAGAATCAGAGAAAACATGATAATTCTGCAGCCAGCTATACACTATGACCTAAAAAAATCACAGTAAAGCTAAGCTGTTTTCAAAGACAAAGATAATTGACCACTCACAGACTTGGAAAGAACTAATAATGGAAAGGGGAGATGGAATATTTAAAGAAACAGATACAGGATGCACACATGTGGTATACACATATACATGTAAGAAAAACACCCATATAACATAAAAATAAAAAATAAACGATTGGGAATAGGGTGGGGAGCAACAGTTTCACCTCACATGAAAAAAGTATTTCTAGTTCTTTTTTGAAGCCAGGCTTCAATACCAGCCAGGTACCTAACACAAACCTTCTTCAGAAATGCTACTGGCTTTTGAAGTTAATGGTTTTTCAATTTCAGGGTGAGAAGACAATTCAACGTGATCTACCAGTCCAGCCTATAGAAGAAAATAAGCACAGTAAAACTGCTGTAAACATTATGCTTTTTGATAATGTCAAAATTTCAAATAATTTTATATATATCTTAATCATTTTAAAAATACAACAAAAATGAAAGAAATCGAATAAAATATAGTATAAGTTTATGAAAAGGAAGTTTTAGTATCTGTAGCCAAACTGATAGACTTTTCACAAGGATTAGGAAATGACTTCATGTATTTCTGTAGCGAGGGAAGGTTAGCCACCATCGTGATCAAGTCTTCTACATCCAGATGAGGAAACAAGGCCCAGCGGATAAGCATTTTCACAGTGACAGGTCACAGAATTCAACCTAAGCTTGTCCAGTGTCCTGGTAGTCCTGTATCTCTAGGCCTGCAAAGTCTTTTGCTAAACTTGGTAAATGACAGTGTTGGAAATTGGAGATGAAGGAGGAAGGGGAAATGAGGAAGTAGAGATAACATTACGGATATTTGAAAAAGTCCTAGAGGAACCTTTCATAAACTTAGGAGTGTGTATGTGTGGTATTTGAAGAAAAGGCTATCAATAACTACTTTGATGCTCAAAACTCATTTGGCCATGTCTAAGTTTGTGGTAAGAACAACTACCACATAAACTGGGAGGTGGTGGCATACACATTTAATCCCAGCACTCAAGAGCCAGAAGCAGGCAGATCTCTGAGTTCAAGGTCAGTCCCGTCTACAAAATGATTTCCAGGACAACTAGGGCTATACAGAGAAACCCTGTCTCAAAAAACAAAACAAAAAAGAAAAATCTTTGGGAGAAAAATGACCCTGAACGCAGTACTTTCAAGTCACATTCTGGTTTATAGCTCACACACTTCTCTCCCTGTGGGAGCATGGGTTCCCTACTTAAAAGCTTAAGGCAGCTGTTCTCAGCTGGGGGCGATTTGAGGGTCATTTCATAATGTCTGGGGAAACATAATCTGACTGCTATCAGTTGGGCTGTGCTATGGGCACCTAGTGAGTGAAGACCATGATGCTGCAAATGCATGTCAAGACAGAGAATTATCTGGAGCTGGGAGTGTGGCTCACTGGTAGCACTTGACTAGTATGTGAATGATCCCAGAACCACAGAAGAAAGAAAAACAAATAATTATCTGGACCAGTTATTCTCAACCTTCTAATGCTGTCACCCTTTAATACAGTTCCTCATGTTATGGTGTCCCCCAACCATAAAATTATTTTCATTGCTACTTTATAACTGTAATGTTGCTACTGTTACAAATCCTAATGTAAATATTTGTGTTTTCTCAAGGTCTTAGGAGAGTCATGTGAAAGGGTCATTTGCCCCCCACAAGGTCACAGCCCTCAGGTTAGAACCACTGATCTAGCTTGTCAATAATGTTGAGTTTTAAAAATTCTAGCTTAAAAATTTTCCCCATTATTTAACAAAGTCAGGTATCTAAAATTATTTCATACTAATCATACTATATATTTAATGACTTGAGGCCATCATCACCACAGGCTCACATGCACACTCACACACAAAATAAAAAACCACTAGAAAATAAGAACGGATACCTTCTCCCAGTGTAGATTCAGTACTTCTGGTGCAGGGAAGTCCTGTTCTATATTCTCTGCAATGGTCTGTACTGTTAACAGCTGCTCATCCATCTTCTGAAGCTTGGCAGTAAGATGCTCTAACTTTGGAGCAGTAGAGCTTGGAGTGGGACAAGCAGTATGGACATCTTGTAGCAGTGTCAAAAGCATAGATTTTCTCCCAGAATCCAGTTTTGTGTTCTGTTCCTTGAACTGGAAGTTTGGTTCTAGCGGATCTAAACATTAATCAAAGAAAAATCAGCATTAATTTTACTTAAGGGAAAAGTAGATAAGGACAATCTCATCTTAAGCTAATATGCCATTAGTTTCCAAAAGTCTTAATAGTTAAGAAATTTACAAATTCATTTCAGTTTCTAGACTGCTTGAAACTTACCTCTGTAGTGAATTAAAGACCTGAACAATGTAGTACCACAAAGTTCTACACACATAGCAATTTGAATGTCACCTTTATCTTCTTAAAAACTGCTACTGCATCAAAAAGCAACCTTTGACAACCAATGACATTACACAGTAAAAGCTAGATTCAGTGTTGGCTACTATAGACTCCAGGCAGAATGTGAGCCAAGCAGAAAACATCAGAACACCAACTCATTGCTTCTCTTCTAGTTGGCTGCCTCTTCCTTGGTCCACAGCTCAGGGAACAGCACTATTAGTCACTATGTTTCCCAGCCAGAGGCCTGAGGGTAAGGGAGGATTGCTCTCCTTCATATTCCAAAGTAACATCAAGTATTGGTGATCCTCCTTCCTCTGTCTCCATTCCTATACTGCCTTCATTGGTGTTTTCAGAATCTAGACCTCAAATAATATCCTACTTTTCTCCTGTGTAGTTTATCTTCCACAGTGCCTATTAGGACAAATTAGAAACACAAATTTTACATTGCTACTTTATCCCCAAAACCTTTCCACATGTCTCTAATGCCTCACATTCAAGGTCTAAATGTCTCAGTATGTCTAACAATGGCAGTCTTCCATCCACCTACATGACGTCAGTTCTTGCTACTGCTTTCAACAAATCCCAACTTCCCAAACCCAGCAGGCTCCACACAGCTGCACTACTGCAGTCAATCCCCAGGCTGAGTACACTTTCTCCCTTGATCCAAGTCCCCTGTAACAATCACTGTTGCTACCTCTCTTTAATGGCTTGTCCCCTCAAGTAGATTAGATGCTGTGCTGCTCAGTGCTCACCCAGCCCTTGCAGCATTTACAAGCTGTATCCTAATGATCCCTTTATTCATCTGTCTTCCTTTCCCCAGTCACTGCCCACAGGCTGACAACCTGCAACTACTTTTTCACTCCTAGTATTGGGTCCCTAAATGTTTATAGAATGAGAAATCCATCAAAAACAGATTATTTTGCCCAATGAACTTAGCTCATAGGAGTTTTATGAAGATCAAATTATGCAACAAAGTGCTCTGAAATATGAGAGCTTTTTTGATAGTTTCTGGTCCTGGTCCTGGTCCTGGTGAGCCTTCCCAGGAGAAGATGGTGTCAGTGTTGATACTGCCTTACCCTGTTTCAGCTTACTCTCACATGTCTTCATTATCTGTCTATTGGCCCTGTTTCTCAGCAGCCTGAAGTGTCTCCTTTAATCACCCTCAGGAGAGATCTGGTGCACACAGATTTAAAGGAGAAAGTACAGTAGAAACCCAGGATGGCCTTGGCATGAAAGGCAAGGAGCAGGTTGCGTTTAAGAATGCATATGCTTTTACATATATACATAAGCATGAGCAATTAATGAAAAAAGAGGTCATGGATTTGAAAAAGAGCAAAGAAGGGTATACGGGAATATTTGGAGGGAGAAAAGGGATAGCAAGAAAAATTATATGATTATATTATTTTATTATAATAAAAAAATCCCTAGTTGGCTACCATGCCCATGTATTTACTATGTGCTATTACAGAATTTCCTACACATATATTTTATCAGGGGTGTGTGTGTGTGTGATGGGTAGGACAGAGGGAGAGTGTGTGCCACCTTATGAGTGTGGAAGTCAGAGAACAATTTCAAAGAGCTGGTTCTCTCCTCCTATCATGGATCTGGGATTGAACTAGGGTTATCAGACTTAAGAGTGAAAGTGCTTTTACTGATACTGAATTTTCCTTTTCAAATATGAGAAAGGACTCTGACAAGACATTTATTTTCAGTCTTATTACCTGGGGAAAGACATGTACAAGCAAATCTGAGGCTTTCTTGGAAACTACTGTGGGTCCCAGGCTTGGAGCCATGGCTGCACCTCATTTATATACCTTTCCCCTTTCTCTTTCAAGTACTTTTGAAATGACCAAGCAGCAACACTTCTTCTTACATAACAGGAATCTAGCAGGGAGGGCCAGGCAGCACATCCTGGCTGCCTACCTCTGTCCTGCTGCCTGTCCGATGGCGTTACTGGGGGAATCCCAGGCTCCTTCATTTCTATAGCACTTGCTCTCCAGCTCTTCCCATCCAGACAGGGCTGAGTCACTTTTGCAGGCTCTAAAATTAAACCCATAGTAGAACTTGCAGATTCTTTCAAGAACATAAAAGATATATAAACACATATTGTAAATGTCCAAGCCAGGCAACTGAGAGGCTAACAGAACATTTCTAAATGTCAACACAAGCATGTATCTAGAGATCTAGGATACTGTGGGCAAGGATAACAGTGCTAAATACAGTGTGTTTATTTTAGTGTAGAAAAAAAATTACCTTGACTCTCAAAAGCATGAGTAGGAACGGCATTAACAACTGAAGCTGCCATACAATGCAACTCTGCAGATGAAGGGACTTCTGGAGGATGGCTCTGTTGCTTGGTAACATTCTCATCTGAAGGCTCTTCACTAGCAGGTAATTCCAACAGATCATCAGCTTCAATGTCAATCACATCTATGTAAGTGTGTCTAGCCTGAGTTGAACACATAGTAATAATTTTTCTGTAATTTTAGATGACTATAAAAGGGGTGGTAGTGTTAATTTGTTGTCCTTCTTGTTACTAAAGAGCAAGCATCCGAATGCCTAACATGGAAGAAGCAGCAGCATGTCGGTACAGCACTATAGGGCAGAGCACCGAAGTAACTTCTGTCTTTTCTTACAAACCTATGCGTATCTTTATACTTATGTCACCAACAAAATGAGGTACTGTAGAGGTGAACATAGTAAGTTTGAACAAGGATATTATTAAAATTCAATGCACAAACCAAGGCTATTACCAAATGAGGTAGAGAAGGAGACAAGGGCTTCTCTGATATTCCAGTGGGAACTTTGACATTTAGATATATATCTGGAATCAAGAGCTGAGGAACAGTCAAAGGTTCATGACCTGGAAATTAAGGAAAGAAAATCAGAAATGTAAAACATGTCTGTAGTCATTAATTTTCTAAGAACAAGTTTGCAACAAAACAAAATAAAATAAATAGATGCTTCCTAGGTATAAATATATTAAATAAAATTCAATTCTAGTCTAAGGGTAATTTTCTACAAGGAAATTTATAACCAAAGACAAAGGACTACTCTTCATTTTGTCTACTACATGGACAATAAGATATATAAATTTTGTAAAAAAATTTTCTAATTTCCCATTTCTATTTTAAACATACTAAATTATTTTACTTAAGAAAAACACACATTAGCTACATTTTTAAAAGTTTTAATAGTTAAGTTTTACTGAGATATATAATTCATACTCTTAAAATGGATTTAGGATAATCACAGAGCTCACTTCTAACTTTTACAGATTAAAATGCGGGGGCTGGAGAGATGGCTCAGCAGTTAAGAGCACTGGCTGCTATTCCAGAGGATTCACTTTCCAGCACCCATACAGCAGTTCACAACTGTCTGCAACTCAAGTTCCAGGGGATCTGACACCCTCATACAGACATTCATGCAGGCAAAACACCAATGCATATAAAATAATAATAAATCTTTTTTAAAGTTAAAAATAAATAACTAAAATGTTTTAGCATCTGAATTTCATTAGTTATTTGCCTCTTATTCAGCAGTAAGTAAAAAGGCTTCTCACTTCAGAGATAGGCACACAGTTGAACTCTGTGCTTTTGTTCTAGGACTCAAATCTACTTTTCTAGCATTTTGTTTTTAATAAAATATTACTCTAGCCAGGCGGTGATAGCTCACGCCTTTAATCCCAGCACTCGGGAGGCAGAGGCAAGTGGATCTCTGTGAGTTCGAGGCTGGGCTTGACCGTCAGCCTCCAAAACAATACAGAGAAACCCTGTCTCGTAAAACCAAAAAAAAAAAAAAAAAAAAAAAACCTCTAAAATGTGAAATAAACTTTACATCATATTGACTTTACTGAAAAACTGCTAAAAGAGCTTGAAGTTAAATCATAGGTTAGGGTTAAAATCTGAGAGAAAAACATTTAAGTTGTCATCCTATCTCTATGAAGCCACTTGCTTGGTTAGACTATTTTCTAAGGGATAGAGTGACTTTGGTTTTCACATTATGCCAACTAACTTTAATAAATAAAACTTAATCTTGGGCCTGGCGCTGGTGGCGCACGCCTTTAATCCCAGCACTCGGGAGGTAGAGGCAGGCGGATCTCTGTGAGTTCGAGGCCAGGCTGGACCGACAGCCTCCAAAACAACACAGAGAAACCCTGTCTCGAAAAACCAAAAAAAAAAAAAAACTTAATCTTGGAGAACAAAGAACTCATACCTGAGGTAGCAGAAATGACTTGTTGATTTTTACCACTTTCAGAATTAAGTTCTTGGGATGTACCTTCCTTATCTTGGGAAGTACCTTCCTTTTCTTGTAGTAAATTCGAATAGATGATGGAAAAAAGAAAAATAATTTCACAAACACAGTATATAAATACAGATAATTAGATAGTGTATGTAAAAGTTGTAAGGAAAACAGATTACCAGCTTAAATTAACCTTTATATAATATGACTATAGAATTTATTTTATTTAACTTTGAGACATGATCTTACTATGTAGCCCTGGCTGACCTGGAACTCATTATGGTGATCAGGCTGGCTTCAAACTCACAGAGATCTCCTGCCACTACCTTCTGAGTTCTGGGTTTAAAAGCATGAACCACCATGCCAGCTAAAATCCTAATCCTAAAAAAAGCAAAGAAAGATCAGAAATGGTGTGCACACCTTAAATCCTAGCACTCAGGAAGCAGAGGCAGGAGGATCTCTGTGAGTGCAAGGCTATCTTAGTCTACAAAGCCAGTTGTAGGCCAGTCAGGACCCAAAGAAAAAAGGAGAAGAAAGAAAACAACTCTTAAGAACTCTCTAACACACAATGTACTCAACAGTCAGAAGCCTGCTAAATATTTTATGGTACAACTGCAAAAGGAATATCCTTATAGAATACTCTTGGCAATGTTTAATGTAAGTAGAAATCAAAGGAGATGAGGTTCTGTAAATACACTAGTTGGTAATTTTCAGATATGACATAACTATAACATTATTTTACATGACAAAAAAGGATGTTCCATGCCACCCAATTTTCTCAGACTTAAACAACTAATTAACATCATATTAAGGATTATTACTCAATACAAAGTAATTTAAACACCACTGAACTAGCATTTATCTTATTGGTATGCGGTATGCATGAACTATGCAATAATATTGACTACACATATGCATCACATTCAATATTGCTGCAAATGTGATATAAATACAGTATAAAGAAATAGCCTGTTAAGATACATTATAAGAGTGTTTAGCCAGGTTATGGTGGTGCACGCCTTTAATCCCAGCACTTGGGAGGCAGAGGCAGGTGGATCTCTGTGAGTTCAAGACCAGCCTGGTCTACAAGAGGACAGCCTCCAAAGCCACAGAGAAACCCTGTCTCAAAAAACCAAAAAAAAAAAGTCTAAGGGTAACTGGAGAAACCAACACTGGGACATGACAGTTACATTCTCAGGGAAAAGCTAGGAATATGGAAACACTCAGAGACCAGGAGTTCAGATAGTATGAAAGGACACTCTTACCATGCTCTGTACCTAGTTATATGAAATGTATGATTTCATATCTCATAGCTTGCTATATTATATCAATGAGTAATTATGCATTTTACAAGAGGACAAAATCAGAAGACGTATAATGAATACTTCGAAAGGTTCTGTACACCTCTTTATGCTCAAGGACAGACAGTCACTTGCCCTCTCAGACTAACCACAATCTAGTAGTCTTCTCCTGCCAACTTCACTTAGTCAGAACCCAAACCTCTCACTCTAGGTCTACATTTCCAATGAAGGAATCTCAGGGTCTAGAGAGTCTAATTCAAAACATTCTTTATACTCACTTGAGATCTTTAACATGTTTGCAATCAAAATCTCTATGTTTTACTTACATTACCAGTTCAGGTTATCACAAATGCTATTCCAGGCTACCATAAATGCTACTCCTAATTTTTCCTAGGAAATTAAGGAGAACGATGGATAAGTAACTAATATCACATAATTAAAAATTCCCTTTAAATCACTGCCTTAAAGAAAAAAAATACCTTACAAAAGTTATAAAAGACATTATTTTTTAACCATGTGTATGTGTTAATAAATATGCATGCTGGCTAAGTACAGATACCCAGAGGCCAGAAGGATATGTCAGGTTCCCTGCAGCTGGAATTACAGTCACTTGTGAATTGCCCAACATGGATGCTAGAAACTCTAGCATCTAGAGGAGAGTAAGTGCTCTTAACTACTGAGCTGTCTCCAGCTATTACATATGAATTTTTTAACTTTTAAAGTATTTACCTGGGTCTGTGTTTGTACTTGCATCCTGACTTCCCACAGCTTTCTTTCGTACAGAGGCCATGAAGTGCAGTCCAGCCGAAGTATTCACATCATCTTCTAACATTTCTTAAATATAACAAAATACTGAAAACAATCACTGAGAGCCAACATGCTGCTGGAAGCACAGTAACTAGAGGTATGTGTTGGGATGTTATTAAAGTGCATTTTCTACATGAGGTGCTATATAAACTACATCTTAAAGACAGTGAATCAAACCTACATTTGTAGAGGACACTGTATGTCAGGCCCAGAAACCTAGAACCTTCTCCTCCAGCTAATGAAGATCCAGATCCAGTGAAAACAATGTGATCAGATTGTTATTGTAGAAAATCTACCCCACATGTGGAAAGTAGAGCTGAATGAACAAAACTGAAGACAATCAGATAAGGCTTCTGTAGCTGGGTTATAAAGGAGGTAAAAAAGGATAGGACCGGTTACTGGCTGGTAAGAAGGGGAAGTAAAAGGCAGAATTTGGGGGTTGTTTTTTTATTGATATTAATATAAATGGAGACAAAGAACATAAAAGGGAAAAAAAAACTGTCTGGGCAGGAAAGACACTGACGTACAAGCGGTCTTATGCCCAAGCAGAGAAGCTCTGCGGGAGCAGAATCAAAGTCCTAACTATATCATGGCAGACTGAGTTAGACTGAGATTCTACCGGGGAGATGACCTAGGAAGACTAGCTGGAATAAGAGAATAACAATTACACATAATAAATTGGGTATAATAACATAGACATAAAACAATTGGGTGTAGTAAATACATATTTGGTCTTTGTTCTTAGGTCCAGGCAACTTTCTACACCTTTAGAAGTTCTTAAGAATGGCCCTCAAAGGCTCATATATTTGAATGTTTAGTCATCAGGGAGTGGAACTGTTTGAAAGGATTAGAAGGATTGGGAGGTGTGGCCTCATTAGAGGAAGTGTGCCACCTAGAGTAGGCTTTGAGGTTTCAAAAGCCTAAGCCATGCCCAGTCTTTCTCTCTGTCACCCCCTCTCTGCTTATAGATCAGGGTGTAGCTCTCAGCTACTGTTCCAAAGCCATGTTTGCCACCATGTTTCCTGCCATGATGACAATGGACTAGCCCTCTGAAACTGTAAGCAAGGCCCAATTAAATACATTCTTTTCAGTTGCTTTGCCAGGTGGCGGGGGCATGTGCCTACAATCCTAGCACTTGGGAGGCATAGGCCAGCAGATTTCTGATTTCAAGACCAGACTTGTCTACAGAGTCAGTTCCAGGACAGCCCCACCTCAAAAAAAAAAAAAAAAAAAAAAAAAAAGTTCTGTGGTCATGGTGTCTCTTCACCGCAACAGAACACTAAGACAGTAATTCAATTTCAGTTTTATATTACATTTATTTCTTTCCTCTTCCACCCCAAGACCGAGTTTCTCTGCATAGCCCTGGCTATGTTGGATCTTGATTTATAAACCAGTCTGGCCTCAAACTCAGAGATTCTCCTGGCTCTTCCCCACCACCCAGCCTTACTATATATTTCATTCTAAAAAGCTGACTTAACACTAAACTTAGACATTAATCATGTGTATACATACCATAAGGAATGTCAAATTTTTCCAAAGGTTGAGAATCACAATGTCCTAGTTGTTCCTAAATGGAGCCAAACAATCAATAATTGAAAAGCATTTATCAGTTTGGAAAAAAATACACCTAAGAGCTATGAAGATTGAATTCTTTGTTATAGGTTCAATTTCCATCATTTTAGGCCTAACTAATAAATCTGTTAAAGCAACAACTGTACAAGAGTTCATGAAATCCACAAGTCAAACAATAAAAATGGTATTACCAATTTAACACCAACTTACTACTTATTATAAACTAGTTATTATAAACAAGTCTCCATAGCAGGGCAGGCTTGACACTCAAACTGTACCCCTATCCTGCCAACGTCTTTAATGGACTCAAAAGACACTTAGTGCCTCTAGACATACTCATGAGGACTATATAGCAAATCTACCTGGATAACCCTTGAGAGGAAATGACAACATCATGTACTATGTCATTACGACAGAGAAAAACCCAGAGTGACTTCATACACATCAGTCACCAGGCAGATGTTCTAAGCTGCAGTTTTCAGTTTGCCTCCCAGTTGTTTTTCACATCCATAACTGAGTATCCATTTGTGGAGGGAATCAGCAGAGCTCTTTTGTAGTATGATGACCAGACCCTCCAAACCATGGCCAGAAACTTCCAGCAACCAGGGCTACACAGTCACAAAGAAATACCAAAGTGTTCCATGCAAGTTAGGGAAGAATCTACTGTAGTTGTTCTGTACCTTGGGTTCCACGATGACTTCTGGCCCGTTACTAATGAGGGAATCCTCTGGTCGGAAACTAACACTTGGTTTTCTTCTTGGCTTCTGAGCTCTTTCTTCTTGTAGCTCTCTCTCAGCTCGTCTGCTTTGCCTGTAGAAGCAATAGTATAGAACATGGTTTTCCTTATAATAACTTTAGGTTCTCATTTGTGTCTGGATACTTGAAAATAATTGCTGAAAATCCACTTCACAAGATTTAATTAACAAGATCTTCTTCTAGAATACAAACAGTTATAGGTAACACTGAATTAAGTATTCTCATTTGGTCACTAGAATGTGGGGATAGATATACCTTTCAAGCAGTTTTCAAACTCTGTTGCATATTAGAAGTTGGTGCCAGAAACCCATGGAAACCTCCACTAAGCTCCTTGAAGAGGCTAAATAAAAACCTCAGCAAGGAGAGTTCAACAGTGGGAAGGATAGCACTGGTAAATTTAAACATGTGCTCTACACATATAACATTCCAATCATCACATCTTGGACACACACCGCAGGTCAAAGTCTGTAATAATAGGTGCTCTTCAGTTAGTCTTGGACAACCTTGCTTTTCTACATGCACATTTCTTAGTGCCCTGAAACACTTCATGTCATCACCTACTCTCCTGCTACCTTGTAACGGTTTGAAGGATATATGGTAAAGCGAGTAAAAATAAATAAATACTGGTTCAAAGTGTTGAACTGCTCATGGAATTTACAGAACATAACTGTTCATTCTGTCATAGAAACATGGAGAAAACGCTCCAGCCCGTGAAAGGTAAGAAAGAAAACCTTATGAAAAATGGAGAGGGAAAAAGATAGCATTCACAATAGGAAAAATCTTTCCTCACTATAAGATTAAACACATGGTAGCAGACATGGAAACTACTAACTACATTACTATGAAAGGACTGGAGCAGAACCATCCTCACTACTTTGGCATACCACGTTAACAGATAACATTTCATTCAGAACTTGCCTCTTCTTTCCTTGTGTTCTTTTAGATGGTTCCACATTGACCTTTAGAAATTGAAGTTGACCAGAATCACCTTGTTCAAATGCATCATATGCTCCTTTTTGTTGGCATCTTTTAAATGCCATGAGGTTTTCAAGTGGAATAAGCTGGGGCTTCTTGTACTACAGAAAGAAAGCAGAACAACTTAAATACACAATCATGTAGAAAAAACAAAGGAAATATTTGTTTAAATTAAACTAAGGCACATAAGAGACAGAACACATCAAACTCAACAAAGAATGTCTAATTTTAGACAATTAGAGAGGGCTGTTAAATTTCATATAGGTTTTTTTTTACTTTCTCCCCTGGAGACTGGCTCATTGTTGAGCATACTACGTCAATGGTCGGCCTTTCAGCTGCAACCTCTGCCCTCAAATAAGTCACCTTGTTTCAAAAGTAAAGTCCCTATCTTCTAACTTGCATTTCCTTATAAAATCTTCCTCCCTGTGAGGGAACTGAAGTGTGGCATCTAATTAACTATAAACACAAGAGGCAGGATGTAGTCCTTGAAGACTGTAGTTGGAAAGAACATTATCAGCACATATTGATAATCCCTAAACATGGTCAGGAGAACTTGGGGTTCAGCACATTATTCTAGTAAAAAAAAAAACTTTAAAATTCCACATCTTTAATCCCTTCTTCTCTGATTATAGTATGTTCAGAAAAGGAGGCGTGGGGCGTGGCTAACACTTCCTCTAATGAGTAACCATTCCTCTCCATAGTAGCACCTGTGAGTAGTGAAGTATAGCAGAGAATACGTTATTCGATTACTATCCTAATATGGTACTACAGACTTACAAAGTTAGAAGCTAAATCTGAATTTCCATAGTCAAAGATAGTATCTTTCAAGGGATCTGATGAATTTATAAAGCTACTGTCTTGTTACATGGAAAGCTACAGACAAACTAGCATGTGCTTAAAAACTTTTATCGGGGGCTGGAGAGATGGCCCAGAGGTTATAAACACTGGCTGCTCTTCCAGAGGTCCTGAGTTTAATTCCCAGCAACCACATGGTGGTTCGCAACCATCTGTAATGAGATCTGATGCCCTTTTCCAGCATAAAGTCATACATGCAGACAGAACACTGTTACATAATAAAATAAATCTTAAAAAAAACCTTTTATCTGAAACAGATTTGAAGATGATCATATCACAACTGCTTGAAACTTCAAGCACACCATGTGCACTTGCTACATACACAACACTCTACCTAGTAAATTTATTTTATTTATATCTTACATATGCAAAAAATGCACGATAGAGTATAAATTCTGGTATTAATAAAAAATACCTAAATTATTTAAAATGTAAAATCATTTTAAACCTGAATTTTATGCTATTGTAGCAGAAGAATTATCCTAAGAAATAGGCTGACAAACAGTTCAGCAGTAAAGCGCTTGCTACTGAGCTGATGATTTGTTCTGGTTCCCAGAGCCCATAAGGCAGGAAAGAAGTAGCCTACACAAGCTGTCCTCTAACGTTCAACCATGTGCTCATGGTATGCACATGTGTGTACACTGTGCTGGATGGTTTTATGTCAACCTGACCCAACATTAAATCATCTGAGAAAAGAGAACCTCAGTTAAGAAAATGCCTCCTTAAGATCAGGCTATAGGCAAGCCTGTAGGGCATTTTCTTAATTAGTGACTGATGTGGAAGGACCCAGCCCATTGTGGCTGGTGCCATCCCTGAGGAGGTGGTCCTAGCTTCTATTGGAAAGGAGGCTGAGCAAGCCATAGGGAGCAAGCCAGGAAGCAGCACCTCTCCAAGGCCTCTGCATCAGCTCCTATCTCCAGGTTCCTGCCCTGACTTCCTTTAATGGTGATCTTTCAGTGATGAGGAAGTGTAAGCCAAATAAACCCTTTCCTCCCTGAGTTGCTTTTGGGCATGGTGTTTCATTCCAGCAATAGTAGCCCTAAATAAGACATATACCCATGTATATGTCCTTGTATATGTTCAAGACATGCTCTTGAGCTCTCACAGAACATACCATATTTACAGCATGGGAAAATGCAACAGCTTTTCAATCACCACACATTAAGCCATTACCGTATTCTCCGGGGGCAGACATGAATGAAGTAACGATAGCTGTGGATACTTCTTTTCTTCTATGCCACATTGGGGAGGTACTGAGGGCAGTCTACTTGATGCTCTCGATGGTGATGAGAACATGTAAGGAGGCTTAAATTGGAGGTGTAGTAAAGGAAGTCCAACAGAATTCTGAAGACCTGTCTCAGGGGGCCCTGGTTTAACATCAAACACACTTTCTGGCCCTATAAACCCTGAAGAATCCTGCTGAGGTGCCGAGTACTGCTGTCCACCATATTGACCCAAGTTCACATGCTTCGGAGTATCTCTAAGGACAGTGTCTGCCTTTTTCATGGCTTTAGCATTATGGTGGCTCGAATCTGAATGGCATGAAGTGGCACACATTATTCTCTGAGACAGAGGAAGTAGGCGAGGATCAGATAATCCCCAAGCCTCTTTTGGTTGGGTCTGAGGTCTGAAAGGAACTTCTGGAATTCTTCCTAGAGGTAAGGAAAGGGGCTTGAATTCATACTTGGGCTGAAAATGAAGCAAAGGAAAACCATTCCCAGGAGCTATTGTTCTGGCAGGTGGGATCAGCTGAGGAGCCTTCTGGACAGCAGCAGGCGGGAACAGAAGTTGGAGGCCAGGGTCTCCAGCAGGAGCGTGAGAACATGAGGTGGCTGGCAAGCTTTGAGCTGCTCCAGTTTGACCTCTCACCTTAGGCTGGCCATCTAATTGACACAAGGGAATACTCCCATGTGGAAGATCCTGAAAGAAAAACAGTATTATGTAAATTTAGAATATAGTACAAATTTCTTTTTATAAATGATATTCATGTGAAGTGAACAGATAGCATGTAAAAAAACTGCTAAAGCAATACATTTATTCAAACAACAAAAAGCCAATGATCAAGTAGGACACAAATACTCTGTGTGTGTGTGTGTGTGTGTGTGTGTGTGTGTGTGTGTGTGTGTGTGTGTGTGTGATTAGCTTTTACTGTTAACTTGAGACAACCTAGAGTCACTGGGGAAACAGTTTCAATAAGAGACTGTCTATACTGGGTTGGCCTGTGGACATGCCTGTGGAAGATTCTCTTAAATTAATTCACATGGGAAGACCCAGCCCATAGTGTGTGGCACCATTCCCTAGGCATGGGGGTTCCCAACTGTGTAAAAGTAGAGAAACGGCACAGAGCATAAGCAAGAAAGTAAGGCTCATATTCATTTGTTTCTGCTTTTGACTGTGGATGTGATATGATTACTGCCTCAAGTTTCTTCTACTTTGACCTGACTAATGGACTATAGCCTGAAACTGCAAGGTGAAATAAACCCTTTCTCCTACAAGTTCCTTTTTGGTTATTTTATAACAGGAACAGAAATAAAACCAGAGTACATGTGCAGGCAGAGACCATAAGACTACCCTGGCTATCATTCTTCAAGTGTCATCTACTGATTTTGTCTTGTTTTGTTTTATTGTTTTAAAACAGGGTCTCTCATTGGCCAAGAACTCACTAAGTAGGTTAAGAGAGCTTGATGGGGAGCACAGGGATTTGTTGCTACCACCATGTCTCGAGCCTTCAAGCATTTTGCTAGCTGAGCTGTTTTCTCAGTTCTAATGGTGTCTTTGTGTGAATTACCTGTGTTCTTCCATTATTGTCTTGATCAGGCTGATTGATTCCTCCAGGGTCCAGTGGGCCATTCTTGCCAGGCTCCCTGATGCACTCTCCCATGGAGTCTGGGTTAGCAAAAAACCTCTGTCTGCTGTTGGCTTCAGTACAACCACTCCTTGTAGGCTTTGGCACTTGACTTTCCCCAGAAGGCACAGGCTGAAGCTGCTGAAGGAGTCGATGCATGTCTGGGAGATTAGCAACAGATGGCCCCACTATTTGCATTAGGCTCAGGAAATTGATCTGTTGCAGCTAGAATAAAACAAATGATACCTTAAAAACAATGAAAAGGCAGGACAGTGGCGGTGCATGCCTTAAATCCCAGCACTTGAGAGGCAGAGGCAAGTGGATCTCTTGAGCTCGAGGCCAGCCTGGTCTAAAGATTGAGTTGGAGGATAGCCTGGGCTACACAGAGAAAACAGTCTTGAAAAAACAAAAACAAAACAAAATCCAATCAAAAGAAGGTTAAGATATCATCAAGAGCCACATTCGCAAATGCTGAGTGGAGAACTAAAGCAGGAAGGCTTTTTTAAAGGGAGAGATAGAAGTATAACTTCCTGTCATCTTGGGACATGAGTTCTAACTCAGGAAAGAAGGGGAACTATTTGCACAACTAACTCACATAAGATATCGGGGGGGGGAAGGGACCTACTGGAGTGAGATGATGCTTCAGGGTAAGTATGCTTTGGAAAGAGCAGAGCAGCACAAGAGAAGAGTGTGGATTGACTGGATGAGGGGTAAAAGCAGGCACCAGTGGTTCCAGACTTTTCTGAACACAACAATCACTTCAGTGGCATTAAAAATTCCTGAAGACCATGTCACATCTCATCCGTATCAGAAGTCTGACGATCAGAACTAGGGTCAGAAGAGGTCACCAGCACCCTGGAATTGGAATCAGGGATGTTTGTGAGCTACCACTTGGGTTTTGGGAGTCAAAGCCTGGTCTTCAAAGAGCAGCAAGTGATCTAACTACTGAACAATTTCTTCAGCTCCTAGAATTTTAATTCCTAAGATCTAAATTGTGTTCACATTATGGGTCCAGGAATCAACTCTGAAATATACTGGACTTGCAAAAGTATAGTGAAAAAATACTGAAGAAAAAGGCTGGTTGTAGGGTTTTCTAGACCAGTAGAAGAATTCCTACTTGATGAAACAAAGCAACAGGGCAGCATAACAAGTTTTAGAAATGTATGGATTCCATCCAAATATAAAGAATACTGAGCTGGGCAAAACACCCACAAAGCCCTGATCTTGATCCCCAGTGCAGAGGGAGACGAAGAAGAAAAAAGAGGAGGAGGAGGAGGAGGAGGATGGAGGAGAAAGAAATAGCAAGCAGGCAGGCAAGTAAGATAGTTCAGCAGGTAGAGGTGCTTGCTGTCAAGCCTAACAACCTCAGTTTGATCTCTGGGACTGTCTTAGTCACGGTGTCTATTGCTGGGAAGAGACACCATGACCACAGCAACTCTTATAAAGGAAAAACATTTAGCTGGGCTAGCTTACATTTACAGAAGGTTAACCCATTATCATCATGGCAGGGAGCATGGTGGCATGCAGGCAGACATGGTACTGGTGAAGTAGCTGAGAGTTCTACATCTTGACTTTCAGGCAACAGAAGTGTTCTGAGACACTGGGCGTATCTTGAGCAAAGGAGACCTCAAAGTTCACCTCCACAGTGACACTCTTTCTCCAACAAGGCCATACCTCCTAATAGTGCCACTCCCTTTGTGGGTCATTTTTTTTTTTCAAGCCACCAAAGGGACCCACATGGGACCCACATGGTCGACCAAGGCAACCAACTCCTGCAAGTTGTCCTCTGAACTTCACATGCATACAGAGATATGCACACACATGCATACACACGCACACACAAATATAGAGTTTAAAAAAGAAACAGAGGAACATATTACAAGAAAAATAATTAAGTCTAAAAAGAAAATATTTGAAGCCAGGCGGTGGTGGTGAATGCCTTTAATCCCAACGCTAGGAAGGCAGAAGCAGGAGGGTCTCTGTGAGTTTGAGGCCAGTCTGGTCTACAGAGTTAGTTCCAGGACAGCCACAGCTGTTTAACAGAGAAGCTCTGTAGAGAAAAAAATTTAAAAAGAGAAAGAAAGAAAGGAAGGGAGGAAGGAAAGAAGGAAGGTAGGTTGGAGTGATGGCTCAGAGGTTAAGAGCACTGGCTGCTCCTTCAGAGGTCCTAAATTCAATTCCCAGCAACCACATGGTGGCTCACAGTCATCTACAATGATGGTGCCCTCTTCTGGCATTCAGTCATACAAACACTGTATACAAAATAAACAAAATCTTTAAAAAAAAGAAAGAAAATATCTGATGAAATACATCACTTGGAATGCTAACTTGAAAATTAATAGAAAATAACATTTATAATCTGGTCTTCAAAGATAACAACATTAACCTTATTGTGTCTGTCTTTTCAATTTGTCTCCATACTGAATGAATTATCTATTTATCTATCCATGTACATGTGTGTGTTGTATGTGGTGTGTGCAGATGCAGGGAGACCTGTCCCTGTATGCATGTGTAAAGGCCAAAGGTCAACATCCAGTGTCTCCCTGATCTCTCCATCTTTATTGAGACAGGCTCTTTCACTGAACTTGAGGCTTGCCGTTTCAGATAGACTGGCTGGGATCTGATGGTCTATGCCTCTGAGAGCACTGGGGTTACAGATGTGAGCTGGAAAGCTAAGCTCAGGTCCTCATGCCTATACAGAAGGGCTTCATGGAACCATCTCGGCAGGCCACTTTTTTTGTGCTTTAAAATAAGACTGACAGCATATAATATTTGTAAAATTTATGTGAGATTTAGTGAAGATTTTAAAGTGAAACCAGAAGAATGTCCAACAAAACACACACATATATAAGACATATGGAAGTATGAAATCCTAAGAATCTAGGGTTGGTAATGCTGCAACCCTTTAATAGAGTTCCTCATGTTGTTGTGATGCCCAACCATAAAATTATTTTTGTTGCTACTTCATAAACTACTTGATAACTAATTATGTTGAAAAAAATCTAAGGTTGACTAGAGATATAGAAAAAAGAGACTACAGTCACATATAATATAGGGGATCAAACAATCAAGAGGATATCATAAACACAGATGAAGATCTAAACAAGAACAAAAACAAAAAAATTGGGGTGGGGCAATTGTGACAAAAGGACATAGGACAGTTGAAAAAATACTTTTCATACTTCAAGCTGGTAGAGCAGGTAGCATTCCTAAATGAAGGGTTAGGAAGGAATTGGGGAGAATTAGGACATAGTCGGTTTGGTGGAACTGTGGACATGCTGAAAGAGTATTTTCACCAAGACTCCTAAGTTCAATGAGAGAAATTAGCACCAAGAATCAATACAAAATGGCATATAAGATATAAAGATATGGGCTGGAGAAATGGCTCAGTAGTTAAGAGCAATGGTTGCTCTTCCAGAGGACCCAGGTTCAATTTCCAGCACCCACATGGCAGCTCACAACTGTTTGCAACTCCAGTTCCAGGGAATTTGGCACCTTCATACCAACACACATAAAATAAAGATAGATAATTTTTTTAAAAAGATATAAAGATATCCAAGTGAACATAGACATTAGTAGAGGATTAGGTATGAGAGAAATTAATGTTTTAAGAGGAAAAAAGAGAGGCTGGAGTGATGACTCAGTGGTTAAGAGCATGTGCTGCTCTTATAGAGGACCCGAGGTGGCTCCCAGAACCCATGTCAGGCAAATCACAGCTGATCTATAACCCCAGCTCTAAGGCATCTGATGCTCACTTCTGGCCTCCACAGGCAACTACACTCACATGCACATATATTCACACAGACATACATACATACACATAATTAAAAACAATATGGCTTTAAAAAGTAATAAGGATATATCATCTAAAACTTGGTTGAAAGAAAACAATGTACACAGAAAGATGACGAAGTCAAAGTGAACAGTCATTTGAAATACCAGAGAAACTTTCAGTTCAAGTCAAAATTGGGTCTGAAAGCTTGTAGAGAAAATACATTTGGAGACTTTTGCATATCTGATTTCAACTACTCCTTACCCAAAATGTCCAGAAAAATAAATTACTGAACTATATGTAGATGTGTCTAGATTATAGGTTCAGAATAGAAATTTTGAATGACATACAATGACTCGTAAGAGCAGAGAAATACATGGAATTGAACTTTGACTAGTTCATTCTGACTAGTTTGCTATTTTAAACTAATTATCACGTATAGACTTACTTCTATAGCCATACACTCACTTGAACTAATTTAAACATCTCGTCTTGGAGCATCTGCTGAACAGAATCAGAAGAGTTTGGAAAATGAACCCTGTGTTCATTTCTCTGAGGTGGCTGAGGTGTTGGAACAGGTGTTTGTGAAGTAGCAGGGGCTCCATGGGACATGAGCGGTGGAACCAAGGAAGATTTACCAAGTTCAGAACTCTGTGCTCTGTGGGAAAACATTCAAATAGAAAATGCATTAATTAACAGCAAAAAAAAAAAAACTCCCAAAACAATTAGACGCCTATGATCTAAATATTGGACACTCTTTGTCTTTGGATTACTCAGGGCTCTCCACCCATCATGTGAACGTCTGCGCGGGTCCTTCCCACCAATGACATTACAGCCCAGAACAGCCGCCCTAGCTCCTGAAGGATCTGAGCCTGAGGCTGCAAAATCATCCTTATTAACCATACAGACTTAGAATAAAATGTTGACTACCATTAATGATTGAAAATAGACTTAAGAAAACAAAAGGATAAAAACGTGTAATTCTAAAATTATCAACACAAATGACTTAAAATCATTATTTAGCATGAAACCACAGAACTTCATTTCCAAACAAACCAGAGTTTCCATTTATAATAAACTATAACAAAATACTTACTAAGCTAAAAATTAAAGACCAAACCAAGTTCTTTGGTCTCTTTTGAACAAAACAATTACTGGGAAATGATTCATTTATTCTCTCTTGCTCTCTGTTTCCCTCCCTCCCTCCTTCCTTCCCTCTTTCTCCTTTCTTTCAATAGCGCATGGCAATGTAGCCCTAGCTGACAGGGAACTGACTATGTAGACCAGCATGGTCTTGAATTCACAGAGCTCTGCCTGCCTGCCTCTGCATCCCAAGTGCTAGGATTAAGGAAGCATGTGCCACCACAACCTGGCCTTCCCAGTATTTTCTAAGCAAAAAAATTTTATAAATTAACATGATATGTACTCAGTCATATATGGATTTTAGACATGGATCAGGGGAGTGCCAGCCTACAATCCTACTGCCAGAGGGTCTGGGAAACAGGTAGGACCCTAAGAGAGATATGCATGGTACCTCAGAGAAGGGGAATGGGACAGAATCTCCTGAGCAGATTGGGAGCATGGGGAGAGGTGAGAGGGAGCTGGGAAAAAGAGAGGGGGTGCAGAAGAGGGGAGAGGAGGACATGGGGGAGCAGGAAGGTTGAGTTGGGGGAAGAATAGAGAGCAGGGATCTACAAGGATAACACCAACTGGCAAACTAAGCAATAGTGGAGAGGCTACCTTAGTTGCCCCTCCCTGATAATGAGATTGATGCCATTCTAGAACCTTCATCCAATGACTTATGGAAGCAGAGGCAGATACCCACAGCTAAACAAGGAACTGAACTCCTGGAACCCAGTGACAGAGAGGGAGAAGTGACAAGCAAAGGGATCAAGACTGGGCTGGTTTAACCCACAGAAACAGCTGACCTGAACAAGGGTTAGCTCTTGAACCCCAGAGTGATGGCTGGGAAGCCAGCATGGAACTGATCCAGACCCTTTGAATGTGTGTGTCAGTGAGGAGGCCTAGAAAATCTATGGGGCCTTGGGTAGTGATCAGCATTTATCCCTGGCATACAAATGGACTTTGGGTGCCCATCCCACAATGAAGGATGCTCACTCAGCCTGGATTCTTGGGGGAGGGCCTACGCCCTGCCCTGAATGAAATGACTATGAATATCACCCACCCACGGAGGGCCTTACCCTCTCTGGGGAACAGAGTGGGGACTGGGAGGGGGGCTGGGAGGAAGGAGCATGCTTAAAAACAAAACTGCAGAGTGGGAGAAGGGGTGGGAGGAAGAACTGTGGTTGGAATGCAAAATGAAATAAAAAAAAAAGCAGAAAATACAAAACTGCATTAATATGATAAGTCTATGAAAACAGACATCACAACTGATGTCTGTTTTAATACAACTTCATTGGGCTTTACTTTCAACAATTAGCAAGGAGATCAATTCCAATTATGTGCGTTTTTTTCTATAGCGAAATTGTACCGGATTTTCCTTCTATCTCGGCAAAACTTCTAAGCATTCAGTTTAACCTTTGTAGAAGAATTAAAAAGACAAACTGGATAAACCTGAAGAGAATTCAATCTTCAGCCTGGTCTCTCTGACCTGGTCTCAGAAGCTCATCTGGGTTGGGCCAGCTCATGGTACTGAGCTAAGGATATAGCTCAGTGGTGGACAGCTTATCTAGCCTGCTTGAGGCTCTAGGTTAAACACCCAGTAATGCAAAATGAAGAAAAGAATACTAAAATGAACTAAAAGCATTTTTTATGCTATGAGGGGTCAGAAGATGAGCAGGAACAATACTATTTTAATATATCTAATACTGATTATTTTTGTGCCTGAAATGATTGTCCCACCACAGTTCCATATGTCTTTAAAGCACAGATAGCATAAGAAAATCTGTAAATAATTAATTGAGATGTCAAAACTGTGTGCCTATGCTGCTTTTTGCTTATTTCCTTGGTTTTTAGTACAAACACTTAGCAATTATTTTAGACTGGCACAGGAGATATCCACTCATTCTCTTATTTTTAAAACAGGATTTCAAAATGGTATAGTAAATAAAAATTCCTACCTAGAAGTTTCTGAATTTGCATCTAAATAAAGTGAATGAGGAATGGTACGTTCAGAATTTGACAAGGCTTCAATAATATTACAAATAAAAACAAGTGATTAGGAGCAGGATAGTCTTCACGTTTCTACAGTGCATGTGAACTACTGTTCTGCCACCTAAGAACCCCTCCTCTAATAGTGCTGCCATGCAGAGCTCAGAATCACAATATGTTTACATTGGTCTCCATAGCAATTAGATTCAAAACAACAGCAAACACTCCATGACTCAATACACAGCTTGAGCGGCACTGATTGCTTAGCAACAAAAACACAATCTGAACTTAGGGGACATGAGGTTAGCTATGACCCACAGTTCCACAGAATAAGGGGCACTTTACCCAGACCAGAATCTGTTAATAAACTCGAAACTGTCAAGATTAATGTTTAAGAATACAAATATCTCTAGTAGTTATTATCAGAGGGCATTAAATGTATTCTTTAGTGGAGAGGAGACATAGCTCATTTGTAAAGAGCTTGTCCAGCCTGTGTGAGGCCCTAGAAACAGTCCACAGCACCTCAGGAAAGAATGTCTCATCTGGGTATCACAGCACTTTTATCCCAGCACTTAAGGAGCAGAAGCAGGAAGAGTGTGAATCTGAGGCCAGCATGAACTACACAACGAAGTTCTAGGACAGCAGGTATATATACATAGTGAGGCCCTATCTCAAAAGCAAAGAAGTTTGTATTAAATATTCAAAATAGAAATAAAATCTGTGATCTTATTTTAGGAAAGAGTCTAATGTTACCGCTCTTATCAAGTGTCGTAGGTTCCTACTGCTGTGATAAAAACTGACCAAACCAGCTTGGCAAGGAAAAGGTTCATTTCACCTCACAGGGCACAGTCATGGAAGAAAGCCAGGGCAGGAACCTGGAGGCAGGAGCTGAACAGAGACTAGGGAGTCAAACTGCTTACTGGCTTGCTCCTCCTGGCCTGCTCAGTTTGCTTTGTCCTATAATTCAGGGCCAACTGCTCAGGGGTGGTATCCTCCCCACTCCCACCCCCTGGTAGTACTCTAGGCCTTCCCACAGCAATCATCAATCAATAAAATGCCCTACACACTTATCTACAAGCAATCTGATAAGAGGAGTTTTCTCAATTGAGGTTCCTCTTCCCATACAACTATGGCGAGAGAGTGCGGGAAGGAAGGAGGGAGGTGGAGAGAGACGAGAGAGAGAGAGAGAGAGAGAGAGAGAGAGAGAGAGAGAGAGAGAGAGAGAGAGAGAGAGAGAGAGAGAGAGAGAGAGAGAGAGAGAGAGAGAGAGAGACTGAGATAGTAAGACAATTCTAAGATTATTTGTGTGTGTGTAGTGTGTACATCATGGTATGTGTGAGCACGGGTATGTATAGAGGCCAAAAGGCAACCTTGGGTGTCATTCCTCAGGAGGTGTACCTTCTGGTTTTGGGGGCAGGGCCTCTGCAATTAGGTTAGGCTGGCTGCCCGCTAGGTCTTGGGGTTCTGCCTATTTAGCCAGCACTAGGACTGTAAGTGAGCCACCACCACACCCTGCTTCTCACAATGGCACCTAAACTTCAGGTCCTGTGCTCATATGTCCTCCAAGCCCCTAAATTTTCAAAAATTCTAAAAATTTACAAGTCATGTTCAAGTTGCAACTTCTGAAAATTGCTACTGCTTTCACCCATCCCTGAAACAGTCCTGTGCCAGCAGCAAAGTGTGCACATCAGAGCCCTAATGGACAAAATACAGTGACTAACCCAACAGTGAAGGTCGTATGTATTTAAGATGCACAATGCTTTTAATTCAATAAAAATGTAATCAGTGTGGACAGACAGTTCCCTACTTAGAAGGTGAATAAACTCTGACCTATTTATAGGCACAATTTATCTTGGTAAGTCTAACAGTGATAAGAGGTCAAAGGTAAAAAAGAAATGATAACTTTTATGAGAAATGCAACATTAACCAAAACCAACTCACTGCCATTATAAAGTTATAATACCAATATAAAATACATATTACAAGTTATGAAAAATGTCTGAAACCCTTTTTTTAAGGCAATCATCATGTTGTTATGATTTGAATGAGAACGATCCCCATCCTGTGTTTGGATGCTTTGTCTTTTGTCTCCAGTAAGTGGAATTGTAAGGAGGCGTGGTCTTGTTGGAGAAGTGTGGCCTTGGAGGAGGTGTCTCACTGGAGGCACACTTTGAGGTTTCAAAAGCCTACACCAGACCCAACCCCTCTCTCTCTCTCTCTCTCTCTCTCTCTCTCTCTCTCTCTCTCTCTCTCTCTCTCTCTCTCTCTCTCTCTCTCTCTCTCTCTCGCTCTCTCTCTCTCTCTCTCCCTCCCTCCCTCCCTCCCTCCCCATCCCCTCCCCCTCTCCCTCCCTGCTGCCTGTGGGTCAGGAAGTAAAGTTCTCACTACTGCTCCAGTGCCATGGTGATCATGGACTCTGAAACTGTAAGCAAACATCCAATTCAATGTTTTTAAATAGGAGTTGCCTTGGTCATGGCATCTCTTCACAGCAATAGAACAAAGACAAAAACACATATACTATCTTTTCCTTACCCTTTCTGTTCATTGAATTTTGTATTCACATTCATCGCCAATGGTTCTTTTCTGGGACACTGAACCTCTTCAATGGAATGCTGTAAAAATCAATAGGGCCCATACCCACAATGAAAAGATGTGAAACACATAGGCATGACGTTGGGTATTTTGAACTTCGCATTAAGTATTAGTCTAAAAAGCAAGTAACAAAATGAACCTGAAAAGGATCAGTGCTGTGCTGACCAGGTCCTTATACATATGAACTGCCTTTTGCCCATTAGTGTGGGTTACTGAGTCTACTAAAGTAGAAGAAGAGGTGCTGCCTATAGACTAAGGTTTTACAAATTCCATGTAAATTAACCTGTGAAAACCACTACAAAATTAGGGAAAACTAACACTTTTGAAACAAATGTTAAAATAGTAGTAAAGACCTATGTTCCACTGCAGTTGGTTATTTTTACTCTTTACTCTTTGGGGGGCCTGCCACCCAGCTCCCAAACTAAATCACACGGAGGCTAATTCTTTCTTATAAATGCCCAGCCTTATTGCTTGCCAGATTTTCTTACGTTATCCCATCTACCTTTTGTCTCTGAAATTTTACCTTTCTCTATTTCTTTTCTTTCTTTCTCTCTTTCTTTTTTTCTTTTCCCAAGACAGGGTTTCTCTGTATTGCTTTGGAGCCTGTCCTGGAACTCGTTCTATAGACCAGGCTGGCTTTGAACTCACAGAGATCCACCTGCCTCTGCCTCCCGAGTGCTGGGATTAAAGGCATGTGCCACCAATGCCCTTTCTCTATTTCTATATATCATTTCTTTCCTTTATCCCTTGTCTGGCTGTGTGGATGGGTGGCTGACCCCTTCTTTTCTCGCTCCTTCATCTCTTCTCTCCAGGTATCTCCTCCTATTCATTTCTCTTTGCCTGCCAGCCCTGCCTATCCTTTCTCCGGCCTTACTGTTGGGTGTTCAGCTCTTTATTAGATCAATCAGATATTTTAGACAGGCAAGGTAACATAGCTTCACAGAGTTAAACAAATGAAACATGAAAGAATGTATCACAACTTTGCATCATTGAACAAATGTTCCATAGCATAAATAAATGTAACACATTTTAAAATAATATTCTATAACATTCCTCATTGAAATTTTGTTTTGAGAAAACAAACAATACATAGAAACTGCAAACTACACTGAACCATACTAAATAACCAAGGACACTTTCACCACTCTTGACTAACTTGAATTCCTTCAAGAAATGGAACATTTCAGGGTCTGAAAGCACTGTACACAACCTCAGAGAAAAGCAATCCAGCATATAGTCTACAAGTCAGCATACTATAGCAGACAGCAGTTTTGCCTTACAGTTCTGTCCAATGGGGTAGGCACACTTAGGAGCAATTTCAGTACTAAGCCAAACTTGCATGGTCATGTATGCTGTTCACTGGCTTACCTCTAGTGAGAGTTCTGACACTGGCATGCAGATGGCAGCACTGGGACCTCCAAGACTCCCAACAGGTTCTTCTAGAACTAAGTTTAGAAAGGAAGGGAATGTCAACCTTTAAAGATAATCTTTTCACTTTTTCTCTAAGGTTTAGGGGATGTTACAGAAAACAATGTAACAGAAATATTTTCTAATCCCATACAAATACATTTCAAAAAATACCTAAAGACTACTTCCTCTTCATCCATAAATCCCAGGAGAGCCCTGTGAGATCTTGTGTAAGTTTGTATAAATCCAAGCAAAGTTCCTGGGATTCTTTCCAATAGAGGCTCACACCTGGGGAAGAGGCTCACATCTGGGGAAAGGATCACAGCTGGGAAGAGACTCTCAGATGGAAAAAAGGCTCATAGCTGGGGAAGAGGCTCACACCTGGGGAAGAGGCTCACAGCTGGGGAAGAGGCTCACACCTGGGGAAGAGGCTCACAGCTGGGCAAGAGGCTCTCAGCTGGGGAAGAGGCTCTCAGCTGGGGAAGAGGCTCTCAGCTGGGGAAGAGGCTCACAGCTGGGGAAGAGGCTCACAGCTGGGGAAGAGACTCTCAGCTGGGGAAGAGGCTCACAGCTGGGGAAGAGGCTCACAGCTGGGGAAGAGGCTCTCAGGTGGGGAAGAGGCTCACAGCTGGGGAAGAGGCTCACAGCTGGGGAAGAGGCTCTCAGCTGGGGAAAGGATCACAGCTGGGAAGAGGTTCAGTCGGCTCACAGGAATCAAGAGGTTAAATCACTACCTAGGCATGACAAGAAATTCAGCTCAGAAAGCTACTAACATAAAAATGTTTTATCTGAAAACCAAGGTACAAGTTAATATGCTCAGCATTTCAAAAAATACCACTTAAATTTTAGTTCTAGTTGGGCATGATGGCACATGCCTTTAATCTCAATATTAGGGAGGCAGAGGCAGGCAAATCTCTGTGAGTTCAAGGCCAGCTTGGACCACAGAGCCAGTTCCAGGACAGTCAGGGCTGTTACACAGAGAAACTCTGTCTGGGGGCTGGGGGAAATTTTTTTTAGTTCTAGGCAATGTCAACACATTTAAGAATCAAAGAGTTATTTTAGACATTAACTTTTTAAATTAGTAACATCAAAGGAAATTAAGATCTACAAGAACTGACCTTCACAGTCTGAGATGTGCATATCCATTTCATCCCGAGTAAATGTTTCTACTTCTGAATGATTCTTGCCAACATCTACAAATTCTTTCTCAGCCTTATGAGTGATGGGAACAATCTCATCATCAATTTCTTTCACTTCAGGATTTTCTGCTTCATCAGGCATTCTGATAACAAAATGCTGAAAATTACAACCCATTCTTGGAGACAAACAGCTTCCTTTCATTTAATATGTTCTTTTCAGCAATGAACAAATGTCATTTTCATATTTTCTAAGTCTTTTTTAAAAAAAACATGTCTCCCATTTCTGATACATGGAAGGTCCTAGTTTTCACTTACTGGAAGCTCTAGAGTAAATTCAGCTAATCTAAAGTTAGTGTCCTCATGTTATGAGGGCTTTCGCTACGGTAGCCGTCACATGCAGGTTACAGTCCCTCCATGGCTCCTATCCAAGGCTTAGCTAAGAGCAGCACTGCTGGGAGAAGGAGGAGGCTTGGAGAGGCAGGGCCCTTGGGGAGGTTCCCAAGTCACTGCATGTGAGCCTTTGAAGAGGGTCTTGACACCTGGTCCCTTCCTCTCTCTGTTTTGTTTCCTGGCCAAGAGGTGGTGGATTTCCTCTACCATCTACTTCCATCATAAAGTGTGTGCCACAGACCTAAAGCAATAAGTCCACCAACCATGGGGTGGAATCACTAACACAGTAGGTCAAAATAAACACTTTCTCTGTAAGCTGGCTACCTCAAGCATATCATTACAGGGGCTGGAGAGATGGCTCAGGTTAAGAGCACTGGCTGCTTTTCCAGAGGACCTGAGTTCAATTCCCAGCAACCACATGGTGGCTCACAACCATGTAATGAGATCTGGTGCGCTCTTCTAGTGTGCAGGGATATACAGGGATATATGCAGGCCGAACACTGTATATATAATAAATAAATCTTTTTTAAAAAGTATATAATTATAGTGACAGAAAACTAACTGTTCAAAAGTAATACTACTGTTCCTACTGTTGCCTCATAGTAAAGGGGTCTTTCCTTTTTCTCCCTCTCCTCTTTTATTTAAATTTTTTAAAATTTTATATACTAACCCTAGTTCCCTCTCCCTCCCCCTCTTCCACCTTTCCCCTCCATTTCTTAGAGGGAGTAACACCTTCTTTAGGGAGTCAACAAAGTCTGGCATTTCAAGTTGAAGCAGAAAAAAACAAAAACAAAAACAAACTCAAAGCAAATCACCAGGCGTTGGTGGTGCACACCTTTAATCCCAGAACTCGGGAGGCAGATGCAGGTGGATCTCTGTGAGTTCGAGGCCAGCCTGGTCTACAGAGCGAGTTCCAGGACAGCCTCCAAAACAATATAGAGAAACCCTGTCTCGAAAAATGGAAAAAAAAAAAAAACAACAAAAAAAAGAAAACAAAAAACAAAATCAAGTTGAAGCAGGACCTAACCCCTCCCCCCTGCATCCAGGCTGAGCAAGGTATCCCACCATAGGGAATAGGCTCCAAAAAAAACAGTTCATACATCTGGAATAGGTCCTGGTCCCACCGCCAGGTGTCCTACCCCACAACAGATCAAGCCACATACTTGTTGCCCACATTCAGAGGGCCTAGTTCGGTCCCATGCAGCTCCTACTAGCTTGGGTCAGCTGTCTCTGTGGTTTTCCCAATCATGATCTTGATGCCCCTTGTTCATATATGATCCCTCCTCCCTCTCTTCAACTGAACTCCAGGAGCTCAACCCAGTGCTTGGTTGTGGGTCGATGTGTCTACTTCCATCAGTTACTGGATGTAGGTTCTATGATGACAATTAGAGTAGTCACTAATCTAATTAAAACCGGAGGCCCTTTCAGAAACCCTCTCCACCATTGCTAGGAGTCTGAGCTGGAGTCATCCCTGTGGATTCCTGGGAGTTTCCCTAGCACCAGGTTTCTCCCTAACCCTATAATGGCTCCCTCTATGGAGATATCTCTTTCATTGCTCTCCCCCTCCATGTCTCCTTCAGGGCCATTTCAGTCCCCCATGTTCCCATTCCACATCCTCTTCCTTCTACTCCCTCCCCTCCCAAGTTTACCCAAGAGATCTTAACTATTTTCTCTTCCTGGGAGCCTCCATGTGTGTCCCTCTTAGGGACCCATAAAGGGGTCTTTCAGGAGGAAGCCTCCCTCAGGAGATACATGTTAGGTCAATATGGAAGAAACACAGTTAACAATGAATTGCCTAAGTACTTCAGGAAGCTTACTTACTTTCTGTTCCTCTAATTCAAGGAAATGCTCACTCCTTTCATTTTTAAGAGCTCAAGTCTTCCTCTTAAGCCAACAGACTTTGTTGAAAAGGAGGGTACACATAGCAACTTACTTCCAGATGCTCTGACAACATTCATTCTGGTCATTTCTCTCCTCAGCTCCAGTCTGAACTGCCGCTGCAACTGGGGAGTCAACATGAGTATTGCTCTTCTCCTCAGCTACCACTTGAGACTCAGCATAATGATTCTCTAGCACCTAAAGAAACCATGTATAGAGTTCTAGAAGGAGTATCAAACCACATTTTAAAATACACTTTTAAATCATTCATATGGGTTATAGAGCTGATTATTTCTCTTAAACATTCATTAAGTAAGTATTTACTGCATTTGTATAGCCAATTATTTGTTTCTAGAAGCAATGGTCAATTCTTTAATCTACCTGGAAAAAGTAAATTTGACTTCCTAAACAAGTACCCTCATTCATTTCACATAAACTTCATACCTTAAAATAACAGAAACTGATATTAAAAAGAAAAAGGAAAGAAAAAAAATCCATTAAAAAACACAAAAATTGCCGGGCGGTGGTGGTGCACGCCTTTAATCCCAGCACTCGGGAGGCAGAGGCAGGCGGATCTCTGTGAGTTCGAGGCCAGGCTGAACCGACAGCCTCCAAAACAATACAGAGAAACCCTGTCTCGTAAAAACCAAAAAAAAAAAAAAAAAAAAAACCACACACACACACACACACACACAAAAATTAATGTACACACACACATGCACACGTTTCTTCAGCACTACTTTAGAATGAAGGTCTTTGTCATTAACAAGTGAAAGAAGAACTAATTAACTGATCAACATTGTTCCTCCACAGATGTTTTTCTTGGTCAAGTTTATCCAACCTTGTCTGTCTCAAGAATGCAAGTAAAAACATCCCCTAAAGCATTTGATGAAAACTTCAGTAATAAGTACTGGGTAGCCCAGTCCTTTATATCAACTAACCCTGAAACCTTTTTAAAGAAAAAATACAAACATAACTGAAGGAACTCTGGTCAGCTTAAGTGTGGCCAGCATGGCTCTGGCAGGCCTTAACCTTCTCCCCCATTTCCCTCACTTTGCTAAAATCCCTTAGATTACATTCCTGAAGCTGGCCACTAAGGTTTAGTTCCTTACTCGGCCACTTCCTCCTCCTGAGGCTGACTACCAAAGTCCAGCAATCATAAGTCCCCTACTATTAACATGCCCAGCTAAAATAAAACACCTCGTCCTAACAGGTTTCTCCCTTTATAAACCACCATGTGCCTATGTGCCACATCTGTCTCCTCTCTATTCAGAGGCAGACCTTTGTCCCTCCTGAACAAACAGCCCTGTCCCACTTCCCTTCTCCCTGTCCCGTCTCCTTTGATACCATATCCCAGCCCATTCTAACACAGATACCCCCCTCCTCTTAAGAATGACACCTGCAAGGTCATTTGCTGCTATTTTTCCGCCTGAGTCAGAAAGCAGCCACTTTGACCTTTCTTCCCTGCTTAATAAGCATCACTCTGTGAAAACAGGTGTTTGGGTGTGGTTTGTGCCTAACCCGGGGTCTGGGAGGAAACCCCCGCTATTCAGGAGTCTCCTTCAGCAAAAGCTTGTTACCAATAATGTCACCAAATCATATTCTTCCCTTTATATTGTGTACAGACAACATAAAACCTAAAACCCTCACAGCCTCCCTAAAAGAACTTTCATTGTAATTTTGTTGTTGTTGTTATTTTGACATTTTTGTTTGTTTTTTGAGAAATTTTTTTCTGTGTAGCCCTGGCTGTTCTGGAACTCACTCTGTAGACCAGGTCGGCCTCAAACTCCACCTGCCTCTGCCTCCTGAGTGCTGGAATTAAAGGTATACACTTCCACTGGTCAGGCCACCATAATTTTATTAAAGAATGAAAGTAATCTCTTTAAGAAAAAGATACTCGCTGGGCAGTGGTGGTGCATGCCTTTAATCCCAGCACTAGGGAGGCAGAGGCAGGCGGATCTCTGTGAGTTCGAGACCAAGCCTGGTCTAAAATGGTCCTTTCTCCATTTGTAGTAAGTGGTTGATGTAATTACCTTAATAACGCCATTTTTCGTCCTATATGCAGCACAGTAGGGTTGCTGCAGAAGCCATAATGAGGTAAGAATGGCAGCTGTCGAGGTCTTTACACGAATGATTGGACTATATTTATAGGACGACTGAGTAACTCCAGAGTCACAGAGGAGTCTTCGCTCAGACCACCGAACCATCCACTCCACCAGTCTCCCAACGTGGCCGAACATGCTCTCAAGGGCCAGAGGAAGGTCGTCTTGAAGGCTGGCAGCACTGCACTCAACTGCTTGGAAACAGTATCCTCCAGTTTCAATGGACATGGGAATCCAAAAGGAGTGGTTTGATGGTCTCTGCATTCGAGGCTTCTCTCTTTTGTCATCCTGACTTCTATAAATTGGCTTTTGTTTTAGGCCAAACAATCCCGCCTTTCTTTTATTTCCCGTAACTTCAGGTAGAGGGTTCTCTGAAGTGCTCACTGACTGGCTAACTAGTTCTGGAGCTGAAAGTGCCTGGCTTTCTACATTTTTGGCACACATGCTATTTAGAGAGAACAGTTTCTCACATTCATGTGGCTCAGGAATGACAGCAAAGCAAGAACCAGCTCTATACACATTCTCGCTTCTGGTCTTGCTCTGGCGTCGTTTTAATGTTGTATGCACATCAAAAAGTAAAGAATTCAGTTCGTGTTCTCTGAGGTGCCCAGAAAAACTTGTCAGAAATGGAATGCCAGGATCACTGGAACAAAGGTCTCTCTCAAGAACATAACTCAAGAAGAGCTCAAGAAAGTTAATGTATTCATCATCATCTCGCTCAAATTCCCAAACACCAACTGTTGGAAGTACTTTTTTCCCTAACATTTCATGATCTTCTTTCCTTTGGGAGCTTTCTTTCTGATTACACGTTTTCTTTTTATCACTGGGCTTACCAACCAACGGTAATTCCATATGACTTGGGGCATGTCTATGGTTTAAAAAAAAAAGAACAAGATAAATTTAACCATTGTTTATTAAAATTGGTCTTATAAAGATTTTAAAAACATTTTCTGTATTGATCAAGTCATGTATCACTTTGTGTGTTTCAATTACCTATCCTTCAAATGAAGCATGATGAAGTAACATGATCTCTAAGAAGAGGACAAATCTATAAGGTCAAAAGGACAGTGGGCTGGAGAGATGGTTCCACAGCTGAGAGCACTGCTGCTCCGAGCCCCCATGAAGGCAGTATAAACTACCTGTAATTTCAGTTTCAGGAGATCAAATGCTTTCTTCTTATCTCCACAGGAACCAAGCACACACATGGTACGCTTACATACACATGAAGTAAAAATGAATAGTTTCAAAAGTACAATATGCAAAGGGTAACTAGGCGTTAAAAGAAATCAAAGTTTATTCATGTAAAGTTCACCAAAGACAGAACAAGAGGGCTGGGATGACGGTTCAGTGGGTAAAAGCACTTGCAACCAAACCTCATGTCCTGAGTTTGATCCCTGAAATCCACATAGTGGAGGGAGAGAGCCAATTCTCTCAAGTTGTCCTCTGAACTCCACAGGAATGCCATGGCACGTGCTTATCCCCCATACACTACACACACACACACACACACACAAATAAATAAATATAAAAAGCAGAAATGTTCATTCAGAAGGTGAAAAATGGTCCTATTTTGGAAAATTAAAGTCAACAAAAATCACAAGTCATCAATATACATCTAGTGTTCCATATGCTTCTCTTTCCACTGTCTCTGTCAACCCCTACCCCCATACAGTGTGAACAAGTAGTTCAATTTCTTAAGTTTCACGCCACAAATACTTGGGTCTCTTCAAACTACAGTGAGAACAACTGCTATGAAATCTGTTTGCAGGAACCTTACTGTAAGTCACAACTGTCAGGTGACTTTTCAGCACAGTTGCTAGATTCTCAGATTCCTCAGTAAGAGAAAAGCTGTGAGGTACCTGGGCCAAGGTGAATGCAAGTCTGCACACCCAGAATGCACAAAAGCAGCCTGCAAGGTATGCCTGTGTATTTAAACACAGCTGCTTTGCTAAACAAACACACTATTAAAATGCTGTTAGAGCCATCTCTCCAGCCCAAAATGTTGTTAGACTTCGTTCAAGCATGTTTGCAGTAGATATGGTAATTTAACTTAATATGAAAGTTATTATTGATTATATGGTTACAAGAGGATATATTTCATTATAGTTACTAGAATTTTAATCAAAGCAAAATCCAATGGCTTAAATCACTGATTTATACAACAAGCAAAGAATTTATGAACAAGTTCTAAAGACAAGTGTGCAAGCTCCTACCTTTGGGTCCTCAAACCATAATATGGCTAATCCAATCATGTCAAACTCTAGGTATGTATCCCTTATTTGAAATTCTTGGGACTAGAAATATTTTGAGTGTGGATGGGTTGGGGAGCCACTAATATTTGCATGTATGTAATGAGATATCTTGGGGCTAAGGTCTAAGTATGGTAATTTAGGGATGTAACAATTATCTGTAATGTAATGTTCAAGGGCCTGGGTTCTAGCTCCAGCACTAAAACAAACACAAGATTCATTTACATTTCAAATAATCCCAGAATTCGTACACCTAGTGACCGGAAAAAAAAGTTTATATAGTATTCTTAGTATGCCTCCATTTTGACTTTGACTTGTCATAGGAAATCAAGCATGAATTTTCAACTTTCAGTATTTTACTGGATCTTAAAGCAGAATTTCATATTTTTCGTTTTTAAATTAAGTATGTTCAACTTGTATTTAAATCTAAAGATTAAGCTGGGCATGGTAGTCAGACCTTTAATCCCAGCACTAAGGATGCAGAGGCAGGCAGATCTTGGAGTTCCAGTCCTGCTAGTGCTACATAATAAGATCCTGTCTCAAAATAAACACACACACACACACACACACACCATACATATACACACTAAATAAATCTAAAGATTACTAAAAAATAAAGAACTCAAAATTCTCCCAGTGGACTTTGTCTATTCATTTGATTGATTGTCACCTTAGATGTCAAAGTCATTCAGTAATGTCAGTAATAGTTACAATGAATTCTTAAGTTTACAAACTTGTGGATCTCTGTGAGTTCGAGGCCGGGCTGGACCGATAGCCTCCAAAACAATATAGAGAAACCCTGTCTCGTAAAAACCAAAAAAAAAAAAAAAAAAAAGTTTACAAACTTGTAATACCCTTGTGAGTATAGAGGCTGACACTTGTCTACTTTTTATTTTGCTGAGGTCTCTGGATTGGATATTAGCTCATCACTTTCACTCTTCTAGGAGTGGGCAAATGTATTAGGGGCTCCCAGGTGTACCTTTGATATAAGTGTATCCAAGGTTTTTCTTCAAAAGACAAGGTTTCAGAAAGTGTGTCTGCATCACTGTGAACCAGGGAACCGCCCAGTTCTGTGAGTGTACTTCTGCTCAAACTAGTCCCCAGGGAGAACCTGTCAGAGGCAGGATCAGCATTTGGTTTTTCGTCTTCATCAGGTTCCCAGAGGTTCATCTCAGAAGCACCTATGTTCCTCTGCACACGTTTCAGGGCTTTTACCCTCACTTTACGAACAGAACGCATGACCACAGACATCAGTTCTTCAGTCTGAGGACCTAGGGGAAAAGGACCAAAGACCTTAGGGGTCATTAAAATGTTTTAACTCAAGATTTAAGACCAGGCACAGTACAGTGCATGCCTGTAATCCCAGCAATTCAGGGGACAAAGTCAGGAGGCTCAGAACAGGTTCTGGCCAGCCTTGCCTACACACTAAGTTCCAGGCCATCCACAGCTATATAGCAAGGCTGTATCAAAGCAAGGAAGGGTGAGAGGGACCTAAGTCTGTCAGGGGACATGGAATTTAACTACTAAGGCTTATTTCCACCTTCTTACAGATTGGGTTTTGGTTTTTGGTTTTTTTGTTTTGGTTTGGTTTTTTTGTTTTGTTTTGTTTTGTTTTGTTTTGGTATTTGTTGGAAAACTATAGCCCATAAAAAAAAAAAAAGAAAACAACAAAAAAAACAGGACTTTGGAAGCTGAGTAAGTTTCATTAAGGAACAAGAAAAGGCAAGGAACCAAGATTCCCTTTCTCCCCTTTTTAAAAAGTATATCATCAAGGAAAATAATTTTTGGTTAATTTTGTACCAACTCAGGAGGCTACTACAGGATGTCAGCCACATCTAAAAACCAACCAAACAAACAAAACCCACCACAGCTGAAGAAGGTATTTCTGATGCAGGTGTAATGGATATTCATATGACTTTCTACAAGGCTCTGAAATCTCCTTCAATCTGATGGCCTAACTCACAAAGCTGCTGAAAGCCTTAGACAGGAACCAACCCCATCTTTCTGTGCTGGCATCCCTCCATGAGAAGCTGCTATGTGAAGACAGTTGAGGTCCTTTGTACAGAGCACCAAATCATCCTACATAAAGTTGATGACTAAGAGAAATTGAGGGATAGGTAAGTCTCTGCAAAACTGGTTTCAAGGAAAAGCCCCATAAAATGACTGGTTACAATTGTGTAGTAGGAAAGGACCACGGCAAAAAAAAAAAAAAAAAAAAAAAAAAATCTCAGGTCAATGGTGTCACCGAAAAGCACCTCAATGTAAGAAATGAGCAAATAGGGCTGGAGAGATGGCTAAGAGGTTAAGAGCACTGGTTGCTCTTCCAGAGGTCCAGAGTTCAATTCCCAGCAACCACATGATGACTCGCAACCATCTGTAACGAGATCGGGTGCCCTCTCCTGGCATGCAGGCAGAACACTGTGTATTTAATAATAAATAAATAAAATCTTAAAAAAAAAGAAATAAGCAAATAAAAGCAGCCTCATCTTCTTAAAAAAGAGATATAATTATGAATAAAGAATAACAAAGATTATTTTCTATTCCTAATGAAAGGGAAAAAAAAAGAATTAAGACTTTCTACTCCATGTAATGAGAAATGACAGCAAGGTTAAGGTTTCCAGGATTGTCTATTAAAAATTTATCCATTACTAATACATAGAAGATATTTTAGAAATTTGTAAGTACAACTGTGCAGTGCACAACTCAAAGTACACAGCAGGCTGTACTTCCATAAAAGAAGAAGATGACATTTAAGATTTTCCATGGCTGCTGTAGTTTGTTGGTAGAGCATGGACAAGAAGCCAAGAGGACAAGAGTCTGTTCTCCATCATGGCAAATGGAAAGAAAGAAGGAGAAAGGTTAAATGGTAGGTTTTATGTTCTATACATTTTGCCATATTAAAAAAATCTACAAGGCTATCTTGAATGTACAGGATAAAATCAAAAACATAAATAACTATAAGCAAAGAGAAAAAAATACCAGTTTTCAATAAATACATGAAGTATGCAAAGACCATATGCTCTATTTCATTTCATTTTTCAAGTGAAATCTTTCTGTGTTGACCAGGATGGTTTTGAAAGCACGGGCTCAAGTGATTCTCCTTACAGGGCACCCTAGACTATCTGCTGTTTTATATCTATCTCTTACCTTGTTTAATCCTCTCTCAATACATATTGATCAAGGAGGTAATAGAATAACCATTTCGCTTATAAATAAGGAAATGAGGCCTCGAGAGATTGAGCAACTTGCCTAACACAGAGTTACCAACAGAGTTATGATGTGAAGTCAGCTCCATCTAGCAGCAGACTAACATAATTAATTAGTTCTGAAGTGGGGCAATGCATTCATTTGCTCATTCTCCACCATTAGGGAAAGACAGAAATTCAGATACTTAGGGAGCAGACAATACTTTCAAGATAAGAGCATCATGGGGCTAAAGAGATGGCTTAGCAGGTAAGACTACCTGCTGTTCTTCCAGAAGACTAGGTTCAGTTCCCAGCATGCACACTACCTATAACTGCAGTTCTAGGGCAACCGAGTTCTCCAAAGGCACTTGCACACACATGGCATATACACATAAACAAAAATAAATCTTCAACATTGTATCCATCAAACATGAGAAATAGCAAATACCTTTCACAACACCATGTCTGAGTTTCTGTTGAAGAGAGTGGTACTTTTCTCTTAAAGGAACCCTTATGGCCTCAGGATTGGGAAATGCTTTCACAAAAATTTCTGCTACCTTCAGAAAGAAAAAATAATGTTTTATGACCAACATCAGTCACTTTCTTTTTAATTCTTCAAACATACATGCCTATTTAATAATCTTTTGATGTTCAACCAAACTACCAGAAATCAGCATGGGTTTTCTTCCTTTTTATTATATTTTAAAGTATTTGATAAAATTATATATATTCAAGGTATAGGATGTGATGGTCTGATATATAATTCATGTTGAATATCTTAGCCAAAGTAGCATGTCAATCACCAAACATAGAAATCCCTGCATGTGTGCACATATAGTATAAGACACCTAAGATCTCCTTTATCAAATTTCAGGGAAATCACAGCATGTCATTAACTACAGTCATGATGCTGTACCCTAGCTCCTAGAATTAATTCATCTTATAAATGCAAATATGGATCTTTAAGTCAACATCTCCTCATCCCCTCCACTTAAAAAAAATCATGAAATACTTCATTTTTCTCTATGCATTCAGAAACACAAAAAAAAATCTCCTGTGGAAAATATTACACTGATAGAGATCAGTCCATTAACCTTAAGGAGCTATGGAAACGCTGTTCCAAGAAACAGAGAAGATACTAGAGGTTTGAGAAGGATGATGACTAGTGAGGGGTGACATGACCCCTTTTTAACTATACTTCTAACATCCCCCTATTTCTATACTCCCTTAGCCTGGCAACTACCATTCTTTTCTCTGCTTCCATGAGCTTTAGTCCACCTGTGAGATCATACTTGTCTCTCTGAACCTGGAGGACATTATTCAAAGTGCAATCAGTCAGATAGGAAAAGGCAACATCATCTCTAACTAAAACAGAAATCCCTTAGGATCTATGATTCAGATTTAGTTTTTTTTTTTTTTTTACCAACATATTACCTTCCTGACTGGTGGCAGTTCTCCAATAAGGCTCAAAATTATATCCTGAATAAGTTCTTCCATATTAAAAAACCGAGAGAATGGTAGCATTCTATAGGCCCATTCCAGTGCGTGAAAACAGTGCTCAACCACACAAGAATCAAATTCCAATTCGAGGTCCTAGGTGGACATGGAGAAGATTGTCTTTTCAGTTTACATGGACAGATCAGAATGAATACAAAAGATGCTGTACTACAAAGAGTAAAGTCTTTTATTAAGCAATAATTTTCTGAGTAATGTTTATTTTCTATTCTTGAGTTGATAAATACCTTTTCCACATTCACATTTTCTCTTGCCTTCTGATACTGCCTGCAACTATATGATAATTTATCCCGGATATGCAACATCCAGCACAAAGCACAAAGTTCTCTGAAGCAACCTAAAAAGTATAAATGTAAAAGAAAATTATGTGTTACATCTGCAGGCTATCTGTTTTCAAAACAAATGCACTTGCTCTGGTGATTATAAAAAATGCGTGGGCTGGTTAGATAGCTCAATGAGTAAAGTGTTTGCTACGATGCAAGTATGAGGATCGGAGTTTGGGCCTGAAACGCCCATGTAAATTCTGGGCAGGTGTGGCAGTATACGGTAACTCTGGCACTTATGAGATGGGGATGAAAAAAAAAAGAGGTGGGGATGGGCTGGGCAGTGGTGGTGCACTCCTTTAATTCCAGCACCTTGGAAGCAGAGGCAGGTTGCTCTCTGAGTTCAAAAACAGCCTGGTTTACAGAGAGTTCCAGGTCAGCCAAGGCAACATAGAGAAACCCTGTCTTGGAAAAAAAAAAGAAAAAGAGATGGGGATGGAGGATTCCCAGAGTAAGGTGGCTAGCTAGACTGACCAAATCAACTAAGGCACCTCAATGTATCAGATGGAGAGCGATCAAGAAAGATACCTGATGTCAACCTCTGGCTTCCATACGCATACACATGCTTACAAGTACACACACATAAACATGTAACTCTGAATACACACATTCACATTCCAAAACAACAAAAACAAAATTGTGTTCATTATAAACACCTTATATAAAAGTCATGGAGATCCTTCCAGAATTTTAATATCTATTATTCTAGAATATTTTATAAATATCAGTTGCATGACGGTATGAAAACAAAGTAAATGATTGAATTCACTTATTTCTGATTTGCTTGCTTTATAAATTCATAGTATATTGTGGATAATTTTCAGTTCCAACACAAACTCTATACTGTATATCATCCAGAATACCACTTATTTCTATAGCACTTAGAATTGAACCCAGGGCCTCATACCTAGCAGGTAAATTTCTTTTTTTTTTTTTTGGTTTTTCGAGGCAGGGATTCTCTGTGGCTTTGGAGGCTGTCCTGGAACTAGCTCTTGTAGACCAGGCTGGTCTCGAACCACAGAGATCCGCCTGCCTCTGCCTCCCGAGTGCTGGGATTAAAGGCATACACCACCACTTCCCGGTACAGGTAAATTTCCAAATTCTGAGTTTGTATGATTGTGCATGTCCTACAGGCTTTCATATGGACATCAGAGGACAACATCCAAGAGTCAGCTCTCTTTCTACCATATGGGTTTCAAGGATTGAATTAGGTTGTCAGATGAAGCTGTAAGAACCTTAACCTATGAGCCACTGCACAGACCCAGAATACTAATCTATTAAACACATCATAAGGCCTGAGGGCATGGCCGTCTTCAGACCTAGCCCTGAGATTTACTCCTGATGCTGCAACACACACACACACACACACACACACACACACACACACACACACACACACACACACACACACACAGACACACACATACTTTCTCTCTCCCTCATTTCTCCCTCCCTCTCTTTCTCTATATCTTCCAAAGTTTTACTAACCTTTAAGGCCTGTCAAGCATGTAACTGGACACAAATTATGAACACTGGAAATTAATTTATACAAGAAAACGCAAATAATTACTAAATGGACAAGACAATTAGTCCTAAGAAAGACATCTTGATTTGCTTGGCATGGTGATACACATGAGCAACACCAGCTCTCAGAAGACTAAGGAGAGGATTATGAGCTCAGGCTAGTATGGGATACAGGGCAGGAGAGTCTATCCCAAAACATAAAATCAAATAAAGACATATCAAAACAAAACTATCTGAGGGAGATGACACCTCAAAAACATGGGTGTAGTAATGTACAGCTGACAATTTTTGGCACCAAATAAAATCTGGCATACTATTTCAAAAGATAACTAAATTTATCAACTCAGAAATTACATTGCTGAGACTCTAAAGAAACATCTTAAAATAAAAAAAACCTCAGAATTAATATGCCAGAAGCAATTTAATGTCTGCTAATAAAAGTCATAAAAATTCATACTAATGAATATTAAGATAAGGGAGAAGTCTAAGTAGAATAAGTTAAATCAAGAAAACAGGAAACAAAATTGGTTCATCTATACAGACAGGTTCAAAGCCTGCCCACTTAACAGTGTGGCAATAAGCATATCTTCATTGCAAAGAAATGACTACAAGAAAGGCATTCTTGAGTGCTAAAATTCCAAATTTAAACAAGGAAGCAACAACAGTGTCACAGTTAGCACGATTTGTTCTAAATATAAAATTTTAATTTACTATCATACCTATAAAGCCATCTACATACATACATGTCAGAGTGTCTAAGTGTAAACCCTAAATAGAGTATCAAGAGCAAACTAGAGTCGATAGTTTAGAAACTTTCCCAGACCAGATGAAATGCATATTATAGTTCACATGCAGCTGAGTTCTAACCCAGTAGCTCATTTCTGACAAACCTAGTGCTTTGATGGAAACTTCATCAAGCTTGTGGTCTCCAGCTGCTCCAGGTCTAATGAATGCTATCCTTCCTTTACAGTAATTAAGTAAGGATTCGGGAAAGGAACTAAGCGAAGGAAGGGACCCTTTCATTCGAATCTGAAAAGAATGATAGAATATATTAGTCATCAGTAGCAAACAAGCTTTACAGCAAACTACAAGGCAAGATAGTCAAGAAACCCACACAGCACATAAGCAGCAAAGGTCCTCTGCTACAGCATAAGTCCCCTGCTCCATTGAGCTGCACTCTCAGAGACTCATTCACAGGTCTAATTCAACATCCATCACCACACTGTGTCTGAAAAGAAAAGGGCATAAACCATTTGCGTTCTTTTGTCACTCTGGTCTCCTATAGTCATCTGCTTTCCCTACAGTTATGAGCAAGAAAATATTTAAATCTCATCTGAAATGAACTTTGTAGTACCTGAACCAACCAAGGAAAAAACCTTCTTACATGGGGCAGTGGTGACAAATGCCTCCCAGCACTTGGAAGCAGAGGCAAGAGAATCTCTCTGAATTTGAGGCCATCCTAGCCTACAAAAAGTGAGTTCCAGGACAGTCAAGGCCATTCAGAGAAACCCTGTCTCAAAAAAAGAAAAAAAAAAAAAAAAACAAAGAAACAAACCTTCCAAAAACCAAAACAAACAAAAAACTTACATATATAACTTTTAAAAAGTGAATCTATAAATGACAGAAATGGAAAGTCATCAATAGGCAAGTCCTAAAAAGCAATGACTCTAGGAAAGGACTATCAATAAAATGTCAAGAAGTTGGTGGGTTTATGGGGAACTTGATACAGGGTCTGACATGACCCAAATTCCTTGAGCTAGTTCACTTTTAAAACTGTGGGGCCACAGTGAAGTACACAGTATTTCCAAAGGATTCTTTTCAAGAAGATCTGAGCCTGGATCTACTCAAACCTCTGTACATCAGTGAAATGAACAAGCTAAATGGCATTAGATGAAGAAATGATCACAAACGTAGTATACATTACAGAACAATCACACTGCTTCTCTAACATAACAAGGGCTTTTTCTTTTTAAAGAGGATGCTGTTATAGATACCAAGAGAAAAGTTGAACAGTAAGTTTACAGCCTCCTTCTATCTGTCACTACAAGAAAGATGGGATCTAATCAAATGTTCTGTAAACATGCAAACGGCAGCCCCTCCATCAAACACTTTATTAGCTGGATAGTTCTTTTTTTTTTGCGGGGGGGGAGGATTTTCGAGGCAAGGTTTCTCTGTGTCTTTGGAGGCTGTCCTGGAACTTGCTCTGCAGACCAGGCTGGTCTCAAACTCACAGAGATCCGCCTGCCTCTGCCTCCCCGAGTGCTGGGATTAAAGGCATGCGCCACCACCGCCAGGCGCAGTGGGATAGTTCTAAGAGATAGACCCAGGAAGAAAATGGGAGCCTCAGTCCTACGGCCACATGAACTGAATTGTCAACAACTTGAATGAGTCTGGAAATGGGTTCTCCCATCAAGATACTGGAAGGCAGCACAGTTCTGCTGTTATCCTTGAGTGCTTTGTGAAAGAATCAGCTTAGCTCACAGGACTTCTAAAGCACAGTGAGATAAGTGGGCGTGGTATTAAGTCACAAAATTTTGGCAATTTGCAAAAATGAAATAGAAAACTAATATGGTGCAGATACTTAATTTGGTATCATTTCTAAACTGGAATTAAAATTTAAAAAGCTCAAAAAAATTTAAAAGCTTTATAAAGTTCATCTTTATAAGTGATAGCTACCTAGCTGGTTTCGCTATAATCAGTTAGTCAACCATAAATAATAACTGTCTAATTCAAGAACTTTTTCATCAAGGGCTGGAGAGATGGCTCAGAGGTTAAGAGCACTGGCTGCTCTTCCAGAGGTCCTGAGTTCAATCCCCAGCAACCACATGGTGACTCACACCATCTGTAATGTGACCTGGTACCCTCTTCTGACCTGGGCAGAACACTGTATACATAATAAATAAATAATTATTTTTAAAAAAGAGAACTTTTTCATCAATACCACACACTTACACTCTCACTCTCTCTTTCTGTCTCTCTCTCTCTCTCTGTCTCTTCCTCTCCATATACATACACTTTCTCTCTGTTTCCCCCTTCTCCAGACCTTGTCTCCATTGTAATGACAATGAACAGTTTTAAGATACTTTTAAGGGAGGTGAATTTTTAAACCTCATTTTTCTGTTTATTTAAAGGCATCATGGTGAACATGTTTAAATCTCAGTGCTCAGGAAGCAGAAGCAGGTCAGCCAGAGCTGCACATGTCAAAACAAACAAATCAAAGCTAATTTGAGGCTAAGGAATGGCTCAATTGATAAAGTGCTTGCTATGTTACTGATAGGACCTCAATTCTTATCTCCAGGATCCACACTAAGCAGAACATGGAATGAATTTGTAATCCCAGTGCTCTCAGGGCAAGATGACAGGTGGAGACATGAGAATTGCTGGAAGCTTGTGAGCCAGCTAGCTTGGCATGTGCAGTAGCAAACTGTTACAAACAAGGAGGAAGATGAGACCTGAGGTGTCCTTTCACGCACACCATGACATGCACACACCAGTTTTCACAAACACAAACCACATGCAGACATATATATCATACCTATATAAAGTTTCATTTTGGTTTGGTTTGGTTTTTGGTTTTTCCGAGACAGGGTTTCTTTGTGTAGCCCTGCTATCCTGAACTCGCTCTGTAGACCAGACTGGACTCGAATTCACAGAGATTCGCCTGCCTCTGCCTCCCGAGTACTGGGATTAAAGGTGCACACCACCGACCAGCCTATATAAAGTTATTTTAAAGCTAATTTTAGTCAAGCATGGTGGTGCATGCCTGCTGAGGTGAATACTAGCATTCAGAAGCCTGAGTTTAAAGCTAACCTGGGTTATACAATGAGATTTTTGTCCTCTTTTAAAAAAACAAAACAAAAAAAAAAAAGGGGACCAATTTTCACAAATAAGGACTTGCACATGGATAATGAGACATATCTAATACCTAATCAGCTTGAGTCAGTAGAAATCAGGATGGAAGGAAATCAGGATGGAGGCCCAGAATCAAACTGCACATCTCAGAGACAGCAAAGGAAGTCCTAGGCAGTGAAAAAGACTCCTGATAGCAAACAGTCAAGAATTCACTCTTAGTTTTCCACACCTGAAACTACTGAAGTTATCACAGAACACAGATCTTACTTCCAGGGCAAATGGGGGAGGAGGAGTCCTAAGCAGAAGAAATCTTCCATGCTTTAGGGTTGGAATGAGAATAATCTGGAAGAATCTACTTTCTATTGCAATACAAAGTGAGCTAACCCAGAAACTCACTTCACAGATAAACCCTGCCTGAGTTGTTTGCTGTAAATAAGCCCAAGATATGTAGACTCACAAGGCAGGAGTCGCTAGGGAAGCACTTGGAGTGAATGTGAGGACATCTCAAGAGTCTTACACAGCACTTGAATGACTAAGACAGCCCGTACCTTCTGCATGACTTTTCTGGCCCACCTCAGTTGCAAGATGTACCACTGCGCTACAGCAAAAGAGCATCGAGCTGCCCGGAAAAGTAAGAGCACTCGCTGCAGGATTCCAGACAGCTTTTGGCGATTATTTTTTTCAGCTTTTAAAAGAAGATTGTCACCATGTTCCTGAGGACAACAGAACAGTTACCTATTAATTAGACAGCTGTTTGGTATGTTACCTAAGGCCATACTTTGCTGGAAACCAGAAGTTTATCTTCAGCTCTTGCGTTTGTAACAAGATCACTATTATCAGATTATTTTTTAAAGTAGACAAAATCAACTTTAACGAAGACAAGAGTGCACTGAGCTTACTTCACTAAGAACAGCTGGCTGGGGACAATACAACGGAGGTGCTGGAAGATACAAGTCAACAGGCACCAAGCCCCACAGCTTCTTACTGAAGTCCTTGGCAGAGTCCATCAATAGCTGCAGTGTCTCCGAAACCACATCTGCATCAGCCATGACTGATGCTTTTAGCACTTCTTGCACAGACCCAAACAGCAGATTAGCATCTTCTTCTTCAATGGGATCTATCAAACATGAACCAAGTCAACATTAGCCAGGTATGGCAGCTCATGTCTATAGTCCCAGCACTGAGAAGTAGCCCAAGGCAGAAGGGATGAATGTCCAAGGGCACACTGGGATACAGAGCAAGACCCCATCACCAAGATAATAGTAAGTATAAATATATGTACAAGACAAACAAAATATAATTCTGTTTTGTTTTTGGCAATGCTGAAGATTGAATCCAGGGCCTCTTACATGTCAAACAAAACAAGTATGTTTCAGCTGACACCAATTTTCCTTCCTCTTGCTGTGCTCAGGATCAGACTCAAGCAAAGCACACACCAGGCAAGAGCTGTGTCCCTGAGCTACATGCTAGCTTGCCTGACATCAGTTTTAGGTGCTCCCACGACTAAGGATAAATAGCTTCAAATCGGTGATAATTTTGTCACGGTGTTCGTATTTCTAAATATTCATAAGCTTTTGTAATAGCACAGGTTTATAATAACCTGATACACTTAGAAAGAATATAGGTAACGCACCTACCTGTAAATTGCTTATATTTTGAGCCCTTTTCATTTTTTGCTCCCAAAGAGACTGGCTGACCTAAAAAATACTGTAGTTTTTCCTGGAAAATCTGTGCTGGTATCATATTTAATGGTAGGTCCATACCCTTTTTCTTGAACCTGAAATGACATCAAATTAAGAGAAATAATATTTTTAGAAAAAAAGATTTTACATCAAGAAGTAAATGTATTTAAGAAAATATGGAGTTACTTGCTTTGTTAACCCTGCTTACAGAAATGAAACACTATGTTGAGGGTTTTCAGAGGACACTTGCCACCCTTCATATGTACTCCACTCAAAATAACTCAAAACTTCTTTGCCAAATGCGTTTGCTCACACCTAGGATGTTCTTACTCCTCGGCTACTCAGTTCATCAAAGCGCTATCTACCCCTCAGTGTTCATCTGAAAGGACACTTCCCACACAGAATGTTTCTGGCCTTCCCCTCACTTGTGATTCCCATTCCCTCCATTATGTTGTTGGAAGTTGTCTAATACACTATGCAAATTTTATAATGTTTTGTCCTATTTATGATAAGAATCTAAGCACCTTAAAATGTTTATATCCAGCCGGGCATTGGTGGGTGCACGCACACACGCATGCCTTTAATCCCAGCATTTGGGAGGCAGAGGCAGAAGGATCTCTGTGAGTTCAAGACCAGCCTGTTCTACAAGAGCTAGTTCCAGGACAGGCTCCAAAGCCAGAGAGAAGCCCTGTCTTGAATAAACAAAAAAACAAAAACAAAAAAACTTATATCCAAGCCAGGCGGTGGTGGCTCATGCCTTAAAAGCACCCGGAAGACAGAGGCAGGCAGATCTTTATGAGTTGAAGGCCAGCCTGGTGTACAAAGCAAGTTCCAGGACAGCCAGACTACACAGTGAAACCCTGTCTTGAAAAAAAAAAACAAATTACATCCATTAAAATATATGTGACAAGCTGTGTGCTGAATATATGTTGGATCATAGATTCAAGCTACATAAAAGACTGCCCACTATGAAATAACAGAAGAAACCCTGTCTCAAAACAGAAAACAAGAGATTAGTTTACTTAGCCTAAATTTAAATCCCCATCCACTTCGGGGCTGCATGCCTATAGTCCCAGCATTCAAGAGACTGAAGCAGGACAGTGAGTTTGAGGCCAGCTTATATATACTATGTAGCAAGATTCTATCCAGAAAGAGGAGACTGGCAAATACCAAGGCATGGGAGGTATAAGGGGAAAAACAAAGTAAAAGATAGGGCAGGAAAGGAAAAAAAAACAAGCTCCAAATCCTATTTGGGACAAACTCCCCAACTATCTAGTTGACTTTTTAGGATATTACTAACATAAATATGCTAAATAAGTGCTTCAGCAAAAGTAAGTCACTAAGCTACTGTCCAACACAGTAATCACTGTAGCAGACAGTTATTTGCTTCTACTTTAAATTGAAAAATTCAACTCCTTGGTCTCATTCGCCACATTTGAAAAGCTCAACAGTTACCACTCTATGCAGCAAGGACAAAAACAATAGAAAGAGGTCCTATCAAACAATGCAGAATGAAGAATTCCACATACGTAAATATCAACAAGAAAAATACAAAAATACTTAAGATGGTATTATTATGCAATACTTGAAGTTTATTCCAAAATCTACACCTTGGGATGGTGAGATGGCTTAGGAGGTAAAAGCACCTGCTGCCAAGCCTTATGACCTGACTTCACACATGGTAGAAGGAGAGACGTGACTCCCATAACTTGTCCTCTGACCTCATAGGTACTGTGATACGTGTGTGTGTGTGTGTGTGTGTGTGTGTGTGTGTGTGTGTGTGTGTGTGTACTTCAAGAATTCATACCTCACAAAATTGCGATCATTCTTACAGAAAACCTGGAAGGCCACACCAATGGAAACAGATGTCTTCCAGTCTCCAAGTTTATGTGCCAACCACACAGCCTCTGGAATCAGGCCACCAATAAATAATAATTCGAGGGCATATTCAACTGTCCATACACTTGAGAGATTCTGATCTCTAACAAAACTGGCCACTTTAGAGTGTTGTAGAGGAATAAATCGTAGGGAATGCTCTGTGAATTAGAGAAAATTATATCACAACTCTCGCCTCCTTACATAATTAAATTTCTTTAGTTAATATTTTCTAAAACAATAAAGAGACATACAGAATGAAAAAAAATAGTTTTAGAAATATGTGTTTCCTTAAATGGGCTATGCATAAAATATAGACATTCTTAAAAAAAATGAAGAAACACAGCAGAATAGAATGAGTGCATTACACAAAATAAGGTGAGTATTATGAGTTAGATAAAATGTACATACATGTGTACCAGATCAGGGGCTACAGAGATGGCTCAGTGGTTGACAGCACAGACTACTCTACAAAATCAGGGTTCAGATGGCAGCATACATGATGAGCAACTCACAAGCACCCATGGGCAGAGTGTTTAGTCACTAAAGTGCTTTCCTTACACATGTGAAGATCTGAGTTTGAGCTCCAGCACCCATATTAAGATAAGGCAGGCATGCTAGTGTGGACTGAGACAGCATAGGTATACTGATCCTGAGTTGCAGGGCCACCAATCCGGCCGGTCTATGTGGTGTATTTCAACCCAGTGAGAGACCCTGTCCCAACTCAAACACACACACACACACACACACACACACAGACACCGACCAGCCGGCAGTCAGGTACAGTACATGTCACTCATAGTACTTGGGAAGCAGAGGCAAGAGGATTAAAAGATGTTCAAGGTTGGTTACACAGTGAGCTTAAGGCCCACATGGGCTACATGAAACCTTGTCTCAACAAGCAACAACAGAAAAGAGGTTGATAGAGCACTTGCCAATTATGCATGATGCTCTGGCTTCAATACCTCATACCGCCAGAGTGGAGGGAGGGAGGGAGGGAGGGAGGGAGGGAGGGAGGGAGGGAGGGAGGGAGGGAGGGAGGGAGGGAGGAAGATGAAAGAAAGGAAGGTCAATTAATGTGAGCTATGAGTAGCAGCTCACACCTATAATCTCAATTAGTCGGGAGGCTAAAATAAATAACAATGGGTTCAGGAATGAAGACAAGCTTGAGTAACAATTTAAAACAGTGCAATCACACAGGATACTGACTTTAGATAGCATGTGTAAAAAGCAAGGTAGGAGAATATTTGTTTACCATATACCTGTTTTAATATGAAGTGGCGGAAGAACATTCACACTGTGAGGGGGCAGAATGCAGAGTGGTTCATTGGTGAAATAGGCAGCCATGAAACGGGCCATGCACTGGATAACTCGGACTGCCACCTCAGGATGTACATTTCTACTCACTGCAAACCCACAATGAGACTTCTCGGAATCTAAGGAATATAGCACACCAACAGGAGAGTCTCAACAAACTATAAAGAAGTAAAACTTACTTAAGACAACTCCACTCTCAGGCCCAAGCAGTGTCACCCTGGAGTGCAAACCACCCAGAAGAGTCTCCTAGGCCCCTCCCAGAACTGCTATACATGCCCAGGTCCATCCAGAATCACATCCTAGGGTATCCAGCTGGGTAAGTGCCCCAGATCTATGAACTATTTTTTCTCTAAACTCATAAATAAAAATTGATGCTACTAAGCCAATGGGACAGCACATGCCTATAACCCCAGTTCTCACAGGACTCAGGCCAGCAAGAGGCTGATTACATAAATACCAGTAAAATCAGAGAGAAACACAGCAAGACCCCGTTTCAAAAAAAGAAACAAGCCAGGTGGTGGTGGCACACATCTTCAATCCCAGCATTGGGAGCCAGAGGCAGGCAGATTTCTGTGAGTTCAAGGCCAGCCTGTTGTACAAAGTGAGTTCTAGGACAGTCAGGGCTATTACACAAAGAAATCCTGTCTCAGAAAACCATGACAGACAGATATATAGACAGACAAATTTTAAAAAGCATACCTGAGCAATCTTTACTGTCTTTTACAGGTACCTGGGACCAGTTGAGTATCTGTCTTACTAGGTGATCACATAATCCTTGAGCATCGTTCAAATTATAGCGGTAGAGGTGGCAATACAAGAGAGAGAGATAGTACCGCAACTGAAGAAAGTACGTCCTTCTTCCTCCTAAAACAGCACAGTTAAACTGACAAGCACGGTTCCAAGGGGCTACTCTGTGGCTAGTACCACCCACATAGACAGGTTTTTTGCATCTGTTTTATACTTCAATAAAGGATTTACTGAAAAACAGGGCAGCAATGGGACATGGTGGTGCATGCACTGAATCTAGTACATGCAGGAGGATTTCTCAGTTTGAGGCCAGCCAGTGTGTCACTGTGGGGACAGGCTTTGAGGTCTCATATGCTCAGGCTATGGCTAGTGTGGTACAGAGTCTCCTTCTGCTTGCTGTGGATCAAGATGTAGAACTCTCAGCTCCTTCTCCCAGCACCCTGTCTGCCTGCACACTGCCATGTCCCACCATGATGATCATGGACAAAACCTTGAAACTGTAAGCAAGCCCAACTAAATGCTTTCTGCTACACGAGTTGCCATGGTCATGGTATCTTGTCACTGTAATAAAACCTAAGACACATACTTTACATAGCACTACTTCTAGCTCAGGAAAAATTGAATACATATGGCTTTCATGCCATCACAAAGTTTAAAAGTTTAAGTTAAGCTATCATAAATCAGAGACCTTCTGTATTAATTTGAACAGCTTTTTCCTTATAAAATGTGTCTTGGGCCAATAAGATGGCTCTAAGGGCAAAGGTGTTTGCCACCAAGTCTGACAACCTGAGTTTGAGCCCCAGTTCCAACATGGAGGAGGGAGAGAACTACAAGTCATTCTCTGACTTCCACAGGTATGCTGTAGCAAATGTGTATCCCTAAATGTAGTTTTAAAAATTGGTCTGTAATCCCAGCACTCAGGAAAAAGAGGTAGGCAGAACTCTGAGTTCAAGGGCAGCCTGGTCTACATAGTAAGTTCCAGGACAGCCAGACCTACAAAGTGAGGCCATGGTTTTTTGTTTGTTTGTTTGTTTGTTTGTTTTTAAGTCTTACCTGATCCTACTGTCTTTTCATAGCACTCCTGTTCCCTGCCACCATTATTGACCTACCACTAATATTATTACATAACTAAATCACATATTTGCATTTTGACAAATTCTTTTACTTTCTCAGGGTTTTGGTTTCTCCAGATCCAAGAAACTTGTGACACCTTTTATGGTGCAGGGATAAAGGTGTGACTCAGTTGACATAGCTTATTTAGGATCTAAATTCATGAAGAATGTATATCCTCTGTTAAACCATCCTACCAACTTTGTTTGGTTTTTGAGACAGGATTTCTCTGTGTAACCCTGGCTCTCCTCAAATTCACAGAGATCAGCCTACCTCTGCTCCCAAGTGCTGGGATTAATGGTGTGGGCCACTACCACCCAGTTCTGTCCAAACATTTTCACTGTCCAATTTCAACTCAACTTCAAACACCAGTCTCTATATGGTTCCCTGATGCTGATCCATACCTTCAGGCTTAGACTGTGCTCCCAGCCCACACAAGTGACTGTAACAAAAGGTACGCTTTTGGTATATCTAGTGTGCAGAGCTGGGCTACAGCAGGCACTGAGAAAACACTGGTAGATGAAAAACGGAAGTATGCAAAGCTAATAGTCAGAAAACAAATGTAAAACCCGGCACTCTGACCAGGCAGTAACTACACTCAGGCCACATACAGAGCTGCCACCTAGGAACTTTTATCATCTTAGTCACACCTTCAGCCCTATAAGACATCATCAGTTTCTGGAACCTAGAGTCCTATGTCATTACAAAAATCCCCATCCAAATCATACTTAACTCCAACTCTCTATTCAACCTGAAACTCTCTAATCTCTTAAAGGCCTGGAGGCTTAGCTCTGTGGTTTGAGAGATGTAGGAATGTCTGTAGGAAGGTGGCAGAATATCTGATGTATAGTTTCCCATTTAGATATTTGTAGTGCCTTTAAAAGGGAAAAAAAATGTTCAGTATATAAATCTCATTTCTTTTCCATTTAACATTCAACTGCAGGTTTTATCACTAAACAAGGTGGGTAGGGAAACTTAACTAGACAGCATTGAAAAGATTTTAAAAATCAAGAATAATTTAAAATACAGTACAGTGTTTCTGACAGTCAAGTTCCCTACAATCTGCATCTTACTGAACAGTAAGATAAAGTGAACACTCTGAGGCTATTTTTAATTTCTGCAGAATATTAATTTATATTCTTACCAATATAGGTTTTTAAATATCCCTTACCTTTCTCTTGGGTTTCTTGTAGAGCCTTCTTCCACAGATGAACTGATTTTTCATATGATCCTAACAAAAAGCACTCTTCACCTAAGGGTTATTTTACCCAACAGTTAGTTACAAGTGATTACATTACTTTTGTTTACTTTGTTTTAAAATGCAATAGATTCATCTCCAGCCTGAATTATTCTGAAAATCAGGTAAGTGCAATTCATTTTGAAAAACCAAAGTCCAGTTATCATTTCACATACCCAAGGAGTTAGAAACTGTTTATAAGATACTGACCATTGATAGGTGTAAGTTCTAAGGCTTGATTCAAGCTATCCCCAGCCATTTGCAAGTTAGTCTGTAGATGACATAACAGAGACTTGACAAAAGATACTTCATGTGTTATGTTTTCAGTTAACTGGATGTCACCATCAGGAATTCTTCGGCTTAACTGTGCTTGATACCATAAAGTTTTTTTGTACAATAGTCTCCAAAGAGCAATCAATCTGTACACAAAATTAGATAATGGTCAAAACCAAATTCCATGAGTAATGACAACAAGTTTATGTTCAGAAGCAACATACTGACCCAGCTAGTAGTCGTAGTTCAGTGACAAATTCATATAAGGACAACAAGATTTTTTTTTTTTTTTGGTTTTTTGAGACAGGATTTCTGTGTATTGTTTTGGAGGTTGTTCTGAACTCACTCTGTAGACCAGGCTGGCCTCAAACTCACAGAGATCCGCCTGCCTCTGCCTCCTGAGTGCTGGGATTAAAGTCGTGCGCCACCAATGCCCGGCTGGACAACAAGACTTTCACAAATGTTTTATGAACCTGCATATATTTTTCATATATACTTAACTTTAATTCAAGATCATTATGACTGCCCAAGACCAAAAAAAAGTGTGTGGTTTTTTTTTATGTTTGGGGAAAAAAAAAACCGGGAGCAATTTTTGATTGACACATAAAATTTATATATAGAAAAATATTTATATAGAGAGGCTGGAGAGATGCCTTGGGGGTTAAGAGCATTTGATCCTCTTCCAGAGCACAATATTGGGCGGCTCACAACTGCCTGCATCTTCAGCTCCAGAGCATCCAATGCCCACTTCTGGCCACCACAGGCAGCCCCCCTCCATACATACACATAAAATAAAACAAAAAAATAAATGTTTAAAAATCAGATAGCTATATCAGGGATAATCTATTACTCTAAAACAAGGACTTAAATATTTTTAAAGTAACATATTTTAATGGTGGGATCCACATGGTTACAAAGTTTCCCTCTGGAGTAAAAACTATTCTGGGATTAGTACTAACAGTTTAAAACCTTATAAATATACTAAACTTACCATATTATACACTTCTTACTATAGCATAAGAAATCCAGTGTTGTCATAGTAATAGAATTACTTTTCATACCTGTGGCCTGGCTTTTGAACAAGATTGGTGATGTGGGGACAAATCTTCAAAGGTGAGTTCCAGGACCAACGTTCCTTCGAAGATGGAAAAAGTGGGACCATTAGTGAGTCCAGCTCAGCTGTTCTCCTTCCATCAGCTGAAGCTGAAACGGCCTCAGGCTGAAGACTGCAGATGCCATCTAAATGGTCAGCAACCATTTGGAGTAAAGAAAGGCAAGCTAAAAGCTTCTCTGAGAAGAGCCCATTTTTTTGTTGCTGAGTCAGAAAAAGCTTTACAGTATTTGAGGTCAGCGTTATCAAATGGCCTATGTCTTGTCTGTACCTCAAATCCCAATAGTGAACTGATAGACACTGATGGAAAAGTTGAAAGACACAAATGACCCACTCATTATGCTTCAGACTCTCATTTAAAAACAGGTCAAACTTCGGCAGAGGACATTTTATAAACTGAAGAACATAGAAAAAGTGAGTGATGCAAAGTACTGTGTAATTTAACATCAAGTTTTTTTCTGTTACATTTTTTGAAATTCCTATAGTCCAAGCTGCAAGTAGTTTTTTCTGGATACAATGTAGTTCTGCAGTAGTTCTGTCTGTCTCCTTGGAATCATCCTTTGCATGAACTGTATCAAACATAGATGCAAATTCCAATCTTCCTTCCTTGATAATGCTAAATCTTAGATCTTTTCTTTGGTTACAAAAAGGAAATGAATTGTTTGGAAATTGTTCAACTTCATTAGCTTCTTCTCCTTCAGAATCCTAAACACAAGGGGAAAAATTATATCTAATATCATTCAAGCCTTATGCATAGGATCACTGTATTGTTCTTAAACTTCTCTTTCCTTTAACAACAACAACAAGATCAACGAATTTCTCAGGTAAGATCAGTATGTACTAATAAGTACCTGAACATCTGTAGTTTCATTTAACTTCACTGTTTCTTCTGCCTGTAGAAATCTAGGGACAGTGCCATGTACTGAACCCTCCTTTCCTTGATGCTTTAACAGGCTAGACCTTAAGGAATCCAGTGATCGCAAGTTCAGGCCTTTGTGCTTTGGCTATGGGAAGAAAGACAGATGATTTCCAAGCACAAAATTTTATCTGTAATTCCAAAGCAATTAAAACTTCTAGTGTCAAAAAGACTAGTATTACTGTTGGTACAGTTTTAACTTTGAAAGGAATACCAAAAGGCACTGTACCTTAGAGAGCATCATACTTTGGTATGCTTTCTCAAGCCTCTGGGTTGAATCAATTAGCAAGGACCTCATGAGCGCTGTTGGAGACTGGTCATCAAGAAACCGAAGGGTTGTGACCATATATCCATCAGAAATAATGAGGTAGGGTAGCCGTGAGTGTGCTTTTATAGAAAACCTCTGTCTCAGAGGGTCACTCTCAGAAGCTGATGAATCTACAGAATTATTTGAATCTTGAAATGTAAACTGCTGTGGTCTAGCAAACAAACATGAAAAGCCAAGAATCAGCAAGAGAAGGATCTTAAAGGAAGTAGTCATATTATTCAAAATAAATGGCAAAGAAACCACATAGAATGATGAGAAAGCAAGCAGATAAACAGACATGAAACCATTAAGTTTGTATAATTGACTTCCAGGAATTACAATGGTGACCAAAACATGTCTTTACATGTTTCCATTTTATCCCTAGATTTTGTGACATTTATTATGTTTTGTTTTGAATTATATGCAACCTGTTTAAGAATTATGGCATCTTACTTTTTTAAAAATATTTTATTTATTTATTATGTATACAGTCTTCTGCCTGCGTACCAGCAGAAAGCACCAGATCTCATTCAAGGTGGTTGTGAGCCACCATGTGGTTGCTGGGAATTGAACTCAGGACCTCTGGAAGAACAGTCAGTAATCTTAACTGCTGAGCCATCTTTCCAGCCCCGGCATCTTACTTTTATTATTAAAGAATTAAGTAGCTAGCTTTCTTTCTAAAATAATGTAGATAGAGGAATAGAATTGCAAGAATTAGAATTAGTACAATTGTTATAAAGGAGGAAAAAATAGGGCATTTGGAGAATATAGTGGTGAGTGACATTTTATGAATTTAAAATTAAATGTCTCTCACATAAATATGTGTCATAATTCTACATTGGGTTCTGATAGCTGCTTATTACATTTAATGTTTTATAAACATAAAAGGAGACACATTAATATATTACAGGTTTTTAGACTAGAGAACTATTAAAATACAGATTGGGAGATCTGGTTGATAAAGCATTTTCCTACTGTGTGCAAGGCCCTTAGTCTGATCTCTAGCATTGCAGAAAATAAGTGAGGATGCCCAAGATCTCAAATATAGATTGCTTTTCATTAACTAAATGTCCCACAATAGGTTAATTAGAGAAATGTAAGGAACCATTAAAAAACATGTTAACTGCAGACTGTATCAGTCTATAGAAAAGAAAGTGAGCCGGGCGGTGGTGGCACACGACTTTAATTCCAGCACTTAGAAGGCAGAGGCAGGTGGAGCACTGTGAATTCAAGGCCAGCCTGGTCTACAAGAGCTAGTTCCAGGACAGCCTCCAAAGCCACAGAGAAACCCTGTCTTGAAAAACCAAACAAAAAGAAAGAAAGAAAGGAAGGAAGAAAGAAAGAAAGAAAGAAAAAGGGAAATGATTGTGGGTATGTGCTTGACTGTGTTTAGCAAAATAACAAGGCCTAATTTTTAGTGACAGATAAATGCTAATAGGAAACTAACATTTAGTGCAGTGGAAGCATTTTTCTTTTATTCTCTTTAACCTAAAGGTTAATTGTTTTTTGTTTTATGTGTATGGAGTTTTGCCTGCATAAATGTCAGAGCATACAATTTCCGAGAGACAGAGAGAGTTACCCACTGAACTCAGGGAGTAAAAGCACTTGCCACACAAGCCTGACATGTTAAGGTGGAAGGAGAGAATTGCTTCCATTTGTGCACTGGGGCATACAAGTGCCCACACATGACATCATAACCACACATATATACACACAGAATATTAAAATAAAAATTTTTAAGTTACAAAAATAAACACATTTCATGTAAGTCATCATATGTTGAAAGAAACTAGCACATTACTATTATTATAAATGCAATATGAGTATCTTTTTTCTTTTTTTTTTTTTTTTTTTTTTTTTTGGTTTTTCAAGACAGGGTTTCTCTGTGGCTTTGGAGGCTGTCCTGGCACTAGCTCTTGTAGACCAGGCTGGGATTAAAGGCGTGTGCTACCACTCCCCAACCATATTTTATTTTTTCAAGTAATGAATATCTATTAGAAAAAGAGTTAGAAAAGCCTTAAAATACTAACTTTAAAGGAGAATGGTGTGAGGAAATTACAGTAGAAACAAATAAGGGCCTAAAGGTCATCCTCAGCACCCACATGGAGGTTCATGACGTCTGTGTGTGACTCCAGTCCCACAGGATCTATCACCCTCATCTGGCCTCCCTGGGCACAGAATGCACAAAATTCAGACATACATGCAGACAAATACCCATACACATAAAATAAAAGATGAAGGCCAAAAAACTGGAAAAAAAAAACCTACAACTTTCACAGCAGGAATTGACACAGTTTTCTGCTAGCAGTAATTCTAGCTCTTAGAGCTGGAGAGATGACTCAGCAGTTAAGAACTTTTTCCTGCTCTACCAGAAGGCTGGAGTTTGATTCCCAGCAACCATGCCAGTCATAACCACCAGCTCCAGGAGCATCTGAGGCCTCTAACCTCCAAGGTTACTGCACCCACGCCCACACACAATTTTTAAGGCAAATTAATTAATTTTTTTTGTTTGTTTTGTTTTTCAAGACAGGGTTTCTCTGTGTAGCCCTAGTTATTCTGGAACTAGCTCTGTAGACCAGGCTGGCCTCAAACTCAGAGATCCACCTGCCTCTGCCTACCAAATGCTCGGATTAAAGGTGAACCACCACCACTGGAGTGAATTAAAATTTTTTTTTTTTTTTTTTTTTGGTTTTTCGAGACAGGGTTTCCCTGTGGCTTTGGAGGCTGTCCTGGAACTCGCTCGGTAGACCAGGCTGGTCTCGAACTCACAGTGATCTGCCTGCCTCTGCCTCCCGAGTTCTGGGACTAAAGGCGTGCGCCACCAACGCCCGGCGTGAATTAATTTTTAAAATAGCTCTCTACATATATCTAGCTATATATAGTAAATAAAAAAGTTACTCAGCACTTATTTTATACAAGAACCACATAGACTTACTTCATTCCCTCAATCCTATAAGACAATTACTGTCATCCTCATTTCACAAGAAAAGGCTTAAAGAACAATTTATTCATGTATACAATCAGGAAATATAAAAACTAGTATTAGAAACTTGATTTGTCTGACTACAATTAAAATCCAAATATGGCTAAACTCTTCAATCTATTAGTAACAGTTTTTTTTTTTTTTTTTTTTTTTGGTTTTACGAGACAGGGTTTCTCTGTATTGTTTTGGAGGCAGTCGGTCCAGCCTGGCCTCGAACTCACAGAGATCCGCCTGCCTCTGCCTCCCGAGTTCTGGGACTAAAGGCGTGCGCCACCACCGCCCGGCTAGTAACAGTTTTTGTCCTTTGAGAAAATATGTTAATTTTGAGTTACTAAGTGCTACACTTTTAAAATAATGTCATGTTTTATTATCTTTTATAGTAAAGATAAGTTCTCAGTACTATTAAATATTTAAATAATTTTATACTTACATAGTCACAATGTCAAATTTTCACCAGGATTATGCCACAAAAAGAAATAGGAAGAAAACTATAAATAATTAGGAACAAATAAGAAACAGACATATTGACATAATAGACTCACAGTAAGAAAAAAACAAATTTGGAGATGAAATTGTTTTTGTAAAATTAATCACCAAAGAAAATGAGTTCTGTAAATAAAACAATTCAAATGTCTCACCTATATGTTATTAGTGGATGAAGAGGAATAAACTCAGCTGGCCCAAATTCTATAGAGCAACCAAGTGTAACTAACGTTAGCAATTCACCTAAGCAGGTCAATAAAACCAGGGAGCCACGTTTCAGTACACAAGACAGAAAAAGACTGTCATGTGTCCAGCTGATGTCAGCTACCCAATATGACCTAAAAAGAGCAAATGACAGTTTTAGAAAGAACTGGATAGTAGGCTACTGTAACATAAATTTTGTTAATTTTACTTTGAAAAAAAAAGCTTACATATATCTACTCCAACAATATTCCCATTAGAAGTTTACTAGGATTTATAAGCAATTTAGAAATGAAAATATTGCCTCAAGTTGAGCCAATAGTCAGCCATCTTTTTCCAAGACAGGGTTTTGGAAAAAGATCCAGGACAATCCTGGATCTTTTGCTTTGTAGACCAGGCCTGATGGCCTCCCAGTGCTGGGATTAAAGATGTGTGCACCATGGCCCTGCTGTATTTGGTAACTTCTAAAAGTTGCTTTATACAAAGTCTCAAATACTTTTAAAAGAAAGGTAGAGTAGAGAATATATAAATGCATTTTCTTCTTCACTGTTTTTTTCTATCTTCTTAGGAATAGAATTTTAGTAGGTAGAGCAAAACAAGGTTTTGTAAGGAAGAGTAAGATGAAATCTCAAGAGGGGGGACCATCATTCATTCAGGAAGGCTAGGGTATTCATAGATTTTTAAACACCACATCCGTGGTGATTTTTAGATAACACATGAGCTATAAGATGTATACAAGTTAGGTGTGGTGGCGTAAGCCTTTAATCCCAGCACTGGGGAGGCAGTAGATCTCTGTGAGTTTGAGGTCAGCCTCCAAAGTTACACAGAGAAAGAGAAACCCTGTCTCAAAAACAAAACAAACAAAAAAGAAAGTAAATCACATTTTTTTATCTAAATATATTTATGTAATTAGTAGAGTTTCCAACTTCAACAACCGTCCCCAGAAATAAGCACATATTTTCTTACCTGGTAAGTGTAGCTGGGACCACAGGATTCTTGTTACTACATCCTTTAAGACCACCACAGAGAGTAACAAAATTCAGTGTGTTTATAAACAATACCTGAGTTGCCTAGAAGGGTGAAAACATGACATAACCAATGACATTACCTTCTGTGTATATTATTTCCTAGAAGTTGAAAGAGCTGTTATTATACTAACAAATAAGTAATCTTTCTATGCCAAGCAGTACTGACAGCCCTTTTAAATTGTTCAGAGTAGCCCTACACTTGAAATCCTCCCACAGCTGGGATTAGCAGCTTTATCTTTTCACTTCTTACTTTGTTTTGTTGAGTTTGAGACCAGGTTTTACTATGTAACTCAGGCTGACATTGAACTCAAACCCTCCTGCCCCAGTGTGCAGAGTGCTGGGATTACCAGTATTTGTCACTAAGATAAGATTTTTAATTTTACATTTCTTCAAAACAGCTCTTGAAAATGATGACAGCTGATTTATATAACTTTACCAAACCACAATAGACTGAAAACATTACTTTAAAAAACATAAAGTAGCCCTAAGGACAGACGCTAGTTTCTGACCTTTGGGTCTTTCTGATTAAGAGTTACAGCCAGGGCAAGGCCATCTCTTGAGAAGGCCGAGATCAGAGCTCCTCTTGACTTCACTGACTCACACTTGGGCGTCAGACTGCACAGGAGACATTCCTGTTGTGTCCAGTGAACACGGAACGGCAACGACCTAAGAAAGCAATGAAATTAATGACAGCAAGGTTCAACAGGGTTTCTCTGGGTAGCCCTGGCTGTCCTGGAACTAGCTCTGTACATGAGGCCAGCCTCAAACTCAGAGATCTGCCTCTGCCTCCCAAATGCTGGGATTAAAGGAGTGCACCACCACTGCCTGTCAAGGATTAATGACTTTATGTACATACTTACTTTTGATGTTTTTGCGATGAGGTCTCAATATACAACCCAGACTGGAGTTGAACTTCTGGGTTCAAGTGAGTCTCTTCATCAGTCACCTAAGTAACAAACTCTACAGGCATACATGCCAAGTTCATATAACAAAAAAAGGGTCCATCTAAATCTCAGTGTGGATGTACATATATGTATGACACATCAGTGACTGTTCAGTAACTGTCAGTAAATCTAGTTCAGTATTGGAATTTTCTAAGTAGAGTTATATTCCACAATCAAACCTAAATATACTTGTTTCATCTAAATGTTTAAACATTTTTACATAACAGCAAACTATTTACTGCAATCATAAAAATAGGGGAGAGGAATGAGGACAATAGGGATATGAATATGATCAAATGAAATGTCATAAGGAAAATTTTATTTTTATGCAATTAATGTATAGTTTAAAAACTCAGAAAAAAGTAGGGGAAACAGAACTCTTTTTAGATTATGTCAATTTCCTACATTTGTTTTAAGGGATAATTAAATAGGTGTATATAGATAGTGATCAACCTACTTACAAACTTATTTTACTTTTTATAAATTAAAGGACTGCTAACATAAAAAATTCATAAAAGTCATATTACTTTCCTAAATCTTAAGTAATATAAGCTTTTAATATTTTTTGCTCTGTTCTATGGAACTTAGAATACAAACTATTTTATTATTAAAAAACAAACAAACAATACTTGAGGATAGTCCTGGTGTCTCCAGCATTTGGGATGCAGAGACAAGAGATCTCTTGGGTTCAAGACCAGCACGATCACACAGAGTTCCAGGATAGCCAGTGCAGTGAGACTTTGTCCAAAAACACAAAACAAAACATAACAGTTGAACATTTGAATGTACAACCGTAAATTAAAATATTCTTGCCCCTTTAAAGTTCAATTCCTTTCAAAGTAATTATGTTCAATGAGTCAAGACAAATATATCACAAACTATACTATCTCTTTCATGTTTCCCCTTCTAAGAAAAAAAAAAAGAAAGAAACTTTCTAGATTAAATGTTTAAAAGTGAAAGGTAGAAGGGAAGGTCTACAAAGCTTTAAAAAACAGAAATTAGGACCTAAAAATCTTAAATATATACTGGTCAATGACAAAATGACAAAGCTTGTTTAAAAGTAGAAAGTAAGTAGGGAAATATTTACCTCACCTTACAGATGTAAATACATTCTCATACCACTGAATGGCCAGAAATGTTAACTTCAAGCATTCTCCAGAATAAAAAGTAAAAGAACATAGGCAGCAGTCGCCAAATAACTGCAAATAAATTTAATAGTTTAGTATAAAATTAATCTGAAAATAAATTGATATATGAAAATGTCTCATATATTTTCATTCTTAATAAATAGTAAGCTAAAGATTAAGTAATTTTTTCTTTGCCAGATACAAGGTCCTAATGGAAAAATCAGCCTAACAACATGAAGAGTTCTTTTGGGGCTGGGGAGAAAACCCAGGGCCTTGAGCATCTTGTTTACAACTCAAATTCAGTAAGGGATACCAAAGCAGGGAGATTTGTACTGGTATTCCTAGCACTATGGGGCAACTGCTAACCATATTATCAATATTACAATTGACAATATAAAATATAAAAGGGGCTGGAGAGATAGCTCAGCGGTTAAGAGCACTGACTGTTCTTCTAGAGGTCCTAGGTCCTGAGTTCATTTCCCAGCATCCACATGGTGGCTCAAACCCCTCTATAGTTGGATCTGATGTCTTCTTCTGGCTTAAAGTCATACATGCAGATAGAACACTTATACCCATAAAACAAATAAATCTTTGAAAAAAAAGATAATAAAAATATTATCAAAGTGACTTAAAGAGAGTAAAATTCCCAACATGCATTTAATGCTTGAGAAACAGAAATGTTTATTTGACTATAATATACAAATGTTACAGAAGTACTACATGCCATCATAAATGTGTTCGAATATTAGTTTGAAAAGATATACTGCCATTTACTACTGCTGGGAAGGTTCTTCTTTTGTAGTATTATGCTATTTCTATTAGAGTATCAGCTTATTGGGAGGGACCAATAAAATTTCAAATGCAATTTTTTCTTGGTGGGGAGGGAGATTAGAGGCAGGGTTTCTCTGTGTAGCCCTGGCTGCCTTGGAACTCATTTTGTAGGCCAGGCTGGTCTTGAACTCACAGAGATCTTCCTGCCTCTGCCTCTTGAGTACTGGAGTTAAAGGGCCCAATGATTTTTTTTTTTTAAAGAGAGGCTGTCACATAGTCCAGGGTGGTCTGAACTTATCATCTTGTCTCTATTTCCATAGTGCTGAGATTGGCATGTGCCAGCAAGCTTAACTTCAAAACAATTTCTAACAAAGGTGGATTTGGTAATAGATGAAAGTTCATGCACAGAGACTATATAATGCTATTTAAAATTTTTATTTGAACAACGAATCCATTATATACTGAGAATTTAAGATCTTATGGAACACTACCAGTTCTAGCTTATTAACTTATAGAACATGAACACATTTTATTTTAACTTGATTGTTTAAGATAAGGCCTTGTATGTAGCCAAGACAGCCTGGAGTTCAATTTGTAACCCAGGCTGGCCTTGAACTCTGTCTCCCAAATGCTTGGATTGCAGGTATGTATGTACTACCATGTTAACTATCCTAATCTGCCTCCCAAGAGCTTGGAATGCAAGTACATACTACCATGTTCACCTCAATGTTCATTACAAGTCATATTATACTAAGGGAAAGGAAGTTTTAATTTGAAACCATTTTTAAAAATATCTTTTCCAAACAGTAGTTTTACAACTGCTCTGACTAGTGACAATTATATGCAATTATACCCCTGACTAAATAGTGTCTCAAATAGAGACTGTTCTTAAAGCGTAAGAGGTCTACTGCATAGTGTCTCCTTTGGATTTTACCTCATTTTTGACAAAAACAGCATCCACTACAGCTTCTTTATCTTTAGAGGAAGGCAATAAAACGGCCTCTTCAGGTATTATCTGGAACCACTGACCAACCAATGGGAGGCTTTTAGAAGATAAGATATTCTTCAATTCCAAATATTCCCACAGAAGTATGCAGCCAGAAGATGTAATAAGCAGAACTCTTTTCCCATTTTCAGGTACATATAAGTATAGCCTTGAAGAGCTTGCTAATTAACACAAAACAAAGAAGAAAAATAAAACTTCCAAAATCTGAATTTTTCATGAAAGCATATAATTTTCTTTTCCTTTTTGACTTTTATGCAATAAGGTCTCATTCTATAGCTAGCCCAGGTTGGCCTCAAACTCTCTGAGATCCTCCTACTTCAGCATCCCAAATGCTTGCCTAGCAAGATTAGCTACCCCTGCAATGAGAAACTCAAGCTGTGTTACCATTCAGGATGTTAAAACTAAAGCAAACCGGCCTCCTCACACCACAAGACCTGCACTGTTATATAACATCAGGAACCCATTATCACAGCAATGACAGGCATACCAGGTTTTCTTCTTCACGTTAATGAGGTACAAAAAGGCACCAACCAAATTTCAGAGTGAACCTTATATAGACAGAAATATGCATATGTACATAAACAGAGTTACATTATCAAAATAGTAATATGAAAAATTTCAGTCTTTTTCCAGTCAAACAAAAATTTTAAAATCCCTACCTATTGTAGCTTTAATAACTTCTTTAGGTTTTTCAGTGACTTGTATCATTTTCAAGCAGTCTTGATCTTTGTTCCACAGGAAAACCTCTCCTGTAGTGAGGACTCCAGAGAGCCACACATCTGTTCAAAAATGAAATGCAATTTTTAACACACTATCACCCACTTGTTTTTTCTTGAAAAATCATAGTAAGCTAGCCTTTAGAACATATCAGTAGGCCGGGCAGTGGTGGCGCACGCCTTTAATCCCAGCACTCGGGAGGCAGAGGCAGGCGGATCTCTGTGAGTTCGAGGCCAGCCTGTCTACAGAGTGAGTTCCAGGACAGCCTCCAAAACAATACAGAGAAACCCTGTCTCGAAAAACCAAAAAAAAAAAAAAAAAAAAAAAAAAAAAGAACATATCAGTAGTACTTAACCATTACTGGATGTTGCCAGAAAAAAAACATCCTTCAACAAAGGCTGCAGACTAGGAATCTTCTTCTTTGTTCTTCCAGACAGTAAATTAATCTCATTTATGAATTTCTTATCCAAAAGAAAAACAGCTTCATTCTCCTAAGAGAAAAAAAAAAAAAACATGTGAAGTACTTAGATGGTTCCAAAAGTTAATTCAATCTTGTCTACATGAATTACTCTAGAAAGGAAAACAAAATAACATTTAAAGAGAAGCATAATTTATACCATAAATATAAAGTAAACATTAAACCCATTACCTAAACATTGTTTAGTCTGAATTAACACCTGGATTCTGGTGTAGCTCAGGGATAGACTGCTTGTCTAGCAATGAGGTCCTGATTCTACATCTATATATTCTATATCTAGTACTAAGAAAGTATGAAATAATAATAAAATACCCCTTGCTAAAGTTACAGGGTAAGGTGTTCTAATGGCTGCATTTAAAGCTCTTTAAAGGCTAACACTCTGGAACCATTTTCCAATTCTGCAGGCCAAAATTATTTATTGTCCTACTCATGTGAGTATCTGTTTGGAGAAGCTTTTTGTTTGGTTTTGGATTTTCGAGTCAGGGTTTCTCTGTGTAGTCCTGGCTATACTGGAACTTGCTCTGTAGCCCACTCTGGTCTTGAACTCAGAGATCTGCCTGCCTCTGCCTCCCAACTGCTGGGATTAAAGGCATTCACTGCCACCACCAGGCTGGACAAGTTTTTACACTATTTGATTAGATTAAAATGAATATGGCTTTGGAAATCCATAAGCTCATGACTCAGACAGATCCCTTTTCACTTTGTCTAGAAAAATTAAGGTATTTTGGATGAAGTTTGTGGAGCCAGCAACAGCGAAACGTCAGAACCTACTAAAAAACACAAATTATCAGGACTGAAGAGATGGCTTTGTACTTAAAAGCACTGGCTGCTCTTCTTGAGGTCCTGATTCAATTGTACTCTCATGGAATTTTCATGAAATCTGATACCCTCTTTCGGATGCAGGCATACATGCACACAAAACACTTATATATTCATAAAACATATAAGCAATATTTTGAAACATTCTAAACCTTAAAAAAAGAAAATAAACAAAAAAAAATTACCGAGCCTAGACTTACCAAGCTGGAAATACTATGGAACTTCGCAATCTGTTTTTTTATTAGTTTAGTTAGTGTGCAATGTATGGGTTTCATTACAACATATTTTCAAACATACTTATCACACATATTTTGCTTGTATGGGCCCATTATCCTTCCTTGTCCCTTTCCTACATCCAAGAACTCCCCTTCTGCTTTATTCACACATATAAAGTGTAGATGGAAGACGAGAAAAAACACACCATGTTTATCTTTTTCCCTCTCCCACTACCCTCTTTCATCTTGTCCCCCTCCCACTGGGCCCCCTTTTCCTCCCACATGATCTCCTTCCTACTTTCACATCCTATACACAGTTATTTTTAAATGCAGATTTTTTAATTTTGTGAAAAAGCATGCAGCATGTGTCTTTCCATGTCAGGCTTCTTTTGTCTAACGGGGTAATCTCTAGTTCACACATTATCCCTCAAAAGTTCTTCTTTGTGGCTGAATATATTTCACCTGTCTAGATGATTCTGATGAGTGCAAAAGCTGAAAACTCCTAGGCTGGAGGATGACTCAGTGGTTAAGAGTACTTGCCAGTCTTCCAGGAGACCAGCCTGGGTTTAATTCCCAAAACCCATGTGGTAGCTCACAACCCTATGAAATTCCAGCTCCATGGGACCTGACACCCTCTTCTGGCCTGTGTGTGAACCAACCATGCATGTAGTACATGAAAGGAAAATACTCATACACAGAAAAAAAAAAAGAAAGAAAGAAAGAAAAACAGTAGAGAACTCTTGTTACAGGGAAGTTAATGGTAGACTTTCTCACTGAATACTTGAGTCTTTATGTCAACAATTATTATAAATTAAAAGGGGATTCCATAGGTTTGCCCATTCTAAGGTGTAGATTATGAATTCACATATTATGAATGGCATTCCTAGATTATTAATGCCTTATGGCCCACCTCTCCTGTTCCATCCCTGAGGTTACTTTAAAGACACAATATTAGGAAACACTCCACTGTTTTGGTAGGGCAAGTGTAGGAAATTCAACTCCCCCTTTAAACATGATATGAAAGAAAAAATTGAAAGCAAAACCTTTTACCTCGACAGATGATTCAATTTTCTGTAAATGGTAACTTGTACATTATAACTTAACACATACATGCCACCCCTCCGCACACACACAGAAAATCCTGTTCAGGGGACAGGTGATCTTCTGAATATGATGTGTTATTTGGGGATTTTGGGGGGGGGATTAAGGCCACAGAATATTCCTACATCTTACAGGAAAAACACAAATTTAACAATTGTAAAACCATTAATATATGAATAAAGAAAAACTCACTTGACCCAACCAGGAAACTCTGGGCCAGGGTTTTTTCTGCTTGATACTTGTTGATGTCAAAACTTCTAATCTTATCTCCATGCTTGCTGAGATACCAATGACCAATTAAGCAAAGGCAGTCACAAGGTCCTGTGAATAATAACAATAATAATAAGCAGCCCATAATATTTACAGAGAAAGTTACTTTTCTCAACACTGTGACAACTGGATAGAAACCACCTAAGGAAGGTAAGAAAGATTTACTGTAGCTCAGTTTCAGAAGACCCAACTCACAGTTTGTTGGCCACATTCATCTGGCTTTAGAGCAGAGAGGAGAGTCTTCACCTCACAGGAGAAAGAAAATGGAGTAGGGACAGTGGAAAATGTATAACCTTTGAGGGTGTACTCCCCCCCCCCCAGTGATCTATGTCCTCTAACTAGACCAAACCCCTGAAATTTCCTGAAGTTTCCAGAACTTCCCAAAATAGCACCACAAACTGGGAACAAAGTAGTCAAGAAAATGAGTCTATAGGAAACATTTGAAGTTCAAATGATAACACTGAACATTTAGAATTTAGAATTTCAAGAATTTTTAATTTTTTTCAACAGCTTATAGTAATTCCTTTTTTTCAGGTAGGAAATTGTGGTGTGTATTGTACCCAAAACCTGAACAGAGTCAAAACACATTTGCTTTCTTTACACATTACTTCTCAGACAACGACATAAAGCAGGAAGGATACTGATGATCATTTCTCCATATGAGTTGCATTTCTCAGTGTAGCTGACTGTATTTTATACAGAAGGTCAGATATCCAGTCTTGTGCTCTTTCTTATTCTGACTTTGCTACTCCTCTGCTTCTTCCCATGACATTAAGGTAGATTGTGGACAAGAAAGTATAAGAGAAGTGATGCTATGGATTTTCAAAGCTAAATCACAAAAGGTGAGAAAACAATCTCTGGAGATAGTTATGAAACTCCTGTCACCAGGTTAGCAAACTGTTTTGCTCATCTAAAAATGAAAGCCACCAGGTGGTGGTGGTTTATGCCTTTAATTCCAGCACTCGGGAGGCAGTGGCAGGTGGATCTCTGTGAGTTCAAGGCCAGGCTGGTCTACAGAGAGACTTCCAGGACAGGCTTCTAAGCTATGCAGAGAAACCCTGTCTTGATCACTCTGTAGAACAGTTCACCTGAAACTATACCTGAACCCAAGCAGAGGGAAATCACTCAGAAAGGGAATCTCACTGATCAAAACAAGAACAAGAACAATATGCAGGGCTGGAGAGATGGCTCAGAGGTTAAGAGCACTGACTGCTCTTCCAGAGGTCCTGAGTTCAATTCCCAGCAACCACATGGTGACTCACAACCATCTGTGATGAGATCTGGCACCCTCTTCTGACCTGCAGACATACATGAAGCAAGATGTTGAAGTCATAATAAATAAAATCTTAAAAAAAAAAAAAGAACAATATGCATGCCTGGTGTTGGTGGCACATGCCTTTAATCCCAGCATTTGGGAGGGAGAGGCAGGCAGATCTCTGTAAATCTGAGACCAGCCTGGTCTAAAAGAGCTAGTTCCACAGAGAAACCCTGTCTCGTAAAAACCAAAAAAAAAAAAAAAAAAAAAAAAAAAAAAAGAGCTAGTTCCAGGACAGCCTCCAAAGCCACAGAGAAACCCTGTCTGGTTCCAGGACAGCCTCCAAAGCCAGAGAAACCCTGTCTCGAAAAACCAAATAAAATAAATAAACAAACAAACAAATAAAACTAATGGATTAAAACCTATGAATCAAAACAGGATACTGAATCCTTACTGAAGGAGTGATGAGATTTGCATAGTATCAGGCAGAATCCATTTAATCCAGTGACTAAAATGAATACTATCAGAAATGTGACAATTGGAAGTCACATACTATCTAATAGGTAAAATGAGAAGATCTTATCAGTGCTTCAATAGTAACATTTGTTTTGAAGAGGCATAAACTGATAACTATTGGGGAATATTATTTTAAGGTGAGTGACTTTTGTTTATGCTGCATTTGTTTAACTCTGAAGCTGTGTTAACTATCCATGTCTAAAACGCCTGGTGGCCCTAATAAAGAGCTAAATGGGCTAGGTGTTGATGGTGCATGCCTTTAATCCCAGCACTCAGGAGGCAGAGGCAGGTGGATCTCTGTGAGTCGAGACCAGCCTGGTCTACAAGAGCTAGTTCCAGGACAGCCTCCAAAGCCACAGAGAAACCCTGTCTCGAAAAACCAAAAAAAAAAAAAAAAAAAAAAAAAAAAAAAAGAGCTAAATGGCCCAGCCAATAGCGAGGCAGGAACAAGGATAGGTAGGGCTGATGGGCAGAAACAAGCAAGGAGGAAGCAGCAAGAGGACAGGAGGAGGAGGCTATCAGGGGTCAGTGGCCCAGCCAGCAATGGAGTAAGAGTGAATGTAAGGTATACAGAAACAGAGAAAGATAAAAGGCCAGAGGCTGGCAAAAAACAAGCCAAGCATTCATAACTAAGAATAAACCTCCGTGTGTGATTTACCTGGGAGTTGGGTGGCGGGGCCCCTCAAAAAGATCAAAAAGCAAAAAAAAAAAAAAAATCTTACAATTACAGGTAACAATGTATAACATAATCATAAAGAGGCATTGGATAAACCCAAAATGAGGGACATTTACAAAAGAACTAACTTGTGACCTTCAGTGGAGTCTAGGTCATGAAAGGTAAGCAGCAAATGAACAGTAGGCAACTAAATGCAATTATAGGATTCATCATTCTTTATATTAAAAAAAACTAAACAACTGGAAAATCTAGAAAACAAATATTTTAATATCTTTTAAATTTATTTAAGTTGATATACGTAACAGAAGTTCCTTATAATATTGTGTTTCACTGAGTAGAGCAGAGTTAATATCTATATACACCTGTTAAGGGATAATTGGAGTCACTGCATCGATTATAAGTAGTACCACTAAAATCGTTTTTTGGTGTATATTTTTAGTGAAACTTTAATTGTGATATGTTGTAGTTTTCTTTTTTTGAAAACAAATATTAAATGGTTGTGATAAATTAATTTTCTCTGAAGTTTATTTACTTATTTTGGTTTTAATGTTTGTTGTTGTTGGCCTGCTTTACATTGTACATACGCGTGTTTGTATGCCCATGCAGAGGCCAGAGGAGGGCACTGTCCATCTTCCTCTATTGCTTTTTGTCTTATGCTTCAAGACAGGATCTCTCAGTGAACTGGAAGTTTGCGGATGGCCATCCGGCTAGGCTGACTAGTCACTGTGCTCCTGGAATCCAGCTGTCTCTGCCTCCCAGCACAGGAAGTACAGGCACAGTCAACTATACCCAAATTTCTAAGTTGGTACTGGGAGTTCAAACTCAGGTCCTCATGCACCCACTAAGCCATCTTAGCAACCCTTCTGTGGACTTCTTTTTTGTTTGTTTGTTTGAAGAAAGGGTCTCATGGAGGTCAGGATTGCCTCATACTCCCTATGCAGTTAAAGATGACTTTTGAACTTGTGATTCTCCTGTCTCTATTTCCAGATAGGATTATAGACCTCCCTGCACAACCATACCTGATCTTGTGGTATTGTGAATAGGATGTTGTATACACTGGGCAAGCACTCAACCAAGTGAGCTATATCCTCAGCCCCAGCCCCAGCCCCCCAGGCTACCCTGGATAGAGTCTCCTGAAATACAGTGTGTGGGGAGGGGGGGCAGGGGTAATATCTTAACCAAAAAGCTCAGCTTCTCTCCATGACCCCTTCATGCCTTCAAATCAGTGCCAACTAGGAAATTTACACACTACCAAGTATGGTGGCCAGCACAAGATACATACATCTTTGACCTTCTTTGGACCATAACATCAGTGTGCCGACCTGGAGGAAATTTCGCTGGTCTCAATAAGTTGATCCTTCAGCCCCAGCTGACCAGTATCAATTGTCCCAGCAAAGCAAAGATTTCACCTGAGCAGTTCTTAATTCCAAGTGTCACTTGAATGACCCCGGTAAGAGTTTTGCTTCCTTCTGTGCTTCACAAGCCAGGCCTCCATCATCTGCATTTCTGCCCAACATTCTGTCCTTCCAACAAAACAGTCCACGGAGCTCTGAGCACCTTTCCAGCCCAAAATACAAATGCCATCACAATCCTCCCAAAAACATACGGTCAGGTCTGTCACAGCAGAACCCCGTGACCTGGTAGCAATTTCCATCTTAGTTAAGATTTCTATTGCTCCCAGCACTCGGGAGGCAGAGGCAGGCGGATTTCTGTGAGTTCGAGGCCAGCCTGGTCTACAAAGTGAGTTCCAGGACAGCCTCCAAAGCTACAGAGAAACCCTGTCTCGAAAAAACCAAAAAAAAAAAAAAAAAAAAAAAGATTTCTATTGCTGTGTTAAAACACCGTAACCAAAAACAACTTGGGGAGGGCTGGAGCGATGGCTCAGAGGTTAAGAGCACTGACTGCTCTTCCAGAAGTCATGAGTTCAATTCCCAGCAACCACATGGTGGCTCACAACCATCTGTAATGAGATCTAGTGCCCTCTTCTGGTGTGTAGATGTACATGGAGGCAGGGTGTTGTGTTTGTAATAAATAAATCTTTAAAAAAAAAAAACAACTTGGGGAATAAAAGAGTTATAGCTTGTAGTTCATCATCCAGGGAAGTAAGGGGAGAAATTCGAGACAGGAATCTGGAGGCAGGAGCTGATGCTGAGACCACTCAAGATTGCTGCTGACTGACTTGCTTCCCATAGTTCAGCCTGCTTTCTCATACACCCCGTACTAGCCCCCCCAAGGGTGGCACCACCCACAGTGAGCTGAGCCATCTCATATCAACCAAGAAAATGCTACACAGGCTTGGCCACAGTTCCAATGGGGTGAAATGGCAGCATTTTCTCAGTTGAGGTTCTTTCTTCCCAAATGATTCTAACTTGTGTTAACTGACAGAAAACTAGCTAACCAGTGTCACCTAACAAAAGGTCAGGCGTTCCAAATTAAAGATGATTTAGCTACACAAGACAAAACAAATGCAGTATTTTATCTTGCGTCAGATGACACAAATTGCTATAAACAACATTACTCAATGCTGTTTCCTAAATTTGATGACTACTTGCTACATAAAAAAGCATTACTAGTGATATGCAATAAACTAAATTTGAAGAGAGAATAAGAATGTACAATATATGCAATTCGTCGTCAAAACGTTTAGAAAGCTATTTCTAGGGGCTGGAGAGATGGCTCAGAGGTTAAGAGCACTGGACTGCTCTTCCAGAGGTCCTGAGTTCAATTTCCAGCAACCACATGGTAGCTCACAACCATCTATCATGAGATCTAGTGCCCTCTTCTGGTGTGCAGGCAAATATGCAGACAGAACACTGTATAATAAAAATAAGTAAATTAATTTAAAAAAAGAAAGTTATTTCTAAGTAGTTAGTAACTCCTAAATACTATGTGTATGCACATGTATAAACGATAAAATATGGCAAAGCATAAACAACTGGATAATCTAAACAAAAGTACATATTTAATTATATTATTTTTGAAACGCTTATGCAAAAAAAGAGGCAACTATCGGTGACTATTCTAATAGACTCTACTAGAGACAATAATTTTTTAGTTTTGGTTTTGTTTAATGAGTCCTTACTTCTAGATATGAAAGATAAACACTTATGTATTTATGCCAAGGGTTTGCTTGGAAATACGTAGACTTATATTTTGCAAGTAAAACGTAAAGGACTGCAAACCACTTCACGATTTTGGGATAGAGTCCTACTGGATCATATAATCTTCCATCATTTACAATTCGAAAAGTCACCTCCGGGACGCAGCAAACATCATTTCTGACGCATAATGCATCACCTCTCAAAACAGCTACTGGATAGAGACCAAGCGCCACACAACAGGCAAGAACTGAGGGGGGGGGGGGAATTCGCTGGATCATGCAAAAATACGGAACAGGAGCAATCTGTCAAGTCTACGGGGATGGGGGAAAGGGTACCTTCATTTCAAACAAATCCGAGGGAATTTCAAGGGAGCCATTGACTTTCCGGGGTTTCTGCCACCGAGGATGCTCGGGAACCGCGTCCATTCCTGGCTGCTCCGTCGCCGGCTAGGGTCAGCTCACAAGTTTCCTCGTGAGAGTGTGGCCGAAGAGTGGCCCGAAGGTCCCCCGAGGAGGTGCGGGAGACGCTGCGGGGAGGGCGGCGCCTGGAAGGCCAGGGAAGACCGGAGCGGGAAAACGGGGTCCCACAGCGAGGCGGGACTCGCGGGGACACACTGCCTGGGGAGGATTCCAAGGCCGTTACCTCCCGCTGAAGTCAGCAGAGCCTGCGGGAATCCGGAGCCGAGGCGAGGAGGCCGTGCCCGCCTCAACGAAGCCGCGTCCTGAAGACGCGACGGCGGGAGCGCCCCACCGCGCATGCTTCGTGCAGCTCCTAGGGGTTCCCAGGCTCCGCCTCCTGGGCAGCTTCGCGCCTGCGTACAGAGAGACCCCTGCCTGTCTGCGAGAGTGCTCTTCCCGTTCCAAGTTTGCCCTGTTCTCCCTCTTCTCCCAAGGGTCCTTCTCCCCGCCCGGCTCCTTCCTGCCCTCTCATCAGCTCAGTAGCCTCTTCTCCACCATCGCTTCCTTAGGTGCTTGTCTTTGAGTTCCCGGGCAAGCAACAACACCTACACCTACGGGACTTGGCTGTGAAGAGCTTTTGTAGAGGACCCTAGTTCGAGTCCCCATCACATACAGGGTGACTCAACCCTGGGTGACTCCAGTTCCTAGGGAACTGACACCCTCTTCTTGTTTCCGTGGGCACCAGGCAGGTACACACGCGGTGCACCTACATACATGTAAGTGAAACGGTCATAAAATAACAAGTCCAAAACAAAACCTAATTCTCCCTGGAGGAGCCCTCGGTAGATCTAAAAGGAAGGCGTTGACTGCCATCAGTAAACGAGAATACTGGAGAAATAAAAATTTTTTCCTAGTAGGAAACTATGGAGCATTTTTTTGGGGGGGTCACTTGTACAAATTTTATTTCTTCTCTTGAGACACATCTATTTAGTTCATTTGCCCAATCGTCAATGGAATTACTTATTTGTTGTTCTTTTTTTTTTCTTTTTACCTCTTTATAAATTCTGGATATTAGTCCTCTTTTATATAACTAGCCAGAAAATATGCTCACCTCTTCTCTTTGTCTCCTTTGATATGCAAAAACTTTTATGTAATTCCACTTGCTATTTTTAAATTTTTGCTTCCTGTGCATTTGGAGTCCTATCCAGAAAAAAATCATTAGCTATAGCACTATCTTTTAAGTACTGCCCATACGTTTTCTTGTGATTGTTTTAGGGTTTGGGGTATTAGCATCTTTGACTCATCTTGAGGTTTTGGGTTTTTTTAACGTGTGTCTATTTGTGTAAGGACGCACGTCTATGGCTTGGATTTGGAGCAGCCAACTTTCTAGCAGCCTGTTCTCTCCTTCCACCACGCTGTTTCCAGTTCAACCCAGGTCACCTAACTTAACAGCGAGTACCTTTACCTGCTGAGCCATCTTTCCCAGCCCTAGAGTTACTGTTTAAGGTGGTAGTTAAGTGCATACCCTGTTTTCTAAGCAGCATTTGATGAAGAGTCTGTCTTTATACCAAGACAGTAACTGTCTTGTTACTATGGTTCTGTGTATGTCTTGAAATTAGGTAGAGTGTGGCCTTGAGCTTTTCTCTTTTTGGTCAACATTAATCTGGCTATTAGGGATTTTTTTTTGGTTTTTGGTTTTGTTTTTATTTAATTTGTTTTGTTTTTGAGACAGGGTTTGTCTGTGTAGCCTTAGCTATCCTAGAACTACCTCTTGGAGACCAGGCTGGCCTTGAAACTCACAGATATCCACCTGCCTCTGCCTCCTGAGTGCTGGCATTAAAGGCATGAGCCGCCACCACCCAGCTAGGATTATTTTTTCTAGATGTATGAAGAATGTTGTTGATATTTTTATGAGGTTGCATTAACTTTAGTTAGTTGGAATTTTTAATAATATCAGTTCTTCAAACTCTCCCATTGACCTGGAACTCAACACTTAGGCCTGACTGGCTGGCCAGTGAGCCCAAGGAATCCTCTCTCCTTCTTCCCAGTCCTGGGAACACTGGACATCACCATAGCCTGCTTTTATGAGGGTATTAGAGACTGAATTCATCCTCATGTTTGCATAGCAATCCCTTTTCTCATTGAGCTATACGCTCCCAGTCTCATAAGCAAATACATTTAACACACACACACACACACACACACACACACACACACACACACACAATCTTTTTGTGCTGGGAGTTGAGCCCAAGGCTGTGCACATTACACAAGCAGATTACCATTGATCTATATACCTAACCCAGGCATGTTTATGTGTGGATAATACTTTTTGTTTTGGCTGCATGTATGTCTGTGCATCATGTGCATGCCTGATGTAGGTGAAGACAAGAAGAGGGCATGATATCCCCTACAACTGGAGTTATGGACAGTTGTGAGCCTCCATGACAGTGTGGGAAGTAGAATCCAGGTCCTCTGGCAGAACAGTCAGTGTTGTTAACTGCTGAGCCATCTCTCTAGTCTGTTTAGTCTGTGTCTATATTTTAATCAGTGGTTAAATAGGTGTGTTAACTCATTGTCTTGGTTGCAGTTCTATTGCTGTGAAGTGACACCTACTCCAATGTCACACCTCCTAATCCTTCTAATCTTTTCAAAGAGATCTACTCTCTGGTGACTAAGTATTCAAATATATGCAACTATGAGGATTGTGGTAGTTTGAATGAAAATGGCCCCCAAAGGGTCATAGGGAGGGGTATTTTTAGGAGGTGTGGCCTTGTTGGAGTGGGTGGGGCTTTGCAGGTAGAGGTGTGTGAATGGGGTGGCTTTGAGGTATCAGGCACTTAAACCAGGCTTAGTGGCGCACAGTCTCCTCCTGCTGCCTGTGGATCAAGATGTAGAGCTCTCAGCTTCTTCTCCCATACCATGGCTGCCTGTGTGCTGCCATGCTTCCCACCACGACAATAATAAACTAAACATCTGAACCATAAGCCAGTCCCATTTAAATGTTTCTCCTTTAGAAGAGTTGCCATGGGGGGGCTGGAGAGCTGGCTCACAGGATGAGCATTGGCTGTTCTTCCAGAAGATCTGAGTTCAATTCTCAGCAACCACATGGTGGTTCACAACCATCTGTAATGAGATCTGATGCCCTCTTTTGGCTTTCTGGCATACCAACAGATGCTGTATACTAAGTAAGTAAATCTAAAAACTGTTTTTAAAAAAAAAGTGTTGCTGTGGTTGTGGTATCTCTTCACAACAGTAGAAACCCTAACTGAGACAGGAGTCAATCTTTTTTCTTTTGAAATGATTTACTTTATGTGCATTTCTGTGTTGCCTCCAAGTATGACTGGGTGAGGGTGTCAGGTCACTTGGAGCTGGATTACAGACAGTTGTGAGGTGCCATGTGGGTGCTGGGAATTGAACCCTGGTCCTCTAGAAAAGCAATCAGTGCTCTTAACCACTGAACTATATCTCCAGCCCTCAATGGGAGGGCATTCTTATTCAAGTCACCACACTCAAAAGAGAACTGGTGTAGTTTGATTACTTATCTATTTGCTATGTCAATTGACAGTTTAAATTTTAAAAATTCTCATGTTGATATGTCCTATCATACATTTATGTCCATGTCATTTCTAATATTTTAATCCTTTTTTCTAATTTATTTATTTTTATCTCATATACTTTTCTGTTTCACCTGCATATATATCTTTAAAAGCATCGGATCCCCTGAAACTGGAGTTACAGGCAGTTATGAGCTGCCATGTGGGTGCTGGGAATTGAACCTGGATCCTCTGGAAGAGCAGCCAGTGCTCTTAAATGCTGAGGCATCTCTCCAGCCCATAATTTCTAAATTTTTATTATTGTATTTAGAAGTACATTTTAGAATTTTCTCTGTGATTTGCCCTGTTCTTATTTCATCACATTGTTTGTGCATGTGTTTCACTTAGTTTCATGAAGTGTTTTCGTATCTTCTTTTACATTTATCCTTTTATTCTGTATTCATGTAGGAGTACATTATCTGCTTCCTGCTCTTCTAGAGGATCTGAGTTTTGTCCCCAGCAGATGTGCCGGTGGTTTCCACCCATCTGTAACTCCAGCTCTAGGGACTCCAGAACCTTCTTCTGACTTCCTCAGGCACCAGCAAACATACAGAAAGACATTGACATACACTTAAAAAAATTTAATCTTTTAAAACATAAAAACCAGACATGGTGACACATGTATACCTTTAATCTCAGCACTCAGGAGGCAGAGGCAGGCGGGAACTCTGAGTTTGAGGCCAGCCTGATCTACATTGTGAGTTCTAGGACAGCTAGGCCTCCATAGGGAGAACCTGTCTCAATAAAACAAAATAAATTAAATAAATAACAAATAACAGATAGATTAAAAACAACAGATATGAAAGCATCCCCAAATTAGGAGCCTATATCATCAGCCAGCAGAGAGGATGGGAATAAGTCTTTTAAAATGGGAGGCTTACAACCACCTAACAGAAAGTCAGTGAGTAGCCATATGGAGTTCCCAATTAACTTTCTCTCCAAAGATGAGCTTCCAGTTTCCTGTTCATGCTGCAGGCATTTTTATATCATGGGATAAACAATAATGAGGTCTCTAGGAGATGGCTTATGTCTTAATTTGGGGTTCTATGCTGCAACAAAACAAATGACCAAAAGTTAATTGGGAAGGAAAGGGTTTATTTGGCTTACACTTCAGCATTGCTCCTCACCTCTGAAGGAAGTCAGGACAGGAGCTCAAACAGGAGGCAGGAGCTGATGCACAGGCCATGCTCAAGGCAAGTACTGGCTTGCTCCTCTGGCTTGTTCAGCCTGCTTTCATATAGAAACCAAGGACGACCAGCCCAGGGATGGCACCACCCAGCATGGGCTGGGCCCTCCCCCATTGGTCACTAACTGAGAAAATGTCTTACAGCTGGCTCAAGGAGGCACTTCCTCAGCTGAGGCTCCTTCCTCCGATGACTCTCGCTTGTGTCAAGTTGGCACACAAAACCAGTCAGAACAGGTTGTGATGGATGGGTGAGTGGGGTGGGCAGATGGATGGACTGGAACAGGAGGATCTAATGGGGAGGGGAAAGGAAGAGAAGGGTGAGGGAAAGGATACAGGGACAGCTAAAATTAAGGGCAATTTGAAGGCAGCACAACAAACAAAGCAATTTGCAGATAGACAGTCTAAAGAATGAGTGAAAATCTTTGCCAAATCCACACATAACTGGAGGTGGGGGAAGCAAATAATTCTTTTTGTTTGTTTTGTTTTCGAGACAGGGTTTCTCTGTCCTGGAACTCGCTCTGTAGACCAGACTGGCCTCGATCTCAGAGAGATCTGCCTGCCTCTGCCTCCTGAGAGCTGGGATTAAAGGCGAGCGCCACCAACGCCTGGCCAAACAATTCTTTAAAAAAAAAAAGGTAGAAAATCTTTAAATGGAAATGCTCCTTCTTCTTTGGGAACACACCAAATGTCAGATGATATCAGTGCAGCGGGAGGACCTGGAAGAGCCAGGATGAGGTTTCCATGGAGAATTTGGCAGCATTCTTAGGGGGCCATGGCCATGGATTGAGGCTGCAGGGATCATGGAGGTAAAGCTGAAGACAAGGAGTGGATCCCTGTCACCAAGCTGTTAAACAGAGAAACCATCTCAGAAAACAAAAGTAAATCTTAAAATTCCATGTGTGTTTGTATATATGTTTGTATCCCGTGTCTGTAGGTGTCTGCAGGGGCCACAAGAGAGCACTGTATTCCTAAAACAAGGGGTTACAGGAGGTTGTGAGCAATGAGATGTAGGCCCTGGGAACTGAACCCAGGTCCCTGGGGAAAGCAGAGTGCAGTCTTAACTACTGAGCCATCTTTCCAGCCCTTAAAGACTTACTTTTGAAAACTGTCTTGGTCATTTTGCTATTTCTTTTAAAGATTTATTTATTTAATGCATATGAGGGCTGGCTCTATCTGCATGTAAGATAAGACATTGTGCCAGAAAAGGTATCAGATCCCACTATAGATGGTAGTGAGCCACCTTGTTGTTGCTGGGAATTGAACTCAGAACCTCTGGAAGAGCTAACAGTGCTCTTAACCGCCGCCAGCCACCTCTCCAGCTCCCTGTTATTTCTACATATGCATTACATAATAAATACAACCTGCTGAATTTGTTTAGTGTTGCTTGTAAGGATATGATTTCAGGGCTGACCATTTGGTATTGGATAACCAATTAGGGGGCTCATCTTTGGGAAAGATGAGTTCCCCTACTATCAGCATCCCTTAGTTGCCTATGGTTGTCTGGATGTGGGGCCCTATGCGATTTTTCCCTTCCAGCTTAGCAGAGAAACCGTCTCAAAAAGCAAAAGTAAATCTTGAAATTCCATGTGTGTTTGTACATATGTTTGTATCCCGTGTCTGTAGGTGTCTGCAGGGGCCACTGGTGTACTGGTGTTATCCTGTTCAAGCTTTGTTTGTTTATGCAGCCATACTACGGAGGTGTCATGGGTATAGCCAACTTGTCATTTACAGGCAACACTATCTCACAGCACACTTCCTGGCCCTCTGGATCTTGGTATCATTCTGCTCCCTCTTCTGTGATGTTCTGAGCCTTAGGTGCAGGAATTTTGTTGTAGATGTGTTCAGTTTTGATCAGTTGGATCTCTGCATCTTTGACTGGCTGTGGTTGTCAGTATCTCTCCCACAAAGAGAGGCTTCTTTGATGATGGACAGAAGCTACACTTACCTTTGGGTATAAGGATAATTTCTAGAGTGCATTTAGGGAGTATGCTGGTCTAGCAGAGTGGATGTAGGTTCTGCTCTAAGACCCACGGCTTTAATAGTCCAAGGACAGATTTCCAGTTCCTGTTAGCTGTTGGTAACAGCCATGAATGCCAATTGCACCTTTAGGGCTACCTTGCCATGCTGTGCACTCTTGTGGTTCACAGGCATCAGAGTTGGGTATGACTATTGATCGCTTCCCTTCTTTGGTACCTTGCACATCACCTTCTAGTACTATGAAAGCTAGAGCTCAGGGAAGAGGTTTTCAGGTCAGATTTTGAGTGCTGAGTGAAGTATGTGGTGTCTTCAGCAACAGGGACTTATTTCAACTTCTGGAAAGCAACCAAGTGTAATAGTAACAGCTTATATTGTCTGGGGAGTCTCTTGGGCTACCTAGATCAACAACTCAGTAGGACAATTTTCTTACATTTTGTGTGTTAAGGGAAGCTTTTTCTTTTGCTAGCCGCTTTGGTTTATCCCCCGCCAGTCGCCTGGGCTCTGCCGCTCCAGCCTGGTTCTAGAGCCGCATCAGTCCCAAATAAACACACAGGAGGCTATATTCATTATGAAGCTGTTGGCCTTGCTTGTTTCTAACTGGCTAGCTCTGACTTAAGTAATTACCCCATAATTGTTAATCTAAGTATGTCTCTTACCGGAGAGGTTTCCAGGCTTCCTACCCCAATGGCGGTTACATCTGGAACTCCTCGTGTTTCTCCTACCCAGAGTCCTCCTGGACTCCTAGCCCCACCTATCTAGATTCCTATTGGCCAGACAGTGCTTTATTAGCCTAAGACTTCCCCAACATTTGTGTTCATGTGTGAACACATGTGGAGGTCAAAGGACAATACATAGGAATCAGTTCTCTCCTTTCGACCACATGGTCCTGGCAATAAACTCAGGTCACCAGGCTTGATGGCAGGCACCTATTAACAGCTGATCTGCTTCACTGACCTTCTGTATGCATTTATAGTCTTTTTTAAAAAGTCAGCTAGGAATTCGATTAGGAATGCACTTAGTTTGTACATTCGTTTGGTAAGAACAAATCTTTCTTTCCTCATTCAATTTTTTCTAGTATTATTAGGTAATTTTCAGACCACTCACATTAAACCAGATAAAATTAATGTCTCTTGGGCTGGGAGATGGTTCAGAGAGCACTGGTTGCTCTTGCAGAGGACCCAGGTTCAGTTCCCAGCATCCATATAGTGGTTCACAACCATCTGTAACTCCAGTTCCAGGGGATCTAATCCCTTCTGACCTCTGTGAGCACCAGAATAGGCATACATGTAGGCATCCATTTAGAGACAGGGTCTTGCTACGTTGCCCAGAATGACCTCAAACTTCTGGGCTAAAGCAACCTGTTTCAGCCTTCTCCCCAAATGCCTGGACTACAGGAACATTCCTTTTTTTTTTTTGGTTTTACGAGACAGGGTTTCTCTGTATTGTTTTGGAGGCTGTAGGTCCAGCCCGGCCTCGAACTCACAGAGATTCGCCTGCCACTACCTCCCGAGTGCTGGGATTAAAGGCGTGCGCCACCACCGCCAGGCAGGAACATTCCTCTTGATAACAAGTTTTTTGACTACTTGCTACAAGTATATGGAAATCCAAATGGTTTTCGCACATTGACTTTATAACCTAGGGATTTTGCTTAACTTAGTTCTAACAGTTCTGCTTACTTGGCTCCTTTCGTACATGTAGACAATTTTACCTGCGAATGAAGGCATTCATTTGAGCTTTTCTTCTCTGTGTGTGCACATGGTCTTCATGTACAGAGTCACCTTCCCTTCATAGTTTTTCTCATTCCCATATCCTGCATTTCATCTGCCATATTGCACATAATGACAAGGCAAAGCCATTCTGATTTTATTCTCTGTAAAGAAATCATTTAACTTTTCTCTATTGTGATTATAGCTGTTTGTTACAGATGTCCTTTGTTGGGCTACGTTCTATTATTTCCTCCTCAGTCTGCTAAGAATTTGGTTATGAGTATTGGGGTAGTCTTGTATATCCATGTCTCGTTTAGATTTCTTGGATCTGAAGGTTTGCAATTTTCATTAAAACATAGGAAGTGGTGATGAAGGCAGACAGACGGATTTTGTGTGTCCGGTATCCTGATTTATTGCAAAAGTACCTTTTTCTGGTTTCATATGGGTTAGGTGAGAATCCTAACTCCAAGACTGAGTCCATGACTAGAGACAGGTCTTTTTCTGTAACTACACTTCCAGGTTACAGCTAATAGTAACACTATCCATACTTTCCCAGGAGCTATGCGACAAACTGACTAAAGCCACAAAGTATAAAACTAAAAAGTGCAGAGACCACAGACCATAGGGCAATTATGCCAATAATCCCAGCCTGTAGAAAACTATGGAGGCTGTTGGGTTAGAGACCTGAAGATACTGGGGCTCTGGAAAGCCAGACTTCAGCTTTTCACTTTTGCTGGTCCATTCATTCTTGTGCTAAAACGAGCTCCAGGACTTCATTAGTTTTATTATTAACCACCTAATCCTCAAATGCCACTCAATCATTTCCTCTATGGGTAAAATGAGGAATGATCACATTTGTATCTTTAAAAGTAGACAGTAAGGACTGATGGGAGAAAACAAAGGCGCTAAGAGGCAGCGTGCAGGGGGAAAGGGATGCACTCAGGCTTGGTTAGCCTCCCCAGAGTAAGCTCAGAAGTCAATCATGTGTGGGTTGGAGACACACTGCCAGGATCCTGGATCCGACATAGTAAATTAATTTAACATGTAAAAATAATTATTCTCTCATTTTTTCCCCTTAAAAGAAATGGCGTGATATATGAAGACTAGGTGATAATAACTAAGATAAACATTTAATTTTAAACATGTTGTATACTGCTATAGAAATGAATTAAAAGGAGAAAGTAAAACTGATGGCAGCTAATGTCTAATATTGAAGAAAAACAATAAGGCAATTTAAAATAGCATTATTTCTTATAAAAACTTAGTCTTAAGAGGCTTACCATTTAACTTCAACCTCTTTACTTATATATGAACACAAAATAAAGAGGTTAGGTTTTTGACAATGAACTCAAAAGTGGTCTGAAAACTATTATTATTAAATAATTTAAGTAAAGATACTGAGAGAATATTCAAGAAAACACTAATTTCCTTTACAACTCAGGTTTGAGGTTTTAGTTCTTCACTTTTTTGCCATGACTGTATCACTATTTTTCCTCTAGTGAAGGAGAGGGGAAACACGGAGATACAAAGTATCTTAAGGAAGAGGATAAGCAATTTGTGAAAGACTTCTGGGATTAAACTGTAAACATAAAGAGAAGTTAATGTGATTCGGGTGTTCAATGAAGTCACTAGTTAATGAACAACTAAAAACCTGTCAAACACATATTGATGTATCTTGCATAAAGTCAAATAGTTTGACTCTTCCCCATCCATTCTGCAACACTGAAACTATCTAACAACACAAATACATCACAAGACCTTCAGTGACACAAATGAAAGTGACCTTCCTAAGATGTTCCACTAACAACCTGCTCACTGCCTATACACATGTAACAGATACAACATAAGGTAGCCCCTGACCAGGAATAAAGCAGTTAGACAGTGGCCAGTGCTAGAACACTGCCTACATCTGACCAGACTTCCCCAGGATCAGCATACCTTTGTGCTGGGATTAAAGGCGTGCGCCACCAACGCCCGGCGAGGGGCTAAAATTCTTAAGCTTTCTCAAAGTGTGCTATAAGAATAGAGGGAATAGTGTTCAGATATCTGCCAATTTCATGCTTTTTGACTCTGTATCCTGTGGATGTATACGCAGATACTGTGCATATGTGTGCATAGTCATCTCTAGATACTTCTCTCTATATATTTTTGGAGACAGGATTTTACCATTAAGTCAAAGCAGACCTTGCACTTGACTCCTTCTACCTAAGTACCCAAGTGTGATGATTATACAAAAAGTTACCTTGCCCTGATGAGTGAACATATGTAACACATATTAATATGTAAATACACTTAAAACATAACTGGAGACAGTGGCATGTACTTCTAGAAAAAATGGATCCACATTTAAATGAAAGCATTTAAACAAGATCTTCATTTAAAATAAGCATGACAGACATGACAGAATTTTTTTTTTCTCTGTATTGTTTTGGAGGCTGTCCTAGAACTCGTTCTGTAGACCAGGCTGGCCTCAAACTCAAAGAGATCTGCCTGCCTCTGCCTCCCGAGTGCTGGGATTAAAGGTGTGCACCACCAACGCCTGGTGCATGACAGATTTTTTTTTTTTTTTGGTTTTTCGAGACAGGGTTTCTCTGTATTGTTTTGGAGGCTGTCAGTCCAGCCTGGCCTCGAACTCACAGAGATCCGCCTGCCTCTGCCTCCCGAGTGCTGGGATTAAAGGCATGCGCCACCACCGCCCGGCGCATGACAGAATGAAAGCTGAAACATATGAAGCAGCAGTGATACCCAATTAGTGATACTTTGATCTTTTATGAAACATACATTTAAAGATTGTAAGTCAAAGGGAAGTTGAATTCTTTAAAAAATGTGGAAAAAGAAATCTACAATTTTAGAGAAACATAAAAGTATAAGTAGAAATATATTCAAAATATATTTATGAAGCTGCCAGACATATAACAGTGACAACAAACAGAAGACAACACTTCCATAATTCAGAATGGAAGCTGGGTATGGTAGCACATGCTTAGATCCCCAGTGCTTGGAAGACTGAGGCAGGAGGATCAGGCTACGTCTGCAGCCAGCCTGGGCTACATAGTGAGACACCGCTAAAAAGCGGGTGGAGAGCGGGGAACTAGGAACATAACTCGGTTGATAAAGGTCCTTTCCCAGCATGTATGGAACCCTGGGTTTACTGCCCAGTACCACAAAAAGTGGGCGTGGTGAAGCACTCAGGTGGTGGAGGCTGGGAGATGAGAAATTCAAGATCACTCTAGGTGGCTATGGAGTTTGGCACTAGCCTAGGATCTGTGATACCATTGAAGAAAAACAAAACTAAAAACCCTAAAAACCAAAATAAACAATAAAAAACTAAGGAGAGTAGAAAGGAGTTCTGTTTTTCTTTGTGAGCCTTAATCATTCTGGCTTTCCTCTTGTCATTGACAATACTCTGGACACTTATTTTAGCAATTCTACCATGTTAAAGATAATTCAGGGGTTGAGAACATTGCTTCAGTGGTAGAGTACTTCACCTGCTTAGGATGAAGACCCTGGATTCAACTTAGCACTACTAAGAAAAGTTAAAAACTAGATTACTAACAATTCTGCTTTATCCACTTGGGTAAAACCTGTGCAGTGGTCATTAGTAAGAAAGGGGCTGGAGAAATCAAATCAGAGAGGGAATTCAATCCATAAGCTACAGAAAACAGTAGGATCTATAAGTGGGTTGCTCTCGATGTGACATGAAGGGCTGTTAAAACTCAAACATAGGCAATTTACCTTATGAGACCCAGGAATTGAATTTGTAACAAATTCCAGGATACTGCTGCTGCTGGCTTGAAGCACGCACCTGAGAGTGAAGGTTCTAAGGAAACAGTAATCACTGTACAGCTGATCTGTAACTCAATATGTAGACCAGGCTAGCCTTGAACTCCAGAGTTTCCCTGCCTCTGCGGCGCTATACCACAGGTGACTGATCATGTAGGCTTTAAATACAACAGTGTCACAAGTTTATCGAACATTAAAACAATTCTATATATAAATACATACACATATACACATACATACATACCTAAAAATGTATACATAAAAAATCTAATATACATATTTATGGTGAATGGAAGAGAGAAAGGGAGAGAGATCCTGAAAGGATGTAATTGATATAATTAGTGCTTCAGGAAACTTTCTAAAAATTAACTTAAAAAATGAATATTTAAGGATTGTTATAGTGCTATGGGAACAGACCCAGCCTATAAGGTGGCTTCTTTTTTTGTTGTTGTTTTTTTTTTTTTTTTTTTTTTTTTTGGTTTTCTGAGACAGGGTTTCTCTGTATTGTTTTGGAGGTTTTCCTGGATTTTGCTCTGTAGACCAGGCTGGCCTCGAACTCAGAGATCCGCCTACCTCTGCCTCCCGAGTGCTGGGATTAAAGGCGTGCACCACCAACACCCAGCTGGTTTTGTTTGTTTTGAGATAAGGTTTCACTATGAATCCCTAGCTGGCCTGGAACTCTGTGAGTTCTAGAAATCAGCCTGCCATTGTCTCCCCAAATGCTGGATTTAAAGTGTGCCACCATATCTCGCATAATCTAGAAATTCTGATACTAGATAAACATGGAAATTCAAATTCAAAATTGTTGCCAGTAGTAAAATTTAAAATAAGAACATTATCTTTGTGTGTCAGAATCCTATGTAATCTTATTTCAGGTTTTTGCAAATTGATGTGTTTGTGTGTGGTGTTGAGAACTGAATCCAGGGCATTTTACATACGACACAAACATTCTACCACTGAGCTACATACCTGGACCCAACTAATCAAAACAACAAAACAAAAAACTAGTCATAAAAAAAAATTCATTAGGCAAACATACTATTTGTGGCTAACAATCACTTATTAAAAACAAATTTCTACCAAAATTCTTAGATATACAACACCTGTTTTCTGGACCCAGCTGAGCTTTTTTATTTTACAGACAAAAATGCAAGAAAGAAAATATACTACAATAATTAATGAAGCCGTTCCAACTTTGCTTGGAGAGATTTAAAATTCCCAGTGATGGCTTGTACTGCTACTGAAGAACTCATTGACTGGAGTTCAACCAGATAACCACAAACAGCATCCAGGCAGAGATTTGTAAATCTTCTCCTGGAAAGGGAAAGACATCAGGTCACCCATTTACGTTTTTCTTGAAGATTCATTCATTCATTTTTTATATGTATCAGTGCTTTGCCTGCATGTGTGTATGTGTACCATGTACATGTCTCATACCCTCGGAGGCTAACAAGGACATCAGAACCCCTGCAACTGTCGTTGGGGTTGCTATGGGGTTGCTGGAACTTGTACTCAGGACCTCTGCAAAAGCAGAAAGTGCTCTTAATCACTGAGCTCTTGATTCAGAACCCCAGCCATCTATGATTAAACCCATTTCCTTCAAGTTTTGATAAACTCTCTTATAGTCCATTGAAAAGCAAGGATTAGTTAACAGTAAATGGTAAGTGGCAGGAAACAGAGGGATGTAAGTGGAGGTCAGTGTTAGCGGGAGGCATTAAAGGATGACCCCCATTAACATTATTTACATTCTTTCACTCTTTAAAAAGACTTTCCCTTGAAATCATACCACAAAGACATAATTGAAATGTCTTGGTCCTCATTCACAAGAAGAAGCATAATGTAGTTTGTAAATTAACTTTCATTTTAGAAAATTTAGGACCATGGTTGAAAACTTTTCATGAATGCTAATGGTTAGGTGATCATTCAAATAGATATTGCTAATATACCCATGAAATTCTCTACTGCTTCTTTGTAATATCTAGAGTAGTAGTTCTCGACCTGTGGGCAATGACCCCTTTAGGGAAGGCATATCGATATTAACATTACAATTCATAACAGTACAAAATTGCAGATAAGAAGCAGCCACAAAATAATCTTATGGTCAGGGTCACCACAACCTGAGGAACTGTATTAAAGGGTCACAGCCTCAGGAAGGTTGAGAACCACTGCTTTAAGTGCATTCCTTACCCAGATACTCATCAGAAACACTTGAAACCTTTCCCATAATACAATATTTAGTTTATAGTTACCTTTCACAATTTAAAACTTGGCTAGGATTCTCAACATATCTTGTCAGTAATACATGGATACAATCCAAAAGGTGCAATGGCCTTTTCACTCTGTTCCAGAATGGATCCTATGAAGAGAAAAAATATGTATGTATACATAGACACAGTTTTGTTTTTTTTTTTTTTTTTTTTTTTTTACGAGACAGGGTTTCTTTGTATTGTTTTGGAGGCTGTCGGTCCAGCCTGGCCTCGAACTCCCAGAGATCCGCCTGCCTCTGCCTCCCGAGTGCTGAGATTAAAGGCGTGCGCCACCACCGCCCGGCTTAGACACAGTTTATATTACAACTCATCAAATATATGTGTGTGTGCATGTGTATTTTTCCTAATTATTTATGTTGGATAAGGAAGTCTTTGGAATGCAAGCAAAATTTCTCTAAAAAGCATTAGAAGCTGAACATGGTGGCACATGTCCTTAATTCCAGTCTTCTGGAGGCAGATAGGCAGATCTCTGTGAGTTCAAGACTAGCCTCATCTACAAAGTAAGTTCTAGGTTGGCCAGCGCTGTGATTGATTTTCCTTTAAATTTATGCAGTTTGATCATAGAGTAAAAGAAACTAGCAGTCACAGAACTTTAATCTGTTATGGCCCAACTACAACAGGTTGCTTCATGTCTCTGTCCTTATCTTTTTGTAACGTAAGGTGAAGACAGTACTATTTTCATTATGGCCTAATTATGAGGCTCAGTTGAGTTATTAGAAGAGCCTTGGAGAACACATTATGTGGCATCACATTATATACCTAGGGAGCTAAGGTATCAGGATCCCAAGCTGAAGGTCAACCTAGACTTTATATGTGGCAAGACCTCGTCTCAGGATACCAAAAAACACTGAAATATGCGACTATTGTATGACCTCTCTCTCTCTCTCTCTCTCTCTCTCTCTCTCTCTCTCTCTCTCTCTATATATATATATATATATATATATATATATATATATATATATATATAATAAATGCATGAGGGTAGGGCAGGGCAGGCAGAAACACTTGGAGGCCAGAGAAAAGGACAGCCTAGGATGTTGTTGCTAGGCAGGTGTCCACCTTAACTTTCTTCTTTTTCTTTTGAAGGCAGAGTTAGAGGCCCCAGGATGCATCTGTCCGTGTCTCTCCAGTACTGGGATTACAAACACATACCATTGCATCAGTTTTTAATTTGGGTTCTGTGGATCAAACTTGGGTTAGAAGCACTTTACTTCTAGGCTGAGATCTCCCTATCCCCTACAAGAGATTTTTTAAAAAATGAGGACACACGAGTAAATTTGTAAGCTGGGATTACAGTCTCGTGGTAGAACACTTGTCAATCATGTACAAGGCCCTAGGATAGTGCAGAAATAGCCTCTACTTTTGTTTATCTGTTACGACATGAGTAAATACATATAATTATTGTTTGTTTTTTTTTGAGACAGGGTTTCTCTGTGTAACAGGTCTGGCTGTCCTAGAACTTGCTCTGTAGACCAGGCTAGCCTTAGACTCACAGAGATCTACCTGCCTCTGCCTTCCAAGTGCTGATGTTATAGGTGTTTGTCATCATCACCCAGCTAATTATGTTTACCAATATAAAATTAGTATTTCAAAGCAAAGAAACCCTCAGATGAGAGTCCAAAGTTTATTTGACTTGCATAATAATTGAAGCCAATCTCCACTGAAAACATGCAGCCTAAATAAGATACCTATAAACATACAATTGAAACACCTCATAGGAAATCCAGGGAAGATCACTTTGTTTTCCTTACCCGTGATTTGAAGAGCTGATCGTAAACTTCTAGTAGTCTAGGTAAAGGAACTCCAATTTCATTCATGGTCTGTATCACAAAACCCACATCCCAGTTTAATGTACAAACTTGCTGCTCCAAGAATTGCACAATAAAATCTGGAAAGGAAAAAAGACAGAAATTCAGACGAGTGCTTTGCCTGTCTGTACATATGTGCACCATGTGCATGCCTGGTGTCAGTGGAGGCCGAAGAAGGCATCGTATTTCCTAGAACTGCGGTTACAGACATTTGTGAGCACTCATATGGATGCTGGGAACTGTACTCAGGTCCTCTGCAAGAGCAACAGGTGTTTTTATTGCTAAGCCAGCATCCGGGTCCAGAAATATGGAACTCTTGATTCAGCAAACTGCCTGTTTAATTATTAAATTAGTAGTTTCTAGTGGCTATCTGAAAATGAATTTAAGGCACATTTGGGGATCAGGAGGTAGGTCATTTGGGAAAATGGTTCTCTGTAAAGCATCAAAACAAAGTTTGACAGCATGGAAATGAGGCAGATGTGGCGATGCAGGCTTGTAATCCCAGTAGTAGGGAGCCAGAGACAAGAGGATTCCTGGGGCTTGTTGACTAACCAGCTTAGCTTACTAGGAACTCTCCAGGTTATCATATCTCCAAACAAACAAACTAAGCTAAGTAACACTTAGGGAAGTTTCCTAACCTCATATTCATGCTTATGAATGTGCATAAGCATGCTCTCTCTCTTTCCTTCTCCCTCTCAAAAAAAAAAAAAAAAAAAAAAAACACACATTTTGGAGCACACTCTTTGTATGTAGAAGGCCTTAGTGTAATCCCCAGTAACAAAACTCAAAACCAAATAACCTTTTAAAAAAAAAAAAAAGAAAGAAAGTAAGATACATGCATGCAAATTGAACACAGAAAGTAAACTTGTAGTTGCCAAGGGCTGAAGAGGAGAAAATAATAATAAGTGATTAACTATTGAGTATAGGGTTCCTTTCAGGGGTGATGAAAATCTCCTAAAATTAGATTTGGTCAGGTTAAGCATAAACAAGTTTGTGCTAAAACCATTAAACTGTACACTTTTAAAGATACTAGGAGAAAATTATAAAATCTAGAAGAATGTAAATAAGAACAGTGTTACTACTGGAAAGAGCTTGATAACTGCACCATCTCAATTTAAAAAATAAGTACACACTTGGCCTGGCATTGGTGGTGCACGCCTTTAATCCCAGCACTCAGGAGGCAGAGGCAGGCGGATCTCTGTGAGTTCGAGACCAGCCTTGTCTACAGAGTGAGTTCCATTCAGGACAGCCTCCAAAACAATACAGAGAAACCCTGTCTTGAAAAGTAAAAAACAAAAAAGAAAAAGAAAAAAATAAAATCAATATTCTGCTCAAAAGGCCAATTAAGTTTTCCAATGGGAAAAACTAACAGGAAGATAGAAGGGTTACCTCTTACCTAGAGGAAAGAAACGAGGTGTGCCAGCATAAATTTTGCCAAGGAGGACAAGCTTGAGGCTGAGGGCATGCATTCGATCTGATGAGCTCAATGTTACACTGTCATTCAATTCTGGAAGAAACATGTCAACAGAAATAATGAGTGTTTCTTAATGTGAAATGTTTACATTGGCAACATAATAGCTTCAAGATGCAAAATAGGACTGATATTTGCATGAATGTAATTAGCAGATTTTGTGGTTCTGTTAGTGTCTGGTCTATATGTCACTATAGTAATAGTTAGAAGATTTTGAGGGAAGTGTTTAAGATAATTGTAAGGTGGTATATATCAAATAAACTATATACACTTTCAGTGAGCATGCTTCCCAAATATTCACCAGGATCACACTGTACAATCACATTTCCACTCTATACATATGTCCTCTACATTCTCTCTATTAGGCATATAGAGCACATTTTCATAAACCCTGGATATATTAACTAAGGCTGGCGGCTTGTATTCTTCTGGGTCACTAAGAAAATACATGGACACTTACCTTTCTCTATGATATCCTGCCAGAGTGTATGTACCAGTATGGGATCTGAATAACCAGCACAATGAATGATTGCAAGTTTACACTCTGCAAGTTTAAATGGGTCAGCAAATTCCCCATAAAGCTGTGGAAAGAAATTCCAAAATTAAACATTCAACTACAGCTCAGTGTTCAGAGATTAATAGTGAAGTATGCCTTTCAATTACAAATAATCAAATATTTTATCTAAATTATATAAATATAATGGAAGTTGAGTAGCCATTATACAATATTCTTAGGAGCAAACATTTTAAGACTGTACACATACACATAAGATACACTGGGGATGGACTTTGCAGAACAGCTCTGCCAAGAGTCACGTGCAGCAGCTGGAACCTATCAGTCCAGTGACAAGTCCAGTGACAAGCTGTCAAAGGAACTTCCTTACAGGAATTTCCCTGGTTTTCAGTACCTTAGTAATGTCCATCAGCTCAGAATCCAGCTGAGAAATTGCATCCTGCACTGAGGAATGATGGGAATATTGCCTTTGTAGTGTCTCTTGTATCTGAAGTTGGATCCTAGCAACCTAGTTTCAACAGAAAACAGGATGTATTAATATCATTACAATATTCAACAGGTACCTAAAATGATTTCTTGTCTAAAGTGAAGACAGTGTACTAATAGAGGCTTAACTGCAAGAGACTGTCCTTTCAACCTAACTAATGCCACAGGAAATGAGCTGTGACATGGATCCTTGCTGCTCAATGTTAACTGCCATTAGTAAACCAATGATCACAAGCAGACAAATTTCTATACTGGACCTCCAGCTGCCAATGCCATATGACTTAAGTTCACTCCAGAAAGAAGAAAGGATGTCAAACATGTCATGGACAGTCATATATTTTTTTATTTTAGTTACTCCTTATATTTACTTTATTAGGTCATCCCAGAATAAATGATGAATGTCATGCAATCCAATTGCTGCTAAACAGTTGGGAATATAAAACCAAACAAAAACAATACACATCCTATGGGAAAAAATCTGAAATTATACCTCTTATGTCCCCAACAGGGTTTAGGATTTATATCCAAACATGACAATACACTTATATATGTAGATTTACAATCAATAATGACTTCAATAGAACACTTCATGGGGGAAGAGGAGACAGTGATGTAACTGTTCTACTGTTCTACATGACACAGACTACGTATTTTAGTACTTACTTCCATTTTTTCTTCTAATTCATGAAGGAATTCACCATCTGCTGCTATTGATGAAATGGCAGTGGAACTTTTAGCACTAAGAATGGCTCGAGCAATGTATTCTAGTCGCTGTTGAAGCGAAATTTCTGTGCTGGGGGAAAATCCATAATTTGAGTTATGTTGTTTTTTTAAATCTGAAGATTCAAATATATCAAGACATACTATTTTAAGGCCAGAACAAAACTGGCTATTTGAAATAAGAAACTATTAGTGGTTTTTAAAAGGTCTAATTATTTCCTTCCCTCCCTCTCACTATGCAGACCCTGACTGGCCCAGAACAGGTATCAATCACTCGGCCTCCACCTTCAAAGCGCTGGAATTACAGGTGTGAACCATCATGTTTGGTCAATTACTTTAGCTTTCTAATGAGAAGTTCATAACTTTAGACAACAAATACGTTTATGTCAAAACCCTAAAATCCTATTGTTATTGGGTACACCACATTGGGAAGCATGTTACTGGGGAAATTGGGATTCCCTTGTTTTACATTTTTGATCTTATTAATAAAAGAATTTTAAAATTAAGTAGAAGGAAACCTCAAAGACATTTAATCTGTGTTTAAGAGAAAAAACATTAGGGCAGGTAAGCTGTAAACCCTTGCAGGAAGATTAGAAGAGAAATGGAAAAAATTGTTTTCTTTTTTAATTTGTAAGCAATTACATGAGGGGTAGAGGAGGCAGAAGCAAAGGCAGGTGGATCTCTGTGGCCTGGATGCTAGCCAGAGGAAGAGTGATCAAATCTATAGCATCAAGGAATCAAAGCTGTGGAAAAACAGACAGAAATGAAAACTAGTACCCCAGAAAAGTGACTACACTAGGGAGGGGCTTCTTCAAAGTTAAGTGGATTATCTCATTAAAGGAGTAATTAATTACTCCTCCCTGTCCCTAGAATGTCTTCAAGAGAATTAGCTTTCCTGTGGGATAGACACACAGACATATGATTGACAATCCAACTGGATGAACTCTTTTGTTTGTTTGATTTTTGTTTTTTAAGACAGGGTTTCTCTGTAGCTTTGGAGCCTGTCCTGAGACTCACTCTGTAGACAAGGCTGGTCTCAAACTCATAAAGATTCACCTGCCTCTCTGCCTCTGAGTGCAACCACCACCAGGCTATTAACATTAACTCTTAAATACAAAAGCAACAAATTAACAAAGACCTCTATTGACAGTTGCCTTTTATTACACCAGAAATTAAGAAGGTCACTTTATACTTTGCGTGTGAGGGACTTTCAGAATGGACTGATTATAGAGGGCAAGAAAGTCAAGAAAGCTTTGTGTATTTGCACCTACCTTAACCACGCCCCCCATCCCTTGAGCCCCAGACAGACAGACACAGACACTCACTCTTCCTAGTAGCCATAGATGAACTTCTTTATCAGGGGGTGGTCACTGGACTGAATTACCTAGGACCTTGTGCATGATGACTATGTGCTCTACCAATGAGCTACCCTCGCAGCTCTCCCCCACTCTTTTGACTATGTTGCCTAGGCTGGCGTCCCTGGGTTCCAGTGGACATAACCACACACATAGCTCTGTCTTATTCCTTAGAATAAGGCTCTTACATGTCATACCTGTGCATGTCAGCCAATTTTGATAGGACACGAGCAGCGCTACTGAAACTTCTATTCTTCTCATAATACCTCCAGAGTAAATCCATATATCGAACTCTGTTTTGATCCACTTTGGCCATTCGGACTAGATGTGGCTCCAGAAATGGAGAGGCAATCTAAAAATTGTAGTTACATGGAAAATTTTTGTGATCACCTATGTGCATTTAAAGTAGAATAGTGTATTTTGTGTGTGCCTTATTTTGTGAAACTAAGCAAAACAGAATCCAACATCAATAGATGAAATCATTTTCTCATTACAAATTATTTTTGTTATACTAATTAATGAAGAACTTTCTATAACACACTAAACAACAACAAAAAAATCAGGGTAAAATTCTAATTCTTCTAATGAACTTTGAGAACAATTCCTGAGTGTGAGCCCAAAAGGTACCCCTGGCACTATCAAACCCCAGGTCTCAAGTTTATAAATCAAGGAGCACTGATACTTAAAAACAAGTCAACCAGTTACTTAATGGCGGAGTCTAATTACTGACCCAGAGCCTCCTATTCCACAACACTACTATTCAAATCAGCCTCTAAGCAATGTTAAAGCAACAGTCCATTTTGCTCCATAGAAAAAGAAATTCACTCTTAGCTTTATACTAGCCCCTAATGTTATACATAGGATGAAAAACTAATTTCCTATATCTATAAGAACTATTATTATGTTACTTAGAAATATAAATTAACATAAACTTATTGTACAAACACTAGTTTTACCTGTAGTAGTTTATCTGCAAGATCAGCTTGTATTAGCCAATTATAAAGAGCAATACTAAAGAGCTCATCCTTGGATCGCTGAGCCAATTTAAGCATTTGTTCAAACTAAAATAGAGAAAACAGTGAGAGTCAGGATGTTTAGTGGCTTCCCTGCTGGATATAACCCCTACCCCCAGCCTTCTGGTAAGAAACCAGGTGGAGTGGTAACCACCAGAGTTACTTCCTTTCCCAGTGACTGTGCCAGCACTACCATGTAGAGCTTTCAATCCCCCCACCCCCCTTCCAGAATGGAAGCGTGCCTGTCCCTTACATGATGTCCCGCTTCTTCATTGCTCAGCATGTTGGGATCTGATGACAACACTGGAGGACCAGGCTTTTTGGGTACACTAGGAGACTGAGGAGCAGCCTTACTTTGATTTACCAGTTCTTGAAGAGTGTCTGTAATGCACTTGTAACTGTTCAATCTGAAAAGGAAAGGGTTAATTACATGTTTAACTAGAAAATACTTTTCTCATGCTAGACGAGCCCAGGTTATGTAAGACTGTGTCTGAAACAATCAGGCGACAAACAAATAGACATATCTGCCTCTGTAGCCAACACTCATAGGCTGAGGCAGGACTGAGTTTGAAGCTTGTTAAAAAACCCAAAACTAGGGACTGAGGAAATGGCTCAGTGGTTAAGAACCTGGCTACACTTTCAGAGGACTAGGGGTCAATTCCCCGCACCCACATTGCAGGTCATAACTTATGTAATCCTACTTCCAGCAGATCTAATATCCTCTTCTAGCCTCCACATACTAGCCACAAATATGATGCATACACGAGCAGATGAAACACTCATATACATGAAATGATAAAAATTAAAAACTCCCAAACAAAACTGAAGCACCCTGTATCCTCTATCACTCCCTCAAAAACTCCAATGTATTTTTTAAAAGATTTGAAAACTATTTGGTTAAATGTAGAAGGGCAAAACTATACAAAATAAGATTGTGTTTTGTTTTTAGAAATAGGGTTCCTATAAGTAGCTTTCGAGGCTGTCCTGGAACTCGCTGTGTAGATCAGGCTCATATCAACTTTGACTCCCTAGTGCTGGGATTAAAGGCATGTGCCACTGCTGCCTGGCACAACAACAACAACAACAAATTAGCATATTTCTCTTTAAGTATCTACAAATTTGTGAACACGTCAGATTTTCCTTTTAAAGGGGGAGCCTGTATCTGAGTGGCCCCTGCCCTCCCTGCTCAGGGCTGTGAGAGGGACAATGCTGCTTTAGCTGAGATGTTTCTTACCTCATTCCCTGTCCCAGAAAGGGGCCAGCCTCACCCTCCTGCCCACCCTCTGCCCTGCTGGGGTAGCCTGAGTTCCCAGCTGCTGCTTGCCACCCTTCACCTTGACCAGCTTTGGTTCCTCTCAGTTCTTCCACCTCTAAAGCCTGCCCTGTCCCCCCTCCCTTGCCGCTTTTAAGTTATTTATTCTGTACTTGTGGTTTGGGACTCTGAGGAAAAACCCTAATCTTATGCCTCCCTCCCTTTGCTAGGAGTAGGGTGGGATGAGAAGGCAGTCTCCACCCTTGGGTTGTCAGCGGAGGCTGGATGGGTGCTGTCGCTCCTCTGTGGGACTGTCATGCCAGGGCACCCATCTACCTGTCCTACAACCTGAAGAGACGTACTGTCACACTTGAAAGTAGGGGGTATCATGCCTTGGAACTGAGCTGGAGGACCTGGGTATGGGCTGGAGTACAGCTGACTGACAGGGATGGGGTTGATCCTGAGCCAAGTTTTCTGGCACTTGCTATGCATGTCCCCTCTCTTCCCAGGAGCCACTCCCACATTGGGTGGCTAGTACCCAGGACTGGCTGGACTTACTTGGGTTAGGGACCCTAGAGGGTTAAGGGAACAACAGAGCTAGTGTGGTAGAACCCTGTCTGGAATCCAGTCTCCCCTTGGGGTGGTTCTGATTGTGGCAGATGCCTGGTTACAAATTGGTTTTTACCTAAGCACTGTGATTATTTTTTAAAAAGTCAAATCAATTTTGGCAGGAGTAAGAATAAATCCTGGAGCCTGGGCTCTTCTGTCCTTGGCCCTCTACAGCCTTCTCCCTTGAGGGGGAAACTAGAGGAGGAGAGAAGGTTCTCAGCAGCTTCCAAGCACTGGCTTGGGAGCCTGCTGAAGGTCAGGGGAAGCCAGCCCAGGCTGCTATCCCTTCAGAGAAGTAGCTGCAGCTCAGTCCAACTCATTCTGCTCTCCCACCTCCCTTTCTCCCCTGGTTAGAGGGAGTAGTTTGGGAACTGGTTTGTCCACAAAAACTTCCCTATTGTTCCTTGGCTCAGCACCCTCAGGGCAGAACCCCCTGCCCAGGCTGGGTAAGAGATGGGCTTGGTCCAGTAGGGACCCTGAGAGAACAAACCCCTTCCTTCTGGGGAGTATGCCCCCACCCTACTGTGTAGTTGAACAGGGGCTAGGAACTCCCCCTTTCCTCCCTCTAAAGCAGGCTGTGTGGGTTTTAATTCCCTCCCCCGAACCCTGTATCCTATCATGTGCCTGTGTGTGTGTGTGTGGGGGGAGGTCTGTACTAATTTCCATGGCTGGTGGCTTTTCCTTCCATGCATCACATGCCCAGGGGCCACCTGCCTGGCATTACCACATGCTGGGGTCATTGGGAGAGAGGGATGGGGCTCACACTGTCCTGTGGTCTTGAGATTTTTATTTTTGCATATGTAATCCATCCTCTATAGGTAGCTAACTTTGTAAACACTGTGTATTCCCTCTGCCCCCATGACTGCTGGTGTAAATAAACTGCATCTCCCATTGGTTAAAAAAAGAAAAAATATTTTCCTTTTGCAAAAACAAACAAACAAAACTTATTTTCACCTTGAATCAGAAATTGGGGAGGAAGGGAAGCCAGTTTTACTCTCAAATTAGGGATCTCAAAAAAAATATAATAAAGTTTCACAAAACAAAAACAAAAAGCAAGCAAACAAGTAAAAGAAAATCCCACAGCTACAAGTCACAGACCATTCATGAGGGGCAGGTGTGGTGATACGTGCCTTTAATCCTAGTATTTGGGAAGAAGGAAGATCACTGAGTCTGAGGCCTGACTAGTTTACATAGATTTCCAGTCTCCCCAGGGAAACAGAAAAAGTGCTGGCTCTGCAAGCATGAGGACCCAAGTCCAAATTTCCAGGACTCATGCAAAAAGGAGGGTGGTTATGTCATGCCGGTAACTCCAGCACTGTGTGAACGAGGACTGCCCGGGACCTGCTGACTGCCAGCCTAACTGCAGCATCAGTGAGAAACCATGCAAAGGAGTAACTTGGAGACTGACAGAAAACAGGTCACTTGGTGTCTTCCCCTGGCTCCCAAGTGTGCACATACATTTGTGCACATATCACATCCATAAACACACAAAATACCTGTAAGTACTTTTTCTATTATTATAAAACTAAAATCTTATGTCTAGGGTATAAATTACAAACCAGATTCAGTCAGGACTTGATAAAATCCAGGTCTTTTTTAAGTAAGAATATAATTAAATTAAATGTTTTAAGGGCTGTACTTGAAATGTTCCTTCCCTATACTATCAATCAAAATTTTATGCAAAGGCCTGTCTCTAAAAACCTGACAATCAGCTAAGGCTCGAGAACTCACCTCTCTTGGAAAGTCTGAAGACCAACAACATCTTCTTCTGGTTCTCCATGCTTATAGAAATGGAGTCCAAGACCCTGAGGATCCTTTTTCTCCGCAGCAGTAAGAGAAAGTTCTACCACACCCTCATAGAAGCGCACTGTCGGGAAGAAAAGGCCGAGGCTTAAGCTTCCAGCTAAGTTCCCAATGTTTTTCCTTACTAGGTACACGACAGACCCAGAAGGCGGTATTTATACTAAATGTATGTTATTCTGGTGATAGAATCACAAAATAGTCCTGACCAAAAAAGGTCTAATATGGCTGGAAAGCAGCTATTAATGGGTCCCTTCTTGGAAAGAATCTTTATACATAAAACAGCAGAAAGAAGTTTCAGAGAAACTTATACTTCAGATCTGTAGTAACAGTTACAGTTTTATTTGTAAGATTTGTCAAAAAATTTTAGGCATGTTAAGCGTAAGTGAAACTCAGTAGTATAACTTGGTAAGGACTGAAATTCCAAAACCAGATGTTCCATATTAGCCAGAAACAGAGGAGCATGTGCATAATCCCAGGCTTGGACAGCAGGCAGAAGGACCAGAAGCTCAAGGCTATCTATTCAGAGCCTTCAAGGCCAGCCTGAGTTACATATACAACTGTCTCAAACATAAATAAGCACTTAGTTCACATGTGCCGGCAGTGCTAGGTTTGATCTCCAATATGACAAGAGAAACCAAAACTACACAATTCAAACTATCACTTGGCCATGGATGCTGGAAGATCTGCATCTGGGAAGGGAGACTTTGTCGCCTGCTGTATTCCTACACGGCGATTTGTCCCGAGTTAAGAAAAGATACAAAAGCAGTTTGCTCCTCACCTTGCCTGTACTGAGCACAGACACTGGAAAGGTCTACTTGGTTGCTGATTTTTTGATATTCCTTCAGTGATTCCCTTAACATTCTTTCTTTTTCACTCTTATTTTGAACTTGTCGGGATCGCTGAAGAAGCTCATTTGCCTAAAGAGATGACAAAAGCTTAAAAAGAGACAAAAATCACACAGGCAGATGGTGCTATCTATAATCGTTTTAATCTGTCCAAATTTACATGTGGATCATTGTTATTACAAATAAAAACTCTACAAACTTACTTCTTACTTTCAAGCAGAAAAGTTTCTGACCAAAAAAATCCTAGCTAGTCTTAACTCCTCTCCCAAGTATGTTAAGCCAGATAGCTTTGTCTGGGAATGCTCTTGCCTAGTCAATACATTATTGGTCAGCAGGAAGTTCATCATGTGACACTTACTTATTTTTTTCTCACCTGTATGAAAGGATCAATAAGAATTGCCTCATTAACTTTGATTCACTCCAGATTTACTTAAAGTCTTAGTGATTTTCCTTACTTTCTAAGGAAGGAAACAAATTTCTTAGTGAATAAATTTTCTTAATTTCTAAATTAAGTCATTTTCCTTAATTGCTAACTTTGTGGGTTTTTTGAGTTTATGTGTATGGGTGTTTTGCTTGCACGTATGTCAGTGCAGCATGCCACGCTCCTGATGCCCACAGACATCAGGACAGGGTGTCTAATCCCCAGGAACCGGTGTTACACAGTTGTGAGCTGTCATTCAGGTGCTAGATACTGAACCTGGGTCCTCCAGAAGAGCAGTCAGTGCTTTTAATCACTGAGCCATCTCTCCAGCCCCTTAATCTTTGACTTTTAAAACATGGCCTAAGGGGCTGGAGAGATGGCTCAGAAATTAAGAGCATTGGCTGCTCTTCCAGAGGTCCTGAGTTCAACTCCCAACAACCACATGGTAGCTCACAAACATCTATCATGAGATCTGGTGCCCTCTTCTGGTCTGCAAGCACATGCAGACAGAATACTACATACATAATAAATAAATAAATCTTAAAAAAAAAGCCTAAAAATACTGTCAAAGATTTTCCTATATAAACTTAAAAGAGTATTCATGTATTTTTAAGAAGCCATTTATTTCAGCCCCCTCTTGGTTGAGGATTCTAAGACCAGAACATATTAAGACACAGACCTGAGGTCATATATATTGAAAAAAGAAAAAAAATGAGTTTTCCATTCCCATTCATTACACTGTAAGCCTCATGTATGAAAACACTAAAAAAAGCAATAAATCATCATACCTTAGAACAAACTGCATCATCTGTGCTATACAGAAGCGGGCAGATATCCTGCAGGTGCAAACTAATGCCATCCACAGCAGCGTTGTCTCTGATGTAGCAGCTGATAAGAGAAGCAATCAATGCACCAGTGAGCTCTTTGTCTCTGATCACCAGATCCTTAAAGGTGGTGATCTTTAGCTGCTCCTGAAACTCCTAGAGAGAGAGAGAGAAGGCCTTTCATCAAAATCACAGAAACAAAAAAATATTCCTCACACAGTGAAAATTATCTTTCTTTGTTTTGTTGTTGTTGTTGTTTTCATTTTTGAGACAGGGTCTTACTAGGCAGCACTAGTTGGACTGGAACTTATCATGTAGACCTGGCTGGCCTTGAACACAGATCTGCCTGTCTCCCTCCTTCCAAATGTTATGTTTACAGGAGTGAGCCACAATGCTGAAATTTCATTAATAACAAATAACTTAAATACCAGCAGACTCTAACTTGAATGAGAAAATAGGGCTGAGTGTGCAGCTTAGTCCTAAGGTCCTGGTTCGATTCTCAGTGTCAAAAAGAAAACAAACTAAACTAGTGATACACAGCTCTGCAGAAAATCTACAATAAAATCATACGTTGTTGAGGGTAACCTACAGAAGGTCTGACTCAAACCTCTGACTTTATATTTGAGAAAAGTCAAGACAAGGCAGAGTCAGCATAATACCAGGCCACGTTATTTTGGCAGCTGGCAAAAAACAATCACTAGGCTTCAGTTAATAAATCTGAGTGGAGCTGGGTCTGGTGGCTCATGCTTTTAATCTCAGCACTTGGAGGTAGAGGCAGGCATGTCTCTGTGAATTGAAGGCCAGCCTGGAGTACATAATGAGTTCAGCACGGCCAGAGCTAAATAGATCCTGTCTTAAAAAAAAAAAAGCTAAACCAAACAAAAAAGAATCTTGTGCATTTGTTTTACTTTTCCTACATAATGTTAGGATTTTAAATACTAAATGCATGAATTTGTCCTGTATTTTGGACAAATTTGCTTGCTAAGATGTAGTTCTAAAGGGTAAAGTCATTGATAGTCTGGTAAGTAATTTTATAGAGATGTATATTCTTTTCTTGAATTTCAACAAAAAATACCTATAAAATATTGCAAGTTTTGGAACAAACACCTAATTTGCATTCCTTTAGCACATACTTGACAATGGAAGGAAAGGAATGTTTCAAGACAGATCACAAATGATAGGTAGGGTAAGAAAGTACCTACCCTAAATTTATAATCAGACAAAATTCAAAAGCATCCAACCTGGCATGGAGAATTAAGCAGTTTTCATTAACTAAATATTAGACTTTTTAAATTTTAAAAAGGGGAAAACAAAGAACCATGCTTAAAAATAAGAAAAACGTTTGACAACAACCATCATAAACACTCTCTGGGCACCAATAAAGAGACCAGGGGTCACAATTTCACTTGCAATGCTGCTTATAGCCAAGACTTAGCAGTCTACAGAGGCAGCTCAGCAGTCAGGAGTACTGGCTGCTCTTCCAGAGGACCCAGGTTCAATTCCCAGAACCCCAATGGAAGCCAACAACTGCCTGTAATTCCAGTTCCATGGAATCTGATGCCTCCCTTGGGCAGCAGCAGATAGGCATGAGGTGCTCTTATATACACACAGGCAAACCAGGCATCAGGCATCTCTCTCTCTCTCTCTCTCTCTCTCTCTCTCTCTCTCTCTCTCTCTCTCTCTCTCTCTCTCTCTCTCTCTCTCTCTTCAACTTTTAAAAATAATAACAACAACAATGAAAGTCAAGACTTAAGCAGTTTGGGAATCAAACAACCCCAAAAGACCAGCCCACCTCACCTTCTGAAGTTCTCCTACAATGACAGTAAACTGATGCTCACAAAGGAGTTTCCACAAAGCCAGAGCCTGGTAGGACTTTCTAACCAACTGCTGGATTGCCTGAAGAGAAATCTTCTCACTCAGTTGAGCCTCTAATAATAAAACACAACTAACTCAGGGTGAACTGTTTTCTAGTGTCAAATAAAGCATAGCTAAGAATGAAATTCCCATGTTTCTCCCTGCCTCCCCCATAGGCAACAATAATCATTGGTACATTCATTCTCATGAAATAATTTTTGTGTATACTCACAAAAACATTTGCATATGCATACATGAAAAATAAAAACACAGTAGTGTGTTTGGCTCATTTTCTAAGTATGCCACATTTGAAAGTTCCCACATAAAGGACATTTAGACACTACTTCCAACACAGTGCCACCAAAACAATGATGACTTAGAAGGCCTTCTGGAAGGCACCATCAAGTTTCTCAGGACAAGGTTCTCAAATTCTATTAATATACCCTAATACACTATTAAGTCAATTCAGTCAGTCATGATAATTTTGCCTTACCTTTAAATAAGTAGCATTTGTCAAAAGGGACAAAATGGATAAACATTATATATTGTATGTGTATATAACACAATAGGATATTATTCAGGCTTAGACTGGAAATTCTAATACATGTTACAATATGAATGAATGTAAAAAAACAGTATGCTATGTGAGGTAAGCTAGTAATAAAATGAATGAAATAGCTAACAGCAAGTACCCAGAGTAAACAAATGGAAGCAGACTGGTAGGTGCCATAAGTTTTCTTCAGGTAGGGAAAATAGAGAGTCACTGTGTCGTGATGAGTTTTCTTCAGGTAGGGAAAATAGAGAGTCACTGTGTCGTGATGAGTTTTCTTCAGGTAGGGAAAATAGAGAGTCACTGTGTCGTGATGAGTTTTCTTCAGGTAGGGAAAATAGAGAGTCACTGTGTCGTGATGAGTTTCACTATTCCAATAATGAAAAAGTCAAGAGACGGACGCTTGTAACAGTTGTTCAACAATGTGAGTATACTGAATGTGCTCGACTGTCCACTTCAAAGGGGCTCTGGACCCTAAGCTGAGTATGGGTATTCCGGAGGGATAGATTCAGACACAGCTATGTCCCCACTGGTGACGCTACCAGCTTCAATGAACAATCCCAAACCAAAGGTCACCCAGATGGCCCTGATTAAAAGTGTCACACAACAAAGCTGAGAAAGGAACGGGGATGTATGTGGGAGGTTTGACTGGAGTGTGGAAGGAGGCAGGAAGCAGAGGGAGAGGGAGAGGGGAGAGGGGAGAGGGAGAGGGAGAGAGAGAGAGAGAGAGAGAGAGAGAGAGAGAGAGAGAGAGAGAGAGAGAGAGAGAGAGAGAGAGAGAGAGAGAGAGAGAGAGAGAGAGAGAGAGAGAGAAAGCAGAATGTATATACATGTTTGAAATTGTTGACAACTGAATGAAGAAAAAGCAACAAAAATGGTCAACTTTATGGCCCATGCATGCCACTAAGAGGAAGAAATTCATCAAATAGAGTGCATAATGCTTTCTGGTGGCAAAGAAGTGTAAATCTTCAAAGTAACAGTTATATATATATTGAAGTAAAGCTGAATTATGGAAACCAACAATTTCCATGCTGCAAAGTTTGCATTTTTGGATACTCTCACTCTGAATAAAGGAAGTTCACTGATTACTGTTCAGGTAATGCAACTCTGAAGTGTAGCCAAGTGTGTGTGACTGACCATAAGAAACAATTTACCATGAAACTTTCTCTGCAGCTCTTGTTGCATTTGCTGGGTGTTTCCATTCTCAGGACGCATGAATCCTACCAGCCTCTGTGGCACTTTGGCAGTAGTACTGAAACAGAAAATGCAGAGTATGAGTGTGACAGCTTTACGGAGGTATGTAAGATGTACAATTCTCATTCACCTCTCTGGGCAGTTAAAATAGTTTAACAGGTAACAGAGCTTGCAGCCAAGTCTGATGACCAGAGCTGGATCTTCAGAACGCCTACATGGTAGAAGGAGACAGCCAATTCAAGCAACTTGTATCCCAGCACAAAAGATAATATTGCATATTTTCATTTAGGTAAAACAACAAGCTGATTCATTGTGACAGAAAGTAGACTACTGCTAGCAGGAACCGGAAGAGAAATGGAGAGGGACTGGCAATAGATATAGAAATGTTCCAGGATCAGATAAAAGTGATTGTCTAGGCCACGCAATGGTGGCCCACGCCTTTAATCCCAGAACTCAGGAGGCAGAGGCAGGCGGATCTCTGTGAGTTCGAGACCAGGCTGATCTACAAGAGCTAGTTCCAGGACAGCCTCCAAAGCCACAGAGAAACCCTGTCTCAAAACATGCCCCACCCCAAAAGTGGTAGTGTATAATCTTGTGAATACACTATAATCTACAGAAAAGTACCATTTAATAGGACAGATCTTGGACAGGCATGGTGATTCAAACCTTTAATCCTTAGCACTCGGGAGGCAAAGGCAGGCAGATCTCTATATCCAGGCCAGTCTGGTCTATGAGGTAAGTTCCAGGATAGCCAATGCTGCGTAGTGAGATCCTGTCTTCTTTAAAAAAAAGTATAACTAACCGGGCATTGGTGCACACCTTTAATCTAAGCACTTGGGAGGCAGAGACAGGAAGATCTCTGAGTCTGAGGCCAGCCTGGTATACAGAGTGAGTTCTAGGACAGGCTCCAAAGTAATACAGAGAAACCCTGTCTCGACAAAAACAACAACAACAGCAAAATATGACTGACCAGGAGGAAATGGTTGTGCACACCTTTAACCCCTGCACTTGGGTGGTAGAGGCAGTAAAATCTCTGGGGTCAAGGCCAGTCTGGTTTACAGAGCAAGAACCAAGACATCTAGGGCTACACAAAAAACCTTGTTTCCAAAAACCAAAAAATAAAATAAAATGAAACTAATGACTGTATGATATAGTTCGGATGGTTCAACAAATACAATGAAAAAGGAAAACTGAATAGCTCGGCCCGTACTTCAATGGTAGAGGACTTGCTTCATTATGTGCAAGGCTCTGGGTTTCAGCTCAGCATCTCAAAAAAGAAGAAAAAGCATCTTTCATACACAGGAAAAAAGTAGGAAAGCAAGTAAGTAAATAAATAAATAAATCTGGTTCTTACTTTGGATTTCCTAGCGGTCCTCCAGAAAACTGGGAATTTCTGTCTAGAAATTCCTGCAAACCCTTCAGTTCCTGTAGCACAGACTCTAGCAACTGGCTGGGAACACTACTTTCAATCTGTAAGAGGGAGAGTTTTCAAAAGTTTAAGACATGGGAAAAGTATATGCATAAAAAAGTACCATTAGAGTCAGCGCTGAATATATAAAATTTTACAGTACAGTTCTTAAGTCCATTCAACATCCAGTTAGCCAAACTAAAGGGCAATGAAAGTTACCCTGTCCTTCCCCTCCTGTTGACATTAACATATAAGTTATGTACAGTAAGACACAAATATTAAGTGAACACCTTAATTACTTTCCACATTTTCGTGGTCATCACTCATATCTCAGTACAGCATATTAACAACACCCACACACATCCTTATGGCCTTTTCTGGCTATCATCCAATCATCCCTCTTCCAGGAAACCTTCCTACTATCATTATCCATTGATTCAGCCAACTCTGAAGCACACACAAATACTATGTTAGGTAAAATGTATTGTTATTATTAGAAATGTGAACTCTAATCCAAGTACTTGGGAGACAGAGGCAGGCAGATCTCTGTGGGCTCAAGGCTAGCCTGGTTTACAAAGTGAGTAAACTGCCTCAAAAAAAAAAAAAAAAACCACCCCAAAAGATAAGCAAATAAAAAGAAGGAAGGAAGGAGGAAAGAAAGAAATGAGACCTTTAAAAGAGCATCACAATTCAGGTTGGTTGTGTATGTCAGCACATGAATACAACTCCAGTACTTGGAGGTTGTAGTAGGAAAATCACAAGATCAAAGTTAGCTTGAAATAAAAGCAAGATCCTGTCTGGAAAAACAATAAATAACAAAAAACCTAGACAGAAAAACAGAACAGCAAAGAAAACGAAGAACAGTAAAGGAAAAAAACAAAAACAAAAAACCCTGATACCACTTTAGAATGAGTTAAAAAAAAAGTGATGCTCCCGATTCTTAGAAGAAACTTCCCTGCCTGCTCTGTGACAACAAAGCTCGGTAAGATGTTTCTTTAGAGCAGTGTGAGAAGGATGTGAACTCAGACTACTCAGTGCTGAGATTGTGAAAGCATCTTACATAAAAGCCAAGTACAAGTAGAACAGATGAGGAGCCTAAGTATTTAGGGCTGACTCTGACCCTCACAGACACTTTCTGCAGCAGAAGGGCCATTCTTCTCATTTTGTAGTGGAGTAGCAGGCTGTGATGTGTTAAAAACTTTACTCTGTAAGTGACCAGGACAAGACCAAACTAGAGAGAGGACAGCTTACCGGATGAGAAGACAAACACCTAGATAAAAAAACCATTGCATCTTACTTTGGATATTAAGGCACATGAAACACTACCTATTAACACCATCTACATACAAACAAGGAAATGACATATACAAACTTACTGCAGTGATCTCCCTGTTGGAACTCTTGAATACTCTTTCAACAACTAAGCTAGCATCCCAAATATTTCTGGAACAAAAAAAAGTTTGATTATTATACTACAAATGAATGCAACATTTTATAACATGTAGTTACTCTTCTTTAGGAACATAAGGCTTTACTCAGACTTCCAAACAGCATCTTTTATTTTAAAGATTTATTTATTATATAGACAATGCTCTGCCACCAGATCTCATCACACTCTGTGGTTGCTGGGAATTGAACTCAGGACCTTTAGAAGAGTAGCCAGTGCTCTTAACCTCTTTCCAAACTTAGCATCTATTTACTTTTACCATTGACTAAGTTTCCTAGAAAATGGGGTTGGAGAGACAGCTCAACAAGGAAAGACATGGTTGGTGGCACACGCCTTTAATCCTTTAATCCCAGCACTCAGGAGGCAGAGGCAGGCGGATCTCTGTGAGTTCGAGGCCAGCATGGTCTACAGAGTGAGTTCCAGGACAGTCTCCAAAACAATACAGAGAAGCCCTGTCTCAAAAAAAAACAAAAAAACAAAAAAACAAAAAAACAAAAAACAGAAACAAGGAAAGAAACTTTCCTGTAGTATAAGCCTAGTGGCCTGAACACCATCCCTGGAACCCATGAGAAGGTGGAGGGGGAGAAATGATCACACAAAAGAGTCCTCTGATATCACATGTACATGGTGGCATATGCTTCTTCTCCATCATGCAGACACACCAATCATATGTACAATTTAAAAAAGGGGGGAAAACTTTCCAATGTAACATCCCTACTACTGCAGAAAGAGAATTAAATGGAAGCCTACTAAAGAACAAGCTCAATGGTTAAGAGCACTGACTGCTCCTGCAGAGGCTGTAGGTTCAGTTCCCAATACCCACAAGACAGCTAACAACAATCTTAACTCCACTTCCAGAACATCCAATGCCCTCCCCTCTTCTGGCCTCCACGGTCACCAGGCATACACACAGGAAAAGCTTTTATACAACGTAAAATAAATTACAACACACGCAGCCGTCTTTATCTCAGTGTCTACACAGATGCACGAGGCAGCTAGTATGGAGGGATGGGAGGACTACAAATGGGGCACCGTCATTCATCCTTCCCTTTGCAGGATGACTTCCACACCTGTCCTTAAAGGGACGGAAGCCCCTCCCTATCTTTTGAATCCAGGCTGGCCACATAAGGCAGGACAGAGAACGGCACTGTTGTAAACAAGAGGCACTGGGAGGCTTTGCAAGATTCTACCCTCTCACACGACCCTGCCACCAGCAGGAGACAAATTCTCAACTGTCTCATTGAAGGATGAGACCCATACAGAGAACGGAAATGTGTGCCCACTTCACAGCAATGGATGGGCCGGGCTTGAAGCATACAGCAACCCAGTAAGGATAAAGAAAACTCCTCCTACTGCCACATCTGACTGTATACGCATGAGTGAACCATGTAAGACAAGACCTGTGCCAGGCGTTCCTGGCACATGCCTTTAATCCCAGCACTCAGGAGGCAGAGGCGGGTGGATCTCTGTGAGTGTAAAGTCAGTCTAGTCTACAGAGAGAGAGAGTCCCAGGTCAACCTCCAAAGCTACAAAGAAACCTTATCTCAAAAATCCAAAAGGAAGACTAGACCTGCCCATCTAAAATCTACAGGATGCTGTATAAGACTAGTTATTAATGTACATGAAGATAAAAGCTGAGGCTATATGCACAGAAATGAAACAATGAATACAGTTAAAGGGGGGAAACAATCTTATCAATGGATGAGCTTAAAATTAAAAATAAAATTCACTAAGTAATGTTCCAAATATAGATTTAGGAATATTTAACAATTGCAAACAGGATAAAATGAGACAGTCCTAAAGTAGTCTACAAAATACTTACCCCATGATTCGTGAAAAGTAAATGCAAATACCATTGTGTTTTCCTGAGTACACAATCTCTGGTCCAGTCAAACCACTCATGCTCGCAGCCTGCATTGCTGGATTTCCCACAGCATACATTGGGGTTGACAGGATAGGAGGCTGAGCACCTGCACACAGATAAGAAAGTCTCTTTAAAGTAAATCCTAGATTCACCCTTGGAGCTCATGAGCTCCAACCTGCTATTATTTTACTAAATGAACATAGTATTAAGCAGCCTTTTAATTCACATCTCTATATCCAAGGATCAGTGTGGCTCTTAGACCTCATTGTTTCTTTGTGCCACAGAGGGTAGTTAGTAAATAAACTCACAGAGGTTGAAATATTGAGAATAAGTACCTGTGGAGACTTTAGTTACAATGGGACCCCTGTATCATAGCCTGACCCCACCACCACCAGAAGGCACAGGGACCATCATGGGAGAGGTGAGAAGACTGTAAGAACCAGAAGTCAGAGAGGAACAGGGTGAGACAGTGTCTTCTGCACACGACAGGACTTGACTGCTACACCCATGAACTCAGCATGGCTGGTTATACAAGACTGAACCGGTCAACATTCCAACATGGACGAGGGGAGGGCTCACAAGCCTCTACTCCTGAGGAGCTATTGACAGTTGAGGTTTCTGGGTTTAAGGGTTGCTGTGGTCCTCGTATGTTACAGTGGATGGCCATGTCCACTAGGATATAAACAGCACAAACTGGACTGGGTGGGCTATCCAAAAAAAAAGGACACAGGTTGAGGAGAGGGGGCTTGGGACAGTGGTTATGGAAGGAGTCGGGGGTAAATATGCTCAAACACACTGCATGCGTGGATGAAATTCTCAATAAAAATGGTTTTAAAAAAGAAATCTGAACTGTTCAGAAATTTCAATAATCAATTTGGTATACCTAGACAAAAAAGAGAAATCTTTAAGTAAAGATAATGGAAAAGCAGATACACATAAAATGTGTGGACTTGGAAGGTTGTTTTGTTTTAATTTTTGTTTGTTTGTTTTGGTTGTTCGAGACAGGGTATCTCTGTGTAGCTTTGGCTGTCCTAGAACTAACTCTGACTTGGATGGCTTTTCTCAGCTAAACTTTCTTTGACATGATGAAAAGTAAGAAAACTAGAAATCAGTCTCTAACATTGGAGAGAAAAAGAAGTAACAGAGTCATCAGGACCCAGTTAATTCCCATATGCTAGTGAGAGGATGCCACACTGATGATGCATTCAGAGCCAAATGTAAAAACTTGCTTGGATGCCACTTCTGCTAGCTGAGTGCTGGTGTGTGTGCTGATCTGTGTGCACATGCAACTACAGACCAAACTAGATTTTAAGTATGCATCTGGGTTGCCAAGGACAACCTTGATTGTCCTGGGCCTAGAACTCAGCTAGCAGGTCAAGCTGGCTGTCCAGAAACTACTCCCCCACACACCAGCCCTACGTCCTGTGCTGGAGACTACAAGTGCATATCACCATGCTGGCTGTTTTACATGGTTGTGAGGATTGAATTCAGGTCTTCATGCTTGTGTCAAGCATTTTATCACCTAAATGATCTCTCCTCAGCCTCTGACTTTTGCTTTTAATTTTTAAGGGATTAAATAAGTTCATCTTTTCAACATTAAATATTAAAGACAAAAATTAATAATGATGGCTTGTCAGAATGAACAGAAGTAAAAAACCAAAATATAGAAAACAGGTACCATGGGATGGTGTCCCCAAAGGGGATGGACTTGGATAGGCACTACCACTAGGGACAGGAGAACCTGCAAGGAAAAAGAGAATACAGATTTGCAAAATATTTCCCAGCGCTTTGAATCTCATCAAGATTATATAAAGAAGCTACTGAGAACATGACTGAGGAATAACACTACCTATCATATACAAGAATTAGACAAGCATCCTATTTTCAGGTAGTCAGCAAACATTCTTCCATTTGGAAGACACAGCTACGATCTCGCTTATTACTTGATTTTCATCTCCTTCCATCTTTTTTTTTCTTTTTTGGTTTTTCGAGACAGGGTTTCTCTGTGGTTTTGGAGACTGTCCTGGAACTTGCTCTTGTAGACCAGGATGGTCTCAAACTCACAGAGATCCTCCTGCCTCTGCCTCCTGAGTGGTGGGATTAAAGGAGTGTGCCACCAACGCCTAGCCTCTTTCCATGCTTTTGTTTTTTTCTTTCTCTTGAGTACTAAATGAGCTGTATAAATACTACTGGTTACAACTTATGTTGCTTTTTAGTGTTCATTAAAGAGTCAATATTGCCAGGCATGATAGCAGCACATGTCTTTAATCCAGCATTGGTAGACAGAGGCAGGGAGAATCTGAGTTCAAAGCCAGTCCGGTCTACATAACAAGTTCCAGGCCAGACAAGGTTACATATTCTATCTCAAAACAAACCAAAACCAAACAACAGCAACAAAAAAATCCTAACAAACAAACAAAAATATAATCAACAGTCACTATCTGGAGAATTGTTCATTGCTAAGATAGAAGTACTGATAAAACATTAAAATTCTCTATTTAATGAAGTAAGTCATCACTTCTAAAACATAAACCAAGTTTCATTTCAGTGTTCCATACTCACTGGAATACATTGGAGACCCCAGGATGGGACCAACATTACTCGGAGTGGGAAGAGTAGCTGGAAATCTCATCTGCGCTTCACCACCATACCTATTTGTATGACAAAAGGATGACTTCAATTAAATTGTGCCTCCTGCAAAAGTTGGGGTAATTTCTGCTCCTGTTCAGCTTATTCATATAACTGTTCAACACTTTAATGTATGGTGCTGAAGTGAGATTTATGCCTAGCATAATCCTTTGATAAATGTTGATTTGAAATTGCTACCAGGAAATTTGAGGGACTCTGCTAATGTCTAAAACAAGGATTTGTAAAGAATAGTTTACTTAATAACAAAATACACCATAGTCTCTCTGACAGAGAGCAATGAATTAAAAAAAATTTAAAGATTTTTCTTTATGTATGTCTGTGAACCATGTACTACCTTGCATACGGAAGCTACTTAGGGATATCAGATTCCCTGGAAATAGAGTGATAGACAATAAGCTGCCACATGGGTGCTGGGAACCGAACCTGGGGCCTTTAAAAGGGCAGCCAATGCTCTGAACTCCTGAGCTACCACTCTAGCCCCTATAAATTTAAAAACTATACAGCACACTTATACTTCCAAATTCTTGGTGAAATATTTTACAGAAAGAAAATCTCTGAAGGCTGAGGCAAGGTTAATGGTGCAACCCTTGACTAGGAAGTGTGTGTCCTGGTTTAATTCCCAGCACTAGTTTTTTTTTTTTCCGAGACAGGGTTTCCCAGTAGTTATGGGGGCTGGCCTGGAACTCTCTCCATAGACCAGGCTGGCCTCGAACCTGCCTTTGCCTCCCAAGTGCACCACCACTTTCTGGCCATATATATTTTTTTTAACTATCTCTTTGACACCAAGTTTCCTTACTGTGACTCAGAATCCCTCAGTTCAAAAGAACTCAGAGTCTTAGAGAAAACTCAGAGAACAGGAAGGCAGGCACTATAATCAGACTGTTCCACCAGCAGTATAATTTTTCTAGATTCCACTCTTTTTTTTTAATTTTTATTTTATTTGCACGAATGTCTGGGTGAGGGTCTCAGATCTTGGAGTTACAGACAGTTGTGAGCTGTCATGTGGGTGCTGGGAATTGAAACCAGGTCCTCTGCAAGAGCAGCCAGTGCTCTTAACCACTGAGCCATCTCTCCAGCTAGATTTCACTCCTACTAATGAATTTTAATAATTTGCCTATTTTCTGTTTGGCAAAGCCTCACACTATCACACTGGTAGTTTTTTAAAAAAGTGTCCTGAAAGTGGTGTCTCTTTAACCTCAGCCCTCAAGAGGTAGAAGCAGGTAGGCAAGCTAACACAGGCTGCATAGTGAGGCCCTATCTCAGAAAAACAAAAACAAAAACAAAAGACCAAGGTGGCTGGAGAGATGGTCCAGCAATTACGAACGTATTGGATGGTCTTACAGAGGACCTACTTTCTATATTCAATACCCACAGGATAGTTTACAACTGTCTATAACTGGAGCCACAGGGAATCCATTACACTCTTCTGGCCCCCCAAAAGCACATGCATGAGCTACAGGCAAAATACCCATACATAAAAAATATTTTTTTAAATGGCCCAGGTGATACGACTTAGTATGTTTAAGACCCTAGATTCAATTTCCAGTATCACCAAATAATCCATCCATCAAGCAAACAAACAAAAAGCAGGTCCTGTATATATGGTATCAAGGAGAAGAAGGAGGAGAATGGGACAGGATCCCCTGAGCAGATTGGGAGATGGGAGAAAGAAAGGGGGAGAAGAGAAGGGGAGAGGAGGAAATGCGGGACCACAAAGCTTGAGTCGGGGGAAGAATAGAGTCGAACAGGATGAGAGATACCATAGTGTAGGGAGCTATTATAGGTTTGAGGAGAGATCTGGCACTAGGGAGATTTCCAGAGATGTACAAGGATGACACCAACTAGCAATCTAAGTAATAGTGGAGAGGCTGCCTTAAATGCCCTCCACAATAATGAGATTGACGACTACCTTACAAGACATCCTAGAGCCTTCATCCAGTGGCTGATGGAAACAGAGGCAGACACAGCCAAACACTGAACTGAACTCCTGGAACCCAGTTGCAGAGAGGCAGGAGAGATGGGCATGAGGGTCAAGACCGGGCTGGTAAAGCCCACAGAAGCAGCTGACCTGAACAAGGAGGAGCTCATGGACCCCAGACTGGTGACTGAGAGGTCAGCGTGGGACTGATCCAGACCCCTGGAATGTGGATGTCAGTGAGGAGGTCTCGGCAATCTATGGGGCCCCTGGTAGTGGATCAGTATTTATCCCTGGCATACGAATGGACTTTGGGAGCCCATTCCACATGGAGGGATGCTCTCTCAGCCTAGACACATGGGGGAGGGCCTAGGCCTTGCACCAGACAATATGATAGACTTTAGGGATCCCCATGGAGTTCCTTACCCTCCATGTGGGGCAGAGGGAAGATGGGATGGGGGGCTGGTGAGGGGCAGGGTAAGAGGGGAGGGAGAGGGAGCTGGGATCCCCATATGAAGCAGTCTTGTTTCTGGTGAAAATTAAAAAAAGAAAGAAAGAAAAAAGCAGATCCTGGACTGGAGAGATGGCTCAGCGGTTAAGAGCACTGGCTGCTCTTCCAGAGGTCCTAAATTCAATTCCCAGCACCCACATGGTGGCTCACAGATATCTATAGTGGGATCTGATGCCCTCTCCTGGCATAAAGGCATACATGCATATAGAACACTCATATTTAAAAAGAAAAAAACTGGGTCTTTCATATATAAATATTTCACAATATTTTTAAGGTATTTGATAGACATCTGAGGACCAAGGATGTAGCTCAGTGATAAAGAGCTTAGTGCTTGTATAACATGTGTAAAAAGCCCTCACTGTGTTTAACTCTCAGAATGTACCCCCTTAACAAAGTGGCTCATTATACAAGCACGCGCACGCACATGCGCGTGCACACGCACACACACACACACACCCTCCACCCTGACAAATACCTAAAGAATGCCCGTGTAGCCCAAGCAGACACTTCTCTATCACAGGCAGCAGTGGAACAAGCAAGGATAAGGCAAGTTGCACAAGCCTGGTCTTCCTGTAAGGAAAAATTACAGACACACCCAGTAGTTAAAGTAAGTGTTCAACAAATACATGTTGATACAGTGAAATCAACTGATATTTAAAAAGTGAGCATCCCAGATTTAAAGTTTAGCTCAAGCACTAGTATTACAGATACTTTCTCTTTATTAAAGCTTGATCAACTGCTATTCTTATTTTTTAGTCTCGTAGTCTATCCTAATTTTAAGAAATTATCAGTAAGAGCCAACATTTACTGAGTACCTACCATGTGCTGGGCACTATTTTAATAAGCCAGTCTATATCAGTCCTTATAGCACAAACAGAAAAAACTAAAACTAAAGCTTCATGAATACAAGTTTTTCATTCCACTGGGAAAAATATATTTTTAGCAGGTAGTTTGAATCATGGAATTGTACACTTAACTTTAATCAGACAGTGCTAATTTTAAGTAAATCTTCTCGGTTTTAAATCTATCAATTAGGTTTCCAGCTATTAATTACTAATGTCTCCACATCTGCTTCAACTTCCTGCCTTAGGGTTATTCAGTGTGCTTGGTAACATACACTACATGTGCATACTCATAGAGTAAACCCTGGTGCTTTTAATAAAAAGTGTATTTACCACACGACGTCACTATCTTACTAGTACACCTTAAAAGGATTTGTCAAAATCAGAGAACAAATCTGGAGAAGTCCTGTGACATTACTACTTGCAGTATCTGTACATATATTTTGATTTGAGTACAAGAGAATATATATATATTACAATATTTTACTTCTGATTTACAAAGAATTTTAACACCCTATTGCTTCCTTCTTTAAAATATCACACACAAGGCATACTTACCTGATGTAATTTGAAGAATCTTTCAATCTCCTCTCCATCTCCACCCACGTTACTTACAAGCAGATGCCTCAGCTGATCTACAGGTCTAAGTTTATGAAACATAAGACTACCCTAAGAAGTCAAAAGTGAGAAAGAACATGAATAAGCGCTTACCAATGTACTGGAGGAAGGCTGGAGATGCAGCTCAGGGGGAGAGCTCTATCCTGGCATGCAGCCCTAAGTTCACTCCCCAGTAATACACACAAAAAGCCTGGCTGGCAATAAACTGACTGCTACCTTACTTAACAATAAGCAACTCCAAGAATACAAAATAAACAGGACAACATTGCCACAACAATCAATCTATATTCAATTTCCGTATCTACAAAAAATTAACACTTACCTCTCTCATAGTGTTTCTCAAACCAGAGAATTAGCTAGATTATTCACATATAATAACTATATGTTGGCATATATATGTGCATTCATACAAAAATAAAGCTGTATCCTTAGTCAATCATACCAGGATACATTCCAAACAGGTCCAAGGTGGAAAGGACAAAACAAAATTACAAACATACAGCCAGGTATTGGTGGTGCACGCCTATAATCCCAGCACCTGGGAGGCAGAGGCAGGTAGATCTCTGTGAGTTCAAGGCCAGCCTATTCTACAGTGCGAGTTCCAGGACAACCTCCAAAACAATACAGAGAAATCCTGTCTTGAAAAAAACAAAAAAAAACCCAAAACAAAACAAAATTACAAATATACTAAAGTGCAAATTTTGTTTTGTTTTTTAAATAAACCTCAAACAAACAAAAATATTTCAGTACAATGTAAATTCTAAAAAGTAACTTATTGACTACTTAAAACTTGTCTGGATGGGAAATTTTTCAATAAAGAGTTAAGTCACAAACTAAGAAAATCATGTGAAACTAACAGAAAAACTTAATTTCTATGACATATAAATCTTTTTTTTTTTTAGATTTTTTGTTTTTGTTTTTGTTTTTACGAGACAGGGTTTCTCTGTATTGTTTTTGAGGCTGTCGGTCCAGCCCGGCCTTGAACTCACAGAGATCCACCTGCCTCTGTCTCCCGAGTGCTGGGATTAAAGGCATGCGCCACCACCACCCGGCCACAAATAAATCTTAATAAATCTTGCTCAATAGATGAAACAGACAACTCTGCAGAAGTGGTGATACAGTGGGCCCCCCTAATTGTCGGGACAGACTACAAGAACCACCTCCATCGGGAGATGCTCCAAACTGTGCATAATACCAGAGCAGAGGTACAGCTCAGTGTATAGTGCTTGCCTAGCATGCAAGGAGTTCCTGAGCTCAGCTGTCAGCACTGCTATGAAAGGAAGGCTTAATACAGCGTGTTTTGCCCCTCTGTAACACACATATGCACATACCTGTGCCGAGAGGAGAACGAACTTCTTTGGTGGCAGCATGTGCTGCTGTACAACAACTGGCGAGTCAGTTATAGGGACATGATCCTTATTTAAAGGTGTGATTATCTTATCTACTTTCAATTCATCTATAGCAGAAAGAGCCCAGGAGTGACCATCAACACGGGTTGTCATCTATGGAAAAGAAATATACTGTTTTCATATTTTACTGAAGTCACATATGCCAAAGTTTCTAAAAGTAAAAACCACAAAAACAAAAATAACCAAACAAAACAACAATAGTAAGCCTTTTAAAGCCAGTAACATGAATATCATCAACACATATTTAGCTTTTTACTATACTATTCTTCCAAACAGCATCTTCTATATGAAATCTGTCTGGTTCTTCCTTCCTTTTTCTGGAGACACTCTCATTATGCTTTCCAGGCTCTCTGTTTATCTCCCAAGGTTGGGATCACAGGTTGTACCAGCAGGCTTACTGACTTTTGCATCCTAAAGGACAAGGCTTTCATGCTGGGCGTCGGTGGCGCACGCCTTAAATCTCAGCACTTGGGAGGCAGAGGCAGGGGGATCTCAGTGAGTTTGAGGCCAGGTACTTGTAAGCCACCAATGTGGGTGTTGGGATTAGAACTCTAGTATTATGACTGAACATCAAATAAATGCTCCAAAAATTATGATCCATCTCTATTGTCCCTCTAGAATTTCTAATCACATATTACTATGAAAATAGTAAGAATCCAGAAGACAAGTTATTTACCATACTATTCTTCATGTAAAACATTTCTAACTGAAATAGTGATATGTGCAAGCGATTGAATGCCTGATTAACATGCACAGAGCTCTGGGTCTGATTCAAAGCACCACACACATGAGTTTTATTGGAAGTTGCAAACAACTGACCTGAGTTTCCATCATTGGCTTTTGAAAAGGAAATGTGTCATGGTTGATACACCATAAAATGTCATTATCTTCATTTTCTGAGGCTGTCATCAGTAGAATTCCTAAAAGTTAAACACACAAAATATTATTACATGATGCTAAATAATCTGCATTCCCGTTAGGCAGTGGTGATGAACACCTTTAATTCCAGCACTTGAGAAGCAGAGGCAGGCAGATCTACCAGACCAGACTAGTCTACAAATAGAGTTCCAGGACAGGCTCCAAAACTACATAGAGAAACCCTGTCTTGAAAAATAAATAGTCTGCATATTGTTAATCACAATAACTTCATGATTATCAACAGTATATACAATTTATATAATGGTGGAAACAATCTAATGGGAAAAAAATAGGACTTTGTTTTTAAATAAATGGTGCTCAGAAAATAAGATATATAACTAAAAATATTTACAAATAAATTGAAAAAAGGAAATGGCAGACCTATACCCAGTAAATACAATCAAGTAATACAAAGGTGATCTAATTCAAAGAAGCACAAAAATAAGTAAAAATAAATGACTTGAAGAACCATGTACAAAAGCAGGCCTTTAATCCCAGCACTCGGGAGGCAGAGGCAGGTGGTTCTCTGTGAGTTTGAGGCCAGCCTGGTCTACAGAGCGAGTTCTGAACAGGCTCCAAAGCTACAAAGAACCATGTACATGGCTGGAGAGATGGTTTAGTTGGCAAATGCTTGCCCTGTAAGCAGAGGAATCCAGGTTCAACCCCCACAATGTCTACTCTGAGGGAAATGGATATGAGCAGAAGCTCGAGCATCAAAGACCACCAGCCAAGTCTACAGTTAGTTCAGGCAGTGAGATTTGTTTCCAAGAAAAAGAAAACTGAGAAAGGTGGACTGCACCTGAGGAATGACACTTGAAGCTGTCTGCAGGTGTCTACACAAGTGCACACACAGAACATGTGCTCATTAGAAAGCACTTATTAAGTGTCATTTGATCTTATAATGAGTAGCTCGAGAGAAACATTTACTTTTTCACATTGTTGTGGTCTAAAGATGATCAATTTTCATTAGTAACTCGTAAAAACTTATTAAATATAGGCTGGATGGTAGTGGTATATGTCTTTAATCCCAGTACTTGGGAAGCAGAGGCAGGTAGATCTTTGTAAGTTCAAGACCATCCAAGTATACACAGCGGTTCAGGCCAGCCATGGCTGTACAGTGTAACCCTGTCTCAAACAAACAAATAAAAAATGTGGTGGTAGTGGTGCTGAGAGAGATGGCTAAGTTCCCAGGTCTCATGTGGAAGCTCAAAGTCGTTTGCAAGAAAACTACAGTCTAGGAGAGCTCATGCATTCTTCTGAGCTCCAAGGGTACCAGGCAGGCTCATGGTGCACATACATACATACATACATACATACATACATACATACATACATACACCGAACACTCATATACACTAAAAAATAAAATAAAATTAATCTTAAATCTTACAGCACTTCAGAACCTACCTTTACTGTAAAGAGCTTTATGCACTTTTGAAGGCTTTTCAACTGTTGAAGATGCTGAGAATCCAGGAGGTAATCGGACATGAACCAGTGTCAGCGTATTTGGCCGAGCTAAAGGCTGTCTAAATGGACAGGTGCTGAAATACAGCCTCACACCTGATGATGGGGCACAGATACGCATTAGTAACAAAAAGTAAGGACCAGAAGCACACGTTTCACACATCAACACAGACTCCTGAAAAGCACACATCACTTTCCTCACTGGCCTGAAATTACAAATTAGCAATTTAAACAAATTTCTAGAAAATGTTACTGAATTGAGCAGTGACAATACATTTCTACAGCAAGAGCTTGTGACACGTCAAGGGAACCTGCGTCTCAGTTTTCTTTCACTAAAAACAAGACACTTACAGGTCTGGTTATACATCACAATATGAGTAGGGAAACAGTAGTTTCCATTAAAAAAACTCATTTTATGAATTCTCAACATAGCTTAATAACTAGTGAAGGAGTGAAAACATTTCTAATTATAAGCTTCCAAACCAAGTATCATCAAAATTTGCAACAGCAGTGGCAGATATAGAAACAAATGTACCTGCATGAGTGACAGCCAGTAACTGACAGTCCAATGATTCAGAATTTTCAATCACTGCTATCTGAACAATTGGCTTAAAAACTGAACGATCAATAGTCCTGTAAGAAACAAAACCAAAATGCATCTCTAATTTAAAAAGTCAAGGCTGAGGCAGGTATTGTGCCACAGGTCTTTTTCATAGTACTGGGCAGCCAGAGGCAAGCGGATCTCTTTGAGGCCAGCCTGGTCTATGTACTTAGTTGTAGGACATTCAAAGATATAATAGATGGCCCTGTCTCATTAAATAAATAAATTCCTTAGAAAGTAACATAGTAACAAGACTCTAGTATAGGCAGAGTTAAGACTAGCCCCTTTTCAAATCATAGAAAAGACCATTTAATAAGGCTAAATAAACCCAAAGAGCTCTAGTTTTCTCAAGGAGTCAAGACAGTATCCCAGGGATCACTACTGATTAAAAGGGAGAAAACAGATCTCTGTCATTAGGAGATAAATAATGGGGAAACAAACCTCCAGATGCAACGATTTAATTAGTTCATGTAACCTGTGTGCACTAGCTTAAAAAACGAATGACAGCTGGGTGTGATGGGAAGCAGACAGGAGCATCAGGAATTCAAGGTCATCTTGGACAACATCACTTTTGCTTCAAAAAAAATATTACTGGGACTCTCAAAGATTTGAAGACAAATTGAGAGATTAGAATATTTTATAAATAATTTCTGTACCTTCCTCCCAAATGTCAACATTATAAATAACAAGAGGCAATGCAAAGAGTGTTCTACATTAAAGACTAATGACCAAATACAATTCATAAAATCTAATGGTAGAATTTGGAAAGAGAAAAAAAAAGCCATAAAAATTGTTAGAGCTATGTTAGAAAGATGAGAATCACACAGCCGCTGTACAAGGACAACACACAAATTCATATTCTGTATTAAAAAAGAAAGAGAACGAGGAGCTATACTTTACCACGAAAAATAGAATGTAAGTGAAAAACAAAAGTCAAAATTTTAGAACTACTGGGAAATTAAATGTTCACTATGTAATTATGTAGTTATAATAGTCCAACTTTCTTCCATATATATTCTTTTGAGACAGGGTCTTACTATGTAGTCCTGGCTGGCCTATAACTCACAGAAATCCACCTGCCTATGCCTCCTGAGCGCTCTGCCATGCCCACTTGCTAATTTTCTGCAATGTGACCACTGTACTTAAAAAAATGGAAGTGGAAAAAAAAATGGAAGTGGAAAGACATGCTACCTACACTTGACTTCCAAATGGTTTGGCTAGCAAGGAAGTACGTTAAGCAAAAGACAAATGTTAGCAACTAATAGTTTTGAGACAGAGTTTCCCTGTGCAGCCCAGGGAGCCTTAAAGTTAAAATACTACTGCTTTAGATGTATGACTTTTTAACGTACTGTTCATTTTCTTGTAGACGTGGCAAGCTTCCCAGATGAAAAAAGGAAAAGGAATCCTGTCTTTCTAATCATTTTCACTCAGAATATACATTTTTGTAATTAGTAAGCAGGAAAAGAAAGCTGAAGATATTCATTATGATATCTGATCATTGTAATTACCCAAGTTTACAGACAATGTAAATTGAAAAGTTGAAACCTCTATTATTATAAAGGGACGAGAATATCTACAGATCACTAAGGAGTTTGGCAAGTATGCAACAATTAGTTCAGAGTCCAATACAGAAGTCCTTAGAATCCAAGTTGGGTTCTAGCTCTTTAAGAAGCCAAAGAAAGCCATTTTATCTCTTAGTTTCTGTTTTATCAAGAATTAAATGGGATATTAAAGCTATGAAATTCTACCTTGTACCATGTAGGCCTGTTGCAAGGGGAGAGGAGCTGACATATTTTATCTTTGCTATAACACCTAAACTTGAGCTTAAAATTCCAAGAAAAAAGGCTGGTGTTCCAGCTAAGTGGTAGAATGCTTGCCTAGTCTGTGGGAGACCTTGGGTTTGAGTCTCAACACCTTGGGAAAAAAAAGTCCAAGAGGGAAAAATGCAACAAGCTATACTTCACTCAATAAGACAAACCACCGTATTTTTCGAATCAACATGAAAACAGTCTATAATAACAAGGTTTCAAACACAACTTAATGTGATGTTCCTTAACTGTTCAACTTTTAGAGATGGTACAAATAACATATATGTGCTATGTATATACGCTATGTAAAGCATATGCACTTATGTACACACAACATACATAAATAGTATATTATTATCTGCAAATGAAATGTTGACAATAAAGTACATATTACCTAGCAATGTTTCCAGCAGCAGAGACAATGGCATTCTGTGAAACTGACGTAACTCTACTCATTCCCTGTCCATCATGGCCCAAATCATAAACCTGTGAATAAAAAGTGCTCCTTTAGCACAATTATTAAAAAAAAAGACAAAATAACAAAAAATAGACAATTATATATCATATACATTATATTATATATCATATACATTATATTAAAGATGACTTGTTCTTTTAAAGAATAAAATGATACTTACCAGATACAAACCAGGATGTTTGAAATCTCACCAAGTCAAACAAATAATCAAAAAATGGCCTAAGAAACTGTTTGAGGTGTTTATTAGAAAAAGCAGTTGGGTCGGCATTGGTGGCGCATGCCTTTAATCCCAGCACTCAGGAGGCAGAGGCAGGTGGATCTCTGTGTGTTTGAAGCCAACATGGTCTACAGAGGGAATTCCAGGACAGCTCCAAAGCTACACAGAGAAACCCTGCCTTAAAAACCAACGAAAGGAAGAAGAAAGGAGGAAATGAGAGAGGGAGGGCAGGAGGGAGGAGGACAGAAGGGAGGGAGGGAAGGAGGGAGGGAGCACAGAAGGGAGGAAGGGAAGGAAGGAGGGAGGGAGGGAGAGAAACAGGGAGGGAGGGAGGGAGGGAGGGAGGGAGGGAGGGAGCTAGCAAACAAGCAGGCACATGGTGGCTCACAATCATGTATAATGAGATCTGGTGCCCTCTTCTGGTGTGTAGCCATATATGCTGGCAGAATACTGTATACATAATAAATAACTAAATCTTTAAAGAAAAGAAAAGGCACAGCTGAAGTTAGGCATGGAGATTCTTACCAGTAATAACAGTAATAACTTGGGAAGAAGAGGCAAGAGAAGACATCAGGGTCATCCATGGCCACAAAGCAAGTTTAAGGCAGTGTAAACTACATGAGAATTTGTCTCAAACACCAAATTTACAGAACACAGGAAGTTTAAGTGACTAAGTCCTCTTCATAAAACAGAAATGTGCCAGGTCTGATGGTACATGCCTTTAATCCCAGCTCTTGGGAGGCAGAGGCAGGCCGATCTACAGAGTGAGTTCCAAGACAGTCAGAGTTACACAGAGAAACCCTGCCTTGAAAAACAAAAACAAAATAGTTCACTGGCTAAAGGCTCTGGCCACTACCAGCCCAACACCTTGAGTTCTATCTCTGGATACCATGATAGAAAGAGAGAACTAACTCCTAAAAAGTATCCTCTGTGTCACACATGTGTGCATATGCACATGTGTATACACCCACACACACCCACGCACAAATTTTTTTAAAAAATTAAAACCGCGATGCTTTTCTAGCAAATACACACATATTTACCTGTATTACTCCTTTCTCCGATCTTGTATACAAAATATTTCTGGAATTATCAATTTCAATTTGAACAATAGGATCTAAAAGTAAAACAAAAGAAGAAAACTAAACCCCAAGGATTATCAATTGAACACAGGGTCCATTTACAACAAATTAAAACTAATGCATTAGGATTTGTTAAAATAAGGACCAAGTCAGAGCATGTTAGCTCAAAGATGTCAAATACTGACACTATCAAGGGGAACACAGGTAACTTACAGCTTCAGGCAAGGTACTGCTCTCCAGTAATCCTAGCTGGTAGGAGGCTATGGCACAAGGACTGCTTAAGAGTTTGAGAAACAGATTAAATACAGTGGTGGTGGTTGTGCAAACCTTTAATCCCAACACTCTGGAGACAGAGGCGGGCAGATCTCTGTGAGTTTGAGGTCAGCCTGGTCTATAGAGCTAGATTCAGGACAGCCAAGGCTACCCTGTCCCAAAAAACAGAAGAGAGAGGGTGTGGAGGGAGGGAGGGAAGAAGAGAGGAGAGAGAGAGAGAGAGAGAGAGAGAGAGAGAGAGAGAGAGAGAGAGAGAGAGAGAGAGAGAGAGAGAGAGAGAGAGAGAGAGAAGAGTTACTGAGATAGTAAAGAGTTACCAAGCCAGGCTGTGCTATATAGTAAAACTCTGTATTAAAACAAAAACAACTCATTCTGTCTTCTAAATGAATTTTTAATTTTTAAAATTTTGTTTTCAGGACCGAGAGGTGGTGACACATGCTTTTTATCCCAGCATTTGGGAGGCAGAAGCAGGTGGATCTCTGAGTTTGAGGACAGGCAGGGCTACACGGAGAAACCCTATCTCGAAAACCCAAACAACTGAGAGATACAAATTTGAACTGGGAATTTGTTCAGGCCATTTATCACATACGTAAATGTCTCTCTTACTTGTGCATGTATGCAGAGACGGACACACATACATCTTTTTGTTTAAGTAGGAAAGGTGTTTTGGACACATAATCCAGGAATGATCCTAAATTTGCAGAAAATAATGAACTGAAGATTAAAATTTGCCTTTCTGTTTTATAATGCCTCTGCTCTCTGAGACACTTCATAGACATATAACAAATGCAGTATTTAAGTAATAAAAAGTATTTTAACTAAGAATGCAAATTTCTGAAGAAAATGTTTTTTTTTTTTGTTTTGTTTTTTTGGTTTTTACGAGACAGGGTTTCTCTGTTTTGGAGGCTGTCGGTCCAGCCTGGCCTCGAACTCACAGAGATCCGCCTGCCTCTGCCTCCCGAGTGCTGGGATTAAAGGCGTGCGCCACCAACGCCCAGCTCTGAAGAAAATGTTAAGCCTGGAAGTACCAAAAATTTTCTTTTATTTGCCAAATTTGTTTCTTACCATCTTCTGAGAATGTGAACTGCAGCAAGGAAGGGACAAGGAAGGAAAGTGAGCTCTTCGAATGGTTTATCTTCCTACACCTTTGACTGAACCAGCCTGCTTCTGCCTAGGAGAAAAGCAATACAAGACTTTTAATCCAAATAATACAATGACTATATCCATACTTATTAAAGCCTCTCCATGTCTCCATGACTCACCAGTGATCGTAAAAACAGGAAAATATATTTACTTCAAAATTAATTAGACCATTCTGCAATTAACAATATCTACTAAACACAACAAATGACTTTCAAGACATATTCAATGAAAAGCCAATTGTGAAATGACTAATAGTAACCTAAGGACACACATTTACAAACATAAACTGATTGTATATACTAACACATATAAACAGATATTCATGTATATATAAATACTCATATACCAACATAAGTATCATGGTTTAAAACAGTGGTTCTCAACTTTCCTAATGCTGTGACCCTTTAATACAGTACATGTTGTGGTGATCCCTACTGATAAAATTATATTTGTTGCTACTTCATAATTGAAATTTTGCCACTGCTATGGACTGTACTATAGATATCTGATATGCAACCCTCTACGGGGGTTGTGACCCACAGGTTGAGAACCACTGCTCTAAAGTCATACGGAGATTAACACAGTAGGAAAGCTGTGGTGCAGTCACAGACACAGTGCTTGTCTAACCCTTGTAAAGCTCTGAGCTCAAGTTCCAGAGTGCCGACTTTTGCCCCAAGAAAGAAGAGTTTTACCTAGAAGGACTGGGACTTGTGGGTATGTAGAAGTGATGGAAGACTATAGTTTATGCTTGGGTATTTTCCTTAATATATATCATGCAGCCGGGTGTTGGTGGCATACGCCTTTAATCCCAGCAGAGGCAGACGGATCTCTGTGAGTTCGGCCAGCCTGGGCTGCAGAGCGAGTGCCAAGATAGGCTCCAAAGCTACAGAGAAACCCTGTCTCGAAGAAAAACAAACAAAAACAAAAATATATACACCATTCAATTGGAAAATTAAGACAAAAGCTTTTCTTGTCCTTTGCAAGAGACAGAAAAAAAGTATCAAATGTGTAAATGTTAAGGCTTACTTGGTATGCAATTTCATATAAACAGCCATCCTTTCCAGCCAAAAAAATCCTGCCATTATCAGTGGAAGTGATTGTTAAAAGGTAAGTGTTATCCGTTGGAAGAGAATATAAAGGATCTGGAAGCAGCTGCATTCCACCACACATACTGTCATTAAGAACGCCAGAACCTGTAAGTTTGCAACAAGAAAAACCAGAGAAGTTTCTTAGCTTTTTCAAAGTTTAAAATGATCCTCACATTATCTTAAGAACTGGTAACTTTACTGACTTCCCACCAAAATAGCCCAAATACCTACAACATACTTTATAAAGTTACCATAAAGTTTGAGGGACTGGAGAGATGGCTCAGATTCAGGGGTTAAGAGCACTTGATGCTCTTGTAGAGAACCTGAGTTCAGTGCTCAGCACCCACATGGCCAATCACAAATATCTGTCTGCAACTTAAGTTCTGGGGGATCTATCATCATCATCATCTGGCCTCCTCAGGATCCAGGCAAACACACAATGCACATATATACATTCAGGCAAAACATTCATATACATAAAATAAAAATAAACCTTGCCTGGCTACGGTGTCACACACCTTTAATCCCAGCATTCAGGAGGCAGAGCCAGGTAGATCTCTGAGTTGTAGGTGAGCCTGGTCCACAGAGCAAGTTCCAGGACAGGCAGAGCTTTACAGTAAAACACTGCCCCCCAAAACTAATAAATAAATCTTAAACAAAACAAAATGGTTTAGCACAGTGGCCAGGATGTGGTTTAGTAGTAAAGTGCTTGCATTCCATATGTAAGATCCTGAACTCAATTCCTATCAGCCCGCATGCACTCACAAGCCTTCGATACAGATCATCCGATAATTGCTCTTAAACTGTACCTGTAGCACACAAATAACCATACAACAAAATATCAAGAAAAAGCAAACCTAAACTCATGTGAGGATTTAGTACTAAAAACCACTGTAATACTCATTTCAACATATTATCATTTTTAAAAACCTAGCATATTTGTGGGCTACCATACCTGTCTGTACATTAGCATAGCTGAGTCCGAGAATTACTATATCCACAGGGGTTGCCAAAACCAACAAGTGTCGTACATGAGGTTGAAAGATGCCTACAGCAAAGCAGACAAAGGTACATTATCTTCTGAAAAAACACATAGCATTTAGGCAGGAATAAAATATGAGCTACTTAGTGAGCTCCTAAGTAGACAGCAAAAGTCTGATTGCGGGTCAGCAAATTGTGGTGATTAAATATTACTATGGTAAAGCTTTAAAGTACATAAACAGTAGAAAAGAACTAACGGGAAATAATTGGTTCAACAGTTATTGTCATTTAAAAAGTGTAGCCCACACATGCAGTGTAAAACTATCTAGCCATACTTAAGAAGGAAATTTTGGGGACAGCATTTGAGGTAGCCCAATCCAAGTTAGCCTCAATCCAGTGATTTAACTTAAGATGACCTTGAAATGATGTACCCTGCCCCTCCCCAGTTTTGGGATTACAGGCATGTGCCCCCACACCAGGCTGAAAAGGAAGGAAATGCAGATATACCCAACATGCATGACCTGTGAAGACTCACATTAAATGGAGTAAGATGAACACAAAATAACAAAATACTACAGGTAAAAAGTCAATCTTATAAAAGTAGAGTGATTGCTGCCAGGCGTTATAAGGAAGAGTAGGAATTTTTTGATTGAGCCCTTAAAAACATTTGGAAACTATGTGCACAGTCATAATCTAATCCTGATAGTTTCATCTCTTACCAGCTTTTGGTTTCACAAGCCCCACAGCAAGAATTGTCTCACTGAGTCCATCAAAATAGGCAAGGTCACCTCTGCTCAAAACAATGAAAGCATGTTTATGTATACATATACATACATATATTAAATCGTATTTACAATGCTCTTTATTAGCTGCATAAATTTAGATATAGAGTAAAAACTGAAAACAGCAAACAAACTAGTGAAGAACTAAGACCCAGACACTAGATCTTTCTAAGGATAAGCTAGAGAAACTTTCCAAACATCTATCCATGCTGCAAGCAATGGCTATTGAACAATACCAATCTCCTGCACGTACAGGAGCAGGAGTGTGGACAGGATCCTCTGGGAAGGAACCCCGAAAACTTAATGGTAAGAACAGAATATGAAAAATTCTCCAGTGTCTAATCTGCATCCTAATGCAGGGAAATGATAAAGGAATTCAGAAACCAATGCTATTGAAGTCATTACATCAACAAATCCTAACTCAGCATAACTGCTGACCTGGAAAATGTCAATTCTTGCCACAATGAAGGTCTACCCACCGAACCCTAGTCAAAGAGGAGGCAGATCCATGTCTTAAGATAATTATTTGTTAAATGAATGAGTATTAGATTTGAATAGAAAAGTGAAAAGGTCATTAAAGCTAAGACTTTTAGAACAAACACAGGTCATTGCTATTACGACTAAAACACTTAAGGAAATGCCTAGTTAAATATAGTTTTAGCTAAGTATTTTTCTACAGAATATAAGTTGTCAAATGGTGTAATTTTAATGAAATAGCATTTTGAATGTATTCATGTGTACATACCTGTTTCTAAAAGGGCATTAGTTATTCAATGCAAGAGTAACAGCTTAACTACACAGGCCTCCTAACTCAATAAGGATATAGATGACTCAAACAGGTTACTGAGTGACCAAAATATGAAGTGGAAGTAACACAAGACTTACCTGTAGAGACAAAGAGAGCTAACCAGATCAATATACTGCTATATTTAAGAAACACTGACTTTGGATTTTATATATACTATATATTTATTTAACTTACATATAAAGTCAAAAATCATGAAACAATCAAACTGTCATTTCAATAATTCCCAGCTTCCTAGCCCATAGAAATGTAAGGAAAAGGAGTCTTTATAAGGGACCAGCACCAGGGCCCATGTGATGGAAAGAGAGAATTGACTCACGCAAGTTATTTTCAGACTGTCAAATATACACTGTGGTACACGCACCCACACACAAAAACAAAGAAATAAAATATAATCAAAAAACAAAAATGCCAAATAACAGCTCAAAATTACCAATGTATAAGCATTTCTACATACAGACTACAAATTGCAATTTATGCCTTACTTCTTGGGCAATCCTTTGGAAGATAGGGATATAACTCAACGAGAGAACACTTGCCTAACATGCATGAGACCACAGGTTTAATCCCCAGGACTTTAAACAAGCAAACCACCTAACAAACAACAAAAAAGGAGCAGTATTTTGGTTGGGGAATGCAGCTCCATAGTAGAGTGCTTGCCATGAGTAGGCTGAGGCAGTACTTAGACCAAGAACATTGTTTGAGAATGGTTACAAATAGAGTCCACATTGTGTGTATGTGTGCCCAGGTATGCTCATGTGTGTACATGTATAGAAGCCAGGGGTTAGTCAATGTTGCCTGTCTTTTTCCATTCTCTACCTTATTTTCTGAGACAATTTCTCTCACTGAACCTGGGGTTCACTAGTTCCACTAGACCAGCTGGCCGTTAAGACCCCAGCATCTCCCTGTCTCTGCCCCTCAAGTACAGGGCTTACAAGCGTACTGTCATGCCTGGCCTTTCTTTGTATGAGTGTTAAGGAGCTGAGCTTGGGCTTGTTTCCTTGCATAGCAAGCACTTTAGTCACTGAACCATCTCCCAAGCCCCCAAGTCCACATTTCAATGCCCCAGATGACTAGCATGCATATTGGGAAGCACTGACCTAAACAAGATAAACAAAAGGTAAAATCAGACAGCTTCTGATGAGAACACTAGCTGTAACAAGCAATAAAGATTACGAGAATTCCAAGCCAGCCTTTGGTACATACCCATCTTCATAGTTCCACATGAATATGTCGCTGTCAATTGTAAGCCAAGCTCTGCTGATAGGGGGGAAAACACCCATCATGCAGTTACACTGCATATCTGAGGAAGCATGAATGTAAGGTGCAAACAGCCCAATTACTGTTTTCTCAATTCGTTCAGTACCTTTTCACTAAAAACCCGTGACTACAAAATGACCTCTTGGCTAGATGTATCTATCACTCGGTGATTCAGCACTTGCCTGGCACCCTTGAGGCTCCTGTCCAGACTCCTTCTCTCTTTTCTCTTTCCTTCTCTTTTTAAATTATTTTATTTTTGTGTGTGTTTGTTTTATCCTGATGTATGTCTGTGTACCATGTGTGTGCCTGGTGCCCACAGAGGCCAGATGAGGGCCTTGGAGACCCTGGAACTAGAGTTAACAGACAGCTGTGAGCCACCAAGTGGGTGCTGGGAATCTAATCTGGGTCCTCTTTACCACTGAATTATTTACGGACTTGAGGCAGCTTAAACTGTCCTGGAAACTGCAATCCTCTTATCTTCACAACTGCTGTGGTTACAAGCATTGTATTACCATGTTAGCCTACTCTCTTCCTTCCTTCCTTCCTTCCTTCCTTCCTTCCTTCCTTCCTTCCTTCCTTCTTCCTTCTTTCCTTCCTTCCTTCCCTCCCATCCTCCCTTTCTTTCTCTCTTGAGACTGGGTCTCATTATGTAGCTGTCTGTCTGTCTATCCTGGAACTCACTAAGGAGACCAGGCTGGCCTTGAGCTCACAAAAATCGCCTTTGTCTGCCACCCAAGCTCTGGGATTAAAGGCGTGCCCCACCATGAATGACCCATGCTTATCTACTCTACAACATGAAGCATACTACCCAGGCACTGTTTTTGAGGTAAGGTTTTATATAGCCCAGGTTGGCTACAAGAGTACCATAATCCTCCTGCCTCAACCTCCTGAGTCTGTGCATTAAAGATATTCGCCAGCACCCAAGACTGAAACTTTTGGGCAAGATGGGTAATGAGGATTGAACAGCTGGGCCTCAGGTAAGCCAGACAAATGCTCTACCACAGAGCTTTGCAGTGGCTCGGCAAACTCATAAATAACTTATAGACATTGTGTAAACATAGAACAGGAGTTATAATAATGAAAGCACTACTCTAATATTTACAAAATAGCTAAATAAAAAACCAATAGGATACGTCCAAACTGTTCAACCAGCTCAGGTGGGAGGGGAACTCTTCTGATAGTGCTGATCTCTGGAAGGCTGGGGACTGACAGCAAACCTGGTCCTTGCAGAGGGTAATCCATATCAGACATTCCAGAAACAGTAGGACAGTCTACAAAAAATAAAATGAAGCATTTATATACAACAGTAAGGTACCACTCATCAACTAGAATAGACAAGCAATTCAAGTCCTCTCCACCCCACCCCAACCCACTCCAGTAGTGCTTATGATGTCTCTGAAATTAAGGAGTTCTGACCTGCTAGAAAGTGGAACTAAGAAATGCCATTGTTAAAAGATGGGACAGTTACTGGTCTCAAGGCTATCAAGATAGAGGATGTGGCTCAGTTAGCACAGTTCTTGCCTAGCTGTAATTCCTAGTTCAGCAAAACTCAGGCATGGTGGCATATGTCTGTATTCCTAGCACTAGGGAGGGGAGGTGAATGAAAGAGGATCAGGAATTCAAGGTTACCCTTGACTACAGTTAGAAACCAGCCGCCGTTACATTAGATCCTGTCCTAAAACCAAAGCAAGGTAGAACCAAGCAATCCATCGTTTTTCCCTTTTGATTTCTCTTCCTCCAGATCAACACGCCACACACAAATAGCACTAACAATGCAATATATTACTGGGAGTTGGTGGGGACATAGACTGTTCTCAATAGAGAATTCTATTTTTCCCCCAAGACAGGGGTTCTCTGTGTAGCTTTTGAAGCCTGTCCTGGCACTTGCTCTGTGGACCAGGCTGACCTGGAACTCACAGAGATCCACCTATATCTGCCTCCCGAGTGCATGAACCACCACTGCCAGGTTCAATAAAGAATTTTTATTGTGATTCCTTCCTCTTGCTCTATGTCTCAAAGCCCAGGGGCAAGAGTGGGATGGTCTGCTTGACTTGTACTTCAGGACCCAATTGACAGCCTAATAATTGAAGGCACGGCACTTATTGGACTCTAGTTTAGAATACACTAGAGCGCACGCCTTTAATCCCAGCACTCGGGAGGCAGAGGCAGGCGGATCTCTGTTGAGTTCGAGGCCATCCTGGTCTACAAAGCGAGTTCCAGGACAGCCTCCAAAGCCACAGAGAAACCCTGTCTCGAAAAAACAAAAAAAAAACAAAAAACAAAAAAACAAACAAAAAAAAAAACACTAGAGCAAGAATGCTAGAAGAGAAAGGGATCAGGCTGGAGAGAGATGGCTCAGAAGTTAAGAGCTGTGGCTGCTCTTCCAGAGGTCCTGAGTTCAATTCCCAGCAACCACATGGTGGCTCACAACCATCCATAATGAGATCTGATGCCCTCTTAAGACCTGCAGGGATACATACAGACAAAACACTGTATACATAATAAATATTAAAAAAAAAAGAGGAAGGGATCAGTGCGAGGAGGAGGTACATATAAACAGAGTACATAATTAAGAGGGGAACTGACATTAAATGCTACTTACCGTGGTCCTATAGTCATGGGTATGCTTCCTGCAATATGGTTCACTCATATAACTGCTCACTCCTCCACTGGGATTTTTTTTTAATTCTTTTTTTTTTTTTTTTTTTTTTTTTTGGTTTTTACGAGACAGGGTTTCTCTGTATTGTTCTGGAGGCTGTTGGTCCAGCCCGGCCTCAAACTCACAGAGACCCTCTGCCTCCCGAGTGCTGGGATTAAAGGCGTGCGCCACCACCGCCCGGCTTTTTTTTTTTTTTTTTAACTCTTAATCATAAAATAGTTTTGTTTTTGTTTTTTTGAGGCAGGCTTTCTCTATGTAACTGTATACCAGGCTGCCCTCCAACACCCAGTGATCTGCCTGTCTCTGCCTCCCCAGTGCTGTAGTTAAAGGTGTGCAACACCACTGCCCAGCATAAAATACAATTTTAATACAATGCACAGATGAAACAAAGTAGCAATATGAGAAGGATGAATAACTTCCGTGAAGATGAGAATGTGAGTGGTCAAGAAAACTCTCAAAGAAATGAAAGACTTTCTTTTTTTGGAGACAGGCTCTCACCGTATAGTTCTGGTCATCCTGGACGCACTATGTAGACCACACTGACCTCAAACTCAAAGGAGATTTTCCTGCCTCTGCCTTCTGAGTGCTGAGGTTAAAGGTGTGTAGCACCATGCCTGAAATAAACTAGAGACTTTCACTAAGAGTTTGGGAAGGACTGATGGTGGTGGCAGGCACCTTTGATCTGAGGCAGAAATCTGAGTTCGAGGCCAGCCTGGTCTACAGAGTGAGTTCTAGGACAGCCAAAGCAACACAGGAAGAATTTGGGAAGAGTATGTTAGGCAGAGAAAAAAAATGCTAGAAGAGAAAGGGATTAGTGTGCGGAGGAAGTATATGTAAACAGAGTACATATTTATGAGTATCTGAAAGCATGACTTTATATCTTGTTTTCAAACTTAAGGAGATCTTAAGATGACTGCGGCTAATAGGCCAAACACCTTCTAAAAGGCAAGCCCAATTGTTAGTAGCTGTCAAGTTCAAAGGCTACCTTTGCTTCTGGTATTTCTCATTAGAAATCTCTCAAAAGATTTTTATAAATTGTTAGACATGTAATGGTCTACTTTACATCAATTATCCTGCTTAAAGTACCTTTTTTGCTCACAAATCTCATTTGTACCTTAACCGTCTCTACTTTTCCCCAACTTTCCTGTCCCAAGAGTCACTTTGTAGCAATTAGTGCAATTCCACAAACCTCTAGCTGGTTACAGTTTTTTAAAGCTAAGGCAAATACTTTCCAGTTATCTCGTTTGTTGACAGATATACTTTGTTCTACCCTCCCTGTCAATCAGCATTCTGACTCCTATTAATTCTTGACTGGTTCGTCCCAGCATTTATAAATATACTAATTATACACATAAGATATGACTCTGGGAGAATATTGTAGATTTCCAAGTTAACTCGTTTGCTTTTCTGATTGCCTCATCACGGATACAAGAAATGAACAAAAATGAAATCTGGTATCTACAATGAACAAAATGTAGACAAGAAAAAAAAAACTGAAACGAATTTGCTGTTCTTCAAAGATGTAGGGAACTGAGCCGTAACCTCTGAATGTCCTCGCAAGCACTAACGTAGAGGTAAGGACTGAGACAAGAGAATCAGACTAGAATCTCGTAGGCGGAGAAACAGGGCGTCAGTGGACAGATCCACTCACTTGGGGCGGACACCATGAGCAGCTCAGAAAGGTCCGGGTACATGCGGTCTTCTTGCAACTGTCGGTCGATGAGCCTCCCCGCATTTTCCAAAGCTTCCTGCAGGGAGGCGGCCGACGACGTGGAGGCCGTCATCATCGATCCCAGCACAGACGATGGCATGTCGACGATCGCGGACACCAGGCTACAGAAATACTCCAAACCCGAGGCAACCCGAGAGAAAAGCCGAGAGAGCCCAAAATCGCTCTCTGGGACGCGCGCGCCAAACGAAAAATCGGGCGCCAGATCATGACGCACTTCCGGCTCGTCCTCCTGGGTCCTGGAAGACGCCGTTTCTGGGGACGGAAAGAGGAAGCAGTTGAGGGGGTTGGACGTTGGAGAAGGAGTGTGGGAGGAGGCTGGAGTTGAGTTTGTAGATTGCCTGGGGAGGGAAGGAGGGAAGGAAGAGGGGAGGGACCGGGAGGAGGGGGGGCGGGCGGGGTAGGAAGGGAAAGGGAGGAGGAACTCCGGGTGCGGAGCGGGCAAGGGGACGCTGGCTGTCGGCCGAGCGGTGGTGACCCCGCGCGAGCTGAACCTTGACCTTGAGCCCCACCCCCAAGTTGGAATTCGGTGACTGCAGCTACTTAGGAGTGCACACATCCGTTACCATAGTGCCCTAATGACTTCTCTTTGTCGTTAGAAATTGATCCCTGGTTCGAGAAACAGGCTCCACGTGAGCCAGAATTTTACAGCATTCCAGACAGTGGGGGGGAAATTCAAATTCTTTAGATTTTCCTGTGTCCGTATCTCTTGTCATTGGCTTTGTGGCCGGTGTTTGTGAGTGTGCTGGAGGTCAGGGAAGTGTGGTGTCTCAAGCTGTTAATATAATACTGCATTAGGAGGCTGAGGGGAGAGGATTGCTGTGAGTTCCAGGCTAGTATGGCCTAGAGTGTAATCCTGTCTCAAACGGGGGTGGGGTGGGGTGAGAGATATTGTGGTAGGTCATGCCTATAATCCCAGAATTTGGGAAGTAGAAGCAGAAGTTGAAGATCACCCTCAGCTATGTCGCAAGTAACCCAATGAAATGTGAGACTCTGTCTAAAAAAAAAAAATGTTGCTTTTGCTGCACGTCCGTCCGTCCGTCCTGTATTGCATTGCGGAGCATCCTTATAACTCACCTGTTGATTCTCAGCTCGGACTACAAGGATTGATACAAAGTAATGTGTGCACTCAATAGACCATCTAGTTCTAGGAAACTGAATGTCTACGGGGCCAGGCTTCATGGCTTCTGCTGGGAATATCAAACTAGTACACTTTTGCCCTTTGAGGTAGTTAATGCAAAGACAAAGTAAAAGCCTCATGATGTCCAAGCACACACCTGTAATTGGAAGCCAGCCTGGGCTATGTAGTGAGACCTGTCTCAGAAACAAAACGATGAAAACAGCCGGGCTGTGGTGGTGCACACCTTTAATCTCAGCACTCGGGAGGCAGAGGCAGGCAAAACTCTGTGAGTTCAAAGCCAGCCTGGTCTACAGAGCGAGTTCCAGGGCAGGCTCCAAAGCCACATAGAACCCCCCCAAAAAAGATGAAAAATACTATGATGATAGGCTTCGTTGTAGAATTTCTAATGGGGAATATATTAATATATATATTTAAGAGGAGGAATGAGAGAGAAGAAAGGCTTTGTTTCCAACAGAAAGAAACTTCAGTAGACAAGGCAACCACCCACCTGCTCAAAGCAGCCAGGGTGCTGCCCCCCCATATGTCTGTCCTATCAATGTCGGTCCCCCCTCCCTCCACCACACACTTTCTGTATGTAGGCCTGGATGTCCAGGAATGTGCTCTGTAGACCAGGCTGGCCTGGTCCAACTTGCAGAGATCCACCTGCCTCTGCCTGCTGAGTGCTGGGATTAAAGGCATGTGCTACCCAACATCACCTGACTTTTTTTTTTTTAAGAGACTAGGTCTCACTAAGTGTTGAGTAGCTCCTAGAGAATTCAAATTTACAATCCCCCTGCCTCAAGGACCAGAATAGCTGTGATTATAAGCATCATCTACACACCCAGTCCAAAAATTTTTAAGTGTGTGTGTGTGTGTGTGTGTGTGTGTGTGTGTGTGTGTAGACAGGGTTCTCTGTGTGACCCTGGTTATCCTGGGACTCATTCTATAGGCTATACTGGCCTCAAACTCAAAAGAGATGTGCCTGTCTCTGTCTCCCAAGTGCTGGGATTAAAGATGTGCGCTACCTCCACACAGCCTTCTTATTTTCTTAATCCTGCTGTACTTAGACTCTCTACTAATTCCTGTCAATTGTATATGTTCTGAGGAAGTTAATCTGCTGAAGGAGAGATACTTTGTGCCCTATGTTTAATTTGAAAAACAAAGATTTATATTTATTTATGTGTCTGTGTGAATGTATGTCATGTGTGTGAATGACCATGGAGGCCAGAATAGGGCATCTGACACCCTGGATCTGGAGTTACAGGAAGATGTTATTAATCCCAAAGATAGAAAGAGAAAGACCACCAACTCAAATCATGATAACCAAATTAATTAAAGCAAGCAATTAAGCTTTTTATTCCTTTACACAGGCTGCCTCCCCTTAAGGCAGGGTTCGAGAGGTCTGCATTGGGTGTGAGAAAAACAAGGCTTTTATAGATCAGGGGTAGGAGGTTTCCAAATGGGGGATTTGGCAGGCATAATAGGTTGGGTCACAGGAACAGAACTTAAGAATAACAAGATAGTCCCTCCTGTAACAAAAGACGTCGTTGCAAGGCCAGCAAAACAAGGTAGTCATAGTCATTAACAAGGTAGTCACATAGCCTTTTGAAATAAAGTTAGGGTTGCAAGATGGTTCTAAACTTTTGAAACAAGACATGATTGTTATTCCTGGAACAGGCATTACAGAACCATTTGTAGTTAAAGTTACAGGTGGGTCATAGCCCAGTCCTTGAAAAACATAGGATTAATCTACCTCTTGACCTATGGTTGGCTTTATTTAATCCTGTTCACAATATTCAAACAGAAAGCTCTTGAATTAAAGATGTGTGCTAGATCTGAGCCACACCACAACTAGAAACAGGTTTTCCCAGAAAATAACACAATCTCAGGGTTCACAGTGTGATCAAATAACCTGCAACACTTGTGAGCTGCCCAGTGTGGGAGCGTGGAAAGCAGACTCAGGTGTTCTGGAAGAGCAGGAAGCACTTTAATCATGGAGCCACCTCTCCATCTCTTTAATCTGAATAATTAATTAATGCAGCATTTATGCATTATGTCTTTAATTTTAAGGCAGATATTTATATTGCCTATAGGATACCAATTCTGTAATAATGTGACTTCCCATCTATTTTACTAAATGCATACCCCAAGATACTGTTCCCTCCTTTGGAAATGTGGCATTAGAGGGGGCACAGAAAGAAAAGCAGGAACTTTGGATGATTACTGGGAGAACTTAGTAATGAGCAGGCCAGAGTACCCTCAAGTGGCTATGGTAAACTGAGATTATCAGTCTTACCCCATTAATGTTTCCAAGGGAATCCTGGAAAATACATTCCTTATTCTCAGTTAAGGAAGCTTTTTTCAGTTCATGTTTTGGCAAATCAATACTTGAGTTGCTCAAAACTGTGTGTTGCCAATTGAATTGATTTTTACCTCCTAAAATAAAAAAATTCTTTTTTTGTTGTTATTTTTTGAGACAGGGTTTCTCTTTGTAACCCTGGCTGTCCTGGAACCTGATTTGTAGACCACTCTAACCTTGAACTCACAGAGATCTATATGTCTCTGCCTCCTGGGTTCTGGGATTAAAGGTGTGTTCCTCCACGACCTGTTCAAATTTCTGAATATTAAAAATTTCCTGGCATTGCCACGCATTGGTGGCACATGCCTTTAATCCCAGCACTGGGGATGCAGAGGCAGGCAGATCTCTGTGAGTTCGAGGCCAGCCAGGTCTACAGAGCTAGTTCCAGGACAGCCTCCAAAACAATACAGAGAAACCCTGTCTCGAAAATAAAAAATAAATAATAAATAAATAAATAAAAATTTCCAGGCCTTACTAATCTACTTATATTCTGACCTCATTACAAAGCAGTTCCACCTTATCTAAAGGACGTGGTCCCATGTTCTCAGAGAAACCTTAGTAGGACCCATCCTAAGATAAACTTTGTTTCCCATATATTTGAAGCCATGATAAACTTTATAAAATAGGCATGGTAAGAGATTAACAACAATAATAAGGTAACACTATCAAAACAGTATATTGCAATTAGGATTTACACTTGGGAGGAAATAAGTAAAATAATTGTTACTTGAACACAAGGACTGTGACACCTTTGTGGCAGTGAGTACTGTGTGCACACACTGGGCAAAATGATGATTCACATTTATGTAGGACAGAGCAGCTTGGTGTGACATTTCATCATGGCTCAGAACAGTGTCCATTCGAAACTTCTAATTGGTTTCTTAAAAATAAAACCTATTTTAGCCAGGCGTTGGTGGCGCACGCCTTTAATCCCAGCACTCGGTAGGCAGAGGCAGGTGGATCTCTGTGAGTTCGAGACCAGCCTGGTCTACAGAGCGAGTTCCAGGACAGCCTCCAAAGCCACAGAGAAACCCTGTCTCGAAAAACCAAAAAAAAAAAAAACAAAAAACAAAACAAAAAACCAAAAACCTATTTTATGTGTATCTGTGTGTCTGAGTGAATGTCTGTGCAGCCCACACTGCAATGCAGTCCCTGAAAGTTCAGAAGAGGTCGTCAGATCTCTGGCAATGGATGGCTGTGAACTGCCATGTGTGTGCTGGGAATTGAATTCAGGTCCACTGGGAGAGAGTAGCCAGTGCTTTTAACTGCCTATCTCTGTCTCTCCAGTCACAAGCTCTTTTGTTTCTGATATTTTCTGTTCAATATTTTGGACAGCATTTGACCCATGGGTAACTAAAATAACAGAAAATGAAACAAGATAAAGATCTATTATACCAAGAAAAAATAAAACATTTGTTATTATTTGTAAACAAGCAGTTGTGTCTCAACATGTTAATTTACTTTCATTTTGTAGATCACAGGTCTAGCCTGGTGACTATTTTTATTTTTATTTACTTTGTGTTTTGTTTACATGTATCTATATGCACCACGATACATGTGCCTAGTGCCCTCAGAGGTCAGAAGAAGGCCGGGTGGTGGTGGAGCATGCCTTTAATCCCAGCACTCGGGAGGTAGAGACAGGCGGATCTCTGTGAGTTTGAGGCTGGGCTGGACCGATAGCCTCCAAAACAATACAGAGAAACCCTGTCTCGTAAAAACAAAAAACAAAACAAAAAAAACAAAAAACAAAAAAAAACCAACCCCCCCCCCCGGAACTGGAGTTAAGGATGTTTTTTTGAGGTACTCTGTGCATGCTGGAAACCTAACCCAGATCTTTTGCAAGGACTAAAATGCTCTTATCAGCTGAGCTATTTCTCCAGACCCGAGGTGGTTGTTCTTAAGTTGACATAAAATAGATGTTTGAGTGATCTCTATCATGTAAATTGAATGATCTAACGTTGTTGGCCTAATATTTCTTCATAGTAACAGTGTCCCCAAAGGTCAAACTCAGCTGCTCTTATTTAAAAACTATGTGTATGCGTGTGAATACAGTGTTTAGCAGATAAAAGTGGTATTTCAATGCCATCTAACAGCCCAATTACTAATTGTTTTCTTTTAGATAACTGTCGTTCTTTGATAAATATCAGAAGTACATTATGCATAATTCTCAATTCACTGACTAAGTGAAGGGAGCTCGCAAAATACTTGGCCTGAGTATTGCCATTTTGAGTTCAGACCCCATTTTGCCTGTAAGGTGAAATAAAGTTCAGGTTCCCAAGCCCTAGAGGAGCTGAGAACTTAACAATGGCTGATCAATCTCCTTTTTCTTAAATTTAAATTAGAAACAAGCTTGCTTCACATGTCAATCCCAGATCTCTCTCCTTCCCTCAACCTTAAACAATGGAAACAGCCTGCTTTGTCCCTTAGTTCTCTAAGACATTATGCATGGTCCTAACAGCAGAAAGAACAAATGAATCTGATTGGTTGGACTGAAAAGCTTACACTCTGTATCTGTTGACAATTATGGAATACACAAGGAAAGTCCCTAACCTTTGACTCTTGATTGGTGAAAAATGTAACTATAACGTGGCAACAATGTTTGTGGTTTTGTACTTATAAATATCACATCTGCCCTTGATTGGGGCTGCCAGAAACAAGGCTCCTGAGTCCTTGTCCTGCAACCCTGGACCAGCCACTCCACCTATGCAGTAATCTATGAAAGACTTTGGAACCCGTAACTGTTGTCTCTCTCCTTCCTCGTGGTACATAATGGACAGAGGTGTTACATAAGTACTAGAAAGACATACTCAGGGGTCAAGACCTCGTTAATGCTTTTTCATTAAAGACATTTTAAAGAGGAAGCGATTCCTTTGTAACAGGCATATGACATAAGCAAACATAGGGTCTACAATAACACTTTGCTGGTCAGTGCCTTGGTTTTTGCTCTGGCTCCTGCTTTACCCACTGTCAAAGTGATGAATTGGAAGACAATTGACCAAAGCAACTCCAGAGAAGCAGGTCAAAACCCAGTTCAAGAGCTAGGGACAGGCTCAGTTGGTAAAGTGCTTGCCAATCAAGCATTAGGACCCAAGTTGAGATCCCCAGGATCCATGCCAGAAGCCGGGCAATCACGTGGAGGCCCGGCAGAAGTATTTCTGGGGCTTACTGGGCTTGGTGACCGACTAGTCTTCAGGAATTAGTGAGCCCCAGGTTCTGTAAGAGATGTTGTGTCAAGTAGTAAGGTTCAGGAATAGAAGACAACTGCCATTGATCTCTGGCCTCCACACATGTGTATGTACATTTGCTTACACTATATATACACCAAAATTCTGATTTGCTATAAATGTTCACATTACACCCATCAGAAACATGACTGGGGCTGGAGACATGGTTAAGAGCACTTACTGCTTTTTCAAAGGACCGAGTTAGATTCCCAGTGTCCACATGGTGACATAACCATCTATAACTCCAGTTCCAGAGGATCTAATACACTCTTCTGTCCTCCACACATACTAGGCATGCATGCAGTCTACAGGCAGATACAAGCGAGACACCCATACATATAAAATTAAAAAAAAGAAGTGTTGGTGGCGAATGCCTTTAATCTCAGCACTAGGGAGGCAGATGCAGGTGGATCTCTGTGAGTTTGAGGCCAGTCTGGTCTACAGAGTGAGTTCTGGGACAGGCTCCAAAGCAATACAGAGAAACCCTGTCTCAAAAAACAAAACACAACAAAAAAGACTCAAAACTATCTGTAACTCCAGTCCTAGGGGATACAAGGTCATCTCTAGCCTTAGGTTACCGGGTACATACATGCACGCAGGCATCATACTCTTATACATAAAAGATCCACAGTTTGAATTGGGATGAGGTCTCGGCGGCACGTTCCCTCCGCTCCGCTAGGGGGCGAGAGTCTGAAAGCCTGTCTTCCCGCGCTGACCTCCGCTCTTGGCGACGCGGACCGGGAGCCGGTACTTCCGGTTTGGCTGGCCCGGAGTGGCGCGCTGCTTGCACCGGTGCTTGTTTAGAGACTGCGGGCTCCGTCAGCCATGGAGCCCTCGGGGTCCAGCGAAGGTGGGTTCGACGCGGCCAGCGGGGGTGGTGGGCCAGGCTGGGGAGCCGGAGCGCCGCGCTGACGGGCTGTTTGTCTTCCCTTCTTGTCCAGTGACAGGTGCAGACGCGGCGGGACCCGACCCTCAGCTGGCGGTCACCATGGGCTTCACAGGGTTCGGTGAGTGACGGCCCCGGGCAGAGCCCATCATGGTTTTGCAGAGGACTTAAGAGCAGAGGGTTAGGAGAGCTGTCACTTTTGACCGGCTCCTTCTGCCGGGCCAAATCCGAATTGCTTCGGTCCCATGTAGTTTGTTGAGAGCAGTTCAGATGACACTCGGGAACCTTGACTGAAAGGGATTACTGTTGCGACCCAGTCTGAGAAAGACATTAATTGGTGGGCATTAAGTAATATTATGGTGGCTGTCGAGTTCCTTCATTTTGGTTAGTCTTTCTGGTCCACTTCAATCTCTCTGTAAACCTTAGATATTATTAGGTGATAAAAGACGTTAAAACATCTAATGTTAAAAACATTAGTGCTAGCAAAATTCGAATGGAAGTTGTTTCGTAATTTCTTTCTTTTTCGGGGCAGGGTTTCTTTGTATTGCTTTGGAGTCTGTCCTGGAACTTGCTCGAACTCACCACAGAGATCCCCGTCTGCCTCTGCCCCCTGGGTGCTGGGATTAAAGGCGTGCGCCACCACTGGCTCCAAAACTCTGATTTGATTTTTTGTAGTATGAGGATTAACAGGGCTTCCTGAATGCGAAACACCTGTTCTGCTGCCGAGCTCCGCAACTATCCCCAAACTCGGTTTATTTTAGTATGCAGAGAGCAGGCTGCACAATAAAATGTGCATCCCTTAAATTTTTTCCCTACACAATTTCAGCTTTTATTTTTTTGTTTTATTGAGGGAGGGAGAGTCTGACTATGTATCCCTGGGTGGCCTGAAATTTGAGAGTCTCCTGCCTCAGCCTCTCACATGCTGGCGTGTAACACCATATCCGTTTCTTGATTCTTATTAGTAATCCTAAAAGAATATGTTGTGAATGTGTGCACATAATGTATGTGTGTGAATGTACTGAATGTATGTGCATGACTTGTGTTCAGGCATGTGGAGGCCACAGGTTGACATCTAGTGTCTTCATCAGTTGTTTCTGCTTAAATTTTTGTGCCAGTGTGTATCACTGGCTAGCCAGGAAGCCCCGGGGATCTTCCATTTGGGGATCTGAACACTGGGCCTCATGCTTCAGTGTCAAGCACTGTACTGACTGAGTCATTTCTCCAGCTTCTAACAAGAGAATTCTCATGAATAACACTATTTTTTGTAACCTATTGAAAAATAGTGTTCTGTTCTACAACTTCACCTCTCATATTTAATGTTTGGTTCTTTGAGAATGTTATACTGTATTTAAGGTAATGTACTAATAGTTACAGGTAGGGGTGTGCGTGTGTGTGTGTGTGTGTGTGTGTGTGTGTGTGTGTGTATGAGTATATATAAAATTTAACTGTTCTTGTAACAAATTGCTACATATTTAGCACTTTAAAACATTACAAATTCTTTGTGGGTTTAGTAAGCATAGGGCCCTAGGTTCCACTCTCCAGATCTAATACATAAAACAACTTATAGATATTTTATGGTAGCTCTGTAAGTTATTAGTTCATGTGAGCTATACCGAGTTCCCTCTTCTAGATATCAAGGTTGAAATTAGTTGTAAATGTGTATAGGCTGTAGTCTGGTAGCTCTGTTAAGGAAGTTGCTTGTATTTCTTGGTAATAGGACTGTAGTATCTTTGCTTTCTGGCTGTCTCTTAGCTCATTAGATTTTTTTGTTTTTTTTGTTTTTTTTTTCGAGACAGGGTTTCTCTGTATTGTTTTGGAGGCTGTCCTGGAATTGGCTTTGTAGACCAGGCTGGCCTCAAACTCACAGAGATCCACCTGCCTCTGCCTCCCGAGTGCTGGGATTAAAGGTCATTAGATTTCTTAGCTCATTAGATTATCTTTAATTCTCATGTTTTTGGTTTTTTGAGGCAGGGTTTCTCTGTGGCTTTGGAGGCTGTCCTGAACCCAGCTCTTGTAGACCATGCTGGTCTGGAACTTACAGAGATCCACCTGCCTCTGCCTCCTGAGTGCTGGGATTAAAGGCATTCGCCACCACCACCTGGCTCGTTGCTAATTTTCTTTAAGTCAGTGATTTTCAATCTGTCGTTTGCAACCCCTCTGGGGGTTGAACAACCCATTCACAGGGATCACATATCTAATAACTTGCATATCAGATGTTTACATTACAATTTATAATAGTAAAATTACAGTTACGAAGTAGCAATGAAATAGTTTTATAGGTGGGGATCACCACATCATGAGGAACAGTATTAAAGGCTCACAGAATTAGGAAGGTTGAGAACCCTGATTCTTTGTCAGGCTTTGGCTCTTTTTTTTTTTTTAAGATTTATTTATTTATTAATACAACATCCTGCTTCCATGTATGTCTGCATGCCAGAAGAGGGAACCAGATCTCATTACAGATGGTTGTGAGCCACCATGTGGTTGCTGGGAATTGAACTCAGGACCTCTGGAAGAGCAGTCAGCGCTGTTAACCTCTGAGCCATCTCTCCAGCCCAGGCTTTGGCTCTTTGAATTCTGACATACCCATTATTAAGGGCTTCTTTGCATAGAATAGGTTAACTAGGATAGTCTGTCGATTTTATTTTCTTAATTTTTACATACACTCATTGGAGAAATGGTCTTATTTATCCCAGGCTCATCTTGAACTTGCTGCATAGATAAGGGTGATCTTGAACTTCTGGTCCCTTTGCCTCCATATTCTGAGTGCTGAGATGATAGGCATGTGTACGTAGCGCTGTGGTTGAAACACTTGGCTTTGTGATACCAGATAAGCACAGTTGTAAGGCATCCCTGAGTCAGGTAGTTTTTCTGTCTGAAGTCTGTATTCTTGTTATATCTGAGGAGTCCCTTTGCCATGTGTTAGGGTATTCTTTTAGATTCTAACAATCAAAGTCTGGATAGTTCTCATTTTCCCTGACAAATCAATGTTGCTTCAAGATGTAGACAGACAACTAGCTAAGTTAGGTAATGATGAGGAAGTTGGCTGGTTAATGTTCGGTAGGTTCACAGTCCTAATTTAAGAATCTACAATTTGTAGTTTTTAAGCATTATGTTAGTTTTCAAAAGTTTTGGATTTTTGCTTACAGTGTTTATGGATACTTGTAATAATCCCAACCCTTGAGAAGCTGAGACATGAAGACTGTGAGTTCGAGGCTAGCCTGTGTTATGAAGCAAGACTATGTCTCTAGAAAAACTGATAGTGAAAAGTTTTTTTTTTTTTTTTTTGAGGCAGGGTTTCTCTGTATTGTTTTGGAGCCTGTCCTGGAACTTGCTCTATAGACCAGACTGGCCTCGAACTCACAGAGATCTGCCTGCCTCTGCCTCCCGAGTACTGTAGTTAAAGGCGTGCACCACCAATGCCCGGCAACAGTGAAAAGTTTTGTATTTTATATTTTGAATTAGGGATGCTAAGCTAGTAATAGCTGTTTATAAATATCCCAAAGTTCAATAAGCAAACAGATTTTGATACTTGAGACACTCTGGTCCCAAGCATTTTGGGTAATGGTTATTAAACTTGTATTATTTTTCTGTTACTGTTTTATCATTATCATGGAAACATGCTGTCAAATAGATAGACTTGAGTGGTTATTATCAGTCAGTAAAACTGGAGTGACTATAGCTGGTTGGTGGTGCCACACGTCTTTAATCCCAGCACTTGGAAGGCAGAGGCAAGTGGATCTCTGTGAGTGCAAGACCAACCTGGTCTACAAGGTGAATTCCAGGATAGCCAGGACTACATAGAGAAACGCTGTCTCGAAAAACCAGAACAAACAAACAAACCCCAAAAAACCTAGAGTTCCTCGAGCCTCTGGTCCGCTCATTGCAAGACAGTCACAGTGATTGTAGAGAGAAGCCTTTTCCTTGCCAGCTGCTTTGCTTTTTCCCCACCAGTCCCTGGGCTCTGCTGCATTGTAGTCCCCAAATAACACACAAGATGCTGTATTAATTATGAAGCTGTTGGCCTTGCTTGTTTCTTACTGGCTAGCTCTGACTTAAGTATTTATCCCATAATTGTTAATCTAAGTATTTCTCTTACTGGAGAAAAGTTCCGGACATCTTATTTCTCTGGCGGGCTACATCGTGACTCCCTGTGTTTCTCCTACCCAGAGTCCTCCTCGATTCCTAGTCCCACCTATCTTGCTTCCTTATTGGCCAACAGTGCTTTATTGACATATACACAGGGCTTCCCCATCAGTGACATTTGTTCTGCTCCTAGGGAAGAAAGCCCGCACATTTGACTTGGAGGCCATGTTTGAGCAAACTCGAAGGACTGCTGTGGAAAGAAGCCGGAAAACACTAGGTAAGAAGCACAGATATTTCCCCCTTCTATTGGCGTAAATGTTATATCAACATACAGTTATGTTGACAGTGATAAGGGAAAAAAACCCCAAGCAAACAAAAAATCCCTCCAAAAAACTTGTTTTTATTTACAGACATCCATCTTTAATCAGAGTTGTTAAGCAATTGTAATTGTTGGTTTCTTTTGAAGCAGAATTTAAAGCATTTATTTTCTCTTTTAAACATGACAAAACTTGTATTTTGCTGGGCGGTGGTATGCATGCCTTTAATGTCAGCACTTGGGAGACAGAGATAAGTGGCTCTCTGTGAGTTTGAGGCCAGCCTGGTCTATAGAGTGAGTTCCAGGATAGCCAGGACTGTCTCAACCAAAACCCAAACCAAAAACTCCAAAAACTTATATTTTGCTTGGATAAAGAAGGTCTACATACCCCACAGAACACATGTAAAAGTGTGTTGTATGGGGGTTGGAGAGATGAATTAGTGTTTAAGAGCACTGGCTGTGTGACTCCAGTCCCAGGGGAGCAGATACTCTCTTAGGGTTTCTATAGATAGTAGGCACATGTGGTTCACAGACATAGATGCACTTAAGATTTTTGTGTATTATGAACAAACAAGAATTCACTATTATTATAGGAAGCAGAATAGCGGTTTCTTTATTATCTCTCCTCCCGCCTCTGTCTGACTTTCATTTCATTTTTTTTCTTTCCTGCTTACAGCGGAACCAGTATTTGGAAGGCTGGGCCAGAATGGCTGTCACCATTGCTTGTTGACCCAGACAGTATAGAACATTGTGACATACTCTGAATGTGGCTGCTGCCGGTGACTCCCTGCTTTAATGAGCTGTAGGAGATACTTACAGAAGCCTTATTTCCAGCCTGGCTTGATAGCAGATGGCTGGCATTTCTAGGGACCACCTCAGGGTCATCAGAGGACATTGGTGCTGTGCTTTCTGTGGATATAACTCAGATCTCTCTTACACTAGAAGAAGGTCTGGAGTCTGGATTTAAATCAGTGCTGTGATAGTACTTGTCATGTTAATTTGTTTCGTCTTATTTGTTTGTTGTCTTCTTTGTTTATAGTTTTGAGACAGGGTCACACTCTGTAATCCTGGGTGACTTGAACTCCTTGTGTAGACCAAGTTGGCCTTGACTTCTGCCAGTGCATCTTCCTCAGGCTCCTGAATGCTGAGATTATAGGAATGAGCCACCAATATCTTGATCCTACTCCAAATTCAATTTTAATGACAGAGGATATACGGGGATCTTACTGTGTTACCCTGGGCGGGCCACGTTATCCTTCCGTCTCAGCTCCTGAGTAGCAGATATTACAGGAGTGTACCACTATGTGCATTAGTTAATTTTGGTTTTAAAATGATGAAAAGTGACTCTGTGATTAAGAACACTAGCTGTTCTTCCAAGGCAACTGGATGGAATTCCCAGCACCTACTTGATGACTCACAACTCTGAACTCTAGTCCTTGGGATATGATGCCCTCTTCTGGCATCTGTGGAGACTGCACATATATGGTACCCAGACATACATGCAAGCAAAATATTCATACATATAAAAATAATAAAATGCTCAAAAATTAAAATGGTGAATTATTTAGCAATAACACTTAATATTTGATTTGTGAACTTGAAATTAATATCTTTGGAAGTAAGCCTTTTATGTGTGATGAAAAAGCAGCTATGTACATACATAGTTTTTTGAGACATGCTCTCACAATTTAGTCTTGGCTATTTTGGAACTTGCCATGTAGACCTGAAACTTAGGGAGATTCTCTGTGTTTGCACTGAATGCTGGGATGAAAGGCATGTGCTGCCATGCCTACTTTTTTCTTTTTTTTTGGTTTTTACGAGACAGGGTTTCTCTGTATTGTTTCTCTGTCGGTCCAGCCCGCCCTCGAACTCACAGAGATCCGCCTGCTTCTGCCTTCCGAGTGCTGGGATTAAAGATGTGCGCCACCACCGCCCGGCTTACTTTTTTTTTTTAAGACAATGTCTTAACTGTATAATCTGAAACTTGGTATGTAGGCTAGACTGACTTCTAATTCACAGAAATCCACTACCTCTACCTCCCAAGTGCTGGAATTACAGGCATATGACACCGTGCCTGAGTGCTATTACTATTACTTTTTAAACTTTGTCATGAGAAATTTTAAAACCACAAGTATTACTGTTTATATAAATTACTATAATTATTCATGGCAAGTTGTTTTTGCTTTCTTTTTTCTGAGACAGGGTTTCTCTGTAGCTTTGGAGGCTCTTCTGCAACTTGATCTGTAGACCAGGCTAGCCTTGAACTCACATTGACCTGCCTGCCTCTGCTTCCTGATTGCAGGGATTAAAGGCATGAGTCAACACTGCCTGACTGGCTAGTGTTATTTCTATTTGCTTTTCCTCTCTGAGTATTTTGAGCTAAATCTTAACTGTGTTGTGTCATCAATAAATATCCTAGTATGTGTCCTACCCCTCCTCCATTGCCTGCACACCACTCCTCATGCAGTTGATTGAACCAGTTCCTAGCATATGGTTAGGCAAGTGCTCCACCAGTGGCGGACATCCTTGTTCATGGTTTTTGTGACAGTCTTAAGTCTAAGTCTCTCAACTGTCTTACTTTAGGGGGATGCACCACCATGTCTAAGAGTATATTTGTATCTATCTACATGTAAAGCTAGACATGGCAACATGCATCTCTAATCCTATTGCTCTTACAGTGAGATCACATGGAGACAGGAGAACCTTTGGAATTCATGGGCCAACTAGTCTGATGTACTTACTCAGTGGCAAAAGAAAAGCTCTCTACTTGACAATAAGGTATAGGGCAATAATAACACCTGAAGTTGGTCCCCGATCTGGCGGGGGGGGGGCAGGAAAAAAAGAAAAACACAACTCAGTATCTTCTAAAAGGATGAACAACCTTTCCTACTTAATACTTGTAGTAGTACCACTAAGTGTGAGAGTTTCTCATTGTAAAGCAAATAGGTGATCTGTTGGCCCAACTGAGCATCTAGCAATTTAGTTCAGTTTTGATGTCATCTACCTAGAGAAGCCACAGGATTTCCTCAATTTTGGATGTTAATCATTGGTCTGCAATGTGATCTTGTATCTGATCCCTTGGGAAACAATTATGCAGACTGGTTTCCATAACTCCAGGGTTCCATGCTTTCTATGGTGTTCCATACTTTTTCTGTTTAAACTCTCCCCCTCTCTCCCATATTCAGCAGGTCTAGATATACCAGATCCAGTACTTTTCAGAAGTTTTTAGAGGATGAATCCCTGTCCACTGCACTTACTTTTCTACAGTAGTGGGGCTGCTAGGGACCCTCCCTAACTCCAGTAAGGTAAATGTTGGTGTGGCCAAAGGGTTCCTAGTAAATAACAAAAGACAGTTCCTATCTGTATAACATCTATCATCTATCTATCCATCCACTTTTTTATTTTCATGTATCCCAGGATGGCCTGGAAACTATATAGAGCCTTGACCCTACTGTCTCTGTTCATTTGCTGGCATTACAGAGTTACACCAATAATGCATGTTTTATGTGGTATTGGGGGTGGAGCCTAAGGCTTTGTGAAAGCTTCGTCTATATCGCCAGCCCAGATACTGCTTTAATCATCAAATCCTTCTTATTTGGAGATGGTTTTAAATAGCCCAGCCTGTTAGAGCTTGGCATTTCAAGTTGGAGAACCTAAGGTTAAAAAACAGGTCCACATTCCATTTGAAAACTGGATAGGATTTCAGATTTTTTGACCCTGTTAGGTGGGTATGATATCTTCAGTAATTTCTTAGGTAGGCTAAACGTTGGACATAGTACCTTATAAAGGACTGCTTATCTATCCCTTTTAATTTCTGTAAGTTTTTTTTCTAAAGCATGTATCACACTCTTAATGGGTTTTGAGGGATTATAAGGTTTGAGTATTAAAAAATAGTTTGTGGGCCGGGTGGTGGTGGCGCATGCCTTTAATCCCAGCACTCGGGAGGCAGAGGCAGGTGGATCTCTGTGAGTTCAAGGCCAGCCTGGTCTGCAAATTGAGTTCCAGGACAGGCTCCCAAGCTACAGAGAAACCCTGTCTTGAAAAATAAACAAAAACAAAAAAGAAAAAAAGTTTCTGGATAAATTCAATGTATGGAACTTTGTTGACCCAGTTTCACATTCTTGACTTTGTGGCTTCTGCTGATCTGACGATGCGAATCTTTATTTAACAATTTGCTGAAGAAGTAAACCAGGGTTCTACTTAGCTTTACTATTGTTTGGGATATTTATTTGTATACAGAAACAATCACAGACTGTGGGAAATTATTCATTCTTAGAGTTGTAAGAGATTATTTTTGTGTTTTCCCAACCTTGGTCATTAAATTATATTCAGATTATACAATTAAAGCTGATATAAAAGTTCACCGATTTCTAAAAATATATTTGTGTGTGTATGTGTGTGTGTCTGTAGGCGGGTGGAGGGGTTCGGGATGATTTGCAGGAGTTGTTTCTCCCAGTCATGTAGGATGCAGGGCTTGAGCTTGGGTCAACAGGCGTGGCAGCAGGTGCTTTTATACACAGTTAACTTGCTGGCCCTAACTCTTCTCTAAAAATGGACAAATTGTAATATGCATCATGATTCTATACTGAAGTTGTTCCCTTTGTTACTGAAATCATACTTAAGGGAATAAGTCAAACTTAGTGTGTGACTGAGGATGGCCTTGAATTTCTGATCATTCTGCCTCACTTCCCGTATCCTGTGATTTACAGATGTGTCACCATTCCTGGCTTTGAATATGATTTCAATGGGTGTTTAAAGTCTGAAAAGAGAAAACACTGAAGGAAAATTTAGAAACTAAGACTTGTTTTTAAACCTCATTTTTTTTCCCCCTAGTTAAATCTTACATCTTACACTGACCTAGATTATATCTTTTCCTGGAATTATTTTATACCTGTGTTCCATTAGTACTTTAGAAAATATTCAGCTTAATATTTTCTATATTTTGAGGCTAAACCTCTTTATTTTTGTTTGCTTTCATAATTAGAGTACCCAGCTTGATCTGTAGTAGCTATATTGCCAATATTTAATGTGATTAATATAGTTTAAATGGCAACATCTAATTTTGTTTTCTTAGTATTTTGTTATTAAATAGGTTAAAGTTAAGACTTAGTCTTCAGGACATGGTAGGCTAGTGAGTTGGTACAAATAAACAAGTAAAACATTTCACATTTAATTCCTATGGGTAAATTACATTAGAAATTATTCAGATTCATATTTTTAGTAATTTTGTTGTCTTGGCTTTTGTTTTTGTTTTTATTTTGAGAAAATGTCTCTAGCTGAGGCTTACCTGGAAATCAATGTGTGTGTAGCTGAAGCCTGCCTCAGATTTATAACAATCCTTCTCCTGTCTGCTGAGCAGTCAGATACCAAGCATGAGCCACAGTGCCTGGCTTGCCTTGATACTTACTGTCTTCCTTTCTACAGTGGTTCTGAGTGGTTGACTGAAGTTTTTAGGTGCTAAATTTCGTTCATTTGACTCTTATTTAGATTAGTACAGATTAGCTGTAAATAATTAGGCTGTCCATTTAAAGTTGCATAAGATATGATGTGCTTTTACAGAAATGGTCATCTAAAATTGATATCAAGACCCCTGGGAGGGAAAATGTGTGAGGAGTAGGCCTGCTTTTGTAAGGGCAAGGCATATTTAGAGTTTTCACTGTACTTGTTTCTGTATTGGGTAAAAATGCTAGGGCATTTCAAGTCTGTGGAATTCTGTGTAGCTTAGGTTTCTCATCAGCCCATAGTGAAAACACTAACTTTTTTTTCTTTTACTCTGCAGTTTCTTCCTTGAACCCCAATTTTTCCCCCTTTGATCTAATAAAGCAATAGATGAACACAAAACATCCTTCAATTGAAATGTTGAAGTTTTGATAGTAAAAACAAAAGTTAATTCTTTTTTGTTTGTTTCTTGAAGTGGGGTCTCACTATATAATTTTTCTGGCCTGGAACTCATTCTCACTTTATAGACTAGACTGGGCTTGGACTCAGGGATCCTGCCTCTTGAGAATTGGGATTAAAGGCATGCACCACCATGCTTGCCAAAAGTTGGGGAAAATATCTAATGTTTCACTAGAATGAGACAAGTAGTTTGAAGTACTTATTACTGTAAAGAAATTCTGGACACCAGGCATTGGTGATGCACACCTTTAATCGCAGCACTCAGGAGGCAGAGGCAGGCAGATCTCTGTGAGTTCAAGGCCAGCCTGATGTACAGAGAGAGTTCCAGGACAAGTTCCAAGGCTACACAGAGAAATTCTGGTAGTGGGTGGGTCTGCTGTACAAGCAAGTGGTGAGGGTTGATAGACCTTGGAAGAGAAGCACGCTTACTATGATACAAGGTAGCGGATGATTGTTGGTTAGTCTTACAGCCACTAGAAGTCTAATCACATCAAGGAAGGGTCCAGTCTTGGTTGGGCCCAGACCTCATTTTGTTGTTGAGAAAACTAATGTTCCAATTCAGTAGGCAAGTTAGTTTATGTGTTGGGGTTTTCAGCTGGAAAGCAGGATAATAGTTCATGTCAGAAGTTGTTACAAAGATTAATTTGTAGGGAAGTTTTAAAAGCACCTTGCACTTAGTGGGTGGTGACTTGTTTGTGCTAAGATAAGGCTGATGGCAACATGCTTTTGATTCCTTGCAGAGACATCATAGAAGACCCAATTAAGAATGACTCATGTAAGAAACATTTAGTATCTCTTAGGGCAAGAATTTCTAAGTCCTGACATGAAAGCTGTGAAGTTTTCCTCCCTTTTTCTGCTTAGCCAGCTTTAGAGTGTTGGTTGTCTTGAATGAATGTCTTCATGACCCCTAATTGTCAGAATTTGAATTGTCAAACACAGATAAGCACACGATAGTCACCGGTGGAGAACTGTTCTGAATACTTGTTTGGGAATAAAAAATGTATACCTAGTATATGTAATATTGTATAGTAAGTAACTTCCAAAAATGGCCATTGAAAGAGCAACATATTTTAACGTGAAATGGAGCTCTGCCTTCCCTGGGCAGGGGAGGGACCCAGCATGACCAGAAGCACAATGTTGCCCTCTACCTGCAGAAAAAAGAATAACTTCTTTACCATGGAATGATTTCTTCTGCCTTTCTATCTGTCCTGATTAGGGACAGAATATACCTTAAAACCTGGGAGAGAATCAGAGTGTGGAGAACAGATGTCCCCAACTGTTAGCAGGTGTCAAGATTGGCAAAGAACATGTGAGGCTAGGAACAAAGCTGCTTTGCTCATTAAACTGATGGCAAGCTTCCATTCTTTATGTTGTCCAGGCACCTTCAGCATCAGAATATCAGCTCATGGCCACATTGGTTCAGTGGAGAGCACAGAAAAACCACCATTTTCTTGCCTCTTCCTGGAGGGTTCTTACTTTCTGTGTTTAACATGAAACACTAGTTTCTTCTAAATACTTGGCTGGGTACGTCTTTATTCCTTGTCTTCTATTAACCAGCAACAAAGACTCCAAAGAGTGCCGGGTGGTGGTGGTGCACACCTTGAATCCCAGCACTCAGGAGGCAGAGACAGGAGTGTCTCTGTGAGTTTGAGGCCAGCCTGGTCTACAGAGTGAGTTCTAGGACAAGCTCCAAGGCTACAGAGAAACCCTGTCCCATAAAACAAAACAAAACAACAACAATAGCAACAAAAACCCCAAAGCAAAACAAAACAAAAATCTCCGAGGAATATAATACTCTTTTCTTTTTTTGTTGTTTTGAGATAGGGTTTCAGTTTGTAGCACAGGCTGACCTTGAGCTCTTGGCAATCCCCCTTCTTCTGTCTCCCAGGCTCTGGGGTTATAACTATAGGCAACAACTCTCAGCTTTATTGCTTAAAGAGGAAATAAAAAGCTAGATTATTGGGATGATAGCAAGTGAAACTATTCTTATAATTCTCTTGCTATGTATGTGCCCTTCCCAGTTGCCAAGTGAGATTAGCAGGAGAAAAATTCTTTTGGATAACTTTTCTGTGTCTAAAAACCAACCAACCAACCCCTAGAGACTTATTGTAGTTGAACATTTCTCATGAGTTTGGTGGTCTGGTAAAAGGTCCAGTATAGGGAATTCAGAAATGAGTGAGTGCTGCTTCCAGCCTAAAACACTGAGAAGGAGTTATTCAGCATTTCTGAATATGTTTTCCATCCCTGTCTATCTTTTTACATAGTGCATTTGTGTCTCACAAATATTTGCTTAGTGTATCTATTTTCTTCATCACTATTCACAGTAGTATGGAATACTACCGTATTGTTTAATCAATATGAATGAAAAGAAAAAAAAGATTTGTTCTAATAGTCAATTGATAATTTTCTCCTCTTGACTATAGTATAGTTGCTTATCACTATTTTTATTGTCTGTATTTTATACTATATTGAGAGGCTGTATATAATAATTTTGTTCAGTTCTTTTCTCACTGTTGGTCATTTTAAGTTGAGAATTTCTATTGTATAAAGTTATGATAAAATACAGCATAACATTTATCATCTTAAACCTTTTTTCTTGATTTGATATTGGATCTTATTGGGTAGTTCAGGCTGACCTTGAACTTCTAGTCCTGCTTCTGTCTCAGGAGTATTGGGAGTACAGGTGTACATCACCATACCTGTCCAGTTTATCCATTAAAAAAACAAAACAAAACTGGTGTGTCTATGTTGTAATGTTGTATGTGTGTGTGTGTGCACATGGAGGCTAGAAGATGAAATTGGATGTCTTCATCAATCTCTACTTTATTTATTATTATTATTATTACTATTACTAAATACAGGATCTCTTTTTAGCCTTGGCTGTGCTGGTACATGCTATATAGACAAGGATGACCTGGAACTCACAGAGATTCAGGTATCTCTGCCTGCCAAAGGCTGGGATAAAGGTGTGTGGCACCACATACAACTCCTTTCAATGAGCCTCTGTCTCTGAATTGGAGCTGACTGGTTCAGGAATGCTGGGTCAGCAAGCTCTAGGGATCAGCAAGTCTCCACTTCCTCACCACTGGTACTATAGACACACTCAGGTGAGTTCAGTGTTAAAAAACATGGGTGCTGCTGGAGAGACGGCTCAGTGGTTAAGAACACTGGCTGCTCTGCCAGAGGACACTGGTTCGATTCCCAGCACCCAGCTGGCAGCTCACAACTGTCTGTAACTCCGGTTCCAGGGGACCTGATACCTTCACATCAATGAACATAAAAGAAATAAATAAAAACATGGGTGCTAGGGATCTACATTCAGAGCCTCACACTTGTATGGCAAGCATTTTAGTGACTGAGGCATCTTTCCAGTGTCTTAACTATTAATACTTTGTTTTTTGTTTTATCAAGACAGGGTTTCTCTGCATAGTCCTGGCTATCCTATAACTCACTCTGTAGATCAGGCTGGCCTTGAACTCAGAGATCCTCCTGACTCTTCCTAGTGCTGGGGTTAAATGTGTGTGCCACCAGCTCTGTTAAAGCCTTTAAAACCACATCCATCCGCCATCATGTGTGTGTTTAGGGGGCAGTAGATAAAGGCCATTGCACAACGGTCAGAGGACAGCATGCAGGAGTTGGGTATTGGGATTGAACTGAGGTTGTCAGGTTTGGCAGCAAGCATCTTTACCTGCTGAGTCATCTGTTCGCATTTTTAAGTGTATAGCTGTAGCCACAGTCCATCTCTGTAACTCTATCCATCCTGTAAAACTGAAACTTTATGTCACTAAATAATAAGTCTTTATTTTTCTTCAGCTATTGGCAACTCTGTTTTCTGTTTGATTTTTGACTGTTGTAGTTTATTTTGTACATCATATGCTAACAAATCAGTGTATTCAGATTTATCTTTTTTTAAATTTTCCAGTTTAAATTTAGATAAGAAACAAGGTTGCTTCACAAGTCAGTTCCAGGTCCCTCTCCCTTTCCCTCCCCTCCTCCCGTGCCTCCCCCCCCCCGTTATCCCCTCATTCCCCCAGGGAGGGTGAGGCCCTCCATGGGGGTGTCCATAGGTCTGTCATTTCATATAGGGCAGGGCCTAGACCCTTCCCCAAGAGTTCAGGGTGAGAGTGCACCTCACATTGTTCTATGGGAGTCCAAAGTCCGTGTGTATACTTGGGATGGGTACTGATCTGCTGCCCAAGGCTCAATAGATTACCTAGGCCTCCTCACTGACACCCAGATTCAGGGGGTCTTGATCAGTCCCATGCTGGATTCCCAGGCTGATGCCTGGGATTCAAGAGTTAACCTTTGTCTGGTCAGCTGTTTCTGGGGGTTAAACCAGCCCTGTCTTAATCCCTTTGATCATCAGTCCTCCCTCTCTGTTACTGGCTTTCTTGAGTTCAGCTCAGTACTTAACCAAAGGAGTCTGCCTGTTCTTCGATCAGCCACTGAATGAAGTTTCTGTTTCCCAGACTCTCTGGCCATAGGATTGTAGGCTGGCACTCCCCAGATCTATGTCTAAAATCCATATATGAGAGAGTACATGCCATGTTTCTCTTTTTGTGACTGGGTTACCTCACTCAGGATGGTTTCTTCTAGTGTCATCCATTTGCCTGCGAATCTCATGATTCCATTACTTTTTTCTGTTGAATAGTACTCCATTGTGTAGATGTACCACATTTTCTCTATCCACTCTTCGGTTGAGAGACATCTAGGTTGCTTCCAAGTTTTGGCTATTACAAAAAAAAGATTTAGTTATTTATTATGTGCCCTGTCTGCATGTATGCTTGCATACCAAAAGAAGGTACCAGATCTCATTACAGATGGTTGTGAGCCACCATGTGGTTGCTGGGAATTGAACTCAGGACCTCTGGAAGAGCAACCAGTGCTCTTAACTTCTGAGCCATCTCTCTAGTACAGTATTTATCTTTTTTGTGGATGGTTTATTTCACTTAGAATAGACTCCTTGACATTCATTCATTGCAGAATACCCTTTCTTTTTAAGACTGAATTATAATAATCTATTGTATGGATATATATGGCATTTTTCTTATCCATTCATCTGTAGATGAACAGTTTCCTCCACTATTTTAGATTAGTATAATGCTGCTATGATTTTGGGTGATCAACTACCTCTGAAAAACCCTGTTTTCAAAGCCAAGCAGGATGGCACATACTGTAATACTAGCACTCAAGAGGCAGAGGCAGGGAGATAATGCTGGTAGTTGGAGATCAGCTGGTCTACACAGCACACTTCAGGCCAACCAGGACTGCATAGTTAGATCTTGTCTCAAAAGTATCAAAACCAAAAGAAACAACAAAATACTCCTGGGCTCTCTTTTCAGTTTCCTACACCTAGAAGTAGGATTGCTATGTCACATTGTAACTCTGTTTAACTTTTCTCATGATGGCTTTACCATAGGTTATTTAGTTTTTGCTGCTATTGATAATGTGGTCACTTTTTTAAAAAAGTATTTTCTATTTTTTTTTTTTTGATTTTTTTTGAGACAGGGTTTCTCTGTGGTTTTGGAGGCTGTCCTGACTCCCTTGGTAGTCCAGGCTGGTCTCGAAGTCACAGAGATCCACCTGCCTCTGCCTCCCGAGTGCTGGGATTAAAGGCGTGCGCCACCAACGCCCGGCTTCTATTGTTTTTAATTGTGTGTGTGGATATGTTCTTGTGAGTGCAGCTCTCTTGTAGGCTAGATACATCAGATACCCTGGAGCTGGAATTACAGTTATGTGTTGCTTGATGTGACTGCTGGGAACCTGTGTTCTTTGCAAGGGGTCTCACTATGGAGCCCTGGCTAGAGTTCTCCTTCTGTAGACCAGGCTTGCCTCAAACACACAGAGATCCCCCTTCTTCCTTCTCCCTAGCTTTGGGGTTAAAGGTGTGTGCAGCCACACCCTCCTTTATTTTTGTGCCATCTTTCCATTTACGCCTCATGGAACCCAGACTGGTGACCCTGAACTCCTGCATCTCCCTCTCAGGTATTGTGACTACAGGTGCGTGCCATTACACCTGGTTCATGCTGTACTGGGGATGGGAACCAGGCCTTCCAGCCTGCTGTGTAGCACTCTGCCAACTGAATTGCTTCTTAGCACCTCTGCTCACAGTTTCTTTTACTTAATTTTCAGCCTAACACTGATAAATTCCAAAGTCTAACTGTTGGAAATTATTTCTACTTTTAATCTTCAGAAGCAAGAGAAAAAGAGGAAGAAATGAACAGAGAGAAAGAATTAAGAAAACAAATTGAAGATGTTGAACCAACACCATCAAGCTCTAGTGCAATCAGAGAGCAGTCAAAATCATCATCCAGGTGCCTGAGTTTCTCCAAAGACTTCTCCTAAATTCTCATTTTGTAGATGTTCTTAATCTAATGTAGGCAAAAGATATTTACTTATTTATACTATTTCTCCATATTAGACAGTTGTGTACTCCTATCCTAGACTGTGAAAATACCGAAAGTTGCTGGGCGTTGGTGGCTCACACCTTTAATCCCAGCACTCAGGAGGTAGAGGCAGTCGTATCTCTGTGAGTTCGAGGCCAGCCTGGTCTACAGTGTGAGTTCCGGGACATCCTCTAAAGCTACACAGGGAAACCCTGTCTTGAAAAGCCAAAAAAAAAAAAAAAAAAAAAAAAAAAAGCCAAGAGTAAGCTTTGGAATCTAGGAAGTGTAAAAAAGCAACAATAATCTCTAACTTTACATCATAATCTAAAAGAAAAAAAACATACCCCTTTGAATAACTATTTGCCTTTATAGAATTTTAGGAGAAAAAAATGATACAAATATACTTGTTCTATGTATTTTGTTTAAACAGAAGCCTATTTGCCATTTTAAAGTTTAGTTCTGACTCATCTTTGTGATTACATTGTAGAGTCAAGTATGATTTCAAGATTTTATACTAAGGATGTTCTGGCATTTATGATTTGGTGATCATTTTCATTTTCTTCACATTGAGGATAGGTTCGTTGTTTTTGAGATGAGGCTTTTCTGTGTTTCTAGTATCCAAAGTAGCTGGGATTGACAGTGTGTGCCATTTCCAGCACTATTTTTTAGTGCAGTTTTGGGAAGGATATACTTGAGAACAAATAAGAGCTGTACAGTGTCCCCAGCTCTTGGTTTTTGACATAGGGTCTCAAGTTGGCCAGCTACTCAGGCTAACCAAGAACTTCTGGTCTTTCTGCTTCTTCTTCCTGAGGATATTATAGACATGTGCTGTCAATGCCTAGCAATACATATAGTGGTTAATTGCTACTTACAGTTGGAATTCATTTCTGATCATTCTTCTGTATTCCTGTTTAATTGAGAAATACACACACGTATACACACACACACACACACACACAGACACACACAATATCTTGTTTTTGTTACTTACTTTTATTTACTTATGAATTTATTTACTTTTGAGACACAGGCTTGCTCTGTAACTATCAATGATCTGGAACTCACAATAATCCTCCTGCCTTCATCTCTTGGAGCCTTAGGATTGCAGATTTGTACCACCATGCCTGACCATTAATATATTACACACACACACACACACACACACACACACACACACACACACACACACTTATTATTGTTGTTGAGACAGGGTCTTGCTAGGCATTGTGTAGACCAGACTGGCATTACTGTCACAGAGATCTGCTTGCTTCTACCTCTTTGAGTGCTGGGTTTAAATGTGTACCTCACCCCACTCAGTTTTTATGTTTTCTTAAATAACTATCAGATTATTATTATTTTGCCTTTGTAGTGTGTTGGGAGTCAGTATCACATACCATGTAATAGTTTTTAAAAATCTGGGATGTTATTTAAATTTAGTTTTCAAAAAGATAATCACTTATTATTTCCACATTTATTGGCTTTAAAGAAATGGTGTGGGCCAGGTGCGGTGGTGCATACCTTTAATCTCAGCACTTGGAAAGAAGAAGTAGGTGGAACTTTGTGAGTTCGAGGACTATGGAGTAAGACCGTGTTTCAAAAACAAAAACAAACAAAAACAAACACAAAAGTTATGTGAACCTGCCATGGTGGTACATGTAATCTTAGCTTGTATGAAGTGAAGGTGGGAAGATTAGGAGCTCAAGGGCTGTATGAGATCCTTCTCAGTCAAAAACCCAAAGCAAAATGATAACAAGAAGAAGAAGCATCTTATGAATATAAGTTGTCACTCAACAATCATGGACATGAAAGACAGGTAACATTGAACCAATAGATTGTCACTTCAGTTAGGAGAGAAATGTCATGTACTTGCCATCTGATTTGTAAGGTAGAAGCTGGTTGGTCATTTGCCTTGACTTTTAAGAGATTCACAGTAAAAGTAGTGAATTTTCTTTACGAATTTACTTCCTAAATTAAAATTGGATTTTAGATATCATTTAATGTTCAGTTACAAATGTCTTGTAAACAAGTCTGCTGGGAAAACAGAGCAGGGGACTTGACTCTTGGCTGTCTTCCTACCCAGTATGGACTGTTTTTCAGTCTCCAGTTCCTGTTTTGGCACCACACTGAACCAAGGGATACTTTAAACTTGGGATGTATTTTGCTTTCTATCAGAGACATTTTTGAACATAATTTCATGGACTTTGTTTTTCAGAATACTGAAAATATGTTAAATTAAAAAAATTTGGCTTGGGAATATTAGAAGTAAAAAGCCAGAAATGGAATTAGGAGCTAACACATTCCATCCAGATTTTATGAACATATTAGACTTACATAATGAACCATGAAATCAACATGGATCAGCATAGTTCCCAGTTTAATGCTTACTTTTGAACTAGTTAACACAGTTAACTTAGCATAGTTGCTAAGGATCAACATTTTATTTTAATGTTCTCAATGGCCAGATCATTTTGCATTAAAAAGTCTGTGACTTCTCATGTAACTGGAAAATTGAGCTTTAGGACAGTGTACATAACTGAGTATAAAGTTATTCAGCTGTTATTTATTATTTATTGAACTTCCCCTGTGGGTAAACACTCTTAGGCAGTGTGGCTTATTGCTAGCAAGTCAGCTCTTTTCTCACTATGTTCTTATTGGAGCAGGAGCACTAAGTAGATAACAGTCGTGAACAACCAAATAGCTGGTGAAACGTGATAATTCAGCATCATGTAATGAAGATGAACAAAATAAAGTAGTTAGGTTAATGGTGACTGGAAGAAAGGTGTGCCCTGAAGCCTCTGAGGAGGTGACAAGCCATAGAACAAGCAACGGATAGAGTGGTCAACAGAGCAAAGACCCTCATTGTGAGCTTGTCTTACCCTGTCTAGTTAGAAGGAAGGTGGTGCTGCTGTCATTGGAGAGTTGACATGTATGTTAGACTGTATTCCCTACAATGTTAAACCTAGATGAAAACTAAAGTCCCATTTTCCTTCAAGTAGCTATCGAGTGGCTTCTGTGTATCAAACACCATTGAATTGCCAGATGAAGAGCAATGGACAAGATAGAAAAGTCTGCTTTCATGGAATTTCCTAGAGGGAGAAGTCGGTGTTACTTTATCTTATGAGATTTTGGAAAGATTGACATAATTGGGGTTGCTCACTCTTTGGGGTGAAATAGAAGTGTATTGGATGGGTTGTGGCCTTCAGAATGCCTGTAGATATTTGATGAAGACCTTAGTGAGACTGTGGAAGAGTTGAAAAAAACACATGGGCTGGGAATTAGTACGATAAGGCCCAGAGCAAGGCGTTTTTAGACTCTAAGAAGGCTGTATTTGGTGCTTTAACAATGTGTAACTCTTGGATTAGCACTGGAAAATATTTTGTGTTTTAGAATTTGTGCTCCAAAGTTCTACAATAATGCTAATTTCCTCACATAGATGGCTTTGTTTGCTCCTTTGGTGACAGTGATTGGATTAGGTACAGTTAACAGAGGCATTGGTTTTGTCAGTGATTTTCATTAGTTTTTATAGTTTTCTTCTGAATTCTGCTGTTCTTCTGTCTCTTTATGGGTGATAATGACTTTATGAAGCTCCAAGAGATAGTGCTTGAGTAAGATAACTAGATGAAAGTCTTTTTGTTTATTTCTTTGTTTTTCAAATACAGAGTCTTACTCTGAAACTCTGACTGGCCTACAACTCTCTAGGTAGACTAGGCTGACCTTAAACTCAGAGATCTATCTTTGCTTTTTGAGTGCTGGGATTAAAGATGTGAATGACCATGCCAGGCAAGATAAAGTAATATTTGAATACTACATTTATTCACTTAATGTTTGAACTGCAAATGTGAAAGAACTTGAAAAACTTGTCCACTATAAGGAGAGATAGGATTTCCTGAGAACTTAGTGCTGTCTCTAGAGATACCCTGGAGAGGCAAAGGGTCTGTAGCAGAAGCAAAGAGTATCTGTTTCTGTGTTTTCAGGGACACAAGCAGCAGTGACAGTGAAGACAGTTCTGATTCATCTGATGATGAGTTAATTGGCCCTCCTTTACCCCCTAAAACGGTAGGAGAATCAGTTAACACTGTGGATGAAGATATCCTTGGTCCTTTACCTGCACCCCTTGGTGAAGAAGGAGATGAAGATGATGATGATGACATACAGGATGAAGGAGAAGAGGAAGTAAGTACTCAGAGGGGTTACATCTTTAAAGTAGTAGAGAGAAGAGTTTCCTGCAAAATTGCCAATCATGAGTGGGATAGCCACCACATAGGGATTCTGAAAATCAGAGCTGAGCTCCAGCCCCAGGAGCATGTAGTGGAAAGGACAGGACTGACTCTGAAAGCTGCCCTCTGACCTCTACATGCACAGAAACATACAACACATAAAATAAATGGATGTAATAAGGTAGTTTTTAAAAGTAGATTTGTCTTTAGTTAGTTTTAAATTTATTTCATTTTGTGGTGTTAGAGATTGAACCCAGGGTCTTTTGTATGCTAAGCAAGCCTTCTACCACTGATCTAGGTCCCCAGCCCTTAGGTGATTTTATTACTGTTTCCAAGTTCTCTTCAGAAAATACATCATCTTTTTTACCCGTGTCATTCACAGCATAATTCTCCTGATGGTGATTCCAATAAAAGGCACAAAGAGAGAAAATTTTGGTAAATAGGTATTATAGGATAAGATGACAAACCTAAATACAAATGTATCAATAGTCACAGTAGATGCAAACATACTAAACTTGACATGTATAACCCCCAAGTTCTCAGAATTACCAAAGTGATCATATTATGCTATTGGTAGTGTATGTAAAATATGATTACACTGAAAGGCTAAAAGTAAGATAAAGAATATAGCAGAAACATACTAAGCAAGTTAGATGATTAATGTCACAAAAGTGACATCAAATAAAAATTAGTCATTATAATTAGTGGTAAAAGTGACATCTCCGCCGAGTATTGGTGGAGCATGCCTTTAATCCCAGCACTTGGGAGGCAGAGGCTAGCGGATCTCTGTGAGTTCCAGACCAGTGTGGTCTACCGAGGGAGTTCCAGGATAGCCTCCAAAGCCACAGAGAAACCCTGCCTTGAAAAAACAAACAAACAAAAGTGACAACTCCTGATGGTAAAAGGAACATTTTGCTCTTCAGGAAAAATTGGCAGTCCCTAATGCTTTGTGCATCTGAGGTGTTTCCATTTGTGTCAGGTAAACACTGACAGAAATACAAGAGGAAGTTGACAAATACACAATTATAATGAGAAATTCAGATATTGTTAGGACATTAGTAAAAAGTACAGGTTTCAATAATACAAGTGAACAGATTTGATCTGTTGCACATATGTAGTACCTTCATCTATCTTTTTCTTTTTAAGCATACACAGGCAGTCAAAACCCACAGCAAATATCTAAGCCATAAAATGCTATATAAACCAAAACTTCTGTGGAACCAAGATGATGAGGTGCTAAGTTATGGAGTACTGTGACATGTGAGTGTGGGTTTTGTAATTGATTGAATGTTTGTATCTGGTCAGAATTCTTATGCTGCAGCTCCAACCTTCAGGGTGGCTATATTTGGAAGTGAGGTTTTTGAGGAAGTAATTCTGGTTAAAATGGATCAAAAGCATCCATAGAAAATTATGTTCTTCTGTGAAGAGACATCAAAGTTGGGTGGGATGGTGCAGGCCTATAATTCTAGTCGTTAAGAAATTGAGGCAGGGCCGGGCGTTGGTGGCACACGCCTTTAATCCCAGCACTCGGGAGGCAGAGGCAGGCGGATCTCTGTGAGTTCGAGGCCAGCCTGGTCTACAAGAGCTAGTTCCAGGACAGCCTCCAAAGCCACAGAGAAGCCCTGTCTCGAAAAAACCAAAAAAAAAAAAAAAAAAAAAAAAAAAAAAGAAATTGAGGCAGGAGAATCACAAGTTCGGGGCCATCCTGGGTTTCATAGTGAGACCCTGACAACACAATAAGAGAACAAAAGAATGTGAGACACTAGATAATGTATACTTACCTTTCTTTACCTTCCTCCCAAGACCAGAAAGAATAGCTATTTGAGGATGTAGTAGGTCAACCAACAACCAGATTTGCTATCCCCTTGATTATAACACCAGAACTACAGGAAAATACATTCTGTTGTTTGAGTTTCCCAATATGGTATTTTATTATGACTGACTGACCTGACCATTAGGAGTCTGCAAGACAGAGAAGAGGAGAAAAAAGGATATTATAGACACACACATGCTGTAGCATGCAAGCACATGGTGTCATGTGATCACCATGTAGGCCTATGTTTTTATGTGAGTGAAAGATGAAGCTGATTAGAAAAACACCCAGGAAGCTTGAAGAAATACTATCAGCAGGAGCAGAATTTGATTGAGCCTTGTATCTGGTTACATGTTTTAGGGGTAAGTTTTATTCTAACAAGAGTGATTGGAAACGACAAAGGCACAGAGCACAATACTAGATTAAGGAGAAAATTACAGATTTCAGTTGGGGTGACCTCAGAGAATAAAAAAAACTCCAAATGATTATACTTTAGGCCTACAAGCCTGTAATCTCTTTGACCCAAAACATTTTTTGATCAATGAACCAAGTTTTACCCCAGGGATTAAGGAGAAAATCAGCCTGCCTAGCACAGAAACTTCATAAGAAGAGCAGGCCTTTGACCTGGAACTGATGTGTGAGTAAACGCAAATCGTAGCTGTGCTGAAAAGTCAGTGTGGCTAAATTAAGGGCTTCAGAAGTCTGCTTGTAAGCCTAAGCTCTTCATAACTCTTTACAAATGTGCAAAATTATGTGGCAGTCAAAGCAAGGCTGTTAGTGATGCATGACAACTGGATTTTCAAAGAGCATACTTAGGGCCGGAGGAATAGCTTAGCCGTTAAAGGCGAGGCTCACAACCAAAGTGTACACTTAATAGTAATGCAAAGCGTATTAGTATCATTAGAGTCTTAAGTGAAACTTCCAGAGGGGAGACAGAATGGGGTTGGGAAATTCCTTACATTTGTTTTCTTTTTTTCTTTCTCTTCTTGATTCATAGCACAGAATCTCTGAGAGGTTAGGGCAGTTATTGATGGTGGATCACCATTTAGCTTGAGGATTTTGAAATGAGAATGTCACCTTGCAGTGGCTTTCTTAGATCCCCAGAAATTATGTTACCTTCAAATGAAGGCTTCCTGTTTTCAGGTGATATAGTTTCTTATTTGATGAGTAGAAAGTTCATGGGGTGTTTAAGGTTGAAAGTGAGTGTGCAACTTTCCTATATTCTCATGTTAATTCAGATATGTGGGATGCTGACAGCTTCTGAGGTCAGATAACAGGAGAAATGGAGCTATAGGCAAAGAAATTCTTTATGTCTTAAAGAATGAATGTTATTATCAGATATAGATGGATAATTTCATAAGTGTATTACAGATAATTTATGTAGTAGTCATTGGCCTGTATTTCAACATCAAATTCAAATTATTTCTGGCCTTAGAAATAATTTTATCTTGTTCTGTTGTCTAGATTTTTGTACTTATTGATTTAGAAACTAAGTTTAGTTCTTTCAGGAAACTGTTTTAAGGTAATAATAATCAACTATAAGAGATTGTTTTACCAGGATGCTGTCTACATTTTTACAATTTAGCATATACCAGGTAGTCCATTTGCTTGAGCATTTGGAGGTATCTTTGTGTTTCATATTTACATTTATACCATCAACCTTTTGTATCTTCTTTTCCTCCCCCCCCCCCCAGCCTTTTCTTCTTTATTTACTCTTTGGCCCAAAGCTTCTGAATACACAAATCTTTCTGTAATCCACTTTTGTTTCCAGGCTGCTCACTGATGATCTTTCTCTATTACCGATGTTTCAGAAGCACTAATTTGTTCCATGTCACCAGTTCATCTTGAAGTCTGTGCTGTCAGCTTCTGCCCTGACACTGACACTCCTCTCAGATCAGTGACACTCTAAATATGCAAATCCAGTGTGGTGTGGTGGTACGTACACACCTGTGATTAGGAAGCTTAGGCAAGAGGATTGCTTTGAGTTTGAAGCCAGCCTGGCCTATATAGGGCATGCCATGCCAGCCATTGCTACTTCAACACAAACCAATAATGAAACCAAACAGAATTAAAAGGAAAAGAAGGTCCAAATCTAGAGATATTTTCTCAGGTCTCATTTTACCACTGCTGCAATATAGAACACAGTTGGCCTGTGCCTTAACTCTTCTTTTCTTTCTTTGAACTCTTGGTTTGCTGCCTGTCCCTTGACTGTTTTTTCAGGAGACGTAGTTATCAAACACCTGCTATCAGTCAGGCACTTTGTGCTGATCGGGGACACACGGGATAAAACAGACAAACTCTAGTAGTATTTACAGTTCTGCTAGTATTTCCTATTTCTTTGCACTAACCTAGTTACAGGCATTTTTAAGGACCTCTCCTTGTCTACCTTATCACTTGGTCTTGGGTAGTTTCTTGCATCTTTTTACCCTTATTACTTATGCTCATTCCTGGCAGCTAGTGAGTGGTATTGTGCAGTCTAGTTTACGGTCTAATTTCTGACTACTCATGAAGTGTAAACTTTATGCTCCATATTTTAAATTCAACATATCTTGAGCTCAAACTCAATGTTGTTTCTCTCGTGTAGACTCCTGTTTTAGCCTCTCAGCTGAACCAGTTGCTGTGGGATCTTCTATTTCAGTGCCTTCTCAGAGCTGTAGCGTTAAACACTCCGTAACACAAGTCACGTCACAAACAATAATACTCATTGTCTAGGAGAAGACAGCAAAGCAGTCCAGAGGCAGCGCTGCATCTGGGGGTTTCTGAAATATTTAAGCTTGTTGCTCAGAAATCTTTAGAGCATTGTTACATTATATAGGAAAGCAGCCAACCTCAAAGATAAAGAAAAGTCAGAACTGGGGCAACACTGAACATGAATGTAGAATAACTCTTAGGTACTGTTGAATAGTTTTGTATCTTACCTTCTTCCAAGTGATTTGATATAGCATTGCAAGAAAGCATAAACTGGGAAAATGAAGAAAAAAGTAAAACAATGGGAAATCAAGCTCTACCCTTGCTGGGTGAGGCACCAGGGAAAGGGGGCACCAAATTTTTTCCATTATTGATCCCTCCCCCCTTAAAAAAAAAAAGGTTTATTTAGGGTGGGAGAGAGGACCTAGCTGTTAGGAGGAGCACTGGCTATTCTTCCAGAGGACCTGGATTTGATTTCCAGTACTCACATGGCATCTCATAAGTATCTATAGCTCTGCCGGGTGGTGGTGGTGCACGCCTTTAATCCCAGCACTCGGGAGGCAGAGGCAGGTGGATCTCTGTGATTTGAGGCCAGCCTGGTCTACAGAGCGAGTTCCAGGACAGCCTTCAAAACAATACAGAGAGACCCTGTCTCAAACAAAACAAGACAAAACAAAAAAATAAGTATCTATAGCTCCAGATCCAAGGGGCTTGATGATCTCTCTGGCCTTACAGCACTTGAGAGCCAGAGGCAGGAAGATAAGGAGTTTTAAGTTCCAGACTACATAGGGCTATATAGTAAGACCCTGTCTCTCTCTCTTTTTTTTTTTTTTCTTCTTTTTTTTTTTTTTTTTTTGGTTTTTCGAGACAGGTTTCTCTGTATTGTCTTGGAAGCTGTCCTGGAACTCGCTTTGTAGACCAGACTGGCCTCGAACTCACAGAGATCCACCCGTCTCTGCCTCCCGAGTGCTGGGATTAAAGGCATGCGCCACCAACGCCCGGCAAGACCCTGTCTCTAAAACACACCACACAACACACACACCAGCAACAATAAACTCCCCCAGCCCCCAAAAAACAAAACAACAAAAAGATGCTTGTAGTGCCCAGGCTACAAAACTCTTCAAGGATTCGGGCGAGGGCCTGAGGATTGAAATGAAGACAAAAGACAGCGGGTCATTCTTGCAAGGAGAATGCCATTTATTGCAACAAGAGGGGAGCATTATATACCAGTTAGCAGGCACAGTGGAAAACTACCATATCCCAGTGGGGGAAGGGTCCAACAGATGCTGTATAGATATTCTTTTTAAAATTAGGATTGAAATACTTTCATGTAATATTTGCTGTGCTAGACACTTCTGCTTATTAAACAGATATGATTAATCCCAAATTGAAGTGGGATTATTAATTGACATTAGTTTACCTTAGACCAAAAGGGACCGACTAAACTAGTTATACTGCTTCATTTTGGTTGAATAGCTTGTAGTTCACAGATTTAAAAATTCAGAGGTTCTATTTGATGTGTTTGTATATGAAGGAAAATATGAGACTTTTCAGTGCCTAAAATGTTCACTGAATAGTCAGTGAATATCTGTTCCTTGTTTCTCTTACTTACCCACTTATTCTGTCTGGTCTTTAGATGGTTGATTGCTCTTTATACCCATACTGCCGTGGTGTTTAAAACATCACTAACATCACTATTTTACACTCCATTCTTGGAAGCCTGTCTGTGGCAAGCAGCCAGGCTATTCTACTACTTAGTACATTGTTGACTTGGCTGCTAGTGGCAGAAAATGCTGAGCAAAGATAGAAATCTTTTTCTCTCTCCCCACGAATCAGGCATTAAATCAGTTTATAGGTCCAGTATATTACAGATAATTACTTTTTTTTTTTCTTTTAAATCCTGCCATAGTTATTTGAGCTTCAAGATGGATGTTCAAGCTGTAGTCATCTTTTTTTGTAGATCTGTCATCAGGAAGACAGAAGAGATAAAGGGGCTACTTACTTTCAACCTAACTTCTTCCATTTGAGAAATATAGCATTATTTAGTAGTCAAGATTCCAGCTAAAATTTAATGCTTCTCATACAAAAGATAAATGATAGTAGGTAAAGTAGCTATCCTCCAAGCTTATGTCTATACTTAGTATTTGATACTTGGATATAGTAGTTGCAAATCTCTGCTTTGGATTTTAAAATTTTAGCTGTTAACAATTTTTCTTAATGTATATCTCTGTATATGTATATATTTGTAGTATATTTATTTGATGTTATTCATGTATTTTGAACAAAAGCTACTTTCTCTGAGGGAACAAATGACAGTTTGTTAAAATGTATACACAAAATCAATGGAGTTGTTTATTTATTTATTTATTTAGGTTTTTTCCGAGGCAGGGTTTCTCTGTTTTGTTTTGGAGACTGTTCTGGAACTCGCTCTGTAGACCAGGCTAGCCTCAAACTCACAGAGATCCGCCTGCCTCTGCCTCCAGAGTGCTGGGATTAAAGGTATGCACCACCAACATGGCTTAACAATGGAGTTATTCAGTACTAAAAATGAATGGAAAGGTGGTTGGTTGGGGATACAGCTCAGTTGTTAGAGAAGTTGTCTATGATCTGGAATGACTCTGTATGTGTCTGTCTGTGTGTATGTGTGCGTTAGTGGTGTAATGAATTTGAGACAAGTTTGAGCAAAATAGTGAAACTATGTCTTAAACAAAAAATACAGAAAACCAAAGTTTGTGGCTTCTAATGCAATCTTTACACTCATAGGATTTGGTTCCTATGCCAGCATGTGTGACTTTAATGTGAATTCTCTTGTGTCTGTTTTGCTGTTTGCTTATTTTCTTCAGAAATGAAGTGCAATCTTTGCAGTTCATTGAATTATGGAAACAGTCCATAAAACTAGCCTCAGCAAAGGTGTTAGTTAAGCTGAACTAAATATGTGCCCATTTCATTTGCCAAACCATTGAGATGCTTCTTTGGGAACCGAAGGCAGAGATTGTTTTGCTCTGTTGTGTTTGTTTTACATAAGAATTTCCAGTAAAAGGTCTCAACAGAGAATGTGCATTTTAAGTTCTTCCTGTAGGGAAAGTGACACTGTAGTGAAACAAGTTATAGCAGTAAACAACATAACTGTCCCTCATCTGAATTTGATCAACTTTTTTTTTAAAGATTCATTTATTTATTATGCATACAGTATTCTGCCTGCATGCCTGACTCCAGGTCAGCAGAGGGCACCAGATCTCATTATAGATGGTTGTGAGCCATCATGTGGTTGCTGGGAATTGAACTCAGGACCTTTGGAAGAGCAGTCAGTGCTCTTAACCTCTGAGCCATCTCTCCAGCTCTTGATCAACATTTTTAAAAGGAGGTTTTACGTCACTCGATTCTTTTTTCTTTAAGATTTTATTTATTATGTATACAGCACTTCATGTCTGCCTGCAGGCCAGAAGAGGGCACCAGATCTCATTACAGATGGTTGTGAGCCACCATGTTGTTGCTGGGAATTGAACTCAGGACCTCTGGAAGAGCAGCTAGTGCTCTTAACTTCTGAGCCATCTCTCCAGCCCCACCCCGATTCTTTCTACACCCAATAAGCAACTCAGTCCCCAATTCCTTTTTATGGACATGTCTAAATATTCCATCAGAATAGGCTAAAATAGAAGCCTAGAATGACAGACAAATTAGACTTATTTTCTTTTTCCTATTAAATCTCTCTGACAAAGGAATCTCCTGGTGTAAATGAGTTCTTAATTGGTCTAGATAATAAAACCTGCAGTCATATATAAAGGTAAGTGCTGAGAGATCAGAGAGGAGCAAGCCACCACCACACCTTACTTCCTTTGAGTCTCTGCAGACAAGAGATCGAATTCCTGTTTCTCCCTGCTTATATCCTATTTCCGCCCATCTACCTCACTTCCTGTCTGTCTGTCCAGACCTCCAGACCTCTATGGTTAGCTAGTGGCAAGTTCCATTGTCTGACCTTCAGACAGGCTTTATTTGTACAAACAAGATGCTGTACGTGCTGGTTTTCAGTTTATTTTTTTTTTTTGGCTTTTACGAGACAGGGTTTCTCTATTGTTTTGTTTGGAGGCTGTCGGACCAGCCCGGCCTCGAACTCACAGAGATCCGTCTGCCTCTGCCTCCCGAGTGCTGGGATTAAAGGCATGCACCACCACTTTTATGGCACATGGCGTATGAAGTACCTTTAACTAGGAGAGAAACTGGTACCAGTGTTCTTCCATGGCCTCTGCTCAGCTCCTGCCTCTAGATTTTTCAGTTCTGTCCTGACTTCCTTTTGGTGATGAGCAGTAATATGGAAGTGTAAACCAAATAAACCTTCCCTTCCCAACTTGCTTTTGGTTATGGCGTGTGTTTATTCATAGCAGTAGTAACCCTAAGACAGAGACCATTCAAGTGTGATCTTCTCCACACCACCTTTCCTGATGCCAGCTGCACTGTTGCTTCCCAGGCTTGGTGAAGCTTGCTTCCCTGGTTGTTTGTGTGCTTACCTCCCTGTCTCCCGATTGCAGTTATATGTAATGACCTCAAATGTAAGTACTTTCTGGTAAAGTCTAGTGGTTTTTAAAAACCTCTAGTGCCTCTAGCACAGTGGTTTATGAATAGCAAATATAGAGGGAATGCTTGTTGTGTAGAATTGAATGGTTTTTGTTTTTACATTAAAATGTTAATTTTATGACATTTAAGCATTCTTTTTTAAATCACAGGGCATCCAAATGGAAGCAGAGATAGAGAATGGAAATAAGCGTATAGAGATGCAAGTAAAGATGTCTCTGTAAGAACCATGATCTCTAAATATACACAGTGTGTAGTGGTTAACGATTGTGAGCACTACTCTAAGGTGGAGTGAGGTGAAGTAAATCATCTTCCTTGTGTCCTGGTCACAGCACTTTGTAAAATGACTTTTTGATGGCTAGAGCTGGAAAGAAAAGTGCCAGAGCACATACAGGTTAAAACATTGTAGACGGCAAAACCAAACTGCAATTGCCATAGTGCGCACACTGCCCTGGAACTTTAAGAAGCTCCCTCCTCATCCACCTTTAATTTGAGGATCACCGCTTTGAGTCGCTGGTGGTTGGCTTTCTATCATTTTGCAATGCTGGAGATTAAATTCAGAGCTCCGTATAAACATGACTGCTCCATGGTATGGTCAAGGGGAAGGCTTTTATTGAAGCTATGAGGGAGAGGACAAGCCAGAGGCATCTGGAGGCCAGCATGAGCTTTGATATACTAACAGGCACCATCGGTCACCATCTGTCCTTCTGTCAGGGGTAAGGGAAATGACTCCTATAGTCCAGGTGGAGCCCATTTCTGGGTTTTTGGACTGCCCCTTGGAGTTTGAGGAATTAGAGTTTACTTTGGACCTGACAGCCTCATTGGGCATGTTGGGCAAGCGCTTTGCCAAATGGATTGATATCAACAGCCCCCCCCCTTTTTTTTTTTTTGGTTTTTTGAAACAGGGTTTCTCTGTGGCTTTGGAGGCTGTCCTGGAACTAGCTCTTGTAGACCAGCCTGGCCTCGAACTCACAGAGATCCGCCTGCCTCTGCCTCCCGAGTGCTGGGATTAAAGGCGTGTGCCACCAACGCCCAGCTCAACAGCCCCTTTTAATATTCTCATTTTACTTTAGAAATTAGCTGGCATTTGGGTTTAGTGTTACTATTTAAACTACTTGATTGGAAATGTTAATGTATTAATTTTTTAAATGAACTTGCTTTTTACTTATTCTTTATTCAGTTTTACTTATCTGAGGGTAGTAAATATGTTCATTCAAGTAGAATTTGAGGACTTATTTTTATTCTTGTTGTAACTGAATAAATAACAGTTCAGATGGGAAAAGTCAAGAGAAAAGAGTTGAGAAATCATTAAAAAAACAATTCCTGTTTTATGTAATCCTGTTTTTTATAAGATGAAGGTCACAATGAGCAATTAAATGGCAACTTTGCAGTTATTGAGGTTTTTCATGTCCTCCTGTTTTCATTGCTATCCTGTTTCACATTACTACAGAAAACTGCGAGTTTGAATTTTATGACTGTAACTAAAGGCTAAATGTAACAGTGACTTTTTAGCTGTGAACACCTGTTTCCCATGAACTTTGTCTGACTCGCTGGCTGGCACGTTTTGTGGTACAGTCCGAGTTTGGGCCACCACTGTATTTCTGTCTTCTGGTCTGAAGTTTTTCTTTCATTCCCTTGGACTTGCTCATCACCAGCCACCTGTATCAGTCAGTCAGTCTCCTTCCTCATGCACAGGAAATGGAGAATTAAAAGTGGGGAGTGTTCTCACTAAGTTTTCATGAGGTGATAAACAGCGTGAGGTCACTGTATATAATATAAACATGCTGGCCTTTCTCACTGCTATTCTCTGTTTCAAAACAAAAATAGTTTTATTTGTGTGTGTGTGTGTGTGTGTGGTGTGAGCATGTATGCATGTGTGTATGGTGTGAGTATGTGTGTGTGTGAGCATGTGTGCATGTGTGTATGGTGTGAGTATGTGTGTGTGTGTGTGTGTGTGCGCACACAGATGCATGAGGAAGTCAGAGGACAGTGTTCTCAGGTATTACCATGTGGGGTTGAATTTAGGTCCTGAGGTTTGGAGGCAGATGTCTTTACACCCTGGTCCATCTTGCCAGTCCTGTTGTTTTCATTGTCTATATTTGGTCACTTTAATTTGAAGCTGACTTTGAAGTGCTGTTTTATTTTAAAACAATGGAAGGAAGCTGGATGACTTTTAACTTCAAAAGAGAATTAATATTAAAAGAAGTTACACCTGCAAAGTTCTGTCCACAGAGGGTGCTAGAAGCTTTCTTTCAAGTCCTCTGTGAGTCCACTGTGCTCATGTGTGAAGACTCATTCTCTGACATGGGCACTAGGGGGAAGTAGAGACATTTTGGCAAGAGTCCATTTCCATTTCCAACTGTCTCCTGTTTATAGTGGAAGGAAAAAAGATTTTTTTTCTTTTTTTTAAAGCCAGGTCTGGCCTTTAACTTTTGAATCTCCTACCTTTACCTCCCAAGTACTAGAATTACAGGTGAGCACCATCATGTCTAGCTCAAAATCTTTGTAATACTGCTTACAAATTGGCACAAGTGTGTTGTAGTTTGAGATAAATGCTGGAACGATTACTTTTAATTAAAGCACATATTTTAAAATTTCATCTTTTTCTTTCTTATGGTTTTTTGGGAAAAGATTTCTCTGTGGCTTTGGAGGCTGTTCTGGAACTAACTCTTATAGACCAGGCTGGTCTGGAACTCACAGAGATCCGCCTGCCTCTGCTGGGATTAAAAGCGTGTGCCACCACCGCTGGCTTAAATTTCATCTTAAAGCTCTTTAGTTAACAGGTTCTGATGCAGGATAAGGATTGTTAGCAGAAATTCTACATATAGGCACTTTATAATTTATGATTTTATTTGTAAGGTCAAATAATACTTATTCCTCTCATCACACAATTAAACAATATAAATCCAATCTTGTCATGACCCTACTCTAAACCCTCTGGTTCATTCCTGTCATTTGAGAAGTAATGCATATTCCTTGTTTTGGACTCTGAGGTTTTGTTTGACTTGATTTCCACAGAGATTTTATACTTTATCCCCTTTAACTTCCTTCTTGTTTATGTCTCTCTAGCTACACTGTCCTTTCTGCTTTTCTTTGAGCAACTAGAATACTCCATGCAGAGGTCTGGTACATGGCCTGATGCCCAAAGCTTTTGGTGGCCCCTTTGTCTTACTCGGACCTTTGCTTACATTATAGTCACTTGCTACTTTATATCGAAGTGGCTCCTCCAGCCCTCTGCTATTCTCATTGTTTTACAGTACTGCTGTTATCTGACATCCTTCACTATTGACTCATTATCTCTCTCCTGCCCAGAATGAACATTCTGTGAGGGCATTCACATTGTCTCCATACTGCATCCCCAGTGGCTATAAAGGTACCTGGCATCGAGTAGGCTCTGTTGAATGAAATGAAAGAATGACTCTTCTTGCTAGTGGTCACTTTTCTCTGGGCATTTCATTGATTCAAGCCATATCTGATCCATTCTCAGTTTGCTTTAGAGACACTCAGGGGCCCTTATTATCCCATACTGGATGGATGGTTCTGTCACAGTTATCTTGTAAAGGCTTTGGCCACTTCAAACTCTCAGTGTCAGGCAGGCCTTTCTTATCCATTCAAGTTCTCCCTGCTTCTGAGCAGTGGTTTTTATTTTGTTCAGCAAATATCCTGTGACCTGCTATGTGAATGGACAATGATAGTGGGGATTCTTTCTCTTTCCTTTCTCCTCTTCTTTCTGTTTTAATGCCTGTGTGTGTGTGTGGTGTGTGGTGTGTGGTGTGTGGTGTCTGGTGTATATACCTGTGTGTATGCACATGCTGGAGGAGGAGAACATTGTGTACCCTGCTGTCACCCTCCACCTTGTTTCCTTGAGACTGTCTCTCACTGAATCTGGAGCTGAGTCCCCAGCAGTCCTGCTCTCTCTGCATCTCCTAGTGCTACTTCTCTTATAATCATGAAAAACTGCCGTGAGCATCTTGTTTACCATTTCTTCCCACTGTGTGCTCGTCTCCCCTCCCTGTCACATGCCCAATGCTTTCTCTGAACCTTTCCCCTATGTCAACTAAGAGTATTTCCTTCCATCATGGTGTTCTACAAACTAACAGAACCCTTTCTCATCATCTTTTATTCATCATCTTTTATTCTTGTTTTCTCCTATTCTAGTTCTTCTCTCTTCCTACATATACTTAGTCTCTGGACTGTTTTACCTATGTTTCATATTACCTTAAAACTTTTCTTTTGGGTGTGGGGAGTCAGAGTCTCAGTATGTAGCCAAGGTTGGCATTGAACTTGTGATCCTCCTGCCTCAGCCTGCCAAGTGTTGGCATTGCAGGTTATGCCACAATTTCCAGTGAAGGTGGTGGTGACAGTAGCAGCTCCTTCCCTTCCTTCTTTTAGAACTCAGTGTAACAAAAAGTTGTCCTGTTTCTCAATCTCAGTTGTTCTAGTTGTCATTTCAACTAGTGACTGTTGTTAAAGAACTGAAATCATGTGATGATCTCATACACTTCTCTGAATGTTGAAGAAATGGCCATGGAAACTAGTGTGTCACCTTTTCAGTTCAGTAGGTGTAAGCAGGATGTTTGAAAGTCAAGTAGAAAACTGCTTTGATCTTTTGCCTCCATGTCTGCATGTGTCAATGGCATGGATTCAGTATAACTGGCAGCCAGGAAGCCTCAGGAGTCTCCTATCTCCATCTCCACAGTGTTGGAATTAGAGGCACCCAGAACTCTGCCTGGCATTCGTGTACTCAGAATGTGGGTGCTGGAATTGAACGCACTATGTAGACTAGGCTGGTCTAGAACTCACAGAGATCTGCTTGTCTCTGTCTTCTGACAGCAACCTCACTGTTTTTGTTAGCTTTGGAGATAGTCCCAGGCTGGCCTCAGACTTTTTGTGTAGCTGAAAATGACTTGCAGTCTTAATTTTTTTACACTTAATTTATTTAAAATGTGTGTGTGTGTGTGTGTGTGTGTGTGTGTGTGTGTAGGTGTGTGTGTAGGCATGCATATGCATGGTGCATGTGTGGATGTCAAGGGACAATTTGCCATCTTGTGGGTCCCAGGCAGATGCCCTTACCTGCTAAGCCATCTCACTGGCTCCCTGCCTTCCAGTCATTTCTACGGCTTCTTCCTTCTAAGGCTGGGATTATAGGCATGGGCCACCATGTCCAGCTCCCTTTTTGTTTCTTTCCATTTTTTTTTTTTTTTTTTTTTTTTTGGTTTTTCGAGACAGGGTTTCTCTGTATTGTTTTGGAGGTTGTCCTGGAACCTGCTCTGTAGACCAGGCTGTAGATCCACCTGCGTCTGCCTCCCAAGCGCTGGGATTAAAGATGTGCACCTCCAACGCCCGGCCCCCTTTTTGTTTCTTATATCATCCAGAAATAAACTTGTGTTCAAGTCTAGACACCTAAAGCACCCACAATGAGTGCTTACTTGGCACAACAAAGTTCCATGTGCTAAAATGAATGAACTCACCCAGTCTTTCCAGAATACCTGTGAAGTCCTTTCCACAGATGAAGAAACATACTGAAAAGTGTTTAGTAACTTTCCACAGACAACTACTAGTTAAAAGGTGTGGCAGGTTTCAAATTTAGGGAATGTGCCCACACTCATGTGCTCAGTTAACCATATGTCCTACCTCAGTTTGTCCCCTTTCAACCTCTGAGGGTTACCCATCACCCCCTTCATCCCCTTACCACATGCCATACAAGCTGGAGAAAGTCTTTGACTGTGACTTTTCTAACAAACTTTTCCTTGTGTCTGGATCCCGACCAGTTCTTAGCACAATGCCATTGTTGTGGCAGCCTGTGTGAGCAGTGACTCTTGTGAGAGACATTGTGGCAGACCTTTCTCCTTCATGAAAAAAGACTTCACTTCTTAGAATCTAGGGTCTTTCCCTCCATTTGAAAGGAGAACACTTTTTTCCTGCAAGAATCCTTCTTGCTTCTCAGGCAGAGTGGAATGGCTCCTCCCTTGTGTCACATCTGTTTGTTATTTTCCCTTTACATTTTAGTAGCAAGCTTGTTGAAATCTAGTCCATATATCCTAATTTGCTATTTTCAAGTGTAGCATTTAGTATATCCAGTGGACTGTATAATTCTCACACCTGTTATTTTCTTCTTTAAAATGTTTTAAATAAAACTGTTATTTTAAGATATGTGTATGTTCGCATATCTGGGTGTGAGTGTGTACATTTGACTGCAAGGGGTGTCAGATCTCCTGAAGCTGAAGTTATGGGCAGTTGTGAGGAACCCGACATAGGGCTGGGAACTGAGCTGTGGTCCTCTGGAAGAGCAGCATGTGCCCTTAACCACTGAGCCGTCTCTCCAGCCCTTCATTATCTGGTTCTTAAGTTCTTTTCTGTCAGGTCCTGACACTCTTCAGCCCCAAATAAGTACACAGATGTTATATTAATTTATAAACTGTTGGTCGAAGGCTAGGGCTTCTTACTGGCTACCTCTCTCTTATTAATTATTCACCCGTAACTACTTATGTATGTGTTTTTTACATGGCCTTATCTTACCAGAGAATGCCTAGCGAGTCCTATCTTCCTGGTCTCTGTATGGCTTCTCTCCCTGGCTACCTCTCTCTCCTTCCTCTCTACCCAGCATTCTCCTTGTTTGGTAGCCCTGCTTATACTTCCTGCCTGGCTATTGGCCAATTATATATTAGGAATCATACAATATGTGCTCTTTTGCTTGGCTTCTTTTACTTAGCCTAGTGTTTTCATGTTCACCTGTGTTGTAGGACAAATCAGTACTTCGTTAGTTTTTAATCCCCATATAATATTTCATTACCTAATAAACCTAATTTCTCCATTTATCATTTTATAGACATTTTCTTGTTTAAATTTTTTTTTGGCTATTTTGAGTAATGCTGTTCCTAGCATTTTATTCACAAGTTTTTGTATGGGTGTGTATTTTCTTTTTGAGAGAGGTGTGTCCAAAAGTGAAATTGCATAGTCAAATGGTAATTATGTTTATAAAACTTTGAGGAACTGTACATTTATTTTCCAAAGTGGCTTAGTCATTTCCTATTTACCAGTGGTAAATAGAGGTTCAGCTGATCCACAACCTTGCCAATGCATATTAATCTTTCTTATTGTAACCATTCCAATATGTGCAAAGTAGTATTCTATTTTGGTTTCGATTTTAATTTTTCTAGTGAAACATGATGTTGAACATCTTTTCATACTATTATTGATTATTGTTTTATCTTTAGTAATCTTTTTATTATTCAATGAAAGGGTTCTTTATATATGTGGGCACAAATCTCATATCAAATACATGATTTGAAAATGTTTTATTTTTATTACGTTTTATGTAATAAATGTGTACACCATGGCAGAGGACAGTTTGTAGAGTTTATTCTCTTCTTCCATGTTTGTCCTGGGGTTCTGGGGTCCAGGTCATTAAGCTTGATGGCAAGTGCCTTTACCCGTTGAGCCATTTTGGCAGCACCACAAATACTTAATTCTGTAGGGTCTCTGACTCCCATCTCTCTCCTTTTGGTGATGGTAGTGAGGAGCAAACAGGATCTCTGTGTAGCTCAGGCAGGAGGTCTTAAACTTGAAGTCCTGCAGCTTCAGCTTCCCAAGTGCTGGGATTATAGGTGTGTACTATGTATAGTTTTGGAATGTGATTGACTGATTAATCCCAGTGTGTCTGTTTCTTGTCACTTTCTCCATGTACTTTAACTGCAAATGTTTTAAATGTCTGTGAAGTACTTTGTTTGGAGTAGAAAGCCTGGGGTAAGATGGGAGGGCATATTGTCTCAGCAAAAACATCCGTGGCATCATAGAAGCAGAGCATGAAAATATGTAGTACCTTTATGAAATATTTGTTACATTTGAGAAGTTATGGAATAAATTTCAGTGTGGCTGAGAAATACATAGTTTTAGCAGTCTTTACTAAACAGTTTGAAGTGATTGCTGTGACCTGTACTGCTTTGAACTTGACCTGTGTCAGTAACTGAAGAAGTGACAAGCACAGGTAAAGCTGGGATCGGGTTGGCTGTGTGCTCAGGTAGAAATGCACCTGCAGCAGCCCAGAAACTCAGTGTGTCAGTTATGTATTGAAAAATGAGAGGGTGCATCTTGGTAGGAACTCTCTGTAGGAATACAGACTCAGGTGGCTGTTATCTGGGATAAGTAAGCTGCAGTTGCCATTTTTTGCACATACATACTAGTTTTAGCTAAAATTCAACCTTCCTCAGCTCAGGGGAACCCTTTGCCATTCCCACGGGTCTGAGGCATTGGCATCCTTGACATGGATTGTCAAGTCAACAATACACAAGTCATTTGCTCCCCACATGACAACTATTTGTATTTTGATACGTAGTTTTCTTTTCTTTCTTTCCTTCCTTCCTTCCTTCTTTCTTTATTTCTTTTTTCTTTTTTTTTTTTTTTTTTTTTGAGACAGGGTTTCTCTGTGGCTTTGGAGACTGTCCTGGAACTAGGTTTTGTAGCCCAGGCTGGTCTTGAACTGACAGAGATCCGCCTGCCTCTGCCTCCTGAGTGCTGGGATTAAAGGTGTGCGCCTCCACCACCCGGCGATAAGAATTTTTAAAAATTTCATTTGTGGGGCTCTGACTGTCCTGGAACTCACTCTGTAGACCAGGCTGTCCTTGAATTCACAGAGATCCACCTGCCTCTGCCTTCCGAGTTCTGGGATTAAAAGCGTGTACCACCGCCGCCCGGCTTTGAGTCTTGAACATACAAAATACGTTCTCTACTACTGAGCTACTTCCTAAACCTTTGCCCTGTTTTAAATTGTGTTATTTTGTTGTTGACAGCCAGAGCTACACAGAGAGACCCTATCTCGAAAAACGAAAAAGTAAAACAAAGCAAAGAAACCCTCAGAATCATTAAAATTAATTAATTAATAAAATTGAGACATAAGACTTGAATAAGGAATTTCTCCAAAGATAAGCAAATGGAAGGAATTTCTCCAAAGATAAGAAAATGGACAATAAGCTCATAAAAAGAAAAAAAAATCTGCAATGTCACTAATGACTAAAAGAAACACAAATCTAGCTGGATGTAATGGCATATGCCTTTTACCCTGGCTCTACCAAGGCTGAGACAAGTGGATCTCTGAGTTTTCAACCAGCCTGGTCTGCATACTGAGTTCTAGGCAAGCTATGACTACAGTCAGACCCTGTCTCAAAACAAACAAACAAACAAAAAAAAATCATCTGAGATGGCTCATTGGATTAAAAAGCACTTAATACACACACCTGAATTCCTGGATTTGAACCCTTAAAGCCCATGTCAAAAGAGGGGACAGGGAAGCAGGGAGAGATGTCTCCATGGTTAAAAAGCACTATTGTTCTTGCAGAGGGCCCAAGTTTGTTTCCCAGCACCCAAGTCCAGTAGCTCACAATAGCTTTTAGGATCCAACACCCTCTTCTGGTCTTCTCAAGCACATACACTCGGTGCACATGCACCCTACACAGATACATATGCATATACATAATTACAAATGAAAAATGAATGATTTAAAAGTCAGATGCAATACCATGCATCTGTAATTCCAACACTCCTATAATGAGATGGGAGATAGAGAAAGGAGAATTGCCTGAAGGTTGGCAGGGAACTGGCCTAGAGGGCACTGCATAGGAGAGACAAAGGAGATCCTGCCTTAACATGGTTGAACAAGAGTGCTGACTACTGAATGTGGTCCTCAGACCTCCACAAGCATACCATGGCTTATAGTAGCAAACGTATACACTTCTTAACTTTTGACTTTTCACCTGCAGGGTTATGATTTGCAAATCTTTTGAAAACACTGTAGGGTGTTCCTCATATAGAATTGCCCAGGTTAGCCCAGATGTGCTTACTATTGTTACCTGAGACAGACTAAAGAGCCTGGGAAACACCCTTTGGGTGTTATTTAAAAGCAATCCAAGACAAGAAGGAGTATCTTCTTCTTTTTTCCATTAACATTGTAGCGTTTGTTATGAGTTCTCCTTATAAGTTACTTTTCTAAAGTAATTTAATCTATGATGTTCCTTGGCAGCAAAATCTTGAAAAATATTTTATTGTAATTGTGAATTTCACACTAAGCCATATTTCAAAGTCATTAGTAAAAAGTTCTGGAAAAAGTACAGTCACTAAGTGATAGGCTCCAAAAAGATGGATTGCTACTATTTTAGATGATTAAGTTCTGCCAGTTAATATGGGATTTTTATGAGTTATGCCCTCCATGACTTCCAGTAAAACTTTGGTTTTTAAATGTAAACAATACTTTTAATTTACTCCTAATATAAATATGAAGTTTTGTGGTCTAAGTTTTTGCTTAAGTGTTAGAAAGTGTCTATATATAGGCACATTCTGCACAGAATGAAACGAAATACTTCTCATACCAGCTTTTTTTGTGATGGTATTTCTACTTGCTGAATGATTAAAAAGTAATTATGAAATGAAAGGCAGACTATAATAGTTTCTTCTTTTAAGTAATTAGTTATGAAATGAGATGTGAATTGTGATAGTTTCCTCTCTAACTCAAATGTTTCAAATGCTGTTTCTTAAACACAGATACAGCAGTGTCCTATATAATTCAGTGGAGGGAGGGCTCAGAATCCATTTGTTGGACATTTTAATTATTTTGGATTTGTGTTGGAATATCTTCATCTCTGAAAATAGGTTATGTGTGATATTTCTCAGAAAGTACTAACCCTTAAAGTTGTATCCTTGTTTTGAAAGAAATTGAAAATCTCCCAGCTGTTTATTTGTGCTCATCTCCCTTGTGGTTCCCAGTTGTCTTCAGTGATCTATTGCAGGAAACTATAGAAGCATTTCCCATGCTGTGCTGTTGCCATGTTCAACCTGAATTTAGTTGTGGTATAATCATTTCCTTACCAAGTTTTCAGTTTGGGGTAACTGTTGCCTATTGCTTCTCCTTGGACTGACTTGATGGGATAGCGCCTGCTTCTATTTATGGTCGTAACCATCAATCCCAAAGTCTGACTTAAATGAACAATTACTGACTAACCTGATCATCAAGATAGACAGGGATAATTTATTCATTCCCAAAACTTTTCTGCATTTCCATGTGTTACATTCTGAATGAAGAGCTTCGTATGTGCCACACCTTCATGGCAAACTCTACTGTTATTCACAGTTTTCCAGGGAGGAGAATGAACGTTATTACTATGTTAATGACACAGTTAACAAGTGTCAGACAACATGTACACCTTCTAGCTTTCCTGGCCTTTTTATCTGGGGTGTTTTCGCTCAGGAAAGGACAGTTTAAGATGGAAAGATGGGTAGTCACCATGCTGTTGGAAAGCCAGATGAGCAGGCTAAGTCTGAGGCATTTACAGTGAGTTGTTGATTCATTCAAGAAATATTTACTCAGTGCTTCTTGTGTGCCCTGATCTGTCCTAGGCACTAGGAATAAATGACAGCTCACAAGCAGTAAAGTGACAGATTGAAGGGAAAATAGAGACTAGGTGAAACCATACTTTGGAGAAAACTTAATTGTGGAGGAAAAGATAAACATTAGGCACCGATAGTTTTTGTTTTATTGTATTTGTCCTCAACTGCATGCCCTAACCCCCATTTGCATTACACAAGTACAGGTACTGGGCTGAGGTCTGCATTAGATAGGCTTACTCTTCTATTTCGGAGCAGCTAGGAGGCCTAGCATATGGGAAGTAATTACCTGTTTACATGCTAAGGAAAAAAGCCATAGCAGGAGAAAGATTGAAGGTAGGAAAAAAAGGACATATCCCATGTGTTTAGTTAAATAAATAACAAAATAATCCATGAATTTTTGTTGCTCTTTTTGAGACAGAGTTTTGCTGTATAGCTCAGGCTGTTGTTTTTTTTTTTAAACTATTTATTTTATTGTATGTGTTTGTGCCTGAGTGTATATATGTGTGACATGTGTATATGAGCCTGAAAAGGTCAAAAACGGTATTAGATCTCCTGGAACTAGAGTTATAGAAGGTTATGAGCTGACATGTGGATGCTGGGAATTGAGTGTAGCTTCTCTACAAGAGCAGTAAGTTCTGTTAACCACAGCACACTCTTTCCAGCCCTGCAGGTTGGTTTTTAACCATTATGTAGCCCAGGGTAGCCTTGAACTCAAAATCAACTCAAGCCTCTCAATTACTAAAACCACAGGCATAACCAGCATGTCTGGCTTGTAATGGACATAATTGTTGTTTTTTTATTACTCTTTTTAGTCTTTGGCTCTTTTAGGTGGCCTGCCACCCAGCTCCCAAATAAATCACCTTTAGAGGCACATTCTTAGTTATGAGTGCCCGACTTTAGCTAGTTTTTCTTAACTTAAATTATTTTGACTGCCTTTTGTCTTTGGGCTTTTTCTTACTTTCACTCTTACTCCGTGTCTTGTGTAGCTGGGTGGCTGGCCCCTTGCATCCTCCTCTCCCTGTTCTATCATGCTTCTCCTCCCCTTCTTCCAGATTTCCCCTTCTGTTTATACTCTCTGCCTGCCAGCCCAGCCTATCCTTGCTCTACCTCCCTATTGGCCATTCAGCTCTTTACTAGACCATGAGGTGTTTTAGACAGGCAAAAAAATCACAGCTTCACAGAGTTAAACAAATGCAACATAAATAAAAACAACACTGCTCTACATCATAAACAAATATAGCACACATTAAAATAATATTCTATAAGATGTTAGTGTAATTACCCTGCTCTTAGATAACGAAGATTTGATTAAATAATGAAGACTCATAATCACATGTTTATTGTGAACTCTTACATGTTATTTATGTATCCTCTACTGTCTCTCACCTAATTGTTTCACATTTCTGTCACTTGTTATATTAAATTATAATCATAGCTGGGCAGTGGAGGCACACACCTTTAATCCCAGCACTCAGGCAGATGCAGGAAGATCTCTGTGAGTTTGAAGTCAGCCTGGTCTACAAAGCAAGTTTCCAGATAGTCAGAACTGTTACACAGAGAAACCTTGTCTCAAAAAACAAAAGCAAAAACAAAAAATTATAGTCATGCTGTCTGCCTCTTGGGTCATGAGCTTCTTGAGAGGGGAGGTTGGTAGATGGCTGATGTCCACCTCCTGGGTAGTATGACTTCACTTGAATAAATGATTATTAAATAGGAATGACTTTATCATTCTGCTTGGAGGTGTCTGTATATATTGTGTATGTGTTAAGTGTACACAGTGTATACAGAGAGCAGAAAGAAGTGATCATGTTTTACTAAGATACAGTCAGATTTTGATATTTATTCTTTATCAGAGAACAATGTTTTATAGGATAAATTTGTTTTAAATTTGTCAGCTAACATGATTGCTAGAGTGGTTAATTTCCAGCTAGAATTAATAATGCTAATTTATTTTATTGTTTCTTTTTTTTTTTTTTTTTGGTTTTTACGAGACATGGTTTCTCTGTATTGTTTTGGAGGCTGTCGGACTTCATTGTTTCTTTAATGTCTGCTAGGTTCCCTTTATAATTGCGAATTTTGAAGTATTTCCACAACATTTTGAGGTGTATTTACGTATACATCAAAATGCTGTATTTATAAAGATGTAAAGGTTTTGTTTTAAATTTATTCTTATGTGTATGAGTGTTTGGCCTACACAGATTTCTGGGTACCACATGCATTCCTGCTGCCTGTGGAAGCTAGAAGTCATTAGATTTTCTAGAACTGGATTTTCAGATGGCTGACCATGTGATTGCTGGGAATCAAACCCAGGTCCTTTGCAAGAGCAGTCAGTGCTTTTAACTGCTGATCTGTCTCTCCAGCCCCAATTTGGAGATATTTTTCAACTTTATTCATGATTGTTTTTTAACTGTAAGCTTCATTAAAGACTTTTTTTACATTTATCCTCCACCCCCCTAGTCTCTCTCTATGTGTGTACACATGCTATGGGGGGCTTAGGGATGTTGAGTCAGTTTGGGAGTCAGTTCTCTCCTTCCTTTATGTGTGGTCATGACATCCATCCCAGACATTAAGCCTGACAGCAAGTGCCTTTACCCATTGGGCCATCTCACTGGTCTTTCTTGTTTTTTAAAAATATATACATTTTATTTATTAGTGTTGGGGGCATGCTTTTGCCATGTTACATGTGCAGAAGGGAGGGGACAGCTCATGAGAGTCATTTCTCTTCTATCCTGTGGGTCCCAGGGATAGAACTCAGGTAGTCAGCTTGGTAGCAACTATTTTTACCTATTGAGTCATCTCCGTGGTCCTAAATAGAAACTTAATCTTTTTTGATTTCTATTATTTGTGACTTCATAGAAAAACAAATCTTAATTTCTCAAATATTGTCAGTATCTACTGATTTATTGTTTAATGTTTGGTTTACAGTAAACAAATAATTTTATTTAACCTAAAGAGTTTCTTGAAGCCAGGTGGTGGTGGCACATGCCTTTAATTCCAGCACTCAGTAGGCGTTAACAGGTGGAACTCAGAGTGAGTTCCAGGACAGCAAGGCCTACACAGAGAAACCCTCTTGAATCGCCCCCCCCCCCCGCCCCCTTCACCACCGCCCGGAAAGGTTTCTTTGTTTAAAGTCAAGTTATTAAGCGATAGGTCATAGGTCAGGATACCTGTAGACTCAACCACCAAGGAGGCGGAAGCAGGAAGATTGCTTGTGTCTACGCATTCTATAGTGGTTTGAGTAATCTAGTAATAACTTCTACTCTAGAAACAAACAAACAAACAAACAAACAAACAAAAAGATAAAACAAACAAACAAAAATGCTCAGGCTGGGCGGAGCTGGCTCAGTAGGTAAAGGCACTTGCTGCTAAGGGCGATGACTCAAGTTTCATCCCTGTGACCTGCATAGTGGAAGGAGGGAGGGAACAGAGGACAAGATGTATATTGGTGTATTTCTATGGCATGCACATGGACACACACACACACACACACACACACACACACACACACACACACACACATGGACGGACGGGCACACAACAAAATAGTAAGTTTTTTTCAAACTTTCAAAGGGAAGAAAAGGAGAGGCTGGGGAAGTAGTTGTGCCCTGGTAGAGTGCTTGTCTCGAATAGTCTTTGGGCACCGGTAGCACACATAGATCTTTAATGTGCTGCGTAGGTACACGTGTCTATCATTTCACTCATTGATGTAATGGAACCTTCCTGTTTCAGAACCCTGTCCAAAGGATCCCTGACTCGCATGAGATAACACTGAAGCATGGCACTAAAACAGTAAGTTTAAATGTTCTTGTTGTTGTTTTCAGTTACAGCTTTCCTGGTACAGTCCGCTGATAAGGTATATTAACAAACCTACAACAATTCTAAGGCCAGGAGATGTCATGAAAGATACAGACATCATGGAGTAGAAAGATGACTTTCACATTCATTTTCATGGGGACCACTTGCTGTCAATGTTATTGTTGGCTTTAAGAACCTCTTTTCCTGGGATACAGAAACATTATAAAGTGACACTCAAATAACAGTTTTATTTTCAATAGCTTGGGAAAATTTCCCATTGTCCTCAGCTTTATTCCCATATCAGTGAAAGGCATGAATTTGTTCACTTCACAGATGAATGATGAGATAAGAAATATACTTTAATCTGTGTTGCCCTAAGATTGCATTGTGTTGTATTTTCATATTATTTACGTACTTATGTTACTTAAAGCCTAATAATAGAAATACTTGCTATGTAAGATGAAATCACTCTGTGTTATTGCAAAATTGTTAAGAATGGTGGTTGAGTGAGCAAAGTGTGCATATGTAATGAAAGCATTAAAAACACTGAAATTGGGGCTGGAGAGATGGCTCAGTTGGTTAAGAACACTGGCTACCCTTCCTGAGGTCATGGGTTCAATTCCCAGCAACTACATGGTGGCTCACAACCATCTATAACGAGAGCTGATGCTTTCCCCTTCTGGTGTGTAGGTCTGTGTGTAGATAGAGCACTATATACATAAAATAAATAAATCTTAAAAAACAAAACACTGAGCCGAGCGTTGGTGGTGCATGCCTTTACTACCAGCACTTGAGAGGCAGAGACAGGCGGATCTCTGTGAGTTTGAGGCCAGCCTGGTCTATAGAGTGAGTGCCAGGATAGGGCCCAAAGCTATACAGAAAAACCCTGTCTTGAAAAACCAACCAACCAACCAGCCAACCAACCAACCAACCAAACAAACAAACTGAAATTGTAAAATCATTATATTTTCTCATTTCACTAATACTACCATTATTTTTAGATGTATGGCACATACATTTTATGATGAGAAAGAAAACATTCAACAGAGGTAGATCCAGAAATGTGAAAATTAATAGATAGGAATCTTATAATAGTGTCATTCATGCCGCAGAAACTTTTCACTTGTAAAAATTGTTTTCAAGCATATATTTGTTAAGTATAATCAGTTTAATGTCATTTTCAATGATATGAAATGTCTTCATTTCTGGTGGTTAATATCAGTACACATAAATGTGATATTAAAAAATACTTTGTGGTCTTCAATATATTCTGAATCTAAATGGTCTTGATAGATTTTTAGCATTGGGAAGTTTCCCCCAAATATTTGAGAACTCCTGCCTTCATTTTTTTTATTATCATATGCTTAAAAAAATATCATGGAGCTGGAGAGATGCCTCAGCGAACCTGGGTTTAATTCCTGTACCCACATGGCAGCATATAGCCTTCTCTCACTTATCCATCCATAAGTAGCTCAGCCTTTTTTTCGTTTTCTGGATCAGCATATTCATAGATCCCATTCTGTGGCTATACCATAATTCACTTATTTATTTACCTGCTGAGGGGTATCTTGATTGTTTCCAGTCACTGATGATTAGGAGTAAAGCTTCGACAACGTTTACACATAGATTTTTTCTGTGAACATGTGTTTTCAGTTCCCTTTGGCAGTGTGCAGTGCCTTTCTAATATCGGTGGTACTGGGACTAGAAGTGGGGATTGTAATAATAATTTGCTTTCCTCTATTCGTTGTTTGCTTGTTTTGGACAGGTTTCTGCTTTGGGTTTGGATCCCTCAGGTGCCCGTTTGGTCACTGGAGGATATGACTACGATGTTAAATTTTGGGATTTTGCTGGAATGGATGCTTCTTTCAAGGCATTTCGATCCCTTCAGCCTTGTGAGTGGTATGTATTTACTTACTATCTCCATAGTTGGCTTGTTTTTTTTTTTTTTCATACTTGGAGATAATGCTGTTGTCATTTGACCTCAGTTTATAATGAATGATATAATTTATGTAAATTATATCATTATTAAATGAAAATAAAACAAATCATACATTTCTTTCCCTTAGCTTCGTATACACACACACACACACACACACACACACATATAACGTGTGTGTGTGTGTGTGTGTGTGTGTGTGTGTGTGTGTGTGTGTGTGCTGTATAGTGTGGCGGTGTTTTGGTTTTTAGAGGCAGTGAATTTCCATATAGCCTTGGCTTTCTTGGAACTCACTCTGTAGACCAGCCTGGCCTTGAACTCACAGAAATCTCCCTTCCTTTGTCTGTTAGGTGCTGAGATTAAAGGTATGTTTCACCACACCTGGCTTATAATGTGTTTTGTTTATGGTATACAGTTTACTGTATTAAATTAATAAAAGCACGGTTAGTAAAAGACCCAGAGACATATATTGGATTTCAAGCTGGAGATCTGAGAAGCGAAACAGCCAATCAGTAGATCTTACCTCTACTCAGCTGAAATGGCCGTTCTGTCTCCACAAATCCTCAGAGGCACGAGGCTCTCACCAAGCCTTAGACTGCTGCCTTTCCTCAGTGTGGCTGCAGAATCAATCTCCTTATGAGACCCTTTGCTTTTTATTCCTCCCTAATGCTGAGAATAAAGGTGTGTGATCCCAAGTGCTGAGGTGATCTTTGTGTGAACTGTTTCTCTTTAAAACTGGATCAATTTTGTGTAGCCATTGTGGCTTTGAACTAACAGAGATCCGTGTGATTAAAGGTATGTACCACCACTGCCTAGCTCTATGATTGCTGGGATTAATGTTGTGTGTCACCACTGTCCTCTCTAGCTTGAGGTTGGCTTTGCTTCCTGACTCTTCAGGCAAGCTTTAATTAATCATAAATAATAGATCACCACAATAAACCAGTATTTATATTCAGGCAGTGGTTCATGCTGCTTTGTTGGTCAGTTAGCATTGTTCCAAAAGGGCTTAGCATGGTGGCTCCATTAGTGGCCTTCTATTTCTACTATGTATGAGCTTGTAGCATTTTGCTTCCTTGTGGTATTATTTTACTCCTTTGTCTACTATTCAGTATTTTTTAGAGAAGAGTAAAGGCTTCCTTATACTTCATACTGTATCACACTGAATATCATACTGTCATATTGTTCTAATATTAGTGATTAGTAAATTAAGATGGATTCCTAAATTAAGTTGGTATTACTGATACTAATGAAGGAATCACTTTGTTATAAAGTGATTTGTTTGTTTGCTTTGTTTTTTTCAGGGCAGGGGTTCTCTGTGTTACTGGCTGTCTTAGAACTTGTTTTGTAGACCAGGCTGGCCTGTTCTAATAGAGATCTGCCTGCTTTACCTCCCCAGTGCTGGGATTAAAGGTGTGTGCCACCATGTCCTGCTCAAATATAATGCAGACAGACCACAATAAGCTTTTTAAAAATTATTTATTTGTTTAATTTTTTTTATACTTCATGTAGGAACTTTGTGAGACATACCTTGACACTATGTAAATAGATAACTTATTACTCATTGATGTTTGCTGTCTGGATTATTGATCTCATTGATGGTTATATATTGGTGATTTTCTAAATCTGTCATTTTGCCTATAAACTTAGAGGCACTCTTTTATTAGTTTATTTTTAAGTAATTTTTAAAAAGATTTATTATATATACAGTGTTCTGTATGACTACAGGCCAGAAGAGGGGACCAAATCTCATTACAGATGGTTGTGAGCCACCATGTGGGTGCTGGGAATTGAACTCAGGGCCTCTGGAAGAGCAACCAGCGCTCTTAATCTCTTAGCCATCTCTCCAGCCCCATGCGACACTCTTTTAAAAGAAGAGGTTTTCTCACTTACTGATGCTGTTTGGTTCTTACCTCAGAGGCAGTTGAAGTGCTTGGTTATTTCACTATATCTACTTCAGCTTGGGGGCAGTGGTAACAAACGAGTTATTACTCTTACTGATTGTGCTGGTTTGAATGGAAATGCCCCCCTAGACTCATATGTTCGAATTCTTGGTCCTCGGACGGTGGAACTGTTTGGGAAGGATTAGGAGGTGTGGGTCTCAGCCCTTGCCTGTGGATTAAGATGTACTCTCTCAGCTCTTCCTGATGCTATGCATTTGCTCTGCCGTCATGGATACTAGCCGTCCGAAAGCATTAGCTCAATGAAACATTTTTCTTTTACAAGTGCCTTGGTCATAGTGTTTTGTCACAGGTGTGGACAAGTAACTACAACATTGGTACAATTATTTTTCCCTTTTCTTTTATTTCTATACCTTTTGTACTTATTTTAAACCTTTTCCTGGCTTTCAGTTAGTTGCAGCCATTCCTTTTGGTTTTAAAATTGTCTGAATTTGTCCATTGGGGGCCCTCACGGACTATAATTTGACATGAATTTATATGTCTTTAACAGCCAATTTAGTTTCTGAGAAATACAATCTAGACTTCCCGATATATTTCTTTCCAAGTCCTGGAGTAAATGCTTCTCCAAGAAGCTCACAATGGTATTTAGAGACCAAATGTGGAATGCTCATTAACACTGAAGCATAAGTTTTCTTGACCTTTTGAATGAAAAGAGGCAAAAATACACACACACACACACACACACACACACACTTATGTGTGTGTATGTATGTGTGTGTATATATATATATGTATATTATATATGTGCTTAAATGGCAATGTCTTACTGGTTCTTAAAATTTTTTAATAAACTTAATTTCAGAAATTTTATTTCTGGAAAAGTGACAGATTAAAATTTCTGAAATGAAACTTATTAATTGAGAATACTACTATTAAACAAGATAGAGAGTCTCACTGTTCATTGTCCTGGGGTATCACTGGCTCTAGGCAGATAAGCTAGAAAATACATGTTTATATACTAATCTGTATATGTCATATATCAGTTAACTTTTGTATCTGTCTGAATCTGTATGAGGTTAATGTGAGTTGTAGGGTGCCTGTCATTCCAGGATCACTTGGGTTTATTCTGTATTCCTCTATCTTGCTTCTCCTCTTTTGAACACACCCATAGGGTAAGTAATCTAATGATCTTGTTATCTAGTTAGTCAGCAAAGCAATAGAATCTCTTGTGCTTTGTAAAGTATTCTTTATGTTCCCTACCCAAGGTGACAGTTCCTGTACATAACCAGTGAATATTGGAAGTATAGGTACCAGGTTATGCTTGTGTGAGTGTAGAAGTCCACATAGGCCAGAAGAGGTGTCAGAAATGTCCTGGGGCTGGAGCTGCAGGTAGTTGTGAACGGCCTCACATGGATACTGACAACAATATGCGTTCTTAACCGCTGGACCAGCTCCTCAGCACCTAATGCACTTTTAAAAAGTGGAAATTTGGGGAGAGGTTTCATTCAGTTTTATTGTCTTAATTTTTTTAATCATTATTCCAGTTCCTCATTCTATCTTTTAGCATGTAAATGATCTGTCCTTTTTTGCAGATTAGAAATTTGGTGCATTAATATCTCATTTAGTTAATAACAAGTGAATATGGCAGTTGTACTGGCATGTCATTTGTGTTTTGAATCTGTTCTTTAAAATTCTTCAAAGTGGCTGAAGATGTAATCCAGCTTGATGTTTTCTGACACTGTCCTATACAAACCTGCTGTTGTATCACACACTCTGAGTCCTTGGCCTGTTCCTGGCACGAGATAATGCATGTTGAGTACGTAAGCCCTCATGTCTGCAGGTTCCATATCCACAGATTCAGTCAAATGCAGATACAAAAACATACTTGAAAAACATGCCAGTGAGGGACTCGAGCATCTGTAGACTTTGGTAGCTGCAGTGTCCCTTGAGTCAGTCCTTCCTTGGACGTGAGGGATGATTACACTGTAATAGTACAATCTTATTCTTTGGAAATTAAGAAGTAATAATAGTAACTGCTTGTTTCAAGGTCTCTGCTAGGTACCTTTATGCATATTGTTATTTAATTTTGAATAAATGTTGTATACATAGTTTTTTTGTATATAGGTATTTACTTGCATTGTATATGAATCAATTGCATGTTATGTGCCTATAGGGGCCAGAGAGGGTGTCTGAGCTCCTGGAGCTGGAGTTACAGATGGTTGTAAGTTACACTATGTGTGTGTCTTGGGAACCAAGTCCAAGTCTTTTTCAAGAGCAGCCAGAGCTCTTAATCTCAGAACCTTTTCTCTAGCTCCAGTGTACAGTATTATTTTTAAACCCTTAACTCAATACTATAAGTTAATTGTTATTCTCTTAATATTTAAAAGGTTTTAAAAAATATATCTGAGTGTTTTGCCTGCATGTGCATCATATGAGTGCAGTGCCTTCAGAGGCCAGAAGAGGACATCAGATCCCCCTGGAACTGGCATTACAGATAGTTGTAAGGAGCTATGTAGATGCTGGGAATTGAACCCAGGTCCTCTGGAAGAGCAGAGAGTGCTTAGCCACTGAGCCACCTTTCCAGCACCAATTTTTAAAAACCCTGTCCCTGTCTTGTAAGTTAAGTATCCTCCCTCTGCAGTGGAGGAAACCAGGACTCAGCAAAATCACCTGGTAGCATATGAGTGATGTGGCTCAGGAGCAGCTCTGTCTAGTCTGCCATCTGTTCCCATCTGTGGGTTTCCTATAAAGTAAGGTGATGGGAAGCAGAAGGGCTTGTTCATCATCGTACAGCTACTTAGCGGAGCAAGGACTTGGATCTCTAGACTTCTGACTCACATTCCGGTGCACTTTTCACTACAGCCGGACACCTTGGCTCATGAGCCTCAAGTGACAGCCCCAAACAGCTGTGTTTATCTGTCTTGCATGTCCCAGCTTGTTCTGCTAGCCAAGCAAAAGGTACTTAAAAGGATCCTCAATCTTCACCTTCCCACTCCCCTCACTTAACACTCGTATACCCCCACTTTGCCCCATGAATAACTTCACAGAAAGAATTGTGCAATGCTACTAAGCCATCCTGTGGTGTCAGAGTTACTCCCCGAGAGAACATTCACTTCCTCATGACTCCAGTTTACTGTCAGATTGGCTTTCTCTCTCCTCTCTTTGATCGGAATCTTAGTTGTATAGACAGGAATTTGAGGAGCAGATGTTCTGCTCCTTGAACAAGCCCTTTAATTCTCCTTAGTACTGTGTCTAATGATTCCTAATCCTGTCCTTTTAACTCAGTGGCTAGCAGAATTAATAGCAAAGTGGGACAGAAATGATGAGGCTGGTACTGAACATCTTCATTTTAGTATGGGCAGAGTGGACTACAGAGAGCACATGAAAAGTGTTAACATTTTCCTTTCTAGCTAAAAAGCAAAATGATGCTGATGTGGGATTGCTGAAAGTTTAGGTCTCTCTGAATGTAAACAGCATTTGGTAGAGTGGTTCAGCCAGAGAAATGGAGTCATTGCCTGTTTCTATTCCCACTCCTTACATTTTTGCTATTTTTAAGATCTTAACTTCCCTTTGAAAACAAAAATTAATCACCAGAAAACACTGATAACACATAGGACTGGAACTCAGGCTGGGAAAAAAAAACTAAAAACAAAAACAAAAACCAAAAAGCAACTAGCATTTCCCAATGGGAATAGCAGAGATTTGTCCCATGCACTAGTAAGTTTTCCCAGTCTTAAAGACCTTTGTTGAGCAGTCTCAAATGTCTACTTATCAAAGATCTGATGTATTTTGTTTATATATAAAAAACTCAATTGGTCTAATTAGACTATAATTTTCTCAGTTCCTGATTGATTGCCTAAAATTTGATCTGTAAGAGTCTCATTAGGATATAGAAATCTGATATAATTTGACCACAAACACTTTAGCAAGAATTGCTGGCTATAATCAGAGTTTGTTAAAATGAAAGACTGATTGGTAAAAAGAGATGTGTAAATAATATGCACAGCAATACAAGGACACCCCCCCCCCCCATAGCATGCAAGGGTCGAGGTCCAGAGCTTTTCTGAAAGGGCAAGGCTGTGGATCACTGAGGAAGAGAAGTGGCTGTGTTTCTATGATGGTAGAACTTTCCATAAATCAGTTTCACCAGTCTCTCTGCTCTAAGACTGTCTGAGAGAACTGCTGTTGACAAACATGCACTCCAGGAACCTGATTTGGAGAAAAGTGCATGTTTCTAGAGCTGGACACTGGCAAAGCTGTGACCATACTGAAGTCTGTCAAGAGGACCACACTAGATATTCCCTCCACTGTCATTTTAATACCCTTTAATCTCAGCACTCGGGAGGCAGAGGCAGGCAGATCTCTGTGAGTTCGAGGCCAGGCTGGACCGACAGCCTCCAAAACAATACAGAGAAACCTTGTCTCGTAAAACCAAAAAAAAAAAAAAAAAAAAAAAAAAGAAAGAAAAGAAAAAAAGAAAAAAAATGCCAATCTGCAAAGTCCAGAGTTTATTTCCATTTTTACAGAGCAGACACTGGGGTGGATTTGGAGCTGAGAGAAAATAAATGAGCAATTCATACATAGAATCAAACAAGTTATTTTTTTTAATTTAAATAGCTTGTTTTACATGTCAATCCCAGTTCCCTCCCCTTCTCCTGCACCCCCCACCATCCTCCCCATCCTCCCACCCTATTGCCAATTCCTTCCACATAGGGGATATCTAGAGTCTGTCATTTCACTCAGGGTAGGGTCCAGGCACTCTCCTAAGAGTACAGGCTGAGAGAGCATCCCTCTTTGTGTTATGGAAACACGATGTCTGTTTGTATTCCAGGGATAAACACTGATCCACTGCTCAGGACCCCATAGGTTGCCAGGCCTCCTCACTGACTCTCACATTCGGGGTGTCCGGATCAGTACCATGCTGGCCTCCCAGCTGTCGGTCTGGGGTCCAAGAGCTCTCCCCTGTTCAGATCAGCTGCCTCTGCCGTTTTTGCCAGCCCATTCTTTGCCAATTTGCTCATCGCTCCTCTCTCTCTGTCGCTGGGTTCCTTGGGTTCAGTTCAGTATTTAACTGTGGGTGTTTGCCTCTGCTTCCATCAGTCACTGGATGAAGGCTCCAGGATGGTTGTAGACATTATGGTTCATTATCAGGAATGGGCATTTGGGGTGGTCTCTACACTATTGCTTAGCTTGCCAATTGGTGTCATCCCTTTAGATCACTAGAGGTCACAATGGTGCCTGATCTGTCTTCTAACCTATGATTCCCTCTTCCCCCATCCTACCCCCCCCAGTCAACCTTCCTGTTCCTCCATGTCCTATTCTCTCTTCCACTTCTCCCCCTCTCTATTTCCCAGGTCCCCCTCCCCCCCTACCCCTTGCCGTGTTCCCCATCTGTTCAGAGGATCTTGCCTCATTTCTCTTCTCTTGGGTACCATGCATATCTTTTATGTTCTTTCCTGTTTCCCAGACTCTCTGTCATTGGAAGTGCAGACTGGCACTCTCCTGTTCCATGTCTAAAATCCATATATGAGTGAGAACATACCATGTTTGTCTTTTTGTGACTGGGTTACCTCACTCAGGATGGTTTCTTCCAGTGCTATCCATTTACCTGCGGATTTCAAGATTCCATTGTTTTTTTCTGCTGAGTAATACTCCATTGTGTAAATGTACCACATTTTCTCTATCCTCAACTGTTCAGTTGAGGGGCATCTAGGTTGCTTCCAGGTTCTGGCTATTAAAAATAATGCTGCTATGAACATAGTGGAGCAGATGCCCTTGTTGTATGAATTTGCCTCTTTTGGATATATGCCTAAGAGTGGAATTGCTGGGTCTTGTGGTAGATTGATTCCCATTTTCCTGAGGAATCTCCATACTGCTTTTCAAAGTGGTTGTATGAGTTGGCACTCCCACCAGCAGTGGAGGAGTGTTCCCCTCTCTCCACATCCTCTCCAGCGTAAATTGTCTTCGGTGTTTTTGATTTTAGCCCTTCTGATAGGAGTAAGATGGTATCTCAAAGTTGTTTTGATTTGCATTTCCCTGATGGCTAAGGATGTTGAACACTTTCTTAAGTATCTCTTGGCCATTTTAGCCTCCTTTATTGAGAATTCTCTGTTTAGTTCTATACCCCACCTTTTAATTGGATCCTTTGGTGTTTTGGAGACTTGCTTCTTGAGTTCTTTGTATATTTTGGAGATTAGCCCTCTGTCAGATGTGGGGTTAGTGAATATCTTTTCCCATTCTGTGGCCTGCCTTTTTGTCTTGTTGACTATGTCCTTTGCCTTACAGAAGCTTTTTAGTTTCATGAGGTCCCATTTGTTAATTGTCGATATCAGTGTCTGTCAAACAAGTTATTTTTTATTTTATGGACAGACTTAAATGTAAGTACAGAAGGTATCTTCTGAGGAAGTGCATATAAAGTGCATAGTCCAGTTCAGAACTTGCTTAAGAACCTGATTCCCAGTGTTTACAAGGTATGCCTTGAGTCCAGAGGTGCTGTCTTCCTTGGACGTCCTGGGCACTAGATAGGCCTTTGCTTTTTCTCGACCTGTCTACCACAGGCCTTTGGTTTGGAACATCACTTCTTGTAGTACTCTGACGTGTTGATGATGAACTTGAGGTGACCTGTCTCCTGTGGTCACACATTGTTTTATTTTTGTGTGTGTGGTATATGTGAATATGTGTGTATCAGTGTGAGCATGCAGTGGGGGAGGTCGGACGTCCTGCTCTCTTATTCCTTACAGAAAAGTGGTTTTAAGCAGCTATGTGACTTAACTACCAGTCAGAATAATAACTCTCTTGAGCTCTGGACAGATAGACATGAATTTTATTTTATTCTTTTCCTTTTGTAAATTGTTTTTAGAAGATAAAGTCATCACAAATTAATACTTTTAGCATATACATTTCTAAGCTTTAGAGTTACGAATAGTAAATGGGATCAAATGGGCTAGAATTTTGTTCAAATGATTAATATAAAATAAACTAAAATCCATACCAATGTAAATATTTTGAGATTAGCAGTAGATTTTTAGATTAAGGTAGATTTAATAATCTGTCCTTCCCCCCCATTTTATATCATACCCCCTTCTTCTTTAAAAAGAGATTGACTATGACCAATAACAATTTATAATAAACCCCCCTTAAATGAGAACAAACATTTATAAACAATATTTTGGGAATTTGGGTGTAGTTCTCTAGACTATCTTCTGCTGATTGTTGAGCGCTGGTAATCTTTGAGGAACCCTGAGAATATTTAGAATTATGGTCAAGTCCTGACTGGGGTATTTTGTGTGAAGCTGTTAGGGATGTTAGATGGGGCGTCATTCCAGTGGAGACCTCTCGGGGTCTTGCTCGATCAAACCATATTAACCTGGAAGGAATCTACAGCTTCTCATCTTCTGTGAAAACAAAAGCAGAACCTCTCTTCCAAAGCAACATATCGAAGTCAACTTAGTAGCTTCCACAATCAAATGTATTTGAGCAGTTAGCTCGCTAACAGTAAAAAATTCAAAGAAAACACAGTATACATCATCCAGACTCTCTATTTTCCATCTTTACATGGCTTATAATTTTTTATTATTCTATTTCTTTTTCAAGGACTTCATTTTATTTTCTTTAGATTATTCTTTTAATCTATGACTGCCTCTATCTTTTTTCTCTCTCTCCCAAGCCTGTGGACATTTTTTAAACACACTGTGACCTGTTTAGAGGTTTCTTTTTGTCTGAATCTGTCTTTATTGCGTATCTGCAATCCTTTTTTTGACCATTGCTTTAAACTGCTAAATGGGCATGACTAGGACAAAGGTGACAGCTTTGGCTGCTGGCTCCATCCCCTAGGCTTTTCCACATGGTGGAGGTTCCAGAGAGCTTCACACTTACCTCCTGTTGACAGTGGCTTCAACAAAATGCTTAAAATCCACTTTTTTTCCCAGTGAGTTAGAGAGCTTGTGTATGTAGTTATGGGGAGAAGATATCCTTATTTATTTATTTATTTATTTATTTATTTATTTATTTATTTATTCGTTCATTCATTCATTCATTCAAGCTTTGTGGCTTAAAAATTCTGCACACCTTTAATCCCAGCACTTGGAGGCAGAGGCAGGAGGATCTCTGTGATTTCAACACCAGCCTGGTCTACAGAGCTAGTTCCTGTACAGTCAGAGCTGTTATACAGAGAAAGCCTATATGGAAAAACAAAACAAAATAAAACAAACAAAAAATCTGCAGATAAGGTTATTGGAAAAGAGCCAGAAGCCTTAACAGTTAGCTGGATTGAAAGGTTTAAGATTTAAGAGGTTTTAGCAAATTGCTATGATTGTAAAAAGCACTGGAGGATGATTTTGTGCTTTTTGGAATTATCAATGCTGTAGTTGTATAACATTTCCTTTTCTGACCATGCTAAATATATAGCAAAAGTATAGAAAAAAAAGCTGTGTTTCACTAGACTATTTCTTTTGTCTTTTGGATAGCCATCAGATCAAGTCATTACAATACAGTAACACTGGAGACATGATTCTTGTTGTATCTGGAAGCTCACAGGCCAAGGTGATTGACAGAGATGGTTTTGAAGTAATGGAATGTATAAAAGGAGACCAGTATATTGTAGACATGGCCAACACCAAGGTAAGCAGTCAACTGTATTTTAATGAATTTTAATTCAGCACTTCTTTTTCCCTTCACTCCTGTCCTCCTTCCTTCCCTCTTCCCTCCTCATTTTCTTTTTCTCATGTTCTTTCCTCCTCTTCTCCATCCCTCATTCACTTCCTTCCTCCCTCCCCCTCCTGAGTCTCCCCTCCTGCACTCCTTCCTCTCTCCCTCTTGCTTCACCTTCCTTCTCTTCTTCGTTCCCTCCCTCTCTTCCTCCTCCGTGCTTGGCCTGCCCCAGCTTTCTGAGTGTCAGCCTATTTATTAACAAGTGGTTTCAGCTGTCATGTAATAATTCATTCTGAAAGTTATTAACTTAAGACAGTAGTACCTTGCCGTTTTTCTAAACCGTGTAGTTTGTTTGGGAGGCTCTCCTGCTTAGGGTATTGTCAGCTGGGCCTCCCTCAGATGGTAACAGTTGGAGCTCTAGCCCATTGTATCTGTCTCCCTTTGCTCCCTTCTACCCCAAGCTCTACTTTGCTTGTGTTTATATGCCGCTCTTGCTCTGCATCGTGGTTTTGCTTGTGTAGTTTTCACCTTCCTGCAGCGTGGTGGTTGTTGTGGTCAGTTCTTACTCTTGCTGTCTCTTTCTATTTGTCTCGTTTGGACTTTCTCACAGAATAGCATTTCTTTGGAATTTGACTTTTTTCTTGATGACTGGGTTCCATGAAGAGTGAATGGAAACTGTATGTTTTTTAGCATCTGAATTTTTACTAGTTAGTGATGGCAGAAGCTTAGGAATTCTGGGAGTACATTTCAAATCTTTGCTTATATCATTTCCACTAATCTTCCATCAGCTAAAGTAAATCCACAACTGTGATCCATATCAATAGAATAGAAAAATATGTCCTGACCCCTAGTGAGAGGAACTCAATCTTAAGTTGCAGAAATCTGGATATAAGGAGGAATGATAGACTGGGAACAATAGTGCCATCTACTACAGATAAAGTGTGAGTGGATATGTTTAATGCAGGTTTTTTTTTTTATTATAAAGACAAGGTATCTCTGGTACCTCTGTGTAGTCTTGGTTGTCCTGGAGCTCATTATGTACATCAGACTGGCCTTGAACTTACAGAAATTTGCCTGCCTCTGCCTCCCCAGTGCTGGGATTAAAGGTATATGCCACTATGTCAAATTTATTGCAGAATTTTAGAATTTCATTTTAGTTCTCATTTTTACTTTTTATACCCTTTCAATTCCCATATTCTTGTAAACTAATTCTCATGATTTGTGTCTAAGTCAAACTCCTGTATGAAATTTGTTTAATATAATTCATATCATAATTGTGGGTTCTGTGTTTGTGGACTTATTTATTTGTTTAAACTTTTTTGTAACTCGCAAATCAATACTCATTGCCAAAAAAATTGAATTTGAACAAAACAGCACTGTCATTTCCCTTGTTTCAGGACTTAGGTTGTAATTAAGGTCTTTAAATATTGTATTTTTTCCCCATGCTCCTCCCTTGTTTTTTGTTGGTGATTTTACTGTCTAAAATGACTCCCCAAATTACTGTTCAGCAGGCTATGGTGCTATCTAGTGTTCCTCAGCACAAGTCTGTGGTATGTATTTTTTTCCTGTGGTATGTATTATAAAGACATTGTATATGTTAGCCAAGCTACATTTAGGTACAAGCTAAATTGCCATTGACCGTGAATTCTGTGTTAATGGTTCAGTAATATAAATTAAAAACAAGCTGTCCTTAAACACAGACACATTCAAATGAAGTTATGCATTGATTGACTGAAGGTATGACCAGAGACTTTCAGGAGCCCACTTATATGCTAACTCAGCATACTTAGGTCATAAAATATGAGGAAAATTGGCTGTAATATAATTATTTGCTTTAAGTGAGTTGTTAAATTCAATTGACGATGTGTTTCAAATTGCCCCATGTTGAACCTAGAGAAATATCTCTATTGTGCAGAGGTTCAGTCTTTTGTTTACTAGTAGATTATTACTGAATCCTGACTGTGTAGTAGATGATCCAAACAACAATTGAATAAAATTTAAAAATAATTTTTTACTTAAATTACAGTGGTGACTTGAACATTTTTTTTAAAAAAATGTATTTATCTAGTGATTCTGACTCTCCTGTTTAAAATTATTACCCTGCCAAGGGATGAGTCATCAGTTGTATAGTCAGTGAAGAGACTATTACTGTGAAGAAACACCATAACCTTGGCCACTCTTAGAAAGGAAAACAGTTTAACTGGGGCTGGGTTCAGAGGCTTAGTCCATTATCATTGTGGCAAGACATGACATTAAGCAGGTAGACATAGTGCTGGAGAAGCTGAGAGTTCTACTTCTGGATGGGCAGGCAGCAGGAAAATCATGAGGCCCTGGGCCTGGCTTGAGCATCTGAGACCTCAAAGCCAACCCCCAGTGACACACTTTCTCCAACAAAGCTACACCTACTCCAACAAGGCCACACCTCCTAGTAGTGCCACTCCCTTTGGGCTTTGGGGGACCATTTTCATTCAGATCACTGCAACAGGTAAATGTGCTACTGCCATGCCTGGAAGCCTGATATTGGTTCCTGGGACTCAAATGGTGGAAGGAGAGAAGCAACTCCTAAATGTTTTCCTTTGACCTGCATACATTCATCATGGCACGTCTGTACCCATATGAACTCTCATATGAATAAATATGTATATATGTAAAATATAAAAAAAAAACACTCTATTGGGGCTAATGCTGGAAACGAAATGTAGTTAGATGGGCTCTGGACCTGAAAAACGCTTCTGATGTCAGAATGCTTGTCTCACTTAAGTCTTGGAGCCATGTTTTATGTGTTGTACAGTTTTAGAAGTTACGTGCATGTACCTCAGGGGCCTATGTGGATTATATGAACTTTTCCTAAGAAGATGTGAATCAGTGACTCTGTCCATAGATAGGGCACCAAGGACAAATGGAAGAAAAGATTCCACTCAAATCTTGCTTGGTGAACCAGTGTTTAATTGGGGCATAGGTGATGGGTTACAGGATAATGGGCAATGTATCAGAGGCTGTCAAAGAACTATCAAAGAAAAGTCCCCCCTCCCCAGAAGCTGTGACCCACTCCCATGTCCTCAGGAATGGTGGGGGCTTCATTCAGGTAGTGTGCTGCCCCAGAAGCCCTTACTCCCCTCTGTGAGAGAATGTTAATGTCCAGTCTTGTGAGATTGCGTGTGTGTAACCAGAGGTATCTGATTTCAAGAGGGTAGCAGTCATGCCATGCCTTCAGGATAGAAGTCCATAACAGAGCAGTGGATTCATATCCGTCATGTGTTGGTTTTCCCCATGAGATATGAGATACTTTTTGAGAATCAGGTTCTGTGATGGTGCATGCCTGCAATCCCAGCACTTGGAGGAAGATGAGTTTGGGCCAAGTGGACTACAGAGAGAGATCCTGTCTTGGCAAACAGTCAACTTTTTGAGTTTTGAGATACAGTTGCTGTTTATTTAGGACAATGGGACATTACTTCTGCAGGTGTAGGTAGTTAGAAAACAGTAAACAGGAATCACCGTCTAATTAATATTTAAACTTTTCAAAAGTGCTCTTTTGTAACTGTGGTCACAATAATGAAATACATTTACCCCAAATCAGAATTTGGACACATTTCTTACAGTCACAGAATATTTTCCTCTGTTATTTTCAGCTTTTCAGCACACATTGTACTTGGGTTCATATGGGACTTCTTGGCATAGAGCCTAGAAATGTGTGACTGTTAAGCCAATATAATTCAATAAATTAGAATTTTTTAGCCAATAAATTTTTATGAAGTTAAATTCAAAGGTGTTTTACTAGGTTTTTAATAAGTGGATACTTCTGTAATAGTTATATAATCTCATCATTAATTTTCTTTTATGAATTCATCCAGGGTCTCTCTCCATTCCATCATTGCCTTCAATTCCTTTCAACAAAAAATCAAGTCTGTGCCATTTGCTTCTTAATTATATAACTAAACTGAAGAGGACTGTTCATGGATCCTAAAATCTTTGAACCTTTTATGGGGAGATTTTCTTTTCACAAGTGGAGAATAGAAGAGACCTAGGAACCTTAGGGGAGGATTGTTTTAAAAACTGTATTTATTTTTATTTTGGTTATTTTAATTTCTTCTACAATTTAATTTCTGAGCTATCACAGAGATTGTATTTATTTTTAAATATACAGGCAGTCATCCTTGATTTCTGTCCATTCCAAATAGTTGCCCTTACTACTTGGAGAACAAATACGTTAGTCATGTCTTTTTAGCAGTAAATTCTTTTGAATAAGATGTGAAAATTTTAATATTTATTAAAATAACTGTGAATTCTAGGTATATTTTTATTTCTTCAGGCAGTTTAAATTAATGTTTTTCTTTTCTTTTTGTGATGCTGGGATCAAATTTGGACCTCCTACATGCTGGGCATTCCACCTCATGCTGTAGCACCATCCCCAACTATGGCTTTAGTCCAAGATAAAACTTTTTTTTTCTAAAATTGGGTTTTGAGACAGCATTTCTCTGTTTAGTCCTGACTGGCCTTGAACTTAGAGATTTTCCTGCTTCTGCCCCTGGGGTGCTAGGATCAAAAGTTTGTGCCACCTTTACCTGTCAAAACTTAAAAAAAAATACACACAATAATTTGATGTCTGTTGTATTTCTTTTCATTTTGTGAGCCAAAGCTTTTTATCTAATACAGTAGAAAGTCCTTTTGACCTTTTGATACATCTGTATCATTCTGGGGAGTCAGGGTTACTTTACACCCTCTCACTATGTAGCCCTGGCTTTCCTGGAGCTCGATATATAGACCAGGCTGGCCTCAAACACCAGGCCCAATAGCCATGACTACTTTTATTTTATTGATTTATCTTAATTAAGTTTTATTGCTTGTATGTTTGTCTGAGCACTGTGCGTGTGCCTGGTGCCCACAGAGGCCAAAAGAGAGCATCAAATCTCCTGGGACTGGAGTTGCAGACTTCAGTTTGTGAGCTGTTATGTGGGTGCTGGGGCTAGAACCCAGCAAGTGCTTGTAACTGTTGAGCCATCCCTCCAGTTGTCCCAAGCCCCATGGCTGCTTTTTATAGGGAATTCCTTTTAGAAATCAAGATCTGGGTACTAGATGTATTCATTGTCAATGCATTGACATTTCTTTTATATCCAGAAGACAGACCAAGTAGAGAGACAGACAAAACAAAAAAAATTGAAATCAACGAATTCATATGGATGGATCTGATTGTAATCAAATCTTACAGCCTTTCTTAGTTCAGTATTTATAATTCATTTTTTTTTGGCAGCAAGAAGTTTGTCTTCCAACATCGTAAGTATGTAGTTATCTGTTCAATGCTGTTATACATAGAACACAGTTTTGGAGTTGCTGCATCTATAGCTTTTGTTACTAGGAGAGTTTTTTAGTGTTGCCCAGGAGTCTTCATTTCTCTTGATTGTGGATAGGAACTCTTAAGTAGAAAAGGATGAGTATGCTGATTAAGTTTATGGCACAGGACTGTAGGAAAGAAAGATTATGTTTGTTGGATCCAGCTTTCACAGAAGAACACTTAAAATTGATTACTGAAGCCTGGTGTGGTGGTGCATTCCTATAATTCCAGCTGTTTGAAAGGTTGAGAGGGCAGAATTGTGAGTTTGGCTAGCCTTGGCCACATAGCAAGACTTCTTTTCAAAAACAGACTGACAGACAGATGTGTATTGAGATTCCTGGCAAAAAGATTCTATGTGTGGGGTGGATTTGATGTACAGGAATGTTTATTGCTGAATTTTGGTCCATGGCTGAAGATGTTTCTATGCAAAGTGGAGGTGGTGCTGTGTTTTCTTTTTTCTTTTTTGCTTATATGGAATCTCAAGAGAAAGACTATCAAAGCCTTGCTAGAAGACTAGACTGGATAATTAGTCTGTCTGTCTAGGTAGAAAATGACTCTAACAAATCACTTCCGAGAGTGTGGTGGGGAGAAGAACAACAAAGGTGTGGTGTGGACCCCTGAAAGACCAGAAGAATAGAGTTCTCAGCCTTACAGTGAACTCTGATGATAGTTCCAATGGCATCAGATAATGTCTAGAAGTTTCAAGATATTGATTCTTGGCTGTTACAGAAGGGAGCATGGATAAGATTGTTTAGTAAACATCTGCTAGTTTGGCTTTTGTCTGATGCAATATGGGAAAGTTTTGTCCCTCCTGTTCTTGCAGACAGAGGGATGCATAGCAAGGAATGGGCATGTATTATAGTAGCTAAGAGTGGTACTCCTCTCCCACACTGTGGAAGCAGCAAAGACGTGAATCTGACTCCTTTAACCACAAGGACTTCTATTCTGCCAACCCTTGAGTGTGCTTGGAAGCAGATTCTTCTTCATAACTCCAAGAAAGGAATGTAATCCTCTTGGAATCCTTATTTCAATCTGTGAAACACTGCAGAGAGTCCAGCCACATTGTGAAATACAAAGTAATAAATGAGGGGTCTTATAAACTCCTAAACTTGTGGCATATGTTACACAGCAATTGAAAACTAATGCAATTCTGGAAAAACAAAACAAAACCCAAACATATTAAGCAGTGAGAAGGTTCTTTTAAGAAACGGCAAGGATTGTGATTAAGCCTAAAAGAAATGATTAGCACTGAAGGTAAGGCGAAAATATTTTTATATTAATAACAGGAAGGACAGAAATAGGTTCATCAGAAAATACACATAATATTTCCCACAGTAGTAGCCTCAGATTGGAAATGGCAAGTGTCACTATCTACTGGCAGAGCAGGTTTCTCGATTTGTGTTTGAATATATCAGGGTGGGCTTTAAGTAGGATCTTAAGGACTTAGAATTGCAGGGCTGGGGAGATGGCTCAGTGGGTTAAGTGCTTGCTAGGCAAGCATGAGGACCTGAGTTCAGACCCCAAGCATCTGTATTAAAGCTAGGCATAGCAGCACTTGCTTCTGATCTCAGTGCTGGGGAGGCAGAGATAGGCAGATTTCTGGAGCTCACTGGCTAGCCATTCTAGCTGAATTGGTGAGTTCCAGGTTCAGTGAGACCCTGTCTTAAAAAAGAAGGTGGAACGCATTTGAGGTTGATACTTGATACTGACTTCTGGCCTCCATATACATCCCCCACTCTCCCCATTATCTTTGTTTGTTTTCCTCATATGATATTCTTGAGTTTTATTTATGATTCCGGGTTTTGTATAGAATATTCTGATTGAGCAATAGTCGGAAATTGTTCCAGAATAAAGTTCTTTATTGTAGGCACAAGAAAAGAGAACACTCAAGATTACACTGAGACAGTGACTAATGTTTAAGACATAGAAAACAGAAAAGTTAAAAAAAATTGAAAGACAGATGGTTATGTGGATAATAAGTGGACAATCTAGAACTTATACATATCTGGTGAAAAATATTTGTCACATTAATAAATATTAAGAGTCTATGGTTTTGTGGTAACCACAAAATAGCCATAGTTAGTGCTGCTGGAATATCATAGACCATTTGAATGGTGTAAGCCAAAGAAGAGTGAATGTCTCTGTAATGTATTCACATGGGTGTTTATGTCTCTCAGATGTTTGAAGGTCATAGACCTTAGAGCATATGATTCAATGAAGGAAATGACTGAGTGTGATTGATTACAAGGGTTGGGTTGGTAAGGGATGACCTGTGTGCTAAATCCAGCCTCCATCCTGATTTTGTAACTAAATTTTATTGGAAGACAGCCTTGTCTGTTAGTTTATTGTTTGTAGTTCCTTTTGTGTTCCAATGGTAAAGTTGAGAAGTTGTTCAGAAGAGGTGGGCTATTAAAGCTTAGACAACTTATTGTCTGATTCTTTAGAGGAAAAGTATTCCAACTCCCAAATTAAAGCTGTGAACACATCCAACAAAATGTTCTTACATTTGCTGTGATTACTAAGACCCATAAACTGCTTAAGCACTTCAGGGTCAGTCAACAGCATCTTCTTTGCTACATTTTGTCTCTTCACAGGAGCGGGCTGTTGGCTCAGCATGCCAGTGACAGGGCACCTTTATTTTGTGGAACCTGAGGCTCTCATTATTCTCTGACAACAAACGGTACTTCTACAGGGTGTTCCTTTATGTTGTTATCTTTGGAACAGTCACAAAGTGGCTAGATTAGTATAGATTAGGTGCGCGTGCGCGCACGCGCGCGCGTGTGTGTGCGTGTGTGTGTGTGTGTGTGTGTGTGTGTGTGTGTGTGTGTAGGTAATACAAAATACAGCATTGGTCATGGATATGTAGTATTCTCTATTCAAAGTAGAGCAAATCATGAAAGACAAGAAGATGCTTAATTCTTCTATGCAATTTGATGTTAAGGCCATCCAGTAAAGGAATATTCTTGCCTCCCCTAAGACCTATTGCTTAGATAAAGAGGGAAAGAAAAACTAATTTATTTGATGAAAAGGTGTTTTAGTTGTTAATGGTTTTTAGGTGTCACTTTAAAATTCTTCACTAATATTTGCTGTGGTACTGAATCTGTTTAGATCCAGTTAAGAATCCTTAGTTGAACTTCATTTTGTTATGACTAATTTTGGTCTCTGTTTGAACACAGGAGCACTTAACATTCCCCTTGCCTTTGTCATGCTTCTGTCTTTACAAACAAAAAATAACATTCTTTGGAGCTTTTTCAATGTAACATATTTATTTGTGTTCTTCTGACTACTCAACAGCTAAGGTGTTCCTTCCTTTGTGTTAACATCTTCTGGATGCCATTTTCTCTTGTTTTATTTTTTAATATTCTAAGATGCTATTTCAACTCTAATCCACAATTGTCATTTTTTTTTGGGATCAGCTTTGATGGATGGATTAGGTAAGATGTTGGATTGGTGTCTGAATAAGAAAAAGCATCTTGGTCTGTTTGAGATGGCTAAGTAGGAGCTGTCTGTAGAATCTCTGAGTCAGGGAGTAAGAGGAGGGGATTAGTGAACTGGAACTCACTGAGCAGGAAACCAGCTATCCTCTGATTGTGATATCAGGCAGCTTTCTGCTTGGGTCATTCAGTCCAACATTTTGATAATTGAGATACAAAGTTGTCGATGGAGTTCATGTTCAGATCTGCAAATTGAGCAACAAAAATAGATTGCAAAAACCTACCTCAAAGTGTTTTAAATAAGTATATGGTTTTATGCTAAGCCACATTCTTTGCTGTCATGGAGTCCATGTGGGCTGGGAGCCATCAACTGACATACCTGAATCCAGTGACTTGTTTGAACAGCAGAAGAGTGGGAATGTGGAGGAATGTGCCAGACTGGGAAAGCCACAGCAGTTCAGTGTCTTAAGTTCTCAATGGCTGGGTGTGTGTTGAGATGTTAGGGATTCCCTTTCATTGTAACTCAAAAGCTGTTTCTGGCCCACCAAATTGGACCAGATACCTGCTAACTGCAAGTCATTGAAAAATTCTTTTCTCTCCTTAAATAATTGTCAAATTATTTCCATTTTAGAAAGATTAATCGGATCCCTATGTATTTGAATGAACTTACCACTTAATTATTATTTTTCAGTCCCTTTGTTGTGCTTAAATCACTTGTGTGTTCTTGCCATCTGTCCTTATCTTACCCAGTGGCCTGTCTCAGTTCTTACATTAATGTAACTGATTAGTATGTGGCATAGTCGATTTGCTTCGCCAAAACATCTTTCTTTGACTAGCAATGTACCGATTTGGTTTTCTTACTGCTTTACCAAGTGTTCCTTTTCATCCCTTCTAAATTCAACCTCTTAATGTTGGAGTGTTCCAGGATTATTGCTGAGCCATGTCTCATATTTATGCCTGGGGAGCCCCACTAGGGAATCATAGGTCTGATGGGCTGACCTGCTGGACACTAATTGTCACCTGCTGTGTATTTCCATGGCAGCTCTCAACAATGCTTACCTTCTGACTGCTCTCATCTGGTCAGACACTTTTAGATACCCTATGTTGACGTTGATGTCTTATGATGCACAGCTCTTCCCTTGTCTTACTACCTGATGGACAAACTCATTGGATATATAACAGGTCCCCAGCATAACAGTAAAAAGGGAGATTATGGCTTTTCCTCATAGATCTGTTTCTGTAGTTGTTTTTATTATCTAGATACTGGCATCACCATTCAATAGCTAATGAAGCAAAAAAGTTTCTGAGTTCTCCTTGACCTTGATTTTTCTCCCTCTTATCCTACAAGCAAATCATTGCTCTGACAACATAGTCATGTGAACAAAGCTGTTCTAAACATTTATGTGTAGACCTTGGATGGACCTGTTTTTATGGTGTAGCCTCTAGTAATGATGGATGTTGATTTTCTGATTTTAGCCACTATAATAGATGTTTAGTGGATTTAATTTGTATTTCCAGTAGAAAAATTTTAATGACCAATGATATTGAGCATCTTTTTGCCACTCTTATTGTGGGTGTGTGTATGAGTATGAGCACACACACTCCCATGCAATTGTGTGTGGAATCCAGAAGTTTAACATGGGAATATTCTCTTCAATTGCTTCTCCACCTTAGTATTTGAGACACGTTTTCTCAGAGCTCAGGGTTAGGGTTAGACTAGAGTTTTCTCCACAGCTTTTTCTGGCACTGTGAATTCTAGCCAGCAGGGAGGGAGCTTTCACCTTAGTCCTTTCTTTGTTTCTGTATCCTGCACCAAAGTGTGTGGTGTCCTAAGTGATAATCTTTTACCATCTAGTTCTGTTGGGCAAGTAAGGACAGTGGCCATAGCCTGTGTTCATTTGGAGATCCATGAGACCTCTCCGCATGCCTGCATTTTCTGGGCTCTGAGGACAAAGCCCAGGCCTTTGTGCTTGCAAGGCATGTGTTTTTCTGGCTGAGTCATCACCATTTTTCTCTTTTAAATTTCTTTGGAATTATTTGAATATTTTCAAATTGTATTCTTACCTGCTGACTTTAAATTTCCCTTTTAGATTTATATATTTTATCTGTATGAGTGTTTTGCCTACATGAGTGTACGTGTACCACATATGTGCCTAGTGCCTTTGGAGGTTTGAAGGGGGCATCACATTCACTGGAATTGGAGTTATAGATACTTGTGAACCACCATATAGGTGCTTTGAACAAAATCCAGTCCTTTATAGGAGTGATGGGGGTCTCTTAACCACTGAGCCATCTCTCTATCTCCTACTTGCTGACTTTTACTATGTGTCTTTGTATATTTTTTCTTTGGTAAATGGTGGCTATAGGTTATATTCTGTTCATTTACACACCCACAGTATAATCCCTTTGTATTTATGGGGTATTGGACCTACATCTGATTTCCCACTGGATAACCAAATTTCACAGATGCTCAAGTCTTTCATATAAAATGACATATATATGGGCTGAAGACAGAGGTTAGTAGTAGAGTGCCTGACTAGCATGCAGAGGGGTGAGTGGTGAGGGTGGGTATTGTCTTGGGTTCAGTTATCAGCACTGCTAATGCCTCTAAAGAAAACTGGTAACTGGTGAAAATGTTTCAGATAATTGTGGCACTGATAGCATGGCTATTTTCAACTGGAATGTAGGCTGGGCCCCAGAACCAAGAACTGTCAGCTGCCTAAGAAATCATGGTATTAGCATAGCCTGTAGGGCAAGGCAGATTACCCAGAGAAGCCTTTGTCATGTTTGATTATATACTGTGTATAGAAGGAAATCTGAGAAAATTGGATTAGAAAATTAATCAAGTTAAAAATTGCAAAGCTAAAATTGAGCTACTTGGGAACTAGAATCCACAGAAACGATTCATCATTGATAATCTGATGATTCCAACTTCAAGCTCATGTACTAGCAATGCCTCAGGTGCTTCAAGTCCTTCCTGGAGGTCAACTCACCCAGCTGAGCTGTGCCCAAGGGTGGTGGTGGTCCTTAGCTAACACCTCACCTGTCTTTTCTGCTGATTTTCTGTATATCTTAAAAATAATTAATAGATGCAGATTAGGTATATTTTCAGAAAAATAAAAATGTTTGAGTAAGGAAAAGAAAGAAAAGAAGCTCTGGTTTAGATTACTAGAGCTTTGCCACACCGGATTCATCTCTCCTTGCTTTACCGCCAGCCTCCCACCTAGACACAGCAGCCTTGTGCAAGCCCAGAGAGCCATGCCTTTCCATGCTAGCTTTGTCACTTGTGGTGGCCCTAGAGGCTAAGATTGGACATACAGAAGGCAAACATCATCCCAGAGACTAACCACCATACTCATTCTGCTTTCTTCTCTTATCTGTTATTCAGACAACCACCTCCTATGATCTCTTTAGTGATTTTTGTTATAATCAGATAAAGAATAGGTTAGCATGTATGTATTCTTCCCGACTCATAGGCATGGGGCCTGCCCTGGAGTGTTGATATACCTAGTGCCCCTCCATTGGAAAACACTGATTTCCCTTCCCCAGCAAGTATTAATTGCAAATAGCTTCTTGGTTAGGGGTAGGACTTTGTGCCCATTTTCCCTTCTCAGTGCTGGGATTTTTGTCTGGCTTGAGTGTGTACAGGTCTTTGTACACCCTGCTATAATCTCTGTGAGATTGTGTGTTTACCAGCCCTATTGTGTCTGGAGCAATGTTTTCTTAGAGTCCACCACCTCTGGCTCCCATGATCTTCCTGCCTTCTCTTCCACATAGACCCCTGAACCTTGAGGGGGAGGGGTTTCCAGCCATGTAGTGGCCGAGTGCGCCAGTCTTTCTGTCTCCACCCTGTCCTGCTGTGGGTCTCTGGGAATTCCTGTCTACTGCAAGAAGTCACTCCTCTGATGAGTCCCAGCCTAAGGTCACCAAAACAATACCGTGTCCTTACTTCATCATGTGAGTCCATGATGTCTGTTTGTACTATATTAGTGGTGTGAACTTTGATCTTATTTAAGGTGGTGTATATCAAGTTTTTCCACTGTAAAGTTTTTCTTCTTTTTAATCATTGACAATTTGCAGAAAGAGTTTGTAGTCCTGTAAATACCAAGTTCAGTTTCAAGTTTTCCTCCATGAGTTTTAAGATTTATTGATGATTCTTGTCTGAAAAATTATTTCTGTGATGATTGCAAAATCATTTTATATTTATCATTTAACATCATTTTATAAGGAGATGAGTTGGGAAAATCTCTCTCCCCTGTCTCTGTCTTGCCCTCTCACCCTCCCCTCTCCTCCTTTCTCCCTACTGTGTAGCTTTGAACTGCTTATTCTCTTTCCTTTGAGTGCTGGGAATAGAGGTGTGTACCACCCACCATTCCTAGGATTTTAAATAATTAGCTCAATGTATTAGTATGCACTCAAAGGTTCGTATTATAGTCAGTGGTTTATAGTCCCTTATTATCGTTGTTTGTTTTGATGTTGTAACTCTCCCAGAAGCTGAAGCCCCTCCAGCCTGTATTTTAACCCTATACCTCCCCCATCACTTTTGCAGTGCTGTCTTTTTTGCAGATTGAGATGTTTCAGATTCTGCTTTTCCTTTGGCAGCACTGAAGTCAGTCATTTCTCCAGGAAGCTCTGGGTTCTTTTATTGGAAATTCATTGTTAGAACACAGGATCTCTTTGCTAAATTTTACCCTGTGGTGCATGGTTTCCAGATACTCAGTGGGAGAATGGCATGTGCATATATGTGTAAGCACCCCCCATTTATTTGTACCTACATATTAGTTTAAAACACCACAAAATTCGTGATGGTCCTTTTCTTCCCCATTTTTGAAGCTATTTTCTCTAACAGTGAGAAACCTGATTCACATCAACCTCAGTGTAATTCTTTACTAGATTAATTCTTCATTGTATTGAAAGCAGTTTAGAATTGTTAATGCATACCACTGCAAAGAGAAAACAAATGTATTAATTAGAATTTAATACTTAAAATTTTGGTCTTAAGCTGAGAGTATTTTCTAGTTTATGCAGACTACTGTAATTAGTTACCGCAAATGTGGTGGTTTTAAACATGATTGATTCCTTCATAATTCTTGAGGCCAGAAATCACAAATAAAGGTGGAAGTAGGATTGTACTCCCTACAGTGACCCTAAGGCAGTGAGTGTGTCTCAATATTCCTAATGCTGTGACCCTCTTAATAGAGTTCCTAATGGTGTGGTGACCCCAACTGTTGGAACCTAGCATTATACTGAACCCCCCCCAATGGGTGGGATATGCATACATAGCATATCAGCATTCAGGCAGATGCTTAGCAGCTCAAAGGGTCCTGTGTTGGCTGGCTACATCATGTGTTACGGGACTGCATAAGGACTCAGTAGCATGTGCACACTTCCCCTTTTAAGCGAGCACCTCCACATGTTTGCTCTCTCTTCCTTTTCCCCTTTCTTCTCTCTCTCTCTCTCTCTCTCTCTCTCTCTCTCTCTCTCTCTCTCTCTCTCTCTCTCTCTCTCTCTCTCTCTCTCCTTCCTTCTTCCCTCTCTCCCCCCCCCTCTCTTCCTGTTTGGCCAACACCTACCCCCCCACCTTGTTCTCTTCTTCCAATAAACTCCATGTGGGTTAATGAATCGCTTGGTTCGCAATCCATCGCGCCTGTAGTTTAAACAAAAGTACAACACTAACCATAAAATGATTTTAGTTGCTGCTTCATATCTGTAATTTTGCTGCTATTATGAATTGTGATGTGCAGGATGTGTGATATTGGGACCCCCATGAAAGGTTTGTTTGACTCATAAAGGGGTTGCCATCCACACATTGAGAACCACTGCTCTAAGGGATAACTGTTTCCTTGTTTCTGTTTTACTTTGGAGGTTCTACGTGTCCTCATGTTGGGACTAAATAAGTCTAGTATCAGTCTTCACCTTCTCATAGGTTTCTCTTGTGTCCTCTACTCTTGTCTTTTAGAAGGATATTCACAATTGGGTGTAGGACTCACATTATTAACTTATTTAGATATTGTTTAAATCAAACTCTTAATTAAGACCAAAATTATAAATATTGAATTCCAATTTTTTAATTTCTTGAATTTCATACATGAATACTATATTTATATAATTTTCATCTTGCTTTCTCCCCCTTCCAATTCTACAGTATTTCTTCCACTCAGTCAAATTTGTGACTTCTTCCTCTTTATTATTGTTACACACACACACATACACACACACACATACACACACACACACACACATGAGACATAGACACACACACACTACTTGAGTCCATTTAGGGTTACTTGTTTGTAGATGAGTTGAAGGCTTACCCACATCAAGGAGCTTGTCCCTAGAGAAATTGATTCTCTGTCTCTCCAGTCACTAATTGCCTATAGCTCTTATCTAGGAGTGGGACCTTGTGAAATTTCCTCTAATCCATATTGGCATACCAGCTGGTGTTGCCATTATGCAGGTCATGTTTAGGCAGCCATATTTTTGAGATTTCTTGGGTGAAGCTTCCCTGTTATATCTAGGAGATGCTATGCAGAAGTAGTTGTCCTGGTTCCCTGGCTCTTGCACTCTTCCGTTCTGCCTAATGTGGTGTTTCCTGAGCCTTAGGGATTGCATTGTTGATGTATCCATTGATGTTCTTATTTATGCCTGGAAATACTGTTTTTCCCTTTAAAGATCCCAGGACCTGGGATAAGTACATATTTTGGGAGACCACCATTCAGTCCACTGTAGGGGTATACTTCCCTCTACCTTCCTCTTACCCTTTTTTAAACACAGCAAGGTTCATTTGTTTGCATTCATGTTAAAATTTAGATTGTCCCATCTGTATTTGTTTGTGAATACTCACGTATGAAAGCTTCACTTTTTTTCAAAAGCCAAATAAATGAATAAAGAATCTCACATTATGATCTCTATTATTAGGGAAATAGGTGCTGTGGGAAAGAACAGTGAGTTAAGCTGTGTTTACTTCAAGGACTAGGGGATAGTTATTAGATCAAGTGACCTGTAAACTGAGGCTGGAAGAATGAAAAAGCCACCATAAGAAAATGAAAATAAACAAGGCTTCCAGCAGGTGGGAAAGCATGCTATCTGTAGAAGGAGCAATGTGTAGTAGAGAGAGCCAAAAGGCAGGCAGCAGCTGGTGCACGTTGAGCAGGAAGGAAGACAGTGAAGTGAACAAATTGAACAAATTGCAGAAAATGCAAATTGCTTAGACTTGTTTAAAGATAATAGAAACTAGTAAAGGGCTAGGTACAGAGGAATGGCATTAGAACTGTATCTTTTTTTAAACTTATTCTTTGACAATTTCCTTTCTTCTTAAAAAACTTAAAAAATTTCATGTGCTTTTTTTTTTTTTTTGCCATGGATGTTGCATTCCCTGAACCTGGGGTTATAGACAGTTGTGAGCTGCCATGTGGGTTCTGGGAATTGAACCTGGGTCCTCTGGAAGAGCTGTCAGTGCTCTTAACCTCTGAGCTATCTCTCCAGCCCATCTTGACAGTTTCTTATGTGTGCAATACATTCTGGTGGTACTCACAAGTCTGTGTTAGCTACAATAGATGTATATTTTTAAAGTACTTATCATGGTGTGTGGAACACACAAGATAAGAGTTAAAGTACAGAGATTGTAATGTAAAAAATAACTGATGAGGAAACATGAGATAATGTTGGCTTATAGAAGAGTCATAGTGGTATAAGAGAAAAATGTAGAGACGTGAAATGAATTTGGATAGACTCAGCAAGAGAGTGGTTGGTAGATGGAATTTGATTGTATCTGGAAAATTGGAAGATTAAGCTAGGGGGGTATTTAAGGAAGATTCCTAAGTTTGTCTAGTCCCCATAGGTATTGCTTCAATTCATGTCTCCTACTGTAGTTCAAGATTCTCCACCTTGGTGGTCCATGTTTGTTTTATAGAATTTTTAAGATGACACCAAATACTATTTGAGGTATTATGGACAATTTGGATAGGAAATCATCTCCAGGTACCAATTCCAAATCATTCTTCCCAGAGAGGTACTGTTATTTTCCTTGTAAGGTATTTTAATCTGTTTCTTCTTCTTCTTCTTCTTCTTCTTCTTCTTCTTCTTCTTCTTCTTCTTCTTCTTCTTCTTCTTCTTCTTCTTCTTCTTCTTCTTCTTCTTCTTCTCCTCCTCCTCCTCCTCCTCCTCCTCCTCCTCCTCCTCCTCCTCCTCCTCCTCCTCCTCCTCCTCCTCCTCCTCCTCCTCCCTCCCTCCCTCCCTCCCTCCCTCCCTCCCTCCCTCCTCTTCCTCCCTCCCTCCCTCCCTCCCTCCCTCCCTCCCTCCCTCCCTCCCTCCCTCCTCTTCTTCTAGGTATAGTTTTATTTTTGACTTTGTCAGAGACTGTTATTACTCTACTAAAGGAGCATTAGCCTCTTTTCTGGCCAGCTTGATCCTGACTTACTGTGTATGAGAGTCTACCTAACTGTGCTACCTGAGTGTGGTGTGGGAGGTATTTGTATGTGCATGTGTGTTTGATGTGTGCTCTGGTTGACTTGGTTGAACAATTAATTTTTAGACCATTATCGTGTTGCTTCGATTCTATTATTGTTGTGTTCTCTGTTAAGCAGAGAAAATTTCCCCTCTAATTGTAAATATTTTCCTCTTACATTTATTCTTATAGCTAGGTTGTAGAATCAATGTTAACACAGTTTTAGGAAGTAAGGATTTTCTTCCTTCATCTCTTTCTTTGCTTGTTTGCAAATACTTCCTATTTTCTTAGTTATTTTCCATTAAGGTAAAGATCATGACTTTAAAGAAGGACCTATGTGCCTTGAGTTTTCCCTTTAAATTTTTTCTAATGAGAACACATCACTTACTCTACTTCCCCCTTATTAGGTACCTGTTAGAAGTAAGCACTGCTAGTTCCCAGAGTGGTCAGAGAGGGCTAGAAATGTGAAATAAAGCGTGCTATGAGGTGAGATTGGGATAAAATAATGCTAATTTAAAAGTAAAATAGAATGCTTTTGAGGGATCTTTAAATGTGTGATGTCAGTTTATGTTTTACCATTTAACACCACCTCTTTCTTCTTTAAGGGTCATACAGCAATGCTTCATACTGGCTCATGGCATCCCAAAATAAAAGGAGAATTTATGACTTGCTCAAATGATGCGTGAGTATTGTTGATACTTTTTGAATGCATTCATATCTTTCAGTATCTCTTAACACTTGTATCATAGCAACCCTGGTATAGTAAGAAATAGGAATCCTGGTGTTTATGTGTTCCTATTCTTGACTTTGCTTTGACTTCAGTTGTAGTGTAAAGTTTAGTTAAACAAATATGGACACTGTGGAAATGAGAGACTTTGTAAATTCCAGTAGAGTTTATCATGGGACACACTGGATTAGACTGATTCTAGTAAGAGGATCCAAATAGCTTTGAAAGTATGACAAACAATTCCCTGCAGTGAAGACTGACTTCCATTTGAAATGGGAATGCATCAGTCTTCTTTCCTTGAACTGTATAAGCTGACTGTTCTTCAACCAGAGTTCTGTGTGCGGATCACTAAACTTGAAGCACAGCCCCCTTTACCACTTTTAAGAGAAGTTTGTCAGTGGGCCGGGTGGTGGTGGTGCACGCCTTTAATCCCAGCACTCGGGAGGCAGAGGCAGGCGGATCTCTGTGAGTTCGAGGCCGGGCTGGACCTACATCCTCTAAAATAATACAGAGAAACCCTGTCTCGTAAATCAAAAAAAAAAAAAAAAAAAAAAAAAAAAAAGGGAAGTCTGTCAGCAATAAACTCAAACTCACATAGCTTACAGCTTGATTGACCTTTTTCTTGGCCTTTGACTTGGAATAGTAGTTAGTTACGGGCCGAACTGTGGAACATTATAGTAATAGAATGCTCACCACGTATACTCCACCGAGTCTCTGTCATGGGTCTGAGTTCCATTGGAAGTGAGTGCTACAAGACAAAAGTGCAGGTGTGCCCAAAGCTAAATAGTGTAGTTTTATGTGTGGTCAGTGTTGTTGAGGATAAAGTTAAATTAAAGGAAAAGATCGTTCAAGAGGGCTGATGAGATAGATGGCATAGAGGGTGAGGGCGCCTGCCTCCATGCCTGACAACCTGAGCTTGATCCTTGATTGTTCACATGATGGAGTGAGAGAATAGACTCCTGCAAATGGTCCTATGACTTCCACAGGTATACTATGGGGCGTGCACACGTGTGTGTGTGTGTGTAGTATAGGTATGTGCATGTGTGTGCAGATGCCCATGGAGGCCAGAGGCATCAGCCTCCCCCCCCCCCAGTAACTGAACTTATGTCCTCTGCAAGACCAGTAAAGGGCCTGAGCTCTGAGCCATCTCTCCAGCTTTCTGTCTTGGAGATTTTAATAGGGGCAATTAAACTTTAAGCAAAGATTATGTGAGCATGTTTCATCAGTGATACTCTGTTTTGCCTGCTCCTCATTCTTGCTTTATGCTGTTCTTTGTCTCATTTTGGATAACTGGAGAAAAGACATCGTTTCTATAAAAAGACCCTGGTATAGACAACCATTGACATCAACCTCCTTTGTCATTATAGTGCTGTGCACTTAGAGCTTAATACATCCAAGAGTGTTTGCTAACCTGTGGTTTTACAGCAGTGTTGGAGTAGAGGGTAGAATTCTATGGCTTTTGCCAGTCATGTATGGAAGGAACACAACTGAATTTGCTTTGGTGTAAGAGGAGTGAGAAATGGTTCCAGCGGAGGCTAAGGTGGCTCTTACTGTTTTGTGCTGGCATAACTTCCACCAGGTTACGTTGAGGGTCTCTGAATGTGTGTCACAGACATTAGCGTTGTAATGTTTCAATTCCAGAAGATTCAGTGTGAAAGGGAGACTGAGGTTCGTCTGATGGAGGCATGAAATGAAAAAAGGAAGAAGGCAAATGGCAGTCGCTCATTTCATCAACTTTACAGAATGCATAATCAGGGAGAATTTAATAAAATTTTCTTGGAAGTAAATGGTAATGATGGCATTGAAGATAAAAATGGTTATCAAAGAAATTCATTTTTACTCATGGGTTGATAACATGTGATGGGGAGTCATTTTGTAATTTGTAGTAACTTACAGGCTAAGAGTATGACACAGGGTCACTAATACTAACACAGTCCTCAGCAGAGAATGTGTCTACAGTAGGAAGGACATGTATTATGGGTTTTGTTCCTCAGTACTCAGTGTTTCAGAGCTTGACTGTTTTTGGAGTTAATGGTTTTGAGGGATGCGTATCCAGAGAGAAGAGGCCACAGGACAACACAGTGAGGAAGCAGCTAGCTGTCTAGGAGTCAAGGAGAAAGGGTCTGGGAAGAAACAAACTTCCCAGCACCTTCATCTTAAACTTCTAGCCTTTTTACTGTTAGAAAATAAATTTATACTCTTTATGACACTTTGAAGATTTATCTTATTGTGTGTGTGTGTGTGCGCGCGCACGCGCATATGAGCGTGTGTACTTGTAGAGTCCAGAAGAGGTCATTAGATCCCTGGAACTCAAATTACAGAGGCACTCTTTAACTACCGAGCCATCTCTCCAGCCCCTTTGTTATGGCAGCTATGATAAACTAATTCAGGGAAGAAAAAGTTTTGATATTATGTACCAAATAGTAGAACGGTAGGGTTTCTTGCTTAAGACTCCTTACTATTCTACCTATTGTCACTTTAGCTGTCTTCCTGCTTCTGAGATATATTGGGCAATCACCCATCTTTGTTCAAGATACTGACACAAAGGAATCCAGGGCTAGCTTCCTTCCCTGGATCTTCTGTGCTTTGAGCTCCAAAAATTTTATCTTAATTTAAATGATCACATTAATTGCAGGGTAGATCTGGGCAATTGTTTTGTGATTATCTTGGAGATTTCAATTGAAAAAAGATTCAGGGTTCCAACTCTTTTTATTTACCTGGTAGTGGATTATGAAAAATGAATAGTGGCAAGAATTTTTATTTCTTTGGCAGATTTTTATTGAATTGTTGGCAGAACACTACAAAATTATATAAGATTTATTACTGACAAATAACTGACCATTGAGTGTTCTCTATGGCCCCAGGAAAAAAAACACAGTGAAATAGTTTCTTTTTGTTTGTTTGTTTGCTTGTTTTTGTTTTTTGAGGCAGGGTTTCTTTGTACAGATTTGGAGGCTGTGCTGGAACCAGCTCTTGTAGACCAGGCAGGTCTCGAACTCATAGAGATCTGCCTGCCTTTGCCTCCTGAGTGCTGGGATTAAAGGTGTGCGCCACTACCTTCTGGCTGTGCCCTACCCAGCAGTGTCTGAAAGGCTTTGATATTCACTTCTAATTCTATGAATTCATGCCACTTCAGAATTTTGATTATTAATTTTCATTTTTAAAAAAGATTTATTTGTTTTTATTTTATGTGCAAGAGTGTTTTGCCTGAATGTATGTTTGCTTGCCACATTGCGAGCAAATGGGGCCAGAAGAGGGTGTCAGATCCTCTGGAACTGGAGTTACAGATAGTTAACTACTCAGTGGCTTTGGAACCAAACTCCAGTCTCCTGTAAGAGCAACAAGTACTCTTCACAACTGAACCAACTCTCCAGCCTCATTATGAATATTAACTTTGAGTTAAATCTTAGAAGTCTTTCTTTGTCTTGCAGTTGATCTATGTCATCTAGTAAAAAGCTTGCTCACAGCCAAAATGGTTAGATTTGGCTGCCATTTTGCATAATGTTTCTACACATTTTTGAAATAAAATTTTAAGTTGAAATTTAAAAATCAATCCATGTCCTTAGAGTTTTACAGATCTTCATGATGATTTTTGTGATTATAATAAAATAACTGGCATTTTTCTACATTCATCTATATATTTTAAAAGAAACCCACAAAGGGCTGTTGAGATTGTTCAGTGGGTAAGAGTTCTGTGTATGGAGCTTACTTGGTAGGAGAGCTGACTCTTGCCCTCTGACTTCCATACGTCCACCATAGCATGTGTGTCCACACATTCATTCACACATGAAGTAAATCAGTCAATACACAAATGCAGGAATCACTTAAAAGTTATTAAAGAGGTGTGTGGAAACAGCTGTCAATTAAAACACATGCACCTCCAGCTCTAAAATGCTTTTGTCTGTCTGTGTGGTGAGAGCAGCAGTTAAAACAGCCCTCATCAAGCACTTCAGCGTGCATGTAACAGTCGCAGAGTTTTAGAAAGAGAGAGCATCTCACCTGTCACAGTTACCTTACTTTTCTGTAAAGTAAATCGGGAATGCTTCTTTTGGGCCGTCTCCTTGTGGCAGAGTAGTCCCCTCTCTTTGACCAGTCCTGCTCACTCTGCTCCCCATTGCATGCAGCCTTAACAGAAGACTCAAGTCATGTGGAAGGGAAAGCAGAATAAATGTTGGAGCTAAGAATTTGTGAGTTTTTTCCTCTCTTACAATGAAAAATTGGTAAAATTTTAGCTGCAGGAAATTGTTTTTTGAGGCAGAAGTAGTGTTGTCTTTTGAAGAAAACTTTGAACTGTTTGCATTTTTTCTTTTTTAAAATTTAAATTAGAAACAAGCTTGCTTCACATGTCAATCCAAGCTCCCTCTCCCTCCCCTCCCCTCCTTCCCCACACCCCCCACCAGGTCCCACAGCCCCCCTACCCAATCCCCACTCCGTTCCCCAGGGAGGGTGGGGTCCCCCATGGGAGATCTCCAGAGTCTGTCATTTCATTCAGGGCAGGGCCTAGACCCTTCCCCAAGAGTCTAGGCTGAGAGCATCCCTCATTGTGGGATGGGCAGTCAAAGTCCATTCGTATGCCAGGGATAACTGATCTACTACCCAAGGCCGCATAGATTGCCTAGACCTCCTCACTGACACCCACATTCAAGGGGTCTGGATCAGTCTTATGCTGGCCTCCCAGCCATCAGTCTGGGGTCCAAGAGCTCCCCCTTGTTCAGGTCAGTTGTTTCTGTGGATTAAATCAACCCAGTCTTGACCCCTTTGCTCATCATTTAATACATACATACATACATACATATATATATTTTTTTGGGGGGGGTCAAGTTTTGTCATCCCCCAGTGTTTGTTATTCCTTTGTAATCCTGTCTATTTTTCTGTAGTAACTCACTGTGAAATGTTTGTCTCTGAATTCCAGGGTTTTTAAGCTGGATAATAATGTCTGTCTCCATCAGTCATCAGGAGAGAGACAGAATATGGAAGAGTAGCTGGGCAGGGGTACACATGCAGTAACTCAGTGAAGAAAAATTACATTGGTTGCAAGAGGACCAAGGATTTAGTGAAAGAGGAGGGGCCAGTGATGTGGCAGAGTCACAGTTTGTGACTTCTGCAGTCACTGGGAGAAGATCCAGAAACTTCTTTTAAAACATCTAAGTTCAGTTTTTAACAAACACTGCAGTGGTCTGGAGAAAGTTAGGTCACACATGCAATATTAAAGGTTTACCAGCAATGGCATCAGGTAGATGACAGGCAGCGGCATTGAAGGGTTGCCAGTGCTACCTTCTTTTTGGGGAAATTTCATATGGGACTTTGAAGTAAGTGTGTGTGTGTGTGTGTGTGTGTGTGTGTGTGTGTGTGTGTGTGTGTGTGTGTGTGTGAGACTATAAATTGCTTTTATGGAAATTCATGAAAGAGGAAATGGATTTACTAAAGGATAAAAGGAAATTGTAATTTGAATCCTTAAAGCTGGTCGGGCATTGGTGGCGCACGCGTTTAATCCCAACACTCGGGAGGTAGAGGCAGAAGGATGTTTGTGAGTTTGAGACCAGCCTCATCTACAACCGCTAGTTCCAGGACAGCCTCCAAAGCCACAGAGAAACCCTGTCTTGAAAACCAAAATCCTTAAAGATCTATAACTTGCAAAATATATGAGGAATCTAAAACTTGCAAAATATATGAGGAATTAGGATGATTTTACCTGTAAGTAAAAGATATATGTAGTCTTTATTTTATTATTCTAAACATCTGTTGTCTATTTCTCTTTATCTATCATCTATCTATCTATATCTGTCAACTACCTATTGTACATATCTGTATCATCCATCTATCTCTTTATCACCTACCTAATGCACATTATCTATCTATCTAGCTATCATTCTACCTAATGCACATTATCTGTCTGTCTGTCTGTCTGTCTATCTATCTATCTATCTATCTATCTATCTATCTATCTATCATTCTACCTAATGCACATATCTCTGTCTGTCTGTCTGTCTGTCTGTCTATCTGTCTGTCTATCGCCTACCTAATATGTGGGGGCATGTACCTGCCACAAGGTGTGTGTGGAGCCAGAGAGTGGGTTCTCTCCTTACATCATGTGGGTCTTGGGAATGGAACTCAGGTTATCATGCTTGGTGTCAAGCTTCTTTACTGACTCAAACATCTCACCAGCCCTAAGTTTAACTTCATGTACTGTGAAATGAGTAGACCTTAAAATTTAGTTCATTTTGCTTCTGAACAGAAAAGGGAATGTTTTAAAGAGTCAGAAAAGGTAGGGTATAACCTGTGAATCCTGATTTCATTTCTTTTTCTTCCAAGAACAGAAAAAAAAAAAGAATGGAAAAAGCAGTAGTGAAGGGACATTTGGGGACATTTTAATAATGGATCAGAGTACTGAAAAAATGACTCCAATTCTTTACCTTTTCTTACATCATGCTTTTTTGCAGTATGTCTGTCTAGCAACTTCCATTAGGAAATGGTGACTAGTACCCACCATTTGTCTGAGCTAGTCAACAGTGTCATAGACATGATGTGTTCTCAGCATAAGACTCTTCAGAGTTAGTGCATACTTTTACTTCCTTAGGCTGTGATGTTGCTCTCTGATTAAGTCCTGTTTACCCTTCTGCAGGGTGAATGATCCAGCGAAGAAGAGTTCAGTCTTAGCTTAGGTTATTCTAGACTAGCTTATAGTCAGCCAAACGTCAAACTAGATCGGCAGGACTGACTATGGAATACACATGTTAACCCGATTAGGAGGGGACAACTCAGGGGACTGCTAGTCTCCTGAGAAATAATATGTGCTTGTTCTTCTAAACCATTGAACTTTATGGATGAGTTTATACATCAGCTATAAAGAAAGATGTTTATTCCTATGTAACAAGGAAGATGCAGAGAAACAAAATATAATGAGATGTGCAAGATTTATATAGTATAGAAAAATCAGAGCAAGAATCAGATGGTGAGTAAAGATGCGATGCACTGTTAGACTGTATGTGCTGTTTGTTGTGAAGAGTATATTGGTTTTTGTTGTGCCATTTTTAGCTTTAAAGACCTTTGAAGCCTTCAAGATAAAAATATTATGGGGAATCCTTCTTAATATCTACTTATATAGATACCACCCCCCCCAAAAGCTGATCTTAAGATGTAGAAAGGGAGAGTTCATGAGACTTATAACTAACTAGCCAACCTTTTCTCCACTTAATCAAGTTTTTTCTTGGCATTATTTTTGGTGTATTTTAAGCCCTGTACATCAGTATTGCTTAGATAATGAGATTTGAGTAATCAGTGATTTTCTTCATTGAATTTTTATACTAGAGATTCCTCTGTGTGTCTCAAACTGCTAGGATGTGTAAGATATCTATGGAGAAAAGATTGTCTAGTCTTCATTTGGAGATTTCAGCATCAAAGAGGAAAGATCCAAAGAATCATTTTAACAAACAAACAAGCAAAAAAAAAAAAAAAGCTCAAAAACCAAAGCCCCAAATAATTAATACCCTAACACCTGGAAGTGTTTTCTAAACACAGCAGTGCAACTCTTTGTCTTTGCCACAGCCAGGAACATGTATTGCACTCTCAGGGTAGAGTCCCAGGAACATACCTTGGGAAATGAAGATTCACAATAAATTATTTTGATGATTGAATTCAGTAAATTATAAATATTTTTAAAAATTTTGAAGGCTATAAAGATAAATTATACTGTTAAAAAATTCCCAAGTTTTGCATGGTATCATGGAAATAGTATGTACTTTGTAGTTAGAACCAGAGGACACTGGTACTCTACAAGGAGCTGTGAGCAAGTAATTTGCTGTCAGGTTTTAGATTTCTATAAAACAGGCCGATGCTGATTGGTGATTCTGGCATGAATGTGTAGAGTCTTGAGTGTAGTTGGTGTTCATGCATAGGTCTACGGGCTAATGTGAACGTGAAGGTTTCTTTCACAGCTTGGTGAGCATCTCCTCTTAGAGCATGTGTGGAACATACTGAATTTTGCAGGCTTTTTCTGGAAAGCTGCTAGGCAGATTTCAGTTGGCTTTTACAATCAATAACATATGTAAACATAATTGTACAATTCTCCAAGGAATGATGCTTCACATAAATGGACTTCAAAATAAGTAAATTTCCTATAATTCGAAGTTTTTTCCCCTCTATTTTGAGTATTTTGGAGGGAAACTTAAAAAACATTAGTTTTCTGCATTATTCATGAGTGTTTTGAATACAGTTTTAACATTTTCATAATTTATAAATTATATATTGTGGCATGCTGTGCCTGAGAGTGCCCTGGCAGCACAGACCTAATTATAGTGTTTTGAGGGCTGCTCCCCTCGCTTCTGTTGTTCTACAGAAACACTTCAGTCTCTCTTCCAGTTTTCTGCTTCTACAAGAAGGCTAGAGCCAGAGTAGGTCCGACTCCCCTCCCTTCCCCTCTTTCCTACTGTCCTTCCATTCTTTTTCTTTTTAAAGAATTACAGCCAAAAATAAATAAACAATAAATAAATAAATAAAAAGGACTAAACAATTTAAATAGCATGATTTTTCAGCACACTTAGATTTTGCCATCCTCTTAGGAGACTTTTCTTGCTGGCTTCCAGATTCTGACCAGATTTGCATTGTCTGGGTAGCTGAATGAGTAAGATAGAGTTAGATTAACAGTGGTTCTTTGTGTGATGCTGTCTTTGAAACAGAAAATGCACAGTTTAGAGTATGGTTCTGTCATATCATGCATAGCTCATATCTACGTAGATACTGGATCTTGTGCAGGTTTTGTGAAAGCGCAGATGCTGTGAGTTCCTGGGTGAAAAGTCCCTTTCATATGTGGACTATAGCAGTTGACAGCATTCCTTTCTATCCTGGGGCTCTAACATTCATTTATCCTCCTCTCTTCTGTTGATGTTCCCTGACACTTTAGAAAGAGGGATGGATATAAATGTTTCATTTAGTGCTGCACACTCAAAACTCACTTCTCAGCATTATGACCAATTATGAGTGAGCATTCACTACTGCCTGCCGCACCAAGAAATTGTTTGACCAAGGTTGAGAGCAGAATTAATCTATGTTTTTAAGCGTCAAGATTTTTAAGACAGTTTGACAGCATTTCCATTTGGCAAAATAGCAGTGTGACCTCCCTGGATTTATAGTACTAGCCATGAATTCCCTTCTGTGGAGCAGCCCTTAAGTCCAATCAGAAAAACACAAGTTGTTAAACAGGCGGTACTTGGAACTTATAATTAGGGCTCATGGCTGCAATTGCCTTGCTAATATTACCATTTAGGTTCATGTGTGAGCACCACAGTTTTAATCTTTCACTTAAAATTTAACCACAGATATCTAAGGTGATTGTCTGAATTAGATTGTTTGAGTATTAAAAATAGTTTCCTTTAAAAAAGATTTATTTTTTCATGTGTATGTTTATATGCCTGCACAAGTTCTCTGTGCATGTGTGCAGGTGCTCTTGGAGGTCAGAAGAGGACGTCAGTTCCTGTGGAGCTGGTGTTACAGGCAGCTGTGAGCCTTCTGATGTGGGTGCTGGGAACCGAACTTGTGTCCTCTGCAAGAGCAGCAAGCAGTCTAAACTGCCAAGTCATCTCTCCTGCCCCAAGTTATCTGTTTGTACATGATTTAATTTGCTACAAAGAAAACAAGACGTGTACTTATTTTTACTTGTAATGTAGTATGAGAGAAAACATTGAGTAACATGTGTGTGTGTACTTATATGTGGAGGTTAGAGAGTGATGTCAAGCTCCTCAATTGCTCAATTTTATTTATAGTCACTGTAAGATTAACTTTAGCTGATAAAAAGTAGTATTTTTCTATTTCTTTCACTATTTAATAGAAATGAATCCCCTCCTTTTTTTCTTTTATTTCTTTTGTTTTTTTGAGGCAGGGATTCTTGCTGAATTTTGAACTAATTCAGCTAGAGTGACTTACCAGCAAGCCCGTGATCTTCCTGTTTCTACTTCCTTAGATGCACTGCTGTGCCTGGCTTTCCCACCCCTTAGGGTGAGTGCTGGGATCAAGCTTAGGTTCTCTTGGTTGTGTGGCGTCTTCCAACCCCAATTGTCATCTTGCTTAGTTTTAAAGAAAAACTTCAGTTTCTATTAAGAAACATATTACTATGAAACTTAGGATCCTAGAAAAGTACCAGTTGGGTGAGAAGTTGAGACTCTAGGGTGAATTTTTGTTAGGAATTGCTAAGAACATAATAGGGCTTTATTTATTCAGTGATTTTTTAAAAAAATATTTTATTTATTTATTGTGTATACAGTCTTGTGCCTGCGTGCCAGCAGAGGGCACCAGATCTCATTCAAGGTGGTTGTGAGCCACCATGTGGTTGCTGGGAATTGAACTCAAAGCTTCTGGAAGAATAGTCAGTGCTCTTAACTGCTGAGCCATCTCTCCAGCCCCCTTCAGTGATTTTTTAAAAGATATTTGTGAAGAATACATCACAAACTATCTGAGGGTCTGGGAGGTAGCACTTTGGTAGCGTGCGTCTTTGCATGTGCAAAGCCCTGGCTTTGTCTAGCATCACACACAAAACAAGAACTGTTGGGAGACTTACTAACTATATTTTGGATATTTAGTGATTTAAAGCAAATATATGCTAATCTACATTATTTAAAAGTGCTAGGCAGAAGAGAATTCCCATGTTTAACTTTAAAGATGAAATAGATTATTTGTATTGGTGACATAATTGGGTCTGCTTATAAATCTATTGTGTTATACCTCAAAACCTGTAACATGATTTTTCAGTTTAACTAATGAAACAGATGCAGAACTCTTCTTACCATACTGCTTTCTTTACTCAAAACAATTAATAAAATATTGTGGAGGAATTGAATTTCTGAGCAGTCAAAAGAGTGATTTAGAAGTAACCATGCATATGGTTGTCCCCGTTATGTTTGAATAGTCTTTGTTTAATTTATAGTTTTCCTAATACTTTCAAGATTTATCATATTATGGTATAGACTGCATCTTATATGTCCAGGGATAAGACATATAATTTATTAATGCCACATTGACCAGGATGTCTTTTATACAGCTTTTACATGAAATGTCCATGCACTCTGCATTTCCATGTGCAGAGAGCATAAGATATTTACACCTTTAAAAATGGAGGAATGCTTGATGAATTCCAAGTTTATTGTAGTCCACAGTATTTTTACAGTTTTTAATTGGCAGTTTCTTCTGTTCAGGAAATATCAATACTGAATAATAATTTGTATATGGGGATTATAAACTAGGGAATGCTAATTAACATTTTCCTTTTTTGAGAAACATGTTGATATAATTTTTAAAATTTCAGAATAGCTATTAATTTATGTACTTTTTAAAAATTTATATACTTATTTCAAAAGGAGAATGTGGATGTCTATAAAGAGTTGAATACTTGTTTACCAGTATCCCCTTAGCAGAGGATTTGACAGAGGGTAGCTTGAATTTCTTCTGGAGATTTCTCAGGCAAGGTGGCATCAGTTCAACTAGTGTAGTACCTGTATTTCTAAATGAATATGTGTGTTAACAGGACTGTTGTGTGTGTGCTGTGTTGGTCACTTATTAGGTAGTGCCTATGTTTCTAAATGAATATGTGTGCTAACTGGACTGCTGTGTGTTGGCCACTTATTAGGTTGTATTGTGGGAAGAAGAATGTTGCTGCTGTAAAAATTCATGAAATAAATTTAATTGTGGGAATGGGAATTAAAGGCTTTTTTTTTTTTTTGGTTTTTTTACGAGACAGGGTTTCTCTGTATTGTTTGGGAGGCTATCGGTCCAGCCCGGCCTCGAACTCACAGAGATCCGCCTGCCTCTGCCTCCCGAGTGCTGGGATTAAAGGCGTGCGCCACCACCGCTCGGCTAAAGGCATTTACATAGCATATATTATGTGATTCTTTAAACTCATAATAAAAGATAAAAAGTTATTTTTGTTTTGACTGTGGGGAGCGAGGCACAAAGACTTGGATATAATAGGAATTATTTTGTGGTCAAAATTAGCAAATTTATTTGCGTTGTAGTTCCTAATCCCTTTTCTATTGTGCCTTATACTGTCGAATCCATCCCTAATGTGGACTAGGATCCTCATCTTTTTGCTCTCATGTTGACATGAGTTAGAGTGGCGGGCTGACAGGCATGCTTTTTAAGGAAGTGTGAATAATGAGTTGCCCTTTCCACTGCTGTTTCTAAACTTTGTAAGTTTATACAACTTGGTAAGCTATTTCTGTCTTGTAAACTGTCCCTCCTTGTGATAATGCTTCTAAAATTTGTCTTGATGAAAACATTAGCTTTTGTTACTGGCTTTTAGAAAAGTGCTCTGAGTAAAGCCAGTAGCTCTTTCCTGGAGAAGTCTTTCGGTTATAATAGTATCAAAATAAAGTAGGAGAAAATGTGAAGGTCTCATAAACTATTAACTACAGGCTTTCCCTTAGATGCATGTTTATATAGTGGGCTTGGATCTGTTACTTAGAATGAAACAAAAGTGAGCTGTATCAGCTTATCATGAAGAACATATCACATTATGCAGGTGGCTTTAAACTTCATGTGGTCCCTTGAGTCCTGCAGTAACATTCAATTGTATCTTTGTGGAAGATGATATTCTGTCCAGCAGAAATTGATTGATATCTTTACATAGAAGAGCCAGAGGTGAAGCCAGGCGATAGTGGCGCACACCTTTAATCCCAGCACTCGGGAGGCAGAGGCAGGCGGATCTCTGTGAGTTCAAGGCCGGGCTGGACCAACAGACCAACAGCCTCCAAAACAATACAGAGAAACCCTGTCTCGTAAAACAAAACAAAACAAACAAACAAAAAAAACAAAAAAAAAAAAAAAAGAAAAAAAGAAAGAAGAGCCAGAGGTGTAGCGTAGACTGGCTTTTTTGCTTATCCTATGTAACTTTGTAGAAATTACAAGTCTTAATCTTACCCCGGGAACGTTACTTATGTGTCCCAATAGGCACCATATCACATCATAATCTGCATGATTTGTTATTTTTCAGAGAATAATTATATCTTTTGCAAATACACAGTTTTAGCTTCCTGAATTCCTTTGTGCCTTTGCTGTAAAACTGTCTTGCCTGTCAACTAGCATGTTTACTGATAGCTTACTATTGCAAGGGTTTAGCTAGAAACTGTAGGTAAGTGAAATAGTTCTTAGAATTTGTAATACAATAGACATTCACAGTGACATGAAACAGTGAGTATGTGTTCTACTAAGAGATCTATGAGGAGGCCTAAAGTGGTCTGGAGAGTAGAAGTTTCTGAGGAATTGAAGTTTAACCTGAAACTTTAAAAAAGTAATTGTTGTATGCAGACAGAGGAAGATGCCTCTTTTTGTTTTGTTTTTTCCAGACAGTGTCTCTCTGTAGCCCTTTTGTACCCAGTGAGTTTTTTTTAAAGCTTAATTAAAACATTTTAGAATTTTTATCTGTATCTCAAATTTGATAGTTACCCAGTATTTAAAAGCTTTCTTGAGATCATGGTCATATTAATGAATACTTTAAAAAAATCATGCAATGAAATATATCAACATATTAGCCAGCAGTATTTTTTAAATGATCATTGCATATGTCTTAGAGTCATGCATAGCTGGAGTCCAAATCAAGGTGCAAAATAAACCTTTACATTTCAGTGAAGAATGTGAAAAGTTTATCACTAGTATTCTATATTAAACTGACTCAAGAAACTTCTACTTTGAAAGAATCCAAAACCATCTTAAGTGGTTGCAAAAAGTGTTTCTTCTACTACATCTATGTGTGAAATACTTCATTCATAAGATGTAACAAAGCAGTATGTTGCTGTAGACTGAAGAAGTAGGAAAATCTAGCTCTTCTACATTAACTCTGTTCTTAAAAATACAAAAAATGCCATTTTTCTCAGTATGAAGACTTACAGTGTTCTTTTGTAAAATACTTTGTTTACATTCTTATTTTGTGAAGATGTATCATTGAACATTTAATGAGTTTTTTCGTACTCTTTTTTTTTTTTTTTTTGGCTTTACGAGACAGGGTTTCTCTGTTTTGGAGGCTGTCGGTCCAGCCTGGCCTCGAACTCACAGAGATCCGCCTGCCTCTGCCTCCCGAGTGCTGGGATTAAAGGTGTGCGCCACCAACGCCCGGCTGAGTTTTTTCGTACTCTTAATGAATATATATTTTATTTTTAATCATTTGTTGTGGTAAACATTTAATAGTGTGCATTTTGTTATTATCCTTTACTAGTTTTATAAGGATTTCTTTGTTACACTACATAATTTGATTCTATTGGTGGCATGAAATTAAAGGTTCATATTCACTTGATGACTTTAAAATATGTAACCCAACGTTTTTAACTATTCAATGAGGTTTCTCTAATTAGCCCACTGTACTAGAGCTAATGTGTATCTGCATCTAAATGTGCAGAGAAACTGCTGTGTATGTCTTGTTACCTACACAGTTTGTAAGAGATACTATCATTCCTTAATATCTATAGAGAATTCTTACAGCATCCATCTACCCCAACATTCCATAGATATAAAAATGCATCATTGTTCAATTCCTTAATATAAAGTGGTGTTGTGTTTTGATGTAACATAGCTACATCCTTCTATGTATTTGAAATCATCCCTAGGTTACTTATGATCCCTAAAACAATGCAAATGCTGTGTAAATAGCTGCTATGCTATGTTATTTAGAGAATGATGATAAAGACAATGTCAGTATCCGTACAATAGCTTTTCTGAATGCTTTCCATCTATGGTGGATATCTTCAGCCTAAACACAATAGTCATTTATGTTACTTCTGTTGTCAACCCCACCATGCATTTGACACTAGACTTTGAGCTGAATGCAGGGAGGGCAATACTCCATGGTCTATGGGATGCTTTCTAGTCTCCTGTGATCATTGAGCAGTGATGTACTGTTTTTACAGCCACAGAATGGGAATGGCTAATATTGGATTTTTTTTTTTCCTAGAACACTAGGTTCTTGAGTATGTAGGGTTGGAGCAGTGTTTTCCTTTTGGTGCTTTTCAGTCTGGGAGTTAGCCAAACTGATTTAGGAAAGGGTAAGTCTTTCCAGATAAAATGGTGCTGGAGTCCTCTGTAAATCATGGTATCCTTTCTGGATCCTTTCCTATTCAAAATAACCCAACCTCTGCTTTTGTAAAAACTGTTTAAACCATCAGAGTAAACTTGAAAAGGCACGTGGGAAGAAAATTGCTTTTTTCCTATTATAATTTGTGCAGTGGTCAGGAACTTTCTGTTTATTTAATTGGCATAGCATTGACTCAAAGAAGGAAGTAATGGGCTTGGTCACTACCTATGTCAGGGTGGAGTTAGGAGCTAGAACTCATGTCTGGCTTCATTACCACACTTCTTTCCCTAGGTTTAAGTACCTCAAGTCCATAACCATGTGTACCTGCCTTAGGACATCTGCCTTCAAACTCCAGGGCTGGGCAGTAAGCAGATGCTGGCTCTGACTACATTGAAAGACCTTTTGGAGTCTTGATTAGCATTTTTTCTTAAACCAAAGTAATAAAGTAAGAATTGCCAGAGTGTCACATGTAGTACTGTTTCCTGAAACTTGTTTTATTTTGATTGTGTTTATGTGTATGTGTCTGTGCATGTGTGTTCACACATGCTTACCCATGCACACACACTTGGTCTTGATAGAATGTGTTTTCCACTGTGTAAATAAATGTCCACTTCTGTTTTTGAGTATAGGACATGGTCACAATTTCATTATTGTGTCTTTTCTCCACAGCTTCGAAAACAGTCCCTGTTTCTTCAGTTATAAGGTAGAACAATGCAGCACTTGTGGTAGCCTTTGGAGCTAGATTGTTTAGGCTTGAGTTCAGCTCTGCTGCTTACTAGCTGTGTGCCTCTGGCAAGTGTTTCCACTTCTCTGTGGCACCATGTTGATTTATGAATAATGTGATGGTGTAAGTGTAATTGTGTGTAGGACAGTTTGATCACACAGTAGCACTCTACTAAAAACTAGTTGCTGTTACTGTTTTGAGTCTTAATTACTGAAAGGCTTGCTTTTCTCCTAGAGGAACTTTTCACATAGGGCTTCAGTATCAGATTCCCACAAAAGAGGCAATTTTTTTCCTTTGATTAGTTAATTTATTGCAAACTTCATTGCTACAGGAATTCTAACTTGTGTTAATTTATGGAAGGCCATCAGTCTCTTATTACAAAATATACCCAAACCATTTCTTCTTTACTAAGTGATTTACCTGTGTAAGAGATGATGTGGGAATTTGTGAACCTGGCTCTGTCACATACTGGCCTAAGAATAAGTGTCTGGCTTACAGCTGACTTTAATAGTGGCCACAGGCTGGCATTGTTGGCTCATCAAACACATGTACCATGTTCTTGTTCACTGTTACCAAGAGCACACATGCCTATGCCTGTGACCTAATATTTGTGAGGGGTTTGGAGGATGATGTGATTGGATGACCAAGAGTCTTCACAGTAGACACAGTAGTTAAATTTGGGGTTCAGTGTAGATAAGACTCTTCAAGGAAAGTAGCTTAAGGGAAAGAATTCCAGGTACACATGAAATTTCATACCAAGCCATGAAGCTTAGAATGCTCATAATAAGCAGAAAAAAGTCGTCTTCGTTGTTGTCGCCCTCCTCTTTGTCCTCCTTCTTTTCTTTTTTTCTTTTTTTGGTTTTTACGAGACAGGGTTTCTCTGTATTGTTTCGGAGGCTATCGGTCCAGCCTGGCCTCGAACTCACAGAGATCCGCCTGCCTCTGCCTCCCGAGTGCTGGGATTAAAGGTGTGCGCCACCACCGCCTGGCTCTTTTCTTTCTTTTTTAAAGACAGGGTTTCTCTGTGTAGCTTTGGAGCCTGTCCTGGAACTTACTTTGCAGACCAGGTCTGCCTCTGCCTCCACAGTGTTGGTATTAAAGGCATGTGCCATCACTGCCAGGCCACCCTTCTATACTCTTAAGTACACATGCTAATGTTTGAATTACTGTTCTATTTCATGTTTTCAGGAGAGTGTTCATTAAATGGTCTTTTAAATTTATTCTCTAATTTTATTCAGGTTTTATCTCTTCTAAATTACTACTGGTCTTCTTACCTAGACAAGCTGTCTTGGAACTGTGGAGAATTTATTGTTGTAATTTGTGGAAGATGGGAAAGGATGGTGTCGTCAGTCCTAGAAAGCAGAGTAATTGGAGTCCTCATCAATGGAACTTGAGTCAAGTGAATTCCTTATATGTGGAATTCAAGTGCTACTCAATTCCTGTGCTATAGCAGTGTAAGAGGGTCTTCACATGTTCAATTGTCTAGGATATAGAACATTAAACATAGGATCACCATGTGTGAAATGGATCAAGTGACTGAGGTGAACCACTGTTGATGGTGGAAGTCAATTGCCAATCATATATCCAAATTATCCAAATTAGTGTTATAAAAGAATATATTATTGAGGGGATTCAATATTAATATTTTTATTTCCTGTTAGAGCTGGAATCATAATTGGAAATAAAAATCAAGATTTGGAAAAAATAAACAAAAACTAGCCAGGTGGTGGTGCTGCTATCTTTAATCCCAGCACTCGGGAGGCAGAGGCAGAAAGATCTCAGTGAGTTCAAGGCCAACTTGTTTTACAAAGCAAGTTTCAGGACAGCCTGGGTTTTTATACAAAGAAACCCTGTCTCATAAAACCAACCAACCAACTAACCAACCAACCCTAAGTAACTTTGGGGGGAAATTAGCAGAATCAAATTGTTTTTTTCTGGTGGTAGTTGTTATGGAGTGTATAATATGGAGTGAAATGTGTGGTCTGTCAGTACGAGAACCTGTAAGCTGTTGTTGCACAACTGTGCTTGACATTTATGAAGCTCATTTTAAAGAAGCTTTAACAACATCACTGATGCTGATGACCACCCAAGCAGCTATCATGATTAATGTCATGAACCCAAAGAGTACTGGTGAGGTGCAAACCCTGAATAAATCAAACATGAGTTTACCAAATATGGGCTATGTATTTTCTCAGTGAGTTTATGGAGATCAAGATTTTACACGAGGCAGTTTTTGTGTCACTGAACAGTTGTTATATGCCAGGTGCACCCTCATAAGTTCTTCGTATTAACTCAATTTTCTCACAAAACAAGCTGAGAATTCCCAGCTCTTCCTTTTCCATACCTGCTTTGCAGGAAATTGAAGTTATTTCTCCATTCTGGGACACGTGATAGCCAAGAAAGAGCAGAACATAGGTCAGTCTCAGTGAAAAAAGAATAGTCTTTTTTTAAAAATCTAGATTAATTAATTAATTAATTATGTATTACAGTGTAATATCTGAATGTATCCCTGCAGACCAGAAGAGGGTACCAGATCTCATTATGAATGATTGTGAACCATCACATGGTTGCTGGGAATTGAACTCAGGACCTCTAGAAGAGCAGCCAGTGCTCTTAACCTCTGAGCCATCTCTCCAGCCCGAGGATAGTCTTAGTGTTGGCTGTGGTGACAAGTGACTAGTTTAAATAATGTTCAACTTCTTATAATGAGAATATCCTCTGCTGGTTAATGGTAATTCTGAATATTTTGTTAAGTATCTTACTCCATATATTACGAGATATACAGGAGATGAATATATCATGTCACTAATGTTCCTTTATTGAATAATCTCACTCACTAAGAAATAGCGACCTCTGTATTGTACTTTAAATGTGAGTATTAGCCTGATTGGCTCAGTTCTAGTAATACTAGCATCTATAGAAATTTCTGGTTTAAGATGCAGAAAGCCCCTGTGAGTGTCATTTTCAAAAGAATCATTTGTTTTGGATGACTTACTGTGATACCTGTCTAGATGTTTCTGACAGTTTTCTAAGAACTTTGTAAATTCTGAGTTGTATATATAGTTGGCCCTAAATTTCATTTATTTATTTACTTGCATGTGTGATGTGTATACTTATTGATACACATTTGCCACAGTGCATATGTGGTGGTCAGAGGATCATGTTCTGGAGTCAGCTCTCTCCACCTTTACACAGGTGCCAGGGATCAACTGAGAATGTCAAGCCTGTAGGGCAGATTCTCTTCCTGCTAAGCCATCTCTCCCCCTCATCCTGAATGTGTTTGAATGCATAATATTTCACTTTGACTCCTAATTTTTTTATTTACAAATACTACTTGATAAAAGTTTATTTCTTTTCTCTGCCTTATTGTATTCCTATTAAAAGTGGTGTTTTATTTAAGGTAACTTAAATGCATACTTCTGTGTGTTTGAAATCATTCCTAGGTTACTTGTGATCCTTAAAAGAATGCAAATGCTATGGAAATAGCTGTTGTGCTGTGTTGTGTAGGGGGTGATGATAAAAGTAATCATTCAGTAGCTTTCTCTGAATGTTTTCCCCCCCCCTGTGGTTGGCATGTTCAGTTAAATGCAACCATGAGGTTTTAAAATTTCTGTTAGTAACGAGTCATACCACGCACTTAGATGAACGCAGTGAGGCGAATATTCCATGGTCCTTACTCTGGGGTGATTCTTAGTTACTGGTGATCATTGAATGCCATTTTACTATATCTTGGCAGCAAGAGAAGGAGGATAGCTCATAACTATATTTGTTTCTTCCTAGAGCCCTGGTATTCCTTCCTGAGGGATGTAGAGTAATAGCAACATTTGTAAATACCTCTTTCTTGTTGAAAGTTTCTTTTCCCTGAACTATCTTCCAGCTGCATGTGTTTAGAGATAAACTTTAAGTCTTCTGTAGAGAAAAAAAAGCTAGTTTCACAGCTTGAGGTAGTATGTCTACCTTTGCTGTATCTGATTTTACCCTTTAGTGAGAATATTAAAAGGTCATCTTCCATTGATGCTTTTATAATTACATATATTCATTTTCCACACTTTCTCATTAAGAAAGATGAGCTTTTCTCCTGATGTGGCTTTGTATTACTTCTGTCCTCTGTTCTTCTTCCCTCTTTCCACCTCCTTCCTTACCTTTCCCTATTTGTTTTTTCCATTTCTCATTCTTTCCTCACCTTCTCCACATCCTCCATCTCACTTAGTCCCAGATAAATGAATCCAGAGTCAACCTCTGTAAAGTTGAATAGAAATATTGAGTGTTGTTTACCAGAAAATTAATTAATTAATAGAAATACATTTTTGGGAATTATTGAGAAATTATAAATCAATTATGTTTAACTTTTAGTGACTTTGAATTCATTTTGTCATTTTCTTTTTATATATAAAATGTCATCTGCTTTATTTTCTATTTCTGCTTTGACTAGTAAAGTCCATTTCATTGTATTTATTACTTAAATTTGTAATCCTTAGAAGATATTTTGTAGCATTAAAATCTTTGATGATAGAACAAGATTCTGATATTTTGATTAGTCAATTTAAAACTAGTGATAATAATGGGAGAACTTCAAGCCAAAAAAGGCTAATATTGACTGAGTGTTCTCATTTAGTATAAGTCATGAGTTTCCGTAAGTCAAGAGACAGAGAGACACATAGTGCATTTACTTTAATGATCAGAGGATGTGTTCTGGAACCATTGTAGATTATTCACTGCTGTTCAGTGAATCATTTATTTTCCTCTTTATCTAAAGCCATCTCCATGACCTCTTGTGCAATGTGTTCTCCATAAAGTGGAACGTTTTTTATTGAGAGCTAGACCACCTAAATGTAGAGATGAGGAGAAGGCTCCTCTCTGCTTCTAAGACTCAGTGGAACTGTCTGGTAGTAGACTACTTAAACTAGGAGGGGCAGAAAATTTTATTAAGCAAAAGGAAGAATCACAACACGTAGGAAAACAATCAAGTGTGATTGCTCACAAGCTATAGAAATTTACATATCCATTTTCTATAGACAATTTTTAGAGGAATACAATTGATTTCTAGGAAAATTCAGTGGTCAAAAGATTGTACAGTGGCTTGGGACGAAGTCTCTGGGGCTGCTGAACAGACAACACAGTGTGAAGAATTCCATTGGGATGGAAATAGAGGTCAACAGTGTGACAGAAGTCTCTTCAGGTGTGCTTCTTCAGCCAGTGAAACTTCAGTATGACTGAAGGCCGCTGTGTTCTTCTGGTACAGCTGATCATAAAGGAACCCTGGCTTGGGGAGAATCAAGAGGAGGAAGGGATCTTAATTCTGAGGTAGGTTCTAAACCTGCCTCAGCTTGTCAAAGTATCAGTCTTTGAGGCATTGTTTCTGAGCACCCGTACTCTTGAGCTCCTGTGAACATGGACCGTTTATAAGATATGGGTATCCTTTTACAGGACTCCCAGTTTAAAATCAAATAGGATCGTCTGCTGGTAAGCCATATAAGAAGATCATCCGACCAAATCAAGTTGAGAACTTTCCTTTTAAAAAATGCTGTTTCAAATTCTTTTTAAATTTGATTTTTATTGTTTCGTAAATGTTTTGATTACACATATATATTTGCACCATGCACACACAGTGCCTGTGGGGTCCAGGAGTGGGCACAGCATCCCCTCAAACTGGAGTTATAGCTGGTTGAGAGTCACCTTGTGGGAACTGGGAATCAAACCTGGATTCTCTGGAAGAGCAGCCAGTGCTCTTAATCACAGAGGCAACTTTCCAGCTCCTGTTTTTGTCCATTGCAGATGAACTAAATTTATATATAGTTATTATTGGTTTCTACAACAATTTATTCAAATTTTAAGGCCATGTACTCAAATTATAATAATCTGATTGCTTCAGTTGTTCATGCTAAAACAACAACAAAAAAAATGAAACAAAACAAGAAACCCTCAAGAAAACAAAGCCAGGGAGATAGCTCAGCTGGTATAACATTTGTTGTATAAGCACAAGGACCAGAGTTCAAGCCTTAGCACCTACTTGTAAAAAGCTATGCATGCACTTGTAATCCCAGAGCTGGGAGGCAGAGACAGGCTGACTGGTTCTGGGGCCTGCTGGCCAGGCAGACAAGCATAAAGGGTGAACTCCAGGTCACCTTGACAAGACTCTTGAGAATAATTCCTAAGGTTGATCTCTGATCTCCATATACACAGATACACATCTATCACATTCCTCCTCACCTATGTCAAAGGGGAAAATGCAGGGACTAGGCAGCCTGCCTTTTCAAAGATTTGAGACAGTAGATCTTCTCTGGTCCTTCCACGGATAATCTACCAGTATAGCCTGAGGTGAAAAATGTAAGTTAAAGCAATTATCTCCCTCATCAGATATTGACTTTGACTCAGGCAATCGTGAGTGACTGGTAGGCTCATATCAGTAGATGTGTCATTATTGAATTATGTCACAATGGAGTATAATCTGTCATCCAACTTTCAAAGGAGATCTATGAAGGATGGCCATGATGAACTTTTATAGCTTCTCCATATCTCATAGTACTGTTACAATATAGAACTCATTAGGAAATGAGATATACTACAGTTCTCGTAAATGTTTTCTGATTCTCTTCTGAGTGATTTTTAATTGCCCCAAGCAGGTATATTTTGTGCTTCTTGGTATCCTCTATAGCCTCTCCCAGAATGTTGGAAGATAAGAGCTAATGTAGGGAACAGGGATAAGATGATTTGATTATAGTTGATGTCTAAATCCATACTTAAAATTCTTTTATAAATACTTATCTTTCTGCCAGTTGTGGTGTCACACACAGGTAGTTGCAGTACTCTGGAAGCGGAGGCAGAAGGATTATGGATTTGTGGCCAATTGGAACCAGCTTGAGCTGCATAGTGAAAGAGAAAACAAGAAAGGCAAGAAATCTTGTTGACTGATTAAAGAGATACTCAACATCATGCTAAAAGCAATTTTTTAATTGTATAAAATATTTGTATATGCTACACACTTAGAGCATAGAGGTAAATAGAGTTAGTCACCTTCACAGAGAAAAGGAAGGACAATAGAATAGAGTCAGGAAGGATTCGTTTTGGCAGCTGTTTCGTTGGCAGACTCCTAGAGCTTGTTTCCCTCAGCAAGGACAGGATCTACTGTAGGAGGGTCTTGGCAAGGGGCCAAATCATAATAAGTCATTTTTATAAAATAGGTCTTACTGTATTGGCAAAGATTAGTCCTCTGTTAGAGTCACTGTTATTATGGTTCACATATGACATACTACTTTTCAGTAAAAAATGAGGAAGAGCCTATTTGTTGATTTAACATAAAGACAGTATAAGAAGTTACAAGTGGATTTGTTATTTACATGCATAAAATTGTTTCATGTGTTAAGTGCCACTTATGGAATTAAAGCTGAAGGAAGCCATGATAGTAAAAAAAGAAACAGCTTTTATCTTGTATAGGCTGTTTGCTCTGATGATTGTTTACTTTGTATATGGAAACTCATTTTCATGTAGTCACATCTGTTGGTACTTGGGGTTAGTTCCTTTGCTATTGGTGTTCTAGTAAAAAAGTTCTTACCCCAGTATCTTGAAGGGTGTCCTCTAGGCTTTCTTCTAGAAGTTGCAGAACTTTGATCTATTTTAAACTGGTTTTTGTACAGGGTGAAGGTAAGAATTTAGTTTTAATCTTTTGTAGTTAAAAATCCAATTTTATTGATACTGTTTGTTGAATAGCTATCTTTTTTTCATGTGTTTTTGCTTCAGATGAGGAACTAAAATCTAGAATTTACAAAGAATTTCAACAATTATATACTGAGTAAACAAACTGGCAATCAACAAATGGGCAAATAAACTGAATAGACAGTTTTCAAGAAAAAAAAAAGAAAAGAAAAACAAATGTCCAATAACTGTTGTTAGAAGTGTCCTGATGCCTACCCATCAGGGAAATGCAAATTAAAAGTACTTTGAGATGTCATTTTACCTTGGTTAGAATGCTATCATTAACAAATATGGCCACAATTGTTGGTGACCACAAATGTTGTTGAGGATGTGGAGAGAAAGGGACTATTATTCACTGCTGGAGGAGCTAAAAGTTAATACAGCTATTATGGAACCAGTCTGGAGATATTAAAATAATTTAAAACAGAGCTACCATATGACCCAACTGTTTCACTTCAGGGCATACACCCAGCTAACTGCTTACCCTAGTCTAGAGAAATTTGAGTGCAAATTCCCTTCCACCCCGTGTTTATTGCTCCTTTATTCATTATAGCAAAGGATTGAAATTAACTTAATTGTTCATCAACAGATGAAGGGATACTGAAAGTTTGGTGTGTATGCACGTACGTATGTACTATTCAGCCCCAAAGGAATAAAATATAATCATAAAATTTGTTGGAAAACAGATGGATTTATAATATCTAATTTTGAACAAGGCCATACCATCTCAGAAAGAAAATAAAATGTTCTTCGTATGTAAAATGTAGCCAATAATGTATGAATATGTGTAAACAAACATATATGTGAGTCCAGTGTTACATGTAAAAGAGAAAATAAATGTTTAATAATACTAGGAGATGAGGAAGGACTGAATGCAGGTAATGAATACAAGTGATGATAGATGATGGTAATGCTAATAATTTTTCTAGTTCTAGTTCTGTCACGAGCTTTTTTTTTTTTGGGTGGGCAAGTGAATAAAAATATGTTTGATAATAATAAAAGTTTAAAACCTAGTGTGGGACGCCACAGCATCCTTTTGAATAGCTACTCAAACAAGTTTATATATAAATATATATATATATATTATAATTAACCATATATAATATATAATATAATATGTAGTACATATATATGGTTAATTTCAACGTGTGATGCTTTTTTCTTTTCTAGCTCTTTATAGTATAGTTTATTAAAATTAAAGGTAATTAAAAGAAATATAAAAGGACAGGTAAGCTGTCAAGGCTCCCTTTGCATGAGGCACCTAGGATGTGCCCAAGGTCTTAAGTTTGGTGTTTCTCACCAATTCGGTGTAAATAATAAAAACCCAGAGTTAGATATAGAGGAAAATGCTGAAAGATCAGAGAGAAGGAGCAAGCCAAAGGCACCTTTACCTCATTAGCTTCCCAGCTGAAAAGAGACCAAGTTCCTGTTTCTTTCTGCTATATCCTCTCTCATCCCAGCTATCTTACTTCCTCTTCCTGCCCAGCCATCTCTCTCCCTGTCTGTCTGTACAGACCTGCAGATCAATGGTTAGCTAGTGATGAGCTCCATCCTCTGATCTTCAGACAAGCTTTATTTGTATAAGCAAGATATCACCTCAAGAGTGAAAGATAAAGGAATTATTTTTGAGGTTGGCAATTGCATGGATTTTAAAAAAAAGATTTAATTTTTACTTATGTTTCTCTGTGTGTATATATACCATGTGTATGCAAGTATCCATGAGTGCCAGGAGAGTGCACTAGACCTCTGGAGCTAGAGTTACAGGCATGGGTGCTGGAAACTGAACTCAGGCCTCTGGAGCATCAGCTGGTGTTCTTAACCACCTTTTATTTTTATTGAGCCATCTTCTTATTCTGGAGTAGAGGATTCTTAATATAGACGTCTGTTGTATAGTTCCCATCACAGTCACTCTAGTGCCTGCCAACAAACCTGACACCCAGTTCCTGGGACCCACAGGTGGAAGTAGAGAAGCATCTCCAGACACCTCCTCCAAGTTGTCCTCTGACCCTCACATGTGTGCTCCTGCACTTACATGTGCACATGTGTGCAATGTAATAATAAAGAGGAGAGAACTTTTAGGAGCATCCTAAGACAGCTGTCACATTAAATTCTAACATTTAGTGAAGAGGATGTTGTCAGTGGATTGTATAACAATTTGGAGAAAGACATGCTCAAGAAACATCACTGTTAGGCTGTGGTTCTCAACCTTCCTAATCCTGTCCCCTTTAATACAGTTCCTCATACTGTGGTGTCCCCCCCTACCATAAAATTACCTTCATTATTACTTCATAACTATAATTTTGTTACTGTTATGAATTGTACTGTAAATACCTGATATTTCGGTATCTGCTATGCGACAGCTGTGAAAGGGTCATTCACTCCTAAAGAGTTGAGAACAACTGTCCACTTCTCTAAGGAGTCTCAGACTCCTTTTTGAAAGTGATGATGCAATGTAGGGTTCCAAATCTTAATTACCGTAATTGTTATGCAATTGTTTCTGCAATGGCAGGCAGGTGTTTTTTTTTTTTTGCCTTTGTAATAGGATAGCAGGGCATACCATTAACACCTAAGGTACTAGGTAAACCCACAGACTGAAAAGATAAGATATTCCATTCCGTGCTTTAGGTTTCTTCTGTAGAATTAAAAACCAAAACATTAGTTTTGAATTAGGGATAGTCAAGAGGGTTAAACATTAGCAGTGCTAGATATTGACAACAGATACTCAGAGCCTAGATGAATTAGGCAGGTGGAGAATGAGTAGTTGAGTGTGGTCATCACACTGCAACTTTTATTGTGGCACACAAAAATATAACCTAAATCCATGGTCTCAGGAGCATGCTTATATATAGACACACATGCTGGATTTTATAATAGCTCTCAGAGGAAGAATGGGTTTCATTTTACAAAATTTTGTTCTGCCTACAGAATTTAAGAATAAATTGATTGCATAACTTGACGCTTTTTATGTAAAATGAGAAAATGAAAAGCCATGGTGCTTTAAAAATGACAAAATAGGTTTTGACAGGAAATGATAACACTATAGTCAAGTTTAGAATTTTTTGTTTTGTGCTGAATTCTTTTCTCAGTGCTAGGTTACCTGCTCCATGGGAAACCTCCAAAGGATGCATTTTATTATGGCGCCTCACATTTTCACTGTGTGGACAGACAGGTTTGCCTGTGCTGGTAGAAGCCTGATTTCACTGCCCTATTATAATGCCTGACTTGTGTAATTGGGTAGTCATCAGAAAAAACAGGGAGGGGGATTTTTTTTTTAACCTTTGAAAGTGATACCCTTTTCAGCCTTGGCAGATCTCTGTGTTCTATCTTTGTCTCTAAAATCCACATCGGAAATGCTAAGAGTTCCCGGGCTGGAGTTAGGAGAGGTCGTTGTCAGGAGGATCCTGTAGCACTTTTCAGAAATTAGAGGGTCATCCAGCAAAAGTAGGCCATGTAGTCCAAGGATCAAGTGCACCGAGCAGCATCGCTTGGGTTTGAAGATGTGCAGCTTTTCAGCTGTTCTGTAGTGTGATCTGGGTTCTATTTACCTATTCAAGCCCAGCAGCTTTGTAGTTGCTGAAAATGCTTTACTAATGACAGTTTGCAGATATAGACATGTTTTCCACTTCCAGCTAGTTTTCTTTCCAGTGGGCTGCCAAGCTACACGTATTTGCCACAGGAACTCCTTATCTCTGTCCGTCTACCCACTCAGCTACCTGCTTGTGGCACAAAGGTTAGGGAATGATTCAGTCAGTCCCCTAGAGAGCCATGCCTGCGTGGCAGGTGTTTGGGGAGTGATGCCATGGCCTGATCATTTGCTGAACTGTAGAAATAGTTTGTTTCCTCTGCATATTACTAAGATCTCACTTCTAGTTATTCTTTGTTTATCTTAAGAGAACCTTTTTACAAGTTCTACAGTGGACTAGCCTTTAGTTTTCTCAAACTTTGTTCAAATCATTTACAGTGTACAAGCAGAATATAATGCAATTTGAACAGTGTTCTCTGAAGTACTAAGGTATTATGGTAAAATGAATTATCTAAGGAAAATCTTGTAACATTTGCTATACGGAGCTTTTGAGAATGCATTTCCTATTTATAATATACTGAATATTATTTAACCCTTTATTGTATTTGAGTTGTCATTATGAGTATTCTCTACTGAGCTGTATTGCTCAACGTAAGTGCGTATCACAGCAGGACAGTGGGGCTTGAGAGGAAGACAGTGTATGTGAAAATTTTAAGTGTATGAAGGCATGCTAGCATTTGGGGCTCTAAAGGTCAAGAAAACCTGTTATGGAAGACAGGCTCAAGATTCATAGATATATAGGAAAGGCTAGAAATCAAACAGGTAGAAAGCTTTTCACTTGGGAAAGAAGGACCAGAGACAAAGAATATTGAGTAGGTAGGAAAAGGAAGAAATATGCTGTGTTACAGTGTCACATATTATACCCAGAGTCAGCATGGAAGACAGGAGAAAGGGAATTGTTGGGAAAAGGAAGATGACAGAAGGCGTGAGAGGAGCAATTGAAGGCAAGTATAATTAAAGTAAGTTATATGTAGTTATAAAATATCCCAGTTGTACGTTTTATACAGTTCATATATGCTAATAAAAATAAGAGTGCCATGAAACTTAAGAGTGTGTTAATATGCATTGATAAAAAACTTTTGTAACATTGAGGAAATACATACATACTCTTTGTAAGGATCATAATTTTTTCTTAGTATATTCTTTGCCTATTTTTCTTCCCTTTGAACTCCTCATCCTTCAAGATGATTGTCAAATGTCTTCAACCTTGTAAAAATGTCTCCAAACAGAATTATTTCCTTGCCTAGTTTTCCCATCTCTGCAGCATTTATAAGACTCTTATAATGGATTTGGGGCACATCTGTGTGTTTTGATGTCGGGTGTGAGCTCAGTTTTTTTAGGACTTCTACCTTGTATCACACACCTTTTGGAAAAACTTGTAACATTCCATAGAATGCTTGGCAAGCAGGTACTTTCCAATAAATGTTTATGGATTTAAATGTTTGATTCTGGACATAATCTTAGACAAAACAACATTTCAAAATTCACAATAAAATCTTTTCAAATTCAAAGTATGTAAATTGAGCTGCACATTATTGAATGTTATCCGGTGCTTCTTTCTCTAATATCTCTGATTATGCATTTTGTATCCTGTTCCTAATATATGTTATTGCATAACACTGAAGAATGTGCGAAGATAGGTAGTTTTCTGCAATTGGCTATGAATAGACTTTTTTTTCTCACTAGTGTGTCTCTGGATCAGAAATACTCTTTCAAAAAGGTGCTGGAATATTTAAGTCAAAGAATCTCTTTTTGCCAGTAAGTTAAGAATAGATTTGATAATTTCTAGACAACCAAAGTCATGTATCTATTTGGGGTGAGTACACCAAACCACTTCAAGCTGAATGATTAAGTTACCCAATGGATTTACATCTGACGAAAGTTGCTCTTAAAATTGACTGGAGGGCTAAAATGTAGCTGTCAGTAAAATGCCTGCCTTGCTATCACAGGGACCAAGGTTCAGTCCCCACAATTCACATGAAAGAAGCCAGGTGTGGTTGCTCATGCTTGGAAAGTGCTGGGGAGGCAGAGACACGTGGATCCCTGAGACCATCTAGCCAGCCAACCTATTCTAATTAAGCAGTTCTCAGGCCAATGAGAGACCTTGTCTGAAAAACAAAAACAAACAAGCAAAACCCAAGCTTGTCCTCTAATCTCTGCACACACTTGCATATGTATGTACACACATACATATAAAAATTTGGCTGAGTGTACTAGTATATTAGTTACTATTGGTTTAGCATGAAGCATCATTATGTTGAATAAAAACATATACTTTATATTTTAGATTTTAACTTTGAAAGTTAGTGATGCTTCTCCATCCTGACTGACAGTTTTAAATGTGCTTAATGTTTTGCAACTTCTATAACATTTTTTTTTTTACAGGGATGGAGCATTTGGTAATTTTATCTATATTTCTGTTTTTGTTTTTTGGTTTTTTTTTGTTTTGTTTTGTTTTTTTTGAGACAGTGTTTCTCTGTATTGTTTTAGAGCCTGTCCTGGAACTTGTTTGGTAGACCAGGCTTGGTCTCGAACTCTCAGAGATCCACCTGCCTCTGCCTCCCGAGTGCTGGGATTAAAGGCATGAGCCACCACTGCCCAGCGATTTTATCTATATTTCTATATAAGATATTTAGGATTGCAAATCATTAAGAATGATCTGTGGCCAGGTGTGGTGGCACATGTCATTAATCCCAACACTCTGGAGGCAGAGGCAGGTGGATATCTGAGTTTGAGGCTGGCCCGGTCTCAGTCTGATTTCCAGGCCAGCTGGGGATCCACAGAGAAACTCTGTCTTGGAAACAAAACAAAACAAAACAAAATCTGTGTAGTGAAAAAAGACAAAGAGACATTGGGATCTGGCTTGTGGAGTTTCATGACCATTTTGAACAACAGAAGCAGGGATCAGCTCAAGATTAGATGAGTGCTTCAAGTTCCTGTGAAAACTAAAAGGATAAGCCAGTGATAACAGCCTCAGAAACTCCCCATAAATAAATTGCTGGATTGAGGAATCATGGCCTGTCACTGAAGTATGTCTAAAATTGTATATGAAGGTCAAGAGAGTGACATTAATATGCATGACCAGATTCCAACTCTAGTAGGCAATCTTTCCCTCAGGCCTAAAAATGAGATAGTTGAAGATTGTAGGAGAAATATGCTGTATAAGCTTGTGTCTTCGGGTTACTCCTGCTGTGATGAAACACCATGACCAAAGCAACTTGGGGAGGAAAGGCTTTATTTCGCTCAAAAGCAGTGAGGGCAGGAACTCAAGCAAAGCAGGAACTTGGAGGAAGTGGCTATGGACAAGCACATCTTACTGGCTTGCATCCCATGGCTTGCTCAGCCTGCCTTCTTATGGAACCCAGGACCACCTGCCCAGGGATGGCCCCACCCACAAAAAGAAACAGCCTTGAGTCATGGTACATGCCTTTAATTTGTGGCAGATTGTTTCCTGAATGGAGTTGCTCCATATCCCATGCCACAGGAACTACCCACATCCACTGTACAAATTCTTTCCTCGTGTGTCCTATGCTTTCTTCTCTGCCCAGCCTCTTAAAGAATGTATCAGTGTTTGATCCTGCAACTACAGATAAGCACTGGAGTTTAGGCACTAGATAGATACACAAACAGTATACTAAGTACTAACAATTATAGTATAGGTAATGCTTGAAGTACAAGAAGTTGTAACTTCACTCAGAACACTGGAACACCAGTTTTTTAAAGAGAAAACACAGATATACTTGAGAAGAGACAGAAAAATTGAAAGGCAGAAGAGGAAAAGGCCTTCTGGTGGAGGGTTGTATATAACTATACACTTTGGCAGCCCGGGCATCATTGCTGATCTTATAAGATTTCGTTTCAGTAAAATAGTACAGACAAATGCAAGACTATGTGAAAAATTGGAAAGTGGCAGGGAAGGAAGCAGCAGTGTATGGATTGTGCATGGGTGCAGGTGGAGTCGAGACAAAGAAGGAAACTACAGATAGGAATAATTGTGTATGTGTCAATGTCCTAGCATTTTTGTGTTTTCTGTTTTGGTGTATTTTCATTTTCCTTTCTAACACTATATATAAGAAACCCACTGTTAGTAGACCTGTGCGGATGTCAGAAAGTGGTAGACTAGCAGAGTGATTAACAAATAGAGGCAGCTTTTCTGTGGGTAACGTTGGCCAGACTTGCACCTGACTTACTTTAATAAAACACCAATTTCTTCTTTATTGTAATGATTTTTAGTTTCATTGAAGATTAAAACAAGCCTGGATTAAGGCATAGCGTTTTTAATTCTTTTTTTTTTTTCTGAGACAGAGCTTCTCTGTACTGTTTTGGAGGCTGTCCTGGAACTCGCTCTGTAGACCAGGCTGGCCTCGAACTCACAGAGATCCACCTGCCTCTGCCTCCCGAGTGCTGGGATTAAAGGCGTGCACCACCAACACCTGGCTAACATTTTTAATTCTTAAATTAGATTAATTCAATCAAATTACTTGGGTTTATTTGCGTAGTTCTTGTTATGGGCACAAAGATTTATAAACTTACGCTGTCTACAGGAATTTATAATGTAAGATGGGAGAGAAATATGGTATATGACCAGTGTTCTAGGTGGAATGCAGCTCAGAAGCCCTTAGAAACACAAAGTGACACATTTGGCCAAAGAAGCCAGGAACTGCTTCCTGAGTGGGCACAGACCTGAACCTGATCAAAGACTCTTCAGTGTAATGTGTTCCTTTTTAATAGGCTATTTGAGAATTTAGCTTTCCTGCGTAATTTTAGCTCTGAAGTTGCTATTCAGATCTCTGTGTGCCCTGAACTGTGTTCTTTAAATGATCACCATTAGGAGAGATGCTGGCATGAAGGCGCAAGCAAATGAATCACTGCATATAGCCAGACCGATGGCTTCAGGGGGATGTGGATTTTTGGCTGTTTTACTCAGTGCTTTATTTTCAGCACTTAGGCTAGTGTTTGGCATACTTCTTGTGTATAAATATTTTCTGAATGACTGGAAGGAAGGAAGAAGTAAAACAGAAAAGCTTTGGAAGCAGGTGTGTCTCTGTGGGTTCAAGGCCAGCCTGGTCTACAATAGTGAGTTTCAGGACAGCCAGGGCTACACATGAGACCTTGGTGTTTTTTGTTGTTTGTTTTTTATTTGGTCCTAGGAGAGTAAAAAAGAATACATTGCAGTTATAACAATGAGTAACTATGGAAAAATTAAAGATTTGAAGGAGAGATTTGAGTATATTAGAAAGAATTGAATTACATTGTATTTCTTATTTCATTATTGTGAATAATTATACATGATCTAATTTTCTTACAACTTTTAGTAGGCTGGTCATAATGGACAGATAGATGTGTTCATGCGCGAGCACGCGTGTTTGTGTGTGTGTGTGTGTGTGTGTGTGTGTGTGTGTGTGTGTGAGAGAGAGAGAGAGAAACAGTCTATGAAAAGTGAGAAATTGCTACTTCATAGAATTTTTTCTTTAGAACACCGCTCCTGCCTTGCCATGATAGTTTCTTCTGTGTTTCCTTAATTCTCTCAGATTTTCCGAAAATATACTTACAAATAAAGGATTCTATCCTACCTTATAGATTCTTTGGAGGTTATGCTTATCTTCTTGGAAAAACATCCCATACCTTCTGTATGCCTAAGACAACCCTTGGCAGCTCATGAATACAGTTATGTATCCATAGAAACTCAACTGTTCCTGATACCAACATATAGCAGTGAACTTTTTTTTGTTATTCTATTGACTTTGTGAATTCCCTTAATTTTTTCACTTTCCTGTTTTTAATTTTCTACCCTCCACATGTGAACCCAATTAAGATGGTTTATTTGGAGACTGGCCTGCCAAGCAGCCGTGGAAAGCTTCACTGGACTGCATTTGGAAAGTTTTTCCTTTGTCTTTGGCCAATAGCTCAACCCCTTTGGTTTCCCATCTGTTTAACACACGACAGCTATGGTGCATTTCCATTTATCTGGGTCAGAACAGTTCTATAAGTCAGCCTGGATGTTACCTGCCATGTGGTGGGTCCAAAAAGGGAAAGATAGACGTTTTTCTGTTTCTCACAGGAACTGACACAAAGAAACACATACTTGTGGGTAACTTCCTTTTGACATCTTATTCTTTAAATTCTAGAAGTCACTGAATTCTTGGAATACAAACACTGTCCCCAAAGTAACAGTCTGTTAATGTATTCCCCTATTATTTGATTACTTTTCATATTAAGATCTCATGGTTGGTGCGGGAGAGATGGCTCAGCAGTTACGAGCCTATAGCACTCTTATGGAGGACCTGAGTTCAGTTCCCAGCACCCAGTTGGGCAGCTTTCAGCTGCCTGTGGGTGGCTCCTGCTCCAGGGCCATCCAGTGCTTCTGGTCTCAAGAGCACCCACACTTACATGTCCACAGGCCCTCATTCCGTGCACACAGATTAACAGTAAATACATCCTAATACCTCAAGACCATACTGAGGGCTTTGTTTTATGTTCTTGACTCTGGATTCAGCTCTTTTTTTTTTTGAGGGATTAAGCTGGTCTAGAACAGATTCATTTTTGAAAGTTAAAAATGTTTTATTTTTCTCTCGCATGGTAAATATCTTTGAATTAGGAAAACAGTCCCTACTCCAGATTATATTGACTTCAAAGCCAACACTATTTATTTTTCTATTGACTCACTTGTTTTCTTATTTATTTTCAAATAATTTAACCATGCCCCCAAAGGAATTTGAGGGCTGCTGAGATGGCTCAGTGAGTAAAAGCTCTTGCATGCAAGCCCGATGACCTGATTTCATCCAGAGATCCCATGTAGAGAGAGAAGATGGACCTCTGGAAATTGTTCTCTCACATCCACACGTGCACTCTCTTTCTTCCTTACACATACACACAGGATTTGAGAAGGCCACATATACTATATCTGATACATGTAATATAACATTATCAAAAATAAAGCATTGAGTATAACATAAAAAAGTAAAAGGCCCAGAGACAGATGCTGGGGTTCAATCTGAAGATCAGGAAAGCAAAGTAGCCAGTCACTAGCTTTTTTACCTCTACCTCAGGCTGAAAGGACTCATCCTGTCTCCGAGAGCTCTCACCAAGCTTCAGACTGTTGTGTCTCCTCAGCATGACTGGAGAATGAATGCCTCCTACTGAATACTGAAGACCCTGCTTCTATCTTTTATACTTTTTAGTGCTGGGATTAAAGGCCTGAGCTCTGTTATTCTTAGATTGATTCAATTTCATGTATCCCTGGGTGGCCTTGAACTCAGAGATCTGTCTACCTCTTAGTCCTGAGTTCTAGGATTAAAGGTGTATACCACCACCTCCTAGTTTCTGGCTGTTGGGATTAAAGGTGTGTGCCTGGCTTCTATGGCTTGTGGGTGACTTTGCTTTCTGAACCCTCAGGCATGTTTAACAACAGGTCACTATAATTGAGGACCATAGGGAAGGGTAATGATAGCACTGAGTTATTTAAGAGAAGGCAAAGCTCAGCAGGAATAGGCTGTATATCCAGCTTCTAAATTTGCTAGTGACCAAAAATGATAGTAATTTATTTAGTTAAGAAGTCTAGGATTCCCCCCCCCCCCATGAAAATATAGATTTTATTCCTTTCAGTAAAATGTAAAGCAAAAACTGGCTTAGGGACTCCCACTTAGAGAATATTGGTTAACTAGGCCCTCCCAACAGTAAACATAGTAGTGAATTTTATAACGGAGTATTTACAATACTGCAGGCTTTATATATACTTTCTCCCCCAGTCTCTTAGAATGACCGCAAACCACCATCTTCAGAATAGGAAATGCAGGCTCTGAACGTTGTGGTTTGATGGTAAAATGTCCTCAGAGGGCTTCTGCATTTGAATCTTGGTCCCCAGATGGCAGTGCCGCTTTGGAAGATTGTGGGACCTTTTGAGAGGAGGAAGCCCACTGAGGGCTTTGAGTCTTACACGTTGGTGTGCTGCTCTTTCCCTGACTCTGGACACAGTGTGACCATGTTTCTGCTGCTATGCCCTCCCCACTGGGATACACTATATCCTTTCTGAAGCTATACGGCAAACCCTCCTTTTGTTATTGCAAGGAGAAAAGTAGGTAAAACATTAATTGACTTGTCTAAGATGTCATATTAAGTTAGGAGAACAGATTTTTTAATTAAATTAAAAAAATTAAAAACAATTTTATTTTACATACCAATCCCAGTTCCCTTTCTCTCCCGTCTTCCCCTCCCCATCTCCCCATCCCACCCTCATCCACTCCTCAGAGAGGGCGAGATCTTCCATGGAAAATCACCAAAGTCTGTCACATCATTTGGGGCAGGACCAAGGCCCTCCCCCCTGTATCTAGGCTGAGCAAGGAAGGTATCCCTCTACAGGGAATGGGTTCTAAAAAACCAGTTCATGCACTAGGGCTAGTGCATGCCAGTGGCCCCATAGACTGTCTAAGCCCCCCTACTGACACCCACGTTCAGGGGGCCTAGTTTGGTCTTAACCTCTGAGCCATCTCTCCAGTCCCCTAGTTTGGTCTTATACAGGTTCCCCACCTGTCAGTCTGGAGTCAGTGAGCTCCACTTGCTTGGGTCAGCTGATTCTGTGGGTTTCCCCAACATGGTCTTGACCCCTTTGCTCTCACTCTACAAGTGGACTCCAGGAGTTCAGCTCAGTGCTTAGCTGTGAATCTCTGCATCTGCTTCCATCAGTTACTGGATGAAGGCTCTATGATGGCATTTAAGGTAGTCATCGATCTCATTATAGGGAAAGAGCAATTAAGGTACCATCTCTACTGTTGCTTAGATTCTTAGCTGGGGTCATCCTTGTGGATTCCTGGGAATTTCCATAGTGCCAGGTTTCTTCTTAAGTCCATAACTGCTCCTTCTATCAAGGTATATCTTTCCTTGCTCTCCTTCTTTGTCTGAGAGAACAGATTTAAGAACAGGCAAATTTGACTTCCAGTCTTAAGCATTGTTATGTACTACATGCATGTAGCCATATTTTTTTTTTTTTTTGCCAACCGCCCAAACACATCAAAGCAGGACTCTGAGGTGTAAAGAAAAGACATTCTAAGAAGAGGTCAAAGCAATTAATTTATTGTAAGGTCAGCTCTCAGGTCTTTTGTAGACCAAAGTGAACTGTAGATTGCTTAGAGCTTTAAAAAAAACAACAAACAGAAAACTGGAATTCTTTGATGATCTGAGGGAACTATAGACCACCGCAAAAAGCATATGTACTTGTCAATCTCTCTTCACATACCACCCTGCAAAAATGGAGAACACTCCCCTAAGGTCTGGAGTAGGGAAGCGGGGATCTGGGGCCCCGAGCATATGCTCATAGATGCTGAATGTGCCCAATGGGGACACATGCTTCCGCTTCCACTGTTAGCTGAAGGTCAGATGGTATATCCCTCTTTAAGGCTTCAGTCGGGAGATCGTTCACCTTAGCTCTCACCATAGTTCAGACAACTGTCAAGTAAGGTGAACAAAGCAGATAAAACTACAAAACAACGTAGTCAAGTAGTGGTTGTCTGACCAGGATATTTGACATTATGTTTGCTGATCTGCCTAGTAGTTACACGATGGATCATTTGAGCAGTTACATGCTGGCCCTCACTTATGTGAGAGAACTTAAGTACACTTTATTTAGATTAACTTACCATAGGGATAAGGGGACGAGCAAAGGATAAAATCAACCTTTGGGAGCCATGAAATGAATTTTAGTTCCCGAAACTAACAACTGTAAGTATTTGTCATGACACCTAGCAAGCATCTCAAGAATGTTCAATTTACTTACAGTATCTGGCTCAACTTTAGCAGTGATCATGCAACTAGAGGTTCCTACACATACTTAGTATATCAGGGAACCATGCTGTTCTGAGTTAACATTTTACCTCTGAGCCTAATGACAACTCATGGTTAACATATGCAACACCTAGGATTCAACCCCCGGTGCCACATACCTATCATCCCAGTACTTGGGGGATGGAGGCAGGATCCGCATCTACATAGTTTGTGGAATGCAGACAAGGATGCTTGAGACCGTTCTACAATCAATCAGTCAACACAATCAATCACAGATAAGCAATCCTAGTTCTGTAAAGGTGACTGTGACCATGGTCAGATTTTTTTCTTTTACCTGATTTCTGATATGAACCTGAAAACACTTCTCTCCTCATAATGGTGAGACTTGATGATGTAATATGGACCTGACACTTGTTTAACTTTTGCTGTACTTAACGGTCATGCCGCAGACAGTGGACTTCTCAGCACATTTGCTTGTGCAAACATAAAGGCCTAAAGTGACTGGATAGCACAGCAGAGTGCTGTGTTCTTGCATGGCTCCAGAGGTTTGACCTGACAGTGGTGGAGAAGGAATGAAGAGAAGACAATATACAGGAGAGTGAGGACCAGGTGGATTAGACTCAATGATGTCTCCCAGAAACACCGGGATGTGTCTTCTGCAGCACCCTGGAAGCTCACTGTGTACTTATTACATGCAGTTGGAGAGGGCAGTGGGGTTCTTGCATACAACTGAGCAAGGAGGCAGGGCTTATGGTATACAGCTGAGTCAAGGAGACATGATTTGCTAATCTGAGTAGGAGAAGTCTGTAGGGGAGCAGTCTTCATGATTATAGGCATCTGGGAAGGGCGTGAAAAAGTTCAAAACATTTTCTGTACACACTGTCCACATTCACACTTAGACCAGGAGGGAAAACTTTGCCATCCCTTCCAGCCTTACTCAGGGAAGTGCTTGCTATTTGCCATGAGGCCGAGGCATTGGAGTCCTTGACTTGGCACTTTTCCAGCATCTTCACACCAGGTCATTTTCTCAGCCTTTTATAATGTCTGAATGATGTTTGGATGGTCCCATTTGTTGTACTGATAGTTCATAGGTTTCTGCAAGGTGTTACACTGTGTTATGATGAATTTCAAAAACCCTGTCTGGATCGCCTTGTTTTTCTGCTCATTGGCTCTCAGCCTTGCCCCCTGCTTAGTATTCTTTATGCTGTTACCACCCCTCTATACACGGAAGATTTATATCCCTAAAGATACTTAGGAGAATAGAGCAGGGTTTATTCTAGGGCAAACTCCAAGCTCCTGTACAGATGTGTCACAGGTCTGAGACAAGGAGAAAATATAAGGAGCAGGAAGTTGAGACCACTGGTGAGGGCCATCTCACACTTCTGCCCTTTTGAAAGTGTTTGCTCACTGATTATTTTCATAGTTTTTTTTTTTTTTTTTTTTTGGTTTTACGAGACCAGGTTTCTCTGTATTGTTTTGAAGGCTATCGGTCCAGCCCGGCCTATTTTCATAGTTTTTAAAAATTGTTTACTTATTATGTGTACTTGAGTTTACACCCATGCATGCTTGTATACCCTAACCCTGAAGAGGCCAGAAGAGAGTGTTGGATCTTCTGGAAATGGACTTACAGACTGTTGTTAGCTGCTCTGTGGTTGCTGGGAACTAAATCCCAGACCTCTGGAAGAGCAGCCAGTGCTCAAAACTGCTGAACACTGTTTATCGACTGAGGGAGAAATTAGTATTTATTCCTTTATGCATTTATATAGCCCATAATGTACTTGACAGTAATAAGACTTTCAAAAATAATAACTGCTTTTTCTTTGAAGATGCAAAATACAAATCTTATTCAGCTTCAGTTTTGTATTTGATTTATAGATATAGAAATTTTGCATTATTCTTTCCTAAGTAAAACTATCACTTGGACCATCAGTACCCATAGCATGTAAATCCAAAATTGTTATGACTTTGTTGTCATGGATCCATGTAGACAGATCATGCTATGAAACCTGAGGTGTAACATATGTACACCTACTGCTGTGAGAGAACACCATGACCATGGCAGCTCTTATAAAGGAAAATATTCAGTTGAGACTGGCTTATAGTTCAGAGGTTTAAGCTCATTATCATCACAGCGGGAAATGTGGTGGGCGGCAGATGTGGTGCTGGAGAGAGACCTGAGAGCTCTATGTTATGATTGGCAGACATCTGAAAGACTGAGAACCTGGGCCTGGGTTGAGTACTTGAAGCATCAAAGCCCATCCCTAGTTGCACACTTTATCCAACAAGGCCACACCTCCTAATAGTGCCACTCCCTATGAGCCTATAGAGGTGCTGATGTAGTGCTTGCTTCACTATGAGCACTTACATGTCAGTGAGCACTTCATGACTGTGAGTCCAAACTTTACTGCATATTCACTTCCTATTCAGACCATAGTGTGGCATCTTTAATTTATTACCAAACACATTTGTCTTTTTATGACTCCTGAGAAAAAAATCCTTCAAGTTCAAGAGTTGTGTTTTGGATTAATTTGTTAGAGATAGTGAAGACTCACTGTTTTTAGTGTAAACTTGTAAAGTAACATTGATTTCACTACTTAACTCTACAACTTGATTAAGTATTGTTTAGTTCTTCAGTCAGGAGAAACTATTCCCTTCTGAGAGAGGAATATTTATCTCATTTTCAAATTTGCACTGAATCACTCTTTGGCAATGCAGTTTTATCTTTGGAATCTGTTTTGCAGATGTGGAGTCTGCTACATTTAAATTTGGTTGGTTAAATGAAAATTTGTATATGTATTGTATTTTGGAAGCTGTTAAAATAGGGTAATAGTAATAATATGTTCAACTTTTGTAGTTTGTAGGGCATCCTGCTGGCACCTGGTGATTTCTGGCAGGACTGGCAGTAAAGAGTGGGTAAAAGAAGATTGCTGTAGGATGTCTCGTACTCCCTTTATCCTGTGCTGGCCACCATCATTTCTCCCCTCTGTCCCATGTCTCCATCTTCTACCTCTACCCACTGTGCTGTCTGCTCTTGTTCAGTTACTTCTTTCTTATGAATAAAGGCCAGCAGTAACCACAGACATACCGTATCACATGATCTCCACATTCTAGTTTAACCTCCATGTGAAGTTTTAGCTTAAAACATGCCACAAGAGGAAGTCATTAGTGGAGCAGAACCAACTGACTTGCCTTATGACATACATGGATTCACTTTGAATTTCCTGCTTCCATTCAGGTAGAGATGCAATTGGAGAACTGCAGAATTTTGTTTTGGGGCCCTTCTCAAAAAGTTGATTTCTGTCAGAGGCCCACTCACTTTGAGTTTCTGGTTGGTCAGAAATGGATATATTTCAGTCACTGGGTCTTTAATATTTTATCTACTTTCTAGTGTCTTTGTCTCTTAAGTTCTTCACTTAATGCGACTAACAGCCTCATTCTCACATTTGTCAGGTACACTGTCTTTATTTACGTGGCTCTGTACTCTAGCTGTAGATTGAGGTATGTAGTAGAGCATGAAGTCGGACTTGTACAGTGTAGCTTATGTTGTGTCTCTACTGTCTTCTTGGATTTTACACTTATTTATTTACTTTACTTGGGAGGGCATGCATGCGGAGGTCAAAGGACAACTTGGAAGGATCAGTTCTTTCCTTCCACCATGTGGGTTCTGGGGCTCAAACTTAGGTCATCGTTCTTGTGGGCAAGCACTATATTTAGGATACCATACACAATTCTTACTCTGTGTGCAAGGCCTTTCCCACTGAAGCCTGCTTAAGCATCCTATCTATACCACAGCATAATCACACACACCTGTGTACAAACACACACAAGTGCCCACTCAGACAGAAATGCTCAACACACAAATGCATACTCAGAAATTCACAATGCATTTCTTTTCAAGTCTTGGCTCCTGACTTTTCTTCTACCTAAAACTCACTCAATGCTACCTCCTGACCCTAGTTATCATTTAGGACTCAAACTAGATGCTATACACTCACCCTAGCATCTCTTCCTGCTATTTGTCTTAGCCAGGCTTATTTGTCTGTTATTCGTTTGTTTGAGACATCTTACTTTATAGCTTAGGTCAGCAGTTCTCAACCTATGGGAAGTCGAATATGAGATATAACAATGTGATTCATAACACTAGCAAAATTACAGTTACAAAGTATCAACAAAATATTTTTTCTTTTATTTAGGTTAGAAACAATCTTGTTTTACATGTCAATCCCAGCTCCCTCTCCCTCCTCCCCTCCCCACCCTCCCCACCAGGTCCCGCAGTCCTCCACCCAATCCCCACTCTGATCACCAAGGAGTGTGAGGCCCTCCATGGTGGATCTCCAGTAACTGTCGTTTCATCCAGGGCAGGGCTTAGGCCCTCCTCCAAGAGTCCCGGCTGAGAGAGCCTCCCATATTGTGGCATGGGCACTCAAAATCTATTTGTACACTAGGGATAAATACTACCCAAGGCCCCATAGATTACCTAGGCCTCCTCACTGACACCCACATTCAGGGGGTCTGGGTCAGTCCCATGCTTTCCACACAGTCATCAATCTGGAGTTCAAGAGCTCCCCCTTCAATAAAACAATTTTATGGTTGGGATCACCACAACATGAGAAAGTGCATTAAAGAGTCACAGTGTTACGGCAGTTGAGAACCACTGCTCCAGAACTATATAGCAGAATACTCTATCTGAATGTCACAAAGGCACCTGAATTGTGTGACCTGTTATTACCTTTTGCAGAGTTAATAACCTGTGTCTTATGGATTGGCTCATTTTGTACTGGTCTGCCTGCCTGATTGAGATCACCCTTCTGGCTTACCTCAGAGTTATTTTTCTTACCCTCTCCATTCCATTGCTTTGGATAGGAACTTGGACATCTTTCATTTGGGCTGTCTAACCTACATGTTTTTCCTCTCCTAACAGTGTCCCCACTGCTGTCCAAGTGACTTTCTAAAACACTGATGTGTTGAGCTATTCTTTATATTTTTCCATTTTATTTTGTGTATGGGTGTGTGCAATGCCCACAGAGTCCAGAAGATGGTGTTAGATACTCTGGAATGATGTTATAGACAGTTGTGAGCTACCATGTTGGCGCTGGGAATTGAACCCTAGAAGAGCAACAAATGCTGTTAATTACTGAGCTATTTCTCCAGCCACCCATTCTTGTTAATAGTTCTACAGTTTTAAGAGTATAGATCCCTAGGGAGGAAGGGAGGGAGAGGGAGCTGGGATTGACATGTGAAACAAACTTGTTTCTAATTTAAATAGTTATGGTGCTAAAAAGTTTAAAAAGTTATGGTGCTAAAACAAAACCAAGCAACAACAACAAAAGAGTATAGAGGCCATAATCCCAAATGCATTATAAAGATGGGATCATGCTGGTGTTTTTTACAATCTCATCTTCCACTTACAATGTATACTTCATGTTCTTGTCAAAGCAAACTACGTATTGTTCCAGAAAGAGGCTACCTTTTCAAACCTCTTTGCATATTCTCCATCAGTTTCTAGGATTTACACCCTACTTCCCCCTTACCCTAATCTATGAATTTTACTTTGAGACTACCAGCCCTCCTGAAAAATTCCACCTCAGAGGAATTACTTCAAGGCTTGCCAACAAAATGCTTCCTCTTCTCTGGGTGCTAGTCTTATGATGTGATGTTATTCTCTGAGTTTTATCTATTCTAGAAGAACTGACCAAGTACCTGACTTATAGAAAGTATTTATAGTTGCTAAAATGTGACCCCACATGTCTTCAACTGCCTAGAAGACATTTCCACCAGCTAGAATGTGATTTCCCTGTTGTGGTCAATGCTATTTCTATACTGCCAGCAACAGTACTCACACCCCCAGTAAGAATCAGTTGAGGCAAATTATTTGGAAGAATGTTTCATGATAGCATAGGAGGAAAACAGTACTAAAGATAGGTAGATATGTGGGTACATAGATATACAGATAATAACATATTTACTTTTAAACTTTATATTTATATATATGGCATAGGGTTTTAATTTTATTGGATTTCTATTTTTTGTGCAAATCTACACCAAGTATTTAGAAAAAATGAGTCAAAATAAATATCTGGAAATTTTTTGTAATTACTTTGTATTAATTTTACTTTGAAAAAAAGGTATAGAGTGTAAGTACTATTCATGCTTAAATAATTTTTGCTAGTTTTTTAATAGAGAGGATTATATTGGAAAGTGTGTTGACATCCTGTTACAGCCATAAAGGCAAATGAATCATTAATATGTTAAAATTAATTTAAAAGAAAAACTCATTTAGTTATATAATTTTTAAAAGGTAAGTGTAACCACAGTGTACAATACAGTTTCATTGTCCTTATTTATTTGAGAAATAAGAACAACAGAATCTAAGGGAGAACCTTTGGTTTCATTGACTCTTGAAAATTTCTGTTTGGTGTGTGTGGAAAGAGTGCACCCTATGAAATACTAGCTAGCCCAGTCTGTGCTTGTTTTCTTCATAAGCTATAAACCTTTGTGCTGGTGCTCCATATGGAATCCTAAATGCAGAAATACTGTTCATGTTTAAATAGTCCTCGCTAAGTATTGAGGACAATATTGGAAATTACTTTATTTAAAATAAATAAGCACAGTTATAATTAATAACACATAAATAGGAAACAATAATATTTAAAACAAATAATAATAAAGAACAAATAAATAGTAAATATTTGTTTAAAATAACTTTATTTTGGAGTGAGAAGAAAGGTTCTTTTCCCATGTTGGTGGACTCACATTCTTTTTCTACAGTATACTGTACCTGTGTACTTGGCATAGATACAGGTCTTGGGGTCCTTTAGCACCTATTCCTGAATAGGTGGGAAAAGGTTACTACAAGAGCTGAAGGGATTCAGTTAGTATATGTTTGTCAAATGAAAACCAACTGTAAAGTTGTGCTGCATGTCCATTTATGCTGTAAGTCTATAAAGTTCCATCTGAGGGTGGTTCAGTTGATGTTTTGTTGTTGTTCTTTAACATCTCTGTTCATTATGGATTACCAGTGTGAACCTGACTATTCTATCAGTCCTTTTCTAGTAAGAGAATAGCACAGGAGTCCAACACTCTTCACTTTAAATGTTCATGCTCTCTGAGCCTGTTCATTCAATACTTCCTGCTTACCCATTTATTCTTGCCATTGAGCAGTAGTCACCCCTTAAAAGCAAGTCCTTGCCAGCTTCACAAGTTTGCACAAATTCTTTGTGAATCTGTTTCTTTTAAAAATTATTTCTTCTATTTCTTGATATTATATCACTTTATGATTTTCTCCCTCCAAATTCTCCCATATACCTCTCCTTGTTCTCTTTCAAATCCATGGCCTCTTTTTCATTAATGTTGTTGCATGATGATAAATGCACTTAATTACACCGAAACACATGACTACAACCTGCTCAATCTGTATGTTACCTGTATGTATGTTTTCAGGACTGACTGGTATTGGAAACCAATTGTATACTATTCCCTGAGGAAGACTATCTCTCCTGTTCTCAGCATTTCTTACTTACCTGCAGTTCTTTGTGTGAGGTCGAGGCCTCATGGGCTTTCCCTTTCCCACTTTTGCATGTCTACTGTTGTTGTCCTTGCTCATGCCATGTTTAGGCAGTCATGTTTGTGAGGCTTGGTATGTACAGCTTCTGACGTTCTTAGGAAACACAATCTCTTGGAGAACTTCCTGTTCCTCTAGATTTACAGTCTTTCTGCCCTTCTTCCACAATGATCCCTGAGCCTTAAGTATCTAGAAGTTGTATTGTAGATATATCCACTGGGCCTGTCCCCCACAACCCTGCATTTTGATTGTTTGTGGTTTTCTGTAATGTTTTCTATTTGTTGCAAAGAGAAGTTTCTTTGATGAGGGGTGACAACTATGTTTTTCTATGGATGTAACAATAAATATTTAGAAGGTAATTAGTAAAGTGCTACTTGTAGATTGTCCTCTAAGGTTTTTGACTTCACTAGACCTGGTAGTTGACTAGGTTCCTAGTAACAGTTATGATTTCCCTTGGTTTCCATTATTTCCCATTACTATATCCTTAAAGTTATTGTTCATGTTGGTCTTTGTGGGTAGATTATAGATATCATAGTTGGGTAGGATTGTTGGTTGCTTCCCTCCTTTGGAAACCTGCATGGTGCTTTCAGGTCAGTTCCAGTTCTGGGAGTTCTGGGCTCTGTTTCTGAAGTGCATGGTGTCTTCAGCAATAAGTACTTACCTTTCCACTTCTTGGGAAAACCAAGGGAAATAACAATAGCCTATAATGTTTTGGAAGTCTTTTGGAAAATTCTGGCCAACAGCTCAAAGGAGGACTTCTCATATGTGAGATAGGTGTTTTTGTGAGATGGCCATTGGCCCTTAGAGGGAACATTATCAGCCCAGGTAGGAAATTTTTTACTGTTTTACTATTGGTAGGATTGAGGTCTGATTCAGTCACCCTGGAAGTCAGTGTTGGAGAATTCTCAAAAAGCTAAAATAAATCTACTACATGACCCAGTGTAGTCAAACTTTCCTTTGTGGGATCACCAGTCCTCAAATAATGACACAGAGACTTATTAATTATGAAAGCTTGGCTTTTAGCTTAGACTTGTTCCCAATTAGCTCTTGTAACTCAAATTAACCTGTTTCTATTAATCTACACTTTGCCACATGACTTTTACCTCTCTCCCATTCTATAAGAAGTCTGACATGTCTGCATCTCGCTGGCATTTCCTGCAGGTCTAGACTCATCTCCAATTCCTCTCTCTTCCCAGAAGTCTCACCTATTTTCTCCTCTCTAGCTATTGACCTAGCTCTTTATTAGGCTGGTGAGGCAAAAAATAGACACATCTTATTGCAGTGTGAACAAATATCTCACAACAACCCAGCTATACTACTCCTTGGCATATGCCCAAAGGAAAGGACTTGATATCCTACTCCACAGGTATTTACCCAGCCACTTTCATTGCTGCTCTATGCACAGTAGCTAGAAAATGGAAACAACCAAAATGTCCTTCCACCAATGATGCTTAATGAATAAAGAAAATATGGTACATATACACTGTGGAATAATACTCAGCTGTAAAGAAAAATAAAAGTATGAACTTTGCAGGTACTTAGGGGAACTTTAAACAGTCATATCGAGTGAAACCCAAACCACAGACTCCAGACCCAGAAAGACAAAGAGCATGTTCTCTGTCATTGTGGACTCTTACCTCCAAATTTTCAGATTTGAGTACATATCCTGGAGTGACTGCAGAAGCCAGGGAAGTAAATAGGGACTATTGTCTTCTCATTGCAATTACTAAGTATATGTATATGAACTTCCTGTCAATTGTGTATTTATAAAGACTATTGTGGGTTTATATAAAAGCTAGAACATTGTCCTCATTTCTGTGTAACTTGAATACCTTAATATTTTTTAAAGGCCTTTCTTACTTTTTTTTATATCAAGAGAATCCACAAGTTTCAGACTCTTACATCAGTTAAGTTGCTTGTATAGTCTTTCAAGAAAAATTAAACCAAGATCTAAGTGTTTTCCATGCAAAATTGATGCTTCCTCTGACTTCTGCCAAGTGCCGTGATGCATTTATGCAGCAGATGCCAGAAAGTTTAGAACTTGTATCTGGAAATGATCCAAAATTCTAAGACAGAAAGCATTTGTGCCTGGGGCAATGTAATGACCCCACCTGTGTCCTTTTCTTGTCTTCTGGATGTTTTCATTTTATGTTCAGAAAGGCCCAGGCAGGCCCTTCTTCTATTTTTAAATCTTCCTTCTGGAGCAGTTTTAATTTTACAAGACCAGATTTCACTCCAAGTTTCAAAATATGTGTTCCACAGCATAAAATGTTCTGACATATATCTAATGGCCTAGCACTTTCGCATCTATTTTTTAGTCACAAATAGAGTCAGAGCCATAAAACCATAGTGAAATCAGTCACTATCAGATGTTGCATGAACTTGTATTTCACACATCTATATGTTAGGTAAATTACTTTCCACTTTCTTTTTGTTTTAATGACTAGCCCAAGCTATTAATAAACTAAATGGAAATACTTAGTTCTTGGATTTGTTAGCTTTATTTTTTATTTATGACCTAAGGGGAAATGCAGAAAGGAGCAAGTACTTATTGAGTGCCTATTGTGTTCTAAATATTGTCCTAGATATGTTTACATCCCTAGTCTCATTTGGTCATCACAGCCCCTCATTGTCACAGTTTTAGAGATGATGAACTTTAAACAAGCCACATGATGGTTCTTTATACTCGTGTGAGGTCTTTCACATCATAAGTCTATGGTGCCGTCTGTCATTGGGGATGTTGAGTTATAAAAAGGAGAAGTTGATTTATAATTTATCCTCTTCACTGCAGAGCTGGGGCCAGAAAAATAAAAACACATGTAGTATGTCTCAACTTTTTGTGATTGTTAATTATGGGAAGCAGTTAACAGAGATTGGGGACAAGTAAGCAATACAAGGTACCTTCAACAAGGGAAGCTTTATAATGCTCAGATACACATAATCCTGTCCCAGTGGATATCATGTGCAAAACTATTAATTAGCTTTGATCTAGACCTTGGACTGTGTATTAAAACCAGTTCAGATAGATGATCTAGTCATAAAATTTAAAGTTATGTAAAACTTACAAAAGAAATAAAGGGAACTTCTATTTTATTTGGTTAGGTAAGAACCTTTTAAGTATGTTCTCCCAAATACTGATAAATTAAACTGTATAAAAAATTTAAGAAGGGGTTTTTAGCTTAGTTGATAGATTGCTGGTTTAGCATGTTCAAGCTTTGGATTCAGTTCTCAATACCATGTAGACCAGGCATGGTGGCACACATTTATAATACTAGCACATAGGAAGTGGAGGCAGGAGGATCCAAAGTTCCAGGTCTTTTGGGATATTTGAGAGTCAATCTCAAATAATTTTTAAAGAATTGTTTCTTTTATGTGTATGTGTGTTTTTCCTCCATGAATGTTTGCATACCATATGCTTGTTGTCAGATTCCCTGGAACTGGAGGTGCAGAGGTTGTTAGCAGCCATGTAGGTACTGAGAGCTCAACCCTGGTCCTCTGCAGGAGCATCTTAACACTTATGCAAGCTCATCAACATTATTTGTTAAAAATCTGATATTTGAAACCTTTTTAAAATGGAAAGTCATGGTAATAGACTTACTACTTTATAGATACATTTCTCAACAAGATCTTAGATCCATAACTGGAGATTAATTTAGTTTGCTTACCTAACATGTACAAGGCTCTGGGTTTGTGTCCTTACCTCTCACTTCCTGCCCTCCCAACCAACCAACAAAGAAAAAAAAAGTGTATCTAGAATAAAGAGCTGTCAGCATATAGTAAAAGGAAAATGCACTACGTAATATTGAAAGCAGGCAAACATTTTAATAATTCCTTTACCAAAGAAGATAAATGGTGTGTGGAATAATCCTCAGTATCACTGGGCGTTTGGGAACTGCAAATTAAATCCATAATACATGGTATTCAGACTCATATTCAGATAACTACCAGTTCATTTACATCTGATTGGTCAAAATTGGCTGCACAGGAGTCTGGGAAATGCAGACATTGAAGAACACAGCTAGAATATTCTTTTCCAAAAGGCTTGAAGAGGTCTTCCTGCTGAGGTACTTTGTAACCCAATGCTCTTTACCTCCAGGTAGACTATTTGAACCCTGTAGCCCCATTGTCACTCTGTTTTTCCAGTGACTGTTTCCGAACCCTCGTTTGAGCTTACATTTAGGCAGTATGACCTTTTTCTTTCCTGTTTTGTTTTTTGAGGCAGGGTCTTGCTACATAGCTCAGGCTGGCTTTTAACTTGTGGTCCTGCTATCTCATCCTTCTGAGTGCTGGCCCTACAGGTCTGTGCCACCACTTCTATCTGATACCATCTTAAAATAAGATACAACACCTGGTTGACAACCCGAGCTTTCACCATTTTGAGCAGTTGTTGGCGGTATTATACTTTGAAATATTGTGAATTTTGAGTGTTGCAGGTTCTGGGCTTTTAGAGAGAATTCAACAGTAAAGTTGTCTTGACTTTTCTCATTGGGATTTTTTTTTTTTTTGGTCTTTTGGCAGGATAGGGCTTCACTTTTGCTCACACTGACCTAGATCTCACTATATAGCTTATGCTGGCTTTTGAACTCGTGGCAGCCTTTCTTCCTCAGCTTTCTAAGTGCTGGGATTATAGGAACGAACAAGCTACCACACCCAGCTAGTGGGGAGGTTTTAAATTGCATATTTGGCTTTTTACATAGGAATTATATTATGTAAATATATACTTTAGTAATATATTTGAATTAATATAAATGAGTAGTGGTAAATTCTTATTTCTAGTGAGCTCTGATTGTTACCTGTTTCTGGAAAATCTGTTTACTTTATCTAAATTGTTAAATTTATTTATCTGTTTATTTCTTTTCAATTAGATTGATATTGTAGCCACTTTAGGAAGAAGGAAGAGTGGATACAGCTTCTCCTCCAAGTCCACCTCTGGGGTTCTGACATGAGAATAGGGTTTAAATAGAATCTAGAGACATACATAGCTGAGCAGTCCAGCATACAGTCGTTCCTGCTTACCGTTCTGTCAAAGTTGGTTTTGTAAATTTGTTTCTAAAATACTGATTAACATTTTAATGTTGTCAAGCTCTAGAAGATGGTGGCTTCCATTTCGGACACTCATGTCTATATCGTCTGCACTCATTAGTTTTATGTTGATCATATTATTCTTATTGGCTTTTCTTAGTTCTAATAAAAGTAGCTGTTGTATATGTTTTATCTCCATTATCACATTTGTTTTGTATAATAGTGCTAGTGACTGCGGTGAGATTTAGGAACTACATCTTTATCTTTTCAATGTCTTCCATTCTTTCTTTTCACCTTGTGTGCTATTACTGTCATATGATTTATTTGAACGTATATTACAGACTTTAATGATCCCCTATGGGAGCACTCACCCTTCCTGAGGAGTGGATGGAGATGGGATGGAGGGTTGGTAGGGGGAATGGGAGGATGGAAAAGAGAGGGAACTGGGATTGGTATGTAAAATAAGTTTTTTTGGGCGGGCCAGGCATTGGTGGTGCACACCTTTAGTCCCAGCACTTGGGAGGCAGAGGCCGGCGGATCACTGTGAGTTCGAGGTCAGCCTAGTCTACAACAGATAGTTCCAGGACAGGCTCCAAAGCCACAGAGAAACCCTGTCTTGAACTCTCCCCCCAAATGTCTTTAATTTAAGTAAAAATTTAAAAAATAAGCCTCATAATATGTTATTTTAATTTTGCTTCATAGCCATGTAATTTTTAAAGAGACTTAAACATTTTAAAAAATGTTTTATGTTTGCCTCCAGTTTCTTTGTGTAGATTTGGGTTTCTATTTGTTTTTGGATTTAACTTTTAAGAACTTTCTTTAATATATCTTGTATCTTATATTAGGTCACAGTAATTAGGTCACACATTATATCAGATTTGTCTATTTGAAAAGGCCTTGATTTCAGCTTGCTTTTAAAATATATTTTCATTGGCTATAAAACATTAGATTACTCTCTCCCCAAACTTTAAGGATGTTCTTTGTGTCGTGGCTGCATAGTTTCTACCAAGGCCTCATCTTTGTTTTTCTGTATCTAATGATTTTTTTATTTACACCTCCACCAGGGCAGTGCTCCTGCCCTTGTAGTGAATATGTGTTTATTCTGCCCCTACCCCAAGCTGCTGGGACTTGCTGCTTGGTGAAAGCTCAGAAGCCGAGGACAGCACTTCTGCTTAGCTCCCAGAGGCCTGGGGTCATTGTCTAGACTCTACATGGTTTTCATTTTTTTTTTAGTTTGATGCATTTTCTGGGTTATACTATAGAGCAGTAGATAATTTATAAATTAATAAGCATTAAATAGGAGGCATGTGTTTAACAGCTTTCCTGGTCATGATATACAGTAATAAGAGTTTATAGGACATGGACTATAAATAACTGATAGATTTGAAGTAGAATTTGCCATTTGTCTTTTAATTTGATGGCGTCATTCAAATGTTCACTTTATTTCTTTTTTATTATTATTAATTTATTTTACATTCCAATCCCAGTTCCCCCTCCCACCTTTCCTCCCATTCCCTCCACTTCCCCCACTGCTCCACGGAGAGGGGAAGTCCTCCTCTTGGAAGTCTACTAAGTCTGTCCCATCATCTAGTTGAGGCAGGACCAAGGCACCTCCCCACCCCGCACCCCTGTGTCTAGGCTGGGCATGGTATCTCTCCATATAGAATGGGTTTACTTTATTTCTATGAATATTCATAAATGTGACTTTCTTATAGGGTATAAAATATCCTTAAAAAATAAGGTAGTCTTTATTGGACCTATTCCTTCAATCTATTGTTAATAAATGATATTCCCTGTTTTTCTTTTAGGACTGTAAGGCTCTGGGAAGTTGAAAATCCAAAGAAGCAAAAAAGTGTTTTTAAGCCTCGGACAATGCAGGGTAAAAAGGTCATTCCCACTACATGTACATATAGTAGAGATGGGAACCTTGTGGCAGCTGCCTGCCAGAATGGAAGCATACAGATCTGGGATCGAAACTTGACAGTAAGTCAAAGCCTCTTTTGTTTTTTGAGATGGGTTTCTCTTTGTAGCCCTGGATGCCCTCCTGTCCATGAACTCACTATGTAGACTTGGTTGGCTTTGAGTTCAGAGATTTTCCTGCCTCTGCCTCTGGAGTGCTAAATTAAAAGCGTGTATCACCATGCCCAGCCGAAGTCAATGACTTTTAAATCTTTTTGAAAATGGCAGGCTGGAGAGATGGCTCAGAGGTTAAGAACACTGCATGTTCTTCCAGAGGTCCTGAGTTCAATTCCCAGCAACCATATAGTGGCTCACAACCATCTATAATGAGATCTGATGCCTTCTCCTGGGGTACAAACATGTACACAGATAAAAAACTGTATACATAATAAATAAATAATTAAAAAATGTTACCTTAAAAAAAAAGAAAATGGCAGCTAAAGCATAATGACAAATATCACATTAAAATACTATGAATTTCAGTTTCCTGAATTTAGAACAGTTTAAGCTGCAGTATTAGTTTACCAAGTGCTGGGGCTTTTATAATAACCAGTATTATGGCCAGCATTCCAGCTCTGAATTTTTTAGCCTATAATATTAAAATAAATTTACTCTTTTGATATAAAATTTAAAAGGTATAGTACAGCTTACTATATAAAATCTCAATTCTTTGGGAAGAAGGGTTTAGCAATAATACAAAACAATACTGAACAGAGAACTAGAAAAGATTTTTTAGAGGATATAAGAAAACCATGAAAAATCTAAAGTTATTTTATTTGTTTTGTGATAATTTCTATAATATTTAAATAATGTTTTATTTTAATATCCTTCCTATATCAGACTATTTTTAATGGGTTCATGTTTTCTTTCTGTAGTTTTAGCTAATAGGATAAATTTTTGAACTGAAATGGATCATGCAATCGACAGAAATAATAAAAATGAAATCTCTTGACTCATTCTATAAATTACCTATGATCTTTAAAAGGCTTTTGTGTTAGTGTAGGAGGTAAAAGGAAAATATTTGATAGGTAAATGAGTTACCAGTGTTAAACTATTAAGTGGTGTGTTATGGGTGGGGTATGCCTGTGCATATAGCTTGCTGCAATCTGTTTTCTCCTTTCACTATTGGTCCCAGCAATCAAACACAAGTCACTTTTAGGATTGTAGGCAAGTGTACTTTACCCTTAGAGCATCTGACTAGCTCCTACAAATGTTATAGTACATTTTGGGTCTTTATTTGAGTGAAAGGTGCTCAAATTATTCATTAATATTTATTGACTATATACTATATGCCAGACAGTAGTCTAGGTTTTAAGAGTACTGATCAAAAATTCCTGCCCTTGTGGAGTTTACATTGGATTAAAAAAAATGGGCATTATAGGAGACTGCAGAGAGGACTCAGCAGTGCAGAACACTGGCTGCTCTCTAGAGGACCCAGGTTCAATTCTTAGTACCCATACATGCCTCACAACTGTCTGTCACTTCAGTTTTAGGGAATCCAGTGCCCTCTTCTGGCCTCAGGGCACCAGACACATGGTACAGAAACACATGCAGACAAAGCATCCATGTACATAAAATATACATAAAATAAAAATAATTGGTTCAGCTTTGTTCCTCAAACGTCTATATTTTAAAACATTTACATTTTGTTCAGGACCCTAGGGAGCACACTTGTCTTTTCAGGGAGCTAAGTCAGTTGTGTTGAAATGAGGTACAACGTAATGGTGGGGGGAAATTCATACTGATAATGCTGGAAGTATCTTTGGCATTTTCTGTTTGTCAGATCTTTTTATTTCTGTTTTCATCTCCACTGTAAACTCCATAAAGCTTCATAACAGCACAGAGACTTTAAAATGCCTTTGAATTGTAAACTGAATTTTAACTAAGCAGTAAATCTTTTAGTAACTGGCTTTCATCGTCTCTGGGTACTGCTAACTTAAACATAGAAATTCTAAAACACATAGTTTTCTTGTGTAGCTTTAAGAGTAGTGTTTTCAAAATGTTGTATACATATGTGCCATTCTCTTAGGACCTCTATTTGCTATTATTTGTTTAAAATAAAGTTGAGTATAGGTTTTGAAGATCAATCATGCATGTCTTGAAACAGTGGCAGTCTGTTATTTCCAATTTTGTGGGAAGCAAAACGAGGTGTGAGTGTCAGGTTTCTGAGCCATCTACTAAGGAATTATGGCTTAAGACATCCTGCTGATCCCAGCCTTTAATTCTGTTTTGCTGGAATTTAATAACATGTGAGCATATAGTTTACTATACTGTATCCTATTTGTAATATTTTACTCATTTTTATACTAGCATATTAGTGTAAACTGGAAAAACACAATTGAGAAGAAAAAACTATCAGGAAATACTCCTTGATTTAACAGTTTTTAAAATAATTCTGAGCAATTATATATATTCTGTGATATATATCACAGGAACATGAGAGCTGAAGGGAGAAAACCTAACAGCACCAGATTTTTACACAGGGCCAAAGGTAGTGTGATGGCAGTTTGTGATGAGTAGGTGAAACTGTCATAGTTGTCACATTTAATCCTGGAGCTCTCATTTAATCTGCTTTGACGCACATTGAACAAAGCACATCCTAACAAATGTATTATCTCTGTTAGTGACAGACCCTTGTGTCCTGAGGATCTCTCTTTACTATAGAGCAGTGTTCTCAACCTTCCTAGCGCTACGAACCTTTAACACGGTTCCTCATTTTATAGTGACCCCAACGATAAATTTTTTCATTAATACTTCATTACTGTAATATTACTACTGTTATGAATCATAATGTAAATTTCTGATATGCAGGATATCTGATATATGACCCCGTGAAAGCATTGTTCGGCCCTCAAAGTGGTCATGACTCATACAGGTTGAGAACCTCCACTCTAGATCTACGCTAGCCAGTAGGCTAGCCATCAGCCACACCGTTCAGCAGGAGTGGGAGACAAATTGGTAATGGGGTAGCTATGATAAGAAATACATTATATGCCTGCATGAAAATCACATGATGGTCTGTTATTACTTACAATTAATATATGCTAATATATTTAAAAGAATTACATAATAGGACATACATGAAGTTGATACTTTTCAGAGAATTTGTTTTCTTACTGGGCTTGCTACCTCTGCTCTGTACTCCTTGTCCACTGTCGTGGTGTTTGTAGGTTACCTCTATGTGTTCTCTGTTGTTCACTTTAGCTATCTGCCTATCTGTCTGCTTGAGGAGCGTTTTAATTGATATTCTTGTGACTCTGTTACCTCCCCGAGAATAAGATGAAAGAAATCTAATGAGGGTTATCTGTGAGATGATCTCCAAGCCAGTGTTATCTTGCATACATAAAACACAGAACTGGGGAAGGCAGAGACCAGAGTGGACGAACCCAGGGCCTTAAGGGAGGCATTTATTTTGGATAAAATAGAGATTGATATTACAGAGTAAGAGTTCTGACGTTATCAAACCAGCAGACCAAAGCCACTATGTAAAAACCACACTGACAGGCTTTTTTGAGAGTCTCAAAACAGTGTTGAATAATCTCTTTTAGAGTCTCAGGCAAAGTAACTGATAAAAAAGTTACCACAGAGAATAAACTGAAATAAACAGGATATTTTGCGGATGCTGTGGCACTAGTGGTTCTCTGGGGGCTTTCAAGTTGGTTGAAGACTCGTGAGCACTATCTCCCACCTTATGTTAAAATAGTTCTCAGGATTTAAAATTTTCGTTTTAGTGTTATTTTCTGTTAAATTTTCATAATGTATCTTTTAAAAGGTACCGGCATTTGCGGATATTCATTGTAAAAACACTGAGCTTCATTATGAGATTTTCATGTTTGCCATGTGCATTGCTGTGTTCACTTCTCTTGCCTTGCCTCTTTCCAAATAGACCCCTTCTTCTTTCATTTTTTAAAAAAGTAAATCTAGATTCGGCATGAGAGAAAACAGGCAGCATATGTCTCTATTTTGTGTAACATGATCTTTAGTTCCGTAACTCATCATTTGTGATCCTTTTTCTCACCTCAAGTACCAAATTCTCCCATTTACTAACTTCTTTTTTTAAATTTAAATTAGAAGCAAGCTTGCTTTACTTGTCAACCCCAGCTCCCTCTCTGTCCCCCTCCCCCATCCCCTACAACCCTTTCAACTCCCTGCCCAATCCCCACTTGACTCTCCAGGGAGGGTGAGGCCCTTCATAGGGTATCTCCAAAGTCTGTCATATCATCCAGGGCAGGTCCTAGGCCCTCCCCCATGTGTCCAGGCAGAGACAGCATCCCTCCACATAGAATAGGTTCCCAAAGTCCATTTGGATGCTAGGGATAAATACTGATCTGTTGCTTGAGGCCCCAATGAATGCAGAGGTCTCCTCACTGACACCCACCTTCAGGGGGTCTGGATCAGTCCCAAGCTGGCCTTTCAGATATCAGTCTGAGGTCAATGAGCTCTCCTTGTTCAGGTCAGCTGTTTCTGTGGGTTTCACCCGCTTAGTCTTGACTCCTTTGCTCATCATTCCTCCCTCTCTGCAACTGGTTTCCAGGAGTAAAGTTCAGTGTTTAGCGGTGGGTGTCTGCCTCTGCTTCCATCAGCCGCTGGATGAAGGCTCTAGAATGGCATACAGGGTAGTTGGCAGTCACATTATCGGGGAAGGGCATTTAAGGTAGTCTCTCCACTATTGATTAGGTTGTCAGTTGGTGTCATCCTTGTAGGTCTCTGGACATCTCACTAGTGCCAGATCTCTCTTCAAACCTATAATGGCTCCCTCTATTATGATATCTCTCATCCTGCTCTCCTCTATTCTTCTCCCCAACTCAAGCTTCCTGCTCCCCCATGTCCTCCTCTCCCCTCCTAACTTCTTTCTGTAACTTTTCTTGTAGTGTGTATTGGGTGTGGGAGTTCATGTGTATGTGTGGAGGTCAGAAGTCAGCCTTAGGTGTTGTTCCTCTGGGGCTACCAACTTTGGTTTTTGAGACAGAGTTTGTCCCTAGGCTTGCTGAACAGAGAGCCCTTTGCATCTCCTTGGCTCTGCCTCTCCAACACTCTGATTACAGGCTCACACTACCATTCCAAGCTTTCTTTATGGGTGCAGAGCATTGAGTTCAGGCTCCCTGTTTGCACGGCAAGCACATTACCAGATTACCAGTTGAACTATTTCCTCAGCCACATTTTTCTTGTATTTGACATCTTCTGAAGCTGTCACAGTCCCTGAAAATAACATCATTTCATTTTGTATGGGTTTATGTATTTTATGTGTGTATACTATGATTGACTATGAAGAAGAAAAAATATGGAGGTTCTCTTTTCTTCACCTTTCTCATTATACTCAACGCAGTAACCCAACTTTCCTTCAAATGCAGTGTTAACAAGTTAAAAATTAAAGATTTTGGAAATTTGTGATATTTTGCCATATTGTGTGCTCATTCCTAGACTTGCTTTGTGATAAATCTGTCCTGGATTGTGTAGTTTTCAAGAGTCGTATAACTTTGACTTGGAAAATATTTTTACACAGTTATTAATCATTTTCTACTATCTACAAATGTGAAGATGTGTGGGGAATTCATTAAAAATTTATCTTTGAGATTATTTCAACTAAAATAATTGCTTTTGGGTTTGTTTTTAAAATTTCTGTGACATACCACTTTGTGTCAACCTCAGACATAATGTATGGAGGACCTTTTTGTAGATAATTACTCTATAGTCTATGAATGCAACTTCATCTTTCTAATAGTGGTAGTATCACAAAGGTCATTAAGCAGAACCTCCAGAGGCTAAGGCTCACTTACAGCCCTGTCTCCTGTCCCATGTCCTCTGCCAGGTGTCTTCTTACTTTCCACAAAGACTGATCACTTAATAATAATTCACAACCTTTACCCATTGTAGAGAGTCAAGTTAGAGCATTACAATGCTGACTTTAAGTGGGAAGGATGGTAGTAACTTATGGAGGAAAACAATATTTTAACAATTTAAATACCAAATAACTTGGAAAAAAGTTTCTGGTATCTTACTTAGAGAGGGAAAATCACCTACCTACCTCTGAAAAGTTCAAAGAGCAATGTTAGAACTCAAATGTAGGTGTTTGTCTCTTCTTAGACTTGATAGTGAGGACCTAGAAGAATATGAAAAGTAAAATGCAGTGCATGGCTGTATAGCATATTTGTAAATGACACCCAAGACTGCAAGCAAAACGTATTATTTGCCACTAGGCAGTACTGAGTTCCTAAGCTACATAGTATCCCGAAATCAAACTTTGCCATTCTACAAAAACTCTTAAGCATTTTAGCAACTAAAGGGGAAAAGGAGGTAGACCAGTAGTTACTAAGATGGTGCTCTGTGAATGCCCTGTCTGGGTGCTTTGAATACATTATCAGTTACAAAACTCATAACCCAACTAGGTAGGGATCACACCTTCATGCCATAAATATTTCAATGACTGATTTTCATAAAGAGCACATCTCTAATTACAAACACAGATAATCAGGGCTTGGTAGCTCAGGGTGGATAAGTAGAGTACCAGGTCTAACCTGTGACACCACAAAACAGCTGTGTAAACTGTCCCAAATTACTTCAATTCTGAGTTTTGAAATATTAAATAAAAATTATAAAGATTTGCATAAGATTTTAGAAAGACCCCCTAGTCTAGATAAAAGGGAAATAAGCTGCAAATTTTTATATGGGCTGTCATTCCTTCTCTTCTGTTGTAGTTGATTGTTGTTATTATTGCTTTTATGGAGTACTGTCACTGCGTAGGTGATATTTTAATAATTTAATATAATTGCTTTATATGTAACATTTCACTTAGTCCTCATAGCTGTCCTAACATATAAATGCTATTATTATGAGGAAACTTAGACACAAAGAAAGTGGGTTGCCTACTCAATATCACTGATAGTAATTATCATAACTGAAGCCAGTTCTAGACCATTTGGTCATGAATGTTCTAATTCAAACTTGATAGTTTGGATTAGAAAGATTCTCCACAGGCTCCTGTATTTGAATTCTTTCTCCTTGGTTAGTGGTGCTGTCAGTGGAACCTTTGACAGGTGAACCTGTCTGAAGGAACTATGTTACTTGGATCAGGCTTTGATTGTTTATAGTTTTATCCCTCTTCCAGGCAAATTAAATGGGGACATGGGGACAGGAGAGAGTACAGGCACATCATAAAGTGTGAGTAAGTAATTTAAGAAGACTAATAAAGCAACTGAAAATCAAATCAATTGCATATAAAACGAATGGAGCTCTAATAGTTTTTATTTACTCATTCAGTTTCTTAATAAATGATCTAAGGCATAGAGAAACAGCAACTAAGGCACAAACATCCCAACTTTATGAAGCTTAGTGGGAGATGAAATGACTAAGCACTTAATGAAAAAAATAAATAAATAGGGCCAGTGAGATGGCTCAGCAGGTAAAGGCTCTTGCTGCTAAGTCTGAATATCTAGGTTGACCACTGAACCCCACATGGTAAAAGAAGAAAGCCATCTTATGTAAGTTGTCTGTGCTGAGTAGTTTTATGTCAACACAAGATAAAGTCATCTGAGACGAGGACCCTCAATTGAGAAAATTGCCTCCATATGATCTGGCTGTAGACAAGCCTGTAGGGCATTTGCTTAGTTAGTGATTGATGGAGGAGGGCCCAGCCCATTATGTATGGTGCTATTCTTGTACTGGTGGTCCTGGGTTCTACAAGAAAGAAGGCTGAGCAAGCCATGTGGAGCAAGGCAGTAAGCAACACCTCTCCATGGCCTCTGCATCAGCTCCTGCCTCCAGATTCCTGTCCTGACTTCCTTCAATAATGAGCAGTGATGTGGAAGAGTAAGCCAAATAAACCTCTCCTTCCCACATTGTTTGGGTCATAGTGCTTCATCACAGCAACAGAAAACCTAAGTAAAACTTGCCTTTTGACTTCACATACACATACAGATAAACAGGTAATGAAACAATTACACAGTTATGATTGTCATGAAGAAAAAACCCAGGTAAACCAGTTGGAGACATGGGCACAGGAGAGAGTACAGGCATGACTCTAGCAGGTAGTTTGGTTCTAGAACCATTCTTAATCTCTACTGTCATTACATTGTATTGGGGTTATTTGAAATGGTATTCCTAGGATGAACCAACATATCATGGGCAATAACTGGTGCAAAGGCCCACAGGCAGCAGGAGTAATAAGTGCAAAGGTCGCATAGAAGGGCGACGCTTAGCAAACTGATAGAGGCCAACCAACTAGTCTGCAGCTTGCTTAGCCTGAGGAAGACAGGCGGAAGAGTAAGGCAGACACCAACCGGATCACTGCACTGTTTCACTAATTGAATTGTTCTTTCCCTATCCAACAGCTTGAGCCCATTTCATTTCACCAACTGGGTATATCTGCAGTTTGAGTAATAAGTTCATCATCACCAGGGGCCAAACTACAGCAAAGCACTTTTCACTCATTAAAAAGATGGAAGTTTTTTTTTATTGCTGTTTTTGTTTTTAAATGTGAGCCCAGGAGATTACTGGACCATTTTCAGGTTTCATACTCTTGTATTTCGTGTTCTAGCTAGGTGAGCAAAGCCTGGGGTGAGGTAATCAAATGAGTGTGCTATAGATTGATTTAACCTTTAGTGTGTGGTGATGTTTATTTGCACTAACAGTATTTTCAGCCCTCTGTCTTCCAAAGCATATGATATTAACAATACATACTCTTTATTAAACATTTACTTTGTGCCAGGTAATGTTCCAAGTGTTTCATCCACTCTCATGCACACCACACATGTGTGTATACAATTTATCCTGTAGGACAATACTGTGAAGTAGGCACTATTGTTAGGTAATGCTGTAGATGAGGAAATTAAAATAGAAAAGAGAAAAATTAAATGACTTGCCCAGGATTACATAGCTAGTGAGTTGTAGAGCCAGAAACTCTGACCCTAGGATATCACTTTATGGCTCAAAAGGGAATAATTCTGATGGAAATGTGCTGAAAATAATTGACTCAAAAGAACTATGAGATTGTTTTGTCATGGTTTACTGACTTGAATTCAGACAAAGAGACTTATTCAGACAAGATGAAATATCTCCCCCAACTCCGTTTCTTGAGATGGGATCTTGCTGTGTAACAAGCTAACCTTGAGCTAGCTTTGAACTTACAGGGTGGCACTGAACTCACAGTACTTCCCTAACTCATATTCTTGAGTACTAGGATTATAGGTATATGCCTCCATAACTTGTCTCTAAATTGAATATCTCACTATTTAGCCCAGGCTGGCCTTGAATTCTCATCCATATCGTGTGTAATCATAATTAGAGATGGTGATTTCATAGCCCTGTCTTCAATTTCATTAGACTGCACATCCAAGACATAGCTCATGATTTCCTCTGGAAACACATCCCCAGCTTTGCTCTATTTAATGGCCATCAAAGAGAGTTGATTTTGGTTAATTGTTTTCTGATTGTAAAAATAACTCATATTTATTTGAATAAGTATTCATTGAAAGTAGAAAAGTTTATAAAGAAAATGAGTCAGCTCTAAACACACTACGAAGAGACAGGAATTTTTAGATCATCCTGTGTAGTCATACACAAGGTGGGTGTGCCTTTTGTGTATGTGCTCTGAGGTTTTAGGGCTTGTTGTTGCCTGTGTAATTAGTAGTCTTCATTGCTTAGGGTCTAAACAGATGGGAAAATAAGACTCATTATTCAAGCATGATGGATGAAGGCCAGAATTTACCATTATTAAGGATAGAGTAGAGGAAAAGCCAGAAATTCTTACAGACTAACTCCTGCAATGGGACAGGAGTCCACAGGGACTTCAGCCAGATCTGCTGAAGGGAGATAGTGCAGGAACAGAAAAATCACTCCCTTGGGGCAACTTGTGTCCAAGAAAGGAAAGGATAAGACCACCAAGGCCTGTCTGTTATTCTTCCCACAGTCACAAACTTTTGTCTGTTAGTGTCCATCCGCTAAACTAGCTTCATTCTAGGAGAGGTGTGAACAGGGGGTGGGCACAGGTTGGGGTGAGAAATTCTAAGGGGCATAGGGAGTTTGGGGGGAATTGAAGAGAAGAATAACAGGATCCAGGTTATATTTTAAAAGGAATGATTCTGACCATTCCGAGTGGAGCAGCCATGAAGAGGTTGGAGCAGGGAGACTAGGAGGCATTTTAGATACCTGGGCAGTTTCCTGGATGAAAATGGTAGTGCTAGATACTTGGATTTTGATGATACTTAATACGTGAGTGTTCAGCATAAGGCACATTTTAAAATATGCTTTTGTTGTTGTTGCTTGAGATAGGGTTTCCTATATTCCAGGCTAGCTGGGAACGAACTATATAACCCAGACTGGCTGTAACCTTAATCGCTTTGTTGCCTTTTCCTCTCAAGTGCTGCAGTTGCCTAGTATATACCACCGTGGGTCAGCCATAAGTCATGACTTAAAAAAATAAAATAGAGGCCTTAATTTGGAAAATGATTATGTGAATCACTTTTATTGTCCCCTGTCTTATAACTTAGTATTCTAGTAGTAAATAGACTCTGGAGTTGAGAATTTGGCTTACAATAAAGGGAGGACGCTTGCCTTGATTTTGTGCTGTCTTAGCTAATTTTGATTATTATTTCAATTGGTAATAGAGGATAATGTGCATTGAACTAAAAACTAACCTAAATAAAATATTTTTGGCATTTTTGAAGCACAAGTAAAGCCCTTTTCAGATATCTAGCTAGGGCTAGACATGTTAATGTCCTTTGCCATGGCCACACTCTGCTGATGGGCATAGTCTCTAGAAGGCCTATATAAGGGAGGCCTCTCTCTAGTAGAGATATTTCCCGAGCCATGTTTCTCAGCTTCAGGACTTCTATGATTTATTTTGTAAGCCGGCAAGGCCAAACATTACTGTTTTAAGCATTATAAACAAAATAGTAAATGTTAAATGTTCATTTAATAGAGCCACTAGTAGGGCTTTTATATACAGAAAGCAGAGCCTGAGCCAAAAATGTGAAGCAGTCCTCTAGTCTGCGTGCATTGGTTTTTAACCTACTCTTTGATTCATTGCAACTGGAGGAGTAATGCAACCAGTGATAAGTCAACTATCTCAGTGCTCTGGAGTCCTCTCTGTTTTCTTGTCTTTTCTTTCTGGTATTACTCAGGACCTAGTAATTGACCACATTTCTTGCAACATCTAAGAAATTTTTTTGTCTGGTAGAGTTAAATTAAAGGGCATAGCAAGATTCTGTTGAACCTTAATACTTCAAAATGCTTTAAATATTTATGAGTTTGGTTCTTTATCTGAGTGTGTGTGTGTGTGTGTGTGTGTGTGTGTGTGTGTGTGTGTGTGTGTGTGTGTGTTTCCAGGTTATGAAGTAGGGAGGAACCTTTTTTAGACCTGTTTTTAAATTGATTGCCCAGGTTTCGTTATAGATAGCTGTCACTTTACTTTTGACCACCAGTGTTTACCATGGATAGAAAGCACTGAGGCTTTACTGGTGGACACAGAGCTAGTAGTTAAGGATTCAACACAGAAAGACTCTCTTGTTCTGAAAGCAGTTCTTAGATGTGAGCCGTCTGAAGGCATAGTAAAGAGAAAGCAATGCTGTGTAAAGCTGTATATTTTTAACTACCCCAAATTACATTTTATATTATGACCAAATACAGACATGCCTTTGCACAAACAGAGATATATTAAATTGGAAAAAATGAAGCTGGGAGTGTAGCTCAGTGCTAGAGTATAAGCAGCTACAAGGTCCTGGGTTCAGTCCTCATCTCCAAGAAAACAAATAGAAACATACTTGGAAAAAGAAATTTACTATAACCCTTTCTAATTTTACAATATGTAGTATATTACAGCTTGCTTCATTCATTCATTCATTCATTCATTCATTCATTCATTCATTCATCTTTTGAGACAGGGTTTCTCTGTATATCCCTGGCTGTTCTAGAACTAGCTCTGTAAACCAGGTTGGCCTCAAACTCACAGAGATCCACCTGCATCTGCCTCCCAAGTGCTGGGATTAAAGGCCTGAACCACCACTGCCCGGCACATTATAGTATTTTTTATTATACACTGTTTTGTTTCTTAAAATGCTGATTATAGCCTGTTACATTGATTTTTATGACCCCTTGAGTTAGAACCAGAGTTTGTAAAACACCTTGGTAGCATAGTATGCCCAAATACTTGATTTTTCTAGCAGCCTTTAAAGTGCCGCTGAATGCACTTGGAAAATATGAAGTTATACAGAGCAATTAGATATAAGAAATAGTTTGTTCATGGAAGAAAATAGACCAGCACGAGTATAATAAGACACTTAATCACTGCAAGAGACTAAGAGCAGTACAGGTATTCAGACTGAGAGGTAGGTAAATACAAAAGGTAAGTTGTCTGCCCTGGAATTTTTGTCTAAGTCTGGGACAACTTCTGCTGTGACATCAGGAATCACCCGTGGTTAGAATGTGCTAGGTAATGGTGTCTTGTAAAGCTCCTCCTTTAACTTTCAGAATTCTGATCCACAAGCTTCACACAGCCTCAGAAATCTCATCGTATCGTTGTGGCTCAGCTTCCTTAAGGAAGTCTATGTCCTGAAGCTCTCATTTGTCTGCTGCACTTTTCGTAACTGTTGGATTATCTGTGTACCACGTTTGTTTACTTCACTGTTAGAATTAATTAAAAAATCCTAAATGCTAGAAAAATCAGTGACAGGTACGTAAGTGCTGAGCAGCCATCAGCTCCCTCTAGCTTCAAAATTGTTTTATCAAGCCATAAAGCATTCCATCGCTATCACGTAATCATTCCCTGTCCCCCTATTCTTAAAGAAAGCATAGTAACACAACCACAAATGGAAAATAAAACGCAACTGTTTTTAAAGTGTATCAAGAATAAAGCAATTGCAAATACCAACTGGTTACTGCTGGACACCAAGGTCTGAATCAGAGATTTTTCTGGTAAAGGATACTTAGCACATGATATAGGTACATGGAAGTATCAGCAATACCCACTTATTTTTTTGCAATTAATATATGCTAGTAAAAAGGAGGATGCTAGCACATATTATGGAGTATTAAAGAGAACAACAGTGGGACATGGAGTACACGGGCACTTCCAGCACACCTGAGATGGAAATAGCAGGATCAGCATTTCAAGGCCAGCTCAGCTACATAGTGAGTTCAGGGCCAGCCTGGGCTTCATGAGACTCTGTTTTAATGTCCCCTCACCCAAATAAAAAGACAAACTCTCACTAAATCAAGACTTTCTGGTTATTCAGATTAATTAAAGAGAATTTTACAAACAAATTTCTTATCATCAAGTTCATTTGCATTTAATGGTATTCTTTTTCTATCTAAATATATTTTGGTGTAGCTCTAGTCATCTTTTTCACTTGATTATTAAAGGGAATGTCTACTAACCCAAGAGTCTTGTATAACTGAATCTCTGAAGTCAGAGTGTATTTTACTTAGTACAGTGTTTGTTTTTCTTTTTTTTACAGGCTGAATATTTTATTATAATAAATTATTCTCTTATCCAAGCCAGCAGGGTAGTTATAGATTGTATTTTTTCCTTTTTTTTTCCTCCAGATTTATTTTGGTAAAAAAAAATCAGATATAACCTTTCAAAAATTACATTAATGTTTAACATGCATTCAAATAACTTTCTTTTTTTTTTTCCAGTTTAAATTTAGATAAGAAACGAGGTTGCTTCACAAGTCAGTTCCAGGTCCCACTCCCATTCCCTCCCCTCCTCCCGTGCCATCCCCCCAAAAATTTATGTCTTAGAAATATGCATGCATGCTTCACATGTCAGTCCCAGCTCCCTCTCCCACCCCTCCTCCCTTGACCTTCCCCCAGCCCCTGACCTAATCCCCACATCATTCTCCAGGGAGGGTGAGACCCTCCTTGGGGGGGATCTTCAGAGACTGTCATTTCATCCAGGGCAGGATCTAGACCCCTTCCATTGTGTACAGGCTGAGAGAGCATCCTTCCATGTGGAATGGGCTCCCAAAGTTCATTCGTACATCATGGTAAACACTACTACCCAAGGCCCCAGCGATCTCTGAGCCTCCTCACTGACACTACATTCATGGAGTCTGGATCAGTCCCCTGTTGGCCTCTCAGTCATTAGTCTGGGGTTCAAGAGCTCCCCCTTGTGTGGTCAGCTGTCTCTGTGGGTTTCACCAGCATGGTCCTGATGCCTTTGCTCATCACTCCTCCATCTCTGTCACTGGGTTCCAGGAGTTCAGTTCAGTGTCTAGCTGTGGATATCTGTCTCTGCTTCCATCAGTCACTGGATGAAGATTTTAGGATGGCATATAAGGTAGTCATCAACCTTATCATCAGGGAGGGGCTATTAATGTAGTCTTTCCGCTATTGTTTAGTTTGCCAGTTGGTGTTATCCTTGTAGATCTCTGGAGATCTCACTAGTGTCAGCTCTCTCCTCAAACCTATAATGACTCCATCTATCATGGTGTCTCTCATCCTTCTCTCCTCTATTCTTAACCTCGACTCAACCTCCCAGCTCCCGCATACCTTTTTCTCTCCTCCTCTTATCCCCCAGTAAACTAGATGCTTTGAGAGTTTTGAAGAAAATACACAGGTACTACTCTCAAATAATATAAAGCTTTGTGGTAATGATCACATTTTCATGGTTTAAAACTTAAAATAAAACTAGTAATAACTGGTAGACAAGTGGATTGTATTCCTAAAGTTTACTGGCTTAAATTGTCTATAATCTGTAGACCTTTTAACTATTATCATGAACGATCTGAACTAACCCAATATAACATCTTTTTGTGCTGTTATGCCCTCCTAAAATAGCTGTGACTTGATAAAAATCTCAGTTTATCATATAAAAACAATAACCTTCATGTGTACCTCATAATAAGGGTCAAATAAGATAACCTTTGTGAAAGAGTCTAGGACAATGCCTGGTACTTAGTTGAAGGTCACTAAGTGTCCATTCATTTATTCAGCACACATTCATAATCTTGTTACTTTGTAATTGAACTGCAGCAAGACAGGTAGTCCCCAAAATTGGTGGTGGTGGTGGTGTTGGTGACGCCTCAGCAGTTAAGAGCACTTGCTGTGCTTGCAGAGGAACTGGGTGGTTCTCAGCACCCATGTGGGGACTTCATAGTCATTCACAAACCCAGTTCTAGAGGATTCAGCTCCCTCTTCTGGCAATATATATATATTTACATTCATGCAGACAAAACACTCATGCACATAAAAATTAAAAATAAGTAAATCTTTTTTAAAAAAGTAGTTGTCGTTGTTTTAATGTAACATGCAGAGCTTGGCTGGAGAACTCTCACCTTTCAATATTACTCACCTCAACATTAATAATAACAATACTGGAAATAGTAGTGATAATTATAGCAGTCAACACTGTAGTATTATAATTATTATAAGTGCTTTCAATGTATGTGGTCATCACACAGCTCCATGAGCTTAGCACTCCAATGTCTAAAGGAGACTGAGTAGATCGCATCCCCCCCCCCCAAGTCTGATCCTGTACTTTCAGATGCAGTCTCTAGGGTCTCAGGAGTCGACTGCCATTCTAGTGTTGTACTTCAAGGGCTGGCAACCAGGGAAGACCCGGATTCTCCCCTAGAGGCTTCTTAAAGGAGAAACATATTATCATATTATTTGCCTGACAGAAGATCTGGGTTACATAGAAAAAGCCCACTTCTTATCTGTTGGCCCACAGAGAATAAACAAAGCTGAGTAAAAGAAATAGAACCAGGCAAGACAGCAGGATTGAGTACAGTATGGAGGGACTCTCTGTGAAATGGCGTAGAGGTTGAAGAAGAGAGCCGTCTAGATTCAGCACTCAGGCAAGAAGCCACTACCAGAGGCCTTTCCCCATTTAGCTGTATTTTTAAGTGATAGCACTTAAATTGAAAGTACTTCTAAATTTTATATGTATTTCCCTACAGGAAAATATAGTGGCAAGTCTGTACACATTAAAGGTACTAACTCATCTTGTACCCTATTTATATATTATATTTTATTACTGAGATAGTGAATCAAGATTATAAAAATGGCAAAAATTAAAATATTTTGCTAAGTTTAAGTAACCATAAGTTAAATTGAATTGTCATTGACTAGATCTAGTAGCCCGATGACATTTTGCTATTTTTATCTTTAAACCTAGGAAGGGTTGCCTATAAACTATTTAGTAGCAGAACAAAGCTTTCCATATACTGAGTTAAAACATATGGAGATACTAAAGATACTTGGATGGGGCATGAATGTTTTCCCACACATAAATTGTGTTACACAAAGGAAGGATATCTAGACAGTTCACTGAACTTCTAGTTTGAAGTTATAGCAAAAAAAAAGCTGCAGCAAAATATGTAATATTTATTTTGTTAAAAATTTTATTATATATTATATATGTATGTCTGCTTTGCTTGCATGTATGTCTCTGTATCCTGTGCACTGTGGTGACCCTGAATTCCAGAAGAGGGTGTCAGATCTATTGGAATTACAGAAGGTTGTGAGCAGCCATGTGGGTGCTAGGGATCAAACTCCAGTCCTCTAAAAGATAAGCCAGAGCTCTTAACCATTGAGACATCTCTCTAGCCATTGGTAATAATAATGCTAATGCTAATACTAACGATAACAACAACAACAATAATAGTATGTGTATTGATAAATTAAGAATAATTTTATACCAATCAGTGGTGGCACATGCCTTTAATCCCAGCCCTTGGGAGCCAGAATCCAGTCTGGTCTACAAATTGAGTTCTTAGACAGCCATGACTGTTACATAGAGAAGCCCTGTTTGAAAACACCCCCCCCCACACACACACAAAGAAAACCCAAATCAAAATCAAGCAAAAATAATTTTACTTTGCAAAATATAAGCCCCAAATGGTCTATTGTATTCCTGTATCCACCTTCTTAGAAAAGTGCATCTAATACTAGGCAGACAGTCCCTGACTTAGATGGTTGAAATTAGAACTCTTGCATCTTCCTCCGTCTGAGTACACACTCAGTAGAAGCTGAGCTTACAGCTTGTGAGGAAGGGGAAACCTTTTCCTACGCTGGCAGTAGGTGTTATGCAGCATGATAGTCTCCCTTGATCTGGGCAGTAGAGAGCTCAGCTCCCAGTCACCCTGTGGTCACAAGAGAAGCAACATGTGCTCTGCACTGCAGTGTACTGTGATGCTGTCTTATGGGCAGGCGAGAGTTCAAGTGTGATATTGTCTGGTAGCTACTGTGGAGCTTTCCCATTAGCAGAGACGAAGTGCTTCTGTATTATCCAACAGGAAAATATTTTCCAGTATTCAAAAACTCTGTGTGTCACAAAACAATGGACAGATTGTATACAGTCTCTATTTTTATCACTTACAGTTATCCTCAACCCCCTTTGGTAACATTTGGGGCGAGGTGAGTTTTGACAGGACCGTTTTAATCAAGAGAGAATCATCAGCCTTAGGATTATTTGTTTTCCTTCATTTCTATGCTGTTTGTCTGGGTGTTCTGCTTACATGTATGCCTGTGTACCACATGTATGCAGTTCTGGTGGAAGCCCTGGGACTGGAGTTACAGATAGTTGTAAACCACTGTGTGGGCCTGGGAATTGAACCCAGGTCCTCTGTAAGAACAGCCAGTGCTCTTAAGTGCTGAGCCATCTCTGCACTCATATTTTATTTATTGTTATAGCCACTAAGAAGTTAGTTTTAGAATGGTGGTATGTGCTTTTAATTCCAGCACTGAATGGGAGAGGTAGGCTGATCTCTGTGAGTTCACCGCCAGCCTAGTCTACAAAGCAAGTTCCAGGCCGGCCAGCCAAAACAACAAACACAAGCAGACCTTAATTTTGAGAAAATTAAGAGGAACATATTGGATACCAGCTTTTGTGTAAGTGCAGTCCTAAGTAAAAGAGAGTAAGAGGAAAACCAAGTATGAGGACCTGAGTGGATTTCAAGACAGAGGAAGGATATAGGAGACGTGAGATATACCTTGTAAGTGTGTGTGAGAGAGAGATGAAGGGTTTATGGGAGTGATTGGAGCTGTAGGACACCTGTTAATACGCGATTTGTCTGTGTGAGGTAAAGGGAAAAAGGAATGTCTCAATGTATTGTAAAATCCTCAGCTCAATATCCAACTTGGTTTAGTAAGTGTGACTTAATTAACTTATTGCTGGGGTTCATATTCATGTCTGTTACCCAGAATCTGACTGAAAAATACTCATATGATTTTTGGTTTCAGAACAGGTTTCTCTTTCCAAACTTACATTGTTGGTTTTTCTCTGCTACTCAACTTCACTTTCCCTCCCTCTACCCCCTTTTTGTGTGTGCGTGTGGGGGGGGAGGGAGAGGTGTATGCACCCCTCTTTAAGTATTGGTTTCAGAAACAGAAACGATTCATTGGCAAGTGCAAGTGTTCTCAGGGACTCAGAGCACCATAGATTGGTTGAAGCCAATGCCTTTGAAGTTAAATAGGTCTGGGTTTCTTAGGTATAAATCTTTCTGGTTCTATGAGAGTAAGCAAGTATTTAACAGCTTTGTTATTGGTGTTAATATGTTTTCTGTATCCTAATAATAGGTTTTCCCATCAACAAAGTAAGTCAGATCAAGCAGAATTGAAAAAATTGAGCAACAGGTTTATTTGAGCAAAGCAACTCCCAGGAGGTTCTCCAGTCCCAGAGATCAAGGTGGGAGAAGCCACACGCCAGAACTAAAGCAGGAAGATTATATAGCCTGTAGGCGAGGGGTGATGATGTGTCCACCACAGGCCGGATTTGTGCCCAAGGGTGGTCAAAAGCTAGAATGCTTAGGCAGGGACGTGGGCTGCTGGTGGAAGTCGCAGTAGTCTCCAGGAATGCGTAACTGGACTTTTTGGCACCTATTCTTTTGTTGAGATTCTCTGAGAGGACCAAGAAAGTGAAGGAGTGAGACTCAGAATGTGCACACATAAGCCCCTGGCCCACAAACGAGGCAGGAAAGCATTCAAGAGTAATTCTTAAAACTTTTTACCAACAGTTCCAGTGAGAAGTCTGCTTTTCTTTAATGGACTGCTAACTCACCACTGTAAACTCTGAGGAAAGTTTAGATGAGTCTGCAGAGATGGATAACAGTTCATATCCACCCAGAGTCTTGTTCACAATACAATAACTAGACCTGACTCACTGAGTCTTAATACATGATCCGAAGTTTGAAATTGAGCTATTTCTCTGGGTTTCCATCACAGTATGAGTCTGTTTCCAGTGGGCAGTTAGGGATAGGACTTCAAAGCCTCAGCACAGTGATTGCTGCTGCTGCTGCTCTTTATGTAAAGATTTACTCCATTTGGGTTTGTCTGAATGTTTTAATTACCTCTGGAGAAGCTAATGAATAGCCTTGCTGTGTTCTTTTGGCTTTAAAGAATACATATGTATTTCTTTTAAGTACCATGTATAAGTAATTGTTCTAGAAAAAGTTGAAGATAAGTGAAGAGAATTATCATGATCATAAAAACATAATCATGAAAAACAAAAGTATTTGATTTTTGACCCAGAACTCAACTGTATAGGGCAGGCTGGCCTTGAACTCAGAACTGTCATTCTACATTCACCTCTCAACAGTTGGGAGTCACTGAAGGTAGCTATTTTCATTTTATTAGGTAGGAAGAGACTAAAAACTGTTGGAAGGATATTAAAGATGTGTTACATTCATATATGCTGTGGAATATTTGTTTAATGATGCAAAGTTGTGCTGCGTTATTTCATGTTGCATTTGTTTAACTCTGTGAAGCTGTGTTACTTTACCTGGTTGGTCTAATAAAAAGTAGGCAGGAGCCGGGCGATGGTGGCACACGCCTTTAATCCCAGCACTCGGGAGGCAGAGGCAGGCGGATCTCTGTGAGTTCGAGGCTGGGCTGGACCGATGGCCTCCAAAACAATACAGAGAAACCCTGTCTTGTAAAAACAAAAACAAAAACAAAAAGGTAGGCAGGACAGAGAAATAGGTGGGACTGGCATGCAGACAGAGTAAATAGGAGGAGGGAAAGAGGAGCTAAAAGAGGTAAAGGAGAGCAAGACTCTAGGGGCCAACCACCCAGGCACACAGCCAGACAGGGAGTAAGAAAGAAAGGAAGACAGAAAGGAAGGAAGAAAGAGAAGGGAGAAAGAAAGAAAGAAAGCATATACAGAAATAGAGAAAGGTAAAAACCCAAAGGCAAAAGTTAGACAGGATAAAATAAGTTAAGAAAAGGTGGTTAGAAATAAGCCAAGCTAAGGCTGAGCATTTAGAAGTAATAAGAAATTTCCATGTGATTATTTGGGAGCTGGGTGGCAGGATTCCAAAGAATAAAGAGCAAAGAGTAAAAACAACCAAGAACAAAACACTTTAAAAATACCTATTCTGTTTATTTCTTTTTACTATATTTTGATTCTTTGAAAGTTTCGTGCATTTATACAGTGTATTTTGAACACCTCTATCACCACTACCTCAATCCAGTTCTGCCTAGTGCTTCCTCTTCCATCTCCCTTCCAGGTTAATAGCCTCTTTTCTCACCTTTATTTTTTAAAATTATTTCTTGTATTTTTGAGATTATAATATAATTGCATCATCTTCCCCTCCCTTCCCTCCAAACTCTCCCAGATCCCTTCCTTGATCTCTTTGAGATTCTTGGCCTCTTTTCTCACTAATTGCTGTTACATGCATTTATATTTATATCTATGTGTGCATATGCTTATATATTCCTGTGTATAACCTGCTCAGTCTGTATAATGTTACTTGTGTGTTTGGTTTCAGGGCTGACCTTTTGGTATTAGGTAACCAGTCAGTGTGCTCTACCTGGGGAAGACTACTACTTCTACTCTAAGCATTCCTTAGTTGCGTGTAGTTCTTCGTATAGGGATGAGGCCTCATGGACTTTCCCCATCAACATTAGCATGTGCTGGTGAGATTTCTGACATTCCTAGGGGACACAATCTCACAGCAACATCCTTGATCTTCTGGCTTTTTACTGTTTGCCTCTCTTCCTCAGTAATCCCTGAGCCTTAGGTGTAGATGTTATATTGTAGATGTATCCATTGGAATTGTGAGCCACAACTCTGTATTTTGACAGGTTATGGGTTTTTGTAATGTTTTGTAGTTTTTGCAGAGAGAAGTTTTTTTTTTTTTTTTTTTTTTTTGATTTTACGAGACAGGGTTTCTCTGTATTGTTTTGGAGGCTGTCGATCCAGCCCGGCCTCGAACTCACAGAGATCCGCCTGCCTCTGCCTCCTGAGTGCTGGGATTAAAGGCATGCGCCACCACCGCCCGGCTGAGAAGTTTCTTGATGGGGGTGAGAATTAAACTTATCTGTGGGTATAAGGACAAATATTTAGGATGAATATAAATCAGTAGACTTCCTGTATACCAAACACACACCCCTCCCTCCGTCCCTCCCTCCGTCCCTCCGTCCCTCCGTCCCTCCGTCCCTCCCTCCCTCCCTCCCTCCCTCCCTCCCTCCCTCTCTCTTCCCCCCCAGGAATAAATGTAACCAAGGAAATGAAAGACATCTACAATGAAAACTTCCTTTTATTGCCAATGCCACTTGGAACTTAGAATGAACATTCCTGACAGTTGTTGTCACTGTATTTTCCTGATAATTCTGTAGACACATCTTACTCTTTCTGATGTGCTATCTACTAGCCCTGGTAAATAGACTATATTGTATGTTTTTTTTCCATTGGGAGAATGATGGAGTTAAAAATAATCAGAGTAATAGTTTTAAAAGGACATGCTGACATTTAGATCTAAAGACTTTCCCTCTAGGCTAAAAAGTTATGGAAGTAGGTCACACTTTGGTTTAAACTCTGAACAGATACTTGCCTTATGTGCCATCTTACCTTTTGATCTTAAAGCAGTGCTTATTCATGACCTTAGTAAGCTGGAGATAGTCCCTTCAAATTTAGAAGTGGTCTATGCAATGACAAATTGACTAGCCATTTAGAAGAGAAAGTTAAAGAAGCAAATTTGGCACTTTTCTCTCTGTCACTTTTTCTTCAGTGATCCCAGCTAGAAATATAAGATAGTGTAAAGCACAGAAGTTAATGCTAACTGGAAGCAAATTGAGATATATGTAATATCTTTACATTTTTCTTTAGGATTACTTTTCCCGGTCTAGAGGATGGTGGAGTCTAAAGACGTAGGCTGCATACTTCACATTGCATGTCTTACTGAGCTAGCATAGCTGTCCATATATCTGCTTCCTAGAATTCTGTTCATGACAAGCACACTGCTGTGGTTTCTAGAATCACCCAGTACTTCTGCTATTATTACTACTACTGATCTTTGAGAAATGTGACCTTCAGCCCTTTCTCCTTCATTCCTTTGGTGCCTTGTGTACTTTCTTGTACTTAGAATTTCTCTTTCATATCTTTCTACCCCATTCAGTCTAGTCCTGTATGTATATATAAGTATTCTCTGCTAGTAATTTTGGTAAGTAAGCACTTATTTTATATATTGGTCATGGGTATCTTATAGTAGCAACTGTTTATTTCAAGAGCAACTAAGTGACTGGAGGTGGCTCATTTTAGTTTGCTTCTTAGCCATTGTTAGCACTAGCCAGCCCCAGGTACCCTAATTGTTCTTTTTCTTTATAGCTCCATGTTTCCTCCCAGTGGTTAGCAGAGTTTATTATTTTCTTTCTTACTCCATCTTTTATGTCTTTATTTACTAAAAATAATTAATTCACCAAGTTTACGTTTTATATTTTACTTTTATTGACAATCTCTTTTCATATATGTTCTGATTATAGTTTCCACTCCTCTAACTTCTCCAAGATTCTTTCCAACTACCTTCCCATCCAAAATCACACCCCTTCTTTTTATTGTTAGAAAACAATCAGGCATCTAAAGAATAATAATAAAATAAAACAAAGTCATACATATCAGAGCAGAACAAAACAAACAAAAGGCCAAATAAAAAGTATAATAAACACATATAGGTGCAGAGACACACATGTTCAAAGACACAGATATCCTATAATAATAGAAAACCAGAAGCCATAATATTTACACAATGGACTCATTTGGTTTTACAAAGAAGGGATAAGGGAGCCTTGACAAAGCCTTCTGAGACAGAGCTGCATGGATGCCAGTAGGTTTGCTTAGTGTTGGCCATCTACGGCTGGGCATGAGATTTTCCCTGAAGAGTAGTTTAAATCCTTGGTGAGGCTTGGTTGGAGAAAACTAAACAACAATTGGAGATAGCTTGTAAGTTCTCCTCTCTGTGCTGGGATCCTATCTAGTGCAGACCTGCTGGTACCTGTGCATATTGCCCCAGTCTCTGTCAATTGATGCGGGCATTGGTTCTGCCGTGTTTAGAAGGCCTTGTATCTTTAGTGTCCTCCATCCCCTGCCCCCCCAATCTTTCTGTCTTCTTTTCTACTGAGTTCCCTGAGCCACTAGGGAAGGGATTTGATGTAGACATCATATTTAGGACTGTGTGCTCCAAAGTCTAACTTGCTGCACATTGTTTTGCTGTGGGTCTCTATATTTGTTCCATCTACTGCCGGAAGAAGCTTCTCTGATGATGACTGAGCAAGACACTGACCTATGAGTATAGCAGAATGCTTTTAGGAGTCATTTTATTGTCATGCTCATTCAACAGAACAGTAGTGTTTGGCTTTCCCTCAGGCTTATTCAGTCTCAGGTTCTTTGCCTCCTGAGCAGTTTCAAGGATGGTTTCCATCTCACAGAGTGGTTCTTAAATCCATTCACAAAAAACACATGATTATCCCATTAGATGTAGACAGTCTGACAAAATCCAGCATTCCTTCAGGATAAAAGTCTTGGGGAGACTAGGTTTATAAGTGACATATCTCAAAATAGTAGAAGTGATTTATGATAGGTCCACAGCCAACATCAACATAAATAGAGAGAAACTCAAAGAAGGAGCAAGGTAAGGTTGTCTGCTCTCTCCATACTTATTCAATATAGTACTTGAAGTCTTAGAGGAATAAGACTATTGAAGGAGATTAAGGTGATACAAATAGGAAGGGAAGAAAAGTATCTTTATTTGCAAATGATATGATTATATGCATAATTTACCCTAAAAATTCCACCAGGAATCTCCTACAGTTGATAAACATTTTCAGCAAAGTAGTTGCTTACCTATATACAAATGACAAATGGACTGAGAATATAATTAGGAAAAAAATAGTCTTTACAATTTAAAGTGTGTGTGTGTGTGTGTGTGTGTGTGTGTGTGTGTTCATTGATATGTTTGTAAGTCATAAAACTAGAAGGAATCTTGAGAAGAATAGATCTTAAGGGATGTGGGAAATAGAGTAATGGAAGACACGTAACAGGAAAACACAAGGAGACTAAATTAGGTGAAGAAAGGGAAGCAGCTAGAGCAGTGATGGGATGGAGAGTGGGGGAGGGAGCAAGTGAGAACAAAGTATTATAATGGCACATATATATGAAAATGCCACGATGAAGCATATTACTTTGGAGGCTAACCTAAAAAATTAATAATTGTCATGCTTCAATTTTTATGACTTCCCTTGCTGTTTGGGGGAATAGTTGTTTGGTTTTTATCTTTGCTAAAGTGAAAAGAGAGAGTAAGAACCAATTCCCTTCTCAGCATTTTTAATGGGAAGGTGAAACTTCATTTCAACAGTTGTTGCTTTTAAGTAGTTTCAGAGAAACTAGTGAAACAGGTGAGGTCTTTCCAGCTGTGTTGTATATAGCGTGTGGCCATCGTGACAGTGAGCAGACACACCCACTGAAAGGCTGCCTGCCCAAACTGTAGTTCTCACAGGGTCTAAAATCAGAGTCAGTGCTTGTTCTTTTAGGTGGCTTGTAATTCATAAAAGAAAAACAACGGTTCTATTTTAGGTAATCTGCTGGTATTTGCAACTCCACTGAAGCTTTGCCTTGTAGTAAAGACACAACTGGCATCTATTTACAAGAAAGACTGCCAGTTAGAGAGTGAGTTTAACGTTGTTATTCAATGTTAGGCCACTCTAGCTCATTGTTCTACATCAACTGTGGTACTCATGTGCAGATAGTGCCTGTGTGCTAGGAAGTTCCAAACCACAATTTTTTTTTCATGAAAGAAAGGAAGTTATATTTCAGCTCTTAGTACCCTCTTGAAAGTCAGGCTCATGGTCAGTCTTGAAACTTGGTTCTTCTTGCTACGTGTTTCTTAGTGGAGTCCTGCAACTTCACTTTTCTTTATGTGGCCCTGAAGTTTTTTGTTTGATGTCCCGTCTCCTCCCCCTCCCCCTCCTTCTTCCCCCCCTCTCTCTCCCTTTTCCTCCCTCTTCCTCTCTCTCTGTGTCTCTGTCTCGGTCTTGTACTGGTCCTGTGTAGGTAACCACAGCTTCTGTGAGTTCATTGGAGGAGCTCCCAAGCACTGACCCCTAGTTGAAGAGCTATTGGCAGTTGGCTGCAGGGGTAAAAGAGTCATTTTTCCTTTAGGTTTGTGGCCACTGGTAGTTTCTTCAGTGGATGGTCCCACCTCCTTGTGCATATGAGTAGCACCATTTGCACTTGGGGTTGAAATAAATGGAGGGCATGAAATCGGGAGAGAGATGTAATGTGGAATGTTGAGGGGATTGAAGGGGTAGATATGGTCAAGATATATTGTGTTCATGTATGAAATTTAAAGGAATGAATTAAAATTAAAAAGATAACCGCACTAATAGGTCATTTTCTTACTCTACCAGCTTCTCTTAGTTACTTTAATAATTTCTTTTATTAGAAATTGCAGTTTAGCTTGGTGACTTCTTTTTTTTTTTAATGAGTGAGTGGTATTAGGGAATTGAACGCAGGACTTCACAATTGAGGTAAGTAAGTACACTTATCACTGAACAAAACCCCCTAGCTCTAATTTCCTTTTTTAAAAATGTTGTGTGTGTGTGTGCGTGCGTGTGTGTGTGCATGCCTGTGTGTGTGTGTGTGATGTGCGTGATGTGCATATGTGAGTGTAGGCATGCATCATTCATGTGGAGGTCAGAGGACAGCTTTTGGAATAATAAACTATATATTAAACTCAGATTGCCATGTTTTCATGGCTTCTGCTTTTTCTTTTACCTACTGAGCTACCTCCTACTTTACTTCTTTTAATTCTTTGTCTATTTGTATGCAACATGTTTTAAAATAGCTATAATTTATTATCTTATTATGTAGTGAGCAGTCTATTGCCAGCTCAACTGTGAGGTGTCTGTAAAATAAAACATCAGTATAACTGTTGTGTGTCATCTGGAGTTGGTGGACAAAACTGGTAGTTGTCTTTGGCTTTGAATAAAACATCCCCGTGGGCTGGAGCAAGGCTTGGGGCTAGAGAGGTCCCTTAGCACACTCATAGCCCTGGGTTCAGTCCTCAGCACTGGCTGGGCAGCATCTCCCCCGCCCCCACATGCCAAAATAACCAAACACTGAAAATGCTATAACAGAGTGCTTCCTACTCTTTTAACCTTGTTATTCATGGCATTTTGAATCATGACTAGAATGACTATATCTTTTTTATGGAAGGAAATATCACTTGAGATCTTATTTCATATAAAAAACAATCATTTGAAGCAATAATTCACTACTATTATTATTCACTGTTTTTAATGAAGCAATGCTTGGGAATCAAACTCAGGAATTCTTTTCTGAGCAAGTTAGGCAAGCTCAGACTCTAAAGTTTATTGATCCTATTAAGCTTTTGCTGTAGGATACTAGGACTAGCAAGATGGCTCAGCTGTGGGACCTGGTAGTCCGAGTTGTGTCCTTGGGGTCCACATGGTGGAGGGAAAGAAAGTACTCCTTCCTGCAGGGTGTTCTCTGACCTCAACTTGTGCCCTCACATGTGCCTCGCCCTTTCCAAAATCAATGGAGTTTTTCATTTTAAAAAGACATTAATTTACTTTTTATTAGTAATATTGTAAGTTGACTCTATACTCTATATGATGTTTGAAATAACCCTTCAAAAGGACATGAAGCTTAACATTGTGAATTTTTATTAGTAAGTTCTCTAAGATCATAGCTCATTGTCTAACTTTATAAAAACCAAATAAAAAGGAAAACATTTGAAGATGCGCTCTACTGCATACTCGAAGAGATTCATATAGGAAAAGATGTGTGGACTACAGTGTACAGGATAGAGGAAAGAGTCAAGTTCTCAAACAATATCTAAAGCAAAGGTACAGAGTAGGCAATTGGCTATTCTAACAGAAAGGCATTCAGGGTTGTCTAGAATTAAGGATTTTTAACAAGTGAATAGGAACTAAGTTTAGTATTTAGATGACATGAATTTGGTTTTAGAAATTTATTTATTTATTTTGTAATGTCAGCTCCAGAGGGTTTGTGCAAATGGGATCAGCAGGAAGATGGATGTGGTAAAGACAGTATGTATGGAGTGAGCTCACAGAGACTGCTGCTTATTTGGGGTTATAAAAATACACGTGAAGGAGGGGAGCATTGTGAGAAGTAGGATTTGTGACCTGAGTGGGTCATTTAACATTTCTGATCCATTGTGGGTTTGTATATGATTCATAAGATTTGACATCTTTCTTTGCTAATCATGTCAATGTATGCTTGAGAGTACAGAATGTTATTTGCATATGCATGTGCTTTGTAAACTGTAAAGCTTGTACTTATTCAGGATGATTCTATGATTATATTATTATTGACTTTGGCAATTCAGGAGCATGGATGTTGTAATAGTTACTAGAAGGAGGTATGTTAGATATTGTCAGTGAGTACTCAGTAAAACTCAAAATAATGTTTAATGTTGGGTGTGGCAGTGCACATCTTTTTTTTAAACTTACGTTTTCTTTTTCTTTTTCTTTTTTTACAAGCATGCTTCAAATGTCAATCCGAACTCCCCCGCTTCTACCTCCACCAGCCCCACCCCTAGTCCCCCACCCTCAGCCTAATCCCCACATCATTCCCCAGGGAGGGTGAGACCCTTCTTGGGGGGAATCTCCAGAGTCTGTCATTTCATCCAGGGCAGGACCTAGGCCCTTCCCCATGTGTCCAGGCTGAGAGCACATTCCTCTATGTGGAATGGGCTCCCAAAGTTCATTCGTACACCATGGTAAACACTAGTCTACTACCCAAGGCCCCAGAGATTTCTGAGGCCTCCTCACTGACACTACATTCATGGAGTCTGGATATCAGTCTGGGGTTCAAGAGCTCCCTCTTGTCCGGTCAGCTGTCTCTGTGGGTTTCACCAGCATGATCCTGATGCCTTTGCTCATCACTCCTCCACCTCTGTCACTGGGCTCTAGGGGGTCAGTTCAGTGTCTAGCTGTGAGTATCTGTCTCTGCTTCCATCAGTCACTGGATGAAGGTTCTGGGATGTCATATTAGGTAGTCATCAACCTTATCATCAGGGACGGGCTATTAATGTAATCTCTCCACTATTATTTAGTTTTCCTGTTGGTGTTATCCTTGTAGATCTCTGGGAATCTCATTAGTGTCAGCTATCTCCTCAAAGCTATAATGATTCCAACTATTATAATATCCTGGTCTCCTCTATTCTTACCTCAACTCAACCTTCCTTCTCCCCCATGTCTTCTCTACCCTCCTCTTATCCCCCTCTCTTTTTCCTGGTTCTCTCTCCCCTCCCCCCATGTTCCCAATCTGCTCAGTAGATATCTTGCCTCTTTCTACTTCTCTGGGGTATAATGCATATTCTCTTGGGAACCTCCTGTTTCCCAGACTCACTGGCCCTGGGATTGTAGGCGGACACTCCCCTGATCCCCTGATCCATGTCTAAAATCTATATATGAGTGAGTACATACCATGTTTGTCTTTTTGTGACTGGGTTACCTCACTCAGGATGGTTTCTTCTAGTGACGTTCATTTGCCTGCAAATTTCAAGATTCCATTGTTTTTTTCTGCTGAGTAATACTCCATTGTGTAAATGTGCCACATTTTCTCTATCCACTCTTCAGTTGTGGGGCATCTAGGTTGATTCCAGGATCTAGCTATTACATATAATGCTACAGTGGAACAAATGTCCTTGTTGTACGAATGGGCATCTTTTAGGTATATGCCTAAGAGTGGAATTGCTGGGTCTTGTGGTAGACTGATTCCCATTTTCCTGAGGAATCTCCATACTGATTTCCAAAGTGGCTGTACAAGTTTGCACTCCCACCAGCAATGGATGAGTGTTCCCCTTTCTCCACATCCTCTCCAGCATAAGCTATCATTGGTGTTTTTGATTTTAGACATTCTGACAGGAGTAAGATGATATCTCAGGGTTATTTTGATTTGCATTTCCCTAATGGCTAAGGATGTTGTGCACTTTCTTAAGTGTCTCTCAGCCATTTTAGACTCCTCTATTGAGAATTCTCTATTTAGTTCAGTCCCCCACTTTTTGATTGGGTCCTTTGGTGTTTTGGAGAGTAGCTTCTTGAGTTCTTTGTAAATTTTGGAAATGAGTCCTCTGTCAGATGTGGGGTTAGTGAATATCTTTTCCCAATCTGTGGGTTGCCTTTTTGTCTTGCTGACTGTATCCTTTGCCTTACAGATGCTACTGAGTTTCAGGAGGTCCCATGTATTAATTGTTGACCTCAGTGTCTGTGCTACTGGTGTTATGTTCAGGAAGCTGTCTCCTGTACCAATTCGTTCAAGGGTACCTCCCACTTTCTCTTCTAAGAGGTTCAGTGTGGCTGGATTTATGTTGAGGTCTTTGATCCATTTGGTCTTGAGTTTTGTGCATGGCAATAGACATGGATCTATCTGCAGTCTTCTACATGCCAATATGTAGTTATGCCAGCACCATTTGTTGAAGATGCTATCTTTTTTCCATTGTATAATTTTAGCTTCTTTGTTGAAAATCAGCTGTTCATAGCTTTGTGGATTAACCTCAGAGTGTTCAGTTCGATTCCATTGGTCTACCTGTCTATTTTTGTGCCAATGCCAAGCTGTTTTCAGGACTACAGCTCTATAATAGAGCTTGAAGTCAGGAATGGTGATTCTTCCAGATGTTGCTTTGTTGAGCAGGGTTGTCTTGGCTATCCTGGGTTTTTTGTTTTTCCAAATAAAGTTGGGAATTGTTCTTTCAAGGTCTGTGAAGAATTGTGCTGGAATTTTGATGGGGATTGCATTGAGTCTGTAGATTACTTTTGGCAGGATTGCCATTTTTACTACATTGATACTACCTATCTAAGAGCATGGGAGATCTTTCCATTTTCTGGTGTCTTCTTTAATTTCTTTCTTTAAAGACTCAAAGTTCTTGTGATACAAGTCTTTCACTTGTTTGGTTAGGGTTATCCCAAGGTGCTTTATGTTGTTTGTGGCAATTGTAAAGGGTGATGTTTCTGTGATTTCTTTCTCAGCTCTCTTATTGTCTGTATATAGTAGGGCTACTTATTTTCTTGAATTGATCTTGTATCCTGCCACTTTGCTGAAGGTGTTCATCAGCTGTAAGAGTTCCCTGGTAGAGTTCTTTGGGTCACTTATGTAAACTGTCATATCATCTGCAAATAGTGAACATTTTACCTCTTCCTTTCCAATTTGTATCCCCTTGATCTCCTTTTGTTGTCTTATTGATCTAGCTAGAACTTTGAGTACAACATTGAAGAGGTATGGGGAGAGGGAACAGCCTTGTCTTGTTCCTGATTTTAGAGGAATTGCCTTGAGTTTCACTCCATTCAGTTTGATGTTGGCTGTTGGTTTGCTGTATATAGCTTTTATTATGTTTAGGTATGTTCCTGTTATCCCAGATCTCTCCAAGACCTTTATCATGAATGGGTGTTGGATTTTGTCAAAGGCTTTTTCAGCATCTAGTGAGATGATCATGTGATTTTTGTTTCTCAGCTTGTTTATATGGTGGATTACATAGATAGATTTCTGTATGTTGACTCATCCCTGCATGTCTGGACTCAAGCCTACTTGATCATGGTGTATGAGTTTTCTGATGTGTTCTTGAATCTGATTTGCCAGTATTTTATTGAGTATTTTTGCATCAATGTTCATGAGGGAAGTTGGTCTTGGTCTGCAGTTCTCTTTCTTAGTTGTGTCTTTGTGTGGCTTAGATATAAATGTTATTGAAGCCTGGTAAAAAGAGTTTGGCAAAGACCCTTCTGCTTCTATTACATGGAATACTTTGAGTAGAATTGGTATAAGCTGTTCTTTGAATTTCTGTTAAAATTCTGCACTGAGGCCATCTGGCTCTGGGCTTTTTTTGGTTGGGAGACTTTTGGTGACTCTTTCTATCTCCTTCGGTGTTATAGGTCTATTTAAATTGCTTATCTGTTCTTTATTTAATTTTGGCAGGTGATAGCTATCCAGGAAGTTGTCCATGTCCTTTAAATTTTCGAATTTTGTGGTGTACAGGTTTTCAAAGTACGACCTGATGATTCTCTGGATTTCCCCAGTGTCTGTTGTTATGTCCCCCTTTTCATTTCTGATTTTGTTAATTTGCATGTTCACATTCTGTCGTTTGGTGAGTTTGGATAAAGGTTTGTCTATCTTGTTGATTTTCTCAAAAAACCAACTGTTTGTTACATTGATTCTTTGTATTGTTTTCCTAGTTTCTACTTTATTGATTTCAGCCCTCAATTTGATTATTTCCTAGCGTCTACTTCTCCTGGGTGAGTTTGCTTCTTTGTGTTCTAGAGCTTTCAGCTGTGCTGTTAATTCTCTAGTGTGACTATTCTCCAGTTTCTTCATGTGGGCACTTAGTGGTATGAATTTTACTCTTAGCAGGCAGTGCACATCTTTAAGCCCACCACTTGGAAGGTAGACACAGGATAGTGGAGTCAAGGCTGTCCCCTGTTTTAAAGTGAATTTGGCACTACTCTGGCCCGTATAGCTTATTGTCTCAAAAAAACAAAACAAAACAAATCAAAACTAAAAAATAAAAAGATGATACATGGTGACTGAAAAAAATAGTGTAAATTAATTGGGGGGCTGGAGAAAGAATTATGTTGTTCAAAGCACTTGCTTTTCTTCCAGAGGACCTGAATTTGGTTTCTAGCAATCATGTCAGGCAATTCACAGCTGTCTATAACTCCAGCTTTCAGGATTCTTATGCCTCTGGCCTCCATGGGTGCCTGCAATTATTTTGCATACCTATATGCAGGCAAACACACATATGTATAACTAAAAATAGTAGAATGAATTTTATAAAATCATATTTAAAAGTATAGAAGATTAATTTTTGTAAACAAGTCAATTCTAAAGTCAGGCTTACATCTTTGGAGACAAATAATTATGATTTAAATTCTAGGACTATTGATTGGAGGATTCAGTAATATACATAAATGGTAATGTCTGTTATCATTAGAAATAAACTTTTTCTTGAGAGCAACGCATGGGCTGGAGTGAGATTGAAATTTCAGTGGTTTTTACATCGTGGATAATTGAAATATTCTTTCTCTCTTTTTGTCTTCCTGTCTCTCAGTCTCCCTCTCTGTGTGTATGTGCCTGCATGCTGTGTAGCTGTGTGTGTTTTATGTGTGCACATGCCTTACTGTATAGCTGTGGCTGGCCTTGAACTTGGTGCAATCTTCCTGTCTTTGCATCCTGACTTTTGAAATTACAACTGTGCACCACTGTATCTAGCTTTCTTTGTGTTCTTGAGCTCTTGGGGAGGTTGTGGAGGAAAAAGCAAACCTGTACATGTGTTTGCTCCTCATAAACTCTCATATACTTTCTCCTTTTATACTTAGATTGAGAGTTTATTCTCTTCTGGGATGTCCTATACCTAACTATTAGGTGAACCTCTTTGAGAGTTTTAGCATGTCAGCTGGTTTATGTCTAGTATTTTGTCAATTCCTGAAAGAAATGTCAAAAATCTAAAATATGATTGTGAATATGTCTGTTTCCCCTTTCCTTTTCCTTTTGTAGCCTAAGGCAGTCACTATTCTAAGTGTGTAGAGGCAGCAGAAAGTAACTGTATTCTAAGATAAAGATAAACTGAAGTGGTAGGCGCTGAAGAGATTTTTGTTGAGATATTGGTTGTGAATTCCTAATAAAGATTGATTTGTAGTCATTCTCAAAACATAGTGCTGGATGCTGGGATTAAGGCATGCACCATTATTCCTGGCTGAAAAAAAAGATACCTTGACTTCAAATGCAGACAGATTTATTTGTGTTGCAGACTCTTTCTCTTCTGTTGTCATTTCTATGCTGTGTGTAAACAAGGGAAGACTTCCATACATTTTTTTTCATCTTTTCTCTCCTTCAGATTGAAAAGTATATGAGACTACAATTTTATTTTTATTTTTCAGGGTTTTTTTTTGTGGTTTGGCCTGAACATAAGGATAATCACAAGGATTGTTTCAAATTTAAGAAGTTTCCCCCTTCTCTCTCTCTCTCTCTCTTTTTGCTTTTTATTTTTTTTAATTTTTTAAAGTTTTTTTTTTGGTTTTTACGAAACAGGGTTTCTCTGTATTGTTTTGGAGGCTGTCGGTCCAGCCCGGCCTTGAACTCACAGAGATCCTCCTGCCTCTGCCTCCCGAGTGCTGGGATTAAAGGCATGCGCCACCACCGCCCGCCTTTTTTGCTTTTTACTTTTGAGATTATACTATAATTGCAACATTTCTCCCTTTCCTTTTCCTCCCTCCAAACTCTCCCATATATTCCTTCCCAGTCTCCTTCAAATTCATGGCCTCTTCTTTCATTGTTACTGCATCCATATATGTATATTTATGTACATGTGTATTTCTAAATATATCCAACTCAGCTCATAATTTATGTATGTTTTCAGGCCTGACCATTTGGCACTGGACAACAGTTAGTATGCTCTTCCCTGGGAAAGATCAATGCAACGTCCCCCTCATCCCCCGTCACAGGGTTCCTCAGTTGCATATAGTTCTTTATAAGGTTGAAGCGTTTTGTTGATATGTCCATTAGGGGTGGACTTTACATCTTAGTCCTTGATTAGCTGTGGTTTTCTTTTTTTTTTTTTTTCTATTTTATTTTTTTTATTTTTTTCAATCTTTCATACAATTTCATTTTTATTTTCTTTTTTTTAGTTTCTTTATTTTATTTATTTATTTTATATTTTTTTATTTTCCAGTTTACATTTAGATAAGAAACGAGGTTGCTTCACAAGTCAGTTCCAGGAGCTGTGGTTTTCTATAAGAAGTTTTTACCAATGAAAAGATATTGCTGAAACACGTAGAAAGTAATTATTTTTCTTTAAAAGCAGGTGTTAGATTTTTGTCTCCTTTCTCATGCTGGATAGGACCTTGAGGGCAAAGAACTAACAGCTTGCTTCAAATCAATTTCTTTTCTTTTTTAAATTATTTCTTTTTGCTTTACTTTGTGTGTATGGGTATTTTGTGTACATACATGTATGTGTGACATGTTTACCTGGTGCCCACAGAAGCCAGAAGAGGAATTTGGATCTCTTAGAACTTTAGTTATGTGGGTCCTGAGAAATGAACCTGGGTTTCCTGCAAGAGAAACCAGTGCTTTTAACTGCTGAGCCACCTCTCCAGATTCTAAATCAATTTCTTAAGTCATTGAAATTAGAACTTCTTTTTTTGGGGGGGGTTTGAGACAGGATTTCTCTGTTGCTTGGGCTGTCCTGGAACTAGCTCTTATAAACCAGGCTGGTCTCAAACTCACAGAGATCCTCCTGCCTCTGCCTCCCAAGTGCTGGAACTAAAGGTGTGTGCCACACTGCCCAGCTTAGAACTGCTTTTTAATCAAGTAAATTAATGCAATGCTTAGAATAAACAAAACATTGGTTTTCTCATTTTTAGTTCTTAAAGGGGCATTTTCTCTAGAAAACTGTACATTTAAAAGCTTGGAACTTAACTGTATAATAGAGCTACTAAATTGAAAGTGTATTACACTGACTATGACTTTGGGGCAAAAATGCTCATTTCACCCCTTTAACTCTAAAACACTCTAGAGACAAGGAAGAGATGATTTGACTTTTCCAGTATACTTTTTAAGCAGTATGTATTTTCTGTGCTTTGCCCTGAAACACTGTAGTGTGGTTTCTTGCTATGCTGTGGCTGTAAGCCTAATTTGAGAACCTAGTTTTACAGGTTAATGCCATTTCACACTTCCCAACATGTATTTCCTTTCATCTTCTGCATCTTGGCAGTCCCTCTCTTTTTCCTTACCCAGTGAGTTCTGCACAATGAATCTCATCCCCCCACCCCGACTTTGCTGTACTCTTGTCTACTTCACCACCTCTCTACTCCCTATCAATTACTCTCTATAAGGAAAACACACTGAACTTCCGCTAGGCTTTGGGCCTTCCTACATGGAAGTGTGTCCATGGTCTTGCTCTGCCTCTTTCCCTGTATTCTCCAAGGAAGATATCTTCTTCTTCTAGTCCCTCATAATCCTTCCACCTGCACACTTGGTTACACCCTTCTTGCTTCCTCTGTGACCTAATTGTACCAGTTATTCCCTTTCCTGTGTTTTTACCCTTTTCATCTCTATTGCCTCCTAGAAACTATGCTCAAGTTTCTGCCTTTTCATTTATCTTAATTAATAAAAGCCTCATCTACCTCCTTCTCTGTCCTCTGTCCATTGCCAGGTTTCTATCTATGGCAGACTGTGCTTGTTGCATCTCCTTCCCAAATTAATCAGAACTGACCATCCCCAAGCCACTGACTAGATTAAACTGTTCTCTTCCATACTTCTCCATGGCTCAGATTCAAGTCCTCACCTGGCCCACTGCAGGTGTTTCTGACTCATTTCCCTACTGTCAGTCTCCCCTCTTTCAGCTTGCATTTCTTAACCACAGCAAAGTGATCTCTTAAAATGCTGATATGATCACGTGGTCTAGCAACACTGCCTATGGAGTGAAGATCCAAACTGTGCGAAGACAAATACAGTTGCCAGTGGATGGAACCCTACAGCTTTGTCTGCTACTCTGCTAGTATTGAGTCCCACCCAAAGAAATGTGCTGTTTCACACTTCTGAATCTTTTATATTTGTATATTGTCTGTACATGTAGTAGCCTACTTAACATTTCAAAGACCATGACTAAGCATCTTTATCAGACTTGACCTTGCTGTTCTTTCCTGCCTTCCCAAGCCACCACTGTTATACTGCAGTGGTAAGGATGTCCATTAAGCATTGATTGTACTACAGTTTGTGGCTACTGCCATTATTTAAGTATTTGTTTGAAGCTCTTGCTAGTAAGCAACCACTTGCCAACCTTACTGCCTGTCATACCTGGCATATCTTACATACATAGTTGTTTATACAATAGGTGACTTACTTAGAGCAAGTGTTATTTGGTGCTTTATTTATGGACTTATTATTGTATTTTAAAACTTAGGTAATAAGTTTTGGATTGTATGTCTTTAATGGAAAACTGAAAGCTGGTGACTTGGTCATAGCTTTCAGCAGGGAAGATTTTTGTAGCTGGTAACTTAATATATCTGAATATGTAGTCTTTTGTTCATTTTGTCTTAATGTACAGTGGCAGGTCATCCATGTATTCCTTTTCTATTCAGATTGTATTAAAGTAGAGAAAATATTTTGTAAAATTGATGATCAGCTTTCCCCTTAACTTTTAAGTCCCCTTTATTTTTCTCTAGCTTGCAGAGAACTCTAAAATGCAAGTCTTATTCTTTAGTCTTAGCTCATGGTCTCCAGCTCTTCCTCTCCATTCTTCTCTCTTTGAGTTGTTTTGATGGTCTCCTACTTTAACAAAGTCAGTTTTGTTCTTGGTTAGCCTTCTTGAGAGAGTTTATTTTCCTGCACCCATTTTGCACCTGTAGCTGATAACACTCTTCTCCATGTCTCAAATGCAGTTCACAAGGATAAACGTCATTGTGCACTGACATTGTTTATGTTAAAAGAGTCAGTCTTCCCAGGCATCTGCTGCACAGGCGTAAAAAGGTTGTTCCAGCTATTGGCTGCCACGAGAACAGAGATTGTCACAACACAGTTGACAAACAGCCCCCCAAAGCCCTTAAGAAGTAATGACTTCATACTGCTGGAAACTCAGAATTAGGAAAGGGCTGTAATTTCTGATGATTGACTTCTGGCTTGATTCTGCACGTCCGCATGTTGAGAAGGCTGTTTTCTTCAGGAACTGGACCATCTTTAGAAGGGCACACTTATGCTTTACTTAGTGTTGGTAAGATGCAGATTTGAAATCTCTCTGGTCCCTGGCAGGTTGCTTGGTAGTGGGGCTGGATGGTGCTCCGTTTGCTAGCTTGGTCTTTGACTGACTTTGCTAAGGCTGACTCCCAGGAAACCGCAGCATCCTCCTTTGCCTGGCGCCACTGGGCCGGCCACCTGCCCTCCCTCCCTCTTTCTTCTCCCGCCCCCACTTGCCCCACCACCTCACTATTCCTCACTTGAACTGACTGCCAGAGTTCACAGACAGCTGGGCAGAGAGTGGCTAAGTCGCCCAGCTGCCCGGGAAGCTTGGCGGCCAGGCTGAGGGAAGGAAGCTTCGGCTCTCTTTGAAGGTCGGCTGCCAGTGAATCTCAGGCAGCTGGACTTCAAAGGGGGCACCGACGGGCTTTCCCTCCTGTCTAGGCAGGTCATTCCATGGCACTGTGCTTCCGGCATTGGCATGGCAGTTTTCAAGTTCCCCTTCAATTAAGGAGCTGAATATAAGCCACGCTTATGTTCATTTGTAGTTATGAGACGTAGATAATCTAGATTCCCACCCTATGTTACCTCAAACTGAAGAGCTACCGGAGGGAAAATAATAAATATCCCACATGGTGGGATTCCCTTATTGTCAGCCTCTCTTTTCTGTTATTTACCAACTTTAAGTTACTTCAGAGACTTTCATATGATCTTCAATAAAAGCTCATTACTGCTCACTTACAGAACAAATTTAGATATAGCTGTGAGTGCTACTTCTACTGGTTTCTAGAAAGGGGTGTAGTGCTCAACCATTGTGGGATACTCTATGTACTCTTGCTGCACTTCCCCATTGTCACCTACCAATCCCCCTGTTCAGAGAGAGAAATAGCCTGCTAAGGGAACACTGGGATGCTGCCTCAACAGTGGAGGCACTTTAGTTGCAACTGAGTGTCAGGAGGAGCCTGAATGTCACCTAACCCTGGACAGCTAGCCCTACCGTATTATGCACCCAGTTTTCCTCTTGGAAATTGGTGGTGATAACCCTTACAGCACTGATGGGAAGATGCAGAGGTAATAGGTTTATCAAATGCCAGCGTGTAACTCACAACAGACCTGTCTCCCATTAACTGGGAAAAGAGGAGGGAACAAGTGGCTGCTTTGTTGTTCTTTTTTGTTTTATTACCCATTCGGACAAAAGACAGCTAGTTTCTACCTTAGACTGATAAATCTATAATCATGTAAAGTGATGCATTGCATAGTTTGGATAGTTATTTCATGTTAGCTCTTGTACACTACTTATCATGGGGCTATAAGGCAACTGGATTTACTGAGGTCTCTTACCACTTTACTGCATTGTACTGCCCATACATACTCAAAGGAAGAAACATGACAGCTCTTCAAAACATAGGTATCTGAGTGAATGGTATATTTTCTGGAGCCAAAGTCGGTGTTTGAATTTTTCTCTGACAGTTTCTTGTCATTTGTGGATGGGCAAGTTGTCTTTCTGGTGAAATGAGATAATTATGTGTAATTCAGAGAAGATGAAGGGTGAAATTAGAAAATGCAGTGTTGCTATCCCAAGTAGCAACATCTTCAATGAATGTAGCTGCTGTTATCATCATCATCACCATCATCATAATTTTGTTATTATTGCCACCACAAGTATAATAAATTAAGATTATACTTCTAAATTATAAGGAAACCTTCATTTGGCCTAAGAATGACTTAGCAAGTAGAAGGCTTTTCCTTAAAGGTTATGTTTTTTTCTAATCAACAAATCGGCTACTCTGGGGCCAAATTTAGTTTGCCATCTCCTTTGGTGGATGCTGCTTTGTAGGCTCTTTGGTTTTTTTTTGACACACATCTGTGTCCATTTGTCCATTTATTGTAAGTGTCTGTCCATACTACTCAGCAGAAGCAAATGGTTGTGACAGAATCCGTGAAGTCCTCAAAGTCTAAAATAATTGCGAGTTAGTCCTTTCCAGAGAAGTTTGCTCACCCGTGCTCAAGATACATGTTTTCCCACTTAAAGACCAGAGAATATCAGTTCAATCCATGCTGGTATATGTTAGCTGAAAAATAGTTCCATAGTCAAGTAAACTTTGGGGAATGTTAAAGAGGTTGATTTATTCCAGGACGATTACTTAAAAGACTCTGGCTTTTAATATACTGATGTGTATTGTGAATCTTCAAGACAAGGCCATGGTATGCAAATAAACTCTAGTTTCCCAGGCTTACTTGGCTGTGGCCCTCTGATTCGATATTACACAAAACATCGGGTCTGGGAAACCCTTTTCTTGGGCTGTCTCTGGAAGGTCTTTCCTAAATCATTCCTCTTGGTGATTTAGGTGATGTCCTCATTTGGAGACCTATAGAAGATTGTGAAATTCTATATTGGTTACCCCATTTTTTTCTAATCAAAATCGTATTTGCTTAAAATCAAAACAGTAAAACATGCCAGATATTTAAATAGTGTAATCAGACATTATCCCCAACTTTAAATGACTCTATATGATGTCTCAAGATTATAAAACAGTCTCAAAGTCCGAAAAGGACAAGCTGTTTCACTTCATGCCTTCTTGAAAATTTAAAAGTACAAATACTTTGTTGGGATTTTTTTTTCAACCACATTTCTGAAACATAAATCTAGAGTACCTAACTGGTATATCAACTGATCTCAGCTAGGGTTTATAAGAGGGGAGATTAATGTGAAGGTAACTTTTGCCCTAGCCATAAGGGGTTTGTTTTATAGACTAAAGTAAACACCTTGAATTTCAAGTTGCAAGCACACAGGGAGCCAAAGGATTCCAAAGCACTGGCGTCATATTCTGCCTGTGACTCACATATCTTAGTGGCTGAGCTTTCTCCCGCAGCTACAGCTTCCAGCTGGCCACCAGATAGAGCCCTAGGTAGTCATACACTGCAGTCACCTGGTCTGAGATGACTGAACAGGATAATTGCAACATAGTCTGGTTGTGAATGAAGGCTGGACTGTGCCTTTGCCAAACACAGATGAAAAAGAAATGCTAAATCATAGTTGTTTTCTGTGAGGTCACAGTGGTTATAGTAGTGAACCTGAACTAAGGGTGAGAACCTTACTGGGAAATGCAGTCCTGCTCATAAATACATTCTTTGTTCTCTATCATGTATGAGCTCCTTGTCAGTGATTTAATGTCAATACTTAAGTGTTCGTTTGCACACCATACTTGATGCAATGATGAACTTACAACTGTAGTAAATGCTTCATGAAAGAGTAGTGGTCATACATGTTTTCCCCTTTCCCAACTGCCTCATCATTTCAAGAAAATCTCATATCTTATCTTTATTTCTTCTTTGCTACATGTATAAAGGGTTCTTAGTAAATGTTATTGCATTGTAAATGTGGATCCTAGATTTTTCATTATTTTATTATGGGGAGTGATAAATGGACTGTTAGGCCTTTTGTGTGTGTGTGTGTGTGTGTGTGTGAGAGAGAGAGAGAGAGAGAGAGAGAGAGAGAGAGAGAGAGAGAGACAGAGAGAGAGAGAGAGAGAGAGATACACTTGTGCATGCCTAGTGGCCAGAGGAGGGCATCCTGTAAGCTCCAGGGGTCCTCCTCTCTGCCTCCTCCATTGTTGGGTTACAATCATTCAAAGGACATTTATGTGGGTGCTAGAATCCAAAGTTCCCTCCTTACGCTTCAGCAGAAATCACTTTTAACCCTGCATCTCTATAGTCCTGATACTGTCTTTTATCCTAAATTATGTCTTTAAAAGAAAGGAAAGAAAAAGGGAGTAATGAATGGGAAGAGGGAATGTTTGATCTCTAATTTTTACTCTGTTTGATTGGCTTAAGAAACATTAGTGAGGCACTTTTTGGGGTGTGTCTCAGAGGGAGGTCCTTTCCAGAGACTGAATGTAAGCATAAAACTGAATGCAAAGGTTACAAAGGATAAGGCCTTTGTATACTGGCATTGCTCTTTCTCCTATCCTAATCCTTCCAAATGTGATCAAGTTCCTAGAACCACATCTGTGAGCTGCTTCTGCTGGCTATGGGTTTCCTTGCCATGATGGACTGTAGTCTCAAATTATGAGCCAAGATAAATCCTCCTTTGCTTAAATTCCTTATTAGATATGTAGACACAGCAATAAGTAACTATAACAGAAGAGAAAATAGACAGAAAAAGCATCATGGTTTTAAATATAGTCTTCATTTGAAGAACTCAGAGACTTGGACAACTGTCAAGTTACATATGAGTATATTGTTTCCATGCTCAAAAGTTCATGTGCTCAAAAATCCATTTGCTCCATGAATGTAAGCACTATGATGTGCTATAATACACTGTATTCTAAGAGTCTCATTGGGATTCTCAGAGTTCACTTGTGTGCCTGAGAAAGAAACAATCAGCCCCTGACCCACTTGAAAGAAAAGATCAGAATATGGGGAAGGGATTATCTAGTACCATAAAGAAAAGCACTGTAAGGCCAATCCTTCTGTGTCTTCCAAGGATGAGCTATCTCTAAACAATTTCTTTTCTCACTTTTTAATCATCTATATTGCATTGTGTTACTTGATATCAAAGAATGAATAAAAGAGATGGCTATAATTCATTGGACACAAATTATAATTTCCTAGATACAATGGATATATGAAACTAACCATGAACAGAATCAACAAACATTACTAGAATGAATTCATATTCCCATAGGCAGGCACAAAACAGGCAAGAGAAGGGTGCCATGATTATTTAAAGTGTGAGACATGGTGAAGTGCAATTAACTTGAACTGAAAGGCTGTGGGACTGAATATTGTTTGGCAAAATGTTAAGTAGAGAAGAATTCTGAGAAAATTGTGTGGCACTATATAATTCTTCTTGTCTGGGCCGGCATGACTGATTTCTACTGTACTTGTAGTTAGAGATGAAATCAGTGCTAGATGGTTTAGTATGGCTCACTCATTCTAACCCCTTAACTACATGCCTATTGATGTTAAGGCAGTGGTTCCCAACCTTCCTAATGCTGTGACCCTCTAATACAGTTCCTATGGTGATGCCCAACCATAACATTTTCACTGATACTTCATAACTGTAACTTTTCTGCTGTTATAAATCATAATGCAAATATCTGCTATGGAACCCATGTGAAAGTGTCTTTCAATCCCCGAAGGGGTGGCTCCCCACAGGCTGAGAACTGCTGTGTTAAGGGGATAACTGAACACTAGTCTCTCTGATCATCTAGGAAACCAGTGCCCATTTTCTTGCCCCTTGACTGGGATCCAAAAGAAGCAAGGCCGTGTATGCATGTCTTTACTCACCTTTACTTGGCTTGCTTCTTAATGTCTGTGTGTATTTGGGTTCTCAGGGAAGCAGATGCCAAGGCAGTGTTAGACACTGAAGAAACCTATTTCCAATATGCCAATGAGGGGAAAATGAAAAGGGAACTGAAAGAGGCCGATAGTCTTCAAGTATAGTTGGTGACTTAGGCCCTTAGGGCAAAAAAATCAGGAAGGAAGGAATAGGGGAGTGAAGAGAAACTCCAGTGCAATTCTAAGAAAGCGTAGCCAGGCTAGTATGAAGTCCCTGAGCCCAAGTCACCCTGAGCATTCATTGCTATGTTTCCACTATAGCTCTGATCACTATTTGGTTAAATCTATAGTAGCCGGCAATCCCTTTGTGGAAGAATTAGAAAAATTAATACAGAATACATCTATTCCATTGAATTGCGGTATCATTTCTTATAGAATCAGACTGTTTTTCTTGTTGGCAGCAATTGATCTGAATGTTGGCTCCAATATGGAAACAGAGCACGGATATTTATTATTGGGGTAACTGCTCTCAGCTGCCTACTCTTCTGTTTACTTCTCTTCTTAATTGTACATATTAAGCAGTATCATTGCCTGCTGCTCATTATTTGGTCCCTAAGAATGCCACATTCTCTTTGTCACCTTTGCAGCTCCTGTGCATCCAAGCCCCTCAGATGGCTCTGGGTTATTTTGCCCCCCCCAGCCATTATGGCTGCAGCTTCTTGGTACAAGTAATTATATATTGGGAACTGGCTTGTATTAATTCAGACCCTGTGATTCCCATGGATATTATTAACTTATCTCTGACTAGTCCTGGTCTGCAGAGGAGAGCTACCACAAAACTTTTTGGTGATTCAGGCATGCTTCCACCTGTGCATTTCTTGATAGTTTTGGTAAATTATGTTCTTTTGGACACACACACAACTTTGGGCCATTGACAATCTCCATCCCATCTATGGTTGCCGTATCTAAAGCCAATGCTTTAACAGACATATGGGAATTATAGTTCAACTATCTATAGGAAGAAAGCAAAGTTTCTAGATACAGAGGATCAATATTTGATACTGGAATGGAAAACCCAATTTAGGAACATAAGTGCTACATTTTGGACTTCAGTGACTCTATAAGTTTATCGCCTTTGTTCTTCTTTGATGCCTGGATCGTGCTGTCTGTCCACCCATTGGAGCATCCTTCCTAAATGTGGTATCACAAATCTTGGTGTAGGAGATAGACAGCTTCATGAGCAAGAATCATCAAGAGTGTTAGTGGTAAAGAGCAATGTATATGGATCAGAACAAGACACAAGAGTATAACTCAGAGGTAAAACTGTTGCTTATTTAGCATGCTGTAAGCCACAGGTTCCATTCCAAATACTTAAAAAAAAACCAAAAAACAAAAGAAAAGAGAGAAAGAAAAGCAAGACCTGAAGTGTCTTGGGGGATGGTGAAGTAGAGGGCATGATTGGGCCCTCGATTAAAGTGAGAAGGGTAGGATGTGGAGGGGTGGTTCTGCAGTTAAGAGAGCTTGCTGCTCTTTCAGAAGATCCAAGTTAAGTGCCCAGCACCCATATTAGGCAACTTCCAATTGCATGTTACTCTAGCTCCAAGGGATATGACAACTCTTTCTGACCTCACTGGACACTGATTTGTGTGCATAGACCCACACATATGCACACAATAAAATCAGTCTGGTCTAGAGTGGATTCCAGGGTAGCCAGGGCTATACAACAAAACCCTGTCTCAAAAAACAAAGCAAAACAAAAAGTGAGAAAGCTACAGTGTCAGTAGAAACTGAGGGAAGTAAAGAGGGAAATAGTCTGGGCTCAATATAGAAGTCTCAATCCAAGCCTAACACAAAGAACTGTTTATCTAGTCTTGTATCCCAGCTCTCTTGGCTAAGCATCTTCCAAATCCCAAGTTAAGATATGCTATGACTCCTGCCTGTAGCTGCTAGCTAATTTATTGCTTTCTTTTAGTGTATAATTCCTTCTCTGTTATCAGACCCAACACTGCTCCAGCTGGGTAATATTGAGATTTAACCCCACCCATTGATTTTTCTGGACACGGGAAGTTCTTGATCATCCTAAACATGAGTCTTTAAGCAGAGAGTTCATAGGGCTTGGGGACAGGTTGTCTATGATCCAGCTTTCTATGAGACATCCATTCAAATATCCTGTGATGTTTCAGGGTCCCAGATTTTCCAGATTAGAACCATGATCAGAGAACAACAGAGCCACCATGCCCGAACACTTGATTATCTGTAGAGCTCTATAAATGTTCACTGCTCAGTGCTAGTTCTGCTGCTGCAAGAGTTGTACTCTTTGAAAGTTGCTGAAGTAGTCCTGTGCTTTTCTCCCTCTCTTTATCTGCCTTTGTAGAGTGTCAGTGAAATGGTAACCAACCAACAGTGTCATCTCTGTAGTGTTTTCTTCCACCACTTTGCACATATGAGGACATTTGTTTTACTTTGTTCACTTCCAGTGGCATCTGTAACAGTTGGAACACTACCAAGCGCCTAGTTTCTTTCCGTGCCTAAATTGTACTAGGACAACTCAAACATATGATTGGAAATACTGAATTGTTTGCTTACAGTTTAGCTTGAAAACAGGGATCTGCTGCTTACTAAAAGGTCCTAGGGTTATGGGATCAGTACCATGTTAGTAAACCCATTTTGTGGGGTAATTGAGTGCTTGCCTTCGCTTGCTCTCAGAATCTGAATTTATGCTACATAACTGCATTTTTTCATCTTTCTGAGAAATAGCACCCTTTTCAGACTTCTTGTGGTTCTGACATAAGGCAGGGAGATCGCAGGTCAGTGTAACTTGGTCTCTTTATGAGGTGGTGTGATGGGGGGTAAAGGTATGGGTGTGCATTTTAAAGATCATTAAACTGGTACGTAGAATAAGCACCCTAACCACGTTCACACTTAACGGCTAGTAAGCCTTCAATTTTAGGCAGACCAGCCTGGCTGTAGAACTATTATTCTCTGATTTTTTTTCTGTTTTCATTTCCATAATTTATGTAGATTTCTCTGCTTAAAATGTTTGATTCTGTGCCTCCTATTTATTTTTATCACTTTGAGAGCTATTTGTCTTTTGCTTGAATTTTTATTTTTGTTTTTGTTTTTAAACAGGATCTTACTCTAGTAGCCTGGTCTTTACTGTCCAGGCTGGCTTTGAGATTATGAGGTTCTACCTCAGCCTCTCAAATACTGGAGGTACAGACATGAGCCATCATGTCTGGCTGAAAGTTCTCCTTTGTGTTACATACATACAAGATACAGATCCTGGACTCTATCTACTACATGGAAACTCACTCATCCTTGATGACCTAATGAAATACTTCCATGATTGAGAAGTTCAGAAACTGATACATTTAAGACTCTGTGGAAGCCTTCCTAGTAAGATAACTATGTATCTTCTCTGTCCTACTTGGTGGTGTTTACTAGCAATCACTGACTTCTGGGTAGAAGCATCACCTTCATCTGTGCCTTCTCAGATGACGTTATTTGGAGATAGGGCTCTTGAAGATGTAATTAGTAAATGCAAGGTTCAACTAGGTGAAGTAAATAAAAGACATAGCGCCTAGGATATGCTAAGCATTATGTAAGAGCTACTGTCATCATTGCTACCATCACCTGATGGGGGAAATACTTCTGTGTATATGTTGTCCTATGGGTTGATAAGTAAAGCACTGCTGGCCAATAAGGAAGCAAGATCGGTGGTGGGACTAGGAGTTGAGGAGGATTCTGGGAAATGTAGTCGAGTGGGAGTCACCATATGATCCTGGGAACACATGAGGCTGTGTCCTTGGTAAGGTAAGACCTTATAAAAATATGTATTAGTAATTATGGGTTAATAATTAAATCAGAACTAGCCATTAAGAAACCATAGCAAATGACCAACAGCTTCATAATTAATATAGTGTCTCGTGTGTTATTTGGGGGCTGAGACAGCGGTGGGACCTAGGCAGCTGGCGGGAAACAATACATGTTACAATCACCACCATCTGCAATAAATAGGCACATCAGCTAGTCCAAGGCCTACCACTGTGAGCACCATGTCTGGAATATACTAAAAGTAACATGAGCATTTTGTATTAAGTAAATAATATGCTTATTTGCTTAATACGGAAGCATAATACAAAAATAGCTGCTATTTTATACTACTCAGGATTTGCTAAACAATATCTCCTGCTAGGACTTATCTCTTCTTCTTTGAAGCAAGTAAAATTTGTTGAAGCCTTTCTTTTTTTTTTTTTAAAGGAACAAGACTATAATCAGGTGGAATTAGCACTTCGCCTAAGATGTATATAATTTTCTGAATGATAAAATCAAACATTCTTTGCACAAAATTTATCTCCTCTGAATATAAGAGTGGATAACACCTTGTTTGTGTTTACTCACAGGTTCACCCCAAATTCCACTATAAACAGGCTCATGACCCTGGCACAGACACTTCTTGTGTGGCTTTTTCTTATGACGGCAATGTCCTGGCTTCTCGTGGAGGTAGGTAAACAGCCCTTTTTGATTTGTTTCTGTATAAAAGAAGATAATTTTTAACTCACCACTAATGTCTTAGTGCTGACTAAAGTTAGCTGTGTTAATGTATTTTTGCCAGTCAGGTTTTTTTTTTTTTTAATTAAAAAGTGTTCTTGTCTTGGCAAGATTGTCTGTACCAAAATTACTAACTTTACTTGCAAGATGGCTCAGCAATCAAAGTGCTTGCTGCCAAGCCTGATGACCTAAGGATCACTCAATCCCTACGACTTACATGTGAAAGAAGACCATAACTCCACAAAGTTGTCCTTTCACTTCTGCATCCACGTGTTAGCATGCTCTTGTATATATATTCAATAGATAAATAAATATGTATATACATAAACAAAAGTTAGAAATTGTATGCTTTTTCCCTTTAGATTTTTATTTTAGTTTCAGATTTCCCAGACATTTGATCTTCATGGATGACTTTTGCTTCTGCCTTTGGAATCTGTAAATGATTACCTACATTCCTTTATTCTCTGTGTATACAGTAAGGCAAGCTCTCTACCACTAAGTCACGTCCATAACCCATGGTTTCTTTGAGCCAGGGTCTTTACAGGTAGCTCAGGTCTGAAGTCAATAGGCCTGCTTCAAAATCTTGATTCCTCTGTCTCCTCAAGATGCTCGTTGTTGCTGGTTGTTACACAGATGTATATCAAGATATATACCTTCCTTTATTTGTTCTCTCCTGCTTTATTATTCCATGCCTGGTATTTCATTGGTGTGTGGTACTCTCCCTCTCTCTGGGTTCAAACACGAACACAATTTGGTTTGAGGGGGCAGAGGTTCCATATCTAGCTACTATATTTTATTCTGTATTATTGTATTCTAAGATTAGATATACTCATGGTTACATGCTGGTTACTCTTGATTTGTTTGCTAAATCCATCTCACATGGATAAGAATGTGTGTTAATAGAGGGGGTAGACAAAAGCCAGGGCATGGCTGAGGATCTTTCTGTGAACTCACTTGTGACAATACAGTCAACCAGGTGTGGATTAGTCCTGCCCAAAGTCAGGTTTCAGAGGAAGAGTCCCTAGGGACAGAATGGGTTTATTAACTCTCCAGTCTCTCTTACACCTGATCTCAATTCTTTATTGGACCCACAGGGCTGAGGCCAGTCTTAGGCTGTGAGCACTAGGAAGAAAGGACAGCAGAGACATTACTTATATGAGCTTGGCTCTTGTTCTAGTCAGGAGTTTGTGATTAGCCCTGTAGAGATATAAAAATGCTATTCCTAAAAAGAATGTTCATTACTCTTTAAGCGGCTTGGAAAAGTAGTACTTTTGCAGCAAAATGAAGAATAATAGCCACAAACAGAATTACTCCGGGGAGCAAGGAATAACATGGCCTACATCATTAATGTTGATGGATCATTCTACCCACATACTAATGGGAAAAATAATCTGTTGTGAGCTGAACTATTTTCAGTCCTGATGGTTCTGAAATTAAGGCCTACCCAAAAAACAGGTTGTACTCGGCATACCACAGGGAGCTACCATCTGCTCTAGTGTAGTGCTTTGGTGTAGGTTCTGCAGAGTTGCTGACAGATGCTAATCAATCTGGGAAGTAATTGCTAGGAGGATGACTTAGTATCACATCATTTATACTATTTTTGCAACTGCTGCTGCCTTTTCAAACCCCCTAAACAATTTAAAAAGGGAAGTGTGCTTAGAAACACTTGGGTTCTCCCTCCTTCCCCTCGATCCATTCTTCTCATAGTTATGTGCTGTTTGCAAACCTTAAGCTGGCATGAGTTCTCTTATACAAAATTCACTTGTGTTTCCCGTTTCATTCCTCAATTAGGTGATGATACATTAAAATTATGGGATGTCCGACAATTTAATAAGCCATTATTTTCTGCCTCAGGCCTTCCCACCTTGTTCCCAATGTAAGTTTTACTATATTTTCTAAGGTAAACAGTTTTTCTTTTCCTGTGTGTGACTTTTTTGCTGTCTGTATGCCTGTGTACCACATGTGCGCCTGGTAACTGAGAAGGCCAAAGGAGGGCATCAGATGCCCTGTGACTAGATGGTTATGGATGGTTGTGAGCCATCATGGGTACTGAGAATAAAACCTGGCTTCTCTGGAAGAGTAGCCAATGGTTTTAAATATTGAGCCATCCTCCGGCCCCACAAGTAACATATTTTGTTATTTGACTAGCATAGGAGAACTGAAAAGAAATTTCTTTAATGTTAATTTGCATAAAGTATTTTAAGTCTTCTAGGAAACTGACTTGAGAAGTATTTTTTTAATTTTACACATCTGTTTTGAAGATAAATTATGTCTATTTGTCCATGATTTTGTACGTATATTTGCTATATATGCACAGAAGTCTTTTTGTTATTCACGCTGTCTTGTCTGGAATGACCAAACATAGTTATCTCCAGTCTCCTAAGTCTGGCAACTGAAGCTTTCAAAGACTATTCTGAGGCAGCTGAGGTGGGATTTAACCTCTAAGTCCTATAATTGGTGCCTAGGAAACAGTTTCTATTTTGGAAGAAGTGAAACTTTACATCTGTGTTAAATAATGACCAACAGGGAGGATATGAAGGTAATAGAAGCATCAAATGAGAGAAATCGTGTGGTAGTACAAGACCCACTCCAACACAGCCCACTGCCTGTGACATTACCTGCTAAGAACAAGCCCATCAACAAACAGCAATCTAGAATAGAAAAGAGGTGGTTTTTTTTTTTTTTTTTTTTTTTTTTTTGGTTTTACGAGACAAGGTTTCTCTGTATTGTTTTGGAGGCTGTCAGTCCAGCCTGGCCTCGAACTCAGAGAGATCCGCCTGCCTCTGCCTCCGAGTGCTGGGATTAAAGGCGAGCGCCGCCACCACCCGGCGAAAAGAGTCCTTTGAGCCGACTGCACAGCTTCTTTGGATAACATGTAGATTATTCACAGTTAAGTGGTCACGGCTCTGATAATAAAGCTGTGGAGTTAATGGCCATAACTTATTTCTAGCAGCACAGCTTCCTTCTCTCATAGGGCTTGACTTGATGCTGCTGACACTGTTTGGGGTGAGAGTGGTGATGGGCAGTACAAGTAGTTCTGAAAAATGGCCAAAGCTAATATGACTTTATCAGATGTGTTTGCTTGGCTGTAGATACCCTGTGTTGAATGTTTCTCACACTCTTTTTACATTAAGACATGTCATGGTATGGAAACTAAGAACAGATGCTGGTCAGACTGCCTTCATTTGAGTCCTAGACGTACCACATCCTTGTGTGATTCTGAGCAAGGGTTAGTTATCCTCTCTGTGTTAGCTTCCTTGTTGGTGCAGTGATGAGAACATCTGTCTGTCTGTAAAGATTAAGCAAATTATTAAAAATGCCCAGTGTATAAGTTAATGTGTAGAGGTTAGCTCCTTTATAGGGATATTTATGGGTTTTAGTTTACTTACTATTGTTACACTGTTTTCAGAGCCCCAAGAGTTTGTACTTATCAATGCTTTTGTGTGTAGGACCGACTGCTGTTTCAGTCCTGACGATAAACTCATAGTCACCGGTACCTCTGTTCAAAGGGGATGTGGAAATGGCAAACTTGTCTTCTTTGAGCGCAGAACTTTCCAAAGGGTGTATGAAATTGACATCACGGATGCGGTATGTGTCTTCTTTTTCTATCTAGTCTTGAGAATGAAGTAAGTTAGCACCTGTTGTTTTGTTTGAATAGAACACAAACTCTGGTCTTTAAAATATAGAAGTAGTTTCTTGTTCTCCCTAACTTAAGACTTTTTTTGAGTGGGGGGGCAGCGTTTCTCTGTGTAACAGCCTTGGCTGTCCTGGAACTCACTTTGTAGACCAGGCTTGCTTCAGACTCACAGAGATCTGTCTGCCTCTGATTGTTGGGATTAAAGGCATGGGCCATCACACCCAGCCATCGTAAGACTTCTCAGGACATTGCAGATGGGCTGATTTACACTGTCCATTTTCCCTCAGCATGATACTTTTTTTAGGTTCAGACTAAACTAAGGAAGGATGATATGGTGGCCATTCAGTACATAGGAGGCGTGGCCTACAGCATGTGTGTTTCTGTGCAGTTGTGAAAGGCTACGCCCTCAGACAGAAGGAAGTTTATCCTTACTTCCTAAATCTTTAAGACTTTGAAAAAATTCTGCATGCAAAGGTCATAGCAATAAGAGAAGGTTCACCATCCATTGAACCCAATAGCTTTTAGGATATGGAAATTTAAAACATTTATATTTAACTCTGACAAAAAAAACCCCAGAACCTTAGTCTTATATTTCTATTTATGTGAACACTAAAATATTAGCATTCATTCATTCATTCATTCTTGTGTATCCTGAGACTGGAGCTATGTAGAATATAATAATACTGAAGGTTACAAGAAGAAAATTTGAATTCCTTAAAGGTTTATTTTATTATTTAGATGGTAAAGCAAATCATTGTAATTTTTTGAGTATGAAATAGGGCAATTAATGTCCCTGTCACTTTTCTGTGGCTCAAATCCTTGATAATATCCCATCTTACACAGTGTTCTGCTGCTGCTTTCTCCAGTTGTTTCAACTCTTTGTAAACAGTTGGGGGCATATTACACACTTAAGTGATTCAGAGAGTTAAACACTGTGTTTAAATCACCAGCACAAAGCTCATGTCTCTAATGTCTAGTATTACTATGGGGTCTTAACGCATTGGTTCCAAATTGGAAGCCATGCCAGACTTTGAATGTTACAAATGGGAAGTAGCAAGGAAACAGATTCTAGATCTGCATTCAGGTTTTATGGAATCTAGTATCATGACAACATTGAAACTTGCTAGTGCTTGAAATATAATTTTGGGGGTACATCTGGGAGGCAAAAAAAAAAACACTAAGAGAAATAATTGGCTGTGTGAATTTTAAGCTCAAAAAGTAAAATTTCAGTACTCATGTATGAAATTCCCCAAAATGTTTAAAAGGTAAAAGTATTATAGTTAGTTATTTCTGAAGTAAGCTGTACTTCTAAATGACTGTACATTTCCAGTATTATTCTTGGTGTGGTGTTTTCAAATTATAATTTAAGTTGAGATATAAAAAAATTAAGGTAACACTGGGAGGCTTACATGTCAAACAAGTTGGCCTTCATTTGCTTGTTGGAAGAACATAACTGCGGGAAAAATCTGTGTCTCATAATGTAATCATGTTTTCTCTGTGTTGCTTTTCTTCTCTGTCGTACTTTCATCACCTCATATTATATATTTATTTGTTCCTCGTGTCTTCGACCAGGTTCTAAATCACATGAGGGTAGAAACATTGTTTTATTCTCTGTGGAATCCTTAGGGTCTGCTGCATAGATAATGTTTGGAAAGTAAATTATTTTTCATAGTGCAAAATAAAGTATTCTTGAAAGGTGAAATAGTACAAAGGCTTTTTGAGTTGTGGAGATGGAATTGACTGCAATACTGGAATAAATAAGTGATTTTATTTTGTGATCACTTTTTTAAACACAAGGAATGATACATTCAGACCTGAGTTTTAGAGTTGTAGATATGAAAGTCCTAGATTTACAAAATTGGTGGGCATTTGTATAAAAATGAGGTTAGATTTACAAGACTGGTGAGCATTCATATATGAAAGGAGGTTTCTAACTTCAAACCTTAGTGAATGTTCTCTGAGATAACCATTTATCTTAAGACTAGAGATGTACTTCAGTAGTATGCATATAGAGGTGCATGAATCTTCAGTTCAGTACCTAGAACTGAATGGTATAAACTGGATGTGGTAGTGCACGCCTGTGATCCCAGCACGCAGTTTTGAGGTGAAGACTGGAAGATCAGGAATTCAAGGGCATTTTCTACTGTACATGGAGTTTGAGGCCAATTTGCTGGCAAAACAAATTTATCAATCTACCTGTATCTTTATCTTTAGGAAAGACACTGAGAACTGTTTGTGATATGAAAATGTAAGGTTTTTTTATATTTGGGGTATAGATTTTTGCTACAGATGAGCAAGTACATATAGTTTTTGGGAGCATCATTTATAATTCATAGCTGAAATGGTTGATGAGTTTGACTGGAGAGAGTATAGAAGACTGAAAAGATTGCCCTGAAGTAACAGCATACAAGAGGAGTGAGTAAGCCAAGAGACACTAACAAAGGAAAAAGTTCATTAGGTAAAATATACATTATCACGAGTCATTTTGGAGAAGCAAAGAAAGATTTTTCAGATCCATTTGAATAGATAGTTTGGAGAGAGACGTTGAGATGAGGACAAAACCACACAGCTTGGAAAGGCCTCTTTAAATCATTGATTGAGTGGTGGTGATGAGGGCATGTTAACGTCTGACAGCCTAGTTGTCTGTTTATATAGTAGAATGTTAGGCTAAAGGGGCTTTAAACTGCCCCTTTGACCTGTTGCTTCAAGTGTTGCCTTCTTGGAATGTAAGAAAATAAACACATCCCTTGGAATAGATAAAGAGTGAACACTTTGCTAGAAGAGTGAGGGACCACTTCTTTTATTGTATGGCATTTTTGTCATTAAAGCCCCCATCAGTCACTATTCCCTTAGTAATTCCATGATTCAGTATGGTGAGGAACTTCTTGTTGAGTTTTGCTTTACATAAAATGCAGCATCTGGTATTCTTAGCACTAACAGTTGGTACTGTTAGTGAATGCACAGGCAGTGGCATTTAGTGTCTACCCTGATGCGTTTACCTTAGTGGCTTTATTCTTTCACTACCCTCTCCTAAAACAGAGTAAACTCTTAAGTAGTTATAATCTAGGATAGGAAGCTCGACATACAATGTTGACCTATGAAATTAAAATCTTATTGACTAAATCTTTATCCAAAAATAGCCTTTTAAAGTGTAGCAGGTGCAGGCCAGCTAGATGGTTCAGCTAGATAAGAACACTTGTTACACAAGCCTGGTGACCTGAGTTCAATTCCTGGAGCCCACATAAAGGCAGAAAGAGGATAAAATCCATAGGTCATTTTTTGAACTCCACATGTCCTCTCTGGTATACCACAAGTAAATACCCATCCCAACAACAATAATAAAGTATAACAAGTGTGTTTACCATATTTTGTTTGTTTGAATTTTTAAAAAATCTTATTTTAACTCTACCTTTTTTTTTAATTGTTGCAGTGAATATTTTTCTTTCTGTATTTAGGGTCGCTTCACCATGGAGTCTCTTAGCTCCTCCAGTAGAAGATGACAGATGTTTAAGTTTTATTATTTTCATTGCATTCAGCAATGTTTACGCACAGTTTACAATGCAACTGTGGTTACTTTTGAATGCTTCTTTTTGTCCAATTGCACCCCTCATACACAGACAGATCTCCCCCCTCCCTCCCTCCCCCTTCCTCCCTCCCTCCTTGTCTAATTTTCCACGACTTAACTAGTATGCTTTGCCTATTTCTAAGATGTTACTCTCGAATATAGTTACAGCTTGAATCTGTTGTTGCTGGTTTTTATAGAGGTTCTCACTCTGTTAGCCCAGTCTAGTTTAGAACTTTCTCTGCAGTCTAGAGGAAGGTCTTGACCTCTGAGTTCTTCTGTCCCAGACTCCTGAGGGGGGGTTCCAGGCAGGCATCATCAAGCCTTGCATAACTTGAATTTTGAGTTTACAAGCTCACTTTTGTTTTTGTGTAAACAGGACCTTAATGCTTTTAGATGTCACATAAAAGTTTTCCCATTATTTTTTATGCACAAGGCAAAAAGAATGGATAAAATAAAATTTTGAGGTGACAAAAGAAATCATAAAAATTAAAACATTTCAAGCTGTATTATTTAGAGACATTCTTTAAAAAATAAATAAAAGTTAACTTCACAATCTTTCCTCAAGCTATAGTTTATTGTGAAATGATCAGTAAAATGTCTTTTGAAGTCGAAAATATATGAACATGTTAGTATTAGGACATGCTTTTCTCAGTTGTACTGCTATGCTAACACTTTTACAATTTTAATTCAAGAATGGTTAGTATTACTGTTTTTCTCATTCACTTCTAGATAGTTTAAAAGAGATTGCTGACCTTCCCAGGGGTAAAAGGAAAATGGTGGAAAGGAAAAACAACAGATATTGCAGCCAAATCCTACTTCTTTTCTGGCTTGTTTCTGTGCTCAGGTGTTGTGAAGAAAGCCTTTGCTTTTTATAAAGATTGGGTGAGCAAAGTGTGGGTGGTAAAGACAAAACACCATTTTCATTTTGTAAAGAGCAACAGCAGCAACATAGCATCTAGAACCACCAATGTAGCACATGTTCTCTAGGGCAAGGAATGCATTTACTGGGTGTTTTGTATGTATATCTACGTATATAGGTATAATCTGGTCAGTCACTATGATGTCACTCATTTGTATATGATTTCGAGGCTGACCACTTGGCACTGGATAACGAAGTGGAAGCGGAAGGCTCTTTCCTGAAGAAGGGCATTTTCCCCGCTATCAACATTTCTTAGTTGCCAGTAGTTTTTTGGTGTAAGGTTAGGATACCATGAGATTCCCCCTTTCACCATAGCATGTCTGTTGGTGTCATCCTTGTTTGAGTCTCATGTAGGCAAGTGTGTTGTTGAAACCATAGATTCCCTGGTATTTCTAGGAAATACATTTTCAGTGCAATCTCTTACAATCAGTGCATTCTCTTACAGGCTTTACCACCCCTGTTCCACCGTGTTCCCTGAACCTTAGGTGCACGGAGTTGTGCTGTAGGTGGGTCAGGGGCCTCTGGGTCCTGTGTCCAAAGTGCATGGTATCTTCAGTAATAGGTACTTACTTTCCATCTTCAGGCAAGGGCAGCACCAATGGCCTATAATGTTTTGGGAATCTCTTGGAAAACCCAGATCAACAACTGAAAAGGGAGAGTCTCCTGCCTAGTAGTAGGGTTTTTATTAGAAAGTCTGTGGTTCTTGCAGGGAGCATTGTCAATCCAGATGGGAAAATTTCATTAAGCTCTATATGTGTTTGTACACACACACACACACACACACACACACACACACACACACACACACACACACACACTTTTAGGTAGATACATGATTTTTTATGATATTATTTTCTGTTGTTACTGTTTCACCCTCCTCAATCTTCTTTATTTCTTTCCCCTTCTCTAATTAAAACTTACCCTTTTTTTTTTTTTTTTTTTTTTTGCATTTCCATTTCCCCCTCCAAATTACTTTTATCTTCCCTATTTCTCCTCCCCTGCCATGGCCCTTTGATTTTTTTTCCTGGTTTCTGCATTTTCTTTTCCCTCTTTCCTTCCCTCCTTCCTTCTGTCCCCCCCTTACTCTCTCCCTCCCTTTTTCTTTATGACATTTTTCCTTTAAGTTGGAAGGCCTTTTACAACTGTGTCGTTTTCTGTTACAAGTCATGTAAGTCACTGTTATTTTTTTCTTCTTGGTTTAATTTTGTCCATTTTTTTTTAGATTTTTATCAACTTAATGGAGTACAGGTTTTTAAAGTATTTGAAGGACCATTCTTTAACCACTAGAGAGAATGGCTAACAAAGGCCAAGGCTTACTTTAGGTTTCTATTTCTTTCTTCACTGCTTGTTCTCTGGAATATCCCCTTCCTGTCTGAACTGATGTAGACCCTGTATACTTTTTAACAAAGGACAGCTCAGGATTTCTGAGCAGTGCGTACATTCTATGGATTTGAAGTCTTGTGATGGTTTTTACATGGAGCTGAGCCTGTTGTTTGAGGAAGTGGATATTGTGAAAAGCCTTCCTGGAACTGTATCATTTCATATTTCAGTAAGGGGAGGAAAGTGAAATAAGCATAATGGTTTTAGAAATAACTTGAAATTTTTCTACAAGCAGGGAGTTATTTATTGACTCACTTGGTTACTACTGGCTTTTATCACTGCCATTTATTTTCATGAATATTGGTTGGACTATATGTAACTTGTGCTAAAATTATGTTATGTCAAAGTTTATATGCTTAATAAAAGAAAGGGAAAAGTTCTTTGTTGGGGCCTATTTATCTGATATTAGAAATTGTCATCTACACCTACTGAAGAAAAAGTAAGGTCTATAATTCTGTTTTCAAAACAAGAGATAGTCATAGTGACTCATGGCTCTGGGGAAGCTAAGACAGGAGGATCACTGTGATTTGAGGCCAGCCAGGGCTATATAGCTCTAGGAAATCCTGGATACAGAGTGAGCCCTGTCTTCAAATAAAATAATAAAAACAAATACTTTCCATGAGAATACTGGATATCTCCTTTATTTAATTGCATGATTTTTTAAAGAGAACTTGAGTTCACATCTTCCCGTACCCCAAGATCTCATTCTTCATAGACATATCCATTGTGAATAAGATTATATATTAATTTTCTTTTTCTTACTGAAAATAGTACATACAAAATCTTAGAAATTGAAAAGACAAAAAGATTATGAAGAAAATACTGTCATTACCCATAGATTATCCCAGATGTGACATTAAAATCAATTACATTAATGTAATAAAATTGCTATATTTGTTAACCCCAAGCGTATAAAATGGTAATATCTCATAAAAGTATTGCACACAATATATTTAACTTATTAGATATATACATATATATCGGGGGGGTTTACGAGACAGTGTTTCTCTGTATTGTTTTGGAGGCTGTCGGTCCAGCCCAGCCTCGAACTCACAGAGATCCACCTGCCTCTGCCTCCCAAGTGCTGGGATTAAAGGTGTGCGCCACCACCGCCCGGCCAAATGTGTTATTTTTAAATTTTATTTATTTATGTATTTTTAATTTATGAGTACTTTATCTTTATGTATGCCTGCATTCAAGAAGAGGGCATCAGACCTCATTATAGATGCTTGTGGTTTGCCATGTAGTTGCTGCGAATTGAACTCAGGACCTAAGGACAAGCAGCCAGTGCTCTTAACCTCTGATTCATTTCTTCATCCCTCATGTGTGTTCTCATTGAGGGAGAGTACCGACCCTTTAAGTGTGAAGAGATTGAAGAGGAAGAATAGATGAATATAAAAGGGCCATAAAAGAAAAGACCCTTCATGAAGGTAGCTATTTACCTTAAATTATAAGTGATGACCACTTAGACTGTAGTCATCCTCTATTAATTATGCCTGTGGAGGAGAGCAGAAAGGTAATTCAAATAAATGGCTATTCCAGAAGTGCTCAGAGTTGTCTTTGGAATGTGTCTTTGTTCTAACATTTGAATATAGATATATGTGATCTGGGAATTCACTTCAAACAAATTACTGAAGCCCCACATGTGCGAGCTTGTCTCAGAAGGAGCAGAGGACTCCATCTGTTCTTCCTTTGCTAGTGGAAATCATGTCTTGGTGATACAAACTTCCAGTTCAGGCAGAAGTGCTCCACTCTGAAGGCTTCTAGAAGTACAGGAGTTGAGGAGCATCTTTGCCAGGCCAGGCTCATATCAGTAGTAATGCACGGAGAGAGCTTGATCTACCAACAGTGCAAATGCCAACAGAAATGAAACTCCAAAGACTGCATTTGGTGTTTATCTGCCTTCTCAAATATAATGAAACCTTCTTAATGCAAAACACAGGGAGATGGAAAATGTGAGCTTTGAATTAGCTAGCTTTCCATTATCTGATTTTTATTATAGAGCAATCAGACTGCTGGTTGCCTAGAGAATAGTAGTTGCTTTGAATTATGTATTATGTTGAATAAAGTGATATCAGCGTAATGACATTTCACTTTAGTTCACCACTTGAAGGTATTAAACAATGCAGATCCTAGAAGGAAGCTGATCAACATATTTGTATATATAAAGTCTGTAATATTTGCCCACAGCCAAATGATAGGGCAGTTTACATTTACAGAAAGGCAGGGTTTCAGAAGTTACTTCCTGATCTTCCAAGATTTCTGAACATGATAAAGAAGCTGGACATAGTAGATGATGTTGGTATTTAGTATAAATCAGCCAGTGTAGCACTGGCATGCTTTCTTCTCTCGTTATTTTTTTCTGGGTCAACCAAGATGTCTAGTATGGCTCCTAGGACAGTGTTTTACTATCTGTTGGCACAGTGGTCAGTCAGTACTACTTTATCTAGGGGTAGGTTTTAATCGCCATGGTAAAAAATTACTATCCAATATAGTGAAAGACAGTGTGAAACACTTTCTTGGAAGAAACCTGCTTATACATATAATTTGCACGTAACTAGAACTTAGCTTGAATTGCCTGCTGAGTTAGCCTCCTAATGTCCAAGAAGGACTTGATAAAATGACCTCTTTGTTTTCAGAGAACCTGAAGGTATCATACTGTGAATGTTGTATAACAGCAATACCCAGGATCCATTTATGGGCACATAGATGAAAGAAACGGAACCATTGATTTCCTAGTAGTCTAGTATCTGCTTTATCAAATCTTGAATGAAGTATTTTAATAAAAGAAAATGATAGGTACTGGTGTACTGCTGATTTCATTGTAATGTTTTAAAAAACAATTATACAATGAATTTCATCTCTTTCTAAAGAGTATGTATAGTGATTTTTTTTTTTTTGCCAAGTAGAGCTGGTGCAAAATATGGAACGCTTCACGAATTTGCGTGTCATCCTTGCGCAGGGGCCATGCTAATCTTCTCTGTATCGTTCCAATTTTAGTATATGTGCTGCCAAAGCGAGCACATGGATAGTGATTTTAAGAGACTTTGGTGGTATGGATGCTGTAGGATCACCGAATCACCCATATGTCTATAAACAACCCCTCGACCATGTTCTGTAATTGAGCCCCATAACTCATTGGTTTGCGAAGTTGGACTTTGGTGGAATTATACTTTGGTTTGTCGTGGTGCCTTATAAGGCAGGTGAATAGGTTTACATCTCCCCAAGGAGGAAATTCTTGGAACATATGGATTTATGTAACCACCACCAACACAACCAAGACAGAGAACAGTTCTATCAATAAAGTCTCATCTCCCCAGTCCTCCATATGTCCCGGTCTATAATCCACTTGACCCCCATTTCTTAACCCTTGGCATTCACTGTTTTTAATCTATCAATATTGTGTTATTTTTTTCAAGAATTTCATAAAATGGGTGACCTTTGGAGACTGGCATTTTTTCAACAGAATGCCTTTATAATTAGTTCAGATTATGTACAACAATAGTTTGTTCCAAAATTAAATGATATTTATCATATCAATCTTTTTGAAACTGTGAGTAGAATATATAAGCATTTCACATGTAGGTTTTTGTGTAAACATAAAATTTCATTTCCCCAGGACTACTGAGATTTCCCAGAGGTTATTTTTGTATTCTATATATCAGACTTTTTGTGGGGTATGTGATTTATACATATTTTTTCCTAGGTGTGTGTGAGAGAGCGAGAGAGAGAGAAAGAGAGGGAAGGAGGGAGAGAGGGAGAGAGGAGAAGAGAGGAGAGAGATGCCACAGCATACATGCATGTGTGGGTCAGGGGACAACTAGATAACTTTGTAGAGTTGGCTCTCTTCTTCCTTCTCATGGGTTCCAAGCATCAAACTCAGGTCTTCAGACTTACATTGTTGGATGAGACAGACATTTACCTGCCAAGTCATAACACTGTCCCTAAGAAAACAAAACTTTAAAAATTTGATGAAATCAAGTGAAATGTATCAATTTTTTTCTTTTATAGATTATACTTTTGGTGACACTTCCAAGAACTTCTTGACTAACTCCAGACCTCCTTGATTTTCTCTTATAAAAAGTGTGGAGTTTTACATTCAGGCCTACATCCCATTGTAGTTAATTTTTGTATAGTAGAGTAAGGTATAGTTAAAGCAGAACCAGGGCCTGCAGGGTAAAGCACAGGTTTCCTAAATGCTTAGTACTATGCTTTATTTTGTTTTCTTGTGCTTTTCTTTGCTGGAAATCACACCCACAGCCTCTTGTGTGCTAAGTTCAGCTCCAAAATATAAACAAGATAAGCCACCTCCATACACCAGTATTTATTTGTTTATTATTTTTAATTCAGGGTTTGACATGAAGCTCATTTGGTAAAGTGCTTGCACAAAACCAGAGTTTCAATCCTCAGCACCTGTGTCCTGCCTGAGTATGTATTTCTGTAATCCTAGGAGGATCAGGGGTTCAAGATCTTTCTTGGCTGCATAGTGAGTATGAGGTCAGCCCAGGCCACATGAAAATTCTGTCTCAAAATAAAAAGAAAATTTAGCCGGGCAGTGGTGGCTCATGCCTTTAATCCCAGCACATGGGAGACAGAGGCAGAGGGATCTCTGTGAGTTCGAGGACAGCCTGGTCTAAAGAATGAGTTCCAGGATAGGCTCCAAAGCGTCAGAGAAACCCTAACTAACTAACTAATTAACTAACTAACTAACTAACTAACTAACTAACTAACTAACAAAAACTCGTTTTAGTATAAGGAATCCACAATGTATAAAATGCTAGAAAATTTTAAATAAAAAAATAGAATCAGTACTAAACTGTATTAGAGCCTGAAATGAAAAGAAAACTCAGCTGGACTGATTCTCTTTATTGACAGTTTTGATATTTGCTTATCACAGGCATTATTTTATTTATTATTCACTTACTAACTTCTTGGTGGAGTACCATAGCTAACTTACTTTCATTTTAGTAATAACGCTAAATGCTAAACTGTCCCAGATCTACCTACTGATTTTCCTTCCCAGAGTCCTCCTGTCCTGCTTTGTGACCACATTCAGAGGGAGGCACCAAGCAATCTGTGTTTCCTCTGTCTTACCCAAAACCAAACAGGAGCTTCTTTCAATTCAAAAAGTCACAGTGGTAATGGGAAGCACAACATGAAACAGATCTCAGCAGATATGCCCAGAGGGGACTTTGGCATGGTAGGAGACAATGTCATTGTTCCTAGAGTAGCTTACTTCTCTTGCTCTGATGGTGTGTTCCCTTGATAGTAGAACCACTCCAAGGCTACTGGCTTTGCTTAATTAGCTGCTGTCTGGAGTGAGGTATAATTTCTGCAGATTCTCCACATTATTCTAGAGTCCCTATCTTTGCCTGAGAGCTATGATTTTAACTGCCCTGCATAAAAAAACTAGAGTTGTTTTTCACAGACGGTTTTTACAACCTCCCCAAAGAGTTCCTTTCCCCCTCTCTTTAGCCTCACATTCTCATGTTTAGAGCCCACATCCTTTACTCCAGTCCTCGTGGACTTGGAGAACAGCTGGTCAGTGTCCTGTGGTTCCTTGATGATTATCAAGTTGCTGTTCTGTCTTTTCTTGTCTGAGTGAACCAAACTTAATAAATAATAAAAAAAGCCTTTTCCTTGATGATTGGATTTTCTCAGCACTTCCATTGTCTTTGATAATGTTTCTCAGACATTCTACATTGTCCAGTGACCAAATTGGACTGGGAGGGCCCCTGGGGGGCTGCAGGTGCTGTGTGTGTGGTAAGTGCATGACATTCCTAATGCTTAGCACAGGAATGTGGTAGGTATTTGCTAAAAATGTTTGTGTTGATCTTGCTTTACTTTTGATTGCAAAATATTACAGAATGTTCTTATTGAGATTTATACTAATGGTCTAATCCCTCTCACTTTCTTTTCTTTTTATTTTTTAATGGTTTCAAAAAAATAATTTGGAATGTCATAGCACAAGTGTAATTTACTTTTAATTTGATGAAAGGAATGCTCATTTTTGTTTTGTCTGCTTATTTAAAACTTGAGATTATCTTTTTTACACTTACTGAAAATAGTTGTGTTTAATTCAGTAGAAGAAACCCAAATTTGCTACAGATGCTAAAATTATTGGCAATCTAAATTCTGTTTAATATAATTTTCTTTGGTTGTTATACTATTAATGAATGTGGACTGTTATAAAATACAGTGATTTGAAGTAAGGAGAAAAAAAATCACATGTAGTTCATGCTGGGGTGAAACTCATAATTGTCCTGCCTCAGCCTCCTGAGTGCTGGGATTGCAGGCATGCACCACCATGATGAACTTGAAGTACATATTGCTTGTTAGCATTCGACATTTGTAGTATCTAGTCAAGTTGCTGGGCAGGTGGCTCAGTGGTTAAGAGCACTAGCTACTCTTCCAAAGGACTCAGGTCTGATTCCGGCCTCCATAGCTGCACACAATGGTCTGTAATTCCTGTCCCAGGGGGCTCCAATGCCCTCTTCAGGAACTTCCCACATATGGTGTGTAGATACATATGCAGGCAAAAGACTCATTAAAGTAGAATTTTAAAATTAAAATATCTAATCAATATCTTTTCTTAGAATAGGAAGGAAACATGATTGTCATCTCATCATTTCTTCAGTCTGTTTTAAAAGGACCGTTTTTAGTTTCTTTTAACAAGTGGATTCTTAATTCAGGTACACTTGTTAGAGTCTTGAGGTTCCAGATTTAATCCTATGACTGAGTGTCTTTCCCTAAGATCATCTGATGGACTGTGATCTCACTCTGAAGTCACTATGAAATGGAATGAAGGGCTGTCACCATTGTCTCTGGTTTCCTGAGAGGAGTAACTAGAAAAAGGGCTGTCCTGTTTGTCAGTTTTCTGGGGGAATTTGCCTCTAACAGGATCTATTAGAACTACTCCCTGGAGTTTCAGCCCAGCTTTCACACAGAATGCTTCTGCTTCCACGCCTAGTCCTTCACAACCTTTAAGCAGCATTAATGCTTTCATTAAGTAGAAATTTTATTCTGTCCTCTCCACAGAAGCTTATGTTTTATTTAACCGGTGTTTAAATGTGACTACATTTCCCTGTGTAGACATGCTGACCATGAATGGCAAAGCCAGATAGATAATCAGACACTAGATGATATAACTTTTAGGGACGAGCATACTTAACTACTCTATAAAATCAGACAAGGAGCCTAGAGAGATGGCTTAGCAGTTAAGAGCCCTAGTTTCCTCCAGAGGCCCTGGGGTCAAGTCTGAGCACCCACATGGTAGCTTGCAGCTGCTGGTAATTCCAGGACTAGGAGATCCCATGCCCTCTTCTAGCCTCTGGGCACCAGGCACATAAGTGGTATATAGACATACATACAGGCAAAAAACAAATAGTTTTAAAAAATCAGAGAGGAGAGAGTGCATGTTTGAGTGTGAGTGCATGAGTGAACATATGTTCATGAGTACATCTTGGTTTATAGATGCTTGGAAATGAACAGAAAAATACATTAGTCTTTAAATAACTTATAAACATCTATTACAGTAATGTCTAGTGCTCAGCCATCTAATACAGCACCATCCTTTGTTCACTGATGGGCCAGTGAGGGACTCACTGTCCTGGAGAATTCCTGAGGTTTTCTTCTCTAATCCGATGAAGGGTCTGTGCTAACACATTTTCCAGATGTTCAGCAGTGCTCTGGCTAAATTTTCACAACTTCATTTAGTGTGGAAGACACAAGCTGTCTATAATTACCATATACCTCAGGATAGTGTTTCCCCTTTCTGGAATCATAGATAATAGTCTTGTAGGAAGAGTTTTTGAGATCCCAAAGGGCTAAATAAAACAATATGATATTTAAAACATATTTACTTGTATTATTCGGTAAATGGTATTATTTTAATGCCCTGTATAACTCACCTATACCTGGAGAGTCTGCTCTTTTTTCTGTTTCTTTAAAGTTTTTCTTGCTTAATTATTCCCATTCTTTGATCACACCTATATTTTTTGTTTAGTAGTTAAGAGACTTAGTATGTTTTATACATTTGTTTTGTTCTGATAAACAAATGATTGGTTGTTGTTTATAAGTTATTATTATTTATTATTACTGTTATTATTGTGTTCTCTCTAAATAGTGACAAATGAAAGATAAAGACCTAGGTCTGTGTAGATTAGGTTGTAAGAATTTTGATCAGGTTGGGAAAATTTGGCCACTAGAAATTTTTGATTGTATGTGAAAACGTTCTTCAAGAAAATAGAAGTGCAGCAAGAACACAGCATCAAGTCTTTTTTTTTTTTTTGTTTTTGCATAAGTTCATTAAGTCGTATAGTCCTTGGTTCTGGTTAATTTTGGTGAATGATGTTTTTTGTTTATTTCCAATTTTATAATAAAATAAAAATATAATTTAAAAAACATAATTCACAAGGAAAAGTAAAAAATTAAATTTGGCTTACCTCCACAACAAAAATATGAACATCAACTTTATAGCCTTCAAGGAAACAGAGGATATTAACCCTCCCCTTTACTACTTCGTCCTTATAAAAGGTAACATGTGAAATCCAATGATATGGCTGTTATTTGCCAGAAGTGATTAGCCTGAGGTTCTAGTACCCCAAGTACCATTGAGGTCTGAGAGTCCTCCTTGTCCTGAAACTCCAATAACCCATACTGCCCACCAGTGAGGAGTTGTGTTGTGTGAGATGGATTGCCCCTGTCAGGCCCTCAGGTCTCTGATCCATTCAGGAAGACCACCCACCAGTGTCACTGTAGATTCCAGCTTCAGGGTCCTCTGTTTCCTGCTCCCAGGCTCTCCTCAATAAAAGCAATTTCCAGACCTTCTCTAATCATGATTTCTGCTTTCTTTGTCATCATAATTTCTTCTCAAGCTCTGGGACTAGAGCAAGCTAGCATTTGTTGTTTTGAATTAGATGAGGGAAATTGTGTTTAATTTCTTTTACCCAAGAGACATTCTATTTTCTCTGAGAAATTTTTCTTGTGATGAAATTCTTCAAGTACATTATCAAATACAGATGTGGTTCATTTAGTATCAAGGACAACTACCAGGTTCCATATTTTTGCTGCTTTTGTGGTTATCTCAATTTTAAAGTCTAAAGTAAGTTGATCTTAATAGATATTAATTAATGGGAATTAATGTGGTAATTAGATGGAAATTTAAAAAGTATAGTATCACTATTGCAGTGGTTCTCAAAAACCTTGAGAATTTTGAATGACCCTTTCACAGGGGTTGCCTAAGACCATCGGAAAACACATATTTACGTCATGATTCATAACAGTAACAAAATTATGGTTATGAAGTAGCAGTGAAATTTTATGGTTGGAGGCATCACAACATGAAGATCTGTGTTGGAGGGTCACAGGATTAGGAAGTCTGGGAAGCACTGCTTTATCAGGTACAGCAGATGCAGAGGTGGACACATGAGAGTGCTGTAGCTTTCTCCTTGCCACCATCAGGTGTCTGTGTGCCTTATCAATTAAAGAATTACTTGGGGGCAGAGAAGGGAAAAGTGAAAAAGGACAAAGCTAGCCTATGGTAGAACTGTCTTGAATTTGAGGTGTGTATGAATAAAATGATAGATATGGAGAGAAGCTAGCTGTGGCTGCACAGTGAGACCCTATGTCAAAAGACCAAAAGGAAAAGAGAAGTGTAGAGACAGTGTCCAGCTTTACTCTCTCCCTTCAGGGGATGTTTCTATGGGGACCAGGTTGGTGTTGAGGACTTTTATTTTCTGGAGACTGTAGCTTATTCACAGATTTACTGCCTGAGCCCAGAGGGATGAGACCAACCCCCAGGCCCATGTGTGTTCTACTAAAGTTGGGAAAAATAGGGCTTAGAGAGAGCATGTAGGGGACAAGGACAAGACTAATAGCCTGGAAGAATTGAAGTGATTCCTTCTTTACTCCTCTCCCTCCCTCGCCCAGTATGTTAATGTAGACAACAATCTTCTTTTTCTGTGAACTAACTGTGAACTTGTGGAAATCTGGGGCGCCTTTTGTCTAGTGCACGTTACCATTTTCATCCATCTTCTTTCGTTTGTTTTGGGCTGGCACCTTGCTCTGTGTTCTTACTTACCCTTGTGGGTCAGTACACATGCCACTGAAGTGTATTGGGCAGTCCTGAGGAGAGTCATAAGGCTAAGGCTTCTGTTTTGTTTTATTTTGTTCCCCCCCCCTTTAAAAAATTTAAATTAGAAACAAGCTTCTTTTACATGTCAATCCCAGTTCCCTCTCCCTCTCCTCCCCTGCCCCCCAGCCTATCCCATTCCTATTCTGCTCCCCAGGGAGGGTGAGGCCTTCCATAGGGAATCTTCAAAGTCTGTCATATCATTTGGAGCAGGTCTAGACCCTCCCCCATGTGTCTAGGCTGAGAGAGTATCCCTCTGGGTGGAATGGACTCCCAAAGTCCATTCGTGTACTAGGGATAAATATTGATTCACTACCAGAGGCCCCATAGATTAACCAGACCTCCAAACTAACATCCTCCTTCAGGGGGTCTAGAAGAGTTCTCTGCTGGTTTCCCAGCTACCAGTCTAGGATCTATGAGCTCCGCCTTGTTCAGGTCAGCTGCTTCTGTGGGTTTCTCTAGCCTGGTCTTGACCCCTTTGCTCATCACTCCTCCCTTTCTGCATCTGGATTCCAGAGTTCAGCTCAGTGTTTAGCTATGGGTGTCTGCTTCTGCTTCCATCAAGGCTAAGGTTTCTTATGCACAGGGCTGCACAATTGTGGGCATCACCTTTATGAACAGGTGTCAGGCTGGTTATTGGAAATCACTGAAAATGCATGTTCTTCCACAGAATCAGGGTTTGCTTCTTCGTTCTTATTCCACAAAAACCAAATGTGAAAAACACAGACGGAATGTGGTTTTCAGTGAGGGCAGCAGCTGGGAAGGATCAGGGAGTGGTGTTTGAGCATAATTGTGCTTAAGGTATAAATTTATTATGGATGCTGGGCTTCTCTTTAACAGTGCTCTTTAGATATACACACTGCACACATCTAAGATGTTGCTTGGGCATTGATTTCTTTTATAGAAACATTTGCAAATTTTTTTCTTTTTGGTTTTAGTGATACCATCTGTCCCTCAACCTCTTGCATTTTTGAGGATCAGGTGCAAGGTACTTGAATGCTGGTCAGTCATTTTACCATTGAGCCCCAGTCTCAGCCCCCTTATTTTCCTTTTGAAAATCAATTTGCTAAGATCCTACTCTGAGTTAGGAAGGTTTGGAAATGATTTTAAAACCTACCAGTTTTCTTCATCTTTCAATATAAGGCTCCACATGGTATATACTATAAGGAAAGGAATGATGGAATTGGAGGTACCTGGCACGTTCCCTCTATTCTGGTTGTCAGTTACTTAACCCAGAAGCAGTCTCAGCTTTTTTCATCTGTGAGATAGAATGAGGTTACTATTTCAAATAAAGACTCGATTATATCAAATAATATAAGCTCCCAGGACCAGTGAGATTGTTAAGTGGGAAGAGGCACTTGCACCAAGCCCGAGTGCAGAACTGTCTTCTGAAAGTTGCCCTCTGACCTATTTTTGGTCATAGCACACATGCCCCAAGTGCATATATAATAAATGTAATAAAATATAACAACAATAACAACAACAATAATAATATAAAGTTCAGGTACCTTATAGTTCCTTTCCCACGTGTCCTAAAACACATGTCCAGTCATTGCCTTTCTTCCCTCCTCTCCCCATTTCCATGGTTTCACTTAAAGTAAACCAGAAAGCCACAGAAATAATTATTTGGAATTTTTGTGGCCATCTCACTTTTGCTAAGGGGTAATTCCAAAATTTCTGTTTTGGAATCTTGACACTGTTGGTAGTCCACACTGTTTTCATCTCCTCTCTTTTCTTCTGGTCTCTGCAGGGATAGAGGATCTCTGTGGTGAGCACATTCAGGTATTGTAACTTATCCTTGCCATCTTGCTTATGATTTGCCGCCTTAGTTACTATCTCTTGGTGGCAGCTACTAGAGCTAAGTACTCCAGGGCAGCTTGTGGTTATTCTGTATGCCCAGATTCTAAAATAAAACAAGAGATGGCTTTGGGAAAAAACAAAATTAACTTTGAGCCAGAATGGAATTGAGCTTTGACAATTAACAGTAGCCATTAGTTGACTCACATGTTTCAGTGAGATGAAATGGATTAGTGAAAGAATAAAACACTTTATCGGTTTAATTAGGCAAATCACTATAGTATAGTATGCAGATTAAATTCAGAACCTAGCTCTTGAATTGCAGTGGCCTTCTACCATCTGGCTGTTCTAATAAGAGGTAAGGTATTTCTCTTTGGTATTATAGGTTTTGTATCTCTGGGATCTTATCTGATCCCTTGATTTGGGAATGTCCGTTCCCTTGCTTTGCAGCATTGATTAACATGGTCCAGGCATGTTAACCAAAGAGACATCTCTTAGGAAGACGAGTGTGGTCTGGTTAGCTGAGAGAGATTGCGCCCTTTCTGTGTATTTATAGCTCATCTGTCTTCTGATGGTTCTGGACTCCTAGCAGGCACGTGTCCATTGTTGTTAAGCAAAGCCCAGTATGTATGTTTGACAAGTTAGCAGTGTGGCAACTCTGCTTGCTGCCGCCGACTCAGGATTGTTTGGTTTGGCAAATGGCCAGCTCTCTGCTATAAGATGCATTTCCTTGACAGGACAAAGTATGGAGGCGCATTAGCTGCAAAGTTTACAAAGGTTAGCTAAACACACACAATAAATATTAATAAACAAAAAAGGCCCACCCACCTTTGACTTTGAATTCTGTTTCTTCATTCTGTGTTTTGGAATCCCTGTAGTATTTGATTAATAACCAGTCTTAAGGTAATTGAGCCTTAAGTGTCCTTTGCCTAAGTTAGTTTGTTCACAGGCCCCTCATTGGCTGCTTTGATGACTCATCGCCACAGTGGATAGATCTCTGGAATAACTGTTTAGTTCAAGGGCTGTTACTTGTCTTTTCCTGCTTCAGCATGAGAAGAGGGTAAATGTGCTTGTCCTTAGAAGCCTATACTGAGCAGAGTCATGTGTGTGTGTCTTAGAGCTCTGGAGATAAAGGATGTGAGCAGGAATAGAGGTGAAATGCCTTCAGCCTCCCTGGAAAGCAGCCAGGCATTGGTCTGTTGGCCTGAGCAGTTGCCTCTCTAACATTTACACCCTCGGTCGAGAGGGAGAAAGTAACAGTAACCTGCTGCCCCTGGAAACTGCCTATTTGGCCCAGTGTCTAGGAATTTATCAGGCCTACATTGTGGATCTTTTCCAACTCTTCACCCTGCTCACTTGAAAACATATTTGAGAACCAGTAACTGCTTAGCCAGACCTCTAGAGAACCAAAGAAGAGACATAACTCTAAAGCCATGCCCTTAACACTGTCCTGGAGCTGTTCACAGGTGGCTGGGGTTTTGGCAGGCACTTGAAAGCCCCTTGGTGCCTTTTCTAGCTCTCTGGTTCCTGCACATGATGGGCAGGAACCACAGAAGGAAGGAACCAATCATGTCGGATTTGTATGATAGTTGGTTATAATAGTGATACACAGAAATTACATTCTTCCTCATGGAAAGGAATTCTTTTTAACTTGAAAATTGTTTCCAGCTCTACTTAACAAAGTAACCCATTCGGGCATAGGTGACATAAAAGCTTTTAACTCATTTGCAGAGCACCAGATGCTAGTCTAAGCACCTGGAAGAGACTGCCAAATAAAACTGATCCATATCTCTGGTCTTGGGATATGAATTCTGGTTGAGAAGATGTAGCATAAATAATAAATAAATTATATCCTACATTAAAGATATATGTGATGGCATTAAAGAAAATCAGAGTAAACAGTTAAAGAGGCATAGTTTTGTTTTGTTTTTCAAGACGGGGTTTCTCTGTATAACTCTGAATGTCCTAGAACTTGCTCAGTAGACCAGACTGGCCTCGAACTCACAAAGATTCCTTTGCCTTTGCCTCCTGAGTACAAGAATTAAAGGGTCCTAGTTTTAAGTGCAACAGTCTGAGAAGTGAGGACATTTAAGCAGAGCCCTGAGATGGTGTTGGCTCAGGTAATCTTATCTTTGGCGGGGTTACATAACACAGTGTTAGGAAGTTGTGTTTGGGACTCTTCTCATGTCTTCACATACCCAACACCAGGAAGTTTTCAGTGAGCTAGACATAGTTCTCATATTAGTCTCAATGGCCGAGCCCCTGCAGAGCATCGGCTGTTGACACACCTAATTCCATCTTACCAACCTGCAGCAGTTTTATTAGGAAGAGCATCTGACTTCAGTGCATATACATCCTAAAGTGACCTCCATGAGCATCTGCACAAAGCAGCAGTGACAAAGAAGAGTTGAAGATAGGAGTAGAGAGAAAGAGGGTCTGTCTGGTGGCTCAGCAGGCAAGGGGCCTGGCCACCAGGTCTGCCGATGTGATGGAAGGGGAGAGCAGAATCCTGTCCCCTAACCCCAGGCATGTATTGTGGCACACACGTTCTCTGCTTTCCATAACTAAACACATGTAAAGCAGAGAGAAGTCGGAAAAAGGAAAACCAAACTGTCAAATACAACTGATTCATTTCAAATGTTTCTCCTGTTACTATTGTTTTGTTTTGCTGTTTTAGCGCTTTTTAGCAGACATTGAATAGCAGCATCATAGAGTTGAGGAAAATTGTTGAAAGAAAGCTAAAATAACGTGAAAACCTGCCATTTCAATTTATATCCCCCCATCCCTGCTTCCAGTGGGGTAAATACAAACACTGAGTCAGTCTACTTCAGTGGCACACAACTTAAGAACCACCTTGGAGTATTGTTGGATGCTAATTAGAAGTTTTCTGGCTCTTTTTAGCTTCCTCCATAGTTCTGGAGTATCAGAAAAGGGTTTGTAGCCATTTAACTATAGCCAGTCAGATGAGAGTTAGAATTTCTTTCTAAAGGGATCTCAGAGTTTCCCATCCTAATGAAAGAGTGGGATGGTTAGAGACAAAGATGTAAAGAACATAGGACACAGAGACAGAGCTCCAGGACTTTGATTTATTATGAGGCCCTCAGATGCCAGTATCCGATTGTACCCTTTCCCCTCTCTCTACTCCACGTGCATAGCGTGTCAGGAAATGGACTGTTGATGAATGCTGAATTAATGCTTCCCCTCTTCTTGCTCCAAATGAGTCTGGGGAACTTGTGTGGTGTTTGCTTTCCAATGTTAGCTTCGGATTTCCGCCTTTGAATCTCTGTGTGCCGTCCCTCCCATCTCCTCCCTCATACCCAAACAAAACGGAAAACAGGCAGTGAGAACTCAGGATGAGGCTTTTTGGGACCCCCCAGCACCACTCATTCCTCATCAGAAATGAATACAGAGGGTCACAGCTTCCAGTGAGCCACCTCTTTAAATAGCTTTCCATCAGGTTAATATCAAGGCTTTACTTTGATATCTGTTTTATTTCTGTTGTGACTTTGCTGTTTTATCTCATAGGCTGGGGGGTTATTAATTGTCTACCAATATGTGCTTGTAAAAAAGCTTAATGAGGCTTGAATCTTTGTGAACTAAGAACAATAACCACCTGGCCTCAATCTGAGTCCAGTGGGACATATTGTGTGTGTAAAAGCATGAAAACCAGATCTAAATCTGCTGCAGTGGTGTGCTTTGCAGGAAACCAGCATTCCACAGTGCCAGGCTCACATGGAACGGGGCCACCTAACTGTGGTTCCAAGGAGAAGTGGGGGTGTCATGTACACAAGTGAACATCTTGGATTTTTGTGGGATTTCACATGGATAATAAGAGGTGGGATGGAACATAACTTACAGAAAGCCGTGTTGTGATCTAAAAGAAAATATCTGAAAAGTTATAGGTTACCTTCACACTGGCATTTGATGTGGTCAACAGACCATCCAAATATCATCAGGGCCCCTCCCTTCATTTTTATTTAGTGTCTTGACTTGCCTTCTTTACCTGTGCTTTCTAGAGTGTTGTCCGCTGCCTGTGGCATCCAAAGCTAAACCAAATCATGGTTGGAACTGGAAATGGATTGGCAAAAGTGTACTACGACCCCAACAAAAGTCAGAGGTATGTCGTAGGAACAGCGCATTTGAGATGGATGACAACAACTGGGGGAGGGCTTTGATTCACCCCTGCTTTTACTCATTTCCCTCTTTGATGGGGATCCACCCTTTTAGAAAAGGCAGCTGGCACAAAGTAAAGCCTCAGACTCCTAGCATTGTGCTTTAAAGGGGATTTAGATCTCACCCTTGATGTGCACTGAATTCAAAGCCAAAGTTCCCTGGGGATTTGCAGGCCTTTGGCTGAAATGTTGAGTGCAGGGTGGGGGAATCCTGCCTGCTCTGGCTACACCCTGGGCAGTGCCATCAGCCGTGGTACATACATGTGCCAGATTAACGAGAAGGGGGCTGGTCACTCAGAAGATATGGAAGCAGCTTTTCATTTTCTTACCTTTCTCATTTGGCTTTTAGCAGTTACTAGTTTGGGTATTTGACAATCTTATGCTGTGTCAACAGGAAGGAGAGGCACGTGAACTTTTCCCTCAGCCCTTAGCTCACCCCAGGCCAAACATAGGCATACCAAGGTCTGGAAACTTTATGAGGGGCTCATCCAGTTCCTGAGGTATTTCTATTTTCTTTTCCAGGAGGTGGACATATGTTACCACCCCAAAGAAGATGATCTTTCCGCTTTCTGTTAGTACACAAATTCACGTGCTAAGTACGTGGTCTTCCCTGTAAGCCTGTTTCGAGGTCTTACATGCTTTTAGAGGAAAGGAAAGCTAATCCTTGTGAATGAAGTTTCACTGACCGTATTTTGCTCTAAATAGAAGTGGACAATCCTGTCTTCCTTCAGAGGTTTCTGAACTAGTGTTGAAACCCTTGCTCTATAAAATAAAGTTATATAATGATATTTAAGAGTGGGTAGAATTTTTTATTAATAAAGTAAAAACTGTTAATGAATTAGTGTGGAGGAAGCCTGCTAACTTAAAAATACAATGGCCTTATCTTATGACACCCATTTGGGAAGTGCTATCTCTACTAGGGATCTATAAGAATTGCTTACTTACATTCAGCTTGGCATCACTGAGGTAAGGCACTTTGAATGGACTTTTGGTTAATCAGACTGTAGCCCCCCACCCAGCCATGCTGCTAGGTGTACTCCAGTTCAGACACTTGAGATATAGACATATGCCATGCTGGTGTCCTCCTAGTGTAGGACCCTGGTTGCTCTCATCTGGAACATAGGCCAAAATTGGATTCCCTTGACCTTTAAGATGAAAAGGTTGGTTAGTTTATAAAATTTTCTTTAACATCTTATGTTTTAAAATTATTTGTGTGGATTTCTTTTTTAAATTTGTGTCCTAAAAGCCTTGACACCTCTTTCTCTTGGTGGTGGACACTGACTGGTAGACTTGAATTTCTAGAAGTTCAGTAATCATTGCCATCAAGACCCCACTTGTCAGTCCCTCTCAGAAAGTCAAGGATTTGACAGGATGGTCTGCCTGGACTGTTTCTAAAAGCATTTCATGATTAATGAGAATGCTACAGTAAAACCTGTGTTTTGTATCTGAACTTTAAAATTAATTTAAAAAATACATTGGCCAAGAACTTCCATTGTTTCAGTGTTACCCAAATCTATCATGGAGTAATTTCTGCTGGGGTCTACTACATATAGAGGTATAGCGGTGTGTATGTGTGTGTGTGTGTGAGAGAGAGAGAGAGAGAGAGAGAGAGAGAGAGAGAGAGAGAGAGAGAGAGAGAGAGAGAGAGAGAGAAGAGATGTGAATGCTTTGGGAAGTCTCTAACAGCACCAGAAGTTCAGTGTTTCAGCTCTTTCTGTTATTAAGATGAACTAAAGAAAATAATTTGTTTTAACTCTTTGTAGGGGAGCAAAATTATGTGTAGTTAAAACCCAGCGGAAGGCAAAACAAGCTGAGACACTAACCCAGGACTACATCATCACCCGTAAGTTGCTGTTAACATTCCTCTCTGTCTTACTTTTCTCTTTTCTGTTGTCTTGTTCATTGCTGGTTTTGAAAGTTGGAAAGGCCCTAGAGTTGTGGCATCTATTACATCATCTCCCATCATGTGAACACAGGTACAAGTCTTATGACTTTAGCTTCTTGATTTTTTGCAGAAATGAGGTTTGCTTCTTCCAAATGAGAAGCACCTATCTGAGCTGGATCCATTATTTTATCACAACATTTTAAAGACTAATGTATTATTCTATGAATAAACAGGGAGTGTTGCGCTTAGATTCATGAGTCCTGAATTTGTCTTTTGTACCATGTGCTGGAAGTGTGATGTTGAACAATGAATTCATCAGTGAGATTAGTTTAAAAAAGTCTATGATCATGTAATAACACACTTGGAGGAATTTCTGTTTAAAATTAACTAACTGCGATATGAACAGAAAGCTTACCAGGACATCATGGTTTCTCTCAGGTGGTCACACAACCTTATTAATTTGATAGGTCCATGCTCCACAAACTACAGCCTCAGATGTGTAACAGGCTAGGAAGAAATCTTGGATGCTACAGAGATAGTAACAGAGAGTAGCCATGTGGACTTTACCAGTGTCTCAGACTAAAGCCCACAGGGTGCTCTTCTGTTGGCCTTCTTCCAGATGAGGGTTTTCTTGTAAAACCAAGTTCCATGGAGCTTTTGATCAGTCAGGAGATCCCATGGCACTCTGCAAGAGTCCAGTGCATGGAATTACACATGGCCCATTTGAAGTGAAAAGCAATTTTTCCTAACTAAACATATTGTGTGTCATGTTGCCTGACAGAGTAATGAGGGGTCATGTGCTTGTTCAGCTTCCCTGACTCAAGGCAGGCATGATTTACTGTGAGTGATAATAGACTGGCCTTAATTGGAAATAGGGGCAGACAGTATGAGGGTGACTGGGAGAGTTTTTGAGGTGTTAGAGATGTTTCATTTAGATTATAAATTTCATTTAACCTTTGGCTTCTCCAGTCCCCTGAAAACCTGTTCTCTTTGAAAACAGGTTTTAATCTGTATATAATGGCTGAAAGAAATCCAGATCAACAAAAAGATAGCTAGTTAACATTCCACAGTAACCCTTTCCCCCACAGTATTACATGGTTTCTCCTTAAATCCCTATTCTTCTTATGTTTAAATTTAATTCTGGAACCTAGTGAGCACCTGGCAGGAGTTGAACACATGTGCCTCTGACTTTCATTTCCCTCTTGTTTTGTGCACCAGCCATGTGGAAGGAGGGTTAAGTGCCCACGCTAGGAGAGTCAGTCACCCTGCATTCAAGGCAACCTTTATCCTACTTTCAGTGGGCTAAGTGTTCCTCCCTTCCGGTTCCTCAGTGTTGTCACTCTTCTGCTGAGAAGTGGTCACATTTCAGAAACGTGTGAAGTGAGTCCAGTGTTTCTGGGGCATCTGAGGCAACGTGAGAACCGACAGGCGCACTGTTGGCGTGGTGCATGTGTGGGTGCTGTAAGAGCAAATAAGAAAGGGCTTCCACTGAGTGTTTCTTTTCAAAGCTGCAGGGACTGAGCTTTAACCCATCGTTAGGAAGATGAGACTCACTGGTGTTTCCATGACAGGGTTTCCTGAGTGCCATTAGCTGCCAACAGAGGTGAACAATAAGTCTGGTATCAAACAAAATTGTCTAATTGGTTACAGTAAGGCTGTCTTTTATTATTAAATGAAGGCTGTCATTATGATTTCCATTTCATGTTTCAGTTAGTCATGCATCAGCTATGTTTTTGGATGAAGGGTTATTATTATAATGAAATTTTTCAAATGTGACTTCTCACAGCTCATGCCTTGCCCATGTTCCGTGAGCCCCGCCAACGAAGTACAAGGAAACAGCTGGAGAAGGACAGACTGGACCCCCTGAAGTCGCACAAGCCAGAACCTCCTGTAGCAGGCCCAGGTGACTGAGGGGCTAGGGCAGTGTCACTGATACAGAGAAGCCTGAGTGCTTCTTGATCTTCAGAGAGACTCCTGTGGTTTTTGGATGTGTTCTTTTCTAGTGCTAGGCCATAATATATAAAACTGACAGGGCTTCTGTGCTGGAATAGAGAGGACGCCTGGGGCTTTCTCTTCTCCAGCTTGAGCCTTGGGTGACCTCACTAGAACTCTGGGGCCCCTTGGAAGCTTGCATTGAAAGTGCTGCTCTCAATATTGGCTTAATATATGACATTGGTCTCTTAGCCTGGGGTCCAAGCTGGATTGGGCCTCACTCAAGGTAGAAAGTGCCCATGGCTTAGTTCAGCATGATACCACTGAGCTGACCATTTCACTAGAAGGTACGTGAGAGAACACATGCAGCAGAAGCAGCACAGCACATGGTCTATAGGATGGCAGATCCTTTCTCTAGAATTTCATTTTCTGCTGTAGACACCCAAGCCTGCAGCCTTTGACTTGTCCGTTTACCCGAGTCTCAGCTCTAGAACTACTATTTGCCCTTTCAGCATTGAAAGCATCTATATTTCTATTTTAATTATTTGTGGGCCTTCCCTGATGACAGTCGAAGTTCCTAAGTAATAATCTTGTGTAGATTATTTCAAGTCAGATTATTCTAGTCAGATAGTATATCTCAAATCTCTCTCTCCCTGCCTCTACCCCTCCTCCCTGTCTTGCACACAGCTTTCCCCACCCCTGTTCCTCTGGCTTTCATGTTGCTGCTGCTCCCAAATGCCACCGTTTCCCTCTACTCTGGGCACTTTTGTATGTCAGGTGCTCTGTGGTCTGCGGGCTCACCTGTGCAGTTCTGCACTTCTGCACTACGTGCCTCTCCCGCTGTGCTCCTCAAATGCACAGTTGAACTTTCCTCTGCCTGCAGTCTTGTGCATAGCTACTCTGCCCATTGAAATTAGTACTCTCTGCTTTGTGGGCCTTCCCAAAGTGATCCATTGCTTTCAAAGATCTCCTCGGCCTCTTCGGCCTGATGTTGTCTCCTTTCCCTAAAAATCGTAATAGTTATTAACCAGCCTCTGGAAGTAGGTCATTTTCTTCTTAATTTAGAAGTTAATCTTCCAGTATTGTTTGGTTATTCATGTGTTTATCTTTCTAAAAATCAGATCTGAAACAAATTTTCTAAAATGTCAGTCCATTTTATTTATCAGGCACCATGGTGGCTGGAAGAGAGCCAGAAGGATGCAGCTCTTTGCCCTTGAGCTTGCTGTCTGCCTAAGAATCATAGCAGAAAAGCAAGAAGAGTCAGTGTATTCATATGGCTTGCTTTCTTTCAGAACACAGAGCAAAGTGTCTGTAGCATACCATACACGGACTGTGGAAAGGCCAAAGGTATATATAGATATAGCAGCTTGTCAGTAGTGGTTACTTTTAGTGTTAAATGTCAATAAATTCATTCTAGAGGAATTTTTAATACAATCCTTAAGAGATTTTTTTCTTTTTTTAAAATCAGTATAATTTTGCAAATCAAACAACCAAAACATTTTTAAATGTTTCTTCCTGTTTTTAAGCGTTAAAGGTTACCGGCTCCTTACTTTTGACCAGACAACTGAAAGGTGTTAGCAGCACTGTGGAGGTCTGAGCTCCATATGCAGCATGCACAGCTGTAATGACGTGTCATCTGTTCATCCTGTTTCTAATCTAGGGTTTTTCTTTTGAAACAGGTCGTGGTGGCAGAGTTGGAACCCATGGGGGCACCCTGTCATCCTACATTGTGAAAAATATTGCTTTGGACAAAACTGATGACAGTAATCCCCGAGAAGCCATTTTGCGTCATGCCAAAGCAGCAGAAGATAACCCATATTGGGTTTCACCGGCGTATTCCAAGTAAGGAAGTAGCTGTTTAAAAGAGAAAGATGCAGCCTAGTGAGATGGCTTAGTGGTGAAGGCACTTGTCTGTAGGCCCGGTGACCTCAGTTCAATCCCTGGAGCCCACAGAAAGGTGCAAGAAAACTGACTCTGCAGAGTTTTCGTCTGAGCTCTATAGACACACGCGCGCGCGCGCGCGCACACACACACACACACACACACACACACACACGCACACACGATAATGATACTAAAAATAAAGTTTAAAAATAAAATAGAAAGTAGGACTGACAGTGTAGCTCAGTGGTAGAGTATGTGCTTAGTGTGTACAAAGCCATAGATTTAAGCCCCAACACCAAAAAAGTAAATAAAAATAAAAATTGAAAATAGATAAATTATTATGTCCAATGAATTGGGAAGAATATGACAATAATACTTGGAAGTGTTAACTTCCTCCTTTCTATGTCATATTTGAGCACAAAGAATGGACCAAGAAATGTGGGTGTGACAGCAATGCCTGGGATCCCATTTCACTGGCCCCTTAAATTTTTTTTTTAAATTCCTTTATCTCTACTGAAGCCGTATGATTTTCCTACTTTGATATACGTATGATGAATTTTGATTCAACCTTCCTATAGTTTGTTATCTAGTTGTTAGGATGGCTTCCTAAAAAACTAACTTTTTAAAACTTACCTATTTTGTAAATATTTAATTATCTTATAAAACTGCCAAAGTATGGCCCTTCTGTGGAGGGCCAGGTGGAGAGTAATGCCTTTACCCACCACCCAGTCTTTCCACTGTCTCCTGTCATAGTCTGTCTAAATTTTATGATTTTTCCAAGGCAGCTTCATAATTAATACATTTCTTGGACAGTCACCCATCTGGCCTTTTAAGTTTATTTAAACAGAATTAATTGAAGCTCATGGTGCTTGCTGATGACTTTACTACCTAAAGACTGTTTTTTCATTGTAGTTTTTATTTAGTTGAACAAATGTACTAGGTGGGGAGGAAATGCACTGCCATGCTGTCCCTTACTTGAGGACTATGCTGCTTGGAGGGTCTGAAGCTGGTGCTAACCTCTGCCTTGACCCCGAGTACTATGCTCTTCTGGCTATACAGCTTTCTGTTGCATTTTCCTCCCTCTCTTTCTTGCCACCCATTTTTGGTGCCTTGTGTTTGTTGCCTGCTAACTAAGTTGAAGGCGATGACTGTGTGTGGCATGTAATCTGTGAGCTGGGCTCATGGTGCTGTTTCTTCTGTGTTCACCTGCTACAGTATACTGTTTACTGCCAAGTGGCAAAGTGTTTGAAGGGAAGCTAATATTTAAAAGGATCTTTTCGTAAAGGTCACTGTAACTGAGAACGTGTGTCTGGTTGTTTTTCTTTGCTGCAATTGACTTCTGTCAGTGATGAAATGAAGGTGTATTTACTATATCTCGCTTTAACACAGAAAAGCGCAGCTAGACACTCCACAAGTCTTCCTGTTGCATGTAGCATATGCTCATATACATTCTCAGGCACTGCAAGTGAAGTCTGAATACTTTGCATGTATCACTTGAGGATCTAAGCTCAGTCCTGACACTGGCAATGTAATAGCCATGAAAGTTTTCAAACCCAGCAGGATTATAGAGGACTCTTGTTCAGCCACACACGGACAGATTCAGTTACAGTTTCTTGTTCAAAGATGCTGCTGGAGGGAGGGGAAGAGAGCTGGCTGGGGAAGGGGCAGGATGTAGATCCAGAATGCGATTAGTTTACACATAAGACAGGGATAGATGTGTGGGAGCTCGGAGCCTGGCCAGCAGCCTGCCAGGATGACAGCTCTGTCAGCCATGGCTGCCCTTCTTGCCAGATAAGCTGCCATTATTGCTGGCCCAGTCGATTTAACTTCACTGTGCATATCTCTTGAAATACAAGATGTGTGGATATGTGTGTTGTATATGTACTAAGATTTCATTCCCACCTATAAAGAATCCATTTAAAGTCATATTGAGTTTATGACATATTTAAAGAAGCCATTGTGAGCAAGGAAAGGTTTGTATGTGACTTTTGTCAGGAAGAGACATAAACCCACAGAAGGAAAAGTACTTTTTCTTCCCCGAGTTGTATTTCCGTGCTGATTGTTACCATCCACTATGTGCCTCTGTAGAGGACAGTATTTCTTAGGCTGGCTTTATGAAGTGCCTGCCAGGCAGTTGGGGAGGGGGTTATTGGGAGAGGACTGAAATGTGAATTTCTAGGTCCATTCTAGACTAATGGACTCTGTGGGATTCCGGCCGAGAATCTACATTTTTAAGAAGTGCCGAAAGTGATGATTTTGCACACTAATGCTTGAGAATAATACAAAAGTAATGACTCAGAATCATAAATTATTCCTCCTTAAGAAAATTCACACTTACAGATTAGACAACTTCAGTTATAAAAGACTTATAAGTGAATCATTTCCATAGAGAAAGAATTCTCCCCAGGATTTGAAAATATAACATGTTGCAATATTGTATTTAGCACATGAATTATTTTACTTAATATATTATAATAGGAATTTTGAAAAGATGTCGATTGTGTGAAGAGCTCCAGTATCTAACAAAAGTTATGTAATACCGATGACACTTTCAGTGTACTAAGACTGTGACAAGACTTGTTAAAAAGTTCAGTATGTTTTATCATGTAGTCCTCCTAGCTTGTTAAGGTAAGTAGTGTTATTGTCCCTGCTTTGTAAATGAGCAGACGGAAGCATATAACTTGACCAGTGCCCCACAGGTATCAGATGGCAGAACTGGGATTGAGTATAGATGGTCTGCCTTCATGATAGGGTTATGGTTTCTAAGTGCTGAGGATCACATCTCTTATGGTGCAGCTAATAGTAGCCACTGGGATGTTGAGATGATGTTTGTGTGAGCCAGCATGGCTTAGCAGAGGGAACCCTAGACTGAGAATCCCAAGTCCTGAATGTACTTCCAGCTCTACTGCTGCCTGGTAAGTGCAGCTCTTGCCTTACTAAGGCTGTTTCCCTTATCTTCAAACGAGGAGGGTAGGGCTCCATCCATGCCCACTTGGGCATGTACTTAGAAACATATAAATGAGAAGTTAGAGAAAACTTTCATGAGACCAGGCCTGACTCTGGTTTTTTTTTTTGTTTGTTTGTTTGTTTACAGGGTTTTTCTGTTTGTGTCCCCCCTTTCATTTTTTATTCTGTGCCCACATTTCAAACTTGTTCTTTTTCTACTCTCATATTCTCTGGACTCTCAAGCATAGAGCACTGCACTCTATCTATGAGTCTAAGAAGTGTTTATTTTCCAAAATGTTATGTCTTCATTTCCTGAAGAAAATAGAAAATTCTTTATCTAGAAGCATTTTATTGCCTCTGATCTTCTTACACATCTCTACTGTTTAAAAGTAAAAAAAAAAAAAAAATGTCGATTAGCTCATCACAGACAGAAGGAGACATTTCAAGTTGAATCTTTTGGTCAAGCCTTTTATTTAATCTTAATAATTCTGCAATTGTGACGACTGGGTCAGAGTTCAATCAGGCTGTATTCATCCTAGCAGGGTTAACAAGTGTGTCAGATTGTTGAGTCATGGCTATAATTGGCTTTGGCTTTGAGGTTTTCCTTCATAATAAACAATGGGCCCCAAGCCAAAAAAGCTTGTAGTTTATACTCACATACTCATGATTAAATATTCCAAGTGATTTCCCTCATATTCCTTCTATTGCCCAGGAGCTTACTCTCTACTTCTTGTGTGAGTCACATTAGAAGCACACCCATAATTAAAGAGAATGTGACCTACGGACTTTCCATTGCTGCTGAAAACATGTGATGATGTCACCCTGGTTTTAGTCAGAGAAGGAGTTTCAGAGACACAGGTTAGAGCTGAGTCAGAAGAGAAAAGACAGTACCCCTACACGTGGAGTCCCTCATACAAACAGTGCACCCTAAAATGCTCACTAGAAGATTGCAGTATGGGAACCTTTGCTCATCACAGCTCTTTCCATGGGTTCCTGTCATCTAGCTGGAACACACTCTTGCCATGACTCACGTTGTACAAATATGTACAAATCTGAAGAATGTCTTTTAAACTACCAAAGGGAGTGATGGAATAAGTGGACATGAAAGAAGGAAGGAGAACCATGTGGAGGGAGAAAGGCCAGAAGAGGACAGGCATGGAGGGAGATGGACAGGAGTGAAGTATAATGACACCTATGTATGCAAATGCATCAGTGAAACCCATTGCTTTGTGTACAAACTCTCAACTCTCACAAAGAACTTCAGACAGCTAAGGGTCCTGCGAGCAGGAGAAATAGCCTGCCCCAGAGAAGAGCATTTGGTTATCTGAAACCAAATGGTCAGCTCTGAAAATACACAAGTAGTATTATAAAACCCGAACAGGTTATATATGGAATATATAAACATATGCACGTACATGAATATTTATGCCTATAACAGAAACTAGTGAAAAAAGAGACCATAAATTTCAAAGAGAGCAAGGAAGGGCATATGGGAGGGCTTGAAGGAGGGGAAAGGGAAAATATGTAATTATGTTATAATCTCAAAAACAAAAAATATACAATTCTAGATTATTTTTTAAAAATCTAGAAAAATTAGCATAGTGTCACCAAATTATAATGTGTAGATTTGATAGACATTTGCATGAGCTTCTGTGTTAGCTTCATGAAATCGCATTTACTATAGCAAATGCAGGATATACTGGAAATGAGACAGCAAAACAAAAAGCACTCCTTTGTTTAGTTTATTAGTGGTTGGCAGCAGTAATTATACTGACATTGATAATCCAATGAACCAATTAACCAGGTGAAAACCTATTATGCAAATGAGTTAACTTAGAAGATGCAGGTGTCACGCCAGCCTTGTGTACCTTTAGTTTTAGGCAAACATATGAAAAGGGTTAACATTAGAATCCAAGAAAAGAATGGATCTGGATGAAGCATTTCAATAAAGCAGACACTAGACTGGTTCTCATTTGAAACGTATGGTGTCTTCATGAACCTGCTGATACCCACAGGATTACAGGATTTCCACTTCATTTCTTTTAGGCCTGTCCCTTTAGAGGTTCTTGGTGGGGGCAAGGGAGATGAATCTGTCATGAAACTGTAAGTTCATGGAACTGGCTATTAGTAATTAGAAGATAAGGGGCTGGGATGGCTCAGAGGTTAAAAGCACTGGTTGCTCTTCGTGAGGACCTGGGTTCAATTCCTAGCACTTACATGCTTGCTCATGACCATCTATAATCCCAGTTTCTGGGGATTCAATGTCCTCTCCTGACCTCTGCAGACACCAGCATGCACACAGTGCACAGATACACATACAGGCATAACACCCATGCACGTGGAAGAAAAATAAATAAATATTTAAAAAGTAAGCATAGGGCCGGGCATTGGTGGCGTACGCCTTTAATCCCAGCACTCGAGAGGCAGAGGCAGGCAAATCTCTGTGAGTTCAAGACTAGCCTGGTCTACTGAGTGAGTTCCAGGGCAGGCTCCAAAACAATACAGAGAAAGTCTGTCTTGAGAAAAAAAAAATCAAAAAGAGGAAGAAAGAATAAAACATGAACAAAAAATAAGTATAGATAGAAAATAAGAAATGGTGGGCCATATAAATGCTCTCTTGAAGAGGTAGCCTGTCTCTTTTGAGCTTTGTGTGATGTATGTATGAAGCTCTGAATTGCTACTGTGTTTTCATTGTCCACTTGGCTTGGCTTGTCACACTGTTTCTCATAGAGTACCCAGTGGAGACTGTGCTAAGGTCAGTGTACCAATTCTGTGTCTATAAGCAGCTCTGAAAGGAATCTGCACTTAATAGACTTAAAGGATGTTCTGTTACTGTTTGTTTCCTCCTGGCTCCAAAAGCAGGAGTTTCTAGACCAGCTTTAATTTGTTTTCAAATGCATTAATACTTTGTCCGTTTGCATGTGTCACATCACTTCTTCTCGGCATTGTTGATTTATTTTTATAGTACTTTGGTGTGCCAAGGGCAAATTAGGCTATTCCCTAGAGAAGCAATCTGCTCATTCTATTCTTAACTTTGAGATTGCCCAATCATTTCTGTTCTTCATTGCTTGGTCAAGTGGTGACTAAAGAGCCTGTTTAAAATGCCCCAAGATAGACCTGAATTGAATTGCTAAGATCGGTCTCATGTGTGGAGTTACAATCTTTTTCAAAACAATAATTCATGGAAGTAAATTCATAGATGCAAGGTTGAAAGCCATGATTGTTTTGCTGTGCTCCTGCAAAGCGCATTCGTTAGGTCATAGGTGTCCCATGAGCTAGTTCAAGATTCTTCTTAAAAGATCCTTGTCTTTATTTAGCAAACAACAAAGAGCTCTTATTAGTGGTTCTAAACTATTCTTTTTGAATGTTGTTTGGGGGGGCAACATGTATTGTTTCTGTGAGCTGTACCTCCCATTTTCCATCACTTCCCTATGCTTCCCTTTCAAAAATAAAGGCTATTTCTTTTTAAATATTTGTTTTATTTTATGTGCATTGGTGTTTGTCTCTATGAGGGTGTCAGATCCCTCATACAGGAGTTACAGATAGTTGTGAGCTGCCATATAGGTTCTGGGACTTGAAACCAGGTCCTCTTAATCACTGCGCCATCTCTCCATCCCCTAAAAGCTCTTTCTTAAAGCATGGGCCTGAGAGTAAGAAGTTTGTACTTTATCATCTTCATCACTTCTTACAACTTCTCCAGATGGGAAGCATCTCACATAGTTGGAGACAGTTACACCTTTATGTTAAGGAGAGTCAGTCTTCACCTTGTTGCAGACTCTTGCTATTTTCTATGTTCTCCCACCCCACACCTCAGGAGTAGGATGGAGACTTTTTAGATATTTGCACTGTGGTCCACAAACCAGTGAGAGAAATGTAAGGCTTTAGAGTAAGCACTTAAAATTCTTATAGCAAATTTGATATATTTGTTGGATCTCACAAATATTTTAATTTATTATTTAGTAATGTCTTATGTGTATGTCATGTATTGGTTATCTTCATCCCCTGTTAGCCTCCCTTTCTTCAACCCACTCCCTCTGAGCCCTCCTCCCAACAGACCCTTCCTACTTTGATGCTCTGTGTGTGTGTGTGTGTGTGTGTGTGTGTGTCTGTCTGTCTGTCTATGAGAGAGCAAGCGTGTGTTTGTGTGAGTGTGTGTGTATTTGTGTGAATGTATATGTATCTGTGTAAATGTATGTGTGCTGGTGTGAAATGTGTGCAGCTACACATGTGGAGGCTAGACAGTATCAGGTCTGTCATTCTCTGCCTTACTACTTGAGACAGGTTCTCACGGAACCTGGAACTTGGCTTACAGCCAGCAATCCCCAGCCCTCCTCCAGTACCTGCCCCCTCTCCATCATGCCCAACTTGCCAGGTACTGGGTTATAGCATCTGTATAACCGTTTCCAACTTATACATGGGTGCAGAGGATTTGAACTCAGATCCTCATGTTTTCACAGCAAGCAATTTTACACATGGAGCCACCATCTCAACTTCCAGTGCCAAGTTTCATGTTGTCATATACCCTCTCATCCCTTGGTCTGAACCTTCTCATTTGTTTTGATTATGTTCACTAATGGACTTTATTGAGGTACAGTTTACATACAGTAAAGTATAAAATAAAACCATTTTAAGTGGCAAACACATACACCTATGTAACCAATACTTCAGTCCAGTGTTTCCCTCTCTATCCCACAAGGACATGGCCTCCTGCCCCTGCAGCACTCCTCTTTCCACCTGCTGTTAAACTGTTTCATTTTTTCTGGGCCCTACCAGGTTAGTCACCAGCGTGATTTTGGAAGTAGGTGGGCTTTGTCAAAGTAACCCCTTCAATCTAACAGCTCTAGGTGTTTTTCCTGGGACCGGCCACATCCATTTCATTTATAATTATCTCCAGAAGCATTCCTACTGCATCTTAGTACGTACGTCTCATCACAGTTGGCATTGGTGAGCTGGTGTCTTGTGATGAAATATTGCCAGATAGCCTTAGAGGTTAAGTATCTATTTCAAAGGCTCTTTTAAGCTTGCACATGTGTTCCTCTGTAGATTTGTCTGGTGGTCAGCATCTTTGCTAGAAGGTAACATATAGCAAACACCAATTGCTTGACTACAGCACATTCGAAAGCCCATGGTCCTGCTTTCTAGTAACTGGGGCCTATGAAAGTCTGCAGCTGCCTTTTGAACTTTCAGAGCTATGACTTGTGTCATATCAGTGTCTTGAAGTGGCAAGGAGTTTAACCAATTGGAGTGAGTATGAGGAAAGCTTTGACTCTGAGTAGTTGTGCAAATCACAGTAGTTTGAGTACTAAGGGGAAGTACATTATAACCTTCTGATATTTTCTTGGAATTTTTTCTTTGGAATGGTGAAATAAGATTGTCATTGAGCTAGGTGTGCTTGCAAAGCACAGAAGAGCCTCTCACAAAGATTGATTGATGACTTGTGTGGTGTCTAGCAGATTTACTGCATGGCGGGGTTACCAGTGTGTTCAGTGATGTGTCCTCAGTGCTTGGCACTTCCATGCATTGATCTGGAGAGGGGAATCAATTGGCACTCATTTGTTTTACTCTAAAATTTTCTACTGGTTCATGTCACTGCAGCATGTTTGTTATTATTTTAAACTTACCAGACAAGAAACTGTTAACTCAGGTTCTCCCATTTGTACCACAGTCACATGTACTGCATAAGAGAAAGAATAACCCAGGTAGGTGTAAGTAAATACCATGTAGGGTCTTGTGGTGGGGCCATATAGTGTGTCCTCCCAAATAGTCACACTTTGCCTCAGTTGGCAGAGAGGGAGGTTATGATAATGAGAGCCCACTGGATTGGATTCATTTTTGTTTTATTTAAGGGAAGGCCAGCAGACAGTGTCTGCCACAGAGGGAAAACCTTCAAAAGGATATTTGGCTCTCTTCTTGAACATAATTAATTTTCACTATGCTTTTCTTTGCCAGAAGTTTAATGATTTATATTTAATAATTGAAATGCAATCAGTTCTCCAGACTTGCCCCTGCTTAGTGAAAGTCAACGCCTAATACAAGAAACGCCAGCTCACAATTTCCTCCTTTCTAACTTTCGCTTTAGAACTCAGCCCAAAACCATGTTTGCCCAAGTGGAATCTGACGATGAAGAATCAAAGAATGAACCTGAATGGAAAAAACGTAAAATTTGAAGAATCTCATTTAAGAGCTGTTTGCATGGAGCAAGAGAAGTGCAGTCTCTCTCTCTCTCTCTCTCTCTCTCTCTCTCTCTCTCTCTCTCTCTCTCTCTCTCTCTCTCTCTCTCTCTCTCTGTCTCTCTCTGTCTCTCTCTCTCTCTCTCTCTCTCTCTCTCTCTCTGCTTATGAAATAAAATACATTTTTACAAACAGATTTTGTCCTTTTTGTTATTGAATTGTTCAAAGAGTGATAGATGTTCATGCTGCTGGTGTTTATATTTTCTTAGCTACGGTTATTAGACTGTTCTATATGTAAACAGACTCAGCCAGTTACTAAGTATTGTAGGTATTTTGAGGCTTTAACAATTACTGATCTTGTGCAGCTTCCCAGAACCTTAGAGGGGAAAACATATGATGAGATATTTATCTATGTTAAGCTAATCTAGAACATAGTGTGGAAATGGGGAGTCAAGAAAGCTTGATATTTCTGTACAGTGTCACAACAGTTGTTTACATGACTGTAAATAATTAGATGAGCTCAATCCAAAGCATGGCTGAGCTAGGAAAGCTTGTGTCTGATTATGTTCTGCTGGAGCCTGTCTGGGATGCTTTGCTGGGAGAGCACGCTTTGAAGTCAGACTACTGCAGGCACTTTATTTCTTGGGTCCTCCCTTCCAGCCAGGGGTGGTAGTACTTACCCCATAGATTTGTCAGGAGGCTTAATTAAAATGCCCATGTAGAGCATTTGGCACCATACCTGGCATATAGTAAATCCATACTAAATATTCAATGATTCCAAATATGATTAACAGTAATCACTTTGTGTTAATTTTTGTCAGTAGTCAATGAGGAAGGAAATGCTTTGAAAATACAAGAGCTATATAAGTAAAAAAAAAGTCAAGAATCATTCTAAAATTTGTATTTGTGGTCAGGCAGTGGTGACACACACCTTTAATCCCAGCACTTGGGAGGCAGGGGTAGGTAATAGTTCTCTGTGAGTCCAAGGTCAGCCAGTCTACAGAGCATGTTCCAGGACATTCAGGACTACACAGAGAAACCCTCTCTCAGAAAAACAAAACAAAAGTTATATTTGTGAATGAAAACAAATGTTGGTAGTTTGTCCAAAGAAACGATGAGTCAATAGAATAAAATTTTATGGGCTAGCTAATTCCCTAACACACATGGATCATTTTTTGCATGTAAGCCCCACTACACAATCGAGTTTTGATACTTGCATCTTACCCTCCTGTTCTTATTTGTTCTAGTGAATTAACTAAGTATAGAATTAATTATAAGCCAAAAGTCCCAGTTCTATACATTTCATCTTACTCCCCCTTAAAAATATAGTTTAGCAAAATCATGCCTAGGTCTTTCATTGCTACAGTTTCTGGGGTGGCAGTGGCCATTCTATAGACAAAACTTTAGAAACTTCATTCTTGTCCCCTCACCCTCACTTACATCCCATCTCCTTCTCTTTGTGACTTGAGCTTATAAGATCACAGGTGATAAAAGAATGAACTAGTGTCGGCTGAGTGTGGTTTACTTGGTAAGTTCTAACCTTGCTTTCTTGCATTAAATCGCTGAATTCCCACAAAGACCTTACAACAGGTACAATTACTAAGTTAGCTTTGATGAGACACAAGGGTTCCAGTCAGCCTATGCAAGGTCACAGCCATGGAGAGTATATTAATACCTAGGGTCTCTAGGCAGCAATTAACAAATGTCTCCAATTTCCTATCCCTTTTGAGGTGCACTGTATCTGAAATCAATCTAAGACCAATATATTTTCTGCATGCTTAGAATTTATAAATTTATTGCATCAAGGATGAAGTTTATCAAAATTTTACCACATACATCACCACCACTATCATCATCACCACCCTGACACCCAACATAAACATTACACCATATGGAAATAGACAGCCAAAGGCTGCTGTGGTGGTTGGGGGTAGGAATGAGTGCCTGATCATAGTAGTCTTGGCAGTATCTGCTGTGGTGTGAGGGCAGAGAAAGCATGATTTCCTCACTGTTGTCCACGCATAGGCCTTTCTATCTGAGATTATCCATGTTACTCTAGAGCTGGGATAAGGTTGGCGATACTGATGTATTTAACACGGCCACAATTCTTTGGCATTTGTCCCAGTTCTGTCACAATTTGACCAGTTAAACATAACCCAAACAAGAAGCAGGCACTTTCTCTTGGGACCTCTATTCCGGCAGCGAGGTAGCCGTGGTGTGAGAAAAACTAAGGACCCAAACAGGAAGTAAAGGCCTGCTGGTCACCAAACTTCTCTTTTTAGACAGGATCTCGTTTTACATCCCAGACTGGTCCAAAACTCACAGTACTGTTGCCCCTGCCTCATTGGTGCTTGGGTTATAGGTGTGAGCTTCTACCCTCTTATAAAGCAGAGTCATATCAGCTGTGGTCACATGGAACAGAGATGAGACAACCCATACAGACTCCTGACCAAGATGTAAATTAATGAGCTAAATAAGTGACTTATCATTTGAAGCTGCTGAGCAGTGAAGTTATGATACAGACATATAACCACAACAGTTTTACAGATTAACTACTCAACCATTAAAATTCAAGTAGCACTAATGTTAGATGAATCAGCTCTGAATATTTTTCTTTTCTTTCCTTTTTTGTTTGTTTTGTTTGTTTTTCGAGACAATTTTTCTCTTTTGGCTCTGGCTGTCCTGGAACTATGTTGACTAGGCTAGAACTCACAGAGATCCTCCTGCCTCTGCCTACCAAGTTCTGTGATTAAAAACATGTGCCACTACTGCCTAGCTCTGAGTATTTTTCTTGAATGTAGCTTTTTCTACTTCTTAAAAGCTTACAGCGATACTTAGGAATAAAATACTTATCTTTCATTTATTAAACATATAAAATTTATACTATTACAAACTTCATACACAGTTTTATTAGCCTCTTAGTCCATTATGCATATATAACGTCTACTTAACTACTCACCTGTTACTGCAAATATAGTTTGTTTTTAAACTGGCCATTATAAACAATGCTGAATTGAGTGGTTCCATGCCTCAAGTGTTATTGTGTTAGAAGCTGACACCAAAAAATGAAATCTTGGAGGCTCAAGAAGAATGCATCATCTTTGCTAAACACTGTCATTGTAATCTTAGTGCTTTGTCCATGGATGTGCAACTAGTGAGAAAGAAGATGGTTATGGGCAATTCTGCTAGCATAGTGCATGGGGTCCATAGTGCATATGGGGTAATGTCCTCCTGGAGTCCAGGTCCACACAGAACCTTAGAATAGGACTTTATTTAGAAGAATCTTTGCAGATATTAAATTAAGATGAGATCATACTAGATTAAGGAAGGTCTGCAATCCAATGGCTAGTGTCCATATGGAAATAGAGCCACATACATAGAAAATGACCCTGGGGAAACAAAGGAAATAATGATGTAGCTACAAGTCAAGGAATGCCAAAAGTTGTGGCAACCACAAGCTAGGAAGAGGCAAAGAAGCAAGGCAAGATTCCTCCCTTGAGTTGTAAGAGGAAGCATTTTCCTTCCCATACCTTGATTCCTGATTCCTGATTGCTGGCCTCCAGAGCTATGAGAGAATAAACTCTGAGGGAATTTCTTTTGTTTTAAGCCATTCCATCTGTGGTAAGTTTTTAAGCAAGTTCTAGAAAACAAGTACACTTAGCAACAAGATGTGAGGAAATATTTGGATCCAGATGAGGCTGTACAAGGTTTGTATCGCCTCACTTCACTAAAGACTCAGAAAATAATGAATGAACAAAGCCACAAAAGATACTGATTGTCCAACATCAGAAATCAAAATTCTGTCCTCCATCCTTTAGTGTGGACTTGAATAATAATTTTCTCAATCTACTAAATTTTGAAGCAACTTGTTATACAGCAACAAACAACTAATACAATTTCAAATTCGGTGATTGTTCTTTCATTTTTGAATACCTAGCCACCAGTTTAGTACTTCTTGCTCAGTCTTCTGAGGTGATGCAATAGCAATTTTTCTTATGGCAATGTAATCTGATTACTTTATCTTACTTCTGGACTGTTTGCTCTAGAGGGTAGGGTAAGTGACATGACTTGGGTTGACTTGGAGATTATATCTCAAGAAGATAATGGTATCACCCCCATTCTATTCTTTTGAGGCAGCAAAGTTGCTGTCTCCTTCCCTGTCCACTCCCTTACAGACACAAACCCAACTAGCTTATCTGCTAGTGGTTACCCAAACAACTATAGCCTCTGTGGTTGGTTGTATCTTATCTGCTAGTGGTTACCCAAACAACTATAGCCTCTGTGGTTGGTTGTATCTTATCTGCTAGTGGTTACCCAAACAACTATAGCCTCTGTGGTTGGTTGTATCTTATCTGCTAGTGGTTACCCAAACAACTATAGCCTCTGTGGTTGGTTGTATCTTATCTGCTAGTGGTTACCCAAACAACTATAGCCTCTGTGGTTGGTTGTAGCTTATCTGCTAGTGGTTACCCAAACAACTATAGCCTCTGTGGTTGGTTGTAGCTTATCTGCTAGTGGTTACCCAAACAACTATAGCCTCTGTGGTTGGTTGTATCTTATCTGGTAGTGGTTACCCAAACAACTATAGCCTCTGTGGTTGGTTGTATCTTATCTGGTAGTGGTTACCCAAACAACTATAGCCTCTGTGGTTGGTTGTAGCTTATCTGCTAGTGGTTACCCAAACAACTATAGCCTCTGTGGTTGGTTGTAGCTTATCTGCTAGTGGTTACCCAAACAACTATAGCCTCTGTGGTTGGTTGTATCTTATCTGCTAGTGGTTACCCAAACAACTATAGCCTCTGTGGTTGGTTGTATCTTATCTGCTAGTGGTTACCCAAACAACTATAGCCTCTGTGGTTGGTTGTATCTTATCTGGTAGTGGTTACCCAAACAACTATAGCCTCTGTGGTTGGTTGTATCTTATCTGCTAGTGGTTACCCAAACAACTATAGCCTCTGTGGTTGGTTGTAGCTTATCTGCTAGTGGTTACCCAAACAACTATAGCCTCTGTGGTTGGTTGTAGCTTATCTGCTAGTGGTTACCCAAACAACTATAGCCTCTGTGGTTGGTTGTATCTTATCTGGTAGTGGTTACCCAAACAACTATAGCCTCTGTGGTTGGTTGTATCTTATCTGGTAGTGGTTACCCAAACAACTATAGCCTCTGTGGTTGGTTGTATCTTATCTGGTAGTGGTTACCCAAACAACTATAGCCTCTGTGGTTGGTTGTAGCTTATCTGCTAGTGGTTACCCAAACAACTATAGCCTCTGTGGTTGGTTGTATCTTATCTGCTAGTGGTTACCCACACAACTATAGCCTCTGTGGTTGGTTGTATCTTATCTGGTAGTGGTTACCCAAACAACTATAGCCTCTGTGGTTGGTTGTATCTTATCTGCTAGTGGTTACCCAAACAACTATAGCCTCTGTGGTTGGTTGTATCTTATCTGCTAGTGGTTACCCAAACAACTATAGCCTCTGTGGTTGGTTGTATCTTATCTGCTAGTGGTTACCCAAACAACTATAGCCTCTGTGGTTGGTTGTAGCTTATCTGCTAGTGGTTACCCAAACAACTATAGCCTCTGTGGTTGGTTGTATCTTATCTGGTAGTGGTTACCCAAACAACTATAGCCTCTGTGGTTGGTTGTATCTTATCTGCTAGTGGTTACCCAAACAACTATAGCCTCTGTGGTTGGTTGTATCTTATCTGCTAGTGGTTACCCAAACAACTATAGCCTCTGTGGTTGGTTGTAGCTTATCTGCTAGTGGTAACCCAAACAACTATAGCCTCTGTGGTTGGTTGTATCTTATCTGCTAGTGGTTACCCAAACAACTATAGCCTCTGTGGTTGGTTGTATCTTATCTGCTAGTGGTAACCCAAACAACTATAGCCTCTGTGGTTGGTTGTAGCTTATCTGCTAGTGGTTACCCAAACAACTATAGCCTCTGTGGTTGGTTGTATCTTATCTGCTAGTGGTTACCCAAACAACTATAGCCTCTGTGGTTGGTTGTATCTTATCTGCTAGTGGTTACCCAAACAACTATAGCCTCTGTGGTTGGTTGTATCTTATCTGCTAGTGGTTACCCAAACAACTATAGCCTCTGTGGTTGGTTGTATCCTTGGGGCATACACAGCTAACATGTAGTTAATTCCTAATTCCAAGCATCCTTGGACCTATGAGCAAATCTTCACTGCTGAATAACCAATGATGGTTTTACTGTGTATAATTCACTTTGAAGTGTGGGTGGCTGACAACAACTGGACTTTCTCCTCATAGCTGCCTGACATAGCGGTCCTGACCAGATACCTGGTGACTCTCCTCAGATCTCTGCTGTTCATCAGCCACAGTGAAAGATAAACAAATGATGGAATTCTATTTATTACATTAATCATGGTGTCTTAAGTAGCATGCTTGGTATCTTAGAATTAACATAAAATATCAAGTCATGAGTTTGGAACTTAAGCTCATTTGCTCTGTCATGATTATGTGAGCATATTCAGGACATAAGCTGTGATCCTTCTGCTAGTCTGTAATGTACAAAGTCTTATCTGTCTAGTCAACATCCAGAATGATTATTTTAGTTTTTAAATTTAATTTTAGAGACTACAGAGAAGACTCAGCTGGTAAAAGCAGCAGCTCTTCTTCCAGAAGACTCACATTTGATTCCCAGCACCAACATGGTGGCTCAATACCATCTGTATCTCCAGTTGTAAGGGATTTGGTGCACTCTTCTGTTTTTACAGGTACCAGACAAGACACAGATATTCATGCAGACAAAACACACATAAACATCATGATGACGACTGATAATATGTATGTACCTGCACATGCATGCAGATGAATGCAAGTGCCCATGGAAGCCAAAAATCATTGGATCCTTTGTAGCTGGTGTTAAAGGACTCCACATCTCTTCAGTAGGATGTGAAGTCCTTTGGATGTATGCCCAAGTTTCTTATAGCTATATCTTAGGGTAGATATATTCTCAGCTTCCTAAAGAGTCTTCACGTTGGTTTCCACATTGGCTGTATAAATTTGCATTCACACATTCTCCTCAGCATGAGCTGCAATTTGTTTTATTGATTTTGCCCATTATATTTAATTAGAGTTGAATGTAGCTAAGTTTTTATAGTCCACATTTCTCTGTGTATGTATGCCTTTGTAGCTGATGTTATAGGACTTTGTGAGCTGATTCACATGGGTGCTGGAAACCCAACTCGGGTCCTTTGTGAGAGCAGTACATGTTCTCAGCCCCTGATCCATCTCTCAGAAGTTCTCATCACCCAGAAGAATGTTTTTGGTTTAATTAAAAGAGGAGAAGGGCAGAGGGCAAAGGAGAGGCAGAAATATTGTCAAACAATGAACTACTAATACGGTTTTGGCCTTTTGGGCTTATATATTGTTAATATCTCAGTGAATGTGCATGAAAGTCCTGTTCTTGGACAACAGTCAAAGTCTGTATCAACCCCATAATCACTAGTTGTTGTGGTAGCCAAGAGGATGCTCTGTTACCAGGGAAATTGTGATTTTGCTTGTTTGAGAAGTTACCATTCAGGGTGAAAGTTATCCAGGATTTGGCTAAGGTTGTCTTGGGTGAGGCTATGGTCTGGTTGATTCAGCTTTTCCTGGAGCCAACTGGGACCCTGACTTAATGCCTATCAGCCTCACTGTTGGCCATGTCCAACTCAAAGGACTTCATGATGCTTTCCAATTTTAGAATAATGGGAAAGTTGTCTTCTGCATTTCTCATAGGCTATTTTGATATCACCTCCCTCTTTGCCCTTGTCCTCCCATCATATGAACAAGTATTGTGCTCATTTCATGGAGAGATGTTTGGTTTCTTTGACTCTACTGCCTCTTGTTTATGAAAATAGCTGGTTAACCATGACAAATGGCCAGCAGCAATTTTGCCTCTAAATCACAGAGACTTTTTTCTTCCCGATTAAAAAAATAAGAAATCTGGCTTTCTTTGATCAGAGGAATCTTGTCATTCAGAGGTACACAGAGTAAAGAAAAGCTCTGGAGGAAACAGACCTGGCTTCAGCTTGGATGTTGGATAAGTTATATGATCTCGGTGGCTTCTCAGTGACTCTGAGGCAGATCACAGAGTTTGAAATCACCTTGAAAGTAAGAAAAAATAAAACAGCACACAAACATTCCAAGTCTTGTGTCTCTTTTCAGAGAAACCCTAGCAGGAGGAATACACAGGCTTTTCTCCCTGAGATTCTAATTCAGTATTTTTTTAAATTCAAGATAAAGATGTGTGTGTGTGTGTGTGTGTGAGAGAGAGAGAGAGAGAGAGAGAGAGAGAGAGAGAGAGAGAGAGAGAGAGAGGAAGGGAAGGAGGGAGAAAGGGAGGGAGGGAGGGAGGGAGAGAGAGACAAAGAGAGAGACAGAGAGACAGAGAGAGCTGAAATAAGAAAACACAAAATATGTTATAGATCTACCTGTTTGCTTCAGAAGTCTGTAGTCCTTTTAGAACTAGCCCCTTCCTGCCCAGTGACCTCTCACAGCCAAGGTTCCTCCTAGGAGGTAGAAGCTGGCCTCTGGGACATGCCATGAGCCCTTCTGTTGATCTGTCATAGTCTTTACTCAAATCTCAGACTGGCTGTCAACCAAGAGTGCTATGCATGATGACTCTCCTTTACCTGACAGTGAAATGGAGTGCACCTACTTCAGCACCAGAGGTGAAATCCTAACCTTGCTCTAACTGCAATTCCTTGCCTTTTTCAAGATTTGAGTCATTATAAACACCAACAATAAGCATTATTTTTTCAATTTGTGAAGTCATCTTTCAATTTTCTCCTTTTATACAGCACAACAGAAGTAAACAAAATGACAGAGCACCACAACAAAGTGTATGATCTTCTTTTATCCCTTGTCTTTGCCTCAGTGCATCCCGACAGTGCATTATAACCTGTGCTGTGGCAAAGCAGACACATGCCAAGAAGATTGCATGTACCTGTAAGAACAATGTTATAACTGGGAGGTTTATAAGATCAAGCACTGAGTATCCCATAAGTCATTGTTATGACCAACCATGTGTCATGAAACCCAGTAATGACAGCAGAAGGCCTCCAGAATGATGTGAATAAGCAAATCTATAATTAGAAAGATGAGTAGCCCTCAAGGGAATAGTGGAGACCTCCACTCTAAGCCCTGTGTTCTAAAGACCAGAAACATGAGGTCCTGGGGGTTCAGCCCTGGGAGTGCCAAGATATACTATTATCCAATAGTAGTTACCCAGTGCTCCTTTAGCTTTGCCATACTTGGATCCAGGTTCTATAATCAGCCATTGAAATGATATAGGCCTATGCTGGGGCACCAGCTCTGTCATGTATTGTGAGCTCAATCAAGTTATTTCACTTCTGTGAACATTAGTGCCCCTATTATGACCTGAATTGTACCACCTATAAATTTATATGAACTCTTAATTCAATACCTAAGATCATAATTATTTAGACTTAAGGCCTTGCTTGTGTTTTTATCTTGAGAATCCTTCAAAGCCCTACATGTAGAAAGTTTTTCCCCAGGGTGGTACCAGTCAGAAGTACTAACGGGAGGTCTCCAGATAATTGTGAGAATACCTTTGAAAGAAACTGTGGGACAGACCCCATCCCACTCTTCACTCTTTTTGACATCTTGACTATGAGATAAGCATCTTTGTTCTATACCATAGTACCCTTGCCACAATGTGCTGTCTCACTATAGGTCCCACATAATGAGGCCAATAAACCATAGCCTAAGCCTCCATAACTGTGAACCAATATAAACCTTCTTCATGTGTTGATATTTCACAGGTATTTTAGTATAAAGATAGAAAACTGACTAATACAGAGGCCTTTAAGAAAGTAACTATGGATAGACAAAACAATCCTTAACAAAAAGAACACTGCTAGAGGTATTAAAACCCCTGATCTCAAACTATAGTAAAGAGACATAGTGACCTAGGCAGCTTGATACTGGCACAAAAAATAGACATGTAGACAAGTGAAGCAGAAGGAAGGACACAGAAGTAAGTCGACACAGTTATGGTCACCTAATTTTTTCAAAAGTATCAACAACATACACTGGAAAAAAGAGAGTCTTTTCAGCAAATAATCCTGGGAAAACTGCCAGTAGGTAAATAAAAATAAGTCCATATCTCTTACCCTGTGCAACAATCAATTTGAAGTGGATCAAAGACCTTAATTTCAAATCTGAAATGGCTGGAACTGCTAGAATAAATACAGAGAATATACTCAAAGTTATAGGTGTAGACAGAACCTTTCTGAATAGCACTCCAGTAACACAGGAAATAGATCCAAGAGTTGATGAATGGTACCAAAAGAAATTAATTTTTTTCTTTACAGCAAATGGAACTATCAGCAGAGTAAATATGCAGCCTACAGAATGGGAGGAAACTGATGCCAGCTACACATCAAAGGATTAATATCTAGGATGAGCTACAAAAATTAAACAACAAAACCCCATATCTGACAATTAACAAGTGGGCTAACAAAAATGAACAATCCTCAAAACAAGAAACACAAATGGCCAATAAGTGCTATAAAACGTGCTCAATATCCTTAATCATCAGAGAAATGGAAATTGAAACTACTTTGATATTCCATCTAACCTCACCCATATGACTATCAGTAAGAGACAACAACACATGCTGGTAAGGGTGTAGGGAAAGAGGAATCTCTAATCATTGCTGGTGAGGGTGCAACCTAGTACAACCACTACGGAAATCAGTAAGTTTCTCAAAAAACTTAAAAATAGAACTACCATATGACTCAGCTATACTCCTGTGATACAGCTTTATACCTACCAAAAATCCCTTGATAGCTACCTGCACATCCATGTTTGTTGCTACATTATTCACAACCGCAGGAAAATGGAAGCAGCCAAGATGTTTGTCACAGAAGAATAGATAATAAAGAAATTGCCAGCATGGGACTGATCCAGCCCCCCTGAATGTGAGAGTCAGTGAGGAGGCCTGGGCAACCTATGGGGTCCTGAGCAGTGGATCAGTGTTTATCCCTGGAATACAAACAGACTTCTTGTGTCCATAACACAAAGAGGGATGCTCTCTCAGCCTGGACTTTTAGGGAAGTGCCTGGACCCTTCCCTAAGTGAAATGACAGACTCTAGATATCCCCTATGTGGAAGGAATTGGCAATAGGGTGGGAGGCTGGGGGGATGGTGGGAGGGTGTGGGAGGAGGGGAGGGAGAGGGAACTGGGATTGACATGTGAAACAAGCTATTTAAAATTAAAATAATAAAAAATTAAAAAAGAAATTGTGATGGAGATACACAGTGGGATTTTTTTCAGTTCCAAAGAAAATTGAAATGAAATTTGCAGCAAAGTAGATTGATCTGAAAAGTAGGTAACTCGGAAAGATGAAAATCTCACACTCTCTTTCACATAGATTCTAACTTGTCATACTTATATATGTATGTAAGGGGGATTGAAGCTGGGCATCGATTGTGAAACTACAAAGAATATCCACAAGCTTGTGGGGGTGGGGGCTGAAGGTGTTGAGGAAAGCAGGAATAGGACACATGTGACATGAAAACAAAGGGGGACTATGGCGGTTGGATGGAAGCAGTACAAGAATAGAGAGGGTAAGAGGTTGGGGCAAAGGTGACAGGGTAGAGAATGCCAGAATTAAAGAATATATGAAGTTAGGAGGGGGTCCAGAGGTGAGAGGATCTTGGATGAGTGTGAGGCAGAGCAGAGTCTGAATATGATAAAAATATATTCTACACATGTATGAGATTCTTGAAGAATTAATAAAAATATTATGTTTAGAAAAGAAAATGCCAGAATGAAACTCAATACTGTTCAGGGTAAGTTCTTAAATAAATGTAAGAAACAAAAGAAAATCCACTCTTTTTTTCTTTTGGTTGGAAGACTCTTTTAAAATTTTTATTAAATTTTATTAAATTATGTCTTAGAAACTTGCATGCATGCTTCACATGTCAGTCCCAGCTTCCTCTCCCACCCCTCCTCCCTTGCCCCTCCACCAGTCCTCCTCCAGCCCCCCCTCCCAATCACCACATCATTCCCCAGGGAGGGTGAGGCCCTCCTTGGGGGGGAATCTCCAGAGTCTGTCATTTCATCCAGGGCAGGACCTAGGCCCTTCCCCATGTGTCCAGGCTGAGAGAGCATCCCTCTATGTGGAATGGGCTCCCAACGTTCATTAGTACATCATGGTAAACACTGATGTACTACCCAAGGACCGGAGATTTCTGTGGCCTCCTCACTGACACTGCATTCATGGAGTCTGGATCAGTCCCCTGTTGGCCTCTCAGCCATCAGTCTGGGGTTCAAGAGCTCCCCATTGTCCAGTCAGCTATCTTTGTAGGTTTCACCATCATGGCCTTGACACCTTTGCTCATCACTCCTCCATCTCTGTCACTGGGTTCCAGGAGTTCAGTTCAGTGTCTAGCTGTGAGTATCTGTCTCTGCTTCCATCAGTCACTGGATGAAGGTTCTAGGATGGCATATAAGGTAGTCATCAACCTTATCATCAGGAAGGGGCTATTAATGTAGTCTCTCCACTATTGCTTAGTTTACCAGTTGGTGTTATCCTTGTAGATCTCTGGAGATCTCAATAGTGTCAGCTCTCTCCTCAAGCCTATAATGACTCAGTCTATTATGGTGTCTCTCATCCTACTCTCCTCTGTTCTTACCTCGACTCAACCTTCCTGCTCCCCCATGCCTTCTTCTCCCCTCCTCTTCTCCCCCTCTCTTTTTTCCTGGTTCCCTCTCTCCTCCCCCAATGCTCCCAATCTTCTCAGGAGATCTTGCCTCATTCCACTTCTCTGGGGTATCATGCATATCTCTTGGGAATCTGTTTCCCAGATTCACTGGCACTGGTATTGTAGGCTGATACTCCCCTGATCCATGTCTAAAATCCATATATGACTGAGTACATACCATGTTTGTCTTTTTGTGTCTGGGTTACCTCACTCAGGATGGTTTCTTTTTTATTATTTTTTTAACCTTGGGCAGCAGATCAGTACCCATACCAAGTATACACACGGACTTTGGACTCCCATAGAACAATGTGAGGTGCACTCTCACCCTGAACTCTTGGGGAAGGGTCTAGGCCCTGCCCTATATGAAATGACAGACTATGGACACCCCCATGGAGGGCCTCACCCTCCCTGGGGGAATGAGGGGATAACAGGGGGGGATGGGGGGAGGGCACGGGAGGAGGGGAGGGAAAAGGAGAGGGACCTGGAACTGACTTGTGAAGCAACCTTGTTTCTTATCTAAATTTAAAAAAAAGAATAAAAAAATCATTATTGATTAAAAAAATTTTTTTAATTTTTAAATTTAAATTAGAAACAAGGTTGCTTCACATGTCAATCCCAGGTCCCTCTCTCTTTCCCTCTCCTCCTCCCACACCCTCCCACCAACCTCCCCAGTACCCCTCATTTCCCAGGGAGGGTGAAGCCCTCCATGGAGGTACCCATAGTCAGTCATTGCATCCAGGGCAAGGCCTAGACCCTCCCCCAAGAGTCCAGGATGAGAGTGCATCTCTCATTGTGGGATGGGCACCCAAAGTCCATTTGTATGCGAGGGATAAATACTGATCTACTACCCAAGGCTCAATAGATTGCCTAGGCCTCCTCACTGACACCCACATTCAAGGGGTCTTGATCAGTCCCATGCTGGATTCTTAGCTATCATTCTGGGATTCGAGAGGTAACCCTTGTCAGGTCGGCTGTTTCTGGGGGGTTAAGCCAGCCCAGTCTTAATCCCTTTGCTCATTAGTCCTCCCTCTCTGTCACTGGGTTCCTTGAGTTCAGCTCAGTGTTTAGCTGTAGGAGTCTGCCTCTGCTTCCATCATCCATTGAATGAAGATTTTGTTTCCCAGACTCTGTGGCAGTAAGATTGTAAGCTGGCACTCCCCGGATCTATGTCTAAAATCCATAAATGAGAAAGTACATATCATGTTTCTCTTTTTGTGACTGGGTTACATTACTTAGGATGGTTTCTTCTAGTGCCATCCATTTGCCTGCAAATCTCAGGATTCCATTGTTTTTTTCTGCCGAATAGTACTCCATTGTGTAAATGTACCACATTTTCTCTATCCACTCTTCAGTTGAGGGGCATCTAGGTTGCTTCCAGGTTCTGGCTATTACAAATAATGCTGCTATGAACATAGTGGAGCATATGTCCTTGTTGTATGAATGTGCATCTTTTGGATATATGTCTAAGAGTAGAATTGCTGGGTCTTGTGATAGGCTTATTCCCATTTTTTCTGAGGAATCTCCATACTGATTTCCAAAGTGGCTGTACGAGTTGGCACTCCCACCAGCAATGGAGGAGTGTTACCCTTTCACCACAACCTCTCCAGCATAAACTGTCATTGATGTTTTTGATTTTAGCCATTCTGACAGGAGTAAGATGGTATCTCAGAGTTGTTTTGATTTGCATTTCCTGGACGGCTAGGGATGTTGAGCACTTTCTCAAGAGTCTCTCAGCCATTTTAGCCTCCTCTATTGAAAATTCTCTATGTAGTTCTGTAGCCCACTTTTTAATTGGATCCTTTGGTGTTTTAGAGACTTGCTTCTTGAGTTCTTTGTAAAATTTGGAGACCAGCCCTCTGTCAGATATGGGGTTAGTGAATATCTTTTCCCATTCTGTGGGCTGCCTTTTTGTCTTGTTGACTGTGTCCTTTGCCTTACAGAAGCTACTCAGTTTCAGGAGGTCCCATGTATTAATTGTTGACCTCAGTGTCTGTGCTACTGATGTTATGTTCAGGAAGAAGTCTCTTGTACCAATTCGTTCAAGGGTACCACTCACCTTCTCTTCTAAGATGTTCAGTGTGGCTGGATTTATGTTGAGGTCTTTGATCCATTTGGACTTAAGTTTTGTGCATGGTGATAGATATGGATCTATCTGCAGTCTTCTACTTGCCAATATCCAGGTATGCCAGCACCATTTGTTGAAGATGCTATCTTTTTTCCATTGTATAATTTTAGCTTCTTGGTTGAAGATCAAGTGTTCATAGGTTTGTGGATTAATCTCAGGGTGTTCAATTAAAAGAAAATCCACCTTTATACCCCCTAACTGATTTGGTGTAGGAACTGAAATTAGGGCTTAACTGTATCATAATTAAATGTGAGATGGTATAAGTCAATGTTAACAATATCAGTAGAAATCAGACACCACCAATTAAACTTTCTGATCAGTTTTCATAAACGCTGAGATTGAAACAGAGGTAAAGGACCTTAGATTCTCCTGCTGGGCTGTATGCTCAGTGGAGCCAAGAAAGCTATAGCTTCTGATTATACACATGAGGTATCCCCTTAGAGCAACAGTGAACATACGCTTACTTAATGACTTGTTTTGACTACTCATTCATGTTTTGGCTCAGCAAATAAAAATTTAGAGTTTCATAATTAGGTTTACTAGTAGTTTTTCAAGTATTTAAGTATATAAATAAAATTGATTTTAAAAAGAAGTGATTAAGTTAAAAGAGACTGTGACAGTGAGTACTGCCCCATTCTAACTTCAAGGAAGAGGAGAAGATAGTTCCATAACCCTAGATAGTACTGACGCTGAGACAGGAGGCTCTGTCTAGTTTACAGAGTGAGTTCAAAGCTAGCCTGGGCAACTTAGCGAGACTCTGCCACAAAATAAAACTATATACAGAAAGGGGCTGAACACATGGCTCAGTGGTAAGGCACTTGGATAGTATGCCTAAAGCCCTGGTTTCAATCCTCAGAATTACTTCCCTCCCCTGCAAAAAGTGAATTTGGACCCAAGAGAGGACAACACAGATGGACATGTGTGCATGAAGAGGTCATGTGAGGCCACATTGAGGAGGACAGATACCTCAGAAGGCACCAGACCTGCCAACACCTTGATTTGGGACTTCTAGCCAGCCTCTCGGACTGAGACAGAAACATTTCTGTGTGGTAGTTTGCTATGGTAGCTTTAGCAGATGAATGTGACTCCCTCCGATAAAACCTGAGATGTGGATACTTAGTTCATGATGGTTGTTTTCAAGATCATGTGAGATATTTAATCTAAGAAAAAGACTTAAACATAGGCCAAGATAGTAAGTAGTAGTGGTTTGGTTATGTTAAGGGCCAGTAAGGGGACCCTAAATCACTCAACTGTGACTGACCTCAGTTTGGCTAACTAAAATGAACTTGCCTGTAATTCTGGACTAAACCCTTCATTTTCTCTCAGTTAAGTTTGCCCTCTATTGGTCTTTGAAAGACTTGAAGAGACAGATGAGGTTGTCTGAATTTCCTTTGTCTCTTACATGCAGACTAGAGAAGCTGAATCCAAGTCTTCTTTTTATCCTGATAACTTTCTCAGCCATAGTGGAGTCTACTCCCGAGGCTGAGAGGTCTACTTAATGTTCACATTGTTCTTTCAAAAGTAGATATCAGCAAATGCTAATTATCCTGACACCTCTCTGAAGACTTCAAACTCTGCAGGGTTCTGAGCAAAGGCCACTCTCCAAGGTTTTGCCTTCAATGGCTTTTTAAGCCACCCTCTCCCACCACCTGAAGCTGCTTTGAACCCATTGAGATGAAGTGAACACCCCAGAGTTCCCTGGAGGAAGGTGCAGAAGTGAGGTGCAGTGCCTCAAAGCAGAGGAAAGGAAATCCAGTCTGTCTCGGTGGTGAGCACCGAAGTTGCCACCTCCCTCTACTGTCCCCTGAAGTGACCCTGGCTCTTCCCCCAGGATTACAGCAGCAGACCATTTTGGACTGATCGCTCTGGCTGAGTGGGCATGTGGGCTCTTGAATTCAGTGAATGGAAGGATCTAAACAGTGTAAGGCCAAGCTCTGAAATGCTTGTGTAGGATGAGAGGGGCAGCTGGACCCTCTTCAGCTCTCTTCCCTGAGTGTCTTGGCAAGCCCCAGGATATGAGCCACAGCAGGTGGCATAACTTGCCCATTTTGAATTTCACCCAAATCCTGGAGCACATAATTCACACAAGGGCATCTGAGCGTAGGCTGAAGTTTTGCCTCTGTGCCACCCAGCTTTCTGCAAATCCTGTCTCTTGATCCTAGCCACTTCCCTCAGAGGCAGGACAGCACAGAGTTTCTGTTTTGCTTCTAAAGAAACCAAGGCACAGGGACTTACAGGCGTCTTGAGAGAGCAGGTGTGGATAAGCTGGCCCTGCAATCAAGAGCTTCCATACCCCAACCGGGCATTTTATGAGTATTGTTCATAAATATCTCAAATAATAGGGAATGCCATCTGGCCTCAGAAGAATGCAGACCAGAGACCCCGCAAAAGTCAAAGTCATGCCTGGGGTGTAAGTCATGCACACGGGCAGTGTTTGGGTGGCACATAGCTGTGGTCATGGCCGCATTGCTAGCTTCTCACTCAGCCGTGTCTCACAGCAGTCATTCTTTGGGAAGTGGGAGTTGGACCATTCCCGGTTCTGAAACCCAAAATGTCACCAGTGATACTCTTCTTTATACAGTCCATTCTCATGACTTCTGGGTTCTTACCAGAGTCCTGGATGACCCTGAAACTGGAAGTCACAGGCGCTTCCTCATGAAACACAGACAAGACAATATGCAGTACTCGTGTTCTTTCTGACTCTGAGCCTGAGTAAGTATGAGACATATTTACTTGAACACTTACAAGAACTTCACAGTGACATGGCTGAGCTGAGAGGGGAGACCCAAGCATCGCTTCAGTCTTGGCCTTGCAATCTCTTGATCTTGACTTCATGAATGAAGCAGCTCATTCTCTGAATCCTTAAGTGTTTGTATGATAGCAGGTGATATCGAGTAAAACACGTGCTTCCTTAAAATAAGATGCTATTAGATAATGGTGGCTTTCACTTTATCTGTGGATTTTCTCTTTACTGTCTAAAGAAAGCCACTGTGAATCATTTCACTCATGAAGAAATAGAAGCCCGGGGATGGTTCTAGAGCCAGCAGTGACACTATCTTGCTGTCTGGAAAAGTGAACTTGAACCTGGAGTCCTGATCTGAAAGTGGCTATTGGAGAATCGATTGCATGGTGATCTCACTGAGGACTTTGTGGTGTTTGACAATGGGGGCAGGGTCTTCTGGACTCTCATGTGGATATCCCATTCCTTTCCTTTCTTGTGCTCACTAGTCCTAGTCTGGAACACTAATTGCCAGTGGAGCAGTATTTCTATTATACCCTCCTGCTGTTTCTTTAAAATGCATGAAGTATGTGCAGCTATTGATACTGGATAGTGGAATATAGGGGTTACAATTATTATACTACTCCAGATGGTTACCAAAAATATGTTTTAAATGATCATTGAAAGCTTCAGGCTTTAATGTGACCATATTCTTTCCTGTAATTGGGCTCCTCTGACTTAATAGTCTCTTAAAGAAGGCATCTTATGTTTGGGGTTGATTATAGCAGGAGTCAGAAACTAGTTCTGGCCTAGCTTTAGCCAATAATTTGCAGTGATCTTGGCAAATTTACTGATCTAGAGTTTCAGTTTCTTCATCTCTAATGTAAGGAATGTTTTGTTATATATATATATATATATACACATTAATATAGTTGCCAACTTACTACTATTACTTTGCTGAAGAACATAATGTTAAAGAAATCCTAATGACATATTGCTGCACCTACAAAGGTGTGCCTCACTCAGCCCACAACAGCAAAGCTTCTTGCAGTAGATGGAAACTAATAGAGAGACCCACACGACAGTGTGCACTGAGTGAGGGACTTTGGAATACTCAGTCCTAAATGGGATGTCTTCACCAAACCCTTTCCCCTAAGGCTCAGCAATCTATATGGAAGAGGAGGTAGAAAGGTCGTAAGAGCCAGAGGTTGGTGGATGACTCCAAGTAAACCACACCTTAGAGCAGGCCCTAAGCCCAGGCCGACACAAAACAAACTCCATTGTGTGTATGTGTGCACACATTTTAGTTTTGTCTTGTTTGGGCATTTTTTGTATTATTGGGTTTTTTTGTTTTGATCTTCATTTTTTGTGGTTTTTTTTTTAAGAGCGAGAGGAAGAACATAATGTTGGCCAGGTGGGGAAGGGGGGAGACTCTGGGATGATTTGGGGAGGTGGAGAACAACATGATCAAAATATATAGTATGAAAAAGATGCTTAAATAATTTTTCATTTTAGTTTATGTGTGTGGATGTTTTGCCTGCATGTGTGTCTGTGCATCATATATATGTAGTAATCACAAAAGCCAGAGGATGATGCCAGATCCCCTGGGACTGGAATTACAGACAGTTGTGAGCTTGTTTCCACCTGTGTCCTGCAAGTCAAACCTGGGCAGTGGGTGCTCTTAACCACTTAGCCATCCTTAATATTTTTATTCTTGGAGTATTTATGCATGCATATAATGTATGTCAATCATATTTAGCCTTCACCCCCTTCCTAGATTCCCCCATATTCTTCCATTTCCCCCCTTTCTACTTCACATCTTCTTTTAAAACAAAATAGTCCAGAGTCCAGTTACTGTTGTCCACACCCCCATGGGTATGGGTGCTCAGCCATGCTCTGCAGCATGTTCAACCTACAAGGGATCACACACCTTAAAAAAAACTGACTCCTCTTCCCCAGCAGCCATTAACTGCCAATACCGCCTCAGCTAGGAAGAGGGGCTCATATGCACCTCCCTGTTTATGCTAAAATGTCGATTGGCTTGATCTTGTATAGGTCTTATGCAGACAACCACAGTCATATGAATTCATGAGTATCATGGTCCTATCATACAAAAAACACCATTTTGCCCCAGTCCTCCCTTAACCACTGGCTCTTACAATTCTTCTGCCCACTTCCCATTATAGCATAAGGTTTCTTCTTTTAGATCTTCTGGGTATAACACTCTTCAGTCTAACTCTCTGCAAGCCATTGCGAATGCTAGAGCTGTACCTCGGGTCCAGCCTGTGCACAGAAAGACTGATTCTTGGTGATCTCCAGAAGTATAGAAAAGCAGAAGGCTCACAAGTTGGTGAAAGCATGAGAGTAGGGGTCTATTTATATTTTCTTGCCCAGTAGGCTTGTGTCCATTGCTTCTATCTTCTGTTTCTTCAATGGTACTTGAGAGAGGAAGAGAGATGGAGAGAGGGAGAAAGGGTGCAGAACCTTTTGCAATCAGAGCAGAGCATGGCAAGTAGGAGACTGATAAGGTGGCATTGGGTACTTTCATACCCTGTGTACTCAAGAACATGGTAGGCATTTCTAGCTACAGACAGACCATGGGGCTCCTCTATAATTTTCTCATCTTGTGGGTGTTGCCATTAGTTAGTGAGCCTCAGAGAGGGTGGGCCTTGTCAGACAACTGTTGCTCCTCCAAACATGTTGGCAGTACACTCACTAGGATCTGGAGTCTAGTCAGTGTGTCCTTAGAGCCTTAATCACAGGCACTCAAAACCTATTTTTTGAATGAGTGAGCATCCTGGAAGAGTCAATTGGTAAAAACCAGAGAGGAGGAAACTATTTTCCCTCAGTGTAGTTCCCAAGTCTGGGCCATGGACTGGCAGCACCAAGGCCTCCTCTCAATGTCTCATTCCTTGTTTATCTTCTGTTGGTGCCAGCTTCCTCCTCTGAAGAAGGGTCACTGAGGGCTGTTTCTGTTTTCTTAGAAATGTATTTGTTCAACATTTTTAAAGATAAAATCATAATAAAATTCACTATCTTAACCCCTTTTAAGTATATAGGCTTCAGTAATGTTGAATATAATCATATCGTTGTGATACAAAGATTGTGTTCTTTTGTTGTGTTGGGATTGGGTGGAGTGCCCCCATATGCTGAGCAAATGATCTGCTAAGTCATATTCCCAGGCTGACAAGATTTTTGTGTGTTTGTAAGTTTGTGTATGTGTGTATGTGTACATGTGTGTGTATTCATGTACATGTGCCTGTGTGTGCATGTGCGTGTGTGTGTGTGTGTGTGTGTGTATCTGTATTCATGTACATGTGCCTGTGTGTTGACGTCAGATGACAACTTCAGGTACCATCTTCTCTCTCTCCTTTTTTGTCTCCCTCCCTTCCTCCCTCCCTCCCTCCCTCCCTCCCTCCCTCCCTCCCTCCCTTCCCTTCCTCTCTCTCTCTCTCTCTCTCTCTCTCTCTCTCTCTCTCTCTCTCTCTCTCTCTCTCTCTCTCTCTTTCTCTGTAAGAAGTTCTTTACTGGATTGGAACTTGACTAGGCTGACTGACCAGCACATCTCAGGGATCCATCCACCTGTCTCCGAGACCCCAGTGCTGGGATTACAAGCGACTTTTAACTAAGGCTTCTAGAGATGACATTCAGGTACCCATGCTTGCAAAGCTTTACTGACTAGGTAGCTCCCTAACGGTTTCTATTTAAGACAATTCCTGACACCTGAAAAATACATGAAATTAAATGTAGGGCTGGAGAAATGGCTCAGAGGTTAAAAGCACTGGCTGTTCTTCCAAAGGTCCTGAGTTCAATTCCCAGCATCCACTTGGTGGCTCACAACCATCCCTAATAAAACCTGGTGCCCTCTTCTGGCCTGCAGGCATATATGCAACCAGAACACTGTATACATAATAAATAATAAATCTTTTAAAAAAGAAATGACTGTAGACCTGCTCTGAAAAAAAACACTATTCAAAAAAACTTACTATGTAATTGGAGCTATTTGCTTATGCTCAGAAAAAAGAAGTCAGTACAAAGGCCATGCCTACCACATGTATTGCCTGAAATTTTCCATTTGGGACCCTTATGACATGAAATATTTACAAAGTACGTTCGTGTTTACTGAAATTCTGTTTGGAGTCAAATAAAGCTTGGTTGCAGGACCACATGGTGCCATTAGTTGCTGCTGTTCGGTATGGCAGAAAGAACTGACAGTGAGAGAAGAATACTTTCCTCCCTTTGCTGTCATTTTGTGTCCTCTAGATGGCAAGTCTTGCCAGGCTCTGCAGATACAACAATAAACAATAAAACAACATCTCAGAGAGAAATAAGTCACTGCAATTGGAGGTGGCCATGTCTTCAGAAAGGGCCAACAGTTTACAAATCTTGTGATCAATTAGGTGAGGCATGAGGTGATCCAAAGTAGGATACAAGCCATGGAATGGAGTGGAATGGAGAGAAGGGGGGGGGGGGGCTTTGCGTATGGACTGATGGGTTTGTGTTTCCGGGTTTGTCGTGGGTCGGTGGTCTTGACTCCATTTGTCACTGGCATCATAGTATTCCCCCCAAGTTAATAAAATGGTCTCCTGCTAACTTGTTTGATCTGGCTTACATGACATTTTTTGAAGTACAGACTTTTTAGCTTCTCGTGGGAGAACTGCAAGCTCTTATCAGTGGCAGGCAGGAGTTGAGTCATGGCTGCCTCCTCATTTCTGTCCTCGCCTGATCGCTTTGGGCAGGGATGGTAATAGTGGGCATGTACTGGCACCAGTGTGCAAGCTGTGAGGTTGGTGAACTGTTTCTGCTCTGATTGGTAAACAGCTTTCAGAGCTCCTACAGTGTCTCACACACCCCGGGCCATTCTTCAAAGGTATCTATCTACCTATCTCTCCACAATCTGGATATAATAAGACTCCATCTGGATGTGCAGGTCCCCAGGTCCCCGCTGTGGTGCTAAGTCCAACATCCAATTTATGATTTCCTCACACCTCCCCCTGACTACCCTCCCTTCTTTTAGCCAGGTTCTTAATGTGTACTCACTATGTGGTCCGGTCTGGCTCCAAACTTGTGACAAACCTCCTGAGTGCTAGGGTGACAGGGACAAACCACCATACCTTGATTAATCTTGGCCCTGCTTCATAATGGTTGCTAAATATTTGGAATATCGCCTTTGCCTTTAGGGAGTAGATCTGTGCGTGACCCCAGGGAATGGACCATTCTTGACTCATGGAGAAGTGATGTAGAAGGGCCCATGAGCAAGGGTTGGGTTCAACCTCAGATAGCTTTGGGGTTCAGGTTGATGTTTTCACCCCAATATTTTGCTTATAAAAACTTTTATTTTTAAAGGTCTTGACTTTTCAATAGCACGGTTCTAAGTATGGTCAATGTAGAGAAGATTATGTAAAAATTTATAGCCTAAGGGAGACAGGAAATTATTTTTATTATTGCAGCTCCAACCCATTAAAATAATGAGATTTCCCTTCCTCTATGGAATGCCACAAGGGACATATTCAAATACTTTGTAGTCAGAGTTAGGTAGTAGCCATACAGCTAAAATAATAGTGGTAACAATTCATAATAATTCCATGAAATCTACTTGGCCTTTCCAATCCCAGCCCCTTTCCCTTTTTCACAGACATCATCAGTGTGGTTCATCAGTGTGTGTGACCCAAGGGCCAACCTGAGAGGCACCTGCTGTTTCTCCTCCAAGAACTTGTGTGTTCAGGGAAGGTCTTGTTCCGTTCTCATGAGAGGCTAGTGGGCACTGGGCCGGCGGCTGGCCATAAACTGGGAGGCCTGAGCGGAGGCCAGGGAGACTGAGCATGTCTTCAGGGTGAGATATTTGGTTACACAAGGGGGGGGGCCGAGTGCCAGTCCTCCCATCTGAAGAAAAATTTCTAGGTGGCAGGAGCTAAGGATAGGGTGAAAGAAAGTGATACCCTGAGGAGAGTGGGGTGAGGTGAGGAGAAGAGGCCGGGCCTGGCCAGACTCCACAGGCTGTGGGAAGCCAGCTTCGCCGCTCCTGTGTTTGTCTCAAGTGGAACTGAATGTGACTAAGTCACAGTGGGGTTCAGTGGGGCCATAGCTTCCCACTCAGCAGCATGAGCCCATGTCTTACCCATCGGGGAGAAGGTTAACCTTGGGTCCTCCTCATCAGTGGAACTGAGGAGAAGTCATACTCTTCTGGAAGATTCCTGGCTCCTTGAAGCAGAGGCAGTGTTCCTTCATTATCTTTCCCCTACAGGTGAGGCTTTCTTTGTGAATAGCTTTTCTTACAAAGAATCCTGGCTGAGGCTTGTAGGGCTGCAGCAACAATGTGAACTATAACACATGATGGCGATGACCAAGGTGTCTTCCATACTTATGGGGCCAGTTTCTGAAGCCTTATTGGTACAACAGCACTGATATCATTGCATGTTACACAGCCCTCACAGCTTTTAGGCATCCAAAGCATAGCAAGACCTTGGAGGGCCTGAAGAATCACAATAAATCTTACAGGGAGATAACAGTGAAACAAACAAGCCAGTACGATTCCACTCTTGAGTTTGCTCACTGAAGAACTTGGAAATTGTCTGTTGTTCATGTTAAACAGTAGTTCAAACACGCATAACCCTCCAATACCAGTCTCTCCATTCTGACAACATTAGAATATGCTACTTACCCCAGCCCCTGTTGAACTCCAGCTGGGTTTCCCATGAAGTCTGCTGCACTGACCATGTGTTAGGTCCCCACTTCAAATGAAGTCCTGTGTCAAGGTGCTGCGGTGCTCGGAGAGACAGTGTCCTGGGGCTGGTGGAGAACCCGAGGACTCACTGGCTGTAAAGCAACATAAAGTCATGAAAAAGCCTGGCTCCTGCTGGGAGAGATTCAGTTTCAATACCTGGCACAAGATTTGGGGATGGGAGAGAGCTAAACCATCATTTTAGTTACAAAATCAGAACATTTGGAAAGAAACTGATATTCATCCTGCCCAACTTAGTGAACCAGAGGAGCCACTGGCGTGTGGATGTCTTCTTGCATACCAGATGAACACATTTATTTACATGAACTCTTGGCTCTCTTTCTTTGAGACATGGGAAGAGAAATCTGTAGGTCAGTGTTCTTTTAATCATACTAGTTTGTCCCGTCTCTGCAAAGGCCTGGTTCAATGAATTGAGCTGGTTGGGCACTTTTTTTCGGAGACGAAAGATTGATGACCTATTCAGCAAAAAGCCCCACCATAGGCACCTCATTGAGCTTGTTACCCGTTATCTTCTAAATATCAACTTGGATTAAAAGGACTGCCTGGCCCCCTGGCAAGTATTCCCTGGCTTCTGTACAGCATGTTATTGTACGGCACTTCCTCAGGAACTATAATTAGGTGATCATGTAAGGAGTTCACAGTGCACGTTTGAATAGCGACTCTATTTGGCTCATGATGTCACTCACTGTCTCTGGTGCCTTCTCATTATATGGCTTTTGCCATGGTGTGCTGGCATTTAAGACATGTGAAGTCAGGCCATGGGTTTTCTGTGAGGTAATGACAGCCTTAAGATGAGTCACTTGGTATGTACCTGAAATAATGACGGCTTAAGTGTTGGGAACCTCACATTTTAACTGCTTGGTCACTTAGCCTTCCAAAGGTTTGTCTGGAAATTGGAGGTTCTGGTACTGGTAGCCTCTGCTGGATTAGTGTGTTTTCAGTTGCTATAACAGAATTTCACAAACTTGGTAATTTATTAAGAAAAGAAATTCATTCCCTACAGTATGGAAGCCTAGAAGTCCCATATTAAAATGATTATAATGTTGGCAACTGGCAAGGGCATTTCCACTGTATCTTTCTATAACAGAGAGTGAGCATATGAGAGAGGCCAGTGTCAGGGGGAGCCCACTCTGTGATCTTTAGCTCACTTTTGCTATAATACATGCATTCATTTGTGAGTACAGAGCTCATGTTACCCCACTACTTCCAGCACCATTGTACCATTAAGGTTCTAACTTGTAACTTTGGGGAACACAGCAGATATCACAGTGAAGACTTGGTATATTGATTTCCTCCTCTCACGTCCATTCATTATCACATTGAACAGCTTCTCTTGAGCATTACTAAGCTCTTCCCACAGTCACCACACTAGGCTGAGCCTTAGGTGACTACTAGTGACCTAGTCCTTGAACCAGTCTCAGAAAAACCACTCTACATTTCTAAAAAACCAGACAGTTACATGGAGACATTCAGGGAGAATCAAAACCTTCCATTGACATCTGTGTACCTTTACATGCCACATTCTTGTGATCTATTCTATCTCAGCCTTGCCAAGTCATTTCTTTCCTCACTGCCTACTCTCCAGCAAGATGGACATCTCTTCGGCAACCCAAAAGCATCAAGAGCATCAAGAGCATCAAGATCATCAGGGAACATCAGAGAGCATTAAAGATCATCAAGAGCATCAAAGAGCATCAAGATCATCAGGGAACATCAGAGAGCATTAAAGATCATCAAGAGCATCAAAGAGTATCAAGAGCATCAAAGAATATCAGGAGCATCAAACAGCATCAAGAGCATCAGAGAACATTAAAAGCATCAAAGAGCATCACGGACATCAAAGAACATCAAGAGCATCAAAGAGTATCAAGAGTATAAAAGAACATCAAAGAGCATCAAAGAGTATCAAGAGTATCAAGAGCATCAAAAGCATCAGAGTATCAAGAGCATCAAAGAACATCAAAGAGCATTAAGAGGATCAAGAGTCCTCCTCTAGCCAAGCCCTGTTAAGCAGATCATACCTCGATAACATCCTTGGGAAATCCTCATTTCCTAATCACTCCGCAAGCAATCCTTCTTCCCAAGTGTATTACAACTCTAATGAGACAATTACCCGGATGGAAATTTTTCAAAACGTATCTCCTCTCTAGCATTATTTCCTTTTTTCCTCCCCTGAAACAAGGTTTGACTTTAAACTTGCAATAACTTCCTGCCTTGGTCCCTGAATGTTGGGATTACAGGGCTGGTCAACCATACCTGGTTTGAGACTCTTTGATTTTTAGAAGCATTGCTATGGTGTTGCCTCTGCTTATGCTCATCTTCCTCATCATGTCTAGTGGGTTTTTAAATGTACCTCATCCAGCAGAGAATGCAAGAAATAGCAACATGACCTGCTGTGCTCATGGGAGGTGGTCCTTCCATCCATTCCTTTATCCCAGGTTGATCACAGGACACAGGACTATCACAAGCATTAGTGACTCTGCTTGTTGACTCAACTTTCTGTTGCTTTCCTGAGACTGTGGGCTTCATCCGCAGCTACTGGTAGATACTCACATAGTGTTCAAGACTTAATTTAGGGTCCTCTCCTATTATTGTTTTTTTTAACTCTTTGCTCTTTGGGGGACTGTACCCAGCTCCCAAATAATCACATGGAGACTTATTCTAACTTATGAATGCTCAGCCTTAGCTTGGCTTATATGTAGCCAGCCAGCTTGTCTTAACCTTTTGTTTTTCTAGACAGGGTTTCTCTGTATTGTTTTGGAAGCTGTCCTGGAACTTTCTCTGTAGACCAGGCTGGTCTCGAACTCACAGAGATCCACCTGCCTCTGTCTCCTGAGTGCTAGGATTAAAGGTGTGCGCCATCAACGACCGGCTTGTCTTAAATTATATCCATCTACCTTTTGCCTTGGGGCTTTTATCTTTTTATATTCTATATACCTTTTTTTACTTCTTACTCTATAGCTGGCTGTGTGATTGGGTGACTGGCCCCTGACATCCTCCTCTCCTCCTTTTGTCACTCATCCTCTTCTCTTTTCTCCCTCCATTTATTTGCTCTACCTGGCAGCTCTGCTATGCTTCTCCTGCCCAGCTATTGGCTGTTAATATCTTTATTAGACCGATCAGGTATTTTAGGCAGGCAAAGTAACACAGCTTCACAGAGTTAAACAAATGCAATGTAAAAGAATGCAACACATCTTTGCATCATTAAACAAATATTTTACAGCATAAACAAATGTAACACATCTTAAACTAATATTCCACAACACTTCTCTAAATAGAGATGTCCTACATGTCTCCTGCTTTTTTCACCTCCTGCCTAGATGATTCTGGATAAGTTACTGTGATATGAGGTTTTTTTCCTTTGAAGTGAGGACAAAGATGACATCAGTTTCAAAATGTTGATTTGAAACATAGTGCTTAGCCTATGTAAATATTACCTGATGTAATCATAATGTTGATGGCAATATTTGCTAAAATTGCTATGGGAAATAGTTGGTGGGACCTGAAAAAGTCATCCAGCAATTCCATTCCAAGGAATAGACTCAAGAGAAAAAAAATATGTTCAAACAGAAGCTTGTATGAAAATATTGTCAACAGGATTATTCATTATAATGAAGAGTAGACATAGCCCAACTGTCCATCAATGGGTGTATAGTTAAGCAAAGGAATGTCACTCAGCCCACTCCCCAAGTCCTGATGGATGCTGAACATGGATGAACCTCCAAAATATGCCATGTGAAAGAAGCACTCCTTTTCTATAGAAATATCCAGGATAGGCAAATCAATAAAACGGGCAATCAAGAAAACCAATTCACAGTTAAGTAGGGATAGGCAGAAAAGAGAAAAAGAGTGAGGGAATAATTCCTTTAATGGATAAGACTGTTTTGTTGAGGTAATAAAAATATTTTGAAACTACAAAGTAATGTCAATTATACAACTAAATGATACCACATTGAACACTTTAATGGTTATTTTTATATTGTGGTATGATTTACATCAACTAAAAAGGAAAAATGATAAGAGAGGAAAAATTCAGGAAGGTGAGAAGAGCTTAAATTTTACCTACTTAAAATTTAGTTGGACAATGAGATGCACTCTCACCCTGGACTCTCGCGGGAGGGTCTAGGCCCTGCCCTGGATGAAATGACAGACTATGGACACCCCCATGGAGGGCCTCACCCTCCCTGCGGAAATGAGGGGATATTGGAGGGGTTGGCGGGAGGGCATGGGAGGAGGGGAGGGGAAGGGAGAGGGACCTGGAATTGACTTGTGAAACAACCTTGTTTCTAATTTAAATTTAAATAAAAAAGAATGAAAAAAATAAATGCAAATAAACATTTATAAACAAAAAAAATTTGATTGGATCCTGCTATGGTCGTGTTTTTCCAAGACCGTGATACTGAATTGACTCAAAAGATGATGATTCTTTTATTTAGCCTAAAATATGTATGCAGTGAGCCTGTGGTGGGCACTAAAAGCACAGAGTTTCTGCTCCCAAAGATAACAAAGAATTACTGAAGCCAAGACCATAGGGTTTTGTCTCCTATGGACTCCTGTACCTTTGTTCCAAGCCTCAGTTTTATACTGTATTGTGAACAATCAGTCTTTGTCCTTTCCCAGGAGGCAGAGTGATCTTGAGGGCAGAGGTCATGTCTTAGTTACCCCATGCTACAGGAAGCATGATTTCACTGGTTTTAGTCCTTCAAAGGATACCTTCTGATAATGGCATAGTAAAAGTGCTGAGCTTCCAGATACTGACAGGAAATGCAAACACTTCTCACTGGATGGCTAGAAATGGGGGAGATGGGGAGTAGAACTCACCTATCCCTTAGAGAAAGGGTGGCTAGCTCTAGAAGAGGTGAAAGCATCACCTCTTCCCTTCCTCCTAGCTCCGCTTCTTTGCATAAATTTTGCTGTTGTGATATGAGGCTTGGGAATTCTTTTCCTGGATAATGGGGATGTTCAGGTCATTAGTGATGAAGAGCTGATGTGTGATGACACATTTCTGTAAGAAACTTAAGAACTCAGCTTGCCAGATCTTACAGTACAAACAGACCAGGCCAAAAGCATTAATGTGGTGTGACCATGGTCAGTAAGCCTCCTGTTGGCTGGACCTCTCTGCTGCTCCTGGGAGGATTCTGGATGTCAGACTACTGGGTTTCTGAGAGCTGAGTTTGGTGGTCCAGAGATCTGCCTTGCTGCTGCTACCAGTTGAGGACACAGCGAGGAGACTCCATTCTGTTCTGTGGGCCAGCAAGCAGGCCCTCACTGGACATCAGCTCTCACAATGCCTTAATCTTTGACTTCCAAGTTTGTATAACAGTAGTACATAAATTCTGTTGTTTATCAGCTACCCCAGTTTATGGCAATACTGGAAGGGTAGTGTAAGGATTAAAATGTATTTTTTGTAGTTGTTGCAGAATCCAATCCAAGGCATCATCCTGATTTAGCTGCTATGTCCCTTTCAAACTTGGGAACAGTTCTCCAGGACTGGTTAGTTATTTTGCAGACTGTTTCCCAATCTGAGTTTTTCTGATGCGTGTTCAAAGTCAAGTGAGGTTTTTCATTGTTTGGAAAAACAATCCAGAAGTTATGTATCCATTTCAGTACAGTACTATATTAGGAAGCACGACATCAACAGACCTCACTACTGGCAAACTTAGCCATGATCCCTTGAATAAAATGATGCCTGCCAAGATGTTTTCCTCTATGTGATTAATGAATATCTTCTGGGAGATACTTAGAGATTTGAGATTATTCAGATGTTTTGTTACAACATCTGATTACTAATTTTAACAACCAATGATAGACTTGCCTGTCAAAGTTATTATACACCATGAATATGTTTACAAATATATATGAGATGGGTAAACAGAGTTTTCTACTAATTGAGAATACTTTGAATTTTCTTTATAACTGGGTCCATTAGGACAGGATTATAGTATGATAAATGTCATAGCCAAATAAGTAAATTCCTTTTAATTCATTTATCTCTTCAATCCATTCATCATTCATGAATTTCTCCTCCTCCTCCTCGTCCTCCTCTTCCCTCTTCCTACCCTTTTTCTCTGTCTCTTTCCCCTTTAAAAAAATAATTAAGGTGCCAATATTCTAAGATGTTCAGTGTGACTGGATTTATGTTGAGGTCTTTAATCCATTTGGACTTAAGTTTTGTGCATGACGATAGACATCGATCAATCTGCATTCTTCTACACGCCAGCACCCAATTGTGCCAGCACCATTTGTTAAAGATGCTATCTTTTTTCCATTGTATATTTTTAGCTTCTTTGTGGAAGATCAGATGTTCATACATGTATGGGTTAATATTCAGAGTGTTCAATTCAATTCCATTGGTGTACCTGTATATTTTTGTGCCAATACCAAACTGTTTTCAGGACTACAGCTCTATAATAGAGCTTGAAGTCAGGGATGGTGATGCCTCTGATGTTCTTCTGATGCTCTTCTCCTATAATGAGATTGATGACTACCTTGATTGCCATCATAGAGCCTTAATCCAGTAGCTAATCGAAGCAGAAGCAGACACCCACAGCTAAGCACTGAGCCATACTCCTGGAATCCCATTGTAGAGGGGGAAGAAGGATGAGCAAAGGAGCCAAGACTGTGCAGGAGAAACCCATAGAAACAGGACTTGACCTAGTAAGAGCACATAGACCCCAGTCGTAAAGCTGGGGAACCAGCATTGGACCAAACCAAGCCCTCTGAATGTGGGTGCCAGCTAGGAGGTCTGGATAGTCTATGGGACTTCTAACAGTGGAACCAGAGTTCATCTCTAGTGCACAAATGGACTTTGGGAGCCCATTCCCTATGAAGGGATACTATTGCAGCCCAGATACACAAAAGAGGGCCTAGGCCCTCCCCCAAATGATGTGACAGACTTTGATGATCCCCCTTGGCAGTCCTCACTATTCTTGGGGAGTGGGTGGGGGGTGGGCTGGGGGGCTGGTGGGGGGGGGGAAGATGGGAGGACTAGGGAATGGGGGGATTGATATGTAAAATAAGATTGTTTTTAAAAAATAAAAGAAAAAAATTAACAAAGGGATCCAATACAGGAACACTGTTGAGCACTATAAATGAAAATTTGGTCTTTGATATTAAAAAACAATTCTCAATAAATAAAAACAAGCTGCTAAATAATAGTTTATCCCTACAAAAAAGGTGTCAATATTCATGTTTATCTCAAATGTGCCCTACCCATATGCCCTACTCCCTGCTGATCTGATTGAATTGTTATGTAAACTCAATCTTATGTCCAAATCAGCCAGCCAAGATGAGAACATTAATTTCTTAGAGCAGATGGTTGTCAAAACTGAGATGAATAAAGAAGTGTTAATTTGTTTTATTGGAATATGTGGTCACCCAAACCTGACTCTGTTATGGGCATCTGTCATTCTCTCACACTTGGTATTTCTCACCCCTTCTCCATGCCATAGCAGTCAAATTTCCTTCACAGAGTCTCACCTCCTTTGGTGTGTGTGTGTGTGTGTGTGTGTGTGTGTTTGTGTTTGTGTGTGTGTATACAATGTTAGGTGTCTTTTTCATGCCTCATTAATTTTTGAGACTGGGTCTTTTACTGAACTTGGAACTTTGCTGAGTTGCCAAGACTAGCTGGCACTAAACTCCAAGGATCCTCCTGTCACTGCCTCCCCAGCACTAGAATTGCAGGTGCATGCTACAACACCTGACTTTTTACTTGGGTGCTGCTGATTCAAACTTGGGTCCACATGTTTGAGCAGTAAGCACTTTACCAGTGATGTGAACCCCCAATCCATATTAATTACTTTTCTGTTGCTATGATAAAATACTATAACAAAAAGTAACTTAGAGGAGAATGGTTTATTTTGGCTTACAGTTCTAGGTGGATAGATCATGGCAGGCAGACATGGCAACAGGTGGTCATGGCAGCAGGAGCAGGAAGCCGGATGATCACATTTCATCCATATGTGATGTGGTGGTTAGTTTTAGTGTCAACTTGACACTAGGGTCATCTGGGAAGAAAGAAGTTCAATTGAGAAAATGCCTCCAGCAGAGTGGTCTATAGGCAAGTCTGTTAGGGCATTTTCTTGACTAATAATTGATGTAGAATGGCTTCTGCTTCAGTTTCTGCCTTTAAGTATTTACCTTGAGTTCCTACCTTGACTTCCCTCAATGATGGACTGTGACATAGAAGAGCAAGCCAGGTAAATTCTTTCCTCATCAAGATGCTTTTGGTCATGATATTTATCACAGCAATAGAAAGCATACCAGGACAAACAGAAGGAGGAGGAGGAGGGAGAGAGAGAGAGAGAGAGAGAGAGAGAGAGAGAGAGAGAGAGAGAGAGAGAGAGAGAGAGAACAGGAAATGTTAGATGTTAATCAGGCCACAAACACACAGAGCTCTTCTTCCTCAGTGACATACTTCCTCCAGCAAGTCTCTAAAAATTTCATAACTTTCCCCCAAAAGACCACCAACTTGAGACCAAAATATTTAAATACATGAGCCTATGGGAGACGTTTCTGACTTAGTCCATGTGATTTGGGTAAAGTAAACTCCACCTTCAGGCACATGCTCTCAACCAGAGTAGAAAAATCCATCACTTGCATCATAGAAATTGATCAAGAAATCAGTGCTTGGTTCTAGTTGGTCAATCACCTTCTCCCCAAGATTCCTGCAGGAATTATCAAGTGGGAAATTCACTCCTACTGAAAAAGTGCAGAGTCTGAATTAAGCCTGTAGCTTCCACCGCATGTCTTTGATCCCATGTGGGGAAAGACAGCTTGAGAGTGAAGCTAACAGAGAAAAATACTGAGTTGGGAGAGCACAAGAGGGGCTATGCCTCATGGAATCATGTGACCACTTTTTCTGAAGCTGCATCTCACCTGGGATTCTTCAGTTGTCTGAGCTCATCCACTCTCTTTCATTGTTTAAACATGTTATGCTATGCTTATGTCACTTTAACCAAAGTCCTGACAAATATGGATGATTTTTTGAGCATGTGAAACACATAAGGTATGTGCTCAGGACCTACAGACCTGGCCCCTCCTCTTAAGGAGGCCGGGACTTATCAGAGAACACAAGGCCAGTGTGCATCTTATCTATATGTGCCAAGAAATAACTGTAAGAATGTTATGGAATAATCTCCTTGTACACTGTGAAGATGTCTTTGCCAAGGCACCTTCTGACTAGTTTAATAAAGATTTAAATGGCCATTAACTAGGCAGGAAATAGAGGTTGTAGAGACAAATTGAGAGGACACTGAAGAAGAGGGAAGAAACTCGGGAGTCGCCAGCAAGATGTGGAGAAAAGCAAGATGAACTTGGCATGTTTGAAGAACATGTGTGGCAGAGGGTAGATTAGAAATATGGGTTAATTTACATTGTAAGAGCTAGTTAGTAACAAGCCTAAACTGTCAGTCACACATTTATAATTAACATTAAGTCTCTGTGTTATTATTTGGGAGCTGGTCAGTGGTCCTGATGAAAAACTCCACCTACATAAGGAGTCCAGTCATCAGATTGACTGGCACTCACAAAGAACTCTGACCATGGATCCCAGTGAAGAGTCCTAAATACCAGCTGAAGAGGTTGGAGCATGGAAATAGGGGGACAGTTCTTCCTAGAAGAAAACATGACTTGGACAATGGTGCCACAGTGACGAAGGGCCAAGAGCTCAGCATGTGCTCTGAGGTTCCATGGAGCATTCACAGTAAATGAAAGCAGAGTTCAGGTTCAAGGGAAAGAGCTGGGGCAAAAACAACAGCATCCAGCTGAAGAAAATATTCCTTTGAATATCTTGTGGGGGCTCTGACTGATGGTTTGGATAGTTTGATTGGCAGGAGAATATGACCACTGGAGGCAATCAGTTGTCTAGCTGAATCACAGTGCAGGGCTAGGAAAAACCAAATAGAAAAATAAGTCTAGTCATGATTGGGATCCAGCTACTGAGAACATTCTGCAGACAGGCTTTGGCCATATTTGCTCAAGACTCTTTCCTGTGGCAATGTTTGAAAGCCATACTTTTTATTTCATGCTAAACATTGTCAGAGGGAGCAGTAGTAGATTCATCCCAGAACCCTAGCCACCTGCCTGGCATGCATGATTTTAATGGCATTCCAGAGCTCTGGCCTGGCAGGCTCCCTCAGATCCTTGCACTGGCCCCTGCTCTACCTGGAGTTAGGATGCAAGAAGGGGGCATTGGTCTTCTTACCTTCCCAACATGACAGATCTGAGAAGCCAGACCTCACCGCATTAAAGCATCGCTGCACTGGTGTCAGATCCACGCAGTTTAGATCACATCCTGATCCCTCTCACCCTGGCTGCCTTTACACCCGTCCTTGAACAAGTCTGTCAGCAGAGGCATTGCTAGGCTTTAGGCCAAGCCATTATCACCACTGGCATGGATTCTCTCAGTGGCCTTTCAGCTAGCTTCCCTGCTTCTACTTTCGTCATCTCTACAATCTAACCTCAACAAAGTGGCTGGAACAATTCTTTAGCTATGTCTTACTTTCTCAAAGCTGTCTTCCTACCAAACTCAAAATCAAATCTTCAGTCCCTACTGTGACCCAAAAGACCCTGCAGTCTACAGAATGTTGGTCTTGGCTACATTTTCAATATGATTTCTCACTACTTCTCCACCCTATTGAGTCTCTGGATTAGCTATCTTTTCTATCTCTGCTTGAGAGATTTGCTTCTCTTCAGGGTCCTGTGGTGCCTCATCACCATACATATGTGCACCTGTCAGCATATGTCTAGGTACACCGAAGTAACAGACAACCTCCAGATCTCAGTGGCTTACAACAACCAGGGTCTGTTTCTCGCTTACATCACCATGTCGGCTATGGATTGGCAAGGTTGTTGGATTCCTCATAGTCACTGAAAATGGACAATAGCCCCCCCTCTTGAATGTTGCTGGCTCAGAGGGAAAACTGCCCTGAAGGGTCTCATAATGGCAATGAAATGCTTGGCTCAGAAGAAGTGCATTCCACTTCTACTCATACCTTTTTCCTCAACTATGGTTGGCTTCTGGGAAGACCCCCCCCCACCCACCCAGAAGTAACCTGCCATCTGATGTCTGCAGTTCTTCCTGCGAGAGAGTGAAGGAAAATCATACAGCCGAGGCCTTGGGAGGGTTAGTCAGGGGAAAGGTTAGTCACGGTTCTGTTGCTGTGAAGAGGCACCGTGACCAAAGCAACTCTTACGAAAGAAAGCACTTAACTGGGGGCTTGCTTACAGATTGAGAGACTTGGTCCACTTCTGCATGGCAGGAAGCTGGTGACACAAACGGAACTGGAACAGTTGTTGAGAGCTACATCCTGATCTGCAGGCAGAGACAGACACTGGGCCTGGTGTGGGTGTTTGCAGCCTCAAAGCCCATCCCCCAGTAACATGTTTCCTTCAACTAGGCCATTCGGTGGTAAGCTTTCTTGTTGGACTTTCTTGAACCACCAGCCCACAAATAATGACATGAATTTATTGTTAATTATGAAATCTTGGCATTTAGCTTAGGCTTTTACCCAACTAGCTCTCATAACTCAAATTAACCTGCTTCTATTAATCTACATTCTACATTATGCCGAGTGGCTTTTCCTCTCCTCCATTCTGTAAGGATGCTACTTGCATCCCTTCCTGCCCCATAACATCCACAGTTTGATACCAAGCCCCTACCCAGCCAACAGTATTTATAGAATTCATGGCTGTCCTCTGCAGTTGTTCTGGCCAGCTTCCATCTGGGACATCTCTATAAATCTTCTGATAGTCATCTAGGCTGTCACCTCTAAGAAGCCATTCCTGATTCTCTTCACTATCCCATCTGACCCAGATGACCCGCCACCACCATCCTTTGTGTGTTCCCAGTGTTTTCATGCTGCTTCTTCCTCTAATCTGCCAGCTCCTGGATGGCTATGTCTTCATATTCCTTTATCTTCCGTTTGCAGGTGATAGGTGCTCAACAATGACTTGAGTAACAGAGAGTCAGGAATGGAGCAGGGACTGACTGGTTGAAATTTCTTACACACATTGCCTTAAGGAATCTCTCAAATTTAGAGAACTTATTTTACACATCCAAAAAGAAAGTCTTTCCCCTTTCTAGTGTTTTACAGTTCTGTGGTGATCTGATATCCTGGGAGTGCACCTCCTCTCTCAACTTTCCTCGCTGTCCACATTTCTGTCCATTTTCTCTCTCACCTGCCTCTTTGCTTCTGTTCCCTTAGTGGCTAGGTGTTCTAGGACATTTATTCTGGCTTTTCTAAAGAACAACCTCATTAATGAACCCTGGATATTAATAACATGTTCTTGTATAAAAGCAAATATCTTGAGATGACAATCCCACTCAGAGGATGGGAAGAAGTCTTGTCAAGGTTGAGGTTGGTTTTACAATTAACAAGAAGTAGGAACTTGAAGGGAAGGCAGCTGGGGATGGGGGGTGTGTATGTTGCCAGTGGCCCATTCAGGTTACATCAGGACTTCTGTAGCTTCAGGCACTTCCACCTTTGTGAACATCTTCTCCATAAAAAAACAAAAACAAAAACATATTTTCCTGTCTTGCCATAGATACTGATTTAATATAGGTTGGATTCATGATCATATGTATTTATTATTATGTCAAAAATAAAAGACTTTAATATATGTCCTTAAATGAAATATTTCGGGGATTTCCAAAAAGACTTGTGTTCCCTTAGCATTGCTTTAGCTATACCTAACAGCAGTCTGCCCTGAGCCCACCTTCCTACACACTGTGACATGAACGCACACTGTTCTTCTGTCACTATGGGTCACACCGTCTCTTGTGTCTGAAATGTCTGTCACCCAACCCAGCCCAGCCTCTGCCTCACTCTTTGCCCTGACTATCCACACAATGGTCAAGTTGCAATGTCATTCTGTCTTGCCAGATTCAGCAAATTAATCTGCAGGATATCTGATTAAATGTGAATTTCAGGTAAATAACCCATGTTTTTAGTATGAGTATGTTTCACATATCATATGCCCCAGATATTGGGTGAGGCATGCTTAAACTGTAAAGAAATTATGTGTTTATCTGAATGTAACTTTAGCAGTACAGCCTGCCTGTATTTTATCTGACGACCCTGTTCTGTGGTGTTCATTCTGCTCTTCGTCTTACCTGCTACTCCTGTCAAGGTACTTCCTACAAACTTTTGTCACCATGTACTTCCCCCTGGCTGCCCCCACACTCCCAGTCTCCAGTCCCATATTCATTACAATCACCTGCTGTGGCCTGGGGATGTGGCAGGGGATGAGTAGTTATGTGTGACTAAATGTGTGTTTTCCCTTCTTTCCCCAACTCTGTTTATATTCAGGGATGACTTGGCAGCATTTGGTTTTAATTTCATTCAGGATGTCGTGTGACTAAGGCTGAAGATGAGTTAACTATTGCGTGAGATTACAGTAGCAATCCTGTTAACGTGTCTCAACAAAACACTCAGGATTCAACATGTCATCGCCCAATGACAAAAAGCCAGAGGCCCCTAGCTGAGACCTGAGCCTCACTCTGCCATTTGCAAGGGTGGACCATGGGGTGGTGGTGATGGTAGCAATGTCTCGGGTTCCCTCTTCTCGGGAATTCTGTTTCCAGAGTGAATTGGTTGCAGCTCAGACAGAAATCTGTGTAGGAGATACTCTTTTTGGTTCAGAAAGTGATGAGATTAAGGGCACATACCACTCTGCCCTGCAAGAGTGGACCCATTGTCCATTGTTTTAAAAGTGATTTTAAACCTGCTTCACTTGGCACTCACCCTAGATTCCTTGCTTAACACAGGAAAAAACCCTCCTCGGATATCATGAGTGCAAGCTTAGTGAACGTGAAGATCATGGTGCCCTTGAGAGCAGCTTCTGTCTGAGGACATACACCTGTGAGAAACCCAGCTGCTAGACAGAGGCAGCAGGAGCCAGGGGAGAGGGTTACAAGGTATAGTGAAAGTTCCTTTTTTTGTTTTCAAGGATCTCCCAGCTTTCAACACACTCACTCTTCTTGGTTGAATGAAATTTCCAAAGTTGGCCACTGGTTGTTTTGTTTTTCTTGGTGAGCCAGAAACCACAATGCCCAAATATATCAAATAGTGTGTGCGTGTACGTGTGTGTGAGCAAGCATGCGTATGTGTGTGGTCTGCCCCTTTCATTCAACCCAGGATGATCACATGCCCTCTTTAGTCTGCCCCCGCAAGAATACAGTAAACTACAGCTATCTGCACCATTCTAGCTATTCTGATACACTGCCATGTAGCATCAGGGACTCTGTCAGGCTCTTGCTTGCCTCAGGGTCTTGCATAAGTTGCTGTTTCTGCTGGGATGCTTCTGATTGGTTGATACTACTTCCTATGTTTAGTCCCAAGGTCACTTCTAAGTGGGTTCTACTGTTATTTTTAGTGGTATCCTGCTTGTATTCTTGGTAATACTCATCATACTGGCCACTACAATATTGAATCGTGTATCTTCCTCCAAACAAAATCTCAGCTCTCCCAGGCCTCTGATTTCTTTCTTTGTTTGTTTGTTTATTACCTATCTATTTATTGTTTGCCATTTTTGGGTCGCCAGTGTTCTGAATGGTGCCTAGCATAATGTTGGCACACCATAAATATTCCTTGAATGAATAAATGAGGAACAACTTTACAAGCTTTTCCCCATTTGAGTAGTGATTGGTTATGAGGAGTTGATGAGTTTAGTCATTGACCAACCACCACACTGTATGGTGAAGGGCACAGCTCTCAATCAATATCTGATGCTTGCCTGATCCAGCCAGAGTTCACTGACACTTGAGGAAATAAATACAAAGGTCCAGAAAGCAATAGAAATGAGCTTTTATTTGTAAAAAGTTACAAAATGATATTGTACAAAAATAAAGTCTGTAGAGAACTTTGGTTGTATAACACAAATGACCAAGACAGATCAGGGAGATCAGAACTTCCAAAGAAGTGTGCTCCTTACTGTGTCAGATGGTGGATCACAACAATAAAGAAAAAAAATCACGAACTTTACCCTCCTGTGGACTTGGCGGAGCAGCTTGTTCCCATTAGAACCTGCTTTCAGTGTGTAGATGATGCTGAGCAGGGGACTCCCCTGAGAGCTGGAGCCTGTGTCTGGACCAGGGAACGTCAGCTACCACATCTGCCAGGATTCTCTGAATTGAACAGAGGATCCTGAACTACATCAGAATCATGCCAGGCAGCTGAGGGCGTCACCATTTTGAGCAGGAGACGGCGAGAGAGCAGCGCTTGCCTCCACTAGTCCTGCAGAGGGTGTGGAGTCATACACAACTTGGGTCTTTAGGGCCGTGGGAGGGGGAGGGGATGTGCAGCAACTTTTACCTCTTGGTTACCTTGAAATTTTGACGTGATTATTTGAGATAGGCCAACTGGTCCTACTCTGGGGGATAGCAGCCATGAAGGAAGTGATAAATTAATTTCTGCATAAAATTTCATTTATGAAATGTGTAACAAGCTCTAACACAGGACTCAAGGCATGACTGTTATGCCAGCTGCTAGACAGGTACACTATGGGGACAGTGAGAGGTACCATTCTCACTGTCTACTTCCTCCCCTCCAAACAATGAGGGTGGGCCCCATTTGTCCTGTGGCCAGTCAGATGCCTCTTTCCATCAATCTTCCTTCCTAGAACCCATTGGGTTAGAAGGGATAGCAAATGTTGAACCCAGGAGACAACTGAGCCCCAGCAAGGGACAAGGCGGATTGCTTCTTCCTTGCAAGGTTCCCCATGTGCTCCTGCCCGTGTGCCCTCAGGGAGGAGGTAGGTGGGCGAGAATGGAGGCAGAGGTGCCAGCAGGCAGAGCTAAACCTTGGCTACCTGGCAGGTCCTTCATTTCACTTTTAGGTGACAGTAAGTCCAGGACTACCAAGGGGAAATTCGGCCTTCTGTGTATGTGGTCCTGAAGCCACACACGTGGAAGGGGAGCGGAGCTTGACACAGTAGACAGTGGAGCTGGGGGCCTCTCTGCTCAGTGATGGAACAAGGATGAGATGACCACAGGTGTGCCATCAGCCTGGGACTGCCAGTGAGGGGGCGGGGCTGAGATGCTCCTTCCTTCTAACATTTCCCTTTAACAGATAAAAAGTGGAGACTGCGGTGACAGTTCCTTGGTGGGGTCGCCTAGCATGGATGAGGCCCTGAATTCCAAACCCTAGAGTGGAGATAGGGTGTCATGTCTGAGTTCCACAGGAAGTTGGAGGCTCAGAAAGCCAAGGTCATCCTTGACCAAGCAGTAAATTCAAGGTTAGCCAGGCCCCAGGAGACCCTGTACACAAAAAGAGGGGGAAATCTGGGGCAGTTATGAGGGGTTGTCTTATAAAGGTAAAGTAAGTGATTTTTGCCTAGTAGGAAACCCTTTCAGTACTTTGAAGAGCATGGAGCGTGGACCCTTGTTCCCAATTAATATTTCCTTTTGTCACCTTTTTTTTTTGTATTTTGTGAGCACATATACTTTGGCACCTTTGAAAAGAGACTTTAATAAATAAGGGAAGAAGAGAGAAATTCATTAGTGAATGGTAATAAATAACAATAACTTAAATCTCAATAAATATCTTCTCTATATCTCTGTATTTGAAACAGATGCATTGCATCGAGTAGTTTCTCTGGTCACTGGTGACCATGCATAAACGGAGCTGTGTATGTAACGTCAGTCTCTGTAAACCAACAGGACCCGGGGTCTCCCTGGCGGGGGGCAGCTGGGGGCCTTCGCCACCCGCTCTCCTACGAGAATGCTGCCGAAAACCACAACTTGCTTCCTGTTTCCGAGGGCATCAAGGAAATGCCTTTTGGTTTGTTTTTAAGCAGGAGGACAGCCTTTTGGGTTCCTAACCAACTTCTCCCTACCCCATACACTGTGTTCAAAATCAACCACCAAGGGTCCCCCCAAAACGCTGGATGTAGTAAACCTCAGGCCTCAGTTTCCAACTTCAAAGGTTGTGATCTCTTTGTGCCTCTGCTTTTGTCCCTCCACCCACTCCTTTCCACGGTGTGAATCTGTTGAGTGACAGGAAAATACAGCTTTCTTACTTTCATCAGTAAAAATGTAGTGACAAGAGGTGACACCAGAGTCATCACATTTCCCTGGTGTCTTCAGACACGTGACAATGAACCACAGGAGATGCACTGGCTTGGTTCTTTGCATGCATCCACGACTGGGACCGCGATCGGTGACCATGGACTGTATCAGATAAACGCTGGCAACAGCTAAGCAGGGACACCAGCCCTGAGCTTCTGGTGACATCCCCTGCCATCCTGGAGTGCTCTGACGGTGGTTCTCACTCCTATCCAGTTTTCTGTAGCTGGGCCTTCTTCTACCAGGCTCCCACGATGGATGCCTTCCTCCTTCTCTTCCTCCTCTCCCATTTCCTTCTCTGCCTCTGCCTCCTTGGTCCTCATCTTCCGTTCTGGGCAAACATTTCCTGGGAACCTTGGTCCCTTTCTTCGCACTGTAGCAGGAATGCAATACACAGCAGTCTCTGGAACCGGAGTCAGATGCATCCACACCGTTTAGCGGAATGCTTTCTTAGAATATGGTAAACCAGGTTATCATCTAAAAACGACAGGTCGTCGTCGAACGCGACCGGTCGGCAACATGCCTGGCCTACTTTGTCACTCACTAGTCTTCTACTTCGAGATAAGTTTTTTAGTATTTTGTCATACATTGTCTCAGCCGCGTCACAGGAGCCGCTGCAATACCGAAAGATCAGTTCCTCCTTGGTTTCGTAGCCTAAACCCAAGTCAGTGACATTTAAGTGTATTGCAGTTAAGACACACCCCCGATTTTTGCCCCTCTGGCCTCTACGACCCTTCCCTCTGGAATTCTCTGGGCTAGCAGCTACGGCCTGCCGATTCCGCTCTCCTCTTCGAGGAAGCACTGCCACTTGTTTATCTGGTGACCTCTTCAGTCTTTTAATAGTGGCTTGAATAAAATCCATGACGTCATCAAACTGGTCAGGATAATCTTCAGGCATATTGGCTGTTCAGTGAAACAGAAAACGTCACATGAGACAACCATGATCATTTCAGGCAGTTTTCTAAATCAAAGCATCGTTGGAATTGGCTATAATTGTACCCACACCAAAATGATCATCCATTTAGGCTAAGCATTCACGGTGGCCCCCTGGAAGCAAAATGTACCCTGTGACACTTTGCAAAATATTGGTGTCAAAAGAGAAGAGTCATATGGTGATGACACAGTTCCTTGTAGGAAACAAGTCTTTAAGGGTGAGTTGTTCATGTGAATGACGTCTACCTGGTTTCTCAAGTAGGTGGCTGTGACCATGGTGACATCTGAGGTTCCTGTTTTATAACCTTGAATATAGCTCTCACTCACTAAAACACTCTCACACACTCCCTGAAATGCAGTTTCTGGGGCCTCAAACCCAGACACCTTGGTGCCCTGCTTTTGGGAGGGATGGAGGCCCTTGCGTTTTATCAAGCTGCTGCAGAATTCTGGTGTATGTGGGGAGCAGAGCAAACTGAGAAACTAGGTCTCAAAGGCTAAGGAAATGTGACATCTTCTGGCTTTGCTACTTGGCTGTAAGTTTGCCCTGACTCTACCTGGCTGAGTAGGAGCAGATGCAAACAGAATGAAGAACTCTAAAATTCAACTCGGTTTTAAAACTCATCCCCTAAACCTAAAGAGACAGAAAGGCATATTACATTTATATTTTACTGACAAATAAATGGCAAATGGCATGACTCTACCCGCCCCCAATAATAATAGGCTGATTTACATATAAAGGACAGATGCAGCCTTGGGTGCAGGGGTGAAGTCAGTCTATGCTGCAGCTGCCACAGGCTCCCACTGTGTGGTTACAAACAGGGTAAGAGATGTGTGCTCCAGGGAGACTCCACGGAGGAGAGACACACCAGGATGTTTGAGACCTCTGGGGAAGCCGTGGATTTAAATCAACTGAGATTCTGAGTGTTTCAGCATTTTGCCTTGGATAACTAAGGGGGAAATAGCCATTGGAACCATCTAATACAGACCAAGAAGAGGGAAAACCTAGCCCCCCTTTATAATCAGGTATTAAGCTTTTATAGTAATCTCATCCCCTTTCAGGCAATTCAGTAGGCTTTGGGTTAAATGTACTTTAAGAAAATACACTTCAAAAGAGTTGTTAGAAAGAGTCAGTGGGTAATTTTATATTTTGGCAGACTCAGGAAGATTACATTGTGTCTATCCTACCTCAAATTACTCTATCATATACAAGACTTATCTAATTGTTTTAATGAAAGAAGCAAGAATCCTGTTGTATAAAATGAAATCTAGCTAATGTGACTTGACTGTGTGTATGTGTGTGTGTATGTGTATGTGTGTGTATGTGTGCATAGTGTGCATGAGTGTGTGTGTGGGTTGCTAGGTAAATACGTACCTCAGCTCTAGATTTCATGCACGTATGTGCATGTGCACACACACATGCACACACACCCTCAGTATGATATATAGTAATGAAAAGACTGGGAATTGGAATCAAGAGTACACTGTTGTTTGTTGTGTTAGCATTGGATTGTTTGGTTGCTCTAAGTGACAAACTGCTTTGGCACTGATTTAAAACCCATTCTCTCTTGCCTAAAAACTAACCCTGCCCCTGAATCATGTCCCCTATCCATCCCTCTCTTTTTTGGGGTGTGTGTATGTATGTGCACATGCTTGTGTACACATGTGTGCAAGTAGGGGTGTGTATGTGGAGCCCAGAAGTCAACCAGCACGCCCCTTCAGCTTCTCTTCACCTCACTTTTGAGATATGGCTCACTGAACCTGGAACTCACTGGGCTACACTGGCTGGCCAGCAGGACACAGGGACCCTCCCATCTCCACCTCCCTCCAGCTGGGACTGCAGGCCTGTCTCTGGTCCTGAGTTCCTATATGGTTTCTGGGGCGTGAACTCAGATGCATGCTCTCATAGCATGCCCTTCACCGGCTGAGCTATCTTCCCAGTTCCTCCCGTCTCTCCTCAATCTGGTTTCCACTCATTAGTAAACTCTTAAACTCAGATCACTTCCTCTATCTGCCTAGAGTGCTCCAAAGTTTGTCGTTGCCCTCGCCTAAAGCCAGAGCCCACACTGGCAGAAAGACTGTACCTGACTTGGCCTCTGCCGTGCTCAGCCTTGGTTATCTCTGACCTCATCAACTTCTCTTCATTCTCCCTTTCCGGTGTGCTGCTGCATTTTGGGGTTGGATCATTCCTTGCTTTAGGAAGCTGTCTTGTACACAGGACATCAAACTGAGTCCCTTGCCTCTACCCAGGCCATGCCAGTAGTACCACCTGTGATAGTTCATCTGGGTTGTCAACTTGACACACTTGGAGAAAAGGGACCTCAACTAGAATAATTTCCTCCATTAGACTGGTCTGTGGGAGTATCTGTGGGGCCTTTCCATTCCTTTCCTCTCCTCTCCTCTCCTCCTCTCCCCTTTCCCATCCTCCTCCCCTCCCTCCTTCTCTCTCTCCCTCTGTCCATCCCTCCCTCCCTTCCTCCCTCCCCCTCTCTCTCCCTCCCTCTTCCTCTCTCCCCTCTCTTCCTTCCTTTCTTTCTTGATGTAGGATGGCCTATCCTGCAGGCAGAACTATCCCTAGACGTGGGCCTGAGCTACGTAAGGAAGGAAGTTGAAGATGAGACTGAAAGCAAGCCAGTAAGTAGAGTTCCAGCATGGTCTCAGTTTCAGCTTCTGCCTCTAGTTCCTGCTTTGCCTTCCCTCAGTGATGGGATATAACCTACAAGATGAAGTAAACCCTTACGGTCACAGCATTTATCACAGCAACAGAAAAACAAACTATAGTATCACTCTCTGTCCTAATAACAAAATATGAAAATGTCTCTAGGCTTGGCCAAACGTTCTCAGGGACTACATCACCCAGATAAGTATAACTTAAACACAGGCCTTGGTGGGGCTGCCTCTGCCTGGACCTCTGCTCTTCACAGTACTGTTTACCTCTCTCTCATCTCCTTTATATATTTGATGATGGCTGACTCAGCCACTTGCTGACCTCTCTATTGACAATGCAACTCCTCCCCTCCCAAGTCTCTAGATGCTCCGCCCTGTTCTTCCATCCCAGTTGTAATTCTCTACATGCTAACACAGTCTAACTTAGTCTTGTTTTTCTTCTCTATGTCTCTAAGAGGATGGCAACACACAGACGCAGGAACTGTATGTATTTCTGTTGTTGTTTTTTGAGACAGGTTATTGGCTTATAGTCTAGGCTGGCCTGCATTTGCTTTGTGCCCATTTTGACCGCGAACTTGAGATTTACTGAGGCAGGAACTGATCAATTACAACAAGTGCTTGGGACAGAATTCTGAATCGGGAAGCCCTGATAACGGAATGAGGTCACTTTAGAGGGGAAAAGAAAATTAACTTTTTAAGACGATACTATAGCTTCTATGGAAAACTGCATCTTCATAAAATGAAAGGCTCTAAAATGACCCAAATCTCCGGGGGTGGAGGAGGGGGAACTGGTGAAGCCCTGAGCAGCACTGACACTTCAGATCTGAGAGGAAAAAAATCATTTCCCCTCCCTCCCACTCCCCGCAGCAGCTTCAGAGCTCAGTCCAATGGCCTCTCAGGCACATCTTCCTTTAGGAAGGACCAGACACATTTCCAGGGGCCAGATAGGAAGCGCATGTCTTCCCATCTCCTCAGAAACGCTTTCTCAGGGCACTTCCTTTAGGGAGTTTTCTTAAAAAGACTAAGGATCCTTATATTATTCTGCTTTAACATGGAAAACTACTTGTTTTAAAAATTATCTGAGTGTGCTTTTTCTTACTTGTTTTTCACAAATAGTGAAAGTAGTGAGGAGGAAATAAACAAAAGTGTGTCTGTGTTTAATTACAAAAACTACATTTCTTCCTATATTGGTAAAAATGCTTATTTAGAAACCCAAACTTCTAATATAAATATATTTGAAGTGATTAATTAAAATACAATGATGCTCTTAAATTTTTAAAAAAGGGTTTCATTTAACAAAGGACTCACACTATGGGGTTTCTGACTCTATTTAAAATTTTCTAAGTAGATCATTAATTTAGGAACCTGGGAGGATAGAAGTTAAGGCTGATTACTAATCAACTGAAGATTAATCAAAGGGGAGGACAAAACACAAAAATTCAACAGAAGTTAACAGTAAAATGTTGGCATTACAAAAAGTCAAGTTTTGTGGTTTCAGAAACACATGGATTATTTACATGTGACACAATCTCATATTACCAGAGTCCCATGATGATCTGAACTAATACTCCAGTGCCATAATTTGACTCTAAAACCTTCAACCTTCTTAAGAAAAATGTCCCCATTTTCTAGACCTTGTGGCTACACAGCTTGGTCATAGGCTGTGTTTAGCAGATGCAACATGGGATGCTGAATTAGGTTGGAATCTGGGATAAATACTGAATAAAAATTATTAATAGCTCCAAATCCAGCATGGGATAAATGTTGTAACACTTGGGACACGGTTATGTGTCACTATGAGACAGTTTAGTGCTTTTTCTCTTATTTTAAATTCCTCTTAGTCCTTCCACAGAACTAGAGTAGAGCCTTTGCTACAGCACTTCTTGTTCATCATGAATCTATACTCTAAGAACTTGTTTCGAAGTCACACATGTATAGCACTGAGAATGAGCTCTGGTGTAACCTATGGACTTCAGGTAGTTGTGGCAAATACCATTCAAGTGAGACGTATTGACAGTGATAACAGAGGATGTGTGAAGACAGAGGCATGTGGGAAATTTCTGTACCTCCTTTCAATTTTGCTCTTATCGTACTTAAAAGTACAGCAAACAAACAAACCAACAACAACAACAAAGGCAAGCCAGCCATGTTGGCACACGCCTTTAATCCCAGTACGCTGGAAGCAGAGGCAGGTGGGGTTCTATGAGTTTGGGGTCAACCTGGTTTACATAGTGAGCTCCGGGCCAGCCAGAGACACATACCCTGTCTCAAAACAACAACAAAACAACAAAAGGCTTTCTTGTCCCTGGGGCACACTGGTTCAGTGTGCTGCACTGAAGGTTTAACTTAGGGCTCCTTTTTGACAGGATTCTCTCTTCCACATGGAAGCTAAGGTGGACTGTCTTTTAAGCCCCAAGCCCAGGCTTTAGATGACTCTTTACTGAACTGGAGGGTAATTTTTTCTTTTATATTCTTTAAAAATACAATCCCAAGTATACACACGGACTTTGGACTCCCATAGAACAATGTGAGGTGCACTCTCACCCTGAACTCTTGGGGAAGGGTCTAGGCCCTGCCCTATATGAGATGACACACTATGCACACCCCCATGGAGGGCCTCACCCTCCCTGGAGAAATGAGGGGATAATGGGGGGGGGGGAGGGCACGGGAGGAAGGGAGGGAATGGGAGAGGGACCTGGAACTGACTTGTGAAGCAACCTTGTTTCTTATCTAAATTTAAACTGGAAAATAAAATAAAAAAAAAATACAACAAACAACAGGTATTGATATGGAAAGCTTTACATATGTAAATTGTGGACTTATAAGTTAATAAGTAGAAATGAGGATAAAACACATTATTTTTCAAACCATGGGGTGCCTCAATTCCTAATTCCAGGCCTCTTGGTGCCACTGAGTTTCATTTAAAGGGACAGCCTCACATTATCATGATTAGCATTTAGGGACTATTAGTAGCCAAATGGTTCTGTAGAAGGCTGCTGGGCAAACTTCACTAGCCTACTCTTAAGAATTTTACAGAAACTGCTAGCCTTGTCCAGGCAAGTAACATCCCACCTGGAATTCAGAGGCTCACAGTTGCTTTAACTTCACTGAGCTGAAGGGAGAGGAAGGGAGCTTGGGTTTAGATTATCTGCTATACTATGACGTAATGGCACAGCATGTTCTCACCCTATGAAAAGTTACAGACCCTTATGCAAGTAAAATACTTGCAAACCACACAAGAAGAAGACCACGAGTTTAACATCCAAAGGCAAAATAAAATAAAAGTAATGTAAATAAATAAAGCAACGAAAGCTGGTAGGTGGAGCACTTGCTTATTTCCCAGATACAACTTGGGAAATATGTCTGACTGAGAGCTAACAGTTCAAGATATCAAAATTCTCAGTTGCTTGAAGTCATCCTTCAGAGTGTAGCCAAATATTTTGGCATTGTTCTGTTTCAAATATTTGAACTCTGATATGTCCTTTGTATAAACAGTGTTGTTTAAACAAATGAAACCTGTACTGGGGCATGACTCTGGGGACAAAAGGCTCACTGCAAAGGCACTCTCTCCCTTGATTAGGGAGAAAGTGGTAATGGCACCTTAAGAACTAAGGACTGTGGTAGTCACTATCTTGTAACGCCAACTGAATTTTACAGGAATAACAGCTAGGGATCTATGCATTCCTTTTAACAGATAAGTTTTAAAAATTACAAAATTCCAAGTGTTATCTTGGTTAAGATGGTGAAAATGTCAATTTTTTCTTAAAAGCTGTAGGTTAGTCATATGTTAACCCAGAGGTCACTTTTGTATTGGTAGTCATGTGTCCTCTTCATGCTGGCCAGACCAACATCTCAGCCAGCCATTAGCCTATCTACTGCCTGTGTCCAAGAGGGAGGTAACATGTCCACAAAACATGGGGATGGGACTCTTTTCCACTTGGGAAGTGGACTCAGAGAATGGTTGAGGGGTTCTGTAGTCACGAATGTTCCAGGAAAAGGGGAGGGGCTGACCCCAGCACTGCAGTGTCTCTATGAAAGAAGAGATTTTCCAGGCCAGCCTGAGACCTGCCAAGTTGCTGTGGAAGGCACAGGCGCTGATTGTGTGGGAGGATCTGCCTCTCCACCACACTGTAAGCCTACAGCTCACACGCTGGAACAGTAAGGACAAAGGTGCTGAGCTCACAGAGGGAACCATGGCCTAGCTGGCCATACAGTTAGAAATCAGTACTTGGAGGGTCTTGTCTGGAGCAGTGCCTGCTTCTGAGATGGTGCTAGGCTTGAGGGGTGAGGCACTGTGGAATGCTGCACTGGGCTCCTGAGACACTGGGTAGTTAGTTGTGACATGCAAAGTCTCCCATGAGAGGCTGTGCATAGGATAGGGGCATGGAAACCCCTCCGGGAAGGAGGATTCAATCTGAAGTTTCTACCTCTATTGCAGGCAAAAGACTCATGGCCATGTAGGCTAAGTGTCTGAGAGATAGAAATAGTCTCTTGTGCATATGCATAAGCCTGTGCTTCTGTGTGTCTACATACAAACACACACGAGAGCTTATTTCTATGAAGACATTAACCTAGGATCAGTATACTCTCTCAAGCATGACTAATGTCATTTTGTAGGAATTACTCATTACTTACTTCCAGAAAGGTACAAACAGTTTCCTTTCACTCATTTTGAAAAGTTATTACAACAAATATGCAGTTGTTATTACATTAGAATTCCTCACATTACAATATTTTCTTAAGTGAGGTCTTAAATAATATTTTCCTTGAAACACTTAACAAAGTACCAAGGTGGAGTGGTTGCTTAGTCTCAACAAAGAGTGAATGGAAACCTGACAATACTGCTGCCAATCTGAATGGAACTGAACATCTCCGTACACCTCCCTTCAGACTGGGGAGGGTCAGGGGAGCCATGCTCGCTCATGACCACATGGTTAGTAAGGAGAAGTTTGGCTGGTTTGGTTTCACAGATCAGTGTAGGTCTTGCCCTGCATGCTGCCTTTTGGTTTCTAAGTAAAAAGTCTTCTGCCGTGTAGTGTCCTTAAGTCTGGTGGCAGGGGAAAATAATGCAGAAAAGGGACAAGATTTGCCAGTTTTAAGACTTGGAACCAGAAGTGGGAAATACACCTGCTATGTGAAAAGTTCAGTGTAAACTCAAGTACATTAAGTGGGTCTCAAAGTTAGGTTGGCATGAGCCACAGAACAAAGAGTCTCTAAGAAGGGAAAAGCCATGCCTTTTGGGGGCACCTCTCTCCCGTCTTGTTCTTGTATATCACTCTGAGGCAGATCTGCCAATTTCCCAGTCGCAACCGGAACACCAGCAGCCAGCAGTGGGGGTAGATACAGACAGAGAGGCCCTGTGTCCGGAAGTGTCTCATGCTCAGGCTGGCACCAGTGATCAAGGTCTTGCTGCAGAGTTGGAGAAGACAGAGCCTGAGATTCCAGGCCTGGGTCAGTCCCTGACCAGCATGTGACCTTGGACTAGTAGCTTAGCCAACCTGAGGTCAACTTGCTGTCCTTTGGGGCTTCCTAACTCTGATTCCCTAAGATATGGTCAGCCTAAGCTTTGGCCGGAAAGTGCTAGCAGGTAGTGGCTTCCAGCCACCCATGCAGGGAGCAGCATTCAATTCAGCTATCACTATTAGCCTCCATCCCCTACACTGTGAAGCCCCACAGGAGGCATTCTGGGATCTAGAAGGTCTCTTCACTTTCTCTTCTAGCTCAACTGAACCTGTCTGTGAAATTTAAAATGGTAATTGTCAGCCTTCCGTTAAACCAATTCATGTCCCACTTCTTACTGAAAATACGAAAGAAGATACGAGGAAAAGATCCTGTATTTATACCAGCAAATGTTCTGGTTCCAGGCATTGTCAAACGCGAGTTTCTACCTGTAGAGGTAGAGCTGGCCCCAGGGGCCTCTGAGGGGATTTACTGTAACAACCTGTTGTAGTCTGCCAGACTCTCTGTCACTCATAAGTCAGGCACAACTTTCTTAAGGATCTCAACTTTACCCATTTGTTTTTGCTGTATCAAATCTGTTTGAGTTATTTCCAGCTCACTGCTTCAATGCTGCAATCATTCATGGCAGCTGCCACAAAATGGATGGGGGTTGGAGGTGCTCCGCAGCTTGTCCCAGACCTAGAAGGTCATCTGTCAACCCTTGTTCTTGCTTGCTGGTCGGGGACTTCTGAAATGTGTGGTGAGAGTGTAGAAAAAATGTTCAATGCCCTGAAGCATTCTGCATAGCTTTATCATTGTGTACTGTTTAAACGACACCAGTTTATCATGAACTTGAACTCTTAAAAAAAGGAAAAAGACCAGCGATCACTAAGTTCTGAATGCCGATGTATCTTCCTTTAACTAAGGACCGTCTTGCTCTCCTATTTTGGGTACAGAATAGACCAGCCAATAAAAGGCTATACCCTTGGTTAAAGCAGAAGGGGCCCAGTAGCATCTACTTTTCTGAAATCAGCAGCAGCTGCCAAGCCATTCACAAAGCCATTCTGACCCTTTCCAGAGTGACCATGCTCTTTTCTCATGACCAACAGTGACACTGGCTTATTTAAAGAGTCTCTGCATCGTGAAGACACTAGCGTTTTGTTGTTGTTCTTTTAAAGCATTTCTGGATTCCCTCAAGGCAGAAGAAAAAGACCAGTCAGAATGTACAGCACTTTAGAGTATAGAGAAAATACCACGTGGCCAACCGATATGCCATTTTATTTAGCATCTGCATCTACTTTGACCAACATGGCAACACTTATTAGTTACGCTTATTTTGAGCTGCTAACCTATAACTCAACTAAGAAAAGTTAATAATAACTACACATGAGCACAAATAATCAATAAAAAAGCCCACTTGGGGAACAGTGTGTTAATTTCATTATTCATATTCCAATTGCTCTGACTTCTATGTATGTGATCCATATTTTTATTATAGTTGTGATAATGATTTTCTAGCAATACAGCATGGTTCCCTGTGGGGGAATGACCACTCTTCTGCTTTTAAGTCAGGAAAATACCCAGCAGGGTGTCCATTTGTCAGCTAATCCATGAACACCTGGTGTGATCTAAAAGCTCTCCACAGATAGCAATGATACCCCACGCTAATGAGCACACTCCATGAGTTCTGAAAAAAAACAAAGAAAAGAAAAGAAAGGAAGGAAGGAAGGAAGAAAGAAACTTAAGAGGGGAGGGCGAGAAACTACTCAGTAAAATTAATTGTGTAAAAAAGCCACTAGGATGCTCCTTTGTGGTGTCATCAGTGGCAGGTGGCTTCAGAGGGACCTGGTGGAAAGTCTCTACTTTCTCCCTCCTACAAGGCACTGTTCTAACCTCAAGGGGCCACAGGACCCTACAGCACCTCTCGAGTCCATGGATCTTCCCGAGGAAGAGGTGAGACATGAATAAAATTATCTTTGAGGGCCTTCGGAACTCAGATGTGAACAAGAGGAACTAAAAGAAGGTGGCAGAGAAGAAAAGAGGGTGAAAGAATGTTCTTAATCATCTGAATTTGTTTGGTGGAGTCCTAGAGTTGATTGGTTCTCAACCTGTGGGTCGTGACCCCTTTGGGGGTCAAACTGCCCTTTCACATGGGGTCGCCTAAGACCATCCTGCATATCAGATATTTACATTACAATTCACAACAGTAGCAAAATTATGGTTATGAAGTAGCAGTGGAAATAATGTTATGGTTGGGGTCACCACAGCATGAGGATCTGTGTTAAAGGGTCCCAGCATTCAGAAGGTTGAGAACAACTGCTCTAGTTGGATATGAGGAAGGAGTTTCTATTCTGTTAATGCATTGATAGAAACCTCTAAGAGTTCAGAAAGACTTCAGAGAACTAGACACAAACATCATTTGGAGATAACTACATTGTAAAACCTCAATGCTGGATTCCTTCCTTCCTTCTTTCCTTCCTTTCTCTTTCTTTCTTTCTTTCTTTCTTTCTTTCTTTCTTTCTTTCTTTCTTTCTTTCTTTCTTCCTTCCTTCCTTCCTTCCTTTCTTCTTTATGCCACCAGCTGAGTCACATGTGAGTGTCCTGGGGTAGCAGGTTGTAGTCTCATGCTATGGGGACAAGAGTGAAAATGAGCCCAGGCTGCCCTGACTCAGAGCCTGGTTATGTGGTACCCCTAGAAGCTCTTCTCTCCACTATGTCCTAAGACAGTCATAGTCAACTCTACCTTTAGGTCAAGATTAACACAAGCAAAGGTTGGCACTTGGAACGAATGGAAAGAATGATGCTATGAAGCCAACACATTGTGTCTGTGATCATTCTTCATTGATATTTATGTCAGAGGCAGGGGAACAAAAACCACTGTGTATCTTCAGACAAAGCACAGCAGATCCAGGAATGGAGCTCATCATAGTTTAGACTCTAGAGCATATTCTACAGAGGACAAACCTCTGTCCAGGCCCTGGCTCAGTGATTTGTGGACAGAGGGAACCATCAGTCTCAGGGGTGTGTGCTGTCTCTTCTGTGTTCCTAGAAATGCCTGACAATGAACCTTCTGAGCAGCAACAGACTCAACAGATTGCCATGAATGGGATCTTTGCTGTCTTCATCTGGAGGAACGTGTCCTCTGGGAGTGTTATGAGAAAGCTTTCTGCTGCACCAGGGGGTAGCCTCATGGGGTTATGTCTATTCCTCAAATTTCACTTCTGCTGTGTCTCTCAGGCCTTGTTGATGACCCCACCTGCCCCATCCCTCTTTTCCCCTTTCTGTTCCTGACTGTATAAGGAGCACTTCATGCTCATTTTTTTCTGACTTCATTGTGAGGATCATTCCCTGGCTATTCAAGGACAATTCAGACACAGCCAACTTAGGATCATGTGATGTTAGGTGCTTCTTATTTAAGATTACAGCATCCACAAGCAGAGTCATTCAAAGACATTTTCTTGAATGTAATCATATAGAAATAATCAAATAAATTCAAACTATGGGGTGGTCAGGGCAAGGGTAGGCAAAGGAACCCCTCCCTGAATATCAGCACCATTGGTTGCAGGGAGGGATTAAATAAGCATAAAGGAACCAGGCAATCAAATGTACCCTGTGAATCCGGGCTTAAAAAGTAATGTAGAGGACATTATCACCACGGTGAAGCTGAAATATCTGATGGGTAAGTTAGTGCCTTACACTGATGTCAAATTTCCTGACTTTGTAGCTGAATTGTGCTTGTGCAAGGCATTGTGTTTTCTTAGAAAATGCAGCAACTAATGTACTTAATGTGACTTTCGTAGCTCCTTCTCAACTGGCTTGAAGGGGAAAACAAAGAGACAAAGCTTATTGAGAGGCAGATGGGTGATCACCTGAAGGTTGCCTGTCACCTGGCAGCATGGAAGTGATCTGAGAACAGGTGTTTCCCAGAAGTTCTCCTGAAAGTGTGTGCCAGTTTTGTTGGAATCCTTACTAAAACCCTTGTGTTTCTGTCTGATGTGTTCTGAGTTAGTCAATAATGTTGCCTTAGACCTCCTTAGGCCAGAAAGAGTCAGAAAAGGGACCAAAAGGACATGTGGTTTTTCCTGGAAGTCTATGTTCTAGGGTTAGTTACTAGATTTTTGGCTGACATGCTTGTATTATTTTAATCTACTAACCAGGGATCACAGTATATGTTGAGACACAAACAAACAAACAAAGACTGGCTTTGAGACTAGATGCCCACCTGAAGTTTGAAATATGCCTTCCCTACTTAATAGACTTGTGGCCTGGAGCAGCTCTCTAGATAGATCTAACCCCTTCACCCATAAAATGGAGACAACCTTGCTCAATAGGATTTTAGGATATTAAGCCATTTGCTCCAAGCCAGGTTCCTCAGGTGGATACTAACTTTAGTAGTGGGCTTGTATTTACAGGTCCTGGAGGGTGAGCAGGTTGATTTGATTGTGCCCATGCCTTGAAGCCTTTTAAAAATACACAAAATACAAAAATACACAAAGTACAAGTGAAAAATGTGCCTGTGCTGAAAGCCCCACTCATGAGTAGTGGACTAATAGTTTGCCACACATCAGCTGTGTAGCTAGCAGAGGCCGCCTGCTGTCACTGCCTACCATAGAAAACGGGGCAAACTCATTTTCCTAGCTGGAGATAGAGTATTCCATAATCACCTGGGGAGACGTCTCCCAGTTCCCACCACTTCAATACCTCTTCAGCTCATGCCCACTGCTCTGTATCCCTTATATGTCCAACTACACATCCTCTATAGCCTGGCTACAAATTCCTCATGCTGTTCTCTAGTCTGGAACGTTCCCCTCCTTTTTCTTCCAAATACCCACTGTTCAAACACCTCTTAAATCCCCCTTCCTGGACTTCTTGCTGTTGTGCTCTCTAAACCCCAGTGAGTACATAGCTAGGAATTCTTGGTGCTGTGATTTTGGCCAAAGGATAGATGTATCTATCTGTTCTGCAGACGACCTGTCTACTCACCTTCCCACCTGCCTGCCTACCTGTCTACTTTAATTTACAACTAGATTGATTTTTGCTGTCTGGATGCTGCCCATGCCTGGCATTTGAGGGATATTTAATATAAAATGGCTTCTGATGTCACTCAAATGATTAATTATATAGTATTTTCACTAAGTGAAGGCCACGAGTACTGGATTAAAAAAAGGGGGGGTCGGTCATACATATAGTAGGAAAGGAAAACACCAGAAATGTTCACTTTTTTGTCAGCTAACACTGACCCTTCTGAGCATAATGCTTAGGTTGATCTGGCCAGTGCAATGTCCTATGGCTGGCCAATTTTAAGGGAACCTTGAAAGCATTTCTCTGAACAGCAATTATTAGGGCTGAGGAAGAAGATGCTGGTCTCAGATATCAAATAAGGGATCAGTGCCCCATAAAAGAGTCTTCCTCACAGATCTTAATTTCAGGAGTCCCTGTCCAAGAGCCAGATTCCCTCCCTGCAGATATAGTGACTTGCCTTTCCTATTGGTTCCTCTATATAGGTAATGAGTGGGTGGGGCTTACTTATTTAGAGTTCCACATCTCAAAACATTAGATTTAGAGGCTTAACACCATCTACTGTACAGTGCTGGGGTGGCTTCATTCATACTTTAAATTTTAAATTTGGTGTCTATTCCAGTGATTTCTCTACATACAGGAAGCCTCCAATTCATACTCCCTTGTTTCTTACACCAGATATTATGGGATATGGCACCCAGGGCAGAGACCCATACCAAGTAGCCTTGTGAGTTACAGCTCAGTTTCATCAAGGTTAACATGGGGTTTTTATGAGTTATTGTCTGAGAACTTGATAGCTTGATCTAAAAGATTATTTCTATAGAAAATTTCATGTCCTGCTACCAAACTGGCAGGCTGTTATCCCACTGTATTATAACAAATTAGGAACTACCTGAACTAAAATAAAATTAAAACAATCCATTTTAGCTATTGGTTGCAGACCAATACAACCCCTATAGTTTTTCCCTTCCATGCAAAATGTATTTTAGTGGTTTGGGCAAACACTGTCCCCAGCATCCACAGATCTGTCTGCTGCCCTCATGGATGTCTGGCACTTTAGACTTTACCTTTTTAACTCTCAGAACCATAAAATTTTCCTTACAGTCTTAAAATGCTATAGCACCTGTATATTCCACATTACAGACCCCCATCCTATCTCTAATCCTCTTTTGGAGAAGACAATGGCAGGAAGAGAAACAAGTGAAATGAATGGGGGGGGAGGGTATCTAGAGAGAAAGTGTTGAATGCCTCCAAAGGCAAACTGCAAGCAAGTTTCTGAGTAAGTTTAAATGGTCACAGGGCCATTTATTTCATAGCCAACTTTGAGACAAAGCAGTCAGTTATTAATTCTACTTGCATGGTTCATGCTATGTGTGAATAGAATTTGGGATGTTTCGTTTGCATTGGACCCAGTGGAATGGATGCAGTCTCACGGGTGAATGTGCAGAGTGGATGGACACAGTTCCAGTGCCCCCAAGCAAAGTGCACAAGGACTGTTAAAGTGACAAGTGACAGAAGTTCTTTGCCTTAATCACTAAATCCCAAGCACCCGCAGGAAACCATCGGGACCAAAATTTATAGCACTTTTTATTTTCAAATGAAATGAAATGAAATGACTTAATGTTTTTCTACACCAGACTTAGCCAGTTGCTCCCTGTACAGAGCAGGATATAAATGTCAGCGCTGTGGCAGGGGTGTGCTGACACTAGTTGAATATTTAAAGTCTGCACACTGTCATTACTTTGCCTTCCATGCACTGACAGCTTGCTACCGAATTGAACATACCTGGAAAGAAGTCAGTTGGCTTAGAACACAGCTTAGTCTCTCTTGGGGTAATTTCTCTGTCTAGGCTCTACTGGGTCTTTCCATTGACAAAGCAGAATTGGGTGTATTCTGCTGTCTTGAACAAAATCAGTAGTCAGCTAGTCCTCAGATGACTAAGTATCATTTGAGAAAGGGGAAGCATTTCCCCCTCTCATCACCCCAGGCTCCATGCAGTCATGGACTGATTAACCCACAGATGCTATAGGTTTTCCTAGGGTATTTGCAAGCTATGGTGACACAACCTTGAATGGACACTAAGTCCCACCTGGAAAACCTCTAAAAGTCCACACCCAGGCTACACGTCAAACCAATTATATCAGAATCTCCTGGCATGAAGTCTAGTATCCAGCATTCCTAGAGGACTCCAGTATCTGTCCATGAGTCTCTTTTCAAAGAATGGGTAGGACAGGAGCATGGAGCAGATCTGAATGCTACTGGCACATGGGGGAAGAAAGGCTTCCCTTTTGCGACAGTGGCAAACTGTTCTAAAGCCACTAACTTGTAAAGATTAATGGGCAGCTCAACTTAGCAAGCCCAGGTAGGCAGGATACTTATACAGCAATTAAAACTCCAAAAATTAATCAGCTTGCAATCAAACTGTCATTGTTCTCTCCACTGACATCTGAGTTAGAGAACTGTCACCGTGTCCTTGCCCCTCTGGTGGACCCTGTAGGAATGGAAGGATGAACACAATAGCGGAGAGGGCATTTAGAATTTCTACTGGATAAGTGTTTGTACAATCACCCTAAACTTGTGATTAATGCTTTGAAGATGAGTTTCCTTAGTTAATTGATGGAAATTTTTGAGATTTATGGGAATTGCAAGGGGGCTAACTACATTCCCTTTTTAACCCTAAGTCACTCTAGAAATCCTTGTAGGATTTTACTTTCATGGTACTAGTGCAAGAAGCACATCATAGTTCATGAATGTTTCCTAGTCCAAGGCCATGGAGTTTGGATGATTTCAGTTCTGGGGCTGACTTGGGCTTACGCTGCTCCCCCAATGCTCATGACCACAGCACAGTGTGCAAAACATCCGAGTCAATAGTTCTAAGGGGAGTTGGTGGGTGGTGGGTGGGAATGAGTATTTTGAGAGTGCATCTATTTCTCTGTTGCTACCTTTGTTGCCTAGGTATCTTCCCATCCTTCTCTGTCACTTGTTAGATATCTACCTCACATTACCCAAGCGGGCTTCCAAGGAGCAGAGGATAGGTTGTATAAAGTCTTCACTGCAGTTGCTTGCCTCTAGAACATGTCAGCTTTTGAGCAGTAAATGGCAGGCTTGTTTTTAAAGTGAGAGTATCCTGTTTTTGTTTTTGATTTTCTCCGTGAGTTAGCATCCCGAGTGTGTTCTGAACACTTCTCCCTTTCAGCTTATCTTGCTTTAGTCACCTTGAAGTCTCTTCACCACAGAACCCTTCTGAACAGATTTGCCACTAGACAGATGCTAGCCCTGGACATGGAGGCCCTTCTGTGTTTCCTCTCTGGCTGGGTTTTCACAACCCCCTTTGCAAGCGCAGGTGAGGGTAAAGGGGCAAGAGGTTTTTAGGATTAAGCACAGAGAGGCCCAGTGAAATAACCATAGAAGAAAGAACCCTGGGTGTATTCCTAGAGGGGCAGGGGAGAAAAGGGGACAGGCAATGTGTGTGTGCTCTGGTAGTGTTTGGTTGTAATGGTGGGGGTAGTGGGATATTTGTTGATGGGAGTGATAAAGGGACACTATTCGTGTCCTCTGCACTGGTAAAAGGATCCCGTGCCACTCACTAGCAAGGCACCTGGGGACCCTTGGGCAGCAGCGGGCAGAGGAATACCCTTAAGGGCCTCAGAACCCTTCCCACTTAACCCGAGAGTGGGGAGGCTCACAGCCTTCGTGGCTGGCCACGGGTGGTTGCGTGCGTGCTGCGGAAGGGTGCCCTGGGGTCCGCCGATGATAGCCCAGCGGGGAGGGAACGGTTCTTACAGTCACTGGTCAGCGCGAAGGGCGCGCGGCGGCGGCCAAGGGAGCGGTCTTCGGCGGGCGCCTCGAGAAGCCTCTTACCGGCGGGCAGCGGGAAGGCAGACGCGGTGTGGAGCAACACCAGGCAGACAGCCACGACATCCCATAACTTCATCTTAGAATCCCGTCCAGCAGCGGCACCTGCGCAGGCGGGCGGCGGGGGAGAGAACCGCACCATGCAAGTTAGGCTCAGATGCCCAGGACCCTTATGCTGTCTGCAGAGCCGCCTCCCCGCTCCTCCCCAGCCCTGCTCCCAACTACTCCACTCTCCTCCTGGCCTGCTGCAGAGCTGCAGAGCGCGCTCCCCTGAGCACCCCACCTATGCCTTTGGTGCCCCACTCAAAGCTCCTTCATCCCGGTGCACTCACCTCAGGTGCGGCCCCCATCCCCAACCCCGCTGCGCTGCTGCAGCCCTTCAGTCCCTAGGTCCCAGATTGAGGAAGTAAACTTATACTGCAACCTATAGCCTGCTGCTTCTACTGGGCCACCCCACATTCCCTGGGGGCAAACAAGGTAGCCTCCATCCAGCTGTCTTTGCCAGGCTCTGGAGAGAAACCTTCCCTCCCCATCTAGCAGCTTCCATGGTTGGGCCCTGGGAACCAGCCTTCCACCCAAGCAAGCAACAACAAGGACTAAGACCAAGTTCACCCCCACCCCCTCACCCCGTCCCAGTCCCAGAGTGGACCCTCCTTGCAGCTAGGTAGGATGCAGGCTGAATGGAAACACTCCTGCCAGCTGCCCAGCCTTCAAACATCGCAACTAAGTAAGAATTTTGACACCACAACAGGTTAATGTAGAATTGCAGACTTTGGCCTGCATAAAAGTGTCTGGGTTAAGCTACCTAACTTCTGAAGCATCGACTTGGATTAAAATGCCAGTTCCACTTTTTCGGATCATTAACGTTAACTCATGAAAAAGTTCAGTAAGTGCCCAATAAATGTTTAACCGTTGCTAGTAGGCAGGGATTGCATATAGCTTGAATTTTAAAAATCTTCCGTGCTGTACCCGAAAATTCTCTTGATTTTATTTTTGCAGCTTTGTGAAATTTGGTTCTAATCCCCACAGCAAAGATGCTGACTTTCCGTGCCTCTAGCTACACCAGGACGGTAGTCAGAATCCTGAATACTGTCGAGGCCTCGAGCACCAGAAGGACTAGGAGAAGACACAGGGGTGAGGGACAGGTATTTTCAGAGAGTCTTTTGGACTCTTAGACCTCACATCCCTAGAAAAGAGAGCCAGGGAGTCTGGGGGTGAGAGAGGTAAAAAAGGAAGTCCTGTAAACTTGGCGATAAGTTCCATCCAAAGGGGGGGAGGGCTAAGTTACCTAAGGGTACTGTGTTATTTCCCCCTTAGGAGCCCCAGTGTTCCAGAGTCAGGGAACCACTGTCTGGAGAGCATTCTCAAATCAGAAAATCCATGCATTTGATAAAACAGCCTGGACATTTTCCATGGGGGAGGGCAAGACCGCTTCCAGGTAAACACCAAAATAAAATAAAATAAAATAAAATAAAATAAAATAAAATAAAATAAAACCCTCTCCACATCATCCCTGTTACATCCCAGGCATTTGCCCTCCCTCCTTTCCGGGGCACATCCCTCCCGCCCCTCACAATCTCCACCCAGAATTCCAGTCTAGGCCCCTTGATAAGGCCACCAGGAAAGCGTTTAATTCGGCCACCACCTCCCACCGCTGTGGAGACGAATTCATTTTCCATCCCTTGGGCGTCTGTTGTCTCTGCAGCTGTTGGGCTCGGAGGTGGGGAAGCGACAGAACCACACAGCCCCGAGGTTCCGGCTGCGCGGGCTGGCTTGTTCACCCCAGAGGAGGGAAAAAAGACGCCTCTGCGTCCCTCCCCGCGCGCAGGCCCAGGAAAACTCCCAGGCAGTGCAAAGGCAATGCCCAGAGACGCTTCGCGAGCGGAGAGCAGGGGAAGGAGAGGCCTCCCGCCTCCGGGGTGCCAGCTCTGCCAGCTCCGGGGTGCGTGCGAAATGGCTGGCGATCCCGAGCAGCAGGGAGGCGCGGGGTTAAGGCGCCGTCCCAGATCGCCGTGCCCGCCAGCAGGAAGCTGCGGAGGCACCAGATTTCCCTTCCGCATTAAGAGGGTTTTGCCCCCTTTTACAGTTTGGCTCACGGAGAGCTTTTAAAATTGGACGTGAAGAGCCTCTATCAGAAGTGTGGCGACGCTGGCAAAGGAGGAAAACACTGGAGCATTTCACTCTCCGCCTCGTCAGGGGCGGCTCTCCATCTCATACTAGGCGAGGAGCCTTGGGCACCCCAAAAGCGTTCCCTCCTATCCCGAGCACAGTGGGCGGGGGGGTGGGGGTGGCGCGCTCTTCGCTGAGAGTCGCGGGGCCCACTTCTCTCTGAGCCGCCCTTTTGTTGAGCAAAAGGTGAGGTGTGTGTCTCCTAGGAGGTTCTTCCTAGGAATTTACCTGGGCCCAGCTTCGGGGCATCCCTGTTTATCTCTTTGCAGCTCTCAACCCCAAAGCACCGGCTGGACATGTCCCCGCCACGCCTGGCCTTTGCCGCGCGTGCGAACAGCATAAGGGCACCGGCCGGTGCCGAGACCAAGCTTTCACGACAGGGTTGGCTTTGCCAACTGAGCCCTCGTTCTTTCTCGGGCTTAGAAAGCTGGTTCCCCTCTCCATCCGGGACCAACTCATCCCAGCAAGGCAAAAGGACTGTGCTGCACACATGGGCACCCGGTGGGTCCCAGGCCGGGGGGGGGGGGGTTAAAGGATGCGCGGAAAAACGCAGCAGTGACTGCCGAAGTGCCGCTTACCGATTCTAAGTTCCCGGCACCAGGGGGCACCAGAAACCGCTTGGGCCTTGTAGTGTTTGCACGGCGGGTAGGCTGAATTGTCATTTTAATATATAACCCTAGAAGAACCACTGTCTACCATCTATCCCCCAAGCTAGCCCAGGGACCTGTAGGTGTCCTTATGCGACGCCTCACTTTTCAGGTTTCTAATCTGCGGTTCCTTTTCCCCATCCCCCTTCTCCGCACTTCACCTGAGGTGGTTTCTTGGCAACCTGCTTTTAGACACCCTGATCCTCTGTCACAGCTTTGCAGTGGGTGATTGCTCCCACTGCTGCCAGCCAGTGTCCCCCGCACCTTTTGGGCAGGGCAGGCTGGGAAGTTGGTTTGGGATTTGCTTTCAAGACCTGGTGGCGTGGGAGGAGAGCGCACTCTGAACTCGGGTGTTTCCTCTAGGGTCCAGGCAGACATTACTAAAAGATCTGTTGCTTTTGTCTGCTGTGCTCAGCGTCCTTGACTAAGGACGCATTCTCTTACCACTCCCCCATAACTGACCAGCCCAAGATGGAGAAGGGGGGGCATTTTGGGGATGCTTTGGAGAAAGGGAGAAACATTTGGGATGCTCTCGAAGGCAAACCGGAGGGGCTCCGTTTGTTGGAGGACTCAAAGTTGAGTTCTAGGCCCCGGAGCACTCCAATCTCGGCAGCAAGCTAGAGACGCTGAGGGCTTCTTGGACACTAGACACTTGCCACTTGTTTAAAAGACACCTCCCCCACCAAAGCGCAGAGAAACGGAGTGAGGAGAGAATCCCTTTTTGAAGGCTTGGTGGGAGGAGGTGCAGGCTTATAGGTGCTAGTTGCATTTCCCTAAACAAACACAAATTTACAATAAGGAGGAAGAGTGAGTCTGCTGCCCTCTAATATAGGGACTGGCAGAGTTGCCTTTATCCCGCTCAAACAGCAAAAACTTGGCCAACTCCGGGGTTGGACAACCTTCCCAGGGCACGCTCATCGGCCCGGTAGGCAGGTTCTGCCACAGGCGAGGCTCCAGGCGGGGGAACCCTGATTCGTGGGTTCCTTTTCCCTGGGTGGGGCTGCAAACCAACCCAGTCAGGAGTCTACGCTTCGAAGTGGTACGAAGTAGTGTGCGTGTGTTGGGGCGGGGGCGGGGGGGTGTCTTGGGGAAGAGACACAGAGTTGCCAGAGAGAAGAGGCAATTAAAACAGTCACCTCAAAGGCCTAGCGGAGACCCGGAGGGTTCCCAAGCGTCTTTCGAGACAGAACCCTTGGGCTAAGGTGCTGCAAAGAACCCTTCTCCTAATCTCGACCAGCATAAGGGTGTTAACAAAGTGCCAGAAAACGGACCGAGGACGGTAGGAGTGTAACTTTGCAAGATTTCGCTAGAGGAGGTGAGCCCTCTATTTTTAGGTCCACAGCACCTTTGCAGCCCTCCTTCCCTGGGGCTTAGCTTTTTTCCAGAACAGACCAAAACAAGCTCAGCAGTAAGTTATACTCCGAGCTACGATAACGCTGCAGTTGCACTGTGGAAAAGACACTGGCGGAGGTGGGTTAGTAGATAGCTAAGCCTCACACGGTTCCAGGACCGCACTGAGCAGCGTCCTACTGAGTGGGGCAGGGGAATCGTCCCAGCCCCCCGCCCCCGGGCTTTTCAGGGTTCCAGGGCACCGGGAGTTTCATAGATTTTTTTTTCCCACGCGGAAAAGGCAACCTACCCTCGGCCAGGCTAGCGTCCCTCGGGTTCAGCTTGTCTCTTGAGCTCCCACTAGCATGCTAGCATTCCTACTCTACTCTAAGTAGCCCGCTTGGGGTTCAGCCGCGCCCTTCTGCCCTCAGACGACGCGGCCGGCCCGGTCCCCTCCAGCACACTTCCCCCTCTTACCTCGGATCCGGTCTCCGTAGACCCCCAGTTGGACATTAACTCCAAGTGATCCGAATCCCAGCCAGGAGACCCATCCAGACCGCGGGCCGGAGCGCGGGGCCCCGCCCAGAAGGTCGGGAGCAAGAGTACGCAATCCAGGGGTCGCGCCGGACAGCCAGGACACGCAGGAGGCGGCGGCCGCCGTGCCAGCCGCCGCCGCCGCCACCGCCGCGAGGAGAGTGAAGGCTGCCGACACCTCCTACACCGGCCTCTTGGACCCCAAGAAGACCAAGTCTGAGCAGCCACCCCTGCTTTGGCTGAGGGGTGACACGGCTGCGCGCGCGGCGCTCTGGGCTGGAGCTGCACGGGGCTGGGGCGCTGCGGGTGGCTCAGAGTCAATCGCCTCACTCTGCACCTCCTCGGGGTGCGGTGGCTGAGAGTACGAGGCGGGCCTGGCTGATGATGCCGAGGTCTTGCCTGGAGATCCGAACGAGACACCACGTCAAACCGCGCTGGCAGTCCCTTGAAGACATGAGGGCGCCAGGAGTGCAGGCTGGTCGTGGAGAGCCCGGGCCGGGGGGCCGGGGTTGGGGAGTGGGGGGCGCGGAACCGGGAGGGGGGGAGGGGAGAGGTCCGGAGGCAGAGGCGGCCTGGGCGTGGGGGAGGGACGGAGATCCGAGGAAGAGACGCCGGAGCTGCGGGGGCGCGAGCTCAGGGTGCGAGTGGGTGACGCGGAGCACCCCTCCCAGGGGTGCAGGAACCGCCTTGGGGCTCGCGCCTTCTAGCCGGGTAGATCCACAGAAACGCGGGGAGTTCAGCTCACAGCAGCCCCAGAGGACAATCGCAACTTGGTGGCGAGCTCCGGAGCTCCAAAGGAGGGCGCTCTGCCTGTTGGAGGCTACACCCCGGGGCTTCCCTCGCGCCCGTCGAAGGCCGTCCTTCCTCCTGGACTGTCGCACCCTCTCGCTTTTCTGCAGGGCAGAAGGCAGTGGCGGAGAAGACGAACTGCCTGCCTGCCGAAGTTCTCCCAGCACCGAGAAGAAGCGCGGAGCAGCCGGGAGAGGAGAGCAGAGTGTTTGCCAGGGAACTCTGCGAGTGGGGATGCATTTATAGAGCTCTCACTGCGTGACGTGCCCTCCAGTGGCTTTTCTGATTCGCTTTCTGACCTAAACACACATTAGTTTAGTCCCCATGGTAGGGCCAACACGGTCTCCAAATATCTGCTGGCTGAAGTCAGAGGCTTTGCATATCATGTATTACATGGCAGGCAATGAAGAAGGCTTCTGAGGCTGGCCGGCTGCTCAGTCCTAGGTTCCATTTCCATGCTGTTGTAATATAATACCAGACTTGGGGTAGGCACATACATTCAAAATCCCAATTCCAGAGGCGTAAGGTCACTTTATCAGGAAGAGGTCAAGGGAGGTAGAGCAAAACCTGCCTTTGTCCAGAGTTTTGAAAAAGTATTTGGGGGAACCTGAGCAAGCCCAGGGCTGGGTGAAGTTTCCAGTGAGAGGGACTAGGCTTTCCTTCCAGAACTCCGATTGGGAGAGATGAGACCTTTTCAAGCATTCCTTCTGTTGGTTAGCTGAACACCAGAAGCAGCCAGGGGCCTTCTTTGTAGAGGACAAGAGGAGGACAAGCCCCTTCACACCCTGCACATGGCTGAACTGTAAATATGTTCTATTCGCACAGCTGTGGAATTCGCTCTACCTTTGAGATAGGCTAAATAAGGTACGCCTCTGCTAAGGGGAACCTGTTTACCAGAAACCACTGGACCTGAATTTAGTAGGACCTCTTTAATTTTATTAGTCGGAGACAGGGAAAGCATCAACAGGCTCAATTTACATCTACGCACCTCTTATTTTATGACTCATCCGGTTGTTGGGGAGTCTGTGTTCCTGAAGAAGCTGAGACAATAGATAGGGGAAATGTGTGTGGCAATGTGGGGGCAAGATCACACATCATTACAAGTACTCAGAGTCAAAGATCAGCTACTTTGGAGCCTTGTCAGCGAAGTTAGTGTGGGCGGAAGATTGTTCTTACTAACATTACTGTGATTGAGAGATTAAACCAAGTGCAAGGCAAGTCTTCCAAACACCCCTCACCTGAACGCAGGATGCTCTCCACTGTCTGCACAGTGGGATGCTTGCTTTCGTTGATAGCCACATGGTAGCAGTGTACCTTAGAAACGGGCCGAAGGAAAAGCTTAGTGTATTCATTTCCAGTTTAGCACTATTTGGGAATACGAAGTTGACTTGAGTCAGTGTTTTGTTTTGTTTTTAAACCATAAATGCTTTCATTTTAAGGCCAAACACCTGCAGTTATTTAGCACTTGCTGTGTGCTAGGGAAAGTGTTAGGCCTTGAGTATTGTGATGACCAGATGAGGGGCTGCAAGGGACAGATGCCACTCGGTTAACGGTGAAAGGAAGGCTGACCGGAATCTCCACTACTCAGCCACGTGTCTCCCAAAAGCCTTCCGGAAAGGCCGCTCAGCCAGGTCTCACGAAAACTGGATTGAAGTCCAGGAACTGGAAGGTCATTCAGGATGCAGCTCTGGGCTGGGGTTATCTTGCGGGCCCTCAGCAGCAGGCATCTGCCTGTCCCTACTAACCGGGCTTAGCCGCCAAGGCAATTCAGCTCCTTGCTCGCTGATTTCCTCCTGTGTCCTTTGGCTTCTGCTCCTGCTACCAACTGCTCAACCCTCTGGTGAGCTCACATTTAAACGTCTTTAGTGAGAGCAACTGCTGCTAGACACTCACAAAACATGTGAGCTGGACTGAAGGTTTTAGCCAGGCCCTCCTCATAGAGGGCGGGCCACCCTGGAGATGGACAGACCCCAGGTCAGGTACAATTCCTGAGCCAATTGTTTGAGTCCAAGGTGTTCACATCTCAAAGTGTACAGCCTTGGCCCTTTTGCTGAGGAACCCTTCTGGGGTCCCTTTCCACCTTCTCTTTACAGGGGCTGGTCACACAGAAAGAGCTGTGTTAATGGTAGGCACTTGGAGTTTTAACTGCCCTGTGCCTGTCATAAGAGTCTGTTAAATGAGACACAACTTCCTTCCTTTATAAGTGTACCTATCCATATTAGTTACTTTCTTCTCACTGTGGCCAATGCCTGACAAGAAGTCCCTTAAGGAACTAAGGATTTATTTTGGTTTCATGGTGTGGAAGGCACGATGGCCAGGGTTCCAGCTATGGTGATGGGAGCTTCAGGCATAACACATCAGTGGGTCAGGAAGCAGACATAGCCCATAAGCCCCACTCCTCTGACACTAGGGCAGTATTTCTGCCAGGTAGGCATTAAAGACCAATAGGTTCTACAGCCTCTCAAAATAGAGCAACCCAGGAGTTCAGGGCTCGGTTGGGACTTTTACACTTACACTGTAGCATCAGTTACAGAAAAGTCATGTGAAATCATGGTGTAAAATAAAATGAGAACTAGTTTGATGGGCTCATGCATTAGAGTCTGCTCTGCGTGCCCCTGGTGAAACCCTGGAGAAAGCACAAAACATACCCAGACCACCCTAGGCTTGGTAGGTGACAATTAACGTCTTCTTTGTCCTCGCTTAAAGATTGAATTTATTTTTATTTATGTGTGTGCAGACACCCATGGAGGCCAGAAGAGAGTCCGATGCTCTGGGGCTGGAGTTACGAGAGCAGAGACTGACAGGTGCTGGGAACTGAGCAGCAAGCAGAGCCTCCTCCCCATCCCCCGCAGCCAGCTTCTCTTGAAGAGTAGATAGATCCCTGAGGCTTTAAAAACTTGCCCATGTTTATTGTGGCAATCATTTTACAATACCCTTTTTTCTTGAAAGCAAAAGTGGGAAATGTATTTTGGGGTCTTCTAGGATAAGTCATTGTTTCTTGATATGTAAGTTATCTTCAGTTGTAATATAAAGGAAACTGAAAACATTTTTTTAACAACGATTCCTTTACATTTTTATATGGGTGTCTTGTCTGCATGTACATCTATACACCAGAAGAGGGCATCAGATTCCATGGGACTATATTGTGGGTTGTGAAGAGGGTGCTGGGACTTGAACTCAGGTCCTTTGGAAGAGCAGCCAGTGCTCTCAATCACTGAGCCATCTCTCAAGTTCCCAAATTAAAGTTTATTTTGGACAGTGTCTCTTTATGTAGCCCTGACTGTCCTAGAACTTACTATGAGACTAGGCTTGCCTTGAACTCACAGAGATCCGCATGCTCCTGCCTTGCAAGTATTGGGATTAAAAGCATATGCCACCATGCCTGACCAAACTGAAGACATTTAACTAAGAGCTGAAATAAATATTTCTAGTTTTGAAATGATATTTATGTACAGGATTACCCCCATGCATCCAGAAACAGAACAGTTTCTCTTGAAATGAGCACTGTAGACACAGGTAAGCAAGAAGCAGGCATTTGGCATGTTGGGAATAAATATATGGTTTGATATTATAACTTCTGCACCACAACAAACCCAAAGGGGAAGTCCCCGTAGCTCTGAGGTTCCATCATCTTGAGGATACAAGGATATGCTGGACTTGAACCTGTTCCTCTTCAGTATCTGGGAGACAGAGAGTTGCAGGACCGCTCTGGCTCCCATAGCAGTGTTCTCTGATAAAGTAGCAATGACAGCAGCCATGAATTCTTACCTTGTCCCCAGACCTCTGCTTTTCATCTAGAAAATCTGCCTGAGGATCAGAGGGAACAAACGTTCACATCTCTTCTTCTAGAGCAAAATATTCAGATCCTTGACTATCTTACCATTTCACCCATATCTTCATGGGAATTTCTTGGATCTCTGAGCTAAAGATGTCTAGACAGATGTGTGTTCCAGGGTCTGAGGTCACTGGGAAGAGAAACACAAAGGTAAAATGATGACTAATAATTCAGGGTAGCACAGGCTATGGAAAGCCTATGGCAAAGTAAGCCCTCATGGAGTAGGTACACAGGGAAAGGTGGGGAGACGTGTCCCGACACTCTTGCTTGAGTCTTTAGAAGTACAGGGGTGGGTGAGCTTGTGGTCATTTACAGAGAGCCCCAGGAGAGTTCTCAATGGGACTTTTCAGCCACTGTGCCTATGAGCGTGGGAGCCGAGTACCTGGACTCTCTTGTCACTTGGGTCATGACAGCTGAAATGGAGTCCATCCTTTGCAAAGTCACCACTTTATGGGACAGGGATTTGTTTCATGTTGGTTTATTCCTTGCCAGGCATTTTCACTGAAGATACTATTACTCATTTATTTTATTTTAGACCACTTAAAAAAGAGAAATAAAGAAAAGAGGAAAAGACACTTTTATTTTTTTTCCGAAACACTGAAAGGTTACATTCTTTTTGGAGCAAATTGTTTTTCATAATTAATCAGTCCTAGCATTGGGAAGGAGTTACCAATAAATTCCAGCAGTTTCTTTGACAAGGATCAGGTTGGCTAATTGCCCATTCACTTGTTTTGAATTCCCGGGATTACGCTATAAGACCCCCATTTTCCAGAAAGAAGACTCCGATCAGGAAGTGTGATGGTTCACACTGTTCCTGTGGTGATGGACAGTGGAGCCATGAGGTGCTGATGTTGAAGGGGCTGAGTCCTCTAGTCCAGTCACCATACTTCACCAGGAGAGCAAAGGCAGATAGATGGTTAAGTGACTGATTCACCACACCTAGTATATGGCCTATGTTTCCCGTCTGAGCAATGATGGGATGGATTGCTTCAGTGATATATATATATACATATATATATATATATATGTTGGGGAAGTCCTGTGATTATGTCAATAAAGCACTGTTGAGCCAATAGGGAACCAAGATAGGAGGGACTAGGAGTCCAGAAGGACTCTGGGTAGGAGAAACACAGGGAGTCGAGATGTAATGCCATGGGGTAGGAAGCCCGGAAACTTCTCCGGTAAGAGATATACTTTATACTTAGATTAACAATTATGGGGTAATTACTTAAGTCAGAGCTAGCCAGTAAGAAACAAGCAAGGCCAACAGCTTTATAATTAATATAGCTTCCTGTGTGTTTATTTGGGACTGATGTGGCTCTAGAACCAGGCTGGCGGGAGGGCTTCTCTCAAAGAAAAAGTTTCTCTTTACATATATATATATATATATATATATATATATATATATATATATATATTTGGGAGGGGCACTAGAAGGGGTGCTGTGACTTTCTTTGAACTTGTGACTTAGTATGATTTGTTGAAGCAAGAAATGAGTCATGATTCAGAGGACTCAATTGGCGTTTTACTGGTAGAGGCACTTGATGACAAGCGAATGAGGGGCAAACTTTTGACAAGAGCTTGATTTCTGTCTTTTAAAAAATTGAATTGAGGTTTGTGGTGACATTTGGTTTGTGCTCTACCCAATAATGTTTGCCTGAAGATCAGAGGATGGAGCCAGTCACTGGTTAACCATAGAGGCCAGGCAGTGGTGGCACACGCTGTTGACCCTAGCACTTGGGATCTCATGCCTTTGATTCCAGCACTTGGGAGTTAGAAGCACGAAGATCCGGAGTTCAAGTCCACACTGGGCTACATGAGATTTAACGAGCCAAAAAGAGAAACAGAGCTCACACCTTTGATCCCAGCACTTAGGATCTCACACCTTTGATTCCATCACTAGGGAGGTGGAGACAGGAAGTGATATGGCTGGGTATAGAGAGGAATATAAGATAGGAGGAGACAGGAGCCCAGTCCTTTTCTGTATGAGGATTTCATAGAGATAAGAATCTAGTGACTGCCTCCTTTACTTCTCTGATCTTTCAGTAGTTACTCCTGATATCTGACTTTGGGTTTTTATTATTAAGACCAATTAGAATTTGCTCTACAGAGGTTTTTTTCTTTCTCTTTTTCAGAATTTTGTACATAAGTATTGAACTTATATACTATCTTCCTCTCTTTCTCCCCACTCCAACTCTTACCATGCTCTCCAGTCCCCTTCAACTTCCTGACTTCTTTAATTATTCCTTTTCACACACACATACGGATGCCCGAATATAATCTGCTGAGCCCATGTATGTGTGTGTGTCTAGAGCTGACTGCTTAAAAATGGATAACCTATTGGGAATCATCCCTAGAGAAAACTACTGAATCCTCTCTCTCTCTCTCTCTCTCTCTCTCTCTCTCTCTCTCTCTCTCTCTCTCTCTCTCTCTCTCTCTCTGTCTCTGTCTCTGTCTCTCTGTCTCTCTCTGTCTCTCTCATCAGTCATTAATTCCCTATAGGTCTTCATGTAGGGAAGGGGCCTTGTAAAATTTTCCCCGTTCACACTGCCACATCAACTGGTGTCATTGGGCAGATCTTGGACTCATCCCTAGAGAAAACTACTGAATCCTCTCTCTCTCTCTGTCTCTCTCTGTCTCTCTCTCTCTCTCTCTCTCTGTCTCTGTCTCTCTCTGTCTCTGTCTCTGTCTCTCTCTGTCTCTCTCTGTCTCTCTCTCTCTCTCTCTCTCTCTCATCAGCCATTAATTCCCTATAGGTCTTCATGTAGGGAAGGGGCCTTGTAAAATTTTCCCCGTTCACACTGCCACATCAACTGGTGTCATTGGGCAGATCTTGTTTAGTCGACTGTAATTTTGAAATTTCATTGGGTACAACTTTCCTGCCATTTATAGAAGACACCACCTCAAATCAGGTGTCCTGACCCTCTGAGTTTTACAATTTTTCACTCCTATCACATTATTTCCTGCACCTTAGCCATAGGGATTTTGTTGTAAATGTACCAATTAGGGTGGGTACCTCAGGGCCAATTGTTTGATTGTTGGCTTTTGGAGAATAGCAAAGCTCCCAAGTAGAGTGCTGAATCTCTGCCTCCCCCCTTGTGTGCACGTGTGTGTGTGTGTGTGTGTGTGTGTGTGTGTGTGTGTGTGTGTGTGTGTGTGTATGTGTATGTGTTGGGGGCAGGCAGTAGAGAACCTAGGAACTGTGTACCTGTTCCTTTGTTTTTGAGACAGAGGCTCACTGTTTCGCTCAGGCCGCTCTCGAACTTGTGACAGGGTTCTTCTCTGGCCTGTTTCTTTATTCTTTTGCAGAGTATCTAATTTGTGCCTAATTCATGTTGCAAAGCTGTTGGGACCTCCCTCAGAAGCAGGAATTTACATGGTAGCTAGAAAATACTGCCACTGTGGGAAACTGAGGAGTCAGTACCTGGATTTTCAAGCTGAGACTAATTGCATAGTGACTAGAATTCAATCTTGATGGTTTTCTCCCTCTGTAAAATGGATGACTTATGGCCATTTCCAACTTAGGCAAGGAACACTAGGGCAGTCTATCTATATACTTACACTCCTTCCCCCAAGACCTTCTCTGCTTTACTTCACCGTGGAAAAACTGAATTAATCAACTAATGAGTCCTTGTAAACATTGATGGGTTTAATAGAAACAAATGGAAGTGTGGAATTTTGGGCTCCTATTAGTGCTTCAAGTCAACCCCCTTGCTGCATGAGCAGCAATTTTGGGAGCAGGACTCCTCATTTTACTTCTTAGAGTTTCACTCACTTCACTCAATCCCAGATGAGACCTCAATTCAATGAGCAGCAGGGTTGGGGTTCCTTATTTTATATCTTATGGCTCCACTTACTTCACTCCATCCTAGCCCTGTTTAGCTGTAACTTCAATTCAAAGGCCCCAAATCTAAATTGGGGAGAAATCTTGCTGGGTGTTCAGGCCATCCCAGTGGCTGCCCTGCCCCTAGCTAGCTGTGAGAACTTGGGTAATTGCTGGTCTCCCAGCCTCTACCTACTTTTCTGCTTATTTCCCAACTTTCACTACTTCCCCTGCTCTGTTTGAGATAGATGTGGTAATACGCTGTGAATAGATGAGGTAATAAACCAGATTTCCAGAGTCTGGAAATTACTCCTTGGGAATAATTTGTACCATTCTTGTTCTCAGCCAGTGGGGTAAGACTGAATGGATTCCGCCCCCCCCCCCCCCCAGCACTGTACCAGGTGGAAGCATACTGATCTGAAAGAGTCAATGCCTCTCTGCAGGCCACGAGCCTCTGGCGGGGCATCATTTACACTGACAGCCATATGTGCAGTGCTGGGAGCTTCTTGAGAGTCTGCTTCAGAAACGTGAGGAGTTAATAGGACACAAAGTTCCTTAGCAGGCTGTGTTCAAAGAGTCCACCATGTAAAGGTCTCTGAGTGATTCTGTGAGGCACAGCCCCCAACCCTGGCAGTGAGAAGGTTATCTATGGCTTCTGGACGTTTCTTTGACAAGGATCAGATTGCCTAATCATCTACTAATTTTCATGAGGTTCCTGAGATCACTTTATGAGACTTATTTTCCCCCGGGAGTGAAACTTCGATTCAATTATTTAATTCCTTCCAGCCATCCTCTGTTTGCTGCAGTGATGTGACTTACTGCGACACTTTTTTTGTTTTTGTTTCTTTTGTTTTTGTTTTGTTGTTGTTTTTTGTTTTTGTTTTTGTTTTTGCGGCAATGTTCTTTCTCCTGTGGCTACATTTCCTCTTCCTAAAAGTGATGGTGTTTGTTTCTCCATCCCCAGTGAAATTTAGACCATCACTTCACCAGCATGAGCTTAGTACTTCGAGTGTTGGCAGAATTGCCTTGCTATGTGAAAATTAATGGCAGAAAAATGGGAAGGGAATTTCAGAAACTGGGAAGGGAAAACTTAAGACGTAGGGTGAATATGAGTCTCTGTTCTGCAATATTGGGTAGGGAGAGTAGCAGTGAATATGAATATTTAATTTATTTGAAATAATTAATTAACAATTAATAAAGTGCAATTAATTATGTTATAAATAACAATTAATAAATGAATTTAATCTGACTAAATAATGTGAAATTGGTTATTTAAAAATATAGACTCAGAAGTGGCCTGGAGACATGGTTCAGTTATTTAAAAGCTTGATGGAGAAATTATTAAAGAAGATATCCAACACTGACCTTTGGTTTACTCTCTCTCTCTCTCTCTCTTCAGAACACTTATATATTGAAATTATCCATGTCAAAGTGGTCACCTGAGAGATCAATGCCATCTAACTATGTAGCTGTCACTCAAACACTTTTATGATATGTATACATAGCTGTGCAGTCATCTAACAAATGCCCCTCTGGCATTTCTTTTTATAAGATTCTGAGTTGGCAGTTACCAGGACTCATAAAAGTATGAGATAGCATCTGCATATCAGTAGGGAATGACTACCTTGCTATTGAGGATGGGTTTAATTTCTGACATAAATCAAATCATCTGGAACCAACTCTAATGGAAGAAAGAAGATGATTAAAACTAATAGAAGGAACTTTGCAGCCTGCTCTTGTGGCACAGTTTGGTGGTAAACTGCAGCAATGCAGTTTAATGCTTCTTCTTTTTTCTTTAAAAAATTGTTTCTTGCAACTCTGCTCTTTGTCCTGTGACACAGTTCCTTGCACTAAAACAGGTGGTATTTGTTTCTCCATCCCATAATTTGAACTGGCACAAGGACTTGCTGTGGCCAGTAGAATGCAAAAGTAGCGAGGGTGTGCCCATTTAGTCAAGAACCATGGGTTGACATGTCTCTGCTTGTCCTTTTGAACTTCTGTTGTTGCCTTGAGAGCTCTCCTGGGCTAGCCTGCCGGAAGCTGTGAGATACGTGAAACAGAATGTTGGTCCATCTTTTATAGGCCAAGGTCAGTTTAAAATAAACTGAGAGTCATTTGACGTTTCTCTTTTACCCCAGATACATGCGGGGTAAAGATCAGCAGAGAAGGCTCTCTGGCCTCTCTGGGTAGATGAATAGTAAACACTTGTATGCCACTGGGATCTTGTGGTTGTTACACAGCATTGCTATGGCAGTATCTAACTGATACAGCTTATATACTGATTACAGGACTGGAACTCTCAGTGTTAAACTACCATACTATTCCTGTAACAAATGAATGATGCCCTCAGGTGACTATTTTCTAGAAACACATTTGGGGTAGTTTTGGGCATCCTTCTGTGTCCTGTGTTCTGCACTCGACTGAACTATGGTTCTGTTAGACAAAATGTTTTGTGAGGGCAGGGACCACATCTTGCTCTTTTGCCTCCTTGATGTCTTCTCACATAGACAGCAGCTCCTAGCACATGAAAGACTGAAGGAACAGCTTAGAAGGCAGATCTTGAATCCGGTGTTTTACTGATTGTAGTTTAAGATCGTATCCGACGTGTAACATGCGATCTTAAAAAGCAGTTAACAGTTAATTAGTGCAATCACTTGATGAGTGCAAACACAAACACAGGTCACCTTTCATTTTCAGCTAAAAAAGAGTCCTTCCCTCTTTGTCAAACCTTCATCCCCCAGGTAACACAGTGACTGGTTTCCTAGTTTTTCCCCCCAGAGAACATGCTATCATTAAAATGAGGTGTTTGTGTAGGAGGGAAAGAACATTTTCAGCCATTACTTAGAAGAAATATCTGCACATTTTACAGTTCCTTTCCTGTTGGGTGGCAGGGGCCGGTTGATGCAGCCTGATCCTTTGCTTGTGTGTCTTAACGGCTTTCCCCCCTTGAGTTTGTTCCCTTTTGATCCAGCAACTTCTTCCTCAGCCTGTGCAAAGGTCAAAAGTGCTGGAATCAATGCAGTTGTTTGTGTTTATTCTGTCGCTGCATACATCTGTCACATGAGATGGCAGTCCAGCTCCAGGGGCCTGGTAGTCGTCACAGAGCCAGACAGTGATAGGTTAGAAACACCAAGTTCTCTAGGTAACAGAGCCAGGAGTACTGAAACACTAAGATTTTCCACTTGGAGAATCCATGACCTCAATATGATGGCAGGTAGTGGCGCGGTGAGTATAATCTTAATCTAAAAATTTTAGGCAACTCTTTAGTGACCTGGAAATTGTTTCTGCTTTATAACATCAAAAAGAGTTACAAATTGGTAAAACTGTTGACATGCTCTGGAATTAAGCTGCTATTGTTTAAGAAATCATTAGATGAGATTTGAATCTGACAACTTGTAGAGGCTTAGTGAAGTAGTTTAACCCAGAGCCATAATAATGTGAAAAACGTTTTCAGATAAATCTTAGAAGATTGTAGATTCTGAGCATGTTTGCACTAAAGAGTTATGTATATATATATGTATATATATGTGTGTGTGTATAAATAAACATATATATATAAATATAGATATATATGACATATGTCATTTAAAGTTACTTTTCCTCATGGTTCATGAACTTTCAGTTTCAATTAGTTTGTTCTTTTCTTCCTTTTTCTTTTCCTTTTCTTTTTTATGATATTGGGGGTAAAACTCAGAGCCTCATATATGCTAGGCAAGCAATTGAGAAACGTTTCAGCCTTCAACTAATTTGAGTGTGTGTGCGTGCTTGTGTGTGTGCATACATGTGTTCTCAGGGGTGTGCACTTCTGTGGTAATCAGAAGGTCCACACTGGTTGTCTTTCTCTGTCACTTTCCTCTTTGTTCTTTTGAGACTGAGCTTCTCACTGAAATTTGAACTCACCTATTAGCCAGATAGGCTGGCCAGTGAGCCCCCAGGATCTACCGAGTGCTGCTTCCCCACGTCTAGGACTACCAGCATGTGTCACAACACTTGGCTTTTTATGTGGGTGCTGGGGATTTGAACTCATACTTGTGCGGTAAGCACTTTGAGACAGCTCCATTTACTTACAGACTGAGCCATCATCTTCGCAGCCCCCTTCAACTAATTTTTGAAATATAAGATTCTTTTTAAAAAATATTTATTATGTATACAGTATTCTGGCATGTAGATGGTTGTGAACATGTGTTGCTGGGAATTGAACTCAGGACCTTCTGAAGAGCAGCCAGTGCTTTTAACCACTGAGTCATCTCTCCAGCCCCACTTCCAACTAATTTTTAATGAATGAATAATGTGTATTGGAAAGGCAGCTGTGGCGGTGCAGAACTAGAATCCTAGCCTTTGAGAGGTGCAGTCCAGAAGAATCAGTAGTTCAAGTCTAGCTTCAACTACAAGGGGACTTTGAGGCCAACCTGGGCTCCATGAGAAGTTGACTCAAACAAAACAAAACAAGAAAAAAACCCACAGGTACACATACAAAACCCCCCAAACAAACAAACAAACAAACAAAAAGCAAGCAAACAAAAAACCACAATGTACTGTGTTAAATGTTTACATATCTGTTTTCTTACCTAGTGAATGCTTTGTTCATGAAATATCATGTCATATAGAGTGAACCTAGAAATCAGTTAAGAAATAAAATGATTTACTTATTTTACCTGCTTTTGTTTGGCTTGTGGAATCTTGGTTTAAATAATATGATAGCCTATAATCTCCCCGGAAGTTCTCCCGAGAGCTTGCTTTCTACCAGATTTAGCAGATTCATTGACATTCACAGGATGGTAAATCTCAGAGAAGAGAAAGCTGCTGCTCCTGGCCTGATGGGGCTTTGGATTTTTCTTTTTGATGGAGGGACTGTTACTGTTTTAAACAGCTGTGTTCTGGTGTTTACTAAAGGAAGACTTCAAGCCAGACTGATTAATTAACAGTCAGTCAAGGCATTTATTTGCCTGCTCCTATCTGGGAAGTCTAGGGATTATGATCCTGTCAGTAGGTTATAGAGGATGAAAAAAATGATAAACAGCAAACCAAATGTTAGATGGCTGCACACAGGGTTCACAGCACATTGTCCCAACCACTCCATACAGGTTTCAGTGGACTTGAGCTTTTTCCCTTTTTTTCCTGTTTATTTTTGAGTGGATATGAGAGGGATGAAGCCGGTTTCTGAAGAACTTTCTGTAAAGGGCTAGAGAATAGCTATTTCAGGCTGTGGGCTATGCAGTTGGTTATAGCCATAGTGTAGCTGTGGACAGCATGCAAACAAGTACGTGTGACTGTACTATGGACACCAAAATGTGTTCAGACCAAGAACTGTGGTGTTCTTTCAGCTTTTAATTTTTGCTATTCAGGAATAAAAACAACTCATCTATATTTTTGGCTTGTGAACTCCAAGAGAGACTGAAGCAAAGAGCCTCCAGTTCGTTATACAGCTTGAGTTTCTCTATTTGTAAAAACAAAGGCTCACAGTAGTTACACTGTCTCTTTCCAAGTTGTTGGCAGGATGGAGTAAGGCAGTGGATATAGAAGTGTTTTGAAGACTGTAAAGCACCATGTCGATGTAAGATAACGATGATATTATGCTCTGAATCAGGAATGGGTTTGGTTACAAGTCGCTGAGGACTGGATTAGCAGTGGCTGAAGCCAGAAAGATGTCTGTGGTTCACTTAGCTGGATGTACAAGTTTCCAGGATTGACACAGTGGCTTACTGATAACATTTGCTGTTTATAAAGTCTGTTGATACATAGGTATGGGCGATACTTTTTTTATAGTGTAAGATGGATGTCACAATTTCAAGAACCATATTCTCACATGATACTGAGCCAAATACATGGAGGGAGGGTATGGAGTGGAAGATGATGTCCTAGCAGCCCCCCTCCCCAAGACTTCACCTCACATTTCTTTGATAAAAGGGGACTCACACCTAGACTAATCACCAGCAAATGGGAAGAACAGTAAACTCCCGGAGTGGAGCTCTGCACTGCCTGGACAGTCAGGATCTCACTGGTGAGGAGGTGGTAGTGGGGAGCCTTTATGTGGTGTGGTGGTTTGCATGTAATTGGCCCCCAAATGCTCAAAGGGAGTGGCGCTATCAGGAGGTGTGGTTTTATTGGAGCAGGTGTGGCCTTGTTGGAGGAAGTGTGTGACTGTGGAGGTGGCTTTGAGGTCTCCTTTGGTTGCGTTTCACTCAGTGTCACAGTTCATTTCCTGTTGCTTGCAATGTGAAGGACTCCCCGTTATTCCTCCAGAAGCGTGTCTGCCTGCATGCTACCATGCTCCCTGCCATGATGATAATGTACCGAACCTCTGAGACTGTAAACTGTCACCTCAGTTAAATGTTTTCTTTCGTAAGAGTTGCCTTGGTCAAAGACATTTTTTTTTGTTTGCTGGCCATCATGTAGTGAGCTGCTTGTCTCCACTACACACTTTAAATGGAAACTTCTGAAACTGTGAGCCCAAATAAATATTTCTTTCATTAAAAAAAAGAGTTGCCTTGGTGTCTCTTCTCAGCAACAGACACCCTAAGACATGTGGCTTCTGAGCTCAGTTCGTCAGGCTTGTGTGGCAAACTGTTTACCTGTTGGGCCATCTCACTGGCCTCTTTATCCTTAGAAAATTTAGATTAAAAAATCTAAACTCACAAGATGCAGATTAGATATCAACTAATCCAAAATTTAAAATATTCCTTGCTTTACAGAATTTATTTTGATATTTCTTTAAGAACTAAAATGCTTTCAGACATTTTAAATGATTCTATCAGTAAAACATGACTTCATGTTATTTAGTATTTATATGTATACATATGTAAATTGTATATGTATATTACACAACTCAGTTATTATTTTGAGCTAAGTAGGCCTATAAACAAATATATTAGAAATGATGAATAAAGTAGTCTTTTAGAATACAATGTACACTAATATAAACTAAACATCTCAGTGTTTTAGAATATTATATACCAAATGATATTTTCCAAGAAATTAAATTCTTGTTCCCAAGGGTTAGACATATTGTTCACACAAGTCAAATATACTACAATGCAGGTATTCCTACATTGTATAGGAGGTTGAATTCCACCAAATCCCCAAGATACTTTTATTCCATGAATGACTTTGACCTTGAATATCTCTTCTAAGGTACTGAGCAACATTCTGCATTTAAGTAGAACTATCTTTGACCCAGGTTTCCAAGTTTATAGTTCACTATTCACATGTTTGTCTAATCATTGGCTATTGTGTTCATGTTTAAGAGCTCAGACACAGTTGTTGTTCTTATGGAATTTATAGCTTAGATGAGATGATCATTAAAAATTGACGTGATTCTTCTGATGAGTGTTATAATACTAATATTTGGAAGTAAGGACCACTGCCTTAGGGCAAAGTGGAAGAACTTGATTCTCAGTGGAGATCAGAGGAATCTTCTTTGAGAAAGCAATACTTGAGTTGACAACCAGCATGTGACAAGAGTTAAGAAGGGATAGATACAGCAAGATGCAAAGAACACCCCTAAAAGAGGAGTGGCATGTTAACCTAATTGTTTATGTATTCATCTGTCCACCCACCTATCCCTTTGTCCATTATTGATCTATATGTCCATCCATCTGCTCACCTATATATCCATCCATCCACACACCCACTCATATGTCCACCTGCCTATCCATCTATCCACCCATCCATCCATGCATCTATCCATCTTCCATCCATCCATCCACCCATTCATATGTCCATCTGCCTATTCATCCATCCATCTATCCATCCATCCATCTGGCCATCTATCCACCTATCCATCTATTTGTCCACCCACCCATCCATCCATCCATACATACATGTGGTTTTACACATACTAACATTGAGAAACAGATATTATATTTTCTAAATCTGTAAGTCCACTTAAAGAGATCAGAGTATGTTTGCTTAAAATTCTCAGAAAATGTTAAGAAGATTTTCTTTTTAAGCAGCAGAAGATGTGAGATAATTTCAGCCCTTGTCTTAGCTCTTCCGGGAATGGGGTTTGCCTGGGTTAGAGCTAGAGGCAGCTCTCCTGGGAACTGACCTCTCTCTGCATTTTTCTGTATGAGGAAGTTGCAGAATGCACAGGATGAGACTCAGGCCCCAATAGTTTAACAATGCTTCCATGGGAACTGAAATTTCCAGTTATGAACTGAAGAAAGTTCTTTGCATTATCAGAGAAATTCAATTTTACAGTAAATTATTCTTTTCCTAGTGCTTTTTAGCATTATCCCCAAAGCAAAATAAAAAAACGCTAAAATTGGAACTAAGTTACTGTCTGTTCTATGTAGAGCAATATCATAATCTCTTTGAGACCTCCAAGAATGTAGTTGCCAGAACTGCAGTGAGAGGGAGCACTTTATAGCAGTGAGAATGTCCCTTTTATAGCTGCTGTCAGGCTGATGAGAAATGGTCTATTGAGTTTGCAGCCTCTTGGCACTAAACATCTACCTGGAAGTGAAACTAAAGATCAAGCTAATTTAACTCCAATTTCACACAAGAAGGACTAGGAAGCCAAGTAGATTAAGTGACTTAAATCATTAAAAAATGTAAGCCCAAATTTACAACACAGACTCCCGATGGCTGTGCAGGTTCAATGCAAAGGGCACCCAAATCTGATTGCACTCATTTATGGGTATTTACTGGTAAAATTGTTTTTAGTAGAGGGGATGATAATTATGTCTATGGCACTTACGTTTGTGAAGATTAAACTGTATTCAAAAGTCAGGCCTATAGTAGATGCTCAGTAAGGGTGTCAATGGATAGAAAGGACAGAAGCAATTGTGTGTCCACTCTGCATAAGACTAACAGATGAATCAAGTTTTCTCTTTTCCCCTATGTCCCTAGACTCCACCATGTCATGGGAAGTCACTCACCACAGGGAAAGGAGACATGGTGTAAATCTGAGCTAGCATGGGCATTCCTGTACAGGTCTATGCTACCCTTGAAATTGACCAGAGCAAAGGCCACATAATCCAGAAACACTCCACCAGCTCACTGGGCAATTAGTGAAACCCATGTGGTCACAGTGCTTAGATTCTCAAAGTGCCTTTCTCTTCAGTGGCCAATGTGAGCATGATATTAGAAGGCCTTCTTGTAGTTTCTGACTGTCTCATGAATGGCATTAGCCTTGCCTTTTGTTGGAATTCCTCGAGTCTTTTAGAGACTACTCAAGATGGCCCCAGGGTAGAAGGCAAGGAGCCCTCTCAACTCCTCTTTACAGGGAGCTTACTAAATTTCCCTCTTTTCACCATCATTTCTACATCTGCTTTCTATTGCCAGCTTCCTTCATCCTCTTCTTTTTCTCTTCCCTCATCCTGTTTTTTCTCTTCTTACCAATGGAACATGAGTTTAAAATCATTAGAAAAATATGAACCCCTGAAAATCACATATATACCACAATCCCTTCTGAATTTGATGTAGGTCTGACTTATGTCACAAAGGATTTTCATGTATATATTAAGAATTCTACTTTGTCCTTTGTATATTCTGTCAATAGTTTTAGATAACCCTTATAACTGTGATTCCTAATAGCAACTCAGTAGTCCATTGTATTGACATTCCAGCCAGATGAGCCATTCCATTCATTAGATATACCATATTTCAAAGTAGCAATATTTATTTGACCAATCCCCTTTTATTAGACATACATGTTACTTCTAGTTTAGAATACTAATTTAAAAAGTATCCTTTTGTGTAGGCCTCTTTCCTGCCTTTTTGTTTCTTTTCTTAGGATTAATTTATAAATGTAGAATTACAAGACCAACAGGAGATGAACTTCCAAACATTGTCTCATCTCTCTCCCTCTCCCATCCTCTTTCCCTCTCTTCCTGGCTATGAGTTTCTGTTTTCTACACACTTTCTCTCTATGTGATGTCTCTCCTGCAGACTCAAAGTTGTGGGGCTAACATATTGTGTACTAAAACCTCCAAAACTGTGAATCAAAGCAAACCATTTGTCTTTATAAGGTAATTATCTCATTATTTCATTGTAGTGATGAAAAGCTAACACAGAGTGTTATCACAGCATGAAAGAGCTGTTCTGACTCCTAGACCAATAATGTTCCAAAAAGGTGATCAGCTTTTAAGAATTCCTGTTTCATGTCAAATATGAATCATTTGAGAAGATTGTATAATTGATTAAAAAATACACTCTTTAGAATTCCAAAGTGGTATCTGCTTATTGGCCAAACCTTGATGTTGCACACCCAAGTGTGTGATTCTATTTTTAAATGCTTGGACAGAGGCTGATTTACACATTGGGATGTTTACATTCTCTGCTCTACAGCATTTTTCAGGCAGTGGAAGATACTGTTGGATAAGAACTGAAGGACACAGTGAGTGCCAGTAGGAAGGCTTACTCGGAGTGTCTACCTTAGTGTTGAGTTGCTAGAACTTTCCCATTCTTCCTTCATTCTTGGTGTTTTTCTGTGTTATTTTCTATCTCCATCTATATCGTTGACTTCCATCTACAGACTAAGACTTCACTTCCTGGTCCTCTTGTTTTGGGGAAACTATTGGTTGACCAAAGACATGAGTAGGGTGATGATGTATCAGACCGATCATTTAACTGGTAGTAGGAGGTTGTGCAGAGCTTGCCTCTCTCTCTTTCTTACACACACACACACACACACACACACACACACACACACACACACACACACCCCTCCCTCTGGCAAGATGGAGTTGATCGGCATTGCCTGTGTATGGGTCCCAGAGTCAGGAGATAGTGAGCAACACCCCCACACACACACACCATAGTCTACCACTGCTTTGTTAGTTTTCCCATTGCTGTGACAAAGCCTGACAGTGACAATATAGGGGAAGAGGGGCTTATTTTAGTTTATGGTTTAAGAGAGAGCCAGTCCATCACGGCAGGGGAGACATGTAGGAAGCACAAGGTGGTCAGTTACTCCGTGCCTGCAGCTGGGAGGCAGAGAGATGAGTAGTGTTGCTCACCAGTCTTTCTATCCCCATTTTATTCAGTGTGGATCTCCATCCTATGGGATGGTGATACCTACGTCTGAAGACAACTTGAGAGACATGCTTAGGGGTGTGTCTTCTAGGTAATTTCAAATTCAGCCAACTTGATAATGAGGATTATACATCATGCTTGCCAAACCTAGATGGATATCTCAAAGTAACAAGCTCAGAGATGTAGAAATGAAAATTTTTCTCAGTGACATTCTGAGCTAGTGTTGCTTGGAAAAAAAGAAAGAACTACTTTCATCTAAGACTACCTAGAGAATGATTTCCCATGCTCACCCAGCAAGACACAGAGAAGCTGATGCAGCTATGGTTCAAGGAAGCCCAAGATGACTCATGTTAGCACCAGGCCTGTTGTTATTCACATGGTGTAGCTTCTGCAAGCATGAAAAATGTGAGGATTTTGGGACCATGGAGGACTCCACTGAAGCTTCAAAGAGAAGTCTGGAAAGCCAGACAGCGTATTGCAGGATGACAGATCCTGCAAGTAGCCTCCAGCAGGGTTAGGTGAAACGGGAGTGAAGATGCAGCTGAAGGGGAGGACTGAGTGAAGGACCCCAGGAAAAGTAGAGGTGTTAATGACACGAGGGAAGCTTAGACAGCATTCAAAAACTGCTTGAGGGCTTCAGAGATGGTACATCATGCTCTTGCAGAGGATGGGGAATTCGGTTTCCTGTACCCATGTCAGGTGGCTCACAATGACTCCAGTTCCAGAGAATCTGACACCTTCTTCTGGTCCCCAAGAGTACTCCATGAATATGTACTCATCTCTGTCTAGACACAATGGACATAATTACAAATAAAATAAAATCTTAAAATAAAACCTGCCTGAGGGAGGCCATGTGGGCATAACCAGGAACCTAGGGACCTGCCCTGATAGGACTGTCCAAATCTTCAGGAGGACTCACCCAGCAGCAATGTGAAAGTGCCCCATCTCCCTCTTCCCCTCTGCCTGGCTGTGAGGTTTTGCTCTTTCAAGTTCTCTTTCATGATGTTCTGTCTCCCTGCAGACTCAGTAGAGGATCCAATTGACCATGGACAGAAATCTCCAAAACTCTGAGTCTAAAAGAACATTTACTTCTCCCTAAGTTGCCTCAGGGATTTCATGATGGTATTGAAAAGCAGACTAGGATAGGGGTGTCACCTCAGCACAAAATAGCTGGACCTCCCTCAGTCTCTGTGACTCTCAGCCTTTATGAGAACATGCCCTAGTCTGTAAGGGCTTTGACTAAGATTTGGGAGTTAATAGGAATAGATTTGAAGCGCATATATCACATAATTGATGTAAAATGATACGCACTTGCCAGTTGGTTTTTAAAAACCAGACCCGATGGCCAACAAATTTGTTTATTCAGAGTGGACTCAAAACTAGTAGACTGTTGGGTACTGGGTAGGGAGGCACAGAATGAATGGATGTTGATAGTCAGCTCAGTGAAAGAATGGCCTCCAAATGATACTGGGGTAGTAGCAGCTGGTCTGTAGCATTAGGCTTTCCAATGGGGAACAAAAGGAGCTGGGCTTTACTACTTACATACCTGCCAAAGAGTTTCCTGCTATTCACACATGTAGCCAGGGTGTGTGTGTGTGTGTGTGTGTGTGTATGTGTGTGTGTGTGTGTGTGTATGTGTGTGCATGTGTGTGTGTGTGTAAGATCTGACACTGTGAGGAAACCACATGCCCAGTGGAAAATAGTGCCCCTTTTAAAACAAGCTGAAAGACCTTGGTGTAAGGCAGTGTGGTCTCGCTCCTCTGTTTACAAAGAAGACCTTTCATGTGGGTGTGATGTATCGAGGATTTAAACCATCCAGATCCTTTATGCTAACAGGCCATTTATCTTGGTTTTTCCAGGTTTCCAGGTTGTCTCTAAGGCATATACCATTGACTCTCAAAGGAGCTATGGTATGGACAGCTACGTTACCAGTCCCTAAATCATGAGCTTGCAGGAACTTGTCATCCCAGTACTTGAGTGGGGTCTCCCTCGGCTTCAGCCCTATCTGTGTGGAGCCTTCATCATGAGGACTACTCAGACGTCAGAAGCTCTCTCAGCATCAATGGGCCAAACTCTGCTTCTGGTTTTCTTATTTCATTCCTGTGATATGCTTGTATGTGCATGTTGGTATGTGTGTGCACACACATCTGTGTGCATGTGGAGGCCAGAGAGAATCTTGAGTGGTGTTCTTTAGGCTCTGTCCATTTTATAAGACCTTTCTTTGAGTTGGGTTTTCCCTCTGGCTTGGAATGCACCAAATAGGCTAAGCTGTCTTGCCAGTGAGAATCAGGGATTCTACTTCCTCTGACTCCACATGGCTGAGTTTTACAAATGTTTGACATCACTACAGGAATATTTAACATGAGTTCTGGGAATTGAACCCAGGTCCCTGTGCTTGTAATGCAAGGATGTCACTGATGGAGACATCTCCCAGATTTCCTTTTCAGTGATAGCTTTAAGTTCCAGATTTTACATTAAGGGGAAAGCGGTCTGCATAGACTACATCTACGGTCCTTTCTTCAAAGAGTTTTTAGACTAAAGTCCTTTCCCTGCTCTCCTTTCCTCCCTCTCGCTGTGATCACTACTATCACAGAGAAGGGAGAATATGTGTTACAGCTTCCAATTTAAACAGTAGTGAGTTAAAGTCCATTCAGAGAAGGATTATGAGTTTTCCTGAAGGACACCTTAGGACGGCATCAATTACCCTAATGTGGGAATCACTCCCTGTAAACATTATGGAATGAAGCATTTTCTGCTTTCAGAATGTTTTCTCCTCTGCGGGTGCCTCTAATAGTTTACCATAGAGGGTACAATCACATCATGGGATACACTTGATTTCCAGACTTCTAATAGTTTACCATAGAGGGTAGTGTCACATCATGGGATACACTTGATTTCCAGACTTCTAATAGTTTACCATAGAGGGTAGTGTCACATCATGGGATACACTTGATATTCAAACTTGCAGGCTTATCCCTTGACCTTAGAGTCTGAGTCTTTGTGGGCTAGAGTCCAAAAGTCTGCATCTTGTTTTTATGATTTTCTTTTTGTGAAGATGCATCTGGGGTGTGTGTGTGTGTGTGTGTGTGTGTGTGTGTGTGTGTGATTGTGGTGGGTGGCAAGTGGTGATACATGTGTGAAAGTCAGAGGATAACTTCCAGGGATTGACTTTCTCTTTCTACCTTGGGATCTGGTGTTGAACTCAGCTTGTCAAGCTCATTCAGGAAGGGCTTTTTACCTGCTGAGTCATCTCTCCTTTTTACCTGCTGAGTCATCTCTCGGGCCCTCTCCATTCTGTTTACAGAGGAAGAGTTTCTTGCTGAATCCAGAGTTCTCTGGTTCTTGCTTAGTGTAGCTAGGTCCAGGGAGTTCCTGATTTGGTAATGTAGCTCCAGGGAGTTCCTGATTTGGTTGGTGTACCAAGCACCAGGGATTCCCTCTGTATCTGTTCTGAGATGACAGATGAGCCTGCCTAGTGTTTGCCTAGGTTCTTTGGGTCCAAATTCTGAGGCTCCTAATGCTTGTATGGCTCCTGCTCTATCCAATGAGCCATCTTCCCAGCCTATACTTCAGCACACAGCCTAGCAGATCTCACAGTTTACAGAGCATACTCTAAATAAAAATAATAAATCACTCGTAATGAAGCAAAACACTGACTCTTCTGTCTCTGAGCTGAGATCTGGAAGTGGGAAAGAGAGATTCCAGACTCTTCGGAAAGTCTTTGGGGGCTCAAAGACACACCAGAAGATGAGCAGGACTTAGGAAATACACAGGTGCCATGTGCTTAATCAGATGTTGCAACTGTCTGGTTAGGGATTGTGAAGCTAAAACATTGTGTAGAATTTTTAATTTGTTTTCTATTCATCAGTCTTTAAACATTTCCTTTTCTTCAGTCGTATTTCAGGCAGCCTTCTAAGTATATCCTACAAAACATTTTTGTCAGAGATTCAAAATAAAGCTCAGCTTTAAGTCCCAAATTGTCCCCAAATGGGCACTCCAGAGAAGTCATCAGGCAAATGAAGTCAATTCTTTCCCTTTCTCTGCATGTACCTTTGTGTCATTCATGCTTATGTGGGGTAAAGAATTTGGCTCATGTTTTCCAAGCACATGTCTATAATTCATTCATTTTATTCATTCATGCATCTGTTTATTCACTTGCTAAATACCCGCTCATTCATCCACTCACTGCTTTATTCCTATAACGATGATCTGTCGTCGGCTTGCTATGTCCCAGTCTAGGAAAAAGATAGCAGGGATACAGTGATGAACCCTACAAAGTTCTCACTCTTCTGTGGCCTTTATTTCTCAGTAGACAATACTCTTATATGTTTGGTTGGTTCAGTAAATATTGCTGGATGGCTGCCTTACTCTGACATGGAGATCAGCAGTTCAACAGAGCCCACGCAAGAGCAGCATGGAGCCTGTCTGCAGACTCTCTCCCTTTGTCTTCCCCAGCAAAGACATCTTCTCAGACATTTGAGACATTTATACAGCAATCGGGGGAAATGACTTGAAATTGTGAACTCTATGTAACACTTCTATCAAAACAAGGTGTGAAGCTCTTCAGCTGTAGATTCAGATCGGTGGGAAAGCCCCATTCAAGCAAGTTTTCCCCAATGTAGGGGTACTCAGCAGAGGCTCTAGTAATGCTGCATTTACTAACTGCAAACAGCTGCCCAGATGAGCAACTGTCTGGGTTGGCTTCTGCCTTCTTTATATTTAGGATACCCATTTTGTTACACTATGTTCATATTAGGGGATTTTAACACATGTGTCACCTTCTGAAAGAAAAAAAAAATAAAAAGCAAAACAAGGGTGGCAATGGATTTGTGAATTATGAGGCATTGCCAAATACAAAAGTTGACTTATTTGACTTACTCTGAACAGTCATGCCACTACATTTGGGAAAAATCCCAACAACAACATCAACAAGAATCCACTGTTTTTTTTCCTGTCCTTTGTAGGTGGTTGGAAGCCTTATGTGAATGCTTGAATTTTGCTATCATCAATTGTAGAGAGAAGGGGAGGAAATAACACATATTAGCTTACAAGGTGAAATACTGTTGGACCTACCATTGTAGAATACTCATGTTTCTGAGGGAGCATTTATTGGAGCAGGCGATAGGAACAAGGGACATTTTCTGAATACTCACTAGATCAACAAGGCACTAAAACAGAAGTTTAGAAGGAGTACTGGCCATATAACCGACATTGCTGGACTTGTTTCTCGTAGCAGAGTATCCAGAGAGCGATCCTTCAGGGAAGCAGTGGAAATGGTATGGAATCCCTTAGAGTGCCCTAAAAGTGAATAAGCTAGAGCATCTCCCTCCCTGTTCCTACCCATCATATGAGTGTGACAGTGGGCTCTGGAGGGCTCAGGGTGGTTTACAGAGACACCATGGTGTTGGCAGTTAGTCACTGGGCTTCTGAGTGTTGATGTGACAAGTGAAGACAATTTGGCTATGTTGATGGAGTCAAAAGTGTTTCTCAGCATAGAGTAAGAGCCTTTCTGAGGATTCTGCTGGCTATTTTTTTTAATGCTAGCTTGACACAAGCTAGAGTCACCTGGGAAGAAGGAATCTCTTTTTGTTTGTTGATACTATGTCTCTCTATGTAGTTCTGGTGGCCTGGAGTCCACTATGTGGGCCTCAAACGCACAGAGATCCACCCGCATTTTTTCTCCTAATTGCTAGGATTAAAGGCCTGCACTAAGCCTCCATACCATGCAAAAAGGGATTTCACTTGAGAAGTTGCCTCCATAGGATTGGCCTTTAGGAAAGTCTGCAGGATATTTTCTTGATTGATGATTGAGGAGGGTTGAGCTCACTGTGGGTGGTCCTACCCCTGAGCAGGTGATCCTGGGTGGTATAAGAAAGCAGGCTGAGAAAACTGTGGAAGGTCATCCAGTACCCAGCACTCCCCATGGGTCTGCTTCAGCTCCTGCCCTGAGTTCCTGCCCTGATTTCCCACGGTGGTGGACTGTGGTGTGGAGCTGTGATGTGGAGCTGAAATAAACCTTTTCCTCCCAGAGTTGCTTTTGGTTATGGTGATTTATCACAGCTATGGGAACCCTAAGGCAAGGATGAGATGGAGTGATGTTTGATAAATCAGACAGTGAAAAGTGGCGGCAGGTAAGCAGTTGGGACTTGTTCTTATTCTTGGGTGAGGTTTTCCGGCTTGCTAGACTGATGCTGAGTAACTTTCATGAGGACTCACAGGTGGGATGATAAAAGATGGGATTTGAGATTTTTGCTTTGCGACTGTGTCACAAACTCTCCAGGTGAAAACCCCTATCTCTGCATCCCTCCCTCCCTCCCTCCTTCCCTCCCTCATCCCTCCATCCCTCCCTCCCCCATTTCCTTCTTGTGCCTTTCTCCCTCCCTTTCTCCTTTTTCCTGTTGGAGTACTCACCATGTTGCCAGGTACTGGTTCTATTAATTTATACATTAATTAATTGGTTAATGGCTGTGTAGGTGACTGAACCCAGAATCTCACACAAAGCTAAGCAAGTTCTCTACCATTGACCTGGATCTCTATCCCTCTTTTTATGTCTTATTTTGAAACATTGTCTCACTAAGTTGCCTAGAATTCATTCTGTCCCCCAGATAACTCTTGAACTCACCAACTTCCTGCCTCAGCCCCCTGAGTGCTGGGATTGCAGGCAGGCACCCTTAAGCTTAGCTACTACTTTAGTCTTAAGGAAGTAGGGAGCTTTCTTCCATACCCATTCCCTTGCTAGATACTCGGAGCCAAACAAGTTACTTCTGCTGCCCTCACATCCCTTGACTGCCCGAAAAGTCTGCATTAATTCCACGAACAATAGCAACAATGAGATTTCACAGAATACCAATGTGAATGGCCTTGATAACCATCATATATGATGAAGGTTAATGAAATGTTGTTACTTTGTAGCTCTCCGATAGAATATTCCTAATAAATAATAGAATCAAAAGCTTTAAAAAGAGAAAGAAAATAGGATGCTTATCAATATTTCATCATTTGAAGTCTATTTCTTCTTTTGCATTAGGAAAGAAGGAGTACTGTTTTTTTTGTTTTTTTTTGGTATGGTGTATGAGGGAGAGAGGCAAGTAGATGGGGAGGCTATTTTGAGAACTGCCTTATGAGATTATGGAAGTCGAGATGTTCCACATGTCTCCTGTAAGCCAGAGACCGTGGAGGCCAGTGGTGCAATTCAATTTGAACCCAAAGAATGGAGAACCAGGATAGGCAATGGTAGAGCTCAACCTGGACTAAAGGCCTGAACATTTGAAGAGATGATACCCAAGGGCAGAAAAAATGAGTGTCCTATGTCCACAAGAGGGAGAATTCACTTTCCCTTTGCCGTCTTTGTCCTTTCCAGGAGTTTCCACAAATACCCTCAGACATCCTAGAAATTATGTTTCCCCAGCTGTCTAGGTATCCCTTAGCTCATTCGAATTGGCACCTAGAATGAACAGTATCGTGTATGGTAAATGGTAGTCATCTTTGATTGTATAATTGCTTAGAGGTAATTGCATAGGAAGGCCGACTCTGCATGTTTTAAAGAGCAGGCAGTGGTTCAGTCATTAGGGAGCAAATGCGGTATCTTTCCTCTTCTGGGTGACTGCTATGCTCCTAGCTCACAAGGCACAACATGCTTCAGGGCATTGTCTTGGTGGTTCTTCCACTACTCACTGTGGGTCCAGGGCATTGCTTTATGTTTGCACTTTGGTCTCTTGCCCCCTCCAGCCCTTAATTCCTTAATTATAATTATATTTTCTTTCTTTCTTTCTTCCTTCCTTCCTTCCTTCCTTCCTTCCTTTCTTTCTTTCTTTCTTTCTTTCTTTCTTTCTTTCTTTCTTTCTTTCTGTCCATCTGTCCTCCCTCCCTCCCTCCTTTTCCTCTCTCCTTCCCTCCCTCCCTCTTTCCTCCTCTTCCTCCTCCTCCTCTTCCTCTTCCTTGTCTTTGGCTTCTTTTTTTCCATTTTTTAAAATTTCATTTTACATTCCAACCACAGTTCTCCTGCCCACCCCTCCTCCTGCCCTCCTGTCTCCTCCCACACCCTTACCTCCCCCTAGGGCAACTCCAGTCCACTCCTCCTCATGGGTAAGGGCTTCCATGAGGAGTCAACACAGTATGGCACAATAGATTGGAGGCAGGGCCAGGCCCCTCTCCCAGGCTTTAAGACTGAGCATGGCATCCCACCATGGGGAGTGGGCTCCAATAAGCTAGCTCTTGAACTGGGATTATATCATGGTGTTACTGCCACTGACCACGGTGGGTTTACTTATTTTCATTTATCCTGTCTCTAGTCAAGGATGCTTTGGAACTGGCTTCTATGGGTTCCCAGAGGCCTGTGCTAAATTCTTAGTAGTTTTGCAAACCAGTTACTACATGCATTATAAAAGTGAACTAAGTGCAACATTCTTAAGAAAATTTCATCTTAAACAAATGTAGAATGCTAAGAATTCATCATCATCTGCTTATTTTATGACATCACTCTTCTGCAGATCCCGGAACGTACACAGATCTATTGTGACTGTCAGAGGAAGTGGGATGCAGTCGTAGCCTGCTGCATCTTATTTTCTCAGTTCTGCATTTCATGCCACCCTGTGTAAGTTTGAAATCAGACACGGTTGTAGTATGAATACCATGTAAGTTGGTAAACATTGCAAATGGGGACTGCCTCCCCCCTCCCTCCCTTGGAGATCCTGGCTCCTAATGTTTACCAGCACGCCACTGTTTATGATTCCCTGGTCTTCAGCTCCGAGTTTCTCAATCTTAGCATTACTGACATTCTTAGCTAAATAACTGTTTGTTACTGGTGGCTGTTTTGTGCCTTGTAGGTTACTGAGTGGCATCTTTTGCTGCCACCCACAGGATGTCCATAGGACACCCTCCTTATTGTGACAGTTAAAAGCACCTTCTATGTTGCCAAATGTTCCCAGGGAGAAAATTACCCCAGTGAAGAAATACTGGCTTTGAGGACATGGTCCTTCAGTGTAGAGAGCTTGGTAACAGGCATTTGATAAATATTTGCCAGTGTCCACTGCATCTGGAGATGCAATGAGAGCATGGACTCGCTTTGCAGATGTTCCTCCTTCCTGCAGTCAACCAGGGCAGTGTCTTTGTACTCTGCAGCATCACCATCAATGACAAGCCCTTAGCTACATCTCTTTCAGATCCTTTGGTGAAAAGAAATTACTGCTAAATTCCTATGCTCTAAGTAAGGGAGAAAATTCTTTATTGGAGTACTGTATCACATCACCTCCCGCCGCCAAAGCTCCTTCCTCCATCCCGTCACTGGCTTTTCCAGAATCACTTTGTGGATTTGTCTGCCAGGCTGGTGAATTTCCATGCCATAACCACCATCATGACAAGTGCCTGTACAGAGAGAAGTTTTCGTGAGCTTTGTCTTGAAGGTCCTGGTCTCTGGCCATGCTTTCCATTGAGCATCCACTGTGGCAGTCCCTGTAGTGACAGCATCTTGGAGCATTATTCAGCCAGAGCTGCCCATGGCACACACAGCACTCTCATCAGTGGGTTTGGATGTGGCTTCTCACTGCAAGACCCTGCCAGCTGCTACACTGAGTCTGGCAATTTAAATAAGGTCCTTGTCATCCTGGATCTATAGGTTCTGGCATCGTATCTAGGGAAATGCTGGACCGAACACAAACACATCCCACGTTTTCATTTGCACTACCAAGCCTGAGTGCTCAGGTTGCAAGCATGTGGACTTTGGGAAGGTGGGAGAGGGCTTGAACATTGTGAGGACCACAGAGCACTTCTGAGATGGCCAGGGCAGCAAGATCACCATCAAACAGTATAATTTAAGCTAGAAAAGCTGGCTAGAAACAAGCCGAGCTACAGCCGGGCATTCACGAGTAAGAATAAGTCTCCATATATTTATTTGAGAGCTGGGTGGTGGGCCCCCAAAGAGTAAAAAAAAAAGCCCATACATTTTCCTATGTTCCTTCAGGTGGAATTGGGTTTCTAGTGTCTGCTCTGTAAAAATGGAAATAAACTCTGGACTTTGCAGATTGGCATTTTTTTTTCTTTTTTTCTTTTCTTTCTTTTTTTTTTTTTTTTTGGTTTTACGAGACAGGGTTTCTCTGTATTGTTTTGGAGGCTGTCGGTCCAGCCTGGCCTCGAACTCACAGAGTTTCACCTGCCTCTGCCTTCCAAGTGCTGGAATCAAAGGCGTGTGCCATCACTACCACCTGGCTTTGTGAAGTTCTTTCTGTTGCTTCTATTTTGTTTTCTGATGCACTTTGACCCATTTCATCATACAAATCCAACAGGACCACACATGCTTAAATGGCCAGCTTCAGTGTTGTTCAGTTGTGTGATTCAAATATACAGCAAACTGATAACAAAATAATCTTACTTCTCTTGCCTGATGTCAAGAGAACAAATCCCCAGTCTTTATTTTCCTGGTGTGTAATGTACAATGTGAGTGGTAATGGAAACATTAGCTTTATAATTTGTCTCTGTGACTCAATTAAATACTCACAGGTGACTAATAAATGTGATTCTGTCCTAGGAAGGATGTCAGGCATGGCCTGAACAGCTAAGATTTGGTGCATTGTTTAATTAGCATCATCTGGGTGGTCATCTGACATTACAGTCATAGAACAGGGGGATGGGACAATAACTAACAGGCAGTTTCTGATTCAGGATTTCCCCCAGATCTTCTGAATGGGTCTGTTCACCCGACTTCTTGGCAAGGGGCTTTTTCCTGGTCAGGCTGATCTTTACATACAAGAGTTAATTATATCAATTTGCATGAGAGGTTCTGGGGCAGCTGGAGGCTCTATTGCAGAGATTCTCAACCTATGAGTCACGACCCCTTCGGGGGTCACACGACCCTTTCACAGGGGTCATCTAAGGCCATTTGAAAACACAGATATCTATCTACATTACGATTCATAACAGTAGCAGAATTACAGTTATGAAGCAGCAATGAAAATAATTTTTTTTGGTTGGAGGTCACCACAACATGAGGAACTAACTGTATTAAAGGGTGGCAGCTTTAAGGTCGAGAGAGGACAGCCACATTTATGATCCGAAGGATCCTCAACTGCTGGTTCAAGCTGTTGGTGAAGGGGACTGTCCTGTTAGACAGTCTCTGCAGGGAAAATGGGGAAGGAGTGAGGGCTTCCAGAGCAGACTGATGTTTCCTATGGGTTTTCACTGAGAGCATTTGTTTAGATATGATGTTTATTATACAAATCCAGTATTCATGGTCACTTTACTCTCTGCCTGCAAAATTGAAGATGTTTCTCATGCGAAAGAAAATAGGCTGCATATTCTTTGTGTAACTAAAGACAGAGTAAGTAAAAATTGAACTGTCTTGTATTGTCTTTGCCCCACATCTGTCCACAGATGCATGTATGTGTACATGCACACAGGGCCATGGGCCTTTTCCTTCTGCTACATCCCCTCAAAAGTCCATAACCCCCACTACGAGAAATGCCAAGATGAATGAAGATTACGAAGGGGAGATGGAGGGGGGGTGTCATCGCAGAGCAGACAGCTTCCTACCCAACTTCACCATTTCTACAGTGTGTCTCTTTGTACACGGATCTAGTTTTTCACTATGATCTCCTGTACTGGTATTTGCTTATTGTAGGCTTCAATGGACGCTGTAAAGATACGCGACACACAATTACTGACAGTAAAGCTAAGTATTTAATGTAGAAAATTACTCACAAGATACCAAACCCAGAGGAGCCAAGCAGTTCTCAGCTAGCCGCCGGACCAGAAGCCGAACTCCAGGAAAAGAGACCGAGACTTCCTGAGTGCTGTCTTTTATGCCTTCCCCCCGTAACGCCCCTAGCCATGCCCAAAAGTGGGCCTGGCTAGTGACATAGTTCCGCCTACGTACGTATACGTCTTTACATCCAGCCGTATACGTCTTTAGTCCTGCCTAAAGTGGGTGTGGTTAGCGGTGTGGTAAACCGCCCTTTTATTACCTCATCTGTATGCGCCTCTAATAAGTCACATGTTTAATGGCGGCATCAGACTTCCTCCTACAATTCCCCTTTTAGTCTAAAAAAGGACAACTAACTTGTATCCATGAACAAAATGTATCAAACTTCTATCTAAACCTAAACTTATCTGAAAGAAACACCCAAATATGAACACCTCCTTCCAATCCCAACTCTAAAATAATTGAAAACTAACACTAACAGGTGTAAACTATCTTATAATATCAATAGTAGGGAGAGGGGGCGTGGAATTCTCAAAACTACTTCCTGCTGAGATGGGACGATGATAATCTCATGGGGACCTGTGAAAAGAAAATGTTAGTATAACAAAATCTCAGTAGATCAGACAGTCTCAGTATGGCAGGAGATGCTTGATTGAAGTTCCTGACTAGGGTTCTAGTGTTGATTGAAGCTCTTATCTTGAAGCTCTGGTCAGATTGTAGAAGATGTGCTGTTTCAGTTTCTTGGTCCGGAGATGTGTAGAGTGATGTAGTTTCAAGCCAGTTTCAGGATAGTGCTTGTCAGGTGGAGTCAATGATGTGGGGCAATTCAGATGCCTCCAGTCGAATCAGGTGAAGTCAAGGAAGTGGATCCTCATTCTCTTTCGGAAGCAGTTGAAGATTGCTGTCAGGAAATCCCTTGCTCTCTGGAAAACTCAAACATTAATGTTAACAAAGAAATATTTTAACTTTCATATGTATGCATACAAAAGAGAAGATGGAAAGCCTGGAGGAAATTAGACTGTTCAGAAAAAGAAATCCACAGATAACAGTCCCTCATTTCATTTCTTCTGTCTTATATCAATGGCTCTTTGATATAATACAGAAATTTTGAATTGTATTTAAATAATATGCTTGGGTTTAGGGTAGGAGAGCCAATCCAACTCCAAAGCCAGCTTCAGTTAAATGAATGGGAACTGAGGTATGTGAAGAAATAAAGATAAAAGGGTACTATGAAAAAACAATATAGAGAGATTTAGACTTTGATACCACACAGTGAGATACTGTTTGTTTGATGGTCCTCAGGGTAGCTATTAATTCTTCTACAGGAATCCATAAGTCCAGTATTCTTTGCTGAGTTTACCTGTGAATACAAAAAACAAAACACTTCTCTTTCCTTTTAGGAGGTCACTTTACCCATGGTGGACTATGAATTTGTAGATGGGCTGTTATCTTCCTCCTCCTGAGATGGTTTCTGTTCTGATCGAATTTTAATTAATTTTGATGGAACCCAAACCTTTTCTTCTCCTGTGGAAACAAAAGCATAACCCCTTCCCCAACATAACACATATCCTGGTTTCCAGACTGAGGTCATAACATCCTTAAAATACACCGGTTGGTTCAGTTCAGAAGTCTTCTCTGTAGTCCAGTGTCTTTCTGCTGCAGTTTGTCCTTTTTCATCAGCATTAAGAAAATTCAACGTTAGTAAAGCATTGTGTAACCTGTGTTTAGGTGTCTTTGTTTTCCCTGGCTGTTTATGAAGCATCTCTTTTAAGGTTCGGTTAGATCTTTCAATTATTGCTTGTCCTGTGGGATTGTAAGGTATACCAGTTACATGTTTTATATTATAATATTTGAAGAATTGTTCCAATTTACTGGAGACATATGCTGGACCATTGTCAGTTTTTATTGTTTTAGGTATACCCATAACAGCCATTACCTCTAAGAGGTGTGTAATAACAGAGTCAGCTTTTTCAGAGCTGAGGGCAGTAGCCCATTGGAAGCCTGAGTACGTGTCTATAGTATGGTGTACATATTTCAAACTGCCAAATTCTGGGAAGTGAAATACATCCATTTGCAAAAGTTCATTTCTGTGAACACCTTTAGGATTACAACCTGCTGGTAATGGAGTTTGATTGTACAATGAGCAACTGGGACAATTTCTTACTATTTCTTTGGCTTGTTGCCAGGTGATAGAAAAATCCTTCTTTAAACCTTTGCTGTTAACATGGTGTTTCTTATGAAATTCTGAAGCTTCCAACACATTACCTACTAATAAACGATCAATTTCATCATTGCCTTGTGCCAGAGGACCTGGCAGACCTGTATGGGATCTGATGTGTGTTATATATATAGGATGAGTCCTGTTTCTGATGATTTCCTGCAATTGTAAAAACAATGAGGTTAATTCTGTATTATCAGGAACAAATTCTGCAGTCTCAATGTGCAGGACAACTCTTTCTGCATACTGAGAATCCGTGACTATATTGAGAGGCTCTGTAAAGTCTTTAAGTACCATGAGAATGGCATATAACTCTGCCTTTTGTACGGAGTTGTAAGGGCTTTGAACTACTTTACTTATTTTTCCTGATTTATACCCTGCTTTACCTGATTTGTTTGCATCCGTGTAGAAGGTAAGAACTCCAGAAATAGGTGTTTGCCTCACGATACGTGGAAGAATCCAAATTGTTTTCTTTATGAATTTGATTCTCTCTGTTTTGGGATAGTTATTACTAATACTTCCCAAAAAGTCACTGCAAGCTATTTGCCAATACTCATTATCCTTCCATAAGGAGGAAATTTCCTCATTCGTTAAAGGTACAATAATTTCAGCTGGGTCTTTCCCAGTCAGTTGACGAAGCCTTAATTTACCTTTTAATATCAAATCAGAGATCTTTTCTATATATGTTTTCAATTTTTTATTCTCTTTATGTGGCAGAAATACCCATTCTAGAATGATGTCTTCCCTCTGCATTAATATTCCTGAGGGGTATTCTCTAGATGGTAAAATAACCAGAATACAGTCCAGATTTGGATCCACACTCTCCACATGTGCTTCTAATATTCTCTTTTCTACCCATTCTAATTCTTTTTCAGCCTCAGCTGATAGTACTCGTGGGCTGTTTAGGTCTTCTGACACCAAACTGTAGGCTTCAACGGACGCTGTAAAGATACGCGACACACAATTACTGACAGTAAAGCTAAGTATTTAATGTAGAAAATTACTCACAAGATACCAAACCCAGAGGAGCCAAGCAGTTCTCAGCTAGCCGCCGGACCAGAAGCCGAACTCCAGGAAAAGAGACCGAGACTTCCTGAGTGCTGTCTTTTATGCCTTCCCCCGTAACGCCCCTAGCCATGCCCAAAAGTGGGCCTGGCTAGTGACATAGTTCCGCCTACGTACGTATACGTCTTTACATCCAGCCGTATACGTCTTTAGTCCTGCCTAAAGTGGGTGTGGTTAGCGGTGTGGTAAACCGCCCTTTTATTACCTCATCTGTATGCGCCTCTAATAAGTCACATGTTTAATGGCGGCATCAGACTTCCTCCTACAGCTTATATTTGACCATATCCCTGCATTCTTTTGCCTGCTGTCTTCCACTGCCACCACAGGTTTCTTCACTGGGACAAGAGAGTTGCCTGGCTCATGGCCCTGATTTTAGGGTCAGATCATTACTCATCAGCTCTACCAGTTAAGCGGCAGGTGACCTTGTCAAGGTAATAAGTTGGCCTGGATCTTTGATCCTTATTTGTACAATAAGGAAAAAAGAGTATATAGAATTACTGTAAGAATCAATCAGGTTAATAGATGGAGATTGGAGCAGTATGAGACTGGCAAATGCTTACAAATTGTTGATCTTTTCGTCAGGACTGCTTTATTCCTTTATTGCTTTTCTGGTTGCTGAGGCAAAATGTCAGACAAAAGCAACTTAAGGGGGAGGGTTAATTATGTCTCATCATTTGAGGGTACAGTCTATCTGGTGGGGAAGGCATGGGAGCAGGGGTGTCAAACAGCTGTTTGAATTGTGTCTGGAGTCAGGAAGCAAAGAGACCAATGCTGTTCCTTGGCTCACTCTTTCTCCTTGGCTCATTCTGGAACTCCAGCTCCTGGAATGGTCCTGCCCACATCAGGATGGATCTTCTCACTTCAGGTGAGCCTCTCCGGAAACTGTTTCACAGACATGCCCGAGAGTGTGTCTCCCAGGTGATTGTGAACTTCATCAAGTCGACAGAGATGATTACACACAACAGTCCTGCCAACAGTGGCCTACCTTTCTATCATTCATAGATTTTTTCCTCCTATTTTATGAAGACTGGTTCAGTGGCCACTGTTTGCCCTCTGAATACACCTTTGAGATCACACCTTCCTAACCATGTGGCTGAGAAATTCTGGTAAGTAATCATTGTTACATATGATGATACATTTTTATCATTATATCATATATGCTCTTGGTGGATGTGAAAGATGGTAAAGGATGAGCAGATGGGACAGGGCTGGTTTGTTGGGGGGCTGCAGGGAGGAGCATAGGAGAAATAAATAGGTTGGATCTTGAGGACCATTTAAAGGACAAAAAAATGTTCTTCTTAGTCACGCCCTAGAAACATGTGTGTTTGGACAGCAACCTTCTGTGCTACAGATGCCCAATCATACCAATGAGTCTATTAAGATTTTCCTAGTCTCTCACCATCTCCATGAGGGGTAACAATGCTGGGCTGGAGAGATGGCTCAGAAGTTAAGAGCACTGACTGCTCTTCCAGAGGTCCTGAGTTCATTTCCCAGCAACCACATGGTGGCTCACAGCCATCCATAATGAGATCTGGTGCCCTCTTCTGGTGTGCAGACATACATGAGGCAAGATGTTGTATTCATAATAAATAAATAAATCTTTAAAAAAAAAACAATGCTTCTTCCCCATGTGAAGCTAGCCAGAGGGACAAACACTGGATATGACTGAGAGAATATATGGGCTTATGTGGAAGGTAGAGATTCCAGAACAACATTTCAGATGAAAAGCTGTAGAGGAAGCTAGACAAGAACCAAGATGTATCCAGCTTGTAGGGTCTAAGTGCAAAGGGAAAGTTTCTCCTAGAAAGATCAGCACCTCTAGATCCAGAAAGTGAACACACCTGAGGTAGAGTGTGGGTTGGCTTATGATGACCAGTACCCCATCTGGTGGGTGCCCCAACATTGGTTCATGTTGCATCAGAGCTCTGGAAGGCCAGAGGAAGGGTGGCTTCTCACAGGGGCGTGAGACAGAACCATTTGGATCTCTGTGAGTTCAAGGTCAGTCTGGTGTACTTAGTGTGTTCCAGGCTAGCTAGGGCTACATAATGAGATCTGTCTTAAAAACAAAACAATACAAAACAAATAAATCCACACACGCATACACACAATCTGTTGATCTACATTGCAAAGGTCAAGATGTAGTCATGCTGGGAGAGTTACAGAAGTGGGGTAGCAGGAGAAAACACAAGATGACAAGGTCAAGTGTGGTAAGAACTAAGACAGTGCTCCCTGGTTTGTACTGAAGGTATAGGCTGTACAGCTGGGCTGTGGCTACTTTGCAGAGTAAAGGAATGTGAACTGACTCTGGGAGAGAAAACTATAAGAAAATAACACAAGGAGCTGAATTCAGCCATTAATGAAAGCACACAATTTCCATCCTCTCCCACATAGTGCAAAAGCATGGCATGGTGGTGAGTGCTTGTAATCTCAGTACTTGGGAGCTCAGGCAGGAGGATTACCAGATGCCAGATGACCCTGTCTCAAAAGAAAGTGACAAAAGATAGTCTTGTACCTTGGAAGGAAACTTCTTACTTTGAACAATTAATAGTCACCAGCAAAGAGAGAGGGGGGGCATGTAGTTTGAATGTACTGGGGTTATCCAGCAAAAGGGAAAACTCAGTGGGGTCATTATTTCTAGATGCAGAGGTCTTTGGCATGGGAAGTTCTGGGGCGATGAAGGCAGTCACACTAGCAGGTCAACATTCTTCACATGCTGGTCCATTCGGCACACTCACTTTTCTCAAGGGAGGATGTGAAGGAAGTACTTCCAGGAATAGGCCTTCAGACTTGACTAACATAAAAGATGACTTGGTGATTTGACGTGGGACAAGCCACTTCACCCAGACTATGTTTTCTGAGTAAAAAGTGGCATCACCTGAGGATATTCCATCTCACTGAAGTTGGGCCACAGCCTCATCTTTCTCCTACTGGGCTTTGCCACAGTTCCACCTTGTCCCCAGCCTATCTATACCTGTCTCCTTTCATGCCCATTTCTTCTTAGAGGTTAAGTCACTGGCACTGCAAGACTTTCTGGGTAATACGTGTCTTGTAAGATGCTGTAGAGTCTTAATCTAAATGAGGGTCAGACATGTGTCAGGCTAATGGGAAAGTATTTTATATTGTGGGGTCTTGGAAACATAGCTCCTTGGGACACTCCATACTCAGTGTTGGTCAGACTGCACAGGCTAACAAGGGAAGGCCTCAAGAGAATTGAAAAAAGAAAGTCTGTCTCCTTCAACAAGGCTTTTGAACTTGGCTCTGATTTTTTCCCTCTAAGAGTAAAGGAAGTATTCTAAGGACTGGTCCCATTAGACTTCATGAACATCCGGAGCCTGAAGGGAAAACTGAGGAGAAAATGGAGTGTTCTTGCCATACTTGGCCTGGGGGCCAACATCTGAGACTTCTAGAGCTTAGCATGCACTTTTGCACATGAGTCAAGCCAGGACCAAGAGACGTCAAGCTGTGAGTGTGTTGGTCATTGGAAACAGCAGATTCCAAACAGCTGCCTCACTAACCCATTCCTTCAGAGGCCTCATTTGTGCCAGCTACTTGTCTCTGTCATCTGATCCTGCCCGGCTCTGCAGCACAGATGTGAAATACAAAGAGAACATGCCATTGGATTTCATTTCTAAAAGTGGATCCTATGCAGTTTACCATGGGTTGTTTAAAATATGAATGCCCTCATCTCCAAAGGGTTCCTGTAGCTTCCTGTAGCAGCAGCTCTGGGCAGTGGAGTGTGCCTGCAAGTTACTCCTGGCTGTGAAACCATTACACATGATTGCAGTTTGGGGCTTGCTTGAGGGCAGCAGCTTGTAGGTGCTTGGTTTAGTTCATTTCAGAGTTGCTTGGGATTGGGAGTCACTAGAAAACCTGATTTATTCATCAGGATATCAGGAGCTCCCAGAAGTCAGGACATATAGCTTACTTGCTCTTCCTTCCAGCATAGGGGGCAGACATAGAGGAGATTTTTGTTTTAAAAATAAGATTACATCTTTACTGAGGTACAGTCATGAAGAGTCAACCACATGCATTTCAAGCATTCTACTTGATGGCTTTTGGTAGATGCCAACACCCAGGAAACCAATACCATAGTCAAAATTGTGAACACACCCACCAGCCTCAGGTATTCTTAGGAACCTATATTAGCCTCTCCACCTTCTCTCACCATTCCCAGACAACCTCTCGTCTATTTCTGCCACTACAGGTTAGGCTGCATTCTCTAGAACTTTATACCAACAGTCACACACATGTTCTCTAGTTTTTGGTCTGTTTATTTTCACTGAGCATATAACTACCTTGAAACTCACTGATACATTAATAGTTTCTCCATTGTATGAATCCCAATAGGCACTTACTGTTTCTTCACAGACCTGGAAATTAATCCTTAAAGATATAATTGGGAAGAAGAGATGAGGCAATGGGTTCCAGTCTATTCTGAGTGAGAAGTCTCACTCAGGAAAACATAATATAATTGGGAAGTGAGTAGGCATGGGGGATGTCTTTCTTGTTGTCTGATATCTGTTACATGTCTTCTACCATAACTGACCTCTGGTTGGGCACAGAACTATTTGGAATAAAGATTCTATTTGCCGGCCTTCTGTGAAGGTAAGTGTGGTTATGTGACAGAATTGTGGTTGACATAATGGAAGCAGGAGAGTGTGAAATTTTTTAGAAGTCTCCTCGAAGGAGGAAGGATTTGCTCCTCTTTGTATTCTCACTGCCTGGCATGCAGCCATAATGTCTCGTGATCAAGCAGCCATTTTGGACCAGAAAGAACCTCAAGAATGGGAATCATTCATGGCAGAGAAATAATGAAGAACAGGCCTGGGTTTCTGATACTGTAGAGTGCCACACCAGACCTGAGCTAATGGCTTCCAGACTTGGTGACTGTGGGAGAGAAATAGCATTCTCTTGTTTACTTTCTCCTCCCCGAGATGAGTTCTCTTCGGTGCCTTTCTGTTTCTTGCCACAGAAAAGGTCTGGGGGTACAGTGGTGAGTTGAGAGCAAGTCAGGATGGAAACGACAGAGCGAGGTAGAGTGAGAAGCACTCTAGGGTGAGTGCCAAGATACTCGCATCATGTGATGTGATGTGACATCTAGCTCTACAGCAGGGGGAGATCTGACTAGAAGTGTGATATCAGCTGGTGGAACAGCTTCTTGTGAGCTCTGGAGAATCATTCCTTTATTTATTAGTTTTATTATTTTTTAAATCTAGACATGGAAATTACTTCCATGAATGGGCACCATCTGGTGTCTCTATTCATGTGTACGCTGTGTCATGTTCCAACCAGGGTAAGTGTACCTAATTCTTCAAACATTATTTCTTTTTTTTCTGTTCCAAAATATACTTACATTAAATAAGATACGCATTTCAGTAAGACCTACAGTGAATGACTATGGGTTCTGGGAAGCTTCACATCTAGGCAGGGCCAACATTTGTGGAAGAAGCTAAGAGAATGTGCATCCAAACACAGCCTATAGCGGGTTTCTTATTGCCAATCTGCCTGTCACACTGAACATGCCATTATATCACTTGTGCAGGACACCGATTTTGTTGGGAAAGGGAAGCAAGCACTATCCTCAAAGGTGAGTTCATTACAATTTCGGAGGAATTCCACAGCCTAGACAGTATAGTTTCAGTAAACATGTTAAGAGAAGCAGACAATGCTCTCGAGTCCCAGACACATTTTCTTGCTGTATTGTGTAGCCAGGAGGACGGTCTTCTTCTGGACAACATGGTTGCAAGACTGGGACAATCCCAAGGGGCTGACAGGGACTATGAGGATGGGGAGGAGGGCTACCTCAAGCTGTTTCACATCAGAGACAACTGGTGACAGTCCTCAGACCTGCAATCTCTCCTCTTATCATCTGGCATAGCGTTTGATGTACTCATCCACTTTGTCCCGGAAATCCTCCTTGTCTCGTAAATGATGTTCAGCAGCTTCAATATTCAGTGGATCATCAAAATTCAAAAGATCAGTAAATAATGAGTTTAATCCCCAAACATCATCCTTCAGTGTCCTAGTGGGAGCCCAGCCAGTGCCATCAATTGAGTGTTCTCTTAGTAAACATAGACATATTTCCCCTGTTTCAGTGATGTTGGGGTGCCAGATTTTAGTCCAGCATTTCACCTTGGAAGGCATCATATTGTAGGCATCAGGAACTTCAGTTTCAAACTGAAATTGTCCACCCTGGTAGTAACCCTCCTCTGGGTTTACAGTCAGCTGAAAGCAATGAAGTTTGTTTGGATCAGGAAAATGTACTTTACGTGTACAGGGTAAATAGCTTCAAGTTCTGCAACTTCTTTAACAAGCAACTTGCCTCTCACAGAAACCCTCCGAGTAGAGTCAGATATGGAGGCTGATGTCCAGGATCCTTTGAGACTATCATCCTGCTTCAGCTTGCTTGCCAGTGTTAGCATTACTGCTGCCTTTCTTCTGAGCACTGCGAGTCAGGCGAGGCGGGCCAGCATCTAACACCATGCCTGACCATCGGTGGGAGCAAGATGCGATGGCACTCCCAAACATATTTCTTTAGGTGAAGATGTACGGAATCCTTTATTCTAGGTTTTTGAAACAGAGTACTCGGCCAACTTCTGTAGTCACCCTGCTGCATAGAAACACTAGAATGTCTTACAGATGTATGCTCCCCATTGCTAAGTCTTTTTTGGTTGTTCCCTGCCCTTAAGTTCTCCCTTGCCACTACTACTGTTACACTTTCAACTTCCATGAGGTCAACTTATCTAGATTCCACATATGAGTGAGATCATGTGACACCTCGATGATCTCCGGTTCCAATCATATTGCCACAAGTGGCAAGACAAGATCCGATAGTTTTTATTGCTGAAAAGTATTCCATCCTACAGAATACTAAGCATTCTAAACATACCTATGTTTTTGTTATCCATTCAATAGTTGATGGAAACTTAAGTTGGTTCCAATACTTGGTGTTGGTATGAAGATCTTTTCCAATCATATAGCTCAGTCTTGTCCATTTGAAGCCATCATTCACATTTTAGATTTCTTAAACTTATAAGGTATTTGACTTTCATTAATATTCAGCTTGGTGGCTTTGTGATGGATCAGAGCTGTCCTAACTTCACTAATGAAGCATGCAGACACAGAGGTGCAGGGGGCCTGTGGAGCTGCTTTCTCTGCACACTCAGCCTCAGAACTTTGTGTGCCTTCTTGTGATGTGTAATTCCCAGGGGTGCAATGGCTCTTCACCCTCTTGTGCTGTATTTGAAGTGTTTCAAAGGGACAGTATAGACTGTGTGAGCAGATCTCTCTCTCTCTCTCTCTCTCTCTCCTCTCTCTCTCTCCCTCTCCCTCTCCCTCTCTCTCTCTCTCTCTCTCTCTCTCTCTCTCTCTCTCTCTCTCTCTCTCTCTCTCTCTCTTTTCCTGGCAAATACAGTGCTGTGAGGCAGCTTGACTTACTGATTCAATGGTGCAACCTTTCCTCTAACTAACATCATCCTTTGCTGAGCCCAGTGTGTAAAAGAATTACCAGAGCTTTCTCAGTTGACAAGAAAGCAGGAGTTGGACCTTACTAAGCACACCTTCCTCTAGTCCTCCCCATACACCCTCGTGGCCTGGAGCTCCACTCACAGGCCACTTGTGAATGGGGTGGGAACCAGATTCAGGATGTGTAGAAGGCCAGAAAGGGAGCTGAGTGATGTCTTCAGACCTGACAAGGCAGGGACATTAAAGCCATAGCTTCTGTACACGGACAGCCTCCAAGACCTGCACTCAGAGCTCCGAGTGCTTGTATTGCCTCATCCTGATGCGACATATCATCTGATTTCCCAACCCCGGAAGAATGGAACAGCTCATTACAGATGATAGCAACCAGATCAGTGAGAGGGACAAAGCTAGTCCCAAGGCAAACTCAGCACCTTTGGAGGTCACTTCAGGTCAGTGTTCCATCCCTGATACATGCCAGTGGCTCATGCTTTTATATATACATTTACATATACTTTATGTATTTATTTATTTTAATATAGAATATAGTCACATATAGTGCATATATGTATATATAAACATGCATATCTGTGTATCTACGTATGTATCTGTGTATGTACTTATGTGTATGTACTTATGTACATAGGTACTTAATGAGAGCTAGTGTGCAGTTGTGTATAGTATATGTATTTATACACACATATGCATAAGCTTCACTTGTGCTTTGCATTACGCTTCATTGAATTTAATACACATATATAATGTACTATTATCATCATTTTTATCCCCACTACCCTTTTCTGTGTTCCTCTCACTGATCACCTTTACAAGTAGTCCTCTTTCTACATTTGTGTCTCAAATATCTATCACATATATTATTAGTGTAGAATTCTAGATTCTGGGTAAGAGGAAACGTGTAACATTTTTTCCTCTGAGTCTAGCTTAACTGCATATTGTGATGACGTATGGTTCTGTCCATGCTCCCGAGGTGACATCATTTAGAGTAAAGCTTCATTGTATAGATACATCCACTGTTCATATATATGGACATATATCCAACATTTTATTTTTAAAATGTTGTCTTACTTTTCTGTTGCTGCAAAGATATCATGACAAAGGGAAGTTGTGAAAGAAAGCATTTAATTTGAACTCACCCTTCCAGAGGGTTAGAGTCCATGACTATCATGGCAGGGAGCATGACAGCAGGCAGGTAGGAATGGTGTTGGAGCAGTAGCTGAGGCACATCTTGAGACACATGAGGGAGAGAAATATAACAGGGAATGGTGTGGGCTTTTGAAACCAAAAGTCCACCCCCAGTGACATACCTCCTTCAATAAAGCCACACCTCCTAATCCTTCCCAATAATTCCACTGACTGGGGATCAAGTGTTCAGACCTATGGAAGCCATTCTCATGTAAACTATTACAAACGTTATCAATTAATTTGTGTTTGTGTACATGTGTAGGATGTGTCCTGTGTGTATTTGTGTATATGCATGCTACATGAGTGTGGAGGCCACAGGATAATTTTGTGTAGCAGGTTGTTCCTTCCCCCATTTACCCAGGTTCTGGAGATTGAACTTGTGTTGCTAGGCTTGCATGGTGAGTACCTTTACCTGCTGAGCCATCTCGTCAGCCTGACATTTTGTCCAATAGTAGCGTGATAATGTTGAGATGATTTCTTTTTTTTTATTATTTATTTTTAAATTTAAATTTAGATTAGAAACAAGGTTGCTTCACAAGTCAGTTCCAGGTCCCTCTCCGTTTCCCTCCCCTCCTCCCATGCCCTCACCCCAACCCCCCCCCCATTTCCCCAGGGAGGGTGAGGCCCTCCATGGGGGTATCCACAGTCTGTCATTTCATCCAGGGCAGGGCCCAGACCCTCCCCCCAAGAGTTCAGGGTGAGAGTGCATCTCACATTGTTGGATGGGAGTCCAAAGTCCATGTGTATACTCGGGATGAATACTGATCTACTGCCCAAGGCTCAATAGATTTGGTATGTTTTTCAAATATGTGAATGTGGTATGTCTGTGTGGGTGTGTGTATGAACATGTATGCATGTGTTTGGGGGAGTCCAGAGCACTGGATCCCTTGGAGCTATAGTTATAAGTAGTTGTGCGCTTCCATGTGGTGCTGGGAAGTGAATTCAGGCCCTCTGTAAGAGCAGCCCATGGTCTCAGCTGCTGAGATATCTGTCCAACACATACCAAAATGATTTCTCCCTGCTGGATCTCATGGATGCAATGGCATTTTTCAGTTATTTGACCTCCAGCAGCTATTTTATGAAATAGGAGCCACAGTTATTCACAGAGTCACAGAGAAGTTCAGTCCTTTGCCCAGCACCACACAGCAAGCATTCAGTGAGGCTGTAATTCAAACCCAGGAGTCCTGGCTATAGGACCCATGGCCTTAATGGATTCCATATCTTAGCAGAACTCTCCATGTTTAAACAATAAAAGCCCACAGTCATTGTGGCTACCAAACATCTTGTGTTGTCTTGGGAACTCACTTACCCATCCTGTGGAAAATTCCCTTGTCCTCCAGTGATGCCAGGAAAGAGAGAAGAAACTGAACCAAGCTTGAGGTTCAGGCCTCCTGGCATTAGATCTCCAAGTCTTCTCTCGGCCACGCTGCTCTCCAGGAAGGCCATTGGGCCATCCATCACTGGAAAAGACATCTAGTTGCTGACAAGGGAGGGAAACACCCAGGCCAGAGCTGCATGCAGGACAGTTGCATTATGATTGTGGTATTGTCATCTTCCATGGCTCAAGAGATATTTGGGGGTTGGCATGAGGCTACTTTACTTCCTATAGACATATTTTCTCTGACCCCATGTTTATAGATTGTGGCAGTAAAGTAAAACATGTTGAGTTTCAAGCATGAACCTTTCTCCACTTTTAGACAAATGTCTACCCTCTGTGTGAGTTGGTCAATTGACCCTTGAGGTGCCGTGAGGTGTCTAGCTCTGCTTTGGTGGCTACTTGGGAATCAGTAGTCACCATGGTATCTGCTGCTGTTGTGCCAGTGAGCATGGGTGTTTTTCTACCTTTCTGGATTGAATGATTCGTTCATGAATGGAAGGGTGTATTCCTACTGAAGGGACCAGAGCTTTCATTTATTACACGTATTTCTTCCCTAGTGTTATTTTATTGTAAGTGTGAAATGTGTCACACACACACACACACACACACACACACACACACATCTGGTCCATAAAGCAGGCTTTGAGGTAGCTAGTTTCTTTGTTTTTAAAGGAAGTAAAAAATTAAAAGCCACATGAGAGCACCATGCACATTGCTGATATCTTAGTGAAATCAAATTAGTGGTAATTTGTTAAGCCCACTGTTCTATTTCAAGTCAATCCTATTTAATCCACCTACTCCCTTCCCCCACCTGCCTGCCAAGTGTCTTGTCTTCTTACTGAACCCACCTCTGTGCTATTTATGAACATCAAAGACAACTCTATTATAGGACGAATATCAAGGAATAGTGATTGACTGCAGACCCCTTACCTACGTGCTTCTTGAAGGTAGGACTCACCAAAAATATCACTACACTCTTGCATAAAGGAGGTGTGGTATGCAGAATTGTATTCTGAGGGAGCTCCCAAGATGCCCTGGTGGTGTGCATACCCTGTTAGATGTATGTAGATATGGACATGAATCTGGGAATATATGGCTGTTACTTTGTGATTTGACTGTTATATGGTTAAGGCCAAGGAGTTTTGTGGATAAAAATTCAAAGTCTCTGATTTGTTGGTATAGAGTTAGTCTAAAGTGAGGAGGGGGTATCTTAATTGTGTGAAAGTCCTTTAAAAACACCTGGGTAATTCTTCTTTTTATTTTTAGAAACGCTCTTATTTACATATCCATCCCCCCATTCTCTCACCCTCCCACCCTCCCAGGCTTCCCACCGACCTCCCAACCCACCCACCACCCAATCTCCAGGGATAGTGAGACCCTCAACGGGGTCCATCAAAGTCCATCACATCATTTGAGGGAGGACCCAGGCCTTCCTTTCCATATTTGGGCTGCAATAGTATCCCTCCATAGGGAAAGGGCTCCCAAATCCATTTGTGACCTAGGAATAAACCCTGGCTCCACTGTTACAGGTTCCATAGACTTGGCCTCCTAGCTGGTACCCACATTTGGAGGGCTTGGTTCTGTCCAATGCTGGTTCCCCTGCTTTACGACTAGGGTCTGTGTGCTCTCATTAGGTCAGGTCAACTATTTCTGCAGGTATCTCCAGTTCCATCTTGGTTCATTTGGTCATCTGTCATCCCCTCTCCAAAACTGGATTCCAGAAATACAACTCAGTACTCAGTGGTGGGAGCTTGTTTCTGCTTCAATCAGCTACCGGATCAAGGCTCTAGGAATGGTAACCAAGGTAGTCATTAATCTCATTATAGCGGAAGGGCATCAAAGACAGCCTCTCCACCACTGCCTAGATTATTAATTGGAGTTATCCCTGTGGATCCCCTATCATTTCCTCTGTGCCAGACCTCTCTCCAAACCTACAGGGGCTCCCTTTATCAAGACATCTCCTTTGTTGCCCTCTTTCTACTTCTTCCCTGTTTCAGTTCTCTTCCCCTGCTTCTCCCCTTCTCCTCTTTCCATCTCCTTCCTCTCTCCCCCTGTGCTCCGAATTTGCTCAGGGGTTCTTGTCCCCTTTCCCTTCTTCGGGAGACCATGAGTTTTTCACTTGGGGTCCTCCATGTTTTCTAGCTCTTCTGGGAGCATGGACTATTGGCTGGTGATCCTTTTCTTTGTGCCTAAAAACCATATATGAGTGAATACATACCATGTTTGTCTTTTTGTGACTGGGTTACCTCACTCAGGATGGTTTCTTCTAGTTCCATCCATTTGCCTGCCAATTTCAAGATCCTATTGCTTTTTTCCTCTGAGTAGAATTCTATTGTGTAAATATACCACATTTTCTCTATCCATTCTTCAGTTGAAGGGCATTTAGGTTGATTCCAGCTTCTGGCTATTACATATAATGCTCCTATGAACATAGTGAAACAGACATCCTTGTTGGGTATATGCCCAGGAGAGGAATTTCTGGATCTTGAGGTAGAATCATTCCCATTTTCCTGAGAAACTGCCATACTGATTTCCAAAGTGGCAACACAAGTTTGCACTCCCACGAGCAATGGAGGTGTGTTCCCCTTTCTCCACATCCTCTCTAGCACAGACTGTCATTGGTGTTTTTGATTTTAGCCATTCTGGCTGGTGTACGATGGCATCTCAGAGTTGTTTTGAGTTGCATTTCCCTGATGACTAAGAATGTTGAACACTTTCTTAAGTGTCTTTCAGCCATTTTCGTTTCATCTAATGAGAATTCTCTATTTTCTGTATCCCACTTTTTAATTGGATTGTTTGGTGTTTTGGTGGCTAGCCTTCTTGAATTCATTGTGTATTTTGGAAATCGGCCCTCTGCTAGATGTGGGGTTGGTGAAGATCTTTTCTCATTTTGTGGGCTGCTGTTTTGTCTTGCTGACTGTGTCCTTTGCCTTACAGAAGTTTTCAGTTTCAGGAGGTCTCATTTATTAATTGTCAATCTCAATGTCTGTGCTACTGGTGTTATGTTCAGGAAGCATTCTCCTGTAACAATTCATTCAAGGGTACCTCCACTTTCTCTTCTAAGAGGTTCAATGTGGCTGGATTTATGTTGAGATCTTTGATCCATTTGGATTGAAGTTTTGCACATGGTGATAGATATAGATCTATTTGCAGTCTTCTACATGTCTGCATCCAGTTATGCCAGCACCATTTGTTGAAGATGCTTTCTTTTTTTCCATTGCATAATTATAACTTCTTTGTCAAAAATCAGGTGTTCCTAGGTGTGGGTTAATATCAAGGCTTTCAATTTGATTCCATTGGTCTACCAGTCTGTTTATGTGCCAATACCAAACTGTTTTCAGGACTACAGCTCTGTAATAGAACTTGAAGTCATGGATGGAGATGCCTCCAGAAGTTTCTTTGTTTTACAGGGTTGTTGTGGCTATCCTGGGTTTTTTGTTTTTCCATATAAAGTTGAGTATAGTTCTTTCAAGATCTGTGAAGAATTGTGTTGGGATTTTGATAAGGATTGCATTGAATCTGTAAGAATGCTTTTTGACAAGATTGCCATTTTTACTACATTGATCCTACCTATCCAAGAGCATGGGAGATCTTTCCATTTTCTGGTATCTTCTTTAATTTCTTTCTTTAAGGACACAAAGTTATTACTGTAGAGGTCTTTCATTTGTTTTCTTAGTATTACTCCACGGTATTTTATGCTCTTTGTAGCTATTGTAAGGGTGATGTTTCTCTGATTTCTTTCTCAGTCCATTTATCATCTGTATATAGTAGGGCTAGTGATATTTTGAGTTAATTTTGTATCCTGCTACCTTGCTGAAGGTATTTATCAGCTGTAGAGTTCTCTGGTATGGTTTTTTTTGGGTCACTTACATAAACTATCATATCATCTGCAAATAGTGAAAGTTTGACTTCTTCCTTTCCAATTTGTATCCCCTTTATTTTCTTTTGTTGTCTTACTGCTCTAGCTAGAACTTCAAGTACAATATTGAAGAGATATGGAGAGCGTAGACAGCCTTTTTTCTTGTTCCTGATTTTAGAGGAATTGAATTGAGTTTGTTTATATGGTGGATTACATTGATAGATTTTCATATGCTGAACCATCCCTGCATCCCTGGGATGAAGCCTACTTGATCATGGTGGATGATTTTTCTGATGTGTTCCTGGATTTGATTTGCCAGTATTTTGTTGAGTATTTTCGCATCAATGTTCATGAGTGCTATTGGTCTGTATTTCTCTTTCTTAGTTGTCTTTTTGTGGGGCTTGGGTACCAAGGTAACTGTAGCCTCGTAAAAAGAGTTTGACAATACCCTTTCAGCTTCTATTGTGTGGAACAGCTTGAAGAGTAATAGTATTAGCTCTTCTTTGAATTTCTGGTAGAATTATGCACTGAAACCATCTGGCCCTGGACTTTTTTTGGTTGGGAGACTTTTCATGACTGCATCTATTTCATCAGGGGTTATAGGTCTGTTTAAATTGCTTATCTGTTCTTTATGTAATTTTGGTAAGTGATATCTGTCCAAAAATTGTCCATTTCCTTTAGGTTTTTGAATTTTGTGGAGTACAGGTTTTCAAGGTATGACCTGATGATTCTCTGAATTTCCTCAGAGTCCATTGTTATGTCCCCCTTTTTGTTTCTGATTTTGTGAATTAGCATGTTCTCTATCTGCCTTTTGGCTAGTTTAGATAAATGTTTGTCTATCTTGTTGATTTTCTCAAAGAACCAAGTCTTTGTCTCATTGATTCTTTGCAATGTTTTCCTGGTTTCTACTTCGTTAGTTTCAGCTCTCAATTTGATTATTTCCTGGCATCTACTACTCCTGGGTGAGTTTGATTCTTTTTGTTCTAGAGATTTCAGTTGTGTTGTTAATTCTCTAGTGTGACTATTCTCCAGTTTCTTCATGTGGGCACTTAGTGCTCTGAACTTTCTTCTTAGCACTGCTTTCAAAGCGTCCCATACGTTTGGGTATGTTGTGTCTCCATTCTCATCGAATTCCAGGAAGTCTTTGATTTCTTTTTTTATTTCTTCATTGATCCAGGGATGGTACAATTGTGCATTGTTCAATTTCCATGAGTTTGTAGGGTTTCTGTGTTGTTGTTGAATTCTAACTTTAAAGGATGGTAATTTAATAAGATACAGGGGGTTATTCCAATTTTTTTGTACCTGTGGAGGTTTGCTATGTTGCTGAGTATATGGTCGATTTTAGAGAAGGTTCCATGTGGGGCTGAGAAGGTCTATTCTTTTGTGTTTGGATGGAATATTCTATAGATGTCTGTTAATCCCAATTGGGCCATAACTTCTGTTAGTTCTTTTGTTTCTTTGTTAGGTTTCTGTCTGGAGGTTCTGTCTAGTGGTGAGAGTGGAATGTTGAAGTCTCCTACTACCAGTATATTAGGTTTTTTGTGTGATTTGAGCTTTAGTAATGTTTCTTTTACGGATGTGGGCATCTTTTACGGATTTGTGGCATAGATGTTCATAATTGAGACTTCATCTTGATGGGCTTTTCCAGTGATGAATATGAAATGCCCTTCTTCATCTCTTTTGATTGATTTTAATTTGAAGTCTAACCTGTTAGATTTTAGGATAGCTACACCAGCTTGTTTCTTGGGTCTGTTTGATTGGAAAATCTTTTCCCAATCCTTTACTCTGAGGTAACGCCTGTCTTTGACATTGAGATATGTTTCTTGTATGCAGCAGAAGGATGGATTCTGTCTTCATATCCATTCTGTTATCCTGTGTCTTTTTATAGGCAAGTTGAGATCATTGACATTGAGGGATATTAATGACCATTTATTGTTGATTCTTGTTTGTTTTGGATTTATTGGTGGTAGTATTATTGTGTGTGAATTTCCTCCCCCTTTTTTCTTTTGATGTTTGGTAAAGTGGGATTATCTATTGCCTATGTTTTTGTCAGTGTAGTTATCTTCACTGGGTTGTAGTTTTCCTTCCAGTACTTTCTGTAGGGCTGGATTTGTGGCTATGTATTTTTTTTTTTTGGTTTTTCGAGACAGGGTTTCTCTGTGGCTTTGGAGGCTGTCCTGGAACTCGCTTGGTAGTCCAGGCTGGCCTCGAACTCACAGAGATCTGCCTGCCTCTGCCTCCCGAGTGCTGGGATTAAAGGTGTGAGCCACCAACGCCTGGCGTGGATATGTATTTTTTAAATCTGGTTTTGTCATGGAATATTTTGTTTTCTCCATCTACAGTAATTGAAAGCTTTGCTGGGTACAGTAGTCTTGGCTGGCATCCTTGTTGCCTTAGCATTTGTAGATCTATCCAGGACCTTCTGGCTTTCATAGTTTCCATTGAGAAGTCAGGTGTAATTCAGATAGGTCTACCTTTATATGTTACTTGGTCTTGTTCTTTTGCTGCTCTTAATATTTTTTCTTTATTCTGTAGGTTAGGTGTTTTGATTATGTGGTGAGGGGACTTCTTTTTGTGGTTCAGTCTATTTGGTGTTTTGTAAACTTCTTGTACTTTCATAAGCGTATCATTCTTTAGGTTGGGGAAGTTTTCTTCTATGCTTTTGTTGAATATGTTTTCTGTACCTTTGAGCTGTATTTCTTCACTTTCTATAATTCTTAGGTTTGGACTCTTTAGGGTTCCCATATTTCCTGGATATTTTGTGTTAGGGATTTATTGCACTTGAGATTTTCTTTGGTCAATGACTGTACATCTTCTAATGAGTCTTCAACACCTGAGATTCTCTCTTCCATCTCTTGTATTCTATTGGTTATACTTACATTTGTAGTACCCAGCTTTTCTATTTCCAGCATCCCTTAGCTCTGTGTTTTCTTTATTGTTTCTGTTTCTGCTTTCAATCCTTGAACTGTTTGAGTTGTTTCCTTTACTTGTTGTTTTTTCTTGACTCTCTTTAGATTCTTTAAGAGATTTGTTTATTTCTTGAATTTTTTGGTTTGCTTTTTCTTCTATTTCTTTAAGGGATTTACTTGTTTCTTCCTTGTGGGTCTCTATCATCTTCACAAAATAATTTTTAAGGTCTGTCTCTTTTGCTTCATCAGTACTGTGCTTTTCAGGTCTTGCTATTGTGGAGTCATTTTGGAGTGTGCTTACACTGTCGTCTTCCCATCCCCTTCTTCAATTGAGTGCAGGTGGGATCTCTCTGTCTCCTCTGGTCTCCCTGTGGCATATGTGGGCCAAGACTTCAGTGTCTGCAACTCTAGATAGTCTGGCTTCTCCTGGTATTCTGCACACCCAAGCAGTGCTTTGTAGATGGAGGGGGAGCCAAGAGTGTGGTGTGGGAGGACTCATGTCCTTCTCATATGGGCATGTCCACTCAATGAGAGGAGCAGGCCCAGGAAGATCAAGGGAGGGGATGATGGGCAGGAGTTTGAGCCAGAACAGGGCCCAAGCTCACCTGAAGCAGAGGGCGGTGTGTGTGGGGCCTGGGGTCATTCTTGATAGAGGAGAAATGGCTCCTGAAGGTGCAAAAACCCATGGGCTCATGGAAGGAACCACAGGGGAAGGACCTGCACAAGACTCCAAAGAGTTGAATGGCGGAAGTCATACAACTTCTTCAGGGGACGAGGCCTGAGAATAGCAAAAATGGTTCTTTTTATGGCAAGACCCTAGAGACCTTGGCCCAATGTGGACAGTTCTAGGCATAATTCTGGGAATGACCCCAGGAACATATGTGCTACCTGTTCTCCTTGCTTTCACCATGATAGCCATACTCCTGGCCTGAAAGAATCCCAGTAGGTCATGAAGTTTAATACTACATATTTGCGTATAAATGTCTTTGAAAAATGAAACTGTGATGATTTGGACAAAAACAAGTCTCAACCCATAGTTAGGAAGTAAAAAGGAAGCCCTGCTACACAGTCCCAAGGAAATGAGCTTTGCCAATACTCGAGTGAGCTTACAAGTGGTTTCCCCAGTCGATCCTCCAGATGGGAACACAGTCAAGCCATACCTCACTTCCAGCCATATGAGCCCCTAAGCAGAGGTTCAGTTGTGCCTGGGCTCCTGATACTCAGAGACTAGGAAGTAACACACATGCGTTTCTTTAAGCAACAGAAGTTGTGGTTGTTCACCACACCCAGTGAGAAAACTAATACAGCCTGCCATTTGTAAATGCTTGTTGAAATGAATCAGAGAAGTAGAATATTTAAAATGAATCTTGACTAGCCTTTTAGCCAAGTGTAACAAGGTAGACGTCATAGAGAGTTGCTGTTACCCTTTGGGTCTTCCGCCCATGTGCTCAACTTAACACACTGCCCAAATTTTCATAAATCCTGGCTTCTGTCTGTCTGGAAACAGGAAGCACAATTCTCTCCAGCATCGTTCAGCCTTCTTGAGAGATAAAAATGTATAAAAATTGATGTTGAAATGAGACCACCATCGTTTTCAGTTTGCTTACCATGTATAGAGCTCAGGGAGATTAGCAAATGGAAAACACATGTGGAAGGCTCAACCCTCCTGTAGTTAAATCACATTTACATAGATCAGTTTTCCTAAGGGACACTAAGTTAGCTGAACTTAAGCAATTAGAAAAAAAAACCAAAAAAAAAAACAAAACTAGACCCCTTTTGCTAAAGCCAAAAAAACATGGATGAGTTAAACCATATCAAATGTAATTGTTTGTTTTGAGAAGTGTTGGATTTGGGGTATATGTGTATGTGAGTGAGTGAGTGTGTGTGTGTGTTTGCATGTGTCTGCTTGTGTGTATGTGCATCTGAAGGAAAATATAAAAGCTATCCTTGCAAGTTCTTAAGCTGCCATGGTTAAATCGAATCCATGTGATTTAGTTCTGCCAAAGCCATCGATTCTGTGGATCACCAATGACCCAGGTCAGAGACTTGCTATTCACTCTCCATTACATTCTCAGTCACCTTAGGGACTGCAGCAGACAGAGGGACTGAAAACAAGTTGGAAAACAGGTTGAATCCAATCCTGGGCTTGGTATTCTAGGACCTTGGGATGCCACTCCTCCATGGTCCTGCCATGCTGTGAACCATCCAGCCATCACCACCCTTTCCAATTCCATTTTTCCTTGGCTAAACACAGCTTCTCATTTCTAAGAAAGGAGATGTGAAGCCTTCTGATGGCCTCACAGACAGGAGGCTGTATGGGTACCACACTACTCTTAGCAGACAATAATTTGATGAGTTAAGTGTAAATGAATCAGAGACATATGGACCATATTTTTGTGGGAAATACACATGGGTCAGGGACATAAATAGGGGTGTTGTGGGGGGTGGGTGGGAGGGGAAGGGAATGCTTGGAAAAATGTGGTTTGGGTCTTGCCAATTGCAAAATGCTTGAAATAAATAATCTGGGATGTTTTGCCCGGCCTACAGTGTGGCTGGCTTTGCCCTTTCCTTCTATTTACATGTCATTTTCAGACTCTGCTCACAGAACAGTGCTGGTTTGGGTCTTAGCTGGATGGTTATATATGAAACTATTTGGAAAGGTCATCGCATGTGACTTGGTGGGGCCTTTGCCTGCGGTGAAAGCTTGAGAGGTGTTGGGGAAGAGTGAGAATTTGGAAACCTCATTCAGTCTCTAAGAAGCTATGTTGTAATATGGCTTCTCTGGTATATTCAACTTGTGGAGGCCCCCATATCTAGGCTGGGAAAGTGAGATATGGTAACCCATGGAAGTACTTCAAGCTCACTTTCTTCATCTCTGAAATAAGAACAGTAATGCTTACTGTAGCCTTCAGAGAGATGGGGGGCAGGGAGCTGTGTGGAGTTCCAGGGCTTTGGCTGCTAAAGTTAGTGTTCCTGGGATCCAACTCCTTAGTTATAACACCAGTAGCACAGACATTGAGATCGACAATTAATAAATGAGACCTCCGGAAACTGAAAACTTCTGTAAGGCAAAGGAGACAGTCAGCAAGACAAAACAGCAGCCCACAGAATGAGAAAAGATCTTCACCAACCCCACATCTAGCAGAGGGCTGATTTCCAAAATACACAATGAATTCAAGAAGCTAGCCACCAAAACACCAAACAATCCAATTAAAAAGTGGGATACAGAAAATAGAGAATTCTCAATAGAGGAAACAAAAATGGCTGAAAGACACTTAAGAAAGTGCTCAACATTTGATCAGGAAAGAAAGCTCTTCTGCACAACATGGGATGCAGGATTCATTGAAACTATTAGATTACCCCCATTCGAAAGCAATGTGTGAAAAGCTCAGGCAAGCCTATTGCCTTTGCGTCTGTTGTTAGGCAGATGGGACAGAAGGCTGAGTGGGAAGTGGAAGGGTGAGACTAAGCTAGGTCACACTCCTGCTGCTCACTAACTCCCCTGCTAACACAGACAGCCTGCAGGAGGAGCCCCTCATTGCCTAGCTGCATGCACACCTGGCCCAAAATGCGACCTTGCTCCAGGAGACCCAGTGCATCTGGAGAGTCTATGACCCAGCCAGTGTCCATACTTCTGGAGTCTGAGTAAACGTGAGTAAGTCGCCACAGTCTAGGGGTCCCGATCAGACCTTCTGCGAGTGGTGACTGCTGCTTTACTTTTGCCCTTCAAGCCTCTTGCAGGCATCTTTTTTTTCTTGCAGTCATTAATCAAGAGCCGTGGAGGGAGGGAATTATGGGAACTGTAGTTCCAGCTTAGCTCTGAGTCAAGTTTCTATGGTGATATGCTCACACAGCTTGGAGGGGTATTAAAATGCTTAAGGTCTGGGGTGGCCAGTGTACTATGTTGTTTTCTAATGTTTTAAGCTTGGAAAGGCAAGAGTAGCTAGAGCTGAGCAGGGGACCTCATCAAAGGACCAGACAAGGGGCCCCCTGCCCTCTCAGATTAAATAGTCAGACCAGTTCATCTCAACACCTGTGTACCCATTCTTGATTTTGGATTTATGGCCATAGAAAGGCTGAACACATCTGGCCTTCTTGAGCATCCTGACGTTTAACCTCACCCAGGTGTCACTTTATAATTTCTTTATTATTATTGTGTATGCATACAAATGTGTATATGATGTATATGTGGGTGATGTGCCTTGATATGTGTGTGGAGGTCAGAGGCTAAACTCAGGTATTGGTTGTCTCCTTCCCCTGTGGGTTCTGGTATGGAATTCGGGTTGTCAAGCTCACACAGCAAGTGTTTCCACTTGCCAAGCCGTCTTGTTGACCCTAAGTGGCAATTATTCTTGGTGTTGACCTCATTCTGTTTCTGACATGTATTTCTGCTTAAATCCTTACAGACAGTCCTTGACCTGTGATGAGTCTACCTCGAATTCTTTTAACTTTGTGATGGTGCCAAAAGAATCCAGTAGGAATTGTACTTCCAATGTTTCATTTCGATCTTTTTCTGACAAGTTATAGGTGCAATGATGCCCTTTCCTGGGAGTGGGTGGTACCAATGGGTTTCTTTTGTTCGTGTAGGGTCTTAAAGGCATTTGGGCTTGTATTTCAATATGCCTTCAAGGGAGTAGTTCCATTGTAAATTGGACATGTGTATTTGGATCTATTGATTTTCTTTGGTGGCCAGTTTCCTTAGAGCTGTGGTTCTCAACCTTCCTAATGCTGTGACCCTTTAATACAGTTCCTCATGTTGTGATGACCCCTAACCATAAAGTGATTGCTACTTCATGACTGTAATTTTGCTTTTGTTATGAATCATAATGTAGATATCTGATATGCAACTCCCAAAGTGGTCAAGACCTACAGGTTGAGAACCGTTGCTTTAGACCATGGTGTTTCTTTCACCTGTACTGCTTATGAGTTACAGATGTTCTGGTTTCCAGAGTCTCTGCTCATCCACAAACAGGGCTGGGGATATAGTTCATGATGGAGCACTGGCCTAGCATGTGTGAAGTCTCAGTGCTGCAAAACAAACAACAATAAAAACAATAGGAATATGATTCCATTTTTATCTTTCATTTACATATGTTGTGTATCAGAGGTTCATTTAGAATGCAGCTCAAGGATACTCTCTCCTGTTTCTGCCTGTCTAGCATGGATGGGTGACAGGAGCGGGAGTTAGTTGACTCTGGGGTTTGTGCTGCAAAATGAATCACTTGACATTTGGTAGGCAGAATCCCAGTATTTCGTTCCTTTGCTTCACTGACTGTGCTACCTGGAGGCAAGCATTCTCTCCAGCTGCAAATGCTCCTCACAGAATGTCAACTATGTAGCTGCAACCATCCTGGTGGCTCTGTCTAGAGGTGGGAAATGACCGGTTGCCAGATGTGGAAACTGATAGACTGGGTCTGCTTCCTTGTGGCTTCATTCCTGATATTCTGAAATTATGGACAAGTTTTCATAATTATTTGCACTTCCATTTTCTTATCTGTAACTGCAAATCTTGCCAAGTTCTTCAAAGACACGAGGGTATCTAGATAACTCATTGAGAATTTGGGTGCAGAAGAACATGGCATATAAATGTTCCTCACTCCTTAGTTAATAGCAAAGAGCAATGTCTACTTCATATGTTGATTTCTGGGATAGTTTGGAAATGATTAATTCCTTTCCTTTCTTTGGTGCAGACTATACTCCCTTCTTCTCCAGACTTTGAACTTGGCCACATGACTTACTCTGGTCCATGGAATGTAGAGAATGTGATGAATTGTAGTTGGTTGTTTTATTCTTTTTACTATTTTGGGGGGGGGAACCACCCAGCTCTCAAATAAATACATGGAGGCTTATTCTTTATTATAAATGCCTGGCCTTAGCTTGGTTTGTTGTTAGCCAGCTTTTCTTAACTTAAATTATCCATCTATATTTTGCCTCTGGACTTTTAACTTTCTCTATTCCTGTATACCTCTCTTTACTAACCACTCCATGGCTGTCTGTGTGGCTGGATGACTGGCCCCTTGTATCCTCCTCTTCTTCTCCTCTTCTCTTCCTTGATCTCTTCTTCCCAGATTTGTTTATTCTCTCTGCCTCACATTCCTGTCTATCCCTTCTCTTGCCTTGCTATTATTAATTTAACTCTTTATTAGACCAAGCAGATGTTTTAGACAGGCAAAGTAACAAACACAGTGTAACACAAAAAATAAAAACCTAGAGACAGATATTGGGGTCCAAGCTGAAGATCAGAGAAGCAAAGCAGCCAGCCACTAGCTCTTGCCTCCACTCAGGCAGAAAGGGTTGTCCTGTCCTCAGTATGGTTGGAGAATAAATCTTCATGAGACTCTTTGATTCTTCCTTTTATACCTCCCTAGTGCTGGGATTAAAGGTGCGTGATACCAACTGTTGAAATCACCTTTGCGTGAGCTGTTTCTCTTTAGGACTGGATCAATTTTATGTAGCTCAGTGTGGCCCTGAACTAACAGAGATCCATCTGATTGTCTCTTGAGTCTTGGGATTAAAGGTGTGTGCCACCACCACCTAGCTCTATGGCTGTTAAATTATGGCTGCTAGGATTAAAGTTGTGTCACTATTGCTTGGCTTTATGGCTTGTGGCTTGCTTTGCTTCCTGTATCCTCAGGCAAGCTTTAAAAAATCATAAATAATGTATCACCACAATACAGCTTCACAAAGTTAGATGCAACATAAAAGAATACAACATATATTTGCATCATCAAACAAATATCCCACAGCTTAAACAAATGCTAACACATTTTACAATAATATTCTACAACAAGGAATGGGTACAGGTTTTTAATGCCATTGCATGCTTTGGCTTGCTTCCATTTCCTGTGAGAATGTCTTCCAGGTACTCACTGAGTACAGACGGTTAGAGATGCAGAACGGCACCTAACTCCATTGATTGCAGAAAGCACAGTTCTTCCCATGGAGCTCAGGTGGGATAGCCCACAGACAACATTCAGAATAACTAGCATGACAAGTGTTGCTAAAGACTGTTCTATTCAGGGTGCTTTGTTATGTGGTATATTGTAGCTGCTGATGTCTGATATAGCTTATAACTAAGGGTTTTTTTGTAGTTAGATTCTTTGTATTTCATACATTTTAAAAAGCTCTGAGATTTCTGGCTTTCCTATTCTCCCATATAATTAGATTAGCCAATAGTTTTTTTGCCTATGTGTGTTTAGGTGAAGGAACTTTAGAAATAATAAAATCCTGCAGAGAAAAAGAAAAAAATAAGGAAAACTATGGGCCAGCCTTTCTGAGGGAAGGGGAACTGCGTGGATGAGGGATGAAAGAAGCCACAGCTATAGCTGAAGTATGATTTCTTTCTTCTTTGAATCTCTAAGTATGTATTTCTCCATAGACATGATTTTGTTCAGTTGTGTTCTTTTGTCCACTTTTATATTCCAGGTTTTGTACAATCTCTGAAATTCCAGGGAGAAGGTGAAAGAATAACATTGCACATCGCTCCAGTTTGTGCTGTGTTTATCTCGTGATGGACCATTCACTTGGGCTTAACCTCAAAATGACCTTTCTGATTCCAGACAAGGCAGCAGGGCCTTGCTTACAAGCTGGCTGGCCAGACATACTTCTCTAGTCATATTATTTGTGTCAATGGTCACAAAGGTGGTGCTTGAGAATACGTACCAGTAATTCCTGGACTATTTTACTGCTGTGGCACATGCATCGTACACTTTGGCTCTTCAGTGATTGGTATCACATACATTTTGTCTACCAACACCATACATGTTGAAGGGAGGGAAGAGGCTGAGGGATGTTTTATATGTCACTTTCAAACCCCTTTTACTTCAGCTGTTTGCAGCATGGTTTTATGTTCTTCTTAAAGCTTTTTTTTTTTTAGAACATCTTAACTATAACTATCACACTATCATCTAAATCAGTGGTTCTCAACCTGTAGGTCATGATCCCTTTGGGTGGTGTCAAACAACCCTTTCACAGGGGTTGCATACTAGATATCATACATACCAGATATTCACATTATAATTCCTAACTGTAGCAAAATTACAGCTATAAAGTAGCAGCAAAAATAATTTTATGACTTGGGGTCACCACAACATGAGAAGCAGCACTAAAGGGTGGCCACATTATGGAGGTTGAGAACCACTGCTCTAAATAAAAGAATAAAGGATTTTGACTATTATTGTTCCAATGTCTGGACTGAAGAGAGGCCATATCATATAGAAACAGTTTAAGGCAGATCACAAAAAGATGGCTCTGTTTCTCAGAGTCCTTCCAGGGTTTCTGAGGTCATCACAAGGCAAGCTGGGCTTGTTTGGGGCTGGATTGGGGTTGGGGCTATCTCTGCCATCAGCCTGTGCTCAGGTTGTATCTCTAGACTGATTGCATCTGCATTTGGGTATCAAGTGATTTGCCTGCTTGTTTATATTGGATTCAACTCCCTTGAGGGCAACAGAAACTGCTTAATATTTTAGAGAGAGAGCTCAGCGGTGCCCATGCCTAGAGAATTCTACTGCCTCTATCCAGAGCATCCAAGTCTGTGTCCCCAGTACTGTATGAGCAGACTTGCCCCCAGGATGCAAGTTATTTAAGTTGGCTAATGGTGTCTAGAAACACGAGCTCATTCCTTGTGCTTATTGAAAGTCGGAGGAGTTTATGATAGAAACCTTTTTTTGGTAGCCTCCAAAATGACTCAAAGATTATACGCCTTCCTAGCTAGCCAAAGGAGAAGGTGAAATTAAAAATAAAAGATCAATCTAGAGTAAATAAAGAGAGAGAATAGAGATGACAAACAGTATAATGGCATACTTAAATTCAAATAAATCAACTATTACTTTAAATGATAATTAATTTATATTGCAACTTAAGGGTAATAGTTATTGGGCTGGATTAAAAACCCTCAATATATACATCTTACAAATAAATAAGAATACACAAACCTTTAATTTCTGTCTATAAAGAACACAGACATTTTCAAAAGCAATGTGGCTGTGTGTGCTGAGAGCCAACTGTTCATCCTTCACTTTGATCTTATGTCACTTAAATGGTTTAGGTCTTCAGAGTCTAGATTGAGATAGGCTTTGCTAAAATCCCATTTACTACCTGAACAAACTGTGTGATTTTGGGCAAATGATCAGCTGTTTCTTCATTTATACAAAAGAGATAATCAGCACCTTTCTTATAGGGATGTTGTGAGAAGCCAATGATTGCATCATTATGATGTAGTGATGTAAAATGCTTAGCAGAGCCTGGCATGTTAGCAGTTTACCCTGGTTAGCTTTAACTGTTACCTTGACCCAGACTAGTGTCATCAATTGGGAAACTATACAGATCATATTGGCCTGTGAGCAAGCCTATGGGGGATTGCCTTAGTTGTTAGTTGATGCCGGGGGTGGCCCAGTGTGGCGGAACCATCCCTAGTTAGGTGGTTCTGGGTTGTTTTAGAAAGCCAGCTAAGCATGAGCCTGGGCAAAGCCCGAATCAGTTTTCTTGCATGGTTTCTACTTAAGTTCCTACTCTGAATTTCCTCAGTCATGGACTGTGACCTGAAAGTATAAGCCAAATAAACACTTTTCCCTAAGTTGTTTTTGGCTGGAATGTTTAATATTGGCAACAGAAAAGAAACCCCAAATACATTTGTAACTACTGCTAATGCTACTATTGCTTTTAACACTTGATCATAGCCAAAAGGCCTAGAGGTGGTGTTGTTACTACTTTTATTAATCTCTATCAAGGAAATAACTAAGAGAAAAATGTTATATGCACAAAGATGTCTATTGCATCTGTCAGCACTAAGAAATTACAGTCTGGGCACCTGTAGGGCAACTTGATTGCTCTGTGTGCAGAATCAACATTAAGAAATTACAGCCTGAATGTCTCACTAACTCATACACCCATTCAATAGAGCTACCACTGTCTGCCAGGCATTAATTAGCATTGTTTGGAATATATCAGTGTTGTGTCTTGAATGTGAAATGACTCTCTGTGGACTCCCATATTTGAACACTTGGCCTCAAGCTGGTGGCACTGACTCAGAAGGTTGTGGAACCCTTAGGAGGTAGAACCTTGCTAGTGGAAGTCAGTTCCTGAGCGCAGATCTTAAGGTGTGTTTCCCAGGTCCTGTCTTTTCTCTGCTTTGTAAATGTAGACATAGTGTGACCAGCTGCCTCATGTTCCTGCCACTGTCCCTTCTCTACCAGATGGACCACATCTGCTTGAACGCGAGCCAAAATAAATCATTTCAGTGACTTCTTGTCAGATATTTGATTACAGCGAGAACAGTAACTAATAAGTTAGTTACCGGTAAGCCAGGTGGACCAGGTGCTCTGCCTTCAGGATGAGAAGTGTGAAGTTAAACTGAGGCATGCATTCAGAAGAATGCTGTGCAGCATTTTGAACAATAGCCATGAAGACACGAATCGGTGTCGTGTGAAATGAAAAAGTAGCAGAAGACGGCTCAACCATATGTGTGGGCAGACAAGTTGGAATGGAGCATTTGAAAATGGAAGTGCCTGTTAGTGATGGGATCATGCTTTGGTTTTTCAATCATTTTCACAATGTTATATATTCATACATATGAATTCATCCATATTTGTAAGTAATTGGGGAAAGTGAATTGGCACTAAGACCAGATTCTTATGGGTTAGGGATCAGCATGAGGGTCTAGGCAGAAGAGGAAATTGATTATATGACAGGAGTATTTCAAAACAGAAATGACTCTTACAGCTCTTCTGTGCCCAGGGAGCTGTGGAATTCATGCCAGGGAAAGGCAGTCCTTGGCCAAGGAAGCCTTAATAAGCAGATGAGTTAACAAGGCTCCAGTGCCCTGGGAAAGGATTGAGTTCAGAGTTAACCACGTCTGTAGTGGCAGTGGGAGCTTTCTACTTCCCCTCAGCAGTGTAGGGAGATGAGGGAGAAATAGCAATTTGGGTGTGGGAGAAAAGGGAGGAAAGAGCGATGGGGTTGGAGAAGGTGAACACTGTAGAGGTGCAATTACTATTTATTTTATTTTTATATTAATTTTAAATTTTGCTTACGTGTATTGACTATTCGGCATTACTGATGCTGAGTGGGGTATTTTACCTTGCATATATAACAGAGGATCCAATGCAGCCTTGCTGTCCACCTTTCCTTTTCTAACCTGCATTAATTACTATTCTGCATTCGGGTACCCTCTTTCTTCTCTCCGTGTGTGCCATGGTAGACCTGTGAAGTGCAGGTCAGAGGACAATATTGTGTGTCCCTGCCCACCTTCTACTTTGTTTGAGACAGGCTTTCTCATGTTTTCAGTTGCGTCTGCAAGGTTCTCTTTTTCCAAGCTTCTAGAGAATCTCTTGTGTCTGCTTCCCGTCTCTCCACAGGGGAAGTTAATCTACAGATGTGCACTACTAAACCCAGACATGAGTTCTTGGGATTCGAATTCAGGTCCTCATGTTTGTAGTGCAAATGCTTTTACCCACTAAGCAAGCTCCTCAGCCCTAGGTGGGTTGTCTGTAATTCCCTGTGTATGTGATAGCAACTTTAAAAACACTGATAAGTAATACTGAATTTTAAGACGTTGGCTGTTCTGTATTCTGTCTAAACTTTAGCAAAACTATGACAGGGGTTCTTTGTCATTTGGCGAATGCACCTGGGAAGGGGCAGTGTCCATGGTGAAGGCTGTAAACAGATGTATGGAGCAGCAAGGACATGCAGGCAGCGAGATGATAGGCAGTCCTGGAGTGGCTGGAAAAGCAAATCCAAGAGTGATGTAGCCAAGGGAGTGCAAGCCCCTCAGACCTTAGACATTTCAAAGGGTTCTGTACTTCCATGAGATGAGACTCAGGTTGTTTGGTTTGGATATTTAAAGAAAGATGATGCAGTGATTTGAAAGCAAACCCACTGGGAGTGGCACTATTAGGAGGTGTGGCCTTGTTGGAGTAGGTGTGGCATTGTTGGAGGAAATGTGTCACTGTGGGGGTGGACTTTGAGGTCTCATATACTCAAGCTACGCCCAGTGTCTCAGACTCCTTCTCCTGCCTGTGGATCAAGATGTAGAACTCTCTACTCCTTCTCCAGCACCATGTCTGTCTGCACGCTGCCATGTCCCACCATGATGAAAATGGACTGAACCTCTGAACTGTAAGCCACCCATTAAATATTTTCCTTTATAAAAGTTGCCATGGTCTTGGTGTCTCTTTACAGCAATATAAACCCTAACTTGGATAGATGGTGTCCTAGGGCTGCAACCTTGTCTAGGAAGACCTGAGAGGTCATAGCCAGGGCTTACCTTTCCCATGTGAACTAATTGCTTCATTGCTATCACTAACCATGATCTTTTTTATTTAAAAATTATTTTCATCTTACATATTAACCCCAGTTCCCCCTCCCTCCTCTTCTCCCACTCCCTGCCTCCCCCCATTTCCCATCCCATCCACTCCTCAGAGGGATAGGGCCTTCCTCAGGGAGTCAACAAAGTCTGGCATACCAAGTTGAGGTAGGACCAAGCCCCTCCCTCACCCCGTATCAAGGCTGATCAAGGTATCCCACCATAGGGAATGGGCTCCAAAAACACAGTTCATGCACCTGGGATAAGTCCTGGTCCCACTGCCAGGCAACCCCCTCCCAACAGATCAAGTCCCATAACTGCCGCCCACATCCAGAGGGTCTAGTTAGGTTTCTTGCAGACTAACCACCATCTTTCAGGAACAGACACCAGTTTTGCTAGAGCCCTGCCTTTTAGGCAAAGTCTAAAGGGGGCTTGCCTTGCTGTGGAGGCCTGAGGAGAGTCATGGGAACAGATCTGCTGACCAGTCCTGCAGGAGCGAGGGCAGGTGTAGATTGCAATGCTGTGTCCAGAAGAGAGAACCTGAGTATGGGAATGGGGAGGGCTGTCAGTAACATCCCACCTCTTGACACAGACTGGGCTGTCTCCAGACTCCTTCCCTCAGAGACTGTGTCAGTGGCTCTTCTCTCAAAAGGTTTGAGAACAGAAGCCCTGTATGGCATAGGTGTTCCCGGGTGTGTGTTGGGAGGGACCCTGGCCATGTCAGGTGCAGGCAATTTGGAGAGACTTACCATGGAGAATTAAAAATCAACAATGCAATGAACTCAACTGCTTTTTGTTTTTATTATGTACAAACATTTCTACTGATCAGTGACAAACTACCCCATCTGTGAGCAGGCAGTCTGCACTGTATTTACAGCTTAGTCTGACTCAGGTGTGTAATGGAGGACAGAGGTAGCCAGGGATCTCCCCAAAGGCCGTGGATACAGGAAGAACCACCAAATTCTCTACTGGCAAATGAGGAACAGTCAGGACTCAACTTGAAGGACTTGAGACTTCCCAAGGGTGGGGCAAGGAAATCCTCAGATGTCAGCCTGTGAATAATAGTTAAGCAAACTTTAGTGCCAATCAGGGTGGCAGCTTGGTAAACAGGCAGTTCACGCTTTGGATTAGCTCTTGGGAATTATCATCTTTTCAGAGAAAAGCCAGGAGCTAATCTTGGAGGAGGTGGGGCGATAGCTGAAGCTTCTTCTATGAAAGATCCCAATAAGACCTGGAGAGGAAGTTCAAAGACAAGCTAGGAAAGGTGCCCTGGGCCATCTCAGACCCAGGGGAGTGGTGTAGGCTATTGGATAGGAGGAAGCCATTCCGAGATATGACATAAATCCAGGAATGCAGGTCTCAGAATGTAGTTCCCCAATCAGAAACATCACGTGGGAACATTCTAGAAATATACACGTACAGTTCCCATCCCACATTTAGTGAATGAGAAATATGGATGGAGCCAGAAATGTGTACTGTGTGGACTGAGTAGTTCAATGCATCTGATTCTCACTCTGAGGACCCTGGTTCATCGGCTCCCTTGGAGAGGTGGCAGCAGATAGCCTCTCCTCTGCGGCCTGTGCCATTTACCTGGGGTATCTGAATCTACAGAAGAATGACCAGTCAGGGCAATGCAGAAATTGCAGGTTAGCTTTCTTCCAGTGTCTAGAGAAATTTGTGGATAATATGAATCAACCACTTGGTCTGAAGACTACTGTGAGGGGTTCCAAGGAAAGGCCATGTTGTAATTTAAGAAAAGTGGCCAGTGAGAGAAAGATGCTATGTGACAGGGTTCAAGCAGAAGGGTTTTTTATTAGGGAAAGGGATCATAAAAAGGGGAAAGGGAAGCAGGGGAGGTAGGTCTCCAGTGGCAGGAGCAATGGGAGAGAGGTGAGAGGAAAGAGGGGGAAAGAGAGAGGGAGAGAGAGAGGGGAGCAGAGAGAGGGAGAGGAAGAAAGAGAGAGGAGGATGGGAGGTAAGCAGGGCTCTTTTAAAAGGGAACATAGTGAGTGTGCACAGGTGGTGCTCTTAGTGGCTGCAGCTGAGGGCGTATCCTGTCAGAACCCCAAGGACAGGCCACTACAGATACCTGAATACTAACAGGCCATTCCGTTGTTCTCTTTTATCATCTCATTGTTCTAGGGTTTCAGAAATTTAACATGATGTGATAACCCAGACCCCACTGTTTGTCTAACCACCATCCCTTCTTTGTATTCAAACCTTGAGATAACGCAACCTTTAAAATGACAACTTCTGTCACACACACACACACACACAAAACAACAGATCTCAAAGTTCACACAAAGAAGGCAATGTGAGCAAGAAAGTGCTGTCTAGTTTATGTGCCTTTGGCAGATCGGGTGGCTCTGAGTTTAGTGGTTACTCTGGGTTGCCTGGAGCAGACCCGGGACCTGGAGCAGGTCTGTGTCATCACACCCTGGAGGATGTGCAACGGAGCAGAGAGCACAACACTCTTACGATTCAGACTTGGTCCAACTCGGCTTTCCCATTTGTAAGCTCTGCGTCCTTGGGCCAAGTCTTTATTGACTTGAGTCTTTACTAACTGACTCATCAAAAATACTGTTAACTCATCCTTGGGGATGACGGTAAGCTGTGGTGGTTCATCATGACAGAAGGTTGGGACAGTGCCCAAGGGGACACTAGAGAGGTGGGAGGACCCAGATGCTGAAGGGCATTGTTGTTTTTCTTGTGACAACACTTTGCCAGAGTTATTTTGTATTTAGCCAGTTTGGCAATTTTACTCTGACTATTGAGTGGCTTCCCGGAGAGGGTGGTTACTTCTCCTGTGGGTGTGAATGCCTGAGACACTGGGTGGTTTGGCACAGTTTCATTTCTAGGATGTTTCCATAGGCCTCCCATGGAAGCATCATTTACAAACTGGTCACTACAAATGGTACTGTCCCTACTGAAGGTCGATGGACTCTACTGGGAAAACGATGTCTGAATTCTGTGCTACCTGCAGGGATAGGTGGAGAGTCATGGCCAGGAGAGTTGAGTTAGACAGTAAAGCACCAGACTGTCATGTGTGAGCAATCAAGGTCATGGGGTTTAAAGTCAGTTGGGACAGGCCCTTCCTTGGCCAAATTGATACGTAGTCTTGAGCAGCCAGTGACTGCCTTCTTTATGTCAGACATGGAAGGGTGGTCCTGCCCTCCACTCATTCCCAGTCCAGAGTTGTCAGTGCTTCTGTGAGTAAGAAGGCCCTGAGGAGAGTTTCTGGCCTTCAGAGGTGTGTTAGGTGTCAGACCCAAGTGAGCTCCAGAGATCTAGCCTTAGTTACCAAGCCCTGTGAGCATGTTACCATGGTGAAAGGAGTTTGTAGACGACTTTGATGTGAGGAGTTTGAGTGGAAAGACCCAGTTGAACCAGACGTTATTATAAGTGGAAAGGGAGGCAGAGTAACATCACAGGGTCACAGGACCATGGAAGGAGTATGATGGCTGGTAGAGATTCAACTCACTGTGACTGACTTTGTAGGTGGAGAAAGCAGGCCAAGAGTCATGCAGGGTGGACAGACTCAAAGATGAACCCAAGGCAAGGCAAAGGATTTCCTGCCTCCAGCAAGTAGTGCCACACTTTTGGCAACTGTAGTCCAGTAAAAACTGTGTCAGACTCCTAAACATAACTGTAAGATACTAAACTTTCATTGTTTTGGGCCACTAAATTAGAGAAATTTGTTAAATCAGCCACAATGAAGCTAACAAACGAGTCTCTGGGCAATATTCAGGTCAATCTTGTCTGTTGGCCTTCCAATGCCAAGAAGGGTCCTGTAGTCTTTGACCCTAAAGTCTGGGGTTGGGATATCAGTTGTCTTTCTTTGAGTGGCTGACAGCACCAAAGGTTGAAGAACCCAAAGATCTGAGGTCAGGGCTGGACTTCAGGCTAAGGGCCTGGAGTATGCTCACACTTTTGGGGATGTTCTCAGGGTGCCATAGGAAGCCTGGGCATTGACATGGTAGGTGGTGTGGAGAGCTATGGCTTTGGTCCAGCTGCTAGGTCTGGGCTTGTAACATTGAGCAGGGGAGGCTTAGTCTCTTGTTTGGACTTGTCCTAAACATTGCATCTTTCTTCGATCTTGAACATCCCTTGCTGTCACAGAGAGAACTCAGGATTTAGACTTGGTTCTGTCCCAAGCAAATTACTTACAGATTGTGTAACCTTGGGCAAATTGCTTAACTTCTCCAAAATGATGCTCCTCATTTATAAACATGCACTTTGCTGTGTTGTTATAAGAAGGGCTGTTAGGAAGTGTAAACAGTGTTGAAGAGAGCACCTGCACGAAGACTGAGGAACAGATGGAATGTCCTCTCCAGCTTGGGAACGGCCATGGAACCAAGTGCAAGCATCTTCATGCTGGCCAGGGAGATAGTCATAACCATCCAGAGATCTGGGGCTTCTGGGAATGTAATTAAGCAGGTGATGCACTCCCCAGCCCCTCCGAAATAAAATATGCAGTTGCATTCTACATCCAGGTTTCAGGGAAGGGCAGGTGACAGGAAGTGGCACAGCCCAAGGCATTGCTGGGTCTGTATTCTTTGAGGGGTCATGATGGCCCTCTCAGGGAAGTAGATCAGAAGTGCTTGGTAGGTCTTGGAGATGGCTATTTTTTTCTGTTCTGTGGTCTTGATGGAGAACAAACATCTTTAAGCCTTTAAGTCCCAGGCAAGGTCCTTCCCCAGGTCCCTTCAGACCTGAAATGCTTTCCCCACCTTGGATCTTGCCTTCTGTAGCTAATGTACACTTGAAGTGAACAGACCTTAGGTCCATTCCTGACTTCAGAGTGTCCTTTTGTATCTACCAGCCTACAGTGAACTCACTGTGGTAGGAGCCCTCTATCCCCACATTTTCTAAGAGCTTCCTGGGAAGGTAGCCCTGAAAGATGTTTGGCTTCTGCCTGTGTTTCTACTCTCCTGAAGCCTGTGGTCTCTGGTCATCCAGAGCCCAGCGGGCTGGACCTCTACTCAGCAGACCCAGGTACTTGCTCCGGATTAAGTGAGGATGTGCTTGGCACTTAGCATCCCAAATGGCTAAATTATAATCCATTCTGACTCCCTAAATGTGAAGACAGTGAACATAAGAGAATGTGTAAGCCCTTGGTTTTCTCTGGATTCTTGATTCCACTCAGAACTGAATGTCCCTATTCTGAACAATTTTTCCAACGTTCCCTTACCAGGCCATTTTTCCTCTCACTGGGCCATTTTTTAAAATATAGAAACAAAATCTGAAACATTATCTGCCAGGTACATGGTCTGCCCCTCTGATGAGCAGAGAGCAGTAGACCTGGGCTCTACAGCAAACACTGGTTGCTTGGCTGTGTGCCCTTTGATGGGGTCTCAGACACACCACCTCAAGTTGAAATGGGAATAAAACTCCAAATGGCTCTATGACCCAGACTCTTGGCATCTCTTCACAATGGGAATTTGGAATGAAATGTAGCTGGGACTGTTAAATGCCTAGAGCCTTTTGTTTCTTTCTCTATAACCACTGCCGGGAAAGGCGCATCCAGCTAATGCACCCCAGGTGTTTGCTCATAAATCCAAATGAATTGGAACTTGGTAATGCATCAGATGCTGTGGTGCTTTGAATAAGAATATCTCCCATAGGCTCATATATTTGAATGCTTGGCTATTAGGGAGTAGCACTTCTTGACAGGAATTAGGAGGTGTGGCCTTTTTGGGGTGGGCATAGTCTTGTTGCAGGAGGTGTGGAGGTGTGTCACTGGGGTTGGGCTTTGAGGTTTCAAATGCTCAAGCCAGACCCAGTCTCTTTCTCTCTCTCTCTCTCTCTCTCTCTCTGTCTCTGTCTCTCTCTCTGTCTCTGTCTCTCTCTGTCTCTGTCTCTGTCTCTGTCTCTCTCTGTCTCTCTCTCTGTGTCTCTCTGTCTCTGTCTCTCTCTCTCTCCTTCTGCTGCTTGCTGATCCAGATGCAGAACTCTCAGCTACCTCTCCAGCACCATGTCTGCTTGTGAACCTCCATGCTCCCTGACACGGCAATAATGAACTAAACCTCTGAAACTGTAAGTCAGCCCTGATTAAATGTTTTCCTTTATAAGGGTTGCCATGGTCATGGTATCTCTTCACAGCAATAGAAACCCTAACCAAGACAGATGTCAACAAAGTTTCCTTTTTACTTATTATTATTATTTTTTAACTTGGAGGCATTGCTTTTACTCTGTTTGTATCTTTGGTGTTCTCTTTAGGCTATGACTTTTTTTAAAGGACTACATAGGAGAAAACATGCCTACAATGCACTCAGAGTGAAAAAATCAAGGACAGTTATTTGAACAAAACCTGGATTATTTAGATTTTTACTAATTGAAGATTAGGGGCTGTGAAGATGGTGCAGATATGGTATAGATAAAGTTGTTTGCCATGTGAGTGTGAGGACCAGGGTTGGGATTGCCAGGACAACATAAAAAGCTGGGCAGAGATGGGGATGCATGTATTTCCTGCAGTTAAGAGACCGAGAAAGGAGACCCTGGGGACAAGCTGGCAAGCTAGAATACTTGGAATCAGTGAGTGCTGGATCCAGAGAGGCGCTGTTTAATGAACAAGGTGGAGTGCACCTGCAGGCCTCCACAGGCACGAATGTTCACACACATCCTTGCATGTGCATCTACACACAAGTGGCCACATATGTATGGACACAAATCTTCATGCACACATACCACATGCATGAAATGTTTATTAATCACTAGGCATTAATTATGTTACATTATAAGATGGTAGAACATAATCTGTACTAATTAATAGGTTATGCACCTGTAACATTCAGTGATGGATAAAAATGTCTATTTTCTTCTTTGAATCCTCAGGCCCCTGTCTTTTTCATCATTAATACAAATTTATCATGCTGCCCAAGGCTGACTGCGGATAGACTTCCCTTTAAACCTCAAGTTGGGTGGCTTTGCAATCAAGGGGTTATTTGGCAATGTCAAGAAAATCTGTTAGAAGCTACCAGAGGCCAACAATGCTGGAAAACAAGAATCCAAAGACTTATCTATATTGAGACGTGAACAGTGGCTGGAGTAATTTATGTTATTCTTGTTCAACAGTGGGTTAAGAGTTCCCTAATAAACCACATGCTCTCTCACCTTTGCTGTTATATGCTTTCCTTTTGGTAGCCTTTGTGATTAAGTTACCATGGACTATCACTATAGTTTTAATTTGCATTTCCTATGATAGCTAAGGACGCTGGACATTTTTCATATGTTTATTGATCTTTTGTATTTAACTTGGAAGACTGTTTATCCTATTAGCCTATTTACTGTTTGAGCTGTTTGGGTTTTTTTAGAGTGAGAGTGATGAAATGGATAAAGAAACACAACAGCGTTGCACTCAGCCACAAAGAAGAATGGAGTTAAGTGTCATTTGCCGGGAAATGGACACAAGCAGAGATGGTCATATTACTTGAAATAAGCCAGACTCAAGCTGATATATTTGTGGACCTCAGACTTCAGAAGGCTACAGATGTGGACATGAAAGCATGGGTGACACTGGAGAGAAGTGGGAGAGGGAGAAGAGGAGGGTAGATGGGAGAGTAGGGTCACAGCTGAACAAAGCTGCCTTTATGGGTGAACGTGTGCCAAATAAAAAGCGTCATATTGAGGGCCATGGGTTCCTCATGTTGAAGAATCTCTGCCCGTGAGAAACCACTGCTGGTGCCTGCAGAGAGAAACTGACTGTGAGATGCTGCGCTCTGACTCATGTGTCACTGTGCTAGGCTCTAACCCAGTGGTTCTCAATCTTCCTAATGCTGTGGCCCTTCAATATAGTTCCTCATGCTGTGGTGAGCCCCAACCATAAAATTATTTTGTTGTGTCTTCATAAATGTAATTGTTATGAATTGCCTTGTAAATATCTGATACACCGAGCCCTGTGAAAGGGTCATTCACCTCCAAAGGGGTCGGGACCCGCAGGTTGAGGACCACTTCTCTGTGTGGATGCCATCCACAGGTATCTACTGGATTCTTAGAGAGGGAAGGAAAGCAGTGCTGATTTTGACACCATCTCCCCGTGTGAGCTGGAGTAGACCGCTGACCTTCCTCATGTCAAACACCAGCTTGGTGACACAGGGCCTCAAGGGTGCTCTCTGGTATGCAGAGAAGTATACAAATGTTCCAGAGCTACCACCCTGCCTTCCAGGTGCTTCTAATTCAGGAGCCTTGGCATAAGGGTCCTTCAAATCAAGGTGGCCTTCTTCTCTCCTCCCATTATGTGATCAATTTCTGGGCCTGTGTTTTTCTTTTTAAAAAATCCAATTCCTAATGCTTAAGGGTTTCAAATAGCTTTGGGCAAATTAGGGCTCAATAAATATTTCATAGTTAGATTGAAAATAGCAACCTGGCTCCTTCTTAGTATTAAACAGATTGAAAACGTCTCCATGGTAGGAAGCAGGGAAATGAATATCGTAGCAATTGAAGACATATGTGGGTATAGTAGTTTTACCCTCATGGTGATATCAAAGACCCAGCCTCCTAAAATGTATCCAAGGAGAACCTGCCAATATCAGCACTTCATCCAGACAAATTGCGAGGCCTGGAGTCAGAAGCAAAGTTTGCATTTGGAGAAGGAGAGATTGTACCTTCCAGTACTGTTTAGGCCCATGTCTAAATAAACATGTTAATAAATCAGGGCTCAGTAATAAGCACAGTCTAAATAAGTTTAATAACTGGCTCTGACTTGAGTCCAAGTATCAGGACTGGAAACCATTGATTGGAACGGGCCCCATCTGGGTAAGATGACATGGGTGAAATAGAAATATCCTTGAAGAAGTTAAAAAATTTCTAATTTATGGGTGGCTATGGAGACACTAATAAGAACAGAACTCTAAAACGGCACCCATAGGAATTTGTTTCTCTGTTGATTTGCTGGGAGTCAGTCAGCCTTGGCACTTGATGGAGAAGGATTGAGCCATGAGCCCAGAAGGGGAGGAGGCTTTGGAAGGTCCCAGGTTGTGACTTCCTCAATTGCTATTGACCACCCAGAGCCCACTCTCCTGCCCATTCTATCCCAACAGGCTCCCGCAAGTTTGGCCCATTCTAGAGAACGCTCAGGCAAAGCTGGCACTAAGAAACCCCATTTTTATGAATGTCTCAGTTACAGATTTCTGGTCTTAATTATGGGGTTGGAGAAGTGATGCGTGTTTTCTAAGATTAGCTTTTACACTAGCTACTGTAGCTGGCTACTCCCAGGCTTTCACAGATGCAGCCTGGCAGCTGGAGAGAGATGGCTTCATACTATGGGCAGAATCATTCTAGTGTTTGGGGAAGCCTTTTGTAGAAATATTTTTCCTTTGTGTGCGCTGGCTGATGATTTTGATTTAGAAAGGGAAAATTAAAGCAAATGATAGCAATGGGTCAGTTCTAATTTCCAAAAAGTTTGGAAGTTAATGGCTCTGTGAAACTCAGAGAGCAGAGGCTCTGTTATGATCAGATGTTTCCTTTGTCCTGCATGTATAATTGAACCCTTAGAATGCCCTCTGCCAGACAAAGTGGTGAACCACCCAGCAGAGCCCCGGCTCCAGCACTAGGTAGATAGATAGTTTTTGCTCGATTGCTTTCACCTCATTAAAATTATTGCAATGTGTATTTTGGAGGCTAATTATATCATATATCCGTTACCAGAATACCCTATGCAGCAAACTATCTCAAAATTCAGTGACTGCAAACTATCAGTGTTTACTAAATCCATGAATCTGAGGATGGCAGTTTAGGCTGACCTATTTGGGCAATTTTTCTAAGTCCAGCTAGGCTAGCTATTAGCAGTTGTAAGGTTCAGTGGCATTCCAATGGTCTTAGCTGGGCAGGGGGGCGGTCCTAACATCAACTAAGTTCTCCTCAGACTTGTTTGACTGTTGACTGGCTGTTGGCTGGTTAGAGCCCCTGGTAAGCATGCTGCTGCTAGTCCTCCAAGCCTGGAGTCAAGCTACTACGTAAGAGCAGAAGGAAAAGTGGAGCCATTGGTGTGCTGCTTTTTTAAGCCCTGGTTTGTGTCATATATGTCCAGTGGTCAAAGCAAGAGATAAGGAAGGAATGGGGGGCATATGCTCTATTTTTAAATATGCAACCAAGTGGCATGGTAAAGGCTTAGAGCCAAGAGTAAATCAGCCTGTCAAGATGCTTGTTGACAATATGCTTGAAATTTTCTTTTCAATCAGTGGAAAAGACACACATAAATATATATTTACATATGATACTATATATGTGCATGTATATATATGACATTATATATATGTGTGTGTGTGTGTTTAAGCATTCTCTTATTTGTGTACTAAATATTGTTATCTTTAGTAGGAAAACAACCAATAATTATTTTTAAAATGAAAACTTTTACAAAAATACTTTTGAAGAAGGAAAAGTATGTAGAAGACAAATGGAGTCAGAGAATTTTGGGGTAACGAAGTATAATTTATTCTGGGTAGAGAGAGAGTGATAAAGAGGGACAATTAGGTAGGAAACAGAGAGTGAGGGGCTTTGACTTCCAAGCAGACACATTTAAACTATGAATACTGGGGAAACACTAAAAGTAATTTGAAAGCAGGTTGAAAGTTGAAAGCAATATTTAGGCTGCATAACGTGGATACTTAAAGAGAAGAATCCTCTGATTGCTTTCTGAGTTATTGATACACAGCTGCAATGGGTGTAATGACTAAGGTTAGCTGGCACAAGAACACGCATATGAATGCATGCCCTCATTCAACATCCTGGTGGGTCCACTGGTTTTGATATTTCCTGTGTTTTCTTGCAAGAAGGACTAAGGTGCGGAAGTGTGGATAAGGTTTACCCATGGCCATTGTCAGTTTTGGAAAAATCACTTTTAAGGACTCCAGGAAGATGAATAATTCCCACCTCTGTCCCCGTGTGTGTTCTTGCACCCAGCAAATGGATGCATTCCTTAGCACCTACCAATGTGTTTGTGTTTCCTCTGTGTTAGTCTTCACAGTTCAGACTCACGTCTGGCTATACCTTTCTTGTCTTTTCTTCAAGATTATTAGTAACAAAATTCATTGTAACAGAGATATGGCTCCCAGCCTATGATGGACATTAGAATTTTCTAAGGAATGTAGAAAAACACAGTGCCTCTAGTCTCTACACCTAGTTGTAGGGAACAAAGATTTTGCCCACTCCTTTCCTCCAGATAATTCCAACATAGAGTCCAGGTTGCCAGCCATTGTTCACAAACTTGGCTCATAACTGTCCTTAGTGCTGGCCTTTTCACTGTTGTCAGACTTTTTGCTATGACAACGACTATCTGCTAGTGAGTCTGCCATCAGAAGCACCCCACACCTTAGGACTATCTTCAAATTTTGTGTTTTTGACAGAGATGTAACCAACGTCATATTTTGTCTTTTCTTTGCCCTCTAGCAAGTGGTACCAATGTCTGTGCTTTGCTCCTTTGAGTAGGTGAGCAAAAGTGATCAGGCTTTTCCAAGATTAAGGTTTTCATCTCCGTGTAACTGGTGTTGTGGGATTTTTGTCTGGGTCCCGTTGTCTCTTTAGTCCCCAAATAACACACAAGACACTATATTAATTATGAAACTGTTGGTTGTTTGTTATGGTTTTTAATCGGCTAGTTCTGACTTAATTATTTACCCATAATTACTAATATATATTTTTATAAGGCCTTATCTTATGGAGAATGTAGACTTGTATCTTCTTCCCGGGAAGATCACATGGTGACCACACTCCCCATACGTTTCCCAGAATCCTCCTAGACTCCTAGTCCCACCTATCTTCCTTTCCTATTGGCCAACAGTGCTTTATTTATACCAATCAAGCATATATACAGAAGGACTTCCCCCATCAAGGAGGTGTTCTGAAACCATGTAAACATTTCATTTCTTATCCATCCACTTGTTCATATTGGTTTAGTTTTATTGTTTCTTATTTGAATGGATTGGTTTACATTTTAATTAATTATTTATTCTGGTGTTCTAATTGTCCCTAGTTAGGTTGATAGACTATCATTCATACTGGCTTCTCCTTCCTCTTCTTTTTTGTACATGAAACACATCATTCTCTCCCATGATTTCTGAAACAACGAGATCCTCAAAGTTCTTGTACTTTTCGTCCTCCGGCCTTGAGAACAGTCAGTTCTTCAAGAAGCCCTGGTCCTGTTAGCAGAAACTAGTATTTATACCCGAGGATCTGAACGAGAGATGTGTTCATTGTGAATGGGCACTGCTGCTCCAGACCCTCCTTGTTGCTGAAAGTTGAGGATGTGTGTGCACATCAGTTTCTCAGTGGAAAACCATAAGTTCACATGAATGTTCCTAAACCAGCACTTAGAATCATTGTAGCTTTTCCCTTTTCTGTATTTATAATTCTTTCTTCCAACAACAAGATGACTTACTGCAACTGTTCTGAGAATATTTGTGCTATGAATATAACTGATCTCCCATGTCTGGCCACCTCTTTCTCATCGGGGCTGCCTTCCTCACAGTGCTTACACTCTGAGCTGTTGTGTCTCTCCACCCACACTGCAGAAGTACAGTGATCTGTCCCAGCTGATGACTTCCAAAAACTAATATTTCCTTCTCTATTTTGACTTGGAAAAGCTCAAACCCTGGCTCATAACATTGGCTTATTTTCAGTGTCAGTGTCTCATTGTGACTGATTTCAAGCTACCAATACAAAGTCACTGAATGTGGAATTGAGAAAAGATGATCATATACATACATATATATGTATTCCTATAACACACTCTGTGTTAACCTTAGAGCATAGGCAATAGAAAAATACAATAACTAGAATGTGATAAATATTTATTAGTGCTGTTTGAAACATAATTGTGAGGTTATACCATAGCCCATTTGTGATTCCATAACAAAACATGACAAATAATCTATAATAATTTATAAACTATAGAAATTTATTTCTCATTGTTCCAGAGGCTAGAAATACCAAGATCAGGTGCTGGCTTTCTGTGTCTGGTGAGGGCGTTCTCTGCATGGTGATGGAGGCAGTGTTGTGTCCTGCAGTGGAAGGCAGAGGGTGGAAAAGGCTCTAAGATAGTTCTTTGAAGACCCCTTATGGCTGTAGAAGAAGCTCTGACCTCATGACTTAGTTCCCCAAAGGCCTCCTATTAACAGCACCATAGTAGGAATTAAGTTTTTTTTTAATGAGACAGGGGTTCTCTGTATTGTTTTGGAGGCTGTCGGTCCAGCCTGGCCTCGAACTCACAGAGATCCGCCTGCCTCTGCCTCCTGAGTGCTGGGATTAATGGTGTACGCCACCACCACCCGCCTACGAATTAACTTTTAACACGTAACTTTTGGAGCGCATTCATATTGTAGGTGCTTACATACATTAATTTTTGATAACAGTTGTGTTTAGTAACAAGGTTCACAAAATTGCCAATTTATGGTTTTCTTTTGAAAGCCGTGGAAGCTCTCTCCAACACCTGAACTTATATAGGGCACTGCAGCAACAGGTCACTGACTCCCCAGCAAGCAGCGAGGACGTGAGCATGGGAAGGGAGGAAAGCTAACAGAGAGGATGCTATATACAGATCTGCCTACAGGAAATGCTGAGCCATCACCATGCCTAGAGCTAAGGCCAAGAAACTGTAGAAACATCTTACAATATGTAAATAGCCGGGGTCATTTCTGACCTGTCAATGCTTGAGGCACATCAGGTCTTCTGCCTGTGGGTTGAGCATGCTCCTGTTGTCTGAGAATACCCTTGAGCAGAAGATGCAGGAAGTCAGTAGCAGTAGAACTGTTAGCAGGAGGCCTCTGAGGAGGGCCTAGGGGACATGAGTGGGTTATCACTGGTGTCTGTCACTCAAACATCCTTCTTGTGGGACACAGCAACTTCCTTTCTAAAACAAAGAAGGGCAATATCTATGGTCCCTCACTGAACTTCTAATACAATCTGAAGAATTTGCTTGATCTTGAGTGGGTAATGGAACTACTGACATGGACAAGCCCTACATTTGGTGCCTTAAGGAAGCAGAATTGAGTGTCACTCGGGACTTCCATAGGCCCTCACCCCTATTTTTTGATGTGCTGAGAGGAAGACAAAGGCTGTAGACACTACAAGGGTTTTAGGTGGCTAGCACACTTGTTGAGTCTTCACTCTTTCCTCTTACCCCAGGAAGCCTGTTGTACTAAGAAGTCATCCCCATGTCTGATTGCTGCTCCGGTATTGGATTTCCAGACCTTCAAGACACTCAGGTTACTGCCTGGTCTGGTTTAGAGTATCGCTTTCTATGACCTCCTCCACACAGTTTCTTTGGCATACTCTCCCTTCAGGTTCTTGACCCAGATACCCAGGGAGCACTTGATTCTCTGTTTCAGAAAAGCAATATAAAGGAAGACATGGAACAGGAGAAAAAAGCAGGTGTGTTTACCTACTGTTAGGGCTCATTGGGACCAACACATAAGTCAGAATGTGTGTAGCCAACAGTGTGTCACACTTCCAGGTGGCCACATTTGGATATTATTGCTTAAGCAGTGTGAGGATAGCTCCTCCCCCATCCCTCTCTTTCCCAGTATTGTTTTCTAGAGCTGGTTTATGAACCACCGAAGACAACCACTTATATTGCATTCTCTTCCCGCCTTGCTTTTGAGCACAGACACTATTTATCCATTTTATTTACCAAGCTTCAGTCCAGGTGGCCTTTTGATTGTTTCCAAATGTTTAACTTACCCACCAAGATTGAAGAAGATAATGGATGCCATCCACAGAGAGCTTTGTATATTCCAGGCACTGTGTTGAGTGTACTCCATGGATTTCTCACTGGAAATCCTACAAAGCAGCTACAACTAGTTTTGCCCATTTTACACATTGGATTATAAAAAAAGAAACTTAAAATTGTGAAAGTTAAAAAGCTAATCTGAGATGCAATTGTAGCACTAAGACATAAGTCTTAACTGTTGGTGAACTATGTGTACTTTTAACTATTGGTGAATTTCTCTCTCTCTCTATCTCTCTCTGTCTGTCTCTCTCTCTCTGTGTCTGTCTGTCTGTCTGTCTGTCTCTCTCCCTCTGTCTCCATGCCTGCCTTTGTGCACACATTTTTCTGTGCACTAGTATGACTGTGTGTATATGTGTGTGCATTTTATATTCTGTGTACAAACTTGGGTATTCTGCCATTTACCTTTTTATTTTCGAAATAGAGTGTCTCGTGGACCTCGAATTCTCCCAGTAGGCTGCACTGATTGTCTAGTAACTTAGGGTTTCTATTCTGTGAACAAATACCATTACCAAAAGCAACTTGAGGAGGACAGGATTTATTTCAGTTTACAGTTCCACAGCACTGTTCCTCACTAAGGGAGGTCAGAGCAGGAGTTAAGGCAGCAAACCTGAATGTAGGAGCTGAGGCAGAGGTTATCTTTCTCTTCATGGTTTGCTCAGCTTGCCTTATTATAACACCCAGGACCTCCAGCCACAGGGTGGCACCAGCCATAGAGAGCTAGGTCCTCCCAAATCAGTCAAGAAAATGCACCATAGACTTGCCCACAGATCAATCTGGTGGGGATGTTTTCTCAGTTGAGGCCCCCTCTTTCCAAATAACTCTAGCCCATGTCAACTTGACTTAAATAACTAGCCAGCACAGCCAGTGAGTTAAGAGATCCACCTTTCCCCTCTTTCCCGAAATTTGGATTATGAACACTTGTCACCATATTGGGTTTAGATAAAAACAACAACAGCCAAACACAAACAAAAGACGCGGGTTCCAAAGACTGAACTTTGCTTGCAGAGCAAGCACTTTACTAACTTGGCTATCTCCCCAGCCCTTGGCAAGCTTCTAATGAAGTAATCTATTCAATGATATTAAGTGGCTGTCACTGTTCTAGACACACTGAAGAAGAGAGACCCTGATTTCCTTCCTTCTTGGCATTTAAATTTCACCAGAGGGCATGGGAACAAAGGAGAGTGGAGAAGTAAATATTGCCATGAGATTCAGAGAAATAAAAGAGTAAGAATGGAGGGATTGGATAGCTTGGTGGAGGATGACACTGTTGGGCCAGTTTGAAGGCATAGAGATAGTAAACTATCTGTTATTTAGGGAGGATTATTTTAGGCAGAGACATAGCTAGTGTGTTATTCCTGAATGTGAATTCCCTGAGGCAGAAGCATGCCTGGCATTAGAGAAGTTGTTGATTGTAACTCGGTATGACTTTTATGTTGTGTCCCTCAATTTATGTTTTGGAAATTCACCCCCAATTAAACGTGAGCTCTTAGGAGATGACCAGGCTGTTCTTCTGAATGGAATTAATGTCTTTTATAAGGGCTTAAGGAAATGACTCTGTTCTCTGGCTGCCCCTTCCCTTCTACTATTGAGAGAACTGCATTTGCCTCCTCCAGAGGACACAGTATTTATGGCCCTATTTTGGAAGCAGAGATCCAGATCTGATCAGACGATGAACCTGTTGGCATTTTGATCTTGGGACTTCTAGAACAATGAGAGAAGATATTTCTGAGTTCCAAATGCCCTGGTCTCAGAACCTTGTTGTAGTCCTATTGACAGGCCAAGACAATCTGCAATGGTTGAGGGATTCTGGGGGCATTCTATGGATTTGCTTCCCCCCTCTTAGAATGACTGGGAGGGAAATTGTGGGAATCTGAGAAGAGGCATGATATAACCAGAGTTACAGCTATGAAGAATATCTACATCTCAGAAAGGGCAGTTATCCATGCTTCGAGGCAGACATAGCCCTGCTGCAGGTGCAGGTGAGAGGTGAGGGGAGTTCAGAGTAGGTCTGGAAGGTGGTGGATACATCCAGGGATCACATTTGTCGCTAGCAGTTCTGTTAATCCTTTCTTCAAGTTGAGCAAAGCAAGACGAAAGAGACTTGGAGATTTAGTTAAGATTTTCACAGTGGCACACTTAGGAACAATGGTAATGGTAACCAAGAGAGCATTCAGCGAAAAAGCAGTCACTAGCCTTGACTGCTCATGCAGCTTCCAACAGAACATTGGGACAGGGTTTTGGAGATGAGACTCCTGTCTCACATTAGCCTAAGATAGACCTAGAGAGGCCAGGGAGCAGGGTAGGAGATGTAGATTGAGAAGGAGCATAATGGTGGGGCAGAGTTGCTCTCTTGTGGAGATTGGCTTTCGCTGACTCCATTCATAGTCAGTGTAAGCGCATCTATAACATATGGAGGTACAGGCCAGAGATGGGCAGCCTTGGGACAGAATTTGGGGTTCATGGCTGGGAAATAGCAGCAGGGTGGAGTTTCCAGCAGTCCCTGTGGTCCATAAGAGTCAAGTGCACACTCAGGTTTCTGTCCTGGTTTTCAGGAACTTTATTGTTCTGGGTAAGGGTTATCCCTCAGCACAAGCTATGTGATTCTATGTGGCTACATTGGAACTCCTGCAATTCTGTACTGACCCAGCCTGAACACAACATTCTTATGCTGACTTCTGGGTCTCATTAGCTGCTCAAAGGGTTTTAATTAGTGACTAACATGGAGGTAGGGGTTATCTGCCAGTTTCAATTTTTCCTATGCTCTCTCTTTCCTGTTAGCATGGGAAGTGTTAGATTCTAATAGGTCAAGCATAAGATCAGGAAGGTCCGGCAATCATAGAGCTGTTGGCAGCTTTCTTGGACTCCTTCCAAAGCTCCCTCTTGGACATGGAGCTGGAAGAGGGCAAGAGGAAAAGAGAGGATAAATTAGTGAGCTCCTTTCTCAGAAGGTTGCAGAATTAGTCACCATTAGTACAAAGACAATTTGGGTTGTTGCACAGACTTCATGTGCCAAACATGAATAATAGGAATAGAAATGTAGAAAAAGAAAGAGCAGTTGCACCCCAGCAAACAAGCTCTGGAAAAATGGGGACACTGGGTACATGGTCTTAAGGCGAAGGAAACATGCTAGGCTGTTTGAGATGGAAGGGACCTTAGGCATCTCATCCAAATCTCTCGTTGTAATGATGAGAGGCAAGAGAGGCCCGGTGACTTACCTGTCCAGTGTCCCCTAGTTTTACAGATCCAGAGATGTTTTATAGTTAAACAGGGATTGAAAACTACTAGTGCTGTGCAAGACATTGGTGAAAAGGGGAATCCATGTTTTCAATGGGCTGGCAATTTGTCAAAGGAGATTTATCAACTAGATAAGTGCATAAATAATTACAGATGGTATCAAGAGCTATGAGGGAGAACAGTAGAAGGAAGAGTCAGAAAGCAACCAAGTGTGATGTGACTCTGTGTACAAGAAGGCAATGAGGGTGTTCTGAGGCTACTGACTTCCCTTGATTTTCCCAAGGGAAAAGGAGACCAGCATATGTGTTAGCATGGCCATTTCCACCCATCCTTATGCTTCTCTTTACCTTATCACCCTTGTCTACTCTGTCAGCAAAGTCCTATCAACTCAGCCTTGCCTAGTTGCTCTAAGACAAGCCCCTTCTTTCCACCACATCTGTGATACCCTCCTTATATTCATCATCCCAAGCCATGGGGCTCTTGAGACAATCACAATGGATTGATGCTAATGTTGTGGTTTAGGTCTGGAATGCATTCTAAAGGCACATGTGTAAATGCTTGGTCCCCAATGCAGCAGTGCTCAGGGGCTTCTGAGAAGTGATTTGACCATGGGGGGCTCTGACCTCATCAACGGGTGAGTCCATTGATGGGTTCATAGTTTGAGGAGCTATTTTAAGGCGATGGAAATGTAGGAGAGGGAACCTAGGTTGAAGGGTCCATGGGGATATACCTCATTTCCCTTTTCTCACTCATTCTGCATGTCTCCCACTGTGAAGTGAGCATCTTTTCTCCATCACATGCTTCCCACCATGATGCTCTACCTCAACATGGGCCAGCAGCTTGAGGCCAAGTCATTATGGACCAAAACCTCTGAAGTCATGAGCCAGAATAAAGCTTTACTCTTTAAGTTGTTCTCTCTGGACGCTTTGCTATAGTAGCAGAAAGCTGACTGGCGGATCTGCCCATGTATCCTACCACTTGTTTTTCACATGGCTGCAGACAGGTCTTTTGAAGCATAGATCAGATTGAACTGCTCCCTCAAATCACTGCTCCCACATGGAAGAAGTTGCTCCTGCTTCCCATTCTTACTCTACCTCCTTCCTGTTCCAGTCACACTGGCCCCCTGCCATTCTTTGTGCACACCAAGCTTGTCTAGCGTAGCACCTGGAGAAACAACCACAAGAGCTTAGTGCTCCATTCTTCTACACAAAACCGACCATGATGTAGGGTAGCCACATTGTCCTGGGCCAGTATCAGCACTCACTCGCTCTTCTCATGCTTGTTCTTGTTTAGACTGTGAATTGGTCAACTTACCATTAAGGAGTTGAAGAGGGTGTCCTGTGAATATGCCTTCTCTGTCTGCTTCCTTCCTTCCACATATGCAGAGTACCTACTAGGTGCCAAACATGTACTAAGTGGAGACACGAAGTAAAGAAAGCTTGGTTATGCCTCAAGGAACATTTGGGTATCCACTGAACTTCATCGTGATAGGACCTAGGCATTTTTCAGATGAGGTGTTTGCTGTTCTGTAGACAAAACAGCCAGCTATGGGCTAAAACATTTTACAGTTTACCCAGATGTTTGGCACCACCAAGACATAGCCTAACTTCCCTCTCCCCACCAGTTGCTCTCAGCCCTCCTTCTCCTTCCTCCTTTGTTTGTTCCCATTACTCAAGGCTTGGCAGCTCTCAGACATACACCATGCCAGAACTGCTTCTCATGGAACATGATTAAGACCAAAGCCTTGGGTCTCTCTTGCCTTCTGACAATTCACTACACCATTTTCTTGTTGCCTCTCTGTTCCTTCCAGACTCAAGTCAGTCAGGCAGGATCTTAATTAGCTTCCCAATGGCTCTTGTATTGCTGCCAAAAGTGTTTTTGATTACTTGGCCTCTGAGCTCCATGCATTCTGGCTCCTTGGTGATTCCCTGGGGAAATCTCAGGAGGCTTGCTGGACCCTGAAGTGCTGTATGTCTGCGGGACTCCCATGCTGCTAGGCAAAGGAGCCCATATTGCATGTGTGAGCAAAAGCATCTACATGTGTGGTTCTGAGTGAGTTCCAGAACACTTAACTTGTTCTTTTCAAAGATATATTTCTCAGGGGTCAATTATCTCTTTTGGCTTTGCTGGATGTGGAATTGATGACCAACTATATGGGGTGGCATAGGAGGGCCCAGGTGTCGTCTTGTCCTTCACCAACTTGTCTTCGGCATATATTGGGTGGAATCTCTCCTCTGCTTTTACCTCCTGTAGATTATCTTCTTGATAAAGAATAACTTTCTTTTTTGATAGAAAAATGTATTAGACAATAATTATGCAACTAATACATCATAGCCTTTCACTTCTAGGAAGGTCTCAGAAGACTGATAGAGATTAATGAGAACAGAGAAGGGAACTTCAGGATCCTGAACTCTACAGAACATAGGAAAGCATCTGGGCAGAGGCTTGAGATTTTGGGTAGTTGGGAAGGCCCTGGAGGAGGTTTTGGGGGACAGACAAGGTGCTGAGGGTATCCTAAGAACACCACCTTCCGTGCACTAGGGGAAGGAAGCCACTGACCCCACTTAGAGCATGGCTAGAACAGAAGCATGGGCGGTGATGTCACTCTTCTTTTTGAGAACCCTCCATCCTCTGCTCACAGGGCATCACCCAGGCAGAAGAGACATACGTGATCAGGGAAGACTGCTTGAACATGTAGCTCTGGGAGAGTGACCTGAGACACAGTCCTTCAGCAGATGGAGGCTCTCCCACATTTCCTCAAGGGTACCATGGCTGTTTATAGAAAAGACAGAACTTAAATCCATACCCTCTTAAGAGACTAATGTAGGGAGACTGATGACTTCCACTATGAATGGAGATGTGACTTGATCTCAGGCTACAGGAGGTACTTTATTACAAGGCATTATTGGATCCAGATGTTGCATGTCCCATAGAGCCTGTCTGCATGAGCCTTTTCAACAAAATCTCTTCTCTGTTAGTGAAGAGAGAAGTCCTATGGAGAAAGACTCTGGCATCTACAGGGAGTCACCTAGGGCTGAGACAGGTTGCTCTGAGACATCTATAAACAAGGGCACTGGTAGTGGTGGTCCTCCAAGCATGTTGGGGAGGTTTGTCCTTCCCCAGTGACAGGTGATGTAGAGGAAAGAAAGGGCTGTAGATTCAGGGTTCCTTTATTTGAGAAAAGGAACAACTAGGGGACAATAAACCATGTAAATGGAAAACATGTTTCCTAAAACAAGGCCATATGTCAGCACAGATAGGACTCATGAGACAATTCTTTGTGAAGATGAAACTTCATAAGATCACACACATATTGTTCATATGCATGAAGTATTCAACGCTTTTATATGTGTTCATGTGTACATGTGTGCACCTATGCAATCTGTATGTAAGAATCTATCTACTATACATATAGATGATAGATAAATACTTAGACACTGGTAGTTTGAATGAATGGCTACCATAGTTTCATGTGTTTGAATTGTTAGTCTACAGTTGGTAGGACTCTTTGGGAAAGATTAGGCAGTGTGAGCTTGTTGAAGGTGGTGTGCTATTAGGGCTAGGCTCTGATGTTTCAAAAGACTCACTATTTCTGCCACCTGCATGGATCAGGATGTGAGCTCTCAGGTGTTTCTGTCACCATGCCTTGGCTCTGCCATTATGGACTCTATCCCTCTGGAACTATAAGCTCGATTTACTGTTGACTTGGTCAGGGTGTTTCATCACAGCAATACAAAAGTAACATATACATATATAAAAGTCACATATACATATGTACACACACAATTTTGGAGTTCACTTGTTAGTTATACTTGTATAGCTGTGCAGAGTCACATCTAAAACGTGGAGATGGACATAAGACGAGCCATACTTATCAACAATTATTCCCGTCTTTTATCCAGCACATTTGTCATGTAAGCATAGCTTCTTACTCTTCTGACGATAATTTGTGACTTTAACTTGTCAATCATCACCTAGTCTTACAATAGATTATATTTCAATTTCTATTTAAAAAGAGAACAACTAAAGATTGATTAGCTCCAGGACAGAATGATAATAATACAAAAATCCTGACCCACATACCAATCTCTATTACTCATTTTAAAGCCAGAGAAAAGTGAGGGCTGTAGTAATTTGAATTGTCATTTGAATTTATTTGCATCTTCCCCTGATCAGTGCTGATGCTTGGAGTTGGCTCGGTTACCTTCTTTTTTTTTTTTCATATATGGTGAGCCAACTTGTATAAGTCTGGAGTATTCTCAGCATGACAGAAAGACCCAGGCAGGGACACATTACTATCCTCATACCCACTCTTTCTGACTGTGCCCACACAGACACGAGAGCACATGCACATACATGTGTGCCTCATACCGTGTGCTCATGCATCTGTGGCTTAGTGCTTGAAAAGCTACAGTGAACATGAGGAGGACTTAGTTCTGCTGACTAAATATTCTTTTCAGTTTTAGCTATTAAAGTCCATGAACGAGGGGTTGGTACTTGACACTGGCATTTTGTAAAATGGTTCAACCCAATGCTTCATTTTGTATTTATCCTGTCCCTCTACACTTTGGGAGGCCTGACAAAAGAAAAACTCTTTGAAATAACTTCTAGAATGAAATCTGTTCTTAGCAAGTTGTTTAGGCTTGTTGAAGTCAGTGAACAGCTCAGTGCTTACAGATGTAAATTCTGAGGTTGTGGAGTTTTGTTGGCGAGTGAGTGTTCACCAGAGAAATGCTTTCTGTCTCAACCATGAGCTTGAAAGGCTTGGTGTGATGCATTAGAAGCTTTCCTGGTGAATCCTGTGACAATGGTTGGACTCTTCTTTGACTATTCAGGATTGTACAGAAAGGCAGGCTGATGCATTTGGTCAGCATGATGAAGCCATGGGAGAACTCAGGAGATTGTGCATGCCATCTTTCCCTTCCTTTCTAAATCCGTGATACTCCGTGCCTTCTTGCCATGACGTTGATGATGCTGATGGTGCTGAAGCTTCTGCTAGTACCCTGCTGCATCTCACTTCCTACCTGCTCTGTGCCTGAGTGACCTAAGTTCCTTTATGTGCCCAGAAAGCCCTGTGGCAGGCCCACTTTATAGCTAAGTAAACAAGGAATTTTCTCAGAGTCGTACTGATGGTAGTTTATGGCTTGGGATTTAATACAGGTCTGCCTGTAACCCTTACATATATTCTTACTGTGGCCTCCATTTCATTTTTCAAAAGGGTAACATGCTGAAGTTTTAACAAGCTGAGTTATTATATTTTATATCGTGTGTGTGTGTGTAACCCCATTATTATAAGCCCAAGTATTTTACCGAGCCCTCTTTTTTATTCATTGCCCCAATATACAGTAAAAATTGATGCTCTTACATCCTTTCCCTTGAACCTAAAAAAATACTCTTGCTTCTTAATTTCTATCCCCCCCCACCCCTGAGTACTTTATTGAAAAGTTTTGAGTCAGCTCTAGTTATTTTGCTTAAGGGTGAATTTTGGTGACTTAAGGACTACAAAGCTGATATTTAGCATTTCTGTCAATTTCCTTGGAAACAGCAGGAGAATTCTTTTTGAAGGAATTTCCCTCTCAGTGGCTACTCTCAAGAGGAAACCTAAACTCTGGGGATGCTTGCCAAGGGGAAAAATGCAGAGAAAGCATTGCGAGGAGACCACTGTCTTTAGAAGAGACAACCTCCTCATGTCTCCTGGCCCCAAGGTATAAATAGAGACACAAAGGAGACTGGCAGATTTCCTGCTGACAGCACTTCCAAACTCCCAGAAGGGATGACTGGCTGCATGTAGGAGAGTCTCTCTCAAGGGCGCAGCTCTCCTGTTGAAGGTTCCTTCCTTAATGGAGCAGCGGCCCCTTTGAGTTCCTCTCACCTGTGTGTCTGTCCCTCCTCCACTGTTCCCTTTCTGAGGATGTATCTGGTGTCACAGATGAGAAGTGAGGGATGGCTTGTCTCTTCCCGGATCCCTGTATCTTCAAGGAGACTGACATGTGCTTACATAACTACATGGCAGCATGTCTTCTGAAAGTGTAGATGGGCCTCGGGGAGGAGGGAGATGGGCCACAGGCAGTCTCAGAGAGGCCAGGGAGGCTTTCCAAGGGAGACAGCATGAAAGCTAGCTCCTGGCAGGGGGGGGGTACAGTCGGCAGAGGCTCCAGCAACAGACAGCTACACTGATGCTGTGTCTGTAAAAGGGTTAACAGGTGGCTGTAACAGATTCATTGCACCATCAATTCCATGAAATTTATAACGTGTGTTCTTGGAGGAAGAGAGAGGTAAGGAAAGCAGAGAAGCCTGTCCCCTGTCTCATTTGGCAGCGTTGACCTGCTCTCTTGTTAAAAGCATTGAATTTATTTACTTCCCCCCATCTGGTCTTCCGGACTGAAGCCCCAACTAAAGAGTTCTCTCTCTCTCTCTCTCTCTCTCTCTCTCTCTCCCTCTCTCTCTCTCCTCTCTCTCTCTCTCTCTCTCTCTCTCTCTCTCCCTCTCTCCCTCTCCCCTCCCTCCCTTCCTCTTTTCCTTCCCTCCTTCCTTCCCTCCTTCCCTCCGTTCATGTCGTACATATCTCCATTTCTTTTACATTATTCTTCTGGGAAGGTTTAAAAAACAAAGCTTCCATCCTGCTGGCTTCCCTTGAAAGCCTCTGCTACTGCACTGCTGGCATTCCAGCACTCTGTCCTCCAGCCTCCCATGAAAATGGAGCTAGGCTGGATGGTCTGTGGTCCACAGGGTGGAGGCAGCTGTTACCTCCTGGAGACCTTTGAGACTCCTTCAGTGACTCTGTCCTTCAGGTGCATCAGCAGCTCATCCTGTGGGATGCCCCTGGGCAGGGCAGTGCCCTTTGCTGAAGAGGTACCTCTACACTTGTTCTTAAGTTGTTGTGATCTTTCCATTGGACCACTAGCCCCTGCATTCATTTCTGCATCCACACTGCCTGCTTTCTAGTTGGCGTCCTTGGTTCTTGTTCTTGTTATGACCCTGTGGCATCCGTCTGTGAGTGGGGAGGGTGTGTGTGTATGTGCTGGAGATGGAATCGCTGTGATTGAAAGGAAAGATGAAGGAAGAGACAATGCAGTCTTCCATTGTGAGAGTTTTGGTGCAACTGACCCTGGACTGCTGATAACTGAGAAGCCTGGGCCATTAAAAGTCATTTAACTTATTATTTAGCCAGGGTCTATGCCAACTTTGGGGGTTTTGAAGAGCATCAGTTCTGCTCCATTCTTGTGAGATGGAAAAAGCAGGAAACACAACAGTGGTGTGAGACCTGGCAAAAGCTAAGACTGTGTGTCAGTGTGATCCTCTGTGCCAAACACAGATTCCATTTGGGGCATATCATTTGGCCTAGCCTTGTGTGGCTCTGGCATTCCTTACCCAGATTTGATTAGCTAAGTAACCAACATGGCTGCCATTCTTCCCAAATATGCAAGCTTGCTCAGGCTATGCAGGTGGCTTCCTGAGTGGATGCCCAGGTGAAACTCCTTGATTTTATCAACCTAGTGGATAGCTCACTTCTAAAATCTATATTGCTCAGTAGGTTTTCCAGTATCAAATGGCAGAAACAGAAACAGAACCTGGCCAATTCCCAGTCTTAGGGCGCCAGTTTCAGTGGTCCACATCTATGCTTGTGACGACTTTTCTCGGGATTGAGATCGGCCAACCAGGCTGATTCCAACCAAACGCTCCTGACTTGAGTTTCTAGTGTGAGATTTTCAGGCTTGGCTACACACTATAATTGGAAGGGGGGTTGTTGGTCTTGCTCTAAATCAGTGAAACCTGAATCTTTCAGTGTGGGACCTCAGTATGAACCTCTAAAATGTTCCCATCTGACGACAAACTCTAGAGCAGATAAGGAACGCTGTTCCAAGGGCAGGAGAGGAAAGAAAGCCTTCCCTAAGAATTAATTTGCTGACCAGACAAGAGTTTCCTAATGTAAACCTAATGTCATTCTTTTCTCTGGGCAGGTTAGAGACTAAAGCATCTCCCCGCCCTGGCCCCAACCTCAAATTAACAAGCAATTCAACTTTTCCCTGACTCATTCAGAAAGGAATATTGAGTTCAGAAACCAGGGAGAAAAATATGAAAGATGTTCTCCTTTTTATAAATGACTTGAGGACCCTTGTGAGGACTAGGGAGCCTTTCCTCCCCTGTCCTGTTCTACCCCCCACTGAAATTGGAGAGCAAATTTGTTTTGCATTAGAGATAATTAAAGTCAGATCTCGAATCTACGTGTTACAATAAGGCAGCTGTTTATAATAGAAGTGCCTTGGGCTTTCTCACAACTCGTGTTTCCAAAGCCCTGCAAAGGTGTTTAAAGGGTAACAACTTAAAGCCATCAGCTTCCCTTCCCCACCTCCGGAGGAGTCCTGCTTCCTCCCTTTCTGAGTCTTTTGAGGGGAGGCTAGAGCTTAGGGGAAAGAGGCACCATGAGAACACACTGAGCCTGCTACTCCAGTTTGGGAAAATCTCTCTTTTTCTGCATTCCCTGGTAGGCCACAATGGGAGTATTTACACCACGGAAATTGGCAGATATTGCAAATTAGGGATTTGTTTTTCTCACTGGAAAACAGGTGGTTAATGTTTCCCAGCATGCCTCATGTGCACGTAGTCTCTAGGGAGGCCTCAAGTGAAAAATAGGAGCATTTTCAGAGGAGATTGTAATTAAATTCTTCAGAAAGCACTCTGAAGCTGGTGGTGCTAACATCACTCTTCCATAAAGTGTCTAAAAGTCACTTGGAACTTCACATATCTCAAATTAAGCATTCAGATTCCTAGCTGCTCCTACATCAAATAAATTTATTCTACGTCTTCCCTAGGTACATAAACTTCATCTTTTCGTTCATTTACATGAAGAATCTTGACATTGTCTTTGGCCCTTCTCTTTCTCACTCCCAGACTTCATAGTAGTAGCTCCAGTTGCTCTCACCTTCAAGATACAGCCCATGCTTATTAGTCACACCTGCCACCACCTAGTCCAAAACACCACCATTCCTCAATTGGATTGTCCCATCCGGTCACCCTGCTTCTATTCTTGTCCACAGAAGCCTCTGTCACAGAGAACATTGGAAATTGCATGTGTATGACATCTTGTCTTGCCAAAGCTCAGAACCCTCCCATGGTTTCCCCTCCCACTCAAAGCGAGGGCAAGACTTTCAAACCCATGGTGATGCTGTTCTTACTTTTCACACTGTTGTACTAGTGTTTATGCAGTCCCTTGAATATTGAACAGGTCAGGGTGAGTCTTTTTGGTGCCTTTGGACATGGTGTTGCTCCTACTTAGAACCCCGTTGCCACAGTTATCCAATGGCTCCCTTTCCTACTATGCATCTTACAGAGCTCTGCTCTATTGTCGCAACATTCAAGGGCCATTACTAGTCCTGTATACAATAGCACACTCTGTTCAACTCTTTTTGTCTGTCTCTATCTCTTTATGTCTCTCTGTAGCCATTATTACCACAAGGCATGTGTTCGTTTGTTATTTCATTTTCACCACTTTTTCACCACTGTTGGAAACTAAGCTACATGCAAGTGGGACTTCATCTGTGTTGTTTCTAGTATATCTTCAAGACTAGAATGCTTGTTATAGCAAACAATAGCTATTGCATGAACAAATAACTGTGAGATTATATGCAGTGTGTGTGTGTGTGTGTGTGTGTGTGTAGACATATGAAATTCCAGTATGTGATCCCCGTTGACAGTTGTCATTACTAGGCGATATAAGAGCTCAACAATAATTTCACTCAGCTCTTCATTTTACAGATGATGTCTTTGAGACGAAAGGAAAAATGACTAGTTCTGGGGGAACAACAGGAGATGGGAACACATTTCCTTTTTACAAGCAAATGTTTTTGAAAGTAGAACACCAGATAGTATCAGTCAGTGTGAGTGGGATATTGGCCCTTCCCATGTGTTATGGGTTTTGTCTTCAGTCCCTGAGTAGGCTAGGATAAATGCTTTCAAAGAGACTTTCATCCACTCTGGGTGGGATAATACTTTTCAGAGTACCCAGGCAGAGATGAGAGCGGTTCCTCTACCACCATTACCAGTGCACCCTCCTACACTGGCCAAATCAGGGCAGGAAGCACTTTGGCTTGAGTTTTAGGACTTTAGCAGAAATGCCAGCCGCTATCTTCAGGAGTCAGCCATGATATCTTGCCTTAACTGAGGTCATGAGCCCAGAATGCTTGAAGCATGGCTGGGGTCACATGGCTTTAGTAGTGCCAAAGTCTCATCTCTGCAAAGGGTATTGCTTTATGTTGTTACCAAGCTCTCTTCCCCAGGGGTGTGGAGGAGGTAACTCCCTAGGGACAACAGATCCCAGAGGCTTTCTCTGTGAAGAATTTTTTTGGAGGGGGTGGGGGAATCCACAGTATCATGAATTGGACTGGTTTTGTCTGAAGTTTCCGAGTGAATAATGTTTGAAGTGAAGTTATTGCTTAATAAAATTTACTAGGAGGGGGGGCAGGCTGGTGGGGGATGTTTGGATTGATTTTCAAATGAATTAGGATTTGAAAACTGCTCACGATGAGGACTCTGATGCTGCCGAGTCTCACAAAATAGTGGGATTTCTTTTCAACAGGGAGGGAGGTAGTTGGAGGGAGTTCTTTAGGTACGCTATTACCTTGAGCTTTATGAGGACACATTTGACTACAGCTGGACAACTACCTCTTTAGTGGACCTTTTGTGCCCACATATGGGTGGTAATGAAGAATTTTCCTCAAAGATGTGTGCATATCTTTGAAAATAACAGACTCAATTTGCTGAAATGTACTTTGTAGCTTTTTTTTTTTCTTCACTCACCCACCACTGAGTTTACATCAAAATAAGTAATCTCCCAAGAGTAGTCTATGCTATCCAGGGTCAAGCTCAGGAATCTGTTGACAGAACTGTGGAAAACTCTCCTGGACTCATTCTGTGTTCCCAGTTGTGATGGATTTTCCTAAATCTATGAATTAGGAGCATGACATGGTCAGTTGCTCTTTGCATTTAGATCAGCTGTGGATTTTTGTTACGGTCTCTGCCACAAAAGGAAGCCTCTTTAATGAGCAGTGAGATCTGCACTTGTTGTGGATATAAGGATAAATATAGAGAATAAAATGTCAGTTTAGGAAAGTGGCAGTAGTAGGTTCTCATCTAGGATCCATGTAACAGGCTAGGATTACAGTACCAGGTGTGAATTCCCTCCTATTGAATGGACCTTAAATTCAATTAGACAGTTGTTTATTATTCCCAAAATAAAAGTGCCATGATTGCACCATTGGAGACATCTTGTCATTTGACTATTGCTGTGGTCATGGGCTTTACTACTGGCTGTTTTTTCTTCCCTAGCAATTTGTGCAGAACCTTTGATACTGAGAGGGAGGAAGTGTCCAGGTTAGCTCCATCCAATTTATGAATCTGAAGTGTGTGACATCTTTAGCCATAGGGACTTATCTTTATGTTCTGAGAGACAAGCAAGGGCAGTGGCAATAGTCCATATTGTTTGGGGAGTTTCTTGGACCCCACTGAATGACAATTCAAAGAGAGGCTTACCTTTCTCATCACAGGGCCTTTTGTTTAATCACATGTGAGTCTTGGGGAGAGTGTTATCACCCAAAGTGGCATTAATTACATTTAAACTATACATATGTATGTGTATTTATATGCATGTGTATACTCATACATTTCCTAGTTAAATCCTCCTTTTTTTCTCATTCACCCTTTATAGCACATGCGTCTTACTATCCCTTTTCTAGAGTCCCTATCCCATTGTTCCTTTATACTTTCCTGGGTAGGGGTTACTCCAGGTTATATACTCACATCTAAGTATTTGGAGTGAGTATTCATAAACAAGAGAATATTTGTTTCTGTCTCCAGGTTACCTCACTCAGTACTTTATTTTCAATTTTCTTCTATTTACCTGCAAATAGCATCTTGCTAACTAACTAACTAACTAACTAGACCAGATTGTCTTCAAACTCATGAACTTCCTGTCTTTGCCCCATGAGTGGTTGGATTAAAAGTGTGTACTACATGCCCAGAAACTTTAGCTTTACTTCAAATAGGAAATTACATGTTTTATGACTGCCTTATTTTGCTAATGAACTTTGCTAGAAATAGCTCAATGCTATTCAAGTCCAGGCTATTCATGCTCTTGTCTATGAAATTTGCCATGTCCTTATGAATATTAGTTGTACATTTATTTTTATGCTATGTAGTATTCCACAGTTCATCTGTTCTCTTGATAGACATTTGGGTTGTTTCCATATGTGGGCAACTGTGAATAAAGCTATTATGAACATTTTTGTATACAAAATGTCCTTTGGATGATAGATATACTCATTTCTCATAAGTAAATACCTGGGCTAGGTCACAAATACTCCCGGGTAGTTAGATCATTTCCTAGAGATAGCATCTACTGTTTTTATTATATTAGATGTTGAGTAGTGGCATTGTCAGCCGTTTTTAATTTGGTCATCCTGTGAAAAATTAGTGATGGCTACTTGAAGTTTTTTTTTTGCATTTCTTAGTGGGTGAATATTTCCCTATATTTATTAATCAATCAGTAATACATTCTGGTTTGTAGAGTCCTGTGTTTGCATTTTACCCATCTAAAAGTTCACTTTTTAGTTTTTCTTTTTGTTCTTGGAGGGAGTACCCTGCTTGTTTTCGATACAAGACATATGCCAGACACACTTGTTGAGGCCTTTGTCATAAGCTTCAATTTGCTTATAGACTTTGGCAGCAGTGTCTCAAAGTTATATACATCCAGTATACTCATGTTTTTCACAGATAGTGAATTTTGCCTCTTGTTAAAGAAATCTTTGCCTAAGTAAACTCCACAGAGATTTTCTCATATGACTTCTTTTGGAATGCATGTTTTATGTTAGTGTGGTGGTTTGAAAGAAAATGGCCCTCAAATAGAATGGTACTATTAGGAGGTGTGGCCTTGTTGGAGTATGTGTGACTTTGTTGGAGGAAGTGTGTCACTGTGGGGGAGTGCTTTGAGGTCTCCTGTGCTCAAGCTACTTACTGTTAGTGTCACAGACCATTTCCTGTTGCCTGTGAGTCAAGATGTGAGAAATCTCAACTCCTGCTCCAGCACTATATCTATTTCTATGCCACCATACTCTCTGCTATGATAATAATGGACTAAACCTCTGAGACTGTAAGCTGCCACCTCAATTAAATATTTTCCTTTATAAGAGTTGCCGTGGTCATTGTGTCTCTTCCCAGCAATAGAAACCCTAAGACTGTTGGTGTTTGGTCTGTGACCCACCCTCTAATGAAATCATCATTCTCATTTCTTTCTTAAAGAGTCTCACTTCTTCCCCTCTCCCGCCAGAGTGTTGCATTCTTTTCTCCCTGGGAAATCTTAGTTTAATGCTTAGAATTTAGATGTTATGAAATCTCATGGTTATATTATCTGATGCAATGTTGTTTGCGGTCACAGTGTAAGCACTAAGGAAGGCCCTTGTATTTTAGAAAACTGTTCTGCAATTTTTGAACTCTTTGAGGGACTATTTGTTGATAATTTCTTCCAGTTCCTCTCTAGAATTTCTAGAAGTCAGCAGTTGGTCTTCCAGGATTGATTGTCCAACTTTTTAATCTTTTTATTTTTCTTTTCTGTTTATTTGCTTTTTTGAAATACACTTGCTGGGAAACTCTTCAACATTAAGCTCCAGTTTTCCTGGTGATTGTTTCATTAGTTACCATTTTTAGTTTCCAGGCAAATTTTGTTTTCTTAAATATTCTCTATGGTCCATGACAGTCTTTACTTTGCAAACCCTTTTATATAGGTTGAACCTTTATGTTTGTGAAACCAGCTGTCCTTAGCTGCTTTCTTGTTTCTTTGAAGGATAATTATCAGGATAGTGCTTTGGTGACTGCTCTGGCAAATGTTCAGATAGATTCCTTTATGGTACTTTTTTCTTTTTCAGTGGATTCAGATTCTTGAAGAAGAGTAATTTTAAGCTCAGGAAATACTCAAATGATTAGTCACCAACAATTTCCCCAAACTGCTACTATGAACAAACTTGTTTATAATACATGGCATGAACACCTGTCTTTTGAATGGGTTGCTCACTACAATTTACTTTCCTGTGGACACTGCTGTTCTATGTTTGCAGTCCCTATACCCCTGATACCCCACTATGTGGTGCAGGAGCACCCCTGTGCTATTTCCTCCCTTCTGTTTACTTTCAAATATACTTTTACGGTGTATAACTACCTTGAATTCCAGATACATCAGAATTACCATGGGAAAAAGTGCATCACTGGTGAACCCCACCATCCTTTAGAACCACATCTGCTCCTGGGTTCTGACTTGGTGAATGGCAGGGACATCCATGTCTAAGGGGGAGACAGAGTCATCGGTAAGTCCCCATACTTCTTCACCGGGACTTCCTCCATCTGTCTCCTCCTCTTCAGCCCCACTGCTATTGTTTAGGTTAGTACCATTATTCATCTGTGCTTACTACACTTTCTTTCCCAGCAGCTCTGCTTTCTGTTTCAGCTAGCCTTTTCCAGTTCATTCCCAGACCCTACTGAAGTGTCTTTCCTCATGTTAGAACTTGAACTGTAAGATGGAGAGAGCTCTACTTGACACCATATTCTCAACTCCAACAATAATGCTTTGTTCTTAGTAGACGCCCAATAAACAAAAAGTTAATTGAATAGATGAGCAAATAAAACTGACCCCATCACTCTCTGACACAGAACTTTTCCATGCATCTTCCTCTTCAAACTCTCCATCACCAAATGTAACAACCCGAATAAAACCTAAATTCCTTGTTATAACATGAAGTGTCACCGACTCAATCTCATTTCCTACCTCACCTGACTCACCCCTTCTTCTCTCCTGCTAACAGTGATAACACTGAGTAACTTCTTTCCAGAAGGTACGAGCCCTGGAGTCTCAGTCAGAACTAGGACATAGCAGCCTCTCATTCTGACTGAGATAATTTTCTGTTCCTTCTACATGAGACATGAGCACATCCATCAATTGCCGGTTCCAGTCTACTTCTGGGTGTACAGGAAGATCATATTCCTGTCCCTTTGAAATAGGGTTATACCTATGTGTCTTTGTCTGGCCAGTGTGTCAGTGGGGTTGTGCTAAGGCATATTGAAGGGGGAACGTAGCATCTTAACTTTTCCTTGTTCTCCTAAGACACTGTGTGATAGTTCATTTAGTAAAATCTGTGTTAGCCTGGGTCTTTGAATGAGGGTGCTGTGGATCTCTTAGTTAGGGTTTCTGTTGCTGTGAAGAGACACCATGGCCATGACAACTCTTAAAAGGAAAACATTTCACTGTAGTAGCTTACTTACAGTTCAATCCAGTCCATTATCATCATGATGGGGCATGGCAGCATGTGGTGCTAGAGCAGGAGCTGGGATCTTGACTCACAGGCAACAGGAAATGGTCTGCAACATTTGGAGTAGCTTGGGCATAGGAGACCTCAAAGCCCACCCCCAAAGTGACACACTTCCTCCAAAAGACCACATCTACTCCAGCAAGGCCATACCTCCTAATAGTACTATTGCCTTTGGGGGCCATTTTCTTTCAAACCACCATAGTGGAACAGAGCTCCCAAACTGTGCATTATTGATATACTATGAGCAAGAAACAAATGCCTTTTTTTTGGTTTTTGGAGACAGGGTTTCTCTGTGTAGCTTTGGATGCTCTCCTGTAGCTCCTGTAGACCAGGCTGGCCTCGAGCTCAGAAAGATCCGCCTGTCTCTGCCTCCCGAGTGCTGGAATTAAAGGTGTGTGCCACCACTGCCTGGCATGCCTATTGTTTTGAACTACTATGCTATTGGGATTTTGTCATAACAACATAAATGAATATATCCTGGCTAACATCCCTTCAAATAGCCAATTATGAAGCAGTGTACTATTGATCTGAGGCTAAGGACCCTACCATTGCATTGTTTTTAGAGCATGTACTTATAAGGATAATATTTTGAGCATCTAATATGAACAGACACCATGGTAAGGGGTTTACCCAGGTTATTTAATCTCAACCCTCTGAGGGGGTATTAGGTGATTTAGTCAATGTAACAGAAACCTGAGTAGTTCTGATTTTTAAGTTTACACTCATCCCATGTCATGGTGCCTTCGGAGCAACAAAGAACTCTGTCTACCGGGAAGTTCCTACCAAAGCATTCACTCCTGTCACAAACCTAGTAAAGGACAACAAAAACAAGCATTGAACAAATGTAAGAGTCAAATAAGTAAATAAACAAAACTGGAAGCATGCCTTTTGATATAATGGGAATGGATAATTCTTTAGAAAGTTTCCAGTTCTTGAGGAAATGCCTCATAGTCAATGAAAACTCTGAAGCCATATCTAAAGCCAGTGGGGAGCATTGCTAGACCAGTTGAGCTCTGGATGGCAATACTGCAAGACTGCCCTCTGGAGTAGTTTTCCTAATGGCCTCCCAATATTTACTAAAGAGTGACAAGGCATGGCCATTCAGCACAGCTATTAGCCCCAGAATGACCTTCTCAGTATTCCCTTGGGACTGTGTCAGCTGGATACTCAGGCAGCTGCTGGATAATGGACTGCATGGACTTACAGTGCATAAAGCTTCATGAACATCCTCCAAGTCTCATGACTTTATGTATGACAGCCGTTGAAATGATGGTTACAGCAAAGGGGCTGGTGTAGGAGGCTTGCTCAGTGCTTCTAAGAGGGGAGACAATAGCAGACTGAGGCCAAGGACTGAAAGTCAGTACCTACCAGCTAGAGGGTCTCCTCCTGTCTGAAAGAAACCACGGGGGTGTGTTTTGAGAGGGTTTGTTCCCTGTTGATGCGAACCTCAGTCTTGGGCTCTGACCTGGAACATTCTTTCCTTTCAGTATTAAACTTGGCTCTAGCTCGTCTTTAACTTTTTTTTGTAGACTTTATTTATTCTATTACTGTATGTGTCAGAGCGTTTTGCCTGCATGTATGTGTGTGTATCGTGTACAAGCTTTGAGTCTGTGGAGGTCAGAAGAGAGAGTTGGATACCCTAGATCACTAGGCTTATGAGTGGTTGTGAGTCATTATGTGTGCTGAGAGCTGAACCTGGAACCTTTGCAAGAGTAAAATCTACTCTTAATGACTAAGGTATCTCTCTGGCCCTCTTTGACTTAGTGTTTTCTTGAACTTTGATACCGTATAACACTTATTTGATATTTTTCATGTCTACTATGTATAATATAACACATGCATATGTATATCCAGGCCATCCAGCTGGTAGCTGATGGATTAGAGACTTAGTCTGGTGCTGTACCTCAGGAGTTTATTGCACCTCACTGAGGAGCTAGTGTAGTAGCTCCACCTGCTGCTCGAGGCAGCATTGAAGTTGCTAAGGAATGTGAATGGTGGTAATTCAGCCTCTGAGTTTAGCTCCAGGCTGAACCAGGGAAAGGAAGTTCAAGTCTGGACTGGTGGCACTGGCTCTGCACTTCCTTTGTTAAGCTTTGGTCTCAACTGGAAGGGTTGACTCCACCCACACCCTCCCCATTAAGCTAAGCTTCCAATTTGGATATTCACCAAAATTCAAGGCAACACCTGAAGGCCAGGGATTCTGCAGATCTAAGGTGCTTGTAGCTGTTTGAGGCTGCCTGTAGGGCAGTCAGCAGGATTAGGAGGTGTCCAGGCTGTGCCCCCATGGAGGGATAGGTATACTTCAGCACTCAGACAAGCCCAGTGGGAGTGGTCCCAAGGATCAAGAGTAGAGGTTGGCTGTCTTTCTTGCCTTCTCCACAGGATGATTCCCAGAGCTTCCTGGTAGTGGTACACCAAGACTTAAAAAGTTGGCATCTATCAGAGTGTGTGGAAATGGGATTGTTGAAAACTTAATGTTTGCTTAAATGCATGCCCAGAGGATACCTATAAATGCCAAGTAGGGTGCCTCGCATAACTTTTTTTTTTGACTTTTTAAAAATTTTTTTAACATTTTTAAAAATTTTAAATAGCTTGTTTTACATGTCAATCCCAGTTCCCTCTCCCTCCCCTCCTCCCGCACCCTCCACTATCCCCCCCCATCCTCCCACCCTATTGCCAATTCCTTCCACATAGGGGATATCTAGAATCTATCATTTCATTCAGGGTAGGGTCCAGGCACTTCCCTAAGAGTCCAGGCAGAGAGAGCAACCCTCTTTATGTTATGGACACACGATGTCTGTTAGTATTCGAGGGATAAACACTGATCCACTGCTCAGGACCCCATAGGTAGCCCAGGCCTCCACATTGACTCTCACATTCAGGGGTTCTGGATCGGTCCCATTCTGGCTTCCCAGCTGTCGGTCTGGGGTCCAAGAGCTCTTCCCTGTTCAGATCAGCTGGTTTTGCCAGCCCATTCTTTGCCAATTTGCTCTTCGCTCCTCTCGCTCTGTCGCTGGGTTCCTTGGGTTCTGTTCAGTGTTTAACTGTGGGTGTTTGCCTCTGCTTCCATCAGTCCAGGATGGTTATAGACATCAAGTTCACTATCAGGAATAGGCATTCCAGGTGGTCTCCACACTACTGCTTAGCTTGCCAATTGGTGTCATCCGTTTAGATCACTAGAGGTCACAATGGTGCCTGATCTGTCTTCTAACCTATGATTCCCTCTTCCCCCATCCTAGCCCCTCAGTCGACCTTCCTGTTCCTCCAAGTCCTACTCTCTCTTCCACTTCTCCCCCTCTCTATTTCCCAGGTCCCCCTCCCCCCCAACCCCTCGCCTTGTTCCCCATCTGTTCAGAGGCTCTTGCCTCATTTCTCTTCTCTTGGGTACCATGCATATCTTTTAGGTTCTTTCCTGTTTCCCAGACTCTCTGTCAGTGGAAGTGCAGACTGGCACTCTCCTGATCGATGTTTAAAATCCATATATGAGAGAGTACATACCATGTTTGTCTTTTTGTGACTGGGTTACCTCACTCAGGATGGTTTCTTCCAGTGCTATCCATTTACCTGCGAATTTCAAGATTCCATTGTTTTTTTCTGCTGAGTAATACTCCATTGTGTAAATGTACCACATTTTCTCTATCCACTGTTCAGTTGAGGGGCATCTAGGTTGCTTCCAGGTTCTGGCTATTACAAATAATGCTATTATGAGCATAGTGGAGCAGATGCCCTTGCTGTATGAATTTGCCTCCTTTGGATATATGCCTAAGAGTGGAATTGCTGGGTCTTGTGGTACATTGATTCCCATTTTCTGTACCCCACCTTTTGATTGGATCCTTTGGTGTTTTGGAGACTTGCTTCTTGAGTTCTTTGTAAATTTTGGAGATTAACCCTCTGTCAGATGTGGGGTCAGTGAATATCTTTTCCCATTCTGTGGACTGCCTTTCTGTCTTGTTGACTGTGTCCTTTGCCTTACAGAAGCTTTTTAGTTTCATGAGGTCCCATTTGTTAATTGTCGATCTCAGTGTCTGTGCCACTGGTGTTATGTTCAGGAAGTGGTCTCCTGTACCAACTCGTTGAAGAGTATCTCCCACTTTCTCTTCTAAAAGTTTCAGTGTGGCTGGATTTATGTTGAGATCTTTGATCCATTTGGACTTAAGTTTTGTACAAGGCGATAAACATGGATCTATCTGCAGTCTTCTGCATACCAGTACCCAGTTATGCCAGCACCATTTGTTGAAGATGCTTTCTTTTTTCCATTGTATTGTTTTAGCTACTTTGTCAAAAATCAAGTGTTCATAGGTGTGTGGTTTAAAATCAGGGTTTTCAATTCGGTTCCATTGGTCTACCTGCCTATTTTTGTGCCAATACCAAGCTGTTTTCAGGATTATAGCTCTATAATAGAGCTTGAAATCAGGTATGGTGATGCCTCCTGAAGTTCCTTTATTGTATAGGGTTGTTTTGGCTATCCTGGGCCTTTTGTTTTTCCATATAAAGTTGATTAATGTTCTTTCCAGGTCTGTGAAGAATTGTGCTGGAATTTTGATAGGGATTGCATTGAATCTGTAGACTGCTTTTGACAAGATTGACATTTTTATTATGTTGATCCTACCAATCCAAGAACATGGGAGATCTTTCCATTTTCTGGTATCCTCTTTGATTTCTTTCTTTAAAGACTTAAAGTTCTTGATATACAGGTCTTTCACTTCCTTGGTTAACATTATCCCCAGATATTTGATGCTGTTTATGGCTATTGTAAAGGGTGAGGTTTCTCTGATTTCTTTCTCAGTCACTTCATCGTCTGTATATAATAGGGCCACTGATTTTTTTGAGTTTACCTTGTATCCTGCCACTTTGCTGAAGGTGTTTATCAGCTCTAGGAGTTCCCTTGCAGAATTTTTCGGGTCACTTATGTAAACTATCATATCATCTGCAAATAGTGAAAGCTTGCCTTGTTCTTTTCCTATTTGTATCCCCTTTATCTCCTTTTGTTGTCTTATTGCTGTAGCTAGGACTTCAAGTACAATATTGAAGAGATATGGAGAGAGTGGACAGCCTTGTCTTGTTCCTGATTTTAGAGGAATTGCTTTGAGTTTCTCTCCATTTAGTTTGATGTTAGCTGTTGGTTTACTGTATATTGCTTTTATTATATTCAGGTATGTTCCTGTTATCCCTGATCTCTCTAGGACCTTTATCATGAAGGGGTGCTGGATTTTGTCAAAGGCTTTTTCAGCATCTAGTGAGATGATCATGTGGTTTTTCTTTCACAGTTTGTTTATATGGTGGATTACATTGATAGATTTTCTAATGTTGAACCATCCCTGCATTCCTGGGATGAAGCCTACTTGATCATGGTGGATGATTTTTCTGATGTGTTCTTGAATCCGGTTTGCTAGTATTTTATTGAGTATTCTTGCATCGATGTTCATGAGGGAAATTGGTGTATAGTTTTCTTTCTTAGTTGTGTCTTTGTGTGGCTTGGGTATCAAGGTAATTGTAGCCTCGTAAAAAGAGTTTGGCAGTGAGCCTCCTGCTTCTATTGTGTGGAATACTTTGAGGAGTATTGGAGTTAACTCTTCTTTGAATTTCTGGTAGAATTCTGCACTGAAGCCATCTGGGCCTGGGCTTTCTTTGTTTGGGAGACTTTTGATGACTGCTTATATTTTATTAGGGGTTCTTGAATCCGGTTTGCTAGTATTTTATTGAGTATTTTTGCATCAGTGTTCATGAGGGAAATTGGTCTATAGTTTTCTTTCTTAGTTGTATCTTTGTGTGGCTTGGGTATCAAGGTAATTGTAGCCTCGTAAAAAGAGTTTGGCAATGAGCTCCCTGCTTCTATTGTTTGGAATACTTTGAAGAGTATTAGCGCTTCTTTGAATTTCTGGTAGAATTCTGCACTGAAGCCATCTGGGCCTGAGATTTTTTAGTTGGGAGACTTTTGATGACTGCTTCTATTTCAGTAAGGGTTATAGGTCTGTTTAGATTGTTTATCTGCTCTTGATTTAGTTTTGGAAAGTGATATCTATCCAGGAAATTATCCATTTCCTTTAAATTTTCAAATTTTGTGGAGTACAGATTTTCAAAGTATGCCCTGATGATTCTCTGGATTTCCTCAGAGTCCATTGTTATGTCCCCTTTTTCACTTCTGATTTTGTTAATTAGCATGCTCTCTCTCTGACTTTTGGTTAGTTTGGACAGAGGTTTGTCTATTTTCTTGATTTTCTCAAAGAACCGACTCTTTGTTTCATTGATTCTTCTCAATGTTCTCCTGGTTTCTACTTGATTGATTTCAGCCCTCAATTTGATTATTTCCTGGCGTCTGCTCTTCCTGGGTGAATTTGCTTCTTTTTGTTCTAGAACGTTCAGCTGTGCTATTAATTCTCTAGTATGACTGTTCTCCAGTTTCTTCATGTGGGCACTTAGTGCTATGAACTTTCCTCTTAGCACTGCTTTCAAAGTGTCCCATAGGTTTGTGTATGTTGTGTCTTCATTCTCATTGAATTCCAGGAAGACTTTAATTTCTTTTTTTATTTCTTCCTTTACCCAGGGATGGTGCAATTGAGCATTGTCCAATTTCCATGAGTTTGTGGGGTTTCTGCGAATTGTGTTATTGTTGAATTCTAATTTTAATGCATGGTGGTCTGAGAGGATACAGGGGGTTGTTCCATTCTTTTTGTATCTGTGGAGATTTGCTATGTTTCCTATTATGTGGTCAATTTTAGAGAAGGTTCCATGTGGCGCCAAGAAGAAGGCATATCCCTTTGTGTTTGGGTGGAATGTTCTATAGATGTCTGTTAAACCCAGTTGGGTCATAACTTCTATTAGTTTCTTTGTTTCTTTGTTAAGTTTCTGTCTGGAGGTCCTGTCTAGCGGTGAGAGCGGAGTGTTGAAGTCTCCCACTATTAGTGTGTGCGATTTTATGTGCAATTTGAGCTTTAGTAATATTTCTTTCACAAATGTAGGTGCCTTTGTATTTGGGGTGTAGATGTTTAAAATTGAGACTTCATCTTGATGGACTTTTCCTTTGATGAATATGAAATGTCCTTCATCTCTTTTGATTGATTTTAATTTGAAGTCTAGTTTGTTAGATATTAGGATTGCTACACCCGCTTGTTTCTTGGGTCAGTTTGATTGGAAAATCTTTTCCCAACCCTTTACCCTGAGATACCATCTGTCTTTGATGTTGAGATGTGTTTCTTGTATGCAGCAGAAGGATGGGTTCTGTCTTCGTATCCATTCTGCTAGTCTGTGTCTTTTTATAGGCAAGTTGAGGCCGTTGACATTGAGTGATATCAATGACCATTGATTGATGATTCTTGTTTGTGCTTGATTTATTGGTGGTGAAGTTATTTTGTGTAGTTTCTCCTCCCTTTTTCTTTTGGTGTTATGTAAAGTGGGATTATATATTGCCTGTGTCTTTGTGAGTGTAGTTATCTTCCTTGGATCTAAGTTTTCCTTCTATCACTTTCTGTAGAGCTGGATTCATGGACACGCGTTGTTTAAATCTGGCTTTGTCATGGAATTTTTTCCATCTATTGTAATTGAAAGCTTTGCTGGATATAGTAGTCTGGGCTGGCATCCTTGTTCCCTTAGCGTTTGTAGGAGATCTGTCCAGGATCTTCTGGCTTTCATCGTTTCCATTGAGAAGTCAGGTGTAATTCGGATAGGTCTGCCTTTATATGTTACTTGGCCTTTTTCTTTAGCTGCTCTTAATATTTTCTCTTTATTCTGTAGGTTTGATGTTTTGATTATTATATGGTGAGGTGACTTCTTTTTCTGGTCCAGCCTATTTGGTGTTCTGTAAGATTCTTGTATTTTCATAGGCCTATCCTTCTTTAGGTTAGGGAAGTTTTCTTCTATGATTTTGTTGAATATGTTTTCTGTACCTTTGAGCTGTTTTCTTCACCTTCTTCTATACCTATTATTCTCAGATTTGGCTTCTTCATGGTGTCCCATATTTCCTGGATATTTTGTGTTAGTGATTTATTGGTTTTGAGGTTTTCTTTGGTTGATGACAGTATATCCTCTAATGAGTCTTCAACACCTGAGATTCTCTCTTCTATCTCTTGTATTCTATTGGTGATACTTGCATCTGTAGTTCCTGATCATTTACCCAGCTTTTCCATTTCCAGCATCATCTCGTTCTGTATTTTCTTTATTGTTTCTATTTCAGCTTTCAATCCTTCAACTATTTGGTTGTTTTTTCTTGGTACTCTTTAGATTTTTTGAGAGATTTGTTTATTTCTTGAATTTTCCCCCCATATCATGGATTTTTTTTGTTTGTTTTTTCCTCTATTTCTTTAAGGGATTTCCTCGTTTCTTCTTTGAGGTTCTCTATCATCTTCATAAAATGATTTTTAAAGTCTGTCTCCTCTGCTTCATCTATGTAGTGCTTTTCAGGTCTTGCTGGCGTTGGTTCCCTAGATTCTGGTGGAGTCATGTTGGATTTTGACTGCTGAGTGAGCTCTTATTCTGTCTTCCCATTTCTTCTTCCAGTGGGTGCTGGTGGGGTCTTTCTGTCTCCACTGGTCTCCTTCCTTCCTGAAGCTGACTGGGATCGCTGGAGTTTGGGGCCTGGAAGGGCTGATGTCTTTCCTGTGTGGGCGGGTTTTCTGGATGCCAGGAGAGGCCCGGAAGATCGAGTGGAGCCTCCCCCTCCTGGAGACCCAAGCTCACCTAGCTGGAATCGCCAGAGATTGCTCTCACATTACTTAACAAAGCCAAGCAAAGGGTGATACATTTTGGGAGTGATCATCCTCCTCCCTGTGTGAACGTGAACATTTGCACCCACACAATACACAAATAAATGCATAGATAAACAAATAAATGTAACGAAATTCAAAGCTTAGGAAAAAATACCAACACTGTTGGTATACCATAAAGCTTGCTTCATTATGAGATTGTAGCATTGGTTTTGGAAAGCAGTTTCTGAGTGTGTGCAGTAGGAAAGGCAAAGACAGACATGAGCAGGGGGCAGAGAAGGTTGTAACAATGGTGGGGAGGACCTGGGAGGGTAGCGGAGGGTTGGTGGCCTGCTCTAGCAAAGCCTCCCCCTTTCTGGGCTTGGTGTGTGTATGCTCCTCTGAACTGTGGGCCAACTGAAAGGGCCCAGTAGCAGTCAATTGGTAGTAATCAATTTTGGCCGCCACATCTTTCCACATTTTCTTTCATCACATGTGGGTGGTGGCTCCCTGCTTCTGCTAGTTCATGTGGTCGTGTGACCTGCTTTAGCTAATGAAGTGTGAATGGAACTACATCACTCTCAGGAAGGCTCTGTAAGAGCTAGTATAGGACTTCTCAAGAGTCCCTTGCCACAGTGAGTGGCTAGAGGGCTCCTAGGGGTAACAGAGGTCAGCTTCCAAAGCAAGAATAACATGGACCAGAGTCCATAGATGACTTGCAGTGGGCACCCTGTTTTTTAAGGGAACTGTTGATAGAGATGGATCCTCTGGGGAACTGAATTTGTCCCTCTGGAAAACTGAGTTTGTCCCAGTCTACCCAGACATTAATGAAGATAAAAGATGGGTAAGACAGAACCTCAAAAAAAAAGACAAAACCATAATGAAATGGAAAGAGAGTAGTTATGATATGAGCTAATGTGGCAACTACCAAATTAATGCAACCACAGACCCTAGGATGGGGTACATGAGTTGTAGGGTAATCCAGGGGTAGAGATAGGGAGTTCCTAAGCAATTTCCCACTAAACAACATTCCCACATCTGAGAAGGGGAACTAACTTTATGTGTCATTTTGACTCCGGTACTGCTGTTTGGTCAGCACTATTTCAGACGTGGCTAAGAAGGTGTTTTGTGTATGCTATTGACATTTGCCATCAGTTTACTTTAAGGAAGACAACTCTTGATACTGTCCCAGAGGCCCCATCTAATCAGATGACAGCCTCAAGGGCAAGAACTGATGTTCCTGGGGAAGATACTCTGCCTCAAGGATTGCAATGCCAATTATTGTGGAGATTCTAGCCTGCTGATCTACCTGGCAAAACCGATTTTCCAGCTATAACAATGGTGTGGGCCAATTCTTTAAAATACAGCTCTTTAGATGTCTCTCATATCTGTTTATGAATGAACCTTTAAAAAGACACCACTTCTAGTAAGAAGGCTTGCTATCTCGTTCTTTAAAATACCAGTAGACCTGGCCACAGTACAGGGCTAAATCTACTTCAGATTAACATCCCTGTAACTCAGTATTCAGGATGAGAGACTGGGAATTCCTACCGCAGGAGTAAGTAAAGTGCCAGTATAAGCTGAGAAGGGGAGATTGGTATTTGATAGTCACAATTATTCATTCGTTCATTCATTCATCCATTTTTACTGAAGATTTTTAAATTTAAATTTTCTATATTAAAAGCAAGTTGGGGTCGAGGGGACAGTTCAGTGGGAAAAGCACTTGCTACATGAGCATGAGGACTCAAGTTCCAGTCTTCAAAAAGCACATAAAACTAGGCACAATGGCACATATCTTTAACCCTAGAGCTCCTACAGCAAGAGGCAGGATAGAAACAGGAGAATCTTGGAAAGTCTGTGGACCAGCTAGTGGAGAGCAGCTAGATAGAGAACTTGTCTCCAACAAGGTGGAAAGAGAGCATGGACTCCATGTGAGGTTGGCCTCTGACCCCAACAACCTGACTGTGGCATGCATGCGTTGGTATTCATATGTATACATACACCCCGCACACACACACAAACACATACACACACACACACACACACACACACACACACACTTAAAAAAGCTAATAGTTTTAATTCAGGAAAAAGCCATAATCATGAAATATGAAATGAACTAGATGATTTGTAGAATGTAATATTTAAAGAGATTTCTACTTGATGTTTCTAAATATGAGCAGGCATCTTCCATAAGTAGACATACAAACAGGAAGTACCAACCCTTTAGTGTGCTGATATTTTCCAAAAGAATAGGATACCTAGGAGTTTACAGTAACTGAACTGTTTTGCTTCTGTCTTATCTTAAAAATAGTCTTTCTGTAACTAAAATTTTATCAATGGCCGTTTTAAGCAGTTCCCCTATTCCTTGAGTTATCCAGTAAACTTCTTTTAAAAATAAGAGGAAGATGAGTGTGTGTGTGTGAGTGTGTGTGTTTGTGTGTATGTGTGTGTGTGTGTGTTTGGGAAGCAGTCATTTGGGAGAACCAAGTTATCTTTAGAGTGTCTGGGAAAGTGGGAGTCCAGTTCCTGGAGACCAGGGGAATGGGAAGGGAACTCTACTTACTAAACCACAAAGTCCTATTCTAAAGGAGATAAATGACTTAGAATCTCAAACACATATTTTTGCCACTTTTTCTCATTCCCTCATATCATCAGATCTATTCACCCAAAGCCAAGTTGCTTCAGGGATTTTTTTCCCCTCCGGTCTTTTAAGACATCTTTCCTGATCCCAAAGTCTTTCCATATGTGTTAAAAGGTCCTTTCAACTTAAGTTCACAATCTTTCTTTCTTTTCTTTAGAGAGAGTATAACTCAGGAACTCATTCTGTAGCCCAAGCTATTCTAAAGTCTCCGCAGTTCTCTTGTCTTAGCCTCCTGACTGCCATGCGGGGATTATAGGTATGGGTGACCATGCCTGGCCCTTGTGTAGCTGTGCTTCTCAGGGTAGGGCCAAGACACTGGACAGTAACTCTTTTCTCCATGTCTACTTCTCTTGGAAACTAAGTGGGACTTCTAGGAGAGCTTGGTGACACAGGCATGTGAATTGAAGGTAAAGCTGTGATAGGACCCAGTTATTATTGATTCCATATTTGGGACATTTCACTTTGCTATATTTCCTTCACCTTCACCCACTAGTCCCCATCTTTCCCTTTACAAACTCCCTTTCCTTTCCCCTGTGCCGCAGTTTTGCTGTAATCAGCTGCTCTCTGCTCACCCGTGTCTGGACAAGGGCAGCTAGTGTACCACGCATCTTTGATTGATTCTTCTCCCAAAGACAGCAAGTAGGTCCCACCTTCAGGGTCTTGGCAGCAATGATTATTTGCACCATCACTGATGGGCTAGCTTGGGGGGGGGTCTCCTCAGATTTACCCAGCTCCATTCAAAGGCCCTGTTCCTTACCTACTGATGGAGATCTAGGGTTGGAGCAGCTGCTGGTGCTCACATTCCAGACACTCAGGGTAGGCAGGAACTAGCTCATCTGTTCAGGAATTTCAATGGCCAGTTATGAAACTGTTGGTAATTTGAAATAGGTGGATAGTGGGAGTTTTTGTTCCATTGGAATTGAACAGCCATCACAAATCAGAGCTTTTATTTCCTCAGAGCTGGATCATCAATTTGTCCCCGCATGAACCCTCCTTACTTGCTAGAGGTTGTCCAAGTGAAGTGCCACCAAACAATACCCCCAGGCTGCAGGACAGGGTGTAGGATGTAAGTTGGAAATATAGTGGAGGGGCTTTTTACTTCCTCTATGGACAAGGAGTCCCTGTATTGGTTTTCCTTTTTGTCCCCATTAAATTTTATTTTTCTTTTGATTACCTTAATTTATGTTTATGACCTGCCATGCATTTCTTGTTTGAATAACCCTATAATTGTTTTCCTTTGCATCTTGATTAGAGTCTCCTTAGGGAAAGGTGATGCGTTTTATAATAGAAATATTTCAGGGATGTCATACCACAATTAAAGCTCACACAAGCTGGGGAGAATTGTGGGATGCCAAGAATGACATGTTTTGGCTTGTCGACTGTTAGCTGACACTAAAGGAAGTAACTAAAGGTCATGATGAGCCTGAGATTTTTTTTTCTTGGGGACCTGAAGAGAGCCTCTAAGAGGCAGAGAGACCTAGATCTCTTCTGTTTCTTATAAGCTCTTTTATTCTTACCTTTAATTTTGTTGTAAGTTCTCACTAATTTGCCCAACCTGGGTGTCAGCTCACTCTACGGCCCACACAGGCCTCGGACTTGTTGTCTTCCTTCCTTGGCCTATTGAATATCTGATATTATAGGATGTACTACCAGCCTATTTTTCTCGCTTTCTTTTTTTGCATATTCTATCTTTATTTTAATTCTTTTTTTCCTTAAATTAGAGACAAGCTTGCTTTACATGTCAATCCAGTTACCTCTCCCTCCCCTTATCCTCTGCCCTCCACCAACCCTCTATCCATTCCCCTTTCTGCTCCCCAGGGAGGGTGAGGCTTTCCATGGGGGATCTTTAGAGTCTGTCATATCATTTGGAGCAGGGCCTAGGCCCTTCCCTGTGTGTCTAGGCTGAGAGATTATCCCTCTATGTGGAGTGGGCTCCCAAAGTCCATTACTGAACTAGAGATAAATACTGATCTGCTACCAGAGGCCCCATACATTTCCCAGACCTCCTAACTGACATTCATGTTCGGGTGGTCTGGGTTGGTCCTATGCTAGCCTCCCAGCTACCAGCCTGAGGTCCATGAGCTCCCCTTTGTTCAGGTCAGTTGTTTTGTGGGTTTCTCTAGCCTGGTCTTGACCCCTTTGCTTATCACTCCTCCCTCTCTGCAACTGGATTCCAGGAGCTTGGCTCAGTGTTTAGCTGTGGGTATCTGCCTCTGTTTCCATTAGCTACTGGATGAAGACTCAGGATGGTTTCTTCTAGTTCTATCCATTTGCCTGCGAATTTCAAGATTCCATTGCTTTTTGCTGCTGAGTAGTACTCCATTGTGTAAATGTACCATATTTTCTCTATCCATTCTTCAGTTAGGGGCATCTAGGTTGCTTCCAGGTTCTGGCTATTACAAATATTGCTTCTATGAACATAGTTGAACAGATGTCCTTATGTGAATGTGTATATTTTGTGTATATGTACCAGGCTACTTTTTAATTTAATTTTTAAGTGTTTTTTTCAAAACTTGATAAATGAGTATTGTTTATACAGTTTTCATTCCTTCTTCACCCCTTGTACAACTCCTCATATGTCCTTCCTATTACCTTTTAAATTCATGGTCTCTTTAACTATTTTTACATACAAACACATATACACATCTGTAGATATACAGTCAAACACACACATATCTGTAGATATAACATGTATAATAATATAATATAGTGTGCTAGGCCCATTTAGTGTTGCTAGCATGCATATTTGTTAGGGTTGACCACTTGGGATTGCATAATCTTTAAGGGTGTCTCATTCCTGGAGAACACTGATTTCCCCTCTCTGTAGTCATTGTGTGTCACTTTTCCTCTAGAGCTGGGGCCTTGTAAGATTTCCCACATCCATGCTGGCATTATCATTCTCTAGGTTTTATTTAGGTGACTATATTTTTGAGGTTTCATGGGTGCAGCCTCCCTCTCATGTAAAGGAGACACCATTTGCAGGTGTCCTGGTCCTCTGGCTCTTACAATTTTCTTGCCCCATCTTCTATGATATTCCTTGATCCTTGTGTTGTAGATGTATCAGTTAGGGTTGAGTACATCATGGTCAGTTGCTTTCTGCATTTTGAACAGCTGTGGATTTTTGTTATGGTCTCTGTCACAAAAGGAAGCCTCTTTAATGAGCAGTGAGATCTGCACTTGTTGTGGATATAAGGATAAATATAGAGAATAAAATGTCAGTTTAGGAAAGTGGCAGTAGTAGGTTCTCATCTAGGGTCCATGACTCTTCAGCCATAGGTAGCAGGCTAGGTTTACAGTACCAGGTGTGAATTCCCTCCTATTGAATGGACCTTAAGTTCAGTTAGACAGTTGTTTATTATTCCAAGATAAAAATGCCATGATTGCACCATTGGAGACATCTTGCCATCTGACTATTGCTGTGGTCCATGGATTTTACAGCTGGGTAGGACTACTGATTGCCTTTTTTCCCCTAGCAGCTTGCACAGAACCTTTGATACTGAGAGGTGTTTCTCAGGGAGGAGGTTTCCAGGTCAGCTCCATCTCCAGTCCTCCGTCATGAATCTGAAGTGTGTGACATCTTCATCCATAGGGACTTATCTTTATGTTCTGAGAGGCAAGCAAGGGCAGTGGCAATAGTCCATATTGTTTGGGGAGTCTCTTGGGCTCCCCTGACCAACAACTCAAAGGGAGGTTTACCATAACTGACACTAGAGCTTATGCTAGATTGCCTATGGCTCTGAGGAAATTATCACTGCAAGTGCTACATTTCATTCATATATTGTATATGTATCTTAAGTAAATATAAAGTAATATGATCCCTGTGGCTTCTTCAAACATCTGTAGTGATATTTATTCCTCATCCCTTTCCCTCTCTCTGTATGGTCCTCACTCCTGCTTCCTAGCTGAAATCCCATTAATCTTTCCAGTTCTCCCTTCATATCACTTGGCTACTACCCTGTCTCTCTAGAGCTTCTCCATTCAGCACATGGTCCTTTTTCACTTTTATGTTTCTGTGGTTGTTCCAGGTAATATACTCACATCTAAAGATTCAGAACTAGTATCCACAAATAAGAAACATGTGGCATTTCTCTTTTTGGGACTGGGTCAACTCAGTATAATGTATCCTAGTTCTACCCATTTACCTTCAGATTTTTTGATCTCATTTCTTTGCAGCTGAATATCATGCCACAGTATATGTGTGTCACATTTCCATTATGCATTCCTCAGCTGAAGGATATGGAGCTTGTTTCCGTTTGCTGGCTATTGTGAATAAAGCGTCAATGAGTTTGACTCACCCAAGTATGGATGATGAGTCTTTTTGACATATGCTAAGGAGTGGTGTGGCTAGATTGTATGGTAGATTCACTTTTAGCTTCTGTGAATTCTCCACACTGATTTCCTTAATGGCTGCAGGAACTTGCGATCCCACCAACCATGAATGAGAGTCCTTCTTCCCTGTATCCTCATTAGCATTGGTGCTTGTTGCTGTCTCAATCTTAGTCATTCTTACTGCACTGAAACGAAAACTTGGAGTAGTTTTAATTTGCATTTCTCTTATTGAAAGGAATGTTGAACACATTTAAAAATATTTCTTAGCAATTTTTATTTATTCTTTGGAGAATACTCTTTTCAGATCCTTATCTCAATTTTTTCAATTGATCATTTGTTTCCTTGACTTTTTTGGAGTTCTTTGTATATTATTGATATTAATCTTCTATCAGATGTATAGATGATCAGGATTGTCTCCTACTCTGTGGGTTTCCATTTCAATTGATCGATTATTTCCTTTGCTACATGAAAGCTTGTTAGTTTTATGAGCTCCAAATTTCTTTTGTTGACCTCAATTCAGTGAATATACATATATCAGTGGCTTGCTTTTCTAAAGAGAAGCTTGTTCCTAACTTGAAAATCTGCTTTGGGTTATCCTTTCTAGACTTTTGTCGACATTGACTCCTAGTCAGAGGCATAGGGAGCTGTGGGGAGTAGAAATGCACTGGTCTTCAAGGTCTTCTGATAAAAAGAACAGAATCCTGCGTGAAAGAGAATGAATGCTTTGAAGTTCCCTAAGGATCTAAACCCATCAAATTATGCATTCTTTTCCTTTAAGTGACCACACTGGAGAATGAAGGGATTCCGCTTTGTGTGGACTAGCTCACTAATAAGATGGTGCTCGTTTCCCTCCGTTCCGAGCATGTGTAACAGCAGCCCCAACAGTGAGCATGGGGCAGATTAGACTGAATTCTTAGCATGCTGGGGTTTAGGGTCTGGGTATAATTTCAGAGAGAGACAGAGACAGAGACAGAGACAGACAGAGAGACAGAGACAGACAGACAGACAGACAGACAGACACACACACAGAGTTAGTTCTTTGAGCCTCTTCCACTTAACTTGTTTATAAAAATCCAAGAGAATTATTTTCCAGACCATGGGTGGGGAGAGCTGGTATGTTTAGTAGCAATCCTGTAAACAAATGAAGAAGCTATTTGCAATAGGAGTAGGCTGAGCAAAATCAAAATCAGTTTTGTGAGTTGAAGGAGCTATTACTTTTGGGGCAGCTGCAGCAGAGCCGTTTTGCTTCTTCCTGAGCTGATTTCTCTCTCCCACGGAGAATATTACTTCTCTTTCCTGGTAACACTTAAAACCATCTCATTTCAAACTCAACGTGATTGTCTAGAAATTGACACGTTCAGGCTGCACAGTTCCCTTGGGAGTTTAGATCCCCTTGAAGAAGCACAGGAGAGAAACAGGAATGACAGCTTTCATTTCCATAGAGTGTGCACTAAAGCTGCTCCTTGTAAAAAAAATTCTCGGTGATTTTGAATCTTCAGTATCTCATTGTTATGATCAGTTGGAGGAACTATATGGGAGACTATTAAGCCTACATATATTCTTAAAAGTTATTGTTTCTTTCCATTATTCTTTAGTACAGGGACTAGCAAGCTTTACTTGAAAATGAAAATGTGTTGGGACAGAGAGAAAAGCCCAGAATGTGATGAAAATTCAATGGCTCTTCCTTGATTCTTGGCCAGAGGACCTATCTCCTCTGCCCTCCTGTCAAGTGGTCCTGAGTACTGTATAACAAATTGTCACAGGCAGGAGTAACTTTTTGTACAGAGGTACAAAAGGCTGTGTTCAGCAGACACTTCTACCTGGTGCCTGAAATTTGCCTTGCTCAGGACATTGGGAGGAGGTGGGTTGCAGCAACAATGTCTGCTGTGAACATTTGACATATAGTTGACTAACCCATGTATATGGACTGGGCAAAGTATAGAGAGGTAGCAGGAACTCATAAAGCAGAGAAGCCTGAGTAGTCTTTCCCAGAGTACTTAAGACATAGGAAGGGTGTTGGGAGAGGAAGAGTTCTACCTTGCCAGGGTTCTTGTGAAAATCTCCATCCATTTCTGCCTCTTGCAGAAAACAGGCTCAATCTGTAACTTCTCCTGAGGTTTGTTTTTACTAGATATTGATGGGGCTGCCAGGTAGTTTTGTTTGTTTGTTTGTTTGCATTTGCTATCCACCTGCCTTGGTCAGCTTCTCATAGTAGGACGTGATCACGTGGTTCTGAAGGGGGAGCAAGGAGGCAAAGCTGAGCCACTGGGGAGGTTAATGTCCACTTTCCACTTGATTGAACTTGGAATCACCTGGGAGACACACCTCTGAGCATATTTGCTAGGGTGTTTCCAGAGAAGTCTAACTGAGCAGGGGACATCAACCCAGACTATGAGTGCCATTTTCCTATTGACAGTGCCCCAGCAAGAATAAAAAGTGAAAAGAGAAAGAAACAAAGGCCACTATGTACAAGCATTTAGCTCACTGCTCTCCGACTGTAGACTTGATGCGACCAGTTGCTGTATATGCCCCATGCTATACTTCCTTGCCGTGTATATCCTAAAACTGAGCCAATATAAATCTTCCATCAGTTGTCAGGCATTTTTCACAGCAGCAAGAAAAATAACTAGTGCAGGCACCTAATCAGGTCTTCTATAATAACTTCTTTGGAATAAATATATAGATATTTCCTGTAAGATGCCAAGGTTTAACTGTAAGTTGTTGTAAATCTAGCCACTTAATAATATACCAGGCCCAACAATATATGTTGTGCTTTTAACAAAATACAAAATAATAGATGGTAGGAAGATGGTAGGAAGAGAGAGAGAGAGAGAGAGAGAGAGAGAGAGAGAGAGAGAGAGAGAGATTACTTGACTGTCATTTCACTAGAGGTCTTTGCTGTATTTTTTCTCTGAATAGGAATGCAACCTCTTTTTAACCAGTCAAGAAATGCAGTAAACAGCCATTTAAAACAGTAGCTTATGCCAACCCTGGGGTTCACCTGGGAGGAGACGTGTAACAGGGGGTGGGAGGTTGTATGCCCACCCAGCATCCTGCCTACTGGTGCTAGTCCAATACTTTGTTCATTGAACCCTGTGGAATTACATGTTAGGCCCATCAACATGTAATATAAGTTGGAGAGCTGCTTGCATGAGGGTATGATGTTATAGTGTTACAGAATATTTAGTCCATAATTGTGGCATTTCTATGTGTAGGGCAAGACAGATAGAAACCTGGGAAACTTAACCAATATCTTGTTTATTTGACTCTCACTTCTCAGAAATGTGATGATTTCTATCCTGTTGTTTTTGTTCCACACTACGTCCTTGAATATCCCACCATTATGGGAATTTCTTTTAGATGTGCACCTGTAGGTACTTATTTATGAGGTTGGGATTTTGCTCCTATGAAATTATCTTACTGATATTGTACCTGTTTGCTGGTATAAAAACTTCTCCAGGATGTGAACCCAGAAGGACATGCTGAATGAAGGCAGGAAACATCTTCAAAATTTATTAGATCAAAGTTAAGTTCCTATTTGTTGGACCACATGTGCTTGAATACATACTCATAGTTCACAGAAATTCCATTGCTGGGCCTTACAAAGTCTACATATCAATCCAGCCAAATATTACCCAAAGAAAACTTAAATCCTTATTAATTCCTTAGCAATTCTTTGTGCCACCTTTTGTTTTCTATCCTCTACAGAAATAACTCTTACCTTGAACTGATAATATGTTATTATTGTTGTTGTTACTATTATTTTGCTTTAAAAAGTTACTTTCACACAGTTGTACATTCTATAATAGTGTACAGTATAATATCTAATAGTTATCAGTTACAGGCTAGGAATTCAGAAGGGCACATTAAAAGTGGTTTTTCTCTGCTCAACAATGCCTTCAAGGTGGTTTGAGGAATCATTTAGAGGCTTGTTAGAGGCTGGCTGATTTACTTCCAAAGTGTTGACTCATGTAGTTGCCAAGGTGGGACTGGCAAGTTCACTCTTCTATATGTGGACCTCTCTGGGCTGCGGAGCGATTGAGCAACCCATGGCATAATGCCTAGTTACAACAAGGATTTTAGCCCTTTTCCCCCCTTAGTCTAGATTCTTCCTCAAGACATAGGATGTAAGAAAGAGCTTTAAATTATTTTCTTGTTCTAAAAATATAAAGGTGTTGAATGCAAAAAATTCTTCCATGTAGAATAATATGTACTAAATACTAGGTACAATGCAGAAAGGGGCACAGAGATCCTGAAAGCCAACAGATCCCCATCAACTAGTTAAGATCTTGGGTAACTAAGTAGAAAACACTGACTTTACAGTGTAGAAGACTGATTTGGGTGCTCTCACATAATTCTTTGTGTTAAAACCTAAGCACTGGGCCATGGGAAAGCAACAATGCATCTAGACAAGAAAGCTATAGAGAAATAAAAGCTAAGTGTGAATACAGGAAGGCGAGGGGCTAGGAGGCAGTGAGGAGGGTAGGGACTGCCATCTATTGGAATAGAGTCAAAGGGCCAGTCTTATTCAGCCTGGGAGGGCAAGAGCAGGAGGATGCAACCATGAAGAGTTTACAAGCCCTGATTTCTCATGGATCATCCTTTGTAAGATGTGACAATAAATTTTGCATGTTAAATTGGCTAGATCAGAGTATCTTCAGTACCCATTTTTTTATGTTTCTGTGAATACATTTTTGGTATGATTAACATTTAAATTGGTAGTTTTTGAATAAAGTGAGTTATTCTCTATTATGTGGATGAGCCTCAACCAATGAAAGTCTTACTGGGAGAAGACTGAGGTTACTGGAAAAGGGAAATTTGTCTCCCAGGTGCCTGTGCATGTGAACAGCAACATCAAAGATCCTAGAGTCTTTTGGTCAGCTGACCTTCCCTGAAGATTTCAGATGCTCTAGCTTCCACACTCATGGTAACCAAGCCCTAAAAGTAAGTTCCCCCCCCCTCTCTCTCTACACACACACACACACACACACACACACACACACACACACACACACACATATTTATATATGCATATATCCTATTGGTTCTGTTTGGAAGAACTGAAGTTACAATGAAAGGCAATGCCATATAAGGAAGTCCCATTTTGTGTAATGAAAACTATACTTTTGTTTCACACTATTCAAGATTAGAGAAGTTATAAGTTTACAAGAATCATATATTTATGCTTGATGTGGAGGGTTTCTTTTTGCTTTGGGGCAGGGCCTGGGATGGGTTTTGTTATGAAATATTTATTTGGGATGATGTTCTAAGCGCTCATCAAAGACAAAATCTGCCTTACCAAGACCTGTCTTTGGATCTTTGTCATAATCAGCATCATGGTCCAGAAGGATGGTTTTCCTTCTTTCATAGAGTTCTGACATCTGAAACATCTGATATTTTCATGACTGGGTGTGGAGATCAGCCCATAGGTGTGGAAATCAAGCCATGGGTGTGGTAATCAACTCATAGATATGGAAATCAACCCATAGGTGTAGAGATCAACCCATAGATGTGGAATAAACTCATAGGTGTGGAGATCAACCCATAGGTGTAGAGATCAACCCAGAGGTGTGGAGATCAACCCATAGGCAAGCATAGCACTTTGGGGGTGATGACAGAGGTTAATAGTATGCTAGTAGTTGACAGTTTATACTTCATAACTGTGAGTGGAGGTCACAGAGAATGATGCAGGCTCAAAAATCATTGCCAAAAGCCAGTGACATTGGCTATCAAGTCTGAACTTTGGATGAAGTGAACACAGAATGGGACAGAAAGTCCTATGCTCTCTACTAAATAACCTCTTCTTGATATACAAGTCCATCATTTCCATTTTAAAAATGGCTAAGGAGCTGTGCTAGGAGGTGCCCACCTTTAAAGAACTCAAGAGGTAGAAGCAGATAGTCTGTGAGTCAGAGATGTGCCTGGTCTACACAGTAAGTTCCAGGCTACATGAGATCCTGCCTCAAAAAATATGGACAAGAACAGGATTCTGTTATATATTTAACATGCAACAACTAGAAACCACTGAGCATTTTGTCTTAGATTTCTAGCATCCATCTCTAAGGATAATAAATAACATCATGTGACTCTCTGAGTCAAGGATCCAGTGCATTCCAGTCCAATACTTGAATTTCTCTAAATTTTTTTATAAGATGATTTGAGCCATAAGACTCTACAGATGTAGGTGAGTTGACATTTAAACAGAATCTCTAAGTCTCAGGAAGACAGGGATTGTGTCTGACACATAATTTAGCTATGTACAGCAATTGGGTTAATAAATTAGTAATAGAAGAGTGCCTTGGGTTTTCTTTCTATTTACAGCTTATGCATATTAGATAGATCCATTGAGCTTTTATATCTCAATTTGTTAATACCATGTAGTGGTTATTTAGCTCTGAGGTCCTGTTCAGCATTGCTTAGTTTCTTCCTTGAAAGGGAAGAAAAAAAGACCCAAGTTGGTAATTTTGGCGGAAATGAGCATCTGGGGACATGGAATTGGATTCTTAATTGGAGGCTCTGAGAACATTCATGCTTGAATTCTTCTGGGGTGAGAGAGTATCGCCCTCAAGATCTTAAGAGTTCTTAAAAGGGAGGTATAGTATTTCAGAAACAACCCTTTCAAGCCTTAATGCCTTTCATCAAAGGCTTTTAAAGCACTTTGCCTTTTGCAGGGCCCATGCCTACCTCCTGCCCAGCTTACACACATGCCTCCCTCTGAGGTCAATGGAGGCCAGTAGCCCTGAGAAAACACATGAATGCACCCAGAGAACCTACAGGGTAGCCATAGTTCACTCTTGTGTGTGAGTGCATAACTGAAACCATAGTGTAGATGCAAATAAAACTACATATGAGGTCCAAAGAAAATTGGTCACCAGATGAAGGGACCTGATGTATGACAATGGAATCTTTCAGAATGGAAGAGTGTGCCACTGTAGGTGGTAAGCACTGTCCACCTAGTGACCATACTGAGATAGTTGTGCAAGCATACACACTATGGCTCCTGTTGGAGGACTGAACTTTGTGGACAAAGTTCACTCCAGGGTGAAAAGAGCTCAGCTGGTAAAGTGTCTGCCTTGTAAGCTTAGACACTTGAGTTTCATCCTCAGAACTCATTAAAAATAAAAGAACCATGAATGGTGGTACACACTTGTAATCCAGTGCTAGGGAGGCAGAGACAGGCAGATCACAGAGGCTTGCTGGCCAGGCAGCCTAGCTTCCCTGGTGAGGTCCATGCTAGGACAGAGAGACCTTGTCCTAATTAAAAAAGAAAAAAGTGAATGACACCTGAGGAACAACATCAGAGATTGTTCTCCACATAAGCATGCATGTGAGCGCGCATGCGCACGCACATACACACACACACACACACACACACACACACACACACACGAAAACAAACCACAAACTTCGGGCCCTCCATGTCTGAGTCTATCAAATCCTCTCCATCCAAGAATGGAGCATCTTAAGTCTTTGATTTTCTACTCTGGCCCTTACCTCCACATATTACTTAGTGTAGTGAGAAGAGGTAAGTGACTGCCATTTCTGAAACTCTAGCTGGGATAATAAGCAAATTCAAAAAGAGACTTCCCGAAAAGGCTTTGGGATGCCAGCACATTTCCCACTGTGTTTCCAGATGAGGACCTGGAGCCCCAAGGAGGCTGAATCACCAGAGATTTGGTTGGGTTCCCTGCTGCATGCATGTCAAGGCAGAGCCTGGGCCTGGTAGATTTTATCATGGTTAATCAAGTCATTAGCTGCTCGTGTTGAGTTTCCTTGGGGATCTGTGTCTGGATGTGTTTTCTTCAGAGAATAATTGTGATTGCTTAGTCTAGTGCGTGATTCTCAAATTCTAGCATGCATCAGAAGCCCCTGAGGCTTGTTCAAAGACAGACTGGGCCCCACCCTCCAAACTTCTGATTCAAATGATATTAGGTGCAGCCAGAGAATTTGTCTGTTCAACAAAATTGTTAGTGTATTAGTTTGCTGTTGCTGCTGTGACAAATTACCAAAAACTTCGAGGCCTAAGCTACTGTAAATTTATTAAATTTATGGAGATCAGAAGTCTAAGATGGGTCTCACAGGGTCATATTGGCCTTTCTGGAGTCCCTGACTCTTCTTCCTTTAATATGGCAGATTTTAGAGGCTGCCATGCCATCCTGTGGCTTTTGTTCCAGGATGCCACTTCCATCTTCAACATCAACATCAGTTGACTAATTTGCTGCATTAGCTACTGAAAATACCTGGAGACTCACTACAAGGCGAGATCTCTGGCTTTCACCCAGAGCTATTGAATCTGAAAACCTGACAGCAGGCCAAAGCACTCTCCTAGAGATATCATAAATGCCACCTCTCCAGTTCTGACTCTTAGCACTTTTAGCATTCTGGGTTCTTAGATACCTAAGAGCATCTATTCTATTTTTTATTTTTATTTTTGAGGCAGGATTTCATGTAGCCCAGGATGACCATGAACTTTGGATCACCTTGAATTTTGGGTCCTCTTGCCTCCATTTCTGGAGTCTAGACTTATAGGCACAAGTCACCCCTCCTTGTTTATACAGTGCTGGGGATCAACTCAGGGCTTTGTACATGCTAGGTAAGCACTATTCCAACTGAGGAGTATCTCCAGCCTTATTTCTTATTTTAAAATAAAAAACTAATAGCCTTAATTATATCTTCAGACTGTAATTTTCCTTGCCACGTGTGTAATAAAGTCAAAAGTCAAATGGTTGTGGAGGTGAACACCTTAGGGACAGTATGATGTTCATCTGCCTACTACAGCAGGTGAGGCAGTCGGTACACCAAGTCCCTGTTCCTAGAACCTCAGCTTCTACGTTCTGAAAGGGTGCATAGCAACAGAGATGTGGGGACAATTGCTGGTCAGTGCAAGTGGACAGAAGCTCGCATGTCTTATGGGGATAATTGGAACTTTGTGTGGTTTTAACTTTACTCAAACTATCAAGCAAAATGTGACCTTATAAACTGTCAATACTCAGATGCCAGTGGACATCCAAATGGAAGGGTCTGAGGAGTGTGGCACATTGTCCTGCCCATATGGGTCTGACTCAGCCTTTGCACCTGGTGTTTGGTCCTCATGAATGTAAAGGGAGCTGTTTGCTTGGGAATTGAACTTGTGAGATATGAATACTGTCATTTTAGCTATGATATATTCCTAAGGCAAGAAGCTGTCATTCATAGCTCCATTCCTATAATTTCAGAGAAAAAAAACACTGGGTGGTGAATGCTACTGGCTTGGGAAAACATTTTATTTTTATTTTCATTTTTCACTAAGTGAAGCCCTGCTGCCCTGGAACTTGTTATCTGGACCAGGCTGGCCTTGAACTCACAGCCATCTATCTGCCTGTGCCTCCTGAGGTCTGGGAGAAAAGAGGTCTACCACTGAGCCCGGCCCAAGATTTTTATTTATGTGTGTGTATATGTATGCATATGTGTACGTCTATGTGTCTATCATGCTGTATGCAGATACACATGAAGGCAAGAAGAAGGTGTTGGATCCCCTGGAGTTGGAGTTATGGGCTATTGTGAACCAAGTTGCAAGATGTGGGTACTGGGAGTTGAACTTGGATCCTCTACAAGAGCAGCAAGTACTCTTAACCACTGAACCATTGCTCCAGCCCACCTAGGTATAAGGTTGTTAAATTCATATACAAATGGCAGCATCTTTTCTGCAATCTTCAAGGTCCATTTGCCATGACACAGGCGGTTGCTATTCTTTCTTTTATTCTGAAAAGAAGTCTTGATCATTTGGCTAGTTTTCATATGGGTGAAAAGTTACCTAATGAGACTAGTGCCTAGGAGGTGCATGGGAGGGGTGAAGACCAGTAAAATATTGTAACCCCAGGGCAGTGATGTTGTGAAACACATGTGTGACTAGATGGTGATTCACCATGTCTTTTTTTTTAAAGAAAGAGTTTATTACATTGTTGAATGGGTAGGATGGGAAAAGCCATGGCAAACATGGGCTTCAAATATAGATCTTAGGCCTCCTTCTGAACATTCCCATCATCTATCCATCTTCCCTAGAGCCCCCTGAGCTCCATACTCTAACTGGGATGGTGTTCATCTGCTCTGAGCAGGCTTGTTGGGTCAGTTCCCCTGAGTGCCCACAAGACAGTGCCCAGCCCAGCAGGTGTGTCCCGGAAGTACATTTGCCATCAGGAAAGGAATTCCTCCACGCTACAAAGGAAATATGATTGTCAGGTGAGAAAGTGCTGGTAAGTTCCCTTGACTGATTTGTATCTGTGTGGGTTGTGTGAGTGTCCTGGAATGTAAGGGACCATTATGCCACTGTTAATTCAGGGACAGAAAATTCCCTGTCCTCAGTCAATTCAATGATAAAAAGATACTTCTTTTTCATAATATGCCTTTCATGAACTTTGAGAAGCAATGTTAAATTAGTCATTTAAACTATAAAATCCAGTAGCTTTTAGTATGCCTCACCATTGATATGAAGTTAGTCTGGTAAAACTATCTCCCCATAGGACCAGTTGAGGAATACCCTCCAGAGAGACTTTTTTGTTTTTGTTTTTTGAGGCAGGGTTTCCCTGTGTAGCTTTGGAATAGTCACAGGTTACCAAATCAAGGATATTTTCAGAATAGAAGACCCAGTTGCAAGATCTAGTGCATAATAGCTTTAGGAGATGCTGTGCTCACTCTACTGTGAAGACATATGCGGATGAGGAGAATAATAATTCACATTGCTGGAGTGTTGTTTGTTTGTATTGCCAACGTTAATCCTCATGGCAGCCCAGTGAGGTAGGAGCTATAATAATCTTACTGATGAGGGCAGTAGGATAAGAAGGATTAGCAAACTTGCCCTAGGTGACAGTGAGTTTCAGGACTGGAATTCAAGTCAGTCATTATGAATCCAGAAATGTGCCCTATTTAATGTTTCTATATACTGCCAGCAACAATCCTGTCTTGTCCCTCCTGTCCCTTTCTTTCCACTTCCTCCCTCTTCCTCCTTTTTTCTCTCCATTCTCCCTTTATCCTTTCTCCCGTAGATTTGTTCTTTTCCACCGTCTTCATACTATGTAGCATCCCAGACACAGAATAAGTGCTTCCTAGGGGCTAGGCAGGACATAGGCAGGTGCAGAGAGAGTCAAAGGTGAGCAGACCGGGGGCCGGTCTGCAGGACACTTGCAGGTTCCTTTGCTTCTTGTTCCATTCTGCCCTTCCTCCTCCACATCTCTCTGGTCTCCTCTTCTTCTCCTCTTTCTCCATGGTTCCCCAGCCATGAAAGGTGTCATCACTGTCACAAATAGCAGATTACTGATCCTCCAGATTTCCCTTGGAGTTAAACAACTAGAACAAAAGTATCTTTTCGACAGGGTTCCAGCAGAGCGAAGGCAAAAAGCAAATGGTGCTAGAAAATGCCAACAGCATCTGAAAGGCACATTGACAAGAAAGGTCTGTCAGAGCTGGAGCGTGGACATTTCATGAGATTCATAATCATTTTGGAGGTAGCAATGATCTACCTGTCTGGGTCTTCAGGTGTTTGCAAATCAAAGGAAATGGTTGGGCCAAATTCTTCAGGTGGCTCTTCTGGAAAAGTCAAGGGGATATGAGGAAAGAAAATGGCTGATGACAATTCATATGTGTACATATATATATATGAATTCATGATACATATTCATATTGGTGTATTACAGCATGGTGAGAATAAAATTATGGTGTGTGTGTGTGTGTGTGTGTGTGTGTGTGTGTGTGTGTGTGCTATTTTAAACTTTGGGCCTGCTTATGAAAACACCAAGTTCTTGTTTGAACTATTTTTAGATACTCACTTTGGTTTAGTATTATTGAATGGCATAAATTACTTTAAAAAGTACAAATTCCAGGGAACTAGAGAACTCCTGTGAACTCATATGAGCTCAGGTGGTGGAACAAAGCCTGATATTTTCCCCCTATTTTATTTCATTTACTTCAAATAACTAGAACTTAATAAGAATTGTATTTATGACCATATTCCTAAGAGGTATTTCCATATTCAGTGGAATCCTGCATGGAAAAGCACATTTTAAAGGATTAAAATGATCATTAAATCACTTTTAGATTCCATCCCCCAAAGCCTTATCCTTTCTGTTTGGTTATTTTCTTAAAATAGCTCATTTTATGAGCTTGCATTAGTAATTAGAAGTTTTACAAAGACCTGGAAAACAAGTTGAAGGAAGTTCCTGCCTTGAGAGCTTTCTGCCTTCTTTGGATTGCTCCCAGTCACTGCTCTTCCAATGAGGGAGGCTTAGGCATTGGGAGGGTCCTTAGCAGACCCGGCTCTCTGAGGGGCTCTGAGTCTCAGAGGCTCCATTAGGCAGAATTGTTCAGAGAACAGAGGTAGATCTATATCCATGCATACATGCCTTTCTATATACTAAGACATATATAAACCTTTTGTATATGTATTTATATAGGGTATATATGAGTCAATAATATTCTCTCTGTCTCTTTCTCTATTGTTATCTTTGTCTCTGTCTGTCTGTATATCTCTCCATGTATGCAGAGCAAGAGGAAGACACAAGGGGAATTGTCTCATGACTCATAAGTTCTTGGAAGTCAAAAAGTTTCAACATGTAGGGCAGGCTAATAGGCTGGACACCCAAGCAAGAGGTGATAAAATAGGGCTGGCCCAGTGGTTCAGAGCATATGTTGGTTTCTCAGAGAACCCAGGTTTGTTTGCCGCCTGACATCCTGTGGTTCCAGAAGCTATTCCTGGCATCTCACAACTGTCTTTAAGTCCAGCTCCAGGGCATCCAATGCCTTCTTCTGACCCCTGGGAACACCTGCACTCACAAGCACATACCCATACAGTTATACACATATATACACAATTAGAAGCTTTTAGTTATGTAACTATATGTATCACCGTGTGGGTTTGTGCACAAAAAATGCAGGGTTAATGGAGGCCAGAAGAGACTGTTGGATTCCTTGGAACTAGAGTTACAGGTGGCTGTGAGATGCCAAACTTGGGTCCCCTATAAGGGTGTGCATACCTGAACCATCCTTCCACCTCCACATATACATAATTAAGCACAAATTTACAAAAACTTGATATTACTATTTGGAGTCCCAAATCCACAGGAGAGGCAGGCAGCTTGAAATACAAAGTGAGGTTTCTGCAATATATCATGGTCTTGAGACAGTAACCACAGTACTTGCCATCATAACCTTCACTTAGTTGAATGAGGCCTGTACATTTCACTTTGGGAACCCTGCTTTAATTTAAATCTACCAATTGTACATGTTGAGCACATTTAGAAAATACCTTCATGGCAACACCTGGACTGATATTTGATGAATTAACTGGATACCCAGCTGAGTCAAAGTGAAACATGACATCAGCTGTCTCAAGAGTCCAGTGCATAGGACTCATAGAACAAGTCTTACCCAGTTGTTCATTTGTGGGAACATACCATGCTTGGTGGTAGCTTCTTACCTAAGTATCAGTTGCACGTACTGTGATAGCAGATCAGATAGCTTCTATATTGATGAATGAATCAAAGGGTATGCCTCCAGAATTCTTATATTCAGAATTCTAGATTCTTAATTCAGGGTCTGCATGGCTTGGCCCATATGACATACTCCCTGGTTAGGAGAACCAGAAGAGGTATGGACAAGAAAGGATCTCCTTATTAAGAGCTTGGTAGATCCCCTCCCAGTTCAGCTACTTTAGAAGGAAGCTTGTTATAAAATAAAAATGCCCTCTGAGAGAGTTACCTCACCTGTATGTCAGCACCGATGATTATATCCAAGTGATGATGACTATAACCCTCCTCATTTGGAAATACGGCATGGTTTTCAAATAACATACTGTCTCATTTCCAAGGCAACTAAGATTTCATGACTGCTGAGACTCACTTGAGCAAATACATAGTGATTTCATGAGGCTTTGGAAACTTTCTTCCAAGCACACTTTTATTGAACTATTTAGAAAAAAGTTCCCAGGTCCCAATAATAGAGATCCTTGAATGTTCACACAGTATGCCTTAGTCATCCCAGTCCGATCAAGATTTTCAATAGCAAGCGTCTTAGTTAGGGTTTCTATTGCTGTGAAGTGATACCATGACCATGACTACTCTCATAAAGAAAAACATTCATTGGGCTGGTTTACAGTTTCAGAGGTTTAGTCTATTATCATCATGGTGGGAAGCATGGTGGTGTGCGCGCAGACATGGCACTGGAGAAGGAGCTGAGGGTTCTACATCTTGATCTGCAGGCAACAGGAAGTGAACTGAATACACAGTAAGGGTCCTGTGAGCTCCAGGGGCAGGATCACCAGTACTGAGCTTCCTGTCTAGAAGCTTCTTTATATTGTCCTGGACCAGGTACCTCCTCCATTGTGAGACCAACTCAAGAGGTAGGAATGAGGTTCGGTTCTGGTGAGCTGGAGTCTCCATGGCACAGACTCCTCATCACCCTGTGGCTCCTTTTAGATGTCTGTGTGAGCTGCTTGCTCCCTGGGGCCTCCTAGGGCAGCTCCAAGGCTCTCAGGGAGTGGGTGGCTGCAGGGAAAGATGAGGTTTGAGGGATGGTCATGGTAAGGGATATAAAGGCAAGTCATTTATTTGGTAGCTGATCCTAGGAAACAACCCTAGAGGGTATGGAAGTGATAGGGTGGGGAAGAAGCCCGTAACTGATGCATATCAAACCTTGGGCAGCTGGGATGTGTTCTGCTGGCAAAGCTGAGGAAGAGGTAGGATTTCTCAACTCAGCTCCTGTGATTTTGTTTTGAGATTGATAAGTCTCTCGTGTAGACAACTATCCATGGGGTTGCTAGATATTTAGTAGCAAATCTTCTCTACAAATTCTTCTCTACACAAGAAGAATCTCCTTCCCTTCTTCTCTAAGCCTATTTGACAACTCAGAAGGCTCCAAACAAAGCCCGTGAAGCACAAGAGATTTCTCAGGATTGAGATGGCTCTGTCTTTAGAGAAATCCCATTTGAAGAATGAGGGAGCTGTTGCTTGTTTCTCTTAAGACTCCCTGTTAATGGCCAGCATAGGACTGAGGCATCGACTCTCTGGAGCTCATTAGCCAAACATGCTACCATGGTCAACAATAACAAAACCACCACCACCACCACCACCACCACCACCACCACCACCACCACCACCACCACCACCACCACCACCAATACCATTGGTGGGGATTTGCAGGGAGACAGCTCTTGGCATTTAGAGGTAAGCTCTGAGTGTGCAGGGGTGGGTCCCAGGCAACACCTGTGATCCATGATCATCTAGGGACCTTCTTTACCATTTATGTATTTAAGCATCATTTGTTCATTTATTCTACAAACTCTCACCATGAAGGACTTGATGTGTGCTAGACACCAGGCCAACACAAGGGGATTCAATGTTCAACATGGAATTAAAAACTCCTGCCCCTGTATCTTTAGGAATAACACTGTGGAAGAACAAGGAGTACCAATCAGATAACACAAGTAGATTTTTTATGTGATTATGGTAGTGATGAGATCAGATGTAAAGTAATAAAATAAATCATAACTACTATAGTTCTGACATTCTGTCTTCAAGATCTTTGCATTTCTTTTCCTTGTGACCTGGCGTTCTTTCCCTCTGGGTAGCAATGCCTTGTCCTTCACTGCATTTAGGGTTTAGGTAAGTTTTTCCCTTTCAGATTTTCCCTGATTACTTTATTTAAAATTGTGTTCTCCCTTTAATTCTCACTCTTCATATTTGCAGCTTTTAGCACCTATCAGACTGCATAGAATTATTTTTATAGTCTCTTTACTGTCTCCCCTGATACATCAATTGTTTCATTGCCTTTATGTCTCTAGAAATTGGCACAATGCCTGGAACTGAGGGCATGTATAATGTAGACATTAACTTGCTGTGATGAGGGTCAAGGAAAACTTCCTTTTTTTCTATAATCTTTTTTTAAGCTTAGAAACAATCTTATTTTATATACGAATCCCAGTTCCCTCTCCCTTCCATCCTCCCATACCTCCCACCAACCCCCATCCCACCCTCTATCTACTCCCCAGGGAGGGTGAAGCCTTCCATTGGGAGATCATCAAAGTCTGTCATATCATTTGGGGGAGAGCCTAGGCTGTATCTAGGCTGACAGAGTAGCCCTCCATGGGGAATGGGCTCCCAAAATTCATTTGTACACTAGGGTTCCACTGTCAGAGGTCCCATAGACTGACCAGGCCTTCTAACTGACACCCACATTCAGAAGACTTGGTTCGGTCTCATGAAGGTTCCCCAATTTTACAACTAGGGTCCATGTGCTCCCACTTGGTCAGGTCAGCTGTTTCTGGGGGTTTCTCCAGCATCCTTTGCTCATCCTTCCTCCCTCTCTGCAACTGGATTCCAGGCGTTCAGCTCAGTGCCTAGCTGTGGGTGTCTGCTTCTGCTTCCATTAGCTACTGAATGAAGGCTCTAGAATGTTATTTAAGGTAGTCATCAGTCTCACTATAGGGGAAGGGCATTTAAGGTAGCCTCTCCACTATTGCTTAGATTCTTAGTTGGAGTCATCCTTGTGGATCTCTGGACATTTCCCTAGTGCCAGATTTCTCTTTAAACCTATAATGATTCCCTTTATTCAAGTTTCTCTTTTCTTGCTCTCCTTCTCTATTCTTCCACCAACTCTATCTTCCTGATCCCTCATGTCCTCCTCCCTCTCCCCAACCCCATGCTCCCAATTTTCTCAGGAGCTCTTGTTACTTCACCCTTCCCTGGGGGACCATGTATGTCTCTCTTAGGGTCCTCCTAGTTTCCTAGCTTTTCTGGTGGTGTGTATTGTAGGCTGGTAATCCTTTGCTCTATGTCTAAAACCATATATGAGTGAGTACATACCATGTTTGTCTTTCTGTGACTGGTTTACCTCACTCAGGATGGTTTCTTCTAGTTCTATCCATTTGCCTGCAAATTTCAAGATTTCATTGTTTTTTTATTTTTATTTATTTATTTATTTTTTGGTTTTTCGAGACAGGGTTTCTCTGAATTGTTTTCGAGGCTGTCGGTCCAGCCTGGCCTCGAACTCACAGAGATCTGCCTGCCTCTGCCTCCCGAGTGCTGGGATTAAAGGTGTGCGCCACCACCGCCCGGCCATTGTTTTTTTTTTTAAAGAAAACTTTTTAAAGACAATAATGGCAAAGCAAGATCTAGAGCAGCAATGCTCAACCTCTGGGTCATGACCCCTTTGAGGATTGAATGACACTTTCACAGGGGCCACATATCAGACATCCTGTATAATAGGTATCTACATTGTAATTCAGAACAATAGCCAGATTACAATTATGAACTAGCAATGAAATAATTTTGTGGTTTGCGGGGGACACCCCCCATGGAGGGCCTCACCCTCCCTGGGGAAAGGAGTAGGGATTGGGAGAGGGGGTACGAGAGGTTGGTGGGAAGGTGTGGGAAGAGGGGAGGGAGGGGGAGAGGGAGAGGGAGCTGGGATTGACATGTGAAGCAACCTTGTTTCTAATTTAAATTTAAAAATTAAAAAAAGACAAAAAAGAGTCACAGCGTTAGGAAGGTTGAGAACTACCGCTCTAGAGAGAGAAAAATCACCCGATGAAGAGGGTAGGAAGAGAAGCCTAGACAGTGGGGATCACATGGGGTAGTGCACTGGGTGGGAGAAGCATGGAGACTCGAGAGACCTAAGAGAAAGGCAGTGTGCCTGGAAGTGAAAGCGCGGTGACGGCTGTCATTTCTTGAATTAAAACAACGAGATGCCGTGGCTGTGTCTTAAGTCATGGAAAGGTATATACCAGAAGATGGGGAAGCGTAGGGAAACAACATCCACCCTAGTTCTGGGCTCTAGAACGCTAGAGGGGGCAGATGTAGGTGGTACCCTGGTGGTGTGTTTCATCCTTAGAAACAGACCCATCTGGTTGAATATTTGGGTATATGTGGGAAATTTAGGTCATTTGCTTAAAGGACTCATGGGTTTCAAAGGCACTTGTTTGAATTTGTGCTGGGCCTAACTCAGAGAATCATGATAAAACCAAGACTTGTCTGGGGATCTCATGGAGGATGCTTCACTCTTCACAAGTATTTCATGCCCTTTCTTTGAGAGGATAATCCATGCCTGCTTGTTGAAATTGGTCATGGCTAGTGACTTGCTTCGGTGTCTCTTGGAATGTGAACCAAAAGGATGTATGTGATTTACGAGCCAGAAGGTTTCAGAGCCAGGGCATGGATGACCATGTTTTCTATTTTCTTTTTCTTTTTAAGCACACAGCAAATGTCCCTTGAAACAAGAGATCTGCAAGGAGAGCGTTGGGAGTGCCAAGCCCTCTTCTCTTCACTAACTAGCTATGGCATATGCATGGCTTTTCTGGTGTGTGGCTCTTAAGAGTCCTTTCTGTTCTAGGGCCCAGTACAGATAATGTGGAAGTAAAATGATCATGTTAGACGCTTAGTAGGAGTGTTGTCCCCACAGGCTGATGGTGTGAAGACTTGGTTGGGGGTGGGGAGTATTGGGAGGTAGGCAAATTATTTTGGGTTTAGAACAACAAAAGCCTTTACAGGGTGATCCAGGGATTTGGGGGTATCTCCGATCTGCATTCCATTTCTTTTCTGTTTCTGACTTTCTTGCCCTCCACTTCAGTTCCTAGGACCTTCAGAGATAGGACCAGTGAAAAGGCACCTCAGCACTCTACTCCTGAGGCTAGAACAGGAGGAAGCTCTTCCTACAAATTGCTGTCAAATGTATTCTTAATGTTTTCTCCGGGGTCACACTGTTTTGGTGACCCCATCCCCTGGAGGCGCCCCCTCCAGGAGATAAGATTCCTTCAGCTGGGAGCTGAGAGGTCTGGATTGTGTCTGAGGCTTATGGGGGGCTGTCACCATCTCCACCGGAGACAGATGTTCTCCTAGACCTTAATCTGCTGTAGTTTCCCAGCAAGGTGTCACCAATCAGTGTCTCAAGCAACACCCTGTTCCATCTCCCAGACGCCCTGATTCTTCTGCCCCACCGGGGGGGGGGAGTTCTTCACAGAAGGGGCAGTTAGCCTCACACGTAATTCATCAGTTTAAAACAAAGCTGCGGTGACAGGGATAGGATGGAGGGAAGGTGCCGCACATGCGCCCACAGAGACCCTGTGAACCGCTGCCTTTCAGTTCCTCTAGGGCTTAGTTCAACGCTTATGTCGCTGGACACCGTGCCTCATGTGTGTGTACCAAGTGTATTCAGCTTCAGAAAGTGTTACCTAAAACCAGGGGCTGACCCTGGGGTCAGGAACCCTCAAGGTTTTAATCTGTCTGCCGGTCATGGCTAGCTGGGTGGCCTCTGAAATATTATTTAATGTCTCTGGGCTCTGATTTCCTCCTTGGTTGTGTGGGGTTGGGTGACCTCATGGTGACATTTCACTAGCCGTGAGAAATGGAGGCATCTGACTGTTTAGCTCTTACCTAGGATATTATAATGAGAGGGAATTTTGGGGATGGTTGTGGTGGTGAAACTGAACTAATCTGGGGATAACAGCCACAAACGTAACCCCTCCAGGGAAAGAACGTTTTTCCTTCCCAGACATGGAAGTTGGGAAATCTCTGTTTATCACTTTCCCCTGATGCACAGAACTAAACAAAGAATTTAATTGGCAAGTACGTTAAATATTGTTGTCAGCACATTTTCATCTTCCTTTTACCTCCCAGATGTGTTTCCCACTTGACTAACTGTTGATATGACAAGCCAGGTGTTAATAAATTCAATAACGGAATAAATGTACACACAACTTAAAGGGTCTTTAGGAATTACCAAATCTAACTAAGCAGTTTATAGAGTAAGCAAGGTAATGTCTGCAGGAAAAGGGCAAGACCTGGGAAAGGAAAGGCCTGGGAAGCTGATCAGACTCTAATACCCTTCATTCTTGATAACTATTCTTGTTAGAGAGTGGACTGTACTTGAGACAATGAGGACAGCAAACATCTGCCTCTGTGGAGTTTTAACAGAATTTGAAACCCTTTTATTTATTTAAAATGTGTATGTTATATGTTGTCATTATTGTATGTGTATGTGCCACATGGTATGTTTGGAAATCAGAAGGAAAACTGCTGGAGTTGGTTCTTCTCTTCCACCATGTAGGGCCTGGACTTGAACTCAGGTCCTCAGGGTTGGTGGCAGTTTCTCTTACCTGCCGAGCCATCTCAACAGCTCCAGAAATAGACTTTTTTTGTTTTTGTTTTTTGTATATTTTATATTTTTATTTTTAAATTTAAATTTAAATTAGAAACAAGGTTGCTTCACATGTCAATTCAAGGTCTCTTCCCTCTCCCGCTCCTCCTCCTGCGCCCTCCCACCAACCCCTCCAATATCCCCTCATTTCCCAAGGGAGGGTGAGGCCCTCCATGGGGGTGTCCATAGTCTGTCATTTCATCCAGGGCAGGGCCTAGACCCTCCCCCAAGAGTTCAGGGTGACAGTGCATCTCTCATTGTTGGATGGGAGTCCAAAGTCCATTTGTATGTCTGGGATAAATACTGATCACTACCCTACCCAAGGCTCAATAGATTACCTAGACTTTTAAGACTTAGTTTCTGGTACCTATTAAAGAGAATTTAGTTAGTCCGTGTTGGTTAGAAAGCTGTTTGGTCATACCTAATGTCCATGCTTGTTAATCTCAGGTACTGGTTCTTCTGTAGTCTTTTGAAACCAAGGTATATTTTTTGACCGGGATGAAGATAAACAGTTACCTGTCTTTATCTTTATTAAAATCAGCAGGAATTCATCGCTACTGTGTATATCCATAACATCCTGTAGATTTTCACTCACTGGTTAGATGTATTTATGCAATATGGATTGTGTGTCTAGTACTAGGGTTCAATGAATGTTTCCATAGCATACATATGTGTTATTTATCTATTGTTAATGTGGGTAAATGCAATATACTTTCTACATAGGCACTTGTACTATATTTTATATACAGATTATACAAAGCTATTATCTGAATATGCATCTTTTGTAAAATTATGGATATTTTTATATCCTTGGGTCCATACTTTCTTCCATGAATCATTGTTTTTTTCTAGGATGAAAGCAAAATAAAGTCAGCTATGTATGATGGAGAGGGTGGTACAGTCCAGCAGAATTCTCAAAAGCCTATTTACATTGGTACAGCCATAAGAAGCAGCCTTGAAGTTCAAACCAAATTCCCAGTCATAGAATGACTGTACTTCCTCAGTCATTGGATGACTGTACTTCTGTACTGAAGTTTCACATTGACATTGCTTCCAAGGAAATACAGAAATGTGGTAGGTGGTGGAGTAACCACATTGTGTTGAAATTTCTTCAGTTCTCATTGATGTGAAAGGAGTAATAAATGCATCCCAAGCTTTGAGCTATAGGGAAGTGCAGTCTGGTGAGATCCCAGAGCACTTCACCCTTCTGCGGTTTGAAAAACTGATTGAAGAAAACACTAAGCAATCTGCAAGCAATCCCTCTCAGTGTAAAATTGTAAATATTCAAGTATAGTTAGCATGTGTGTGTGTGTGAGTGAGTTTAACCGTATTTAAGTGTCTTTAACAATAGCAGTGCCTTGTATTTATGTTATCCTATCTCCACGGAGTTCTGAGGAACTTACAAATTGTTTTTTAAATACAGCCATAGCTTCCAGGCTCTCCAGAAGGCAAGTAGGGGCAGGCTCTGTGAGTACTGTTTAAATCAAGGAATTTGAGATTCTTTGAGTGGCAAATCCAGACTTATCCAGTATGTCAACGTCTGAGGTAGCTGCTTCCGGGTCCTCCTTCCCATCTCATTGTTCGGAGCATCCGCTTCTGTTTCACAAACCCTTTCCTATGCACTGTACTCCTTTATGACATTTAAGGCAAAATGGAATCTGTGCCATGTGAATGAGAGATTGAGACCCCAGTGTTCCTAGGGATCTTTTTAAATATCTGGTGCATTACTGAGAATACCACTCCACTGGATTTTAGCAGTTAACAATGGAAAGGAGTTGTAGACACAGTACCTGCTTGTGACTCAGGGGCTTGGGATAGTCTTCAGCTCCAAGGTACTAACAGTTTAGTCTTTGCTAGAGGGACGGTGATTGAAGCTGAGGACTTGAAGGCCTTCCCAAGGAGATGGGGCTTTGGGAAGTAGACTGAACCCTAAATGGGAGGTGCAATGTGGAGCTATAAGTATCAGATCCTCTTTGTGAATTCCCAGGTTTTCCCTTTTGTTATCATCATAGACTTCTTGAAACTTAAAAATACCAAGGCAGATCTAGCAATGAGTCCTTTACTCAGATGCAATAAGTATTCCCTTTTATCTTACAGTCTAGGCCATTGGTTCTTAGCCTGTTGGTCACATATCAGATATCCTTCATATCAGATATTTCCATGACAATTCATAACAGCAGTAAAATTACAGTTATGAAGTAGCAATGAAATAATTTTATGCTTGGGAGTCACCACAATATGAAGAACTGTATTGAAGGGTCGCAGCATGAGGAAATTTGAGGACCGCTGTGCTAGGTGTTAATTTTGTAACCATGGGCTGGTACATAAATATCTAGACTCTGAGTTTCTTCAAGTGTAGAAGTGAAAAGTTTGGTCATGTGGCTTTTAAACTAGGTCCCTGCATCTCTAAGGACCAGGAAAGAGACTTGGGACTGCTGGGCTTACTAAAAACGCAGCTGTACGGACAGAATTTGTCAGGCTGGAACCCATTATGGCAATATAGAGTGAGAAGGTTTGGTTTACTCTCTCACTCAAAACAAAGAACGACATGATATAGGAGATAATAATTTTCAAGGTGGTAGTCTGTACCTATGAGGAAATTACCAGGACAGGAGCAGAACCACTTAGAATGGTCACATGGAGTAAAACTTACTTCTCACACATCAGGGATAGTGCCTGTTGCCACTGGTCAGACAGCAGAGCTCTGTGGTCCCTGGGGCACTGGGTAGACTCTCAAGAGAAATGCTTGCTTCAGAGGAGGGGTGTGGCTAGCTCTAGGCCACATGGTGCGCCTGTCCTTGCTGAGGACTCTAGGAAGCAACAACAAAAAGGGCAAGACCCTTTCTTTCTAATTGAATTGTCTCCAAGAAGAAAGCTCAAAAGTATCGACTGAGATGCCAGATGGCACCAAACAGAAGCCAACTTTTCACAACTAGAATCTGGCTTTTAAAAAGTTAATAGGCATGAAAAAAAAAGTAGGGAAACAATCTGTAATGAGGAATAAAGTCAATATTGGCCTAGAATTGACAGAATGTTATAACTGGTCAACAGTAAATATAAGCAAGTATTAAAACCTAGCCCATGTGCTCAAATAAATAAAAAAGGAGTGACATGAAAGAAAAATCCAAATCACACTTGGAGCACTGAGCTACAGTAGGAAAGGTGAAAGGTACATTATAAAGCGTTAATAGAAGATAAACTTTGAAGAGAAAAAGACTAGTGAACTTGAAGACACAATAATAAAAACTATCAAATATAAACAAATGAAAAACATAAAATGCAAACAGGGTAGTCTTGATCGACACATGATGGCAGGTGACACCCAGGAATAACCCTTGTTTTTAGCCCTGGTCAGAGAGGCTTCTGAAACGCTCTAGCACCTTGGTTTTGAGCTACCAGCCTTCTGAGTGGGGAGAAAAATGAATTTCTGTTACTTTAAGCCAGTGGGTCTCAACCTTCCTCATGCTGTGACCCTTTAATACAGTTCCTCATGTTATGGTGACTCCCAACCATAAAATTATTTCATCGCTACTTTATAACTATAATTTTGCTTCTGTTATAAAACCCTGTCTCACAAAAAAAGCAAATAAACCCCCAAAACAACCAACAAGCCAACCAAAACTAAACAAAGGGAAAAAAAGGATCTCACAACTTAAAACACATAACAAACAATTTCTGCAAAGGTGAACTTGGTTCCAAGGATCCCCTGGAGCACCTTCAGAGTGATTAGGTAGGACTCCAAACAGAAGCATCTGCGTGGACTGACTGCCTCTCCCTCTTTTACCCCTTTCATAACCAGGCAATGAGCAACCAATGTGTCTGCCTCTAGGCAGGGACAGTCAATGAGGACACGCTGGGATGGTCCTTCGGTGGCTGTGACACCCAGCTGAATCAATATGTCTCTCACTGGGAGACTTACTAAAGTTCTGCCTGAGGGGGAGCACGCTCTGTTCTTCACCTAACTCACAGGAGACAGGCTAGAGGTTACACTGCCCAGAACAGTATGTTCTGCTTTCTCCTACAAGCAGAATGAATCCACCAAATGTTGGAATGAAAGAAGTGGAAAAAAGTATAAAAGGAAAATGAGAATAAAAATAGAAAGAGTATGGTAATAATAATGTCAGTCTGAAGATAATACAAGTCAGTTATTACTAAGATTGATATGAGGGTATATTAATCAGACAAAGCTTTGTGATCCTAACAGCATAGCTTCTAAATATATAAACAAATAGAAAATATGAGGATTAATGGGTAGCTTCACAATCAGAGTGGTCTTTAACACACATTGTTATGAATCAACAGATCAGTACACTAAAAATAAGAATATAAGGATGAGATAAATTTGACTTCACAAATATAACTAACAAACAGTATTTGTTCTTTCGAGAGTACATTTAAAAAATCAGGGAAAACTGATTTGCATTATAGAAAGTTAATAAATTGGAAAAGATAGGTCACATGGGCAATGTTTTCTGAACATATAAGCATTAGAGCCAGAAGCAATAAACCCTAGGGGAAGTGAAACAAAATTTGAGTATGCTTTTTGAACCATAATCCTCAAGAGTAAAACAATAAATCTACTTCTTTGAGACACTTAAATTGAAGAAAAAAATAAATAAAAATGATTTAGAAAGTGCATGTTAAAAGCCAGGATATAACCATAGTTGAAGAAATAGTTATCATAATTGTACTTATTAGGAAAAACAAACAGGATTAAAAAAAAGAAGTCAACTACTCTTTGAAATCAAAGCACTGGATACAACTGAGAAAATAAACCCCCAAGAATGTGGAATGATAGAACTTATAAAGATAAAAATAAGAAATGGTTGCAAAGAATTTAAAAAAACAAGTAAAGGAGCAGTGTAATTGCCCTACAAAATCCAAAGCTCTTCTTTGCAAAGATCTTTTGTTTTGATTTTGTGTTCCAGGGCTGTGTCCCACTGTTGCCTGTTTGTTCATTGTTCGGTCTCCATCAGTCTCAGGTAAAAATAAGAAATATTTGTGGGCTGAAAGACTCTTTGAAAGTTTTAGGTGAAGTCTGAGGACACCTTGCCTTGTGCCTGGTATGATCGTCTTTCAAATAGTTCATCAGCAGTAGTATGGCAGGTAAATATCAGTTTAAGCTACAATCTTGAGGTGATGCATTGATTGTATTGGTTAGAATACTAATATGTAAGTTACTATCAGTACTATATTAGTTAGAATACTAATACACTGTACTTGAAATGTGCATTTAATAGGCTATATCCTTTGGAGGCTACTAGAAGTTCTACTAATTCACAAAGTAACTATTATGATGGGAAAGATAGGTAATACTCATGGTAAGTGGGCAGCTTGAATATATTTTTGAGATACTTTCCCTTTAGGCAAACAGGCTATGAAAAATTAGCTCTCATGAATGGACAACAACACACTAACAAATGTTTAATAACAGGCTTCCTTGGGGTAAATTTATACAGCAGATTACTTTCTATATATAATTACTACTGCTATGGAGTCCAGAGTACTCTCAATCTTGTGATAGTATGTACCACAATGTCCAGATTCAGCCAATCAATACCAGATGAGGTATATGTATTTTGTATGTGTGTGAGGGTGTGTATGTGCATGTGCACTGGTGTGTGTGGAACCATGTTGAGTGTCTTCCCCTATTGCTTTCCACCTTATTTTTTGAAGCAGATTCTCTTACTGGAGCTGTAGCTCACCAATTCCACAAGGGTGGCTGATCAGCAAACTCAACTCACCTCCCCAGGGATGCAGCTGTCTCTGCCCCTGTCCCAGCACTGGGATTAGAGATACACATGCCTACCTTTTCACATAGGTTCTAGGCATCTGAACTCAGATCCTACTGCCCGCACAGCAAGCACTTTACTGCCAAGCGAGTGCCTAGCCCCAATGCTCAAGGTTTTGAGAGTGTGTTCATGAAGGGTCCAGACAGCTAGGGTTTTTACACAATCCCAAGTGTGTACCATTCCATTGATTGTGTTCAAGTTTCCTAACCTGTAGGCTTCAACAAAATAAGCTGATAAATGCTACCTGTTCCGAGCATATTAAGTCTGGCTCCTTAGCAGAGACTTTGAGGAGTGATAGAGATGAATGCACCCTTGACTTCCTTAATACCTGAGACTGATGGAGACTGAGAGGTGAACAAACAACAGGGCACAGAAGGATTTGGGAAGAGATGCTCATATTTGTCTCTGTTAAACAGGTAGGAGCTGGCCTAGCATGTCTGACTGTGCAGCCCTAAAGGGTCCTTTGTCCAACAGATCCCAGGTCCCTGCTGGCCACTTGAGTCTTGCTATGCATATGCTATCCATTAGTTTCAGGTGAACAGAGGATGATGCTCTGAAAACCGCGGGGCAAGTTGGGACAGCTTGGTTGTTTTCTGTCTTCTTGCTGACAAATATTTATATATGTGGCTGAGCCGGTTGTGGGATTATATGTCACTAAAATCTTTTAGAGAGGTCGGGGGGGGGTCAATTACTCTGCTAATCACATATGACCTGCAACATCAAGATCTAGCCAAAAGATCCTAACAGTGTGTATGTAAAGAAGTCAGGCCAAGTTACAATGCCTGTGATAAGGGAGGCGGTGGCTGCAGGTGCTCTCACAGACTGGGGGAGTCTACTGGGCTACCATTATTTGGGGGTTGTGTAGCCATGTGGTTGGGCACAAACTTGTATTAGATACTTGTCTCTTTGCTGTGACAACATACTTGACAAAGGCAGCTTAAGGGAGGAAGCGCTCGTTTTCACTTACAGTTCCAGGTAGGATGTATAGTCCATCATGGCAGGGACAGTGGCGACAGGAGGAAGCTGAGTACATTGTGTCCACAGCCGGGAATCTGAGAATGACTGCTAATCCAGAAAACGGTATCCCCCACATTTAAGGTGTGTCTTCCAGTCTTAATTAACCTCATCTAGATTAATCTCTCCCAGGCATTCCTGGGTAATTGTTCCCATGGTGATTCTAAATCATATTGAGTTGGCAGTCAAGATTAAGCAAAATATGGAACTTAATTATGAGATTTTTTTAAAAAGGCATTTTCCTATATTCTTTTTTTAGTATTACTTTATTATTATGAGTATTTTGCCTTGATGTATGTCTTTGGTCTCCATTGATGCCAGAAGAGGACAACAGATCCCTGGAATTGGAGTCCCCCAGTCCCCAACCCAGTCTCCACTCTGATCACCAGGGAGGGTGAGGCCCTCCATGGTGGATCTCTAGTGACTGTCGTTTCATCCAGGGCTGGGCCTAGGTCCTCCCCCAAGAGTCCCACAGCCACCCAGTCCTCTTAACCACTGTGCCATCTCTCTAGCGCAGCAGTTCTAAACTCGTAGGTTTTGATACCTTTGGGAGTTGATGGATTCTTTCACAAGGGTCATCTGAGACCATCAGAAAACACAGATATTTACATTACCATTCATTACATTAGCAAAATTGCAGTTATGAAGTAGCAATGAAAATAACTTTATAGTTGGTGGTCACCACAACCTAAAGCACGGTTTTAAAGGGTTGCAGCGTTAGGAAGGTGGAGAACCACTGCTCTAGCCCCACTGGTGTCAGACCCTTACGAAAGCTGATCGCAGCAGGTGACGGGCGGGCGGGGGGATGTCCTCTGTATATTGTGGATATATGTTTCTCTTATTGGTTGATGAATAAACCTGTTTCAGTCAATGGACAGGCAGGAAGTATAGGTGGGGCTACCAGACTAGGAGAATGTTGAGAAGAGGAACACAGAGAGTGAGTCAAGAGAGAGATGTCATGTAACTGTGGAGGAAACAAGAGGCTTGGGAATCATTGGTAGGCCAAGACCATGTCGAGATACACAGATTAATAGAAATTGGTTAATAATTAAGAGAGAGCTAGTCAATAAGAATCCTGAGCCATAGGCCAACAATTTATAATTAATATAAGTGTTTGCGTGTTTATTAGGAACTGAATGGCTGCGGGATCAGGCGGGTCAGAAATTCCCATCTATAGCTGGTGACTTAGTTCAGTTGCTCTTCAGAAGCAGACTTTGAGATAAAGATTCCAGTCTTTGTTTGGGAAGTTGCTTCAAGATATAAGCAGTGGGAAGACTTGAGGAAGGGAGAAAAGTGAAAGAGCAGTGATGAATGCGTTGGGGCAGTTAATGCCATTGAATTCCTTCTGAGACACTGTCTAGAACACACCTACCAGTTCTACCCAGGGACAAGAAAGCTGATGTACACATTCATCAGCTTCCAGGCTTTATTGGCTCAAGAGTCAAACAAAGCCTTGAGTCTACACGCAGAAGGAAATGCAAGCATTTGGGAAGAAATTCTTTGTTGTGTACAGGCACTGTCTCCTTAAGCTGTAAATGACCTACACCCAAGTAACCATCTAACAGTATGTGGGTTCTAACCACCAGCAGGAAAGATTGGCTTGCTTATAGCAGAAGAGTCTCATCAAGACCATGGTGGTATCCAAGGTCTTCTTCCTGACACATCTGCATAGGATGGTTTATTAGAGTTATCTAAAGCGTCAGACACAAGAGAATAAATATATATTATAAAACAGATTTACGATATTAGTTTACATAGTAGGGGCTGGGTAGCCAAACAATGTCTACCTGCTGCTGGGGAGGCTAGTTAGTTTATTCAATTGATGCCTCAGCAATACCAATGCAGTGCCCAATACTAGAAGATTTATGGAGAACTGGCTGATTTTCAGTTCGCTTTGGGAGACTGAAGAGAATAGGATCTGATGGCGGCAAAGGATGACAGCTACAGGTACAACAGGACAGACAACACTCACCAGCAAGAAGAGTCAGTAAGCAAGCACGTGGCCTTAGTTTTTCCTCAGACTTCTTAACATCTATCTGGGCTGCTGTTAGAAGGTTCTGCCTAGTCTGGGGATCATCTTCTCTTCTCAGTTAACCCTTCCAGGAACTTCCCTCATGGACTGGTCCAGAGGCATGACCCTGTGTTGATTCCAGATACAGTCAGGTTGGCAACCAAGATTAACCATCACAGGGTGGCACTCTATCCCACCTCCTCTATGATAGCCCCAGTCCTCTGTTGGAAGGGGATGGGAACTGGACTCCCAGATGTGGGTGGTCTGAGGGAGCAATAACTGTGAAGCTGTTGCTCCTTACTTTCTGCCTGTTCTTTCTCTGGCTTTGAGTGATTCGCAATCTTTACTTTTATCCTTGTGAAGAGCGGTTTGATGGTTCCAGAACTTTCCTTGAACTTACAAGGCATCCTGGCAGCACAAGATCCCAAGTATTGATATTGCTGTTGCTGTTCCTTCACACCGAGGAGAGCAACAGTGTTTACACTCTCTGCCCCTTGTACCTGGGCCTTTGTATTATCTGATAGCTCTTGCCATAGTGGCCACTGCCCTTAGGCTGCTGAGGGTACTCTCCTAGCTTTTAAAACTCAAAATAAAAAGAATGCCTGCACAGACCCTGAGAGCTCTCCCAAATGGCTGGGGCCAAATTATTTAAGTGGACATCAACTTCTCTATCATAAAGAATTGAATATTAAATCTACCTCATGATAACCATTTGTCTCTCCCTCCACACACTCTTTGGCAAGCCTGGCCTCTTTCAATCAGTGCATTTCATTTATTTCTGGTTACATTCTTGTCATCATATTTCAATACAGAGGTTAGTTTTTCTGCCCTGGAGATAATTAGTTTCATCTGATATTTACACAGCATTAAACTTTTTTTTTAAAAAGATAAATGCAGTGAGACTATCCAGTGGGTGTGATGGATTATTTCTTTTCTGTGTAAGTCTGTGCCATCTTTGTTTTCTTTTTCTATTCCTTTCTAAAGAAGGTGATAGAAGAAAATCCAAATCTCATAATATCTGTCAGTATAAAAGGACAAGAGCTCCACAGCAAAGATAAGAGAGGAAAAACATCATTTGTCAGCCCTCGGGGCAGGTTCTAAAGGAAGTATACAGCTTCATTTCTATCTAAGAACCACTGAATGGATGAAAAAATTCCTACCTTGGCATAATGTGTTCCCTTTGTATCTGGCAGCTTGCGTTTTCTGCACCAGGGACCTGAAGGGTTGTCAGTGTTAGCAAAAATAAGTTTTCTTGATAATGGTTTTCAGTGCACTGTATGCAAGCATGTGCTATTTCTAATGCTTGCTTTAAAGGAGACTAGAATATGGAATGCATTAAACAGCAGAGCCAAAAATAACATCTGTCTCGCAAAGAAGGGGAAAATTTTCATTTCATATCGTTCCTTATTTGACGGTGTCTCCCCCTCCCACCCCCGCCGCCTTTGCTGGAGAATTATAGTTTTGTATAGTTTACAGAAATAACATTTAAACATGACATGTGATTTTAGACTCTAATGGGATCTACTTAATAAAACACACAAGCAATTAGAGAACTCCATTGTAATCACTCCTGAAGCCCCAGAAGGTTCCCATTGGTGGGGCCCACTTGCTGTCTTCCCAGCCTCTCTCATTTGGGGATCTTAGAAAAGGAAACCACTGCTGCCCATGTTGTGGATGGGGATCACCCCTACCTAGCCAGGCAGATGTTTTTGAACTTCATGCTGCTACTGCTTGGGCAGATTGCTCGTTTCATAGGATGAAAATTATTTTCTCCGGGGATTTAAGAGTTTGATGGACACACAAGTTCAGTCAGCTTGTCTGGCAGCTCATCCCAGAAATGTTGGGGAAAGGAAGAGTGATGAGGAAAGAAACCCTCGCTTCCTGTTTTTGATTGTGTGCAGCAGGGGAGTTACCTGTTTCTGTTTCTACCCTAGGCTAAGCCCACCTGCTTATAGCTTCTTGTCCTTCCAAATGTTTGAACTCTTCTGTTGGACCAAACATGATTAACTGAAGGTAGCTATTTTGGCAAAAGTTTCATGACAGCCATACTATTGTTGTTAGGACTTGCCCTTTTCTTGGATCTCATTCTGTGCTTCTGCTGTTTTGATCAGATGGGTTCCATATTTCAGGGGGATGCAGTATTCCCTGATGTTATTGTGACAGTGCTTTTTGAACCACTGGTCTGTTTCATTGACCTTGTTGGTTGAATCATCTCTTAGATGCCAAAGAAGAGTCAATTTGAATAAATAAATAATTTGCCATGTAAGTGACTGTGGTGGTCTGTAAAGAGCAATGCTGAGGCAAAAGAGACACTGCAGTGTTTTTGCAACGTTAATGATGTTGGTTTTGGAGATGTTGAGGGTAATAGCGTGAGAAGTGGTGATAAAGGTAGTGGTGGGGGTTGAGAACAGTAGTGAAAGTGATGGTGATATTGGTAGTGCAGCTGGTAGGCATTGTGACATTAAAGGAAGTGACAATAACAGTAGTGGAGAAAGTGGTGATGGGTGTGGTGAAACACAGTCTTTGTGATAGACTCAGTATTCGTGGAGGGAGTTGCATATAAAAAGCACTGAAGTCCACTCTAATGTGGTAATCAAGTTCCTACTGTTTAAAGTGTGGTCTATAGACCAATAACACTGGTTAACATTTAAGACTAAGTTAGATAAATAAAGACTCAGGCTCTATCCTACTACATCCAAATTAAAAAAAAACATTCAAACAATACTATCAGGAGACAATAAATGATCAGAAATACTCGTCTATATGATTAACAGTCAAGAACACCTGTTTCTTTGTGTCCCAATATTTATCCCATCTCCCCAAGAGGGAGTAGTAGACCTTACCTACATATAAGATAAAGTAGGCTATCTCAGCTATTTCTCATCACTGTGATAAAATGTCCTGAAAAAAATCAACTTGGGAAGAAAGAGCTTATTTTGGTTCCCAGTTTACAGCCAATTATAGTGGTGAAGTCAGGGCAGTCAGAGCTTGATGGAGCTGGTTGTATATACAGTCAAGGGACAGAGAGCAAGGAATGGTAGTCATCTCATTTTCTCCATTTGTATAATTCAGGATTCCAGCCCAGGGAATGGTGCTGCCCACAATGGATGGGTCTTCTCACCTCATCTGACCTATAAGATAATCTAAGCATGCTTAGAAGTCCTGTTTCCCAGATTATTCTAGACCTCATTAAGCTGACAATTGAGACTGACAATCAAAGTCGATGAGTAGATGACTATTAGGTCTGTACTCTGGGTTCTAGCATCAGGTTTAAATACAGATGTTAAAGAGAATTATTCATACTCTGAAATTTGTAATTCCCCTCTATCACTTCATCAGTTTCTTCTTCTTCTTCTTCTTCTTCTTCTTCTTCTTCTTCTTCTTCTTCTTCTTCTTCTTCTTCTTCTTCTTCTTCTTCTTCTTCTTCTTCTTCTTCTTCTTCTTCTTCTTCTTCTTCTTCTTCTTCTTCTTCTTCTTCTTCTTCTTCTTCTTCTTCTTCTTCTTCTTCTTCTTCTTCTTCTTCTTCCTTCTTCTTCTTCTTCTTCCCCTTCTTCTTCTTCCCCTTCTTCTTCTTCCCCTTCTTCTTCTTCCCCTTCTTCTTCTCCTTCCTCTTCCTGCTTCTTTTTACTTCCTCCTCTTCCCCCTCTTCCTCCTCTTTTTGCTCCTTCTCCATCATTATTATCATTGTTATTGTTGAGGCAGTCTTGCTGTATAGCCCAGGATAGACTTGAATTCATTGTCTTTCTGCCTTAGCCTCCTAAGTGATGGGATTACAGATATTTGACAAGAAGCCTAATCTTTTAATAGTATAAGATATTTTAGTACTAAATCAACATACTGACTGTTTTATCTGGTTAACAGATTAGCACACTAAGATTCTTAGGGCTCAAATATTCCCCTTGGAAAAGAAGCCTTGTTTCTGCTCTCATACTATCGGTGAAGTTGCCCTGACTGAGACTGGACAATGTGCTTCCCAATAACTCACTCACATGGCTGGTGGGTTGGTTCCCTGCTGGGGCCAACAGTTTGTTCTCTTAACCAGTCCTGGCTCCTTTCTACACGGGCCCTGTTTCCTCAGAACACAAGTCAGGGTCCTGGGAGATTGGGGCAGGAGGTGGAAGTCTCCTTTTGATCTCGATTTCTCCTGCAGCTTCAGAACCACTTCATCTTGATGATCTGTCTCCTGTGTGGTGTTCCCTGTCACATGTGTATGCCAGTGCCTGGTGTATTTTTATTTATTTTAAATATTTTTTTGGTAACACTACTGTGATGGTAGCCAAATTATTCCTAACTTTGTTTTTCTATTAGAGATTTATGTTTTAAATTTTTTATTTTACATTTTTTGAGACTTTTTTTTAGTCTCACATTAGTTTAGGCTAGTCTGGAACTCACTATGTAGCTCAGGACAATCTCAAATAAATCCTCCTGCCCTGGCCCCCTGAGTACTAGGTCACTGATACGGCTATTCAGCCCCCTTTTTTTGTATGAGATTTTTTTATAACTTGGAACAGAGTGGGCGGTGCCTCATGCTGGTGGCCCACATACAAAGGGGTTCCAGGGTAAACTACTGCTGCTTGCCTCCTTTTCTTTGTGCTAATGAGTGCATCTATCTGTGGCCGCTGAAATCAGGACCCAGCTTCTTCGGTCTTCCAGTGTGGAGTGAAGACAGGAACCCTTCAGACCTTCTGTACCAGAGTGGGACTGCAGTGGGGTACAACGTCATAGACTGCGTCGCTTCTGGGTGCTCAACTTCTCCAGCAGCTGATGGTCATATTGGACTAGCACAGTAGTCAATAGCTTATGCAATAATATAAGGCAATCTTGTAAATCCCCTTTGTAACAGATATCTGTTCTCTCTGTTCTGTTCCAAGTCATCAACTTGTTGAGATAAACCAAAAAGACCTTTTTACAAACAATAAAGAAATAGGCTGAACCACTGAGGGCTGTTAAATATAAATCTGGACTGTGAGGAGTAAGTTAGTCAGCGATCAGGAAAAACTAAGTGATGGTCCTCTGCTCACACTGAGGTTACAAAGATTAGATTTCAACTGATCAAACAGCACTTGATTTCACAAAGAAACTGCGCAGGAAAATGGTGAGCAGAGTCAGGGTTTGGTGGTGGTCCCCTCGGTGGAAGCATTTTCCAAGTTTAACTTCTAGCTGGGCCTCACTCAGCATGTAAGTCTATATTGCTAATCCTACACCTGGCTTTCAAAGTTCCCCTTGACTGGACCACACAGTAAAGATCCCACCACACAGCTACATTTCCCCAACAGTTCTGGCCTCTGCTAATTGTTTTCAAGACCTTGTTTTAGCAAACTTCATCTTCTTCTCTTGTCTTTGCTTGTGCTGGTCCCCAGACAGAAAAGCTCTCCTTGCCTCATCTACCTAATCAAAGCATGTGATGGTTATTGTTGGTCATCAACTTGACTACATCTGGGATTAACTAAAATCCAAAGCTGGAGGACATACCAGTGAGGAATTTTTTGCTTAATTTGAAGTAGGAAGACCCACTTCTAATCTGTATCCTAAGCGATGAAGAGATACCTTTTAACCTGGACCACACCTTCTGCTGGAAGCCTATATAAGGACAGGGAAAAAGGAAGCTCTTTGTTCTTTGCCTGCTTGTCCTTGCCTTGCTAGCAAGTCCATTCCTTCACTGGCATTAGAATTCCAGTGTATACTGAAGACCAGCTGAGACACACATCCTCATGCACAGAGCAACTACTGGATTCTTGCACTTTGCATTCATAGCCAGCCATTGTTGGATTAGCTGAACTGCAGTCTGTAAATTATTCTAATAATTCCAATAAATTTATTCTAATAAATCCCATATATATTCATTCTATATATGTATTCTCTCCAAGGCTTACCTTTAGTTTTCTTCCCTCCACAGGGCTTTTTCAGTTAAGCTAACCACGAAGCAGTTTGTTCTCTGAACCTTGATGATCCTGTTGTAAATAATGTAGGAAAGAGAGTTAGTGTCTCTTATGGTACCATTTTGCCTATCTGGGAGCAATTCCTTTTTCTCTACTCTCTTCTTCTCAGTACTGACTTTGCTGCTTCCTCTCTCATTAGTTATTCTTAATCTAAACATCATAACATAACACCCTTAAAATTCTGGTACTTAATGATACAGAAGACTGACACTAGTACCTTTCTCAAGAATTCTTGCATTTTAATTTGGGGTTATATCTGTTTGACCTAAACAAACAAACAAAAAACCAAAAAAAAATCCCCACCTGTTCATTGAATATCCAACTATGTATGAGGCCGTGTGTGAACCTGTGGAAATTCCAAAACAACATTACATGGTTTTCCACCAAGGAACTTAAATTTTAGTTGGAGAAGAACACAATATACACTAGAAATAATAAGAGACAAGTTCAATGCTTAGCTTGACTTTGAAGACAAGTATCTTATGAAGATAATCTCACTACCATAAAGAAATGTATGAGGCATCAAGCAGACTATTTCGATACCACACTGGGCTCCTCAAGGAGCTTGAGGAAGACCTTCTGAGACTCTGCTATGCATGGTTGTGAAGTCTCAGGGAATCAGGAACAGAGAGAACTTTAGGGTAGAGGTGATTCTGGTGATGGATAGGGAAATTAGTAGAAATCCTAACTCACCGTGCTTGCAGATGTTATCAGGTGACTGAAGCAATTACAAAAATGCTATGAGGACTTAGGGGCAGAAGAAGGGTGGGTGTCATTGTGTACCAACTTTCTTGACCATAGTACACTATGAACACCTTTTTTCCATAATGGGCTACTGGTGTTTGAAAGCGATAGTCACTTTGATTTTTAGAGAATGACAGCTTAGAGTGGGCCATGCTCAGAAACGGCTTGAAGGCGTGTCTTCCTTTTAGCTCTTTGGAGGGAAATAGAGCTTATTGTGGTAAGCCAGGGAACGAGGAAAGAAAAATAGTAGCATGAGGAATGTAAATAAGAGAAAGTAGATCTATGGAATACGGGAGCGCTAATATGTGAGGAGGACAAGGCTGTGGCTTACATTTAAACAAGACAAGTTCCTATCTTTTAAAACAAACGCTACCAGCTTTTCATGTACACAGGCAGACCACACGATGTTTGTCATAAAATCCAACTAGGATGTATTTTTGGCTTCCTCAAGTCCCTCCTGTTCCCACCCTCTTGAAGAAACAAAGGAAGACAGCTTGAGTTGGGGGTGGGCTAAATGACTACAGCAGAATTCTGCTACCCTCATGTAGAACTGGAACCAAAATGTTTAACTCTAGGCCAGGCTTGCTGCCAAGTCCCCACAGAAAAGCGGCTGAGTGCACACCCAACAGCTAGCCACAAGTTAACTCTGAGCAGAGTGCACCGGTGACTTGTAAACCAGAGTCCCTTTAGTTACATTTACTACCTCATCTGGAGCTAGGGAGAGGCTGTTTTAAGGGAGTTCATTTACAGCAGCAGACAATCCTTTGTTCATTCATCCATCTATCCATCCATCCATCCATTCAGTTTTTCATTCATCCATCCATTCATTCACTCAGTCTTTTCCCTGCTCTTAATCAGCCTTCTGTAGATACTTTTCATTTTCATTTATTTCATTATAGTTTATCTCATGTATTGTTAACTTGACCAAATACTCTTCATTTTTATTTCAAGGGTACACAGACTACATTGCCTCACTTCATCTACTGTTTGTAGACAACTTGCTAAAATCTGCTTGAAAGACATAAATGAATATAGAGGACTGTAACAGGCTTTTTTTTTGGGGGTCACCTGCCAGCTCCAAAATCATGGCACGGAGATTTCTTATTAGTTATGACTGTTCAGCCTTATCTTACACTTGTCTTACTAGCTCTTTTAACTTAATTTAACCTGTTTCTTTTCATCTATATTTTGCCTCAGGAATTTTAACCTTTCTTTCATTCTGTATGTCAATTACTTTTCCTGCTTCTTCCATATCTGGTTGTCTGGAGGCTGCTTGAATGGCTGGCCCTAGGTGTCTCCCTCTGATTTTTCCCTCAGTTTCTTGTCTTCTCTATAGCCTAGATTCCTCTTCCTGCTTATTCTTTCTGCTTAGCGGCCTATTTTATCCCTCCTCTGCCTAGCTTTTGGCCATCTAGCTTCTTGTGAGACCAATCAGGTGCCTAAGGCAGGCAAGGTGAAACAGAAACACATCTCTATGTAACTAAACAAATGTAGCACAGCTTTACATAGTTAAAGTAATATTCCACACCAGAGTAACTTATCTCCAGGCCTGGCCCCTGAAAACCCCTCTTAATACAAACACATCATCTCTCTTTCTTCTTTTAGCTGGCTGGAATGAGATGAAGCCCAGTGAAGTTTTGCAATTTTCATATTTTATAGTGTTTTTAGTTTGGGTATTAAGGTTAAGTTGGTCTCATAAAATGAATTGGGAAGTGTTCTGTCCTTCTCTATTCTCTAAAAGTGTTTGTGGAGTTATTTCCTCCATAAATATTTACTAGACTTAACCAGTGAAACCATCTGGACTTGGAGTTTTATTTATGGGAAGGTTTTGAATAGTAACTTCAACTTGCTCAATAGCTATAGACCTATTCAAGATTTTTTGTTTTAAACTCCATTTTGTATCAATGTTAGTAAGGTGTTTGTGCTTTCTTTTTATGAATGACTCTTTTTCATCTAAGTTGTGGCATTTGTTGGTTTTTACAATGCTTACCCACTACCCCTTTGATATTTATGGAATTGGTGGGGTAATATTTGCTTTGACCTTAACATTGTGTTCTTTTCTTTTTAAAAAACAATCATTTTTAAGTTATGTTAATGTGTGTGCCTATATTTTAATAAGTCCACAGAGGACAGGAGAGGGTTCCAATCCCCAGAAACTGGAGTTGTGGCTAGTTCTGAGTCACCTGCAGGTATTGGGGACTGAGTTCAGGTCTTCTGCAAGAGCAAGAAATGTACATAATGGCTGAACCCTCTCTCTAGCTCACTATTTGTGTTCTTAATATAACATTGGAAAACAAGTGTTGAAGATGTTGAAGCCACAGGATTGAATTAACCTAGATTCTGGATTGCCTTTTAGCACGGAGCTGCTAGGTGATCAAATAGTTACATCTAATTCTGTTTGTCCCACCACACAAATGACTGAGATTTGTAGAGTAGCAGTCAGCATTGTCTTCCCCATTGCAGACTGTCATTATTGGTTTATGTGTATGTGTTTCCTACTACTAGGTGCTCTTAGAAGGCAAGGCTGTGATAGTGCTGATCTTAGGTTTTCAGTGCTTATTGCCTAAATAAAAATAAATGTCTGCCATGGTTTCTTTGTGTCTGGAGATTATGTTTCTTTTCCTAGAACAGGTGACTCAACAGCAATGGAGCTCTCAAAAACACTCAGTGCCCTGTGTGCTTCTTTAAGTGGCAAATTACATTGCTTTGTATTTCCCTCTCCTTTTTCTTTCTGCATCTTTGCCCTCTTTTGTTTATTGTCATTGTCCTGCCCTTATTTAGAGCCATGTGGATTATTTCATGACAACTATCACTAAGGTAAACTTCTTTGATGCCTCTAGAAGGGATCTCATAATAAGGAAATGTAGGCTGGGCTTAGCTTTTTTTGCTTTCTTCCCAAGAAATAGAAACAAACAAAAGTCAACCAACTGAACAACAATTCTATGTAAATTAAAAATTAAAATGGATTCTAGAGAGGAGCATTGAAATGACTTTTAAAAGATTCCTCTAGTGAAATCAGTTTTAATCCCTTTGTATATATAAACCAGACTAATTACAAATTATATTTAATTCAACTAGATATCAGGTTCTTCCTTTGCTACACCTTAGCATTGGTTGTTATAAAGTCATTCTATCACAATGCTTTCCAATTCAGGCTTTCATTAAGTTAGAGTGTCTTCACAAAGAACACACCTTGATGAGAAGCTTAGCTTGCTAAGTACCTGAAGGCTGGATGCCTCTTGCCAATTTTCACATAGGTGCGAATGGAAATACATCACACAGTCGCCTGGGTTCCAGGCAACCCTTGAAGTGCTCCTGCAAGTAACAGCAACTGCTTAGTTATGGTCTCATTTCAGCAGTGACATTTGTCAACTGCTTGCTGACAAGTTGATTGCTCTGTTCAAAGAAGACAGGAACCGCACTGATTTCTCAGAATTTGCTCATTGTCTTGCTTCATCTGTGCTGGAGAGTTTCTAGAACACTTATTTTCATGCCTTGCATACCACCTTTGCAGAGTGTGTGTGTCTCCTTCAAAGTACTGTGAAAATACATCCTATCAATATTTATTATAAAATAAACATTAATACCAAGGGAGTTACTCATTTATAGAAAAGATCTCCAGAAGGATACCCAACTGAAGACAAAGGGTGGCCTTTAGAGTCTATATCAGTCAGGGCCAAGCCATTTTGTAAAGCTCCTCTGTTTTGGTTGAACTGTTGGCAGTTCCCAATACTATAGTCATTTAGTTTTCAGTATGAGAATAACTTGTTTCCCCAGATTCCCACCTGTAAGAGAAGCTTTATCTTTGCTAGCCGCTTTGGTTTATCCCCCACCAGTTGCCTGGGCTCTGCCGCTTTGTAGTCCCCAAATAAACACACAAGACGCTGTATTAATTATAAAGCTGTTGGCCTTGCTTGTCTCTTACTGGCTAGCTCTGCTTTAAGTAATTACCCCATAATTGTTAGTCTAAGTATGTCTCTTACCAGAGAGGTTTCCGGGCTTCCTACCCCAATGGCGTTACATCTCGACTCTCTTGTGTTTCTCCTTCCCAGAATCCTCCTGGACTCCTAGCCCCACCTATCTAGATTCCTAGTGAAGACCAGCCATGGAGGATGTTTATTGATCACTTGGAATTCTTTTACTTACCCCTCCTTGGTTACTTTTAGAAAGGGCCAAACAGTCTAAAATAGGAAACTCTCACCTCTCTTCCTTCTCTACAATCACCCAGCCTATGTGTAGACAATGAATGCACTGGTATTTTGAACTAGAAGCTCCCCCTTTGTAGCTACCTTCCCAGATATTTTACATTTAAAGATACTTACATATTTTATGCATTTATGTGTATGTGCCTGAGTGCATGCATGTGTGCACCACTGGCAGGCTGGAGCCCTCAGCTGTCAGAAGAGGAAATATGGTGACCTGGGACAGGAATTATGAGTTGCCTTGTAGATACTAGGAACTAGACTCGGGTTCTCTGTAAGAGCTGCAAACATCGTCACCCACTAATCCATCTGTGTAGCCCCTCTTTTAAAATTTTTGTTTTCAGACAGTGACTTATGGAGTTGCTCAAGCAGTCACTGAACTTGTGATCCTCCTGCCTCAGCCTATGAAGTATTTGGGATTATATACTGTGTAACCTGGCCCTGCTAGGAAGGGTTCTCATGGAAACCAACGAACTCTCACAATAATCCATTATATTCTTATGTTTTCCAGTTTCACTAGCATAATCTGTGTTGTAAAAATAAAAAAATAAAAAAATGTAATCCCTGCAGATGCTAAATGGGTACTATTAGAGAAAGCCAGGCAAGTGCCCTGGAACACTATGACAGTTAAATGTAAACATATATGTGGAGTCATTTAGAAATGTGATTCCCTATGAAATGTTAATAACTAGATTTTATGTTGTCTTGTTTAGTTAGAGCATTTACCCAGTATTCACAAGGCCCTGGGTTTACTTTCTACCATGTAATAATAATAATAATAGTAATAATAATAATGATAATAATATTATTATTATCAGGGACAGAGTGGATGTAAAAGGGAAAAATTTGGGCTGTACCAAGCTTTGAGTGTCACATTACTTGTCAAAATATCTTGATGTTACAATCCTGTTAAAAGTTCATTAAGGTAGATTTATTGGGACTATAAGGATACAGTTGAGTAATAAATCTAATTGAACTAGTAACTTTAAATTGCACTTATTTTCCAAATAAGCCTGTTTTATTTAAATAATATTTTATGCAAATTGTTGTCAATGGGCTCTACATAACAAAACAAATATAAGATGATTTTTAAAAAGCCTTTACCTCTTCTTCCCCTTGCTAAACTGTATGGAAAAGCTGCTTGAATTCAGCCTTCTGATCTTTTGGATTTTTTTTTATTTATTAGGGAAAAATGGAAAAGAACTCTCAGGAGTGGAAAAGGCTCCAAGGGAGGAATACACTGGTCCCTTTACTCCATTATAAATTTCTTTGAAAAACATGATCTAAAATTTCTAAATTGGATTCTAAGCCCTGTATCATTTAGAATTTATAACTGTTCATCTGGATTTTTTTCCACCTAAATTTGCCTGTGGTCACCACTGAGCAACAAATCAAACATACCACGCCTTTTTCTTTCTGTGCACATGTTTAAAAAATATCTACTTTTAAAAAGAAAACCAAACCAGTGGGATGGATTCTTTGAGAGCAGACTTAAGAAAAAACGTGGCCTGTATCACCCTCTGCCTGGGAGAGCGGTCCAAGCACTCTGGACTCTGTTCAGTCAGAATGCACTTTCAAAAGTGCTGTTTCTGTTTTTCCTTACCCAGTAAAGGAGACTCATACTGCCATTTAATAGTTTGTGCCTGGAACCAATCTGGAGTGACGTGGTTTCCTGTCTTCCGCCCGGTGCACCAGAATCATGTTGAGTCCTTCCCAAATATCTGGGAGCTGTAATTCACCAGGGAAGTATAAGGCCAGTCAGTTCAGGTGTGGAGAGACAAATGACTCAGTTACGATTGATGGACAGCCTCTGTGTGGTAGTTCCTAACAGAGAATTGGCCATGAGTGTATGTGTCCCAATTCCCATCCTTAAGGACAGGCCAGTGCCAAGTCCAGACTCATGGGCAGATAATTATTATCATAGTAAAATTACTTCAAAGAAAGAGTGGAATTTTGCAGTTGTGAGATCACGGTAGATCTGAGTGTAACTTTTGCATCATTTCATTAGATTTTTCCTGGGCTAGTCCAAAAAGTGGCATGCATGAGGCTTTCTGGCCCCCAGATTTTCTGTGCTTCTGGCTGAAAAAAAAATGAGATCCTAAAAAATATGCTTATTGTGCCCATATCTTAAGAAACTCTTACTTGATCTTGGCCCGACCAGTCCTTGTTTTCAACAATTGAAAACATCTTTGTAAACTGTTTCCAGAAAGCGTTTGCAAACACCCTGAAGTAAGGTTACATGCTTACTATTCAGCTCTAAGCCTCAATTAAGGCTGTTGTTGCTGCCTCTAATAGCCTGACACCATGATAATATTATACAGTATCCCAAGATAATGAGAAGAACGCTGGACATCTGCTTACACTCAGAGAACAAAGGCCGATCGGAGGGATGCGTCCTGCGGCACTTGCAAAGTAACTGACTTTGCTTGCTCGAGACACAGTGGATTTTCCCAGAGGTGATTTCTCTGCCCTTGGAGACAGTGGCACAACACAACATTCTGCAGACACACATAGACTGTTCAAGCTCAGAGTTTGGCAAGGCTGACTGCCTTAAAGCAACCACTCCTGAGCCTCCCACTGGGTTGCTGGAGATCACCTTTTCCTGTTAGCTAGTTAGTTAGTTCGTTCGTTAGTTAGTTAGTTAAAATAGGAAGATATGGTTCCTGGGCACTTAAAAAAATGTTCATGCATCTTTCCCATTGGATTTTTAATGTCTAATATTATCCTCTGGGTGAAATGATGGGGAATGCAGTTGAGCATGCCCTCTGATGCTGTTAGCTGTAGGAGCTCGTGGAAAGAGGTTTGAGATGGATTTCCCTTATGCCATGTCCTGGTTTCCTGGAAAGACACCGGAGAAACACAGATTGGCATTCTCAGTCTTCATTAAATAGGATCTTTAGACATGATAGAGGAAAACCACTTTCAATTAGAAGCACAGAAGCTTGGAGACATAATAGCAAAGGAGGAGTCCATTGTCTATGCTTCCCAGCCTGATAGCAGTCCTGTGTTCTTTTCTGTCTAACAGAGGTGCAGGAAACAGCATGAAACAGAAACTGACTCCAGTGGACACTTATTGGCTGACTGTGCACAATCTTTTTTAGCCTAGTAGAAATCTAAGTTCTAACCCTGGCTATTTGTTAGGTCTTATACTGATTTGAATGCCCTTATCAGCAAAACGGATCCAAAAATCTCAATACAATAGTGAAGTACGTGTGTGTGTGTGTGTGTGTGTGTGTGTGTGTGTGTGTGTGTGTGTGTGTGGGGTCAGGCATGGGGGCATAAGTAAGACGGGAGGAAAAACTATCAAAAGACTACAAAAGGAATGTGGGCTACGATCTGAGTATGTCTTTGCTGTTAATATTTGTCAGTAGAATTTCTTTTTTTTATTATCATTTTTTATTTTAATTTTAAATAGCTTGTTTTACATGTCAATCCCAGTTCCCTCTCCCTCCCCTCCTCCCGCACTCCCCTTCCCCCCTCCCTCCCACCCTATTGCCAAATCCTTCCACATAGGGGATATCTAGAGCCTATCATTTTACTCTTGGTAGGGTCAAGGCACTCCCCTAAGAGTCCAGGCTGAGAGAGCAACTCTCTTTGTGCTATAGGCACATGAAGACAGATTGTATACCAGGGATAGACACTGATCCACAGCTCAGGGCCCCATAGGTTGCCCAGGCCTTCTCACTGACACTCACATTTGAGGGGTCCAGATCAGTCCCATTCTGGCCTCCCCACTGTCGGTCTGGGGTCCAAGAGCACTCCCCTGTTCAGATCAGCTGTCTCTGCTGGTTTTGCCAGCCCATTCTTTGCCAATTTGCTCATCACTCCTCTCTCTCTGTCACTGGGTTCCTTGGGTTCAGTTCAGTGCTTAGTTGTGTGTTTGCCTCTGCTTCCATCAGTCACAGGATGAAGGCTCCCGGATGGTTATAGACATCAAGTTCATTATCAGGAATGGGCATTCGAGGTGGTCCTTCCACTATTGCTTAGCTTGCCAATTGATGTTATACCTTTAGGTCACTCGAGGTCACTCTGGTGCCTGATCTGTCTTGGATCCTATGATTCCCTCTTCCCCCTATTTTATCCCCACCCCCTCAACTTCCTGTTCCCCCATGACCACCTCCCTTCCTCTTTACCCCCCTCTATTCTTCCCAGGTCCCACTACCCCCCCCCCTTGCCGTGTTCCCCATCCATTCAGAGGATCTTGTCTCCATCCTCTTCTCTTGGGTACTATGCACATATGCATATCTTTTAGGTTCTTTCCTGTTTCCCAGACTCTCTATCTGTGGAAGTGCAGACTGGCACTATCCTGATCCATATTTAAAATCCATATATGAGTGAGTACATACCATGTTTGTCTTTTTGCGACTGGGTTACCTCACTCAGGATGGTTTCTTCCAGTGCTATCCATTTCCCTGCGAATTTCAAGATTCCATTGTTTTTTTCTGCTGAGTAATACTCCATTGTGTAAATGTACCACATTTTCTCTATCCACTCTTCAGTCGAGGGGCATCTAGGTTGCTTCCAGGTTCTGGCTATTACAAACAATGCTGCTATGAACATAGTGGAGCAGATGCCCTTGTTGTATGAACCTGCCTCATTTGGATAAATGCCTAAGAGTGGAATTGCTGGGTCTAGTGGTAGATTAATTCCCATTTTCCTGAGGAATCTCCATACTGATTTCCAAAGAGGCTGTATGAGTCGGCATTCCCACCAGCAGTGGAGGAGTGTTCCTCTCTCTCCACATCCTCTCCAGCATAAATTGTCTTCAGTGTTTTTGATTCTAGCCATTCTGACAGGAGTAAGATGGTATCTCAGAGTTGTTTTGATTTGCATTTCCCTGATGGCTAAGGATGTTGAGCACTTTCTTAAGTATCTCTTGGCCATTTTAGCCTCCTCTATTGAGAATTCTCTATTTAGCTCTGTACCCCACCTTTCAAGTGAATCCTTTGGTGTTTTGGAGACTTGTTTCTTGAGTTCTTTGTAAATTTTGGAGATTAGCCCTCTGTCAGATGTAGGGTTAGTGAATATCTTTTCCCATTCTGTGGCCTGCCTTTTTGTCTTTTTGATTGTGTCCTTTGCCTTACAGAAGCTTTTTAGTTTCAGAAGGTCCCATTTGTTAATTGTTGATCTCAGTGCCTGTGCCACTGGTGTTATGTTTAGGAAGTGGTCTCCTGTACCAACTCGTTGAAGAGTATCTCCCACTTTCTCTTCTAAAAGTTTCAGTGTGGCTGGATGTATGTTGAGATCTTTGATCCATTTGGACTTAAGTTTTGTACAAGGCGATAAACATGGATCTATCTGCAGTCTTCTGCATACCATTACCCAGTTATGCCAGCACCATTTGTTGAAGATGCTTTCTTTTTCCACTGTACAGTTTTAGCTTCTTTGTCAAAAATCAGGTGTTCATAGGTGTGTGGGTTAAAATTAGGGCTTTCGATTCGGTTCCATTGGTCTACCTGCCTATTTTTGTGCCAATACCAAGCTGTTTTCAGGACTATAGCTCTATAATAGAGCTTGAAGTCAGGTATGGTGATGCCTCCTGAAGTTCCTTTATTGTATAGGGATGTTTTGGCTATCCTGGGCCTTTTGTTTTTCCATATAAAGTTGATTAATGTTCTTTCCAGGTCCTTGAAGAATTGTGATGGAATTTTGATAGGGATTGCATTGAATCTATAGACTGCTTTTGGCAAGATTGCCATTTTTATTATGTTGATCCTACCAATCCAAGAGCATGGGAGATCTTTCCATTTTCTGGTATCTTCTTTGATTTCTTTCTTCAAAGACACAAAGTTCTTGATATACAGGTCTTTCACTTCCTTGGTTAACATTATCCCCAGATATTTGATGCTGTTTTTGGCTATTGTAAAAGGTGATGCTTCTCTGATTTCTTTCTCAGTCACTTCATCATCTGTATATAATAGGGCCACTGATTTTTTTTGAGTTTACCTTGTATCCTGCCACATTGCTGAAGGTGTTTATCAGCTCTAGGAGTAACCTTGCAGAGTTTTTTTGGGTCACTTATGTAAACTATCATATCATCTGCAAATAATGAAAGTTTGACTTCTTTTCCTATTTGTATCCCCTTTATCTCCTTTTGTTGTCTTATTGCTGTAGCTAGAACTTCAAGTACAATATTGAAGAGATATGGAGAGAGTGGACAGCCTTGTCTTGTTCCTGATTTTAGAGGAATTGCTTTGAGTTTCTCTCCATTTAGTTTGATGTTAGCTGTTGGTTTACTGTATATTGCTTTTATTATATTCAGGTACGTTCCTGTTATCCCTGATCTCTCTAGGACCTTTATCATGAAGGGGTGCTGGATTTTGTCAAAGGCTTTTTCAGCATCTAATGAGATGATCATGTGGTTTTTCTTTCGCAGATTGTTAATATGGTGGATTACATTGATAGATTTTCTAATGTTGAACCATCCCTGCATTCCTGGAATGAAGCCTACTTGATCAGAATTTCTTACCCAATGTGATGGTTTTAGAAAGGGAGACTTCAGGAGACTCTTAGGTTGTGAGGAAGGGAATCTCTCCTCCTGAATAACGTAGTGTCCTTATAACAGAGCTCTCCATGAACTCTCTGCTTTCTACTATGTGAGGGTATAATAATAAGATGACTTTTGGTGAGGGGATGGGCCTCACCAGACACGAATTTGTTGGTGCCTTGACCTTGGAACCTGGGAGTGTTAGAAATACATTTTGTTGCTTATAAGTCAATATATTGGTAAAATGGCATGAATGGATTAAGATAATATATTAACCAATCAGTGTTAGCAACTAAGCTCCAAACCCCTGGGAAACTCTGGTGTAAATCTAGAACACCTCAGAGTTATCTGAGCATAGACTAAGGATGCTGACACATTTATCTGTTATTTCCCTTTTAGCTGTGAGCTGAAGAGCACTTCTGAGGGCACTGAGTGGAACGTGCAGACTGCTGACAGGCATTTACTATAAGCAGCCTTGCTGAGCACACTGAGTGCTGAGGGGACATGTTTGGGTGCCAACAGCCATTGATACATACATGTTTCCTTCCTACCTCTCCATCTAGGCCTCCGTTGTCTTAGAGCCACTGTACAGTGAGTCCTCTTAGACACCGCTTCTGATTTACTGTTTGGCACATGTCTAGAAATCAGTCAAGAATCCAACCAAACCCCCAGACTTTCAGCAGCTGAAAAAAAGACTGAAGTCCTGAGCTTGCTCACTGGGGGTAGAGAAGTGGGCTAGACTTCCTAGCACCGGGGATAGAGAAGTGAGCTGACCGTAGACTCCGAGTCCCTGAAAAGGTTATGTAGGGTTTTGTCAGTTTTTAGGGCTGGGAATCTAGGTGTTCAAAAGCAATAGAAATGAGATGTGTCACATTATGGAGGCAGGGTGGTGGGTTCTCTGATGGACCAAAGGAAAGTCATTTCTTGCCTGTCTCAGCTTTTGGAGCTGGATGGGGATCTTTATGGCTTCCTTGGCCTGTAGCTCCACTGTCCTATAGTTACGTTCTATACCATGTATTCCTGGTGTGTCTTTACATGGTTTCCCTCTGTGCACATCCATCTCTGTATCCTTTTTTCCTCTTTTATCAGAATGCCAGTCAGAGTGGATTAAGACCCACCCTAATTATCTATTTCTGACTTGCTTACATTTAGAAAGGCCACATATTCTAGGGAGTATAAATATCTCTCTAACGGTTAAAAATTCAACCAAAAATGGAAGGCAAGTCTATTAAAAAATATCAACAAAAAACGTTGTTCCCCTGTTTTTTTGTTTTGTTTTGTTTTTATTTGAGATAAAGTCTCTATGTTGCTGAGGCAGGTATTGAACTTCTTGGACTCAAGCAATCCGCCTGTCTTAGTCTCCTGAACTACTGGAACTATAGATGTATACATCATGCTAGGCTGAGCACCATCACCATTGTTGTTGTTGTTGTTGTTCCTGCTATCATTATTATTTAAGAGCATCTGGGCTTAGACTTTCCCTTTGTATAATGATGTCTCACTTACAGAAACATTGAACACAGGTTATAGGTGAAATATTACAAACAAATCAAGCAAGGGGCCTTCTGATGGCTCACCGGGCTGGCACTGTCAGAATGTGTGAGCAACCTCTAGGATCAGAAGATGTAGTGCTGTAGTGCCTAATGAAAACGTACGGGGAAACACCCCTTCCTTTCGCTCATCAGTTCACATGTATCCTGAAATCCTTTCTTCTTTGTTGTGCCTTGCATTAGAATATAACACCAAGCAATGATAACCACCTCCTTGCCCTCAGGTAACTTGTGTTCTAGTCAGGGAAATAGGTGATAGACCAGAGGCACCTGTAAAATGTATGTTGCACTAGATAGTACTGCAAGGGCAAAGCATCAGAGAGACTAGGGGTTTTAGACATGGGCAGAGTGAGTCTCACTGTAAATAACCCTAAGAAAGTAGTTGTATTTATCCACAGAGACCAGTCCTGGAAAACATGACATCTACTGTGGCTGCAAATGAAAGCAAGCAAAGCTGACCCGTAGAAGAGATGCTCTGTGACTCCTGGACGGTACTCTAGGTAGTATTAGGGTATATTTTACCTGGCTCATTTAGGACACATATATAATTCTATGATCTACTGCAGCCATCATGGTAAAGGCTGTGTCCAACTCTTAATGTGTGCTGGATGTATCTTAAAAGTTTTGCAAGGTGAGGCAATCCTTGCCAGCCCTTGTGAGAATTCTTTCAGCCTTTGAGGCTTTAGTGTTATGAAAAAGTCCATTGTGATGCCTCATTGTGATTTATTATTTCTAACGGCAAATATTGACTTTCTAAAAATCCAAATATACAAGGTGTTACTTGACATCCAAAGACTGCTTCCATAAGTGCTCCACAAAAGTGACTTGCCCTTCTCTCAATTGCTGTCTCTGAGAGCTTATGTATAGTTAAAAAGTACCACAAAATGTTTAGCTCTTGTTGAATATACTGTTGATGTAAAACTCTCCATGCTCTACAGTGATAATGGGGCAACTTGTATCTCTTGACACTTTTTTCTTTCAATTCCAAATTAGTAATGGCAGCCATGAGTTAAGTAAAGAAAGCGTTTCTATAGTGCAGATGGTAAACATGGATATTTTAATCTATTACAGTATTTATTGATAGACAGTAATGAAATGAATACTAAAATGATAGTGTGCCCTGTATACATAATGGTATTGATAAAACATGCTTGGATGCTTGAATATGAAACTTCAAAAATGTCAGTTTGTAGACAGGTTAGTTAAGTTTGTAGACAGGTAGTTAAGCTATAAGAATCAGGAATTGATGCAAATGAGTAATTGAGGTAAGTTAGTATACTGAATATATAATGGAGGAGGGTAGGAGAGAGACAAAGAGAGAGAGAATTCAGAAGTATATATAAAAGTTTGCTTTTGATGTAGGCTAGTGTCAAATGAGTAGTATTTTAGGTAGATGGTGATTTGACTCTCCAAGGTCACCGTGGGATTAGATTTCCTTTGCCTTCTGGTCTATCTTCTTGTATCTTTGTCCACCTGAATGATGTTGGTAGACAACCGTTTTTTGCTTTCTAGACTTTAGAAACAGGAAAAGAGTAAATGGAAAAGAAATGCTTTTTAATGATACAACCTAGAAACTATACCTGTCAACTCTCATTGTCCACCAGAGTATCGCTGCAAGAGAAGCTGAAAACTTCACTAGTTCTATGTTCCTCACCTCCTATAAGTCAACTACTAAAAGAAGAAGGACTGCCATAGGATAATTATAAAAACATTGTGGTTTATCTCATGAGGAGAAATAAAATTTGGACCTTAGGGGTTGATAGAACCTTGGAATTTTCACCTACTTAAACAACGTCCAGGTAGCAAATATATAATATTTTCCTTGGGGTGTTAAACTCTAGTTAGAAAGACATACAATTAAATAGTAATTAATAATGCTGTGCAAAGATGAAATGCTGGGGAGACAGAATACTGTGAGAACATAGGGCAGGAGAGCCTAACCTGGGTCAGCAATGGCTTCCTGGGGGATTGATGCTGTCCTGACACTTTAGTGGAAGTTCTCACTCTGGTGGAAAGTGGAAACCATTCCAAGCATGAGGAGCAGAGACATGGTGTAACTTTAAGGAATCTTCCAAAGACAGAAATCATTTGCAAGGCTGCCACAAAAAATCTTAACCAAGGCAAGAGCAAGGGAAAAGTATGTAGAATTTATGTAGAAAGGAAGAAGGATTGCTGAGTTGGAAGGAACTATTCTTGGCACAAGTCTTGCAGTGAGGGATAGAACCATGATGAGCCCCAGATTCTGGGTTCTCTGCAGTGATTTGAAACATGGACCTGGTTATCGTTTGGCTGCAGGCACCAATAAATCGATCAAGCTTTTCAACAAGAATTAGAGTATTCCTATAATTCTCCATTAATCATGTCTTTTGGAAAGGTAGGAAGTGGTAGAACTCACATCTGTTTGGTTGTTTGGCACAAAGAATCAGCTCTCCTAGTGTTTATCTCGTGTTTCTTTACTAAAAATGTTGTAAGTCTGAATCATGATGAAATCAATTTTATTTGGAGAACTGCTTGTGAAAATGGATGGCAAATTATCTTTTTAAAAAAGAGGCCAAAGAAATAGTGTAAGATAATGATTGGATAAGAGCGGAGGAACTAATTTTGTAATTTTTGCCAGCTTGGAACAAAACTGTTTTTGACACTGGAATCAGGTATTTCTGGGGCAGGAGCAGTAAATGAGAGAAAGAGGGAGGGTGGGGAGGGAGAGGTGATAGAGAAAGAAGAGAGTGTGTGTATTTGTGCATGCATGTGAAGTCTTCATTTAACTGTTATACTATTAATTTGACTTTTCTTGATCTTGTTCATCTGTAACACTTATTGAGAGCCTACCATGGCATTTCAGATGCTGTATCCTCTGGGTGTTGTGAAAGGATAGGTGTTAAGGGTCTGTGAAGTGAAGACAAAGTCAGTTCTATTATGGAGGTGAGGGCGGCCATGCTGCCACCTTCCTTCTCAAGTGCTGTGTGTCATTGGCTGGTCATTTCAGCTCTTCACTGGATGACTCCTCCACGGTTGGCAGGGTGCCTAGGATAGTACTCTTCCCCTGTACTCTTCATCCCCTCTCTGCAACCAGCTCCAACACTAGGAATTGCTTCATGTCTGGGATGGGGTGATGGTTTAGTCAGTGAAACGAATGTCTTGAAAACACGAGGACCTGAGTTCAACCCTTCAAACACCCGTGAAGAAGCTGTCGTGGTGCTGCACAGTCATAATCCCAGCACTGGGGAAGTGGAGATGAGAGATCCCTGGAGATTACTGGGCCAGCCAGTCTAGTTTACCTGGTAACTTCCAGGCTAGTGAGAGATCCTGACAAGGAAAGCACCCAAAGTTATCTTCTGGTCTTCCCATGCATGTACATACATATGCATCCTTATACACATGTACACCTGAACACACAACAACATGCAAACACACATTCATACACATGAAAAAAGGAATCAGGTCATACAAAATTAAGTATAGAATACAGCAGAAGATTCTTTTCCAATCTTATTTAGGGAATGGCAGCACTAAGTGTATTCCTAGAGGGAGGAATGGTCTTCCTTATTGCAAATCCTCTAGGACTTTTGTCACAAGAAACTAAGTTAGGTAGCTCTTGAAATTCGCTGTCAAATTGGGGCCTTTCCACAGTTAACTACACACCAGGGATGTTACAGCAGAAAAATGGACAAAGGAAGAAAATCCTTCCCACAAATTCTCCCAGGACTTGGCAGGTGTGATGGCATGGAGTGATTCTTAACATACTGAATACAACTACAGGTTGGACACCATGTTCTATACAGTACCTCCTTCGCTATGAGGAAACCCAGCCCCCAGCCTTGGCCAGGACTGTGTCATTGTTCATGCTATGCTCATGGGGAGGTTGAGGGCCAGAGAGGCTAAGTATCATCTGGTCAAGTGAAAAGGCAGAATTTAAGGCCAGCTCTGGTTCACAGAGCTGCCCTCCTCTGCAATGTTCTTCCTGAGCCTGTGACATCCAGACACCTAGGTATTCTGGTGGGGTTAGCTTTAAGGCACTCAGACTAATGCCAGCTGTCTGCAGAGTAAACTTATCCATGGTCGGGGCAAAAGGGACAGCCTGAGCCAAGAAAAGAAGTTGGCTGCAATGCGTATCTCATGCTGTTGGCTTCCCTGGAAAACACAGTTCGTTTTTTGTTTAGTATAATGACTGGAGTGTCTCACCCATCTTACTTTGACTGGATCATAAAGATACTAATAAACTATTCCTTTCTTTTCTAATTTCTTGAGTTTTACAACCATTATTCCAAATGTATTTCTTAACTTAATACTCACAGAATGTGTGAGAGTGCCTTGCATACAGCAGAAAATGCCCGTGCCGTACTTACTGGTGTGTGTGTGTGTGGGTGGGTGGGTGTTGTGTGTGTGTGTGTGTGTGTGTGTGTGTGTATGTGACTGAGAAATAACCCTAGAACCCACACAGTGGCCACCATGGACTTAGCTGAAGTCCTTTGATATGAACTACTATTCCAAACTTGCTCATAACTAAAGGAGCCCTGTTTAAATTCAAACAGCTGAATGCTAACCAAATGACTGCCAACTCCCTCCATCCCTGAAGCAAGCCTAAGCTAGATTTACTTTAATTTCACCTTCTTAGCTGGCACTGCTGTCATGCTGTTCCCAGTGTCTTCAGGGAAGACCCATTCAGCTGTGGCACACAGATATCAGGACGATCCACCAAAGAATTTGCCAAGTAGGTTATGCATGTGTATTCTGAGTTTTTAAATCTGTGAATAAAATAGCCAACTTTTCTAAGCCCCTCCCCCAAGAGGAAAATTTGGAAGGGTCCACAATAGTATTAAAATGTATTAAGTGTTCAAAATGTCTAGAAATTGGGCAAGTCTTCATTAGCATGGGACAGCAGAAGAGGGTTTGTGAATGAGGGCAGCTGCTCTGGAGCATTGTGGGTAGGGGATGAGGGCATGGGGTGAGGGTGGGAGGTTGGGGTGGGGTCTATTTGCATTCCTGCTTTTGGAGTAGCTGTGACCTTTTCAGTAACTGGTTATACTCTGAAGGGTAGTTTCAATGATTTTCTTTATTGTATCTTGCAGATCAATCTCCTACACGGCTGTTCCATTTAACCTGTATTCCCTAGGTTATTCCTTAAAGCAATTTATTGAACATTATCCTAAATTGAACCGCATTTACTATCCTTTGACCCAATTACTTAAATGGTCCGCATCCATTTGATTGTGAGCGTCTTTTCTCTTGCCATTTGCCTCGCCTCTCATGTCACAGAGGAGTCTACTCAGTTCCGAAGTCCCTCCCTTCCCAAGCCACTCAGCTTGAACGGAGGAACTGTGTAAAGGCAGGTCTTTGGATTTGAGAAATCCCAGCTTTCCACCCAAACCCAGTTTGCTTTAACAATTCAATTCTACAAAAATGCATGTAGTGCCGCCTACTTTGTGGTAGGACTGGACGGGGGGGGGGCGGGGCGTTTGTCGTCTGCCTTTGGAGTGAATTTGCTAGGCAAAAGTTGTTGATCTCTGAGGGGGCCTCTCAGCTCTGGATCTTGTCAGCCCACTTTCCTCACCCGGGTTTCAACTCCTCTGGGCTCCTTTTGGTCCTCCTCAGGCAGTACAGCAAGCGTCCAGCAGGTTCCTAGGCTGTGGTTGTTTGTGTGCTCGTGTATTTGTAACTTCCAACTTGTGAGTGCAATCTATTTCTCCAGGTGTTCCTCCGCTCTAGTCCTTCAAGTGGTTTCTACTCTTTGTCTAATAATATTTGTACAGTATGCTTGGGCCTGGTTCATATCTTGAATTGTTATTAAAAAACATCACAACTTGTCATTTTCTGTGCTTAGAATTTTCTCTTTAAACTTCTGAACTCAAGGAAGATTCACCATCTTCCTTCACTTCTCCTCACCCTTGTAAACCAGTTCTGTGTTTTTATTGGCCTTCAAACTTGTTTAAGTAGAGCTAGTGGTAGGAATGGAAATGATTTTTTTCCCTCCTGGGAAACCTGAATATTTATACTGTGTGAGTAAAGCCATCTTTAAACAGGGCTCCCTTTTTGTCTTTTCCAACTGCTACCTTGGTGTGAAAGTGACATTTTGTTAAGCTTTCCCATTATTTGCTAATTCCCACCTCCATTTTGTGAGGTCAGGGCTATGGTCACCAAGGCTGCCGAAATCCCCTCACAACTAACACTCCATCAACAGCAGAGTTGGAAGTGGTGTGTTTCTCTGCAGGGTCTCACCCTGCCTGGTCCCAGTCAGTGCAAACGGGATTTGACCTGTTCCCTGGAGGTGGAGATCTTCTATAAAGCCACTTAGCAGTTCCATGGCTAAAACCCCAGAAATCCCAGATTTGTGGATATTTGCCCTGATCACTCAACCATGCTCTAGTTCAAGCTGTGGGTTATATTTTGAGTGACAGTCATTTGATTCAACCATGACATTGAATAGAGATTGAATTACCGGGGTGTCGAGTTTACTGAAGGGAAAGACAAAACAAAGCAGGAGAAATAGTGGCAGGGGAGGGAGGTGGAATCTGGCGGCACATGGAAAGAAATGGAACAAATTTGCTATCTAAAAGAGCTGAGACAGGGGAATCATGCTCACTAGTCCATGAAGTGTTTCAGTGTTTTCTAAAGCCTTGAGCAATTCAGGTCCTCCATGAAATGTTTCTTTATGATAACCAAAATAAAGTTCTGACCTGAACTATGAGAGAGAGACAGAGACAGAGACAGAGAACATAGACAGAGAGCGGCAGAGAGAGACAGAGAGGCAGAGAGGCAGAGTCACACAGAGAGACAGAGAGAGGACATATTAAAGAAAGGGGTGGGAGTAAGGAGAAGGGCTCAGTGAATCAAGTCCTTGAACATCCTCAGAACCCATGTTAAAAATAACCAGGCATAGAAGTATGCATTTGTCATCCCAGCACCGGGGAGGTGGGACCCAAGGTCTTGCTGGTCAACCATCCTGGTCTACCTGGCAAGTTCTAGGCTAGGGAAGAACTGTGTCTCAAAAGAAAAATAAAAGGAATTGGCAATAGGGTGGGAGGCTGGGGGTGGGGATGGGAGGTGCGGGACGAGGGGAGGGAGAGGGAACTGGGATTGACATGTAAAACAAGCTATTTAAAATTAAAATAAAGAATTAAAAAAAGTGGATAGAACATGAAGAATGATTCTAAGGTTGTCCTCTAGCCTCCACACTCATATGCATGCATGCACAAATGTTCTCAACCACGCGTGTGCGCGTGCACACACACACACACACACCAATGAGAAAGGACCCAGGAGTGCACGGCAGTTGGTAAATTGTTTGCCTAGTATACATAAAGCCTTGAATTGGATCCCTGGTTCTTCATAACTTGGGTGTGATTGTGTATCCCTACAGTCCTGGCACTAGGGAGGTGAGACAGGAGAATCAATATTTCATATGGGCCATATAGGGTTCAAGGGAAGCCTGGGCATATAAGATCCTGTATCAAATCAGAAAATTAAAAACAACCCAAAACCAAACCAAACCAAACCAAACAAAACTAGAACAATAAAATACCAATAACAAGCCTGGTGTGGTGGCTCACACCCTTAATGTCAGAACTGGGGGCAGGGGTAGGGTCAGGGGCAGATCTCTATGAGTTCCAGAACAACTGGGGCTGTTATACTGAGAAACCCTTTGTGGAAAACAACAACAAAACAAAGAAACCCCACACCAAAACAACAATAAAAATAATAACAATCCCCAATAACAAAAAGAGAGCATGCATTCCTTTGTATTCGAACATAGCGACTTTGATCTTGGAATTATTTCTCTTTTCCTCTCATGTTGGATTTGCCCTATAGCAAATAGGGGAGAGGTTTGACCCTCTTCTTTCATCTGTATCTTTTCCTTGTGGTATCCAGATCCTACCAGACTCTCACCAGTGTAACAATATGGCTACTCAGCAAAAAATTGATAGAAATGTGACCTTTGTGTGTAGCTGTATTGTATTCCGAAAGAAAGTATGGTCCTAACACAAATAAAAGGTGGCCTTTTGAGACTACAGTGTGTGTGTGTGTTATGCTGACTCTCTGCACCTGAGATTCAAAACTATGTGTTACAATGTGTTTTTCCCCTGGACAATAGTTTCTTTCTCTCAAGAATTAAAGTGAAATATCTAATATAAACACATAGTCTAGTTTGAGTAATATCACTATCAGCTGTAAAATTCTAAAATAGGTCCATGTGTATATTCTTAGTTTTTTTTATGAAAAATGCATTTCAGAATTTTCCAGTGTTCACTTTGGTTGTGATATATGTGATTTTTCTCTACTTGCTCTGTCACCTGTACAGAGCTAATTTCCCCTTCTATTCTTCTCACTAGAGTGAGACTGGCTACTTCTGGCATTTGGCATTTGTTATAGTAGCTTGTATTTTTTCCAGATGACTTCAGTGCATGTGTCAGCACTATATACATAAAGCACTGTGTTTTTCAAAAATCAGAATTTAGTCTAACCCTTTTATATAGAAGAAAATGAAGCCATATGGAAAGATTTCAGTTTTCAAATGTACTTTTAGCAGACAACATTTAAATTCTGCTTTTGTAAAAAACAGGTTGGGTTTGTCTGGAGTAGTTCTTGCTGTGGACTCTGAGTTTGCATCCAGAGCCGTATACTATCTCTTGGCTTTGCATCATATTCAACATGCCCCCTGCCCTTGTTTAGACAGATGTAAAGTAAAGGGGACTTAGGCAGATATTCTGGACAGCCAGACGAAGTCAGACATTCTTTGAAACTGATGCAATCTAGGTTTCAGAAAAGACCACAAAGCTCCAAAGACCTTTATCTGTTCCCTAGTGATACATTCTGGGGACTCAAGCCAGGCAATGGCATCTGTGGCCCATGGTAGTTGGATACCTCTAATCCCACTAAAATAGAAAATGCTTTTCTGAGCTGGCTAGATCGCCTTCCTTTGGAGATCCTACCACTTTGCAGAATGTGAAGAAAACTCTCATGGAATCACGGAGAAAAGCTATCAGCCAAGAAATGTGCTGGAAGACATCTGCCTTATATATAACAATCTGCTGTTCAGAAAACAAAACTCAGATGCAAGAAAGCTTAGAAACTACCCTTTGCTTGAGAAAGATAACAGCAATGAATAGAAAATGCATCTGGCTGTCTTCAAAATCCAAGCACCCTACCGATTTATGAATGAGTAAATGTTGACTGCAGTCAGCCACCCTTGGGTAGTTCCTCGGCTTGCCTCCAGGGCCTTCTTGTGCTGGCTGGAAATTTTGAGAACACATTGTGATGAGTGTCCCAAAGAGTTTGAGGAAGGCCAGTTGGATCAATCCAGCCAACAAAAGGAGTTTTGGTTACATGCTCCCCACCAGCTCCTGGCTATTTCGATGAGAATAAACTATTGTTTGCATACTGCGTGTGTGTGTGTGTGTGTGTGTGTGTGTGTGTGTGTGTGAGTGTGTGTGTGTGTGTAGGCAAGCATATTCAAAATTGTGCATTTTTTCACAAAATGATTGACAGCAAAGTACAGATTAATATGGAAGATTCAATAACAATTTGAATTGAAAGCAGCTGTAAAGTTATTAAAAATCAAGCCAGCGCACATACATATAGCATATTCATTTTTTTAAACAGCTTCATTGTTTTCTAGATTCTTTTTATTTTGGTGGTGACTAAATAGTGCATAGATGAGACTTTTGAGCTTTTTACTTTATTGTTATAAATGAAATTCAAATGTTTCAATATGTCATAGTAGGTATCCCCTGGGTAATTTTCATGGCTGAAGTATTATATTTCAAATGGCAGGTTGGAAGGGTGGTCATGACTAGGTATCTAATCTAGTCATTTGCAAGCAGTGTTTTTTCTTTTATACAAATTAAAATATTTTTATTTATTGTGAGTTGTGTGTGTGTATGTATTTGTGTGTGTGTATGTGTAAGAGAGAGAGAGAGAGAGAGAGAGAGAGAGAGAGAGAGAGAGAGAGAGAGAGATCCTCCACTATGAGTTCTGGGGATTGAACTCAGGCTGTCAGGGTTGTGTAACAAGTTTTTTTGTTTTGTTTTGTTTTGTTTTGTTTTGTTTTGTTTTGCCCCATGAGCCATTTTGATGGCTCTACCAAATACACTGAGACAGGAGTCCCACTCTTCATGGTGGCTCTTATGTAGTTCAGGCTGGCCTTGGACTTGTGTGTGATTCTTTTGCCTTAGCTTCCTTATTGATGAGATTACAGATACAGTATTTTTGGTTTTGATATTCTGTTGAACTATACTTGTATACCATATAGACCAAGTGAAAATGCATAAAAGAGAAAGGTACTGAACATAGGCTTTCTCTCCTCTCTTTCCCTCTGCTTCTTGGTTGGCTCAGATACAAACAGGTTCCTGCAGCTACAGCTACAAACCACCGTGATTTCCCTGCCATGATGGACTTTCCCTCTGGAAACTTTGAGCCAAAATAAACATTTTCTCCTTTAAGGTGCTTCTTGTCAAAGAATGGTCACAACAGCAGGGGAAGTAACGTTTCAATGTTATTTCACTTCTCCCTCCTTCCCTCCCTCCCTCCCTCCCTCCCTCCCTCCCTCCCTCCCTTCCCCCACCTTTTTTTTTGTTTGTTTGTTTGAAAGTTCTGTTTAAAAGCAGTGTTTGAGATGAATAGATGCTTGCTGGGCAAGTGTGAGGACCTGAGTTTGAATCTCTAGAAGCAGCACAAAACCAGACATGGCATCACAGGACAGTAACCCCAGAGCCCCTACAGTGTAGTGAGAGAGCCACGGGAAGCCAGGCACCACAGAACAGGACAGTAAGCCCAGTGCTCCTAACATGAGATGGGAGAATCCCTGGAAGGTCATGGTCCAACTCACCTGGAAATGAAGTGGTGAACAATGAAGAGACCCTATCTCAGGCATGGTAGACAGTTAAGACTGACTCCTGACGTTGTCCTCTGACCTCTGCTTGTGCCATGGCATACCCATGCCTACATTCACTATACACAGAGAGAGAGAGAGAGAGAGAGAGAGAGACAGAGAGACAGAGAGACAGAGAGAGAGAGAGAGAGAGACAGAGAGAGAGAGAGACAGAGAGAGAGAGAGAGAATGGGAGAGAGATTTTTAAGAGAATAGTGTTTATTGACTATTGTGGTTTCACCTATAGGTTCATTGGTCTACCACAGTGTAGGTAGATCATGCCCTTCGAGTCCCATTGTTCACTTCACCTCTCTGGAAACATTGTTACATGGCTCCTAGGCCCGGTGCTCATCTTCCTCTGTAAGTCTCTTGACTGCCATTGTCTATCGCTTTCAGTCATACTGAGTCCCTTTGTTTCTCTGAGTGTGCCTGGCTCTCTTCCGAATTGTTGCCTTGTGTCTTCCCTTTCACTATTTTGTACTTGGCCAATTCCTACTTGTTTTCCAGGGTGTTATTTTTTACTAGGAGACATTCCAGAAGCACAAACCATTGGCTTTTGCTCCTACTGACCCTGCTATTTTCTTAATGTGCGATATTGTATTTGTTTATTGAGTTGATTGAATTATTTTCCTCACTAGATGTAGGCTCTATAAGAGCAAGAACAGTGCCTTTCTCTCTAGTCTTTGAGTATTTGAAACTTGTTTATCAAGTCAGTCATAAACAGCAATATTCTCGGGAGGGTGAAATCCCAGGTGCTCTTTCTATTTACATTCTTTTGTACAATAAACACATATCTATCTTGTAAAATCACGGAAATGTAATAAGCTAAAAACATCAAAAAGCAAAATAAAAATTAGGTGGTTGTAGGGAAAGGATAAAGGAAGCCGACAAACTAGCCATTTTGGGTTGGTGCTTAAGGGGTGATGGAATCGAGAACCCTGCCTACTCCCTCCCTAAGTCTACATTTGTTAGTAAAGTTCAGGGTGTGATAATTGTGAATACGGTTCACTAAAGGCAGGTAGAGTTACCAAGGTGATAATTGTAATGAATAGTCTTAGACAGAGCCATCTATGAACATTTGTTGTTTTGTTTTTGGAATCCTGGTAGGAGGCAACAGAGTTTGAAAGAGATAGAGAAAGAGGAGCTGCTGGATTAGACATATGAGAAAAAGGATTAAGAATGAAAGTAGGAAAAGGATAGTAGAATGAAAAGGTGAAGAGAGGATGGGAGAAGCAGGGCACAGGAGGGAAAAGACGTAAGTCAGAAAGAAATCTGGGACCACAGGTCAGGAAGGAATGAGAGAAAGGATAACCACATGTCGCTCCCTCATGAGGTATCTAGTCCCCTGCCACTTGGGTATTTGCCTCAATTGGCCTTCCAGGTGTGGCTACCACAGCCTGTGTCCTGCAGGGGCCTCTGAAAAGCCCTCTTTGGATCCCTCTCCTTGTCTTGGGAGGTTTTGTATCCCCAACTTAAGTGTACTGGGCCTCTGGACTGAGCAATCTATTTACATTTTGAAACGTGAGCGCTCAATGTGAACTTTCCCTACCCTGCTGTATCCGTGTGCCTGGGACAAAAGACATGACTAGCTGTCAGAACACCAAAGTATGCGGCTAGCCTGTAGGTCAGGTCACACGGCGAGGCTGTTTAAAAAGTACAAAGCTCCTCTCTGGAGACAGCTGTGAGTCCCGGCAGCATGTGTCAGCTGCACTGAAGAAGGGATTCAGGACAGAAAAGTACATGTAGAGTGTGGGATGAATGGAAAGACGCCATAAAGTGTTTTAAACCGGGGTGAAGTCAGGTTTGAAATGTTCAGGTTGGAGGGTAAGCTCTCTTTCTTTTAGGTCTGAGGTCATTTTCTGGCAGGTTTTCAGAAAACCTGTGGTGGGGCAAGAGGCCTGTACAGAGTCTCCATGGCCTGTCCTGTTAGCTGAAGAATGTAGATTGGAGTTTGCTGGTTTTAACACAAGTACCAACTCAAAATGATTGACAGATGCTCTGTGAGGCACTATGTGGGGAACAAGCCTAGGCCGGAGTCCTGCTGTGATCATGTTTCACTGGGGTTAGGAGGGGATAGTGGCCATATTCTAATCCTGCTATAGATTCCACTTTAACCATCAGTAAATGATCTTCAAAATGCATAATCTTGGCCACTGCCTAGTGTGTGTACCTAATAAAATTGATTTCGAAGTTGAAAGCACAAATGCAGGTGGTTAGATTGCTTCTATTATTCCCATGGAAGAACTCAACCTTCACGAGATGATGAAATTCAATATATGGAACAGCATAGAACAATGTGAAATTCGCTTGATTTTGTGGACCTGGATTTATGAGGCTATAGAGATTATTGCTCAGGTTGGCTGTTAAATTTGTGAACGATTACAGAAAGTGGGGCTTGAAGGAGCCACGTTGGACCCACGGCTCCAGGGACTCATCCATTGCTGTCTTTGACATGGACTTCCAGGGGACCTTTGACTTTGTGGTATTGTTTTTTCGATTAGAACGATTCACATTTAGTGTTGTGTCCTCAAGTTTTGTGATTGTCATGCTTTAGGACTCATTATAGAAACTATTTTGTCTATAGGTTGTGTGCTTATATGACAGCATTGGAGCAGGTTCATGGCTCTGCCTTTGGAAAACTGTTACTGTGTTGTAGAAATGTCCTGGGCTTGAGGGCCAGCCAGTCCTAGCTTCAAACCTGAGGTCTGCCACATACTCACTGGGAAATCTTCTCTAAGTTAGTCACATTGCTTTACTCAGGTCACATCTGTCTTGTATGGTGGTCCTTTCCCTATGTTTATCCTTTCAAGGTCATTTAAATCATCTCTCACACATAGGCTTAAGGCTGATATTTACTTACATATCTTAATGTCATGCCATGTGACATGAATTCCATAAAACACCTATGAATCCCAAACACCTAAACAAACTTCAGCTGGTCAAGAGATGATAGAACATTTTTTTTTTACTTTGAAATTTCATGTTGACAGAAGTATTTATCAGATTATTGTGGTTGCTTGACCTAAAGAAACACATAGAGGATAGGTGAGGCTGTATCTTTTTTGATGTTGAATGTAATATCCAGTTGAAAGGCTTAGGAATAAGAGACCCACATTTTGGAAGTGTCTGCACTCGACTCCTCTAAATCAGTTTTGCACATCTACCTGTGCACCCACACAAGTGGTGGGACTTGGCTTGCGCCTCTCAGCTTGAGGATGGCAAATTTGATTGGCTTTGGGCCTTTATAAGACTGTTCCTACAATGATCCGTAAACTCGAATAGCTCTTTAGTGTTCTGATAGGAGAGAGTTGTGTCTATTGAATTAGCCTGGCCTGAAGCCTAAGACAAGGTAAGATTGCAATGTAGCTTTGCTTTGGGGAATTTGCTTCCCTGCTAATACCCCAGGGAGGAGTAAACCAAAGTGAGTGATTTTGATGTATTTTATTGTCTCTATCAATCAAATTCACCAGCTGGACCTAACCTGTTCTGTTACTTTATGGAAGGTAAGGTTATCCTCAGTTGTTTTACTATAACCTATACAACAACAGCAGCAGCAGCAGCAGCAACAACAACAACAACACACACACACACACACACACACGTAAGCATGCATGCACACCTGTTCTATAACTATAAAAGAAGAAAAATAGAACTCAGAACTCAAGGATATACACAGCCATTGTAAGGATAAACATTTTATTTCAATGGCATTGAAGGTGTCAGTACCTAAATCCTTTTGTTGGGGTTAGGACACATTTTGGCAACATAGTTTTAAGATTTTGGCTTCTTCAGTCAAACAGTTCTTGCTTATAATTGTTATGCAGATAGAAGTTTGGTTCAAGATCCTGATCCATTGGTGAACACTACCTTAATAAGCACAATTATTTCTTTTAGATGAAATAAAATGTCATCTTGAAATTGTGCAGTTGCTGCCTGTCTTGAGAGGATCTCACTCCCTGGTTCTCACACAGTGATGTTTAAAGTTCTTCCTGTTTCCCAAAGACGTTGATTACTGGCAGATAGATCATCCTTGACCAGCCATCCAGAGCGCACATGCTCTGTGTAAATATTCTTTCAGCCAAATCCAGTCTTCAGAGTTGAACTTTTATCAACACAGCCCATTGTATTAAAAGATTGCCATTATGCTTGGTGGACTTTCCCACTCATGTTTATGTTACCATTGTTTTTAGGTTCAAAGAGTGGGCTCTGGCAACTCTAAGAAGCAGGCTAGGCCATCCATCCCCAATAAACCAATTAAAGAGACAAGTAACAATGAAAAGCAGAGAAAGGAAATCCGTTCAGGGTGGCCACACTGCAAAGAGGAGTAAAGAAACAGGTTCACTGACTCCCTAAGTCCATCTTTGGGGTCCTTGCATGGGGTTCAGGTTTAAACAGACAGCAGGGACGATGCATAACTAATCAGATCAAGGTGTGGTCCCACTTATCACCATCTCAGCTCCAGGCTGTCCTGCATGGTGAGCTGACAAATTGTCAGGACTGTGAAATCTCTGGGAGACAAGTTCCTCTTCTGACTGATGCAAGGACCTAGACTTTCCTTTTTCCTAGAATTAGATTCTTAAAATTCCTAAACCTGGGAACCATTGGTTAAATAGTCTAATGGCCAATGGGAGGAGCACACTATCTCTTTAAAATGTACTCATTTCTGCAAAGATGGTTCTATTTGTGAGACTCAGTGCTATATAAGTCACATTTTTCTGTGATAATTTTATACATATATAATGTATCTTGATCATATGTACTCCTAACTTCTCCCTCCAATATCCTTGGGATCTTACCTTCCAAATAGATGTCCCTCTCACCTTCAAGGAAGTGGGTCCAATTAGTATTGCCTACATGCATCTGGGCAATCTACCAGTGACCACACCTTCAAAGAAAAGTGACCCCACCTCCACTAGTAGCCATCAGATGTCAATATTTCTGCACCTAATGGGAGCCTCATATGTTGTAATTTAAAAAGGAGGCTTGAGAGAGAAATATGTCATGTGACAGGGTTCAAGCAAAGGGGATTTTTATTAAGGGAAAAGGATTGTAGAAAGGGGAGAGGGGAGGGGGGAAGACCAGCCTCTGGGGATGGGAGCATCAGGAGGAAAGGAAAGAGAGGTAGGGGGAACAGACAGAGAGAGGGCGAGGAAGAGAGAGATGAGGAGAATGGGGGGTGGACAGGGCCCTTTTAAAAGGGAACATAGTGAATATGCACAGGAGATGCTCTTAGTGGCAGCAGTTGAGGGTGTATCTTGTCAGAACTCCAAAGGCAGGCCAGTACAAATGCCTAAGTACTAACATCATAGACCTCTCTTCTAGCCATTTGGTAATTATTAAGTGACTTGATCTTGTGTAGGATTTGTGCAAGTAATTATAGTTGTTGTGAATTCATGAGTATAATGGCCATGCCATGTCTAAGGCAGCATTTCGCAATACTACTTTCCATCTTCCTTCAATTACTTTCCTTTCCCCCTTTCTTCTGTGATGTTTCTCCCTTTCTTTTATGATCCTTGAAGTTGATATTGTTGTCCCATTTAGGGCTGAACATTTAACAGTTAATTGTTCTCAGCACTTTGACCAGTTATGAGTGTCTGCATTAACAGCTGCCCGCTGCAAATAGAGCATAAATATTCAGAAATCAGTTTAACAACATATCCATTAGCAAAATAAGAAGACTAGGTTCTTGACCAGGTTTACAGTACTAGACATACATTTTCGTCTTGTGGGGAAGGAAATCCAATTAGAAAGCAGTTGGTTGTCCTTATAGCGGCCATGACATTATTGCATCTGTTGTTAATCTTGCCTTGAAAGTCAGTATTGCAGCATGCAGAGTCCACTGCTGTGTAAGTCCATCCATGGCTCCTTTAGTAGACTACATAGCACCTTTTGGCATTCTGAAGGATAGCCAGAAGGGAGGAAGTTTCCAGATCACTACCAGCTTGATGTGTTTTGCATGTTTTACAATTGAGGTATATTATAATATTTTTACTGGCTGATTCTGGTGGGCAACCAAAAACAATGCCTATATTGTTTTGGTGATTTCTGGACTCCTCTGACCAATAACTTATAGGGAAGTACTCCATTCTTGGTTCATATTTTTATTTAGTAACCTGTGTCTTCTGGGGGAAGCGTTATTCACCTATGCAAATTACTTCCATTTGAACCCCTTTAAAAAACACTATATATTTTGCCAGGTAGTAGTGGTACATGCATTTAATCCTAGCACTTAGAAGGCAGAAGCCTGGTCTACAGAGTGAGTTCCAGGACAACTAGAGCTACACAGAGAAATCCTGTCTTGAAAACTCAAAACCTGAAACAAAACCCCAAAAAACAAAGAAGTGTATATTTTAATAACTTACAAAGTAGTGAATTTCCGTAATGCTTTTTCATAATCCCTCATTTGTGTTAACCCATCTGATACCTCTCCCTATCCCCGTATCCCTGCTTTCTTCCCTAGTTAAGCCTTTGACCTCCACAATTCCCTACCACTTTCATACCACATGTGTTCTAGCATCCACCCCACCACCAAACACACACACACACACACACACACACACACACACACACACACACACACACACACACACACCACACACCTTAAACTCACAGATGTAAAAATTCCAAGCCAGGACCCACATGTGAGAAGGAACTTGTGATTTATCTTGCTAAGCCTGGGTTGTCTCATTCAGTGTGATATTTTCCAGTTCCATCCATCTTTTCCCTATAAATTTCATTTCAGTTTTTCTTACAGTTGAATAAAATTCCATTGAATGTATGCATCACATTTTCATTATTTATTTGTCAGTTGATGGACACTTCTTGTGAACAGAGGCACAATGATCATGAGGTCCAAATACCTCTGTAGTAAAGATAGAAACCACATTTTAAGGTCAGTTGCACATTATCATCTACCACCATGACCATTCTTGAGTTTATTAGACAGTGTATTTCTTTTTGTAAAGCTAGGTGTTAGTATATCTACTTCATGTATGGAAAGACTGCTGTTAGGAAAACTGAAATGATTTACCTAGGTCCTGTTGATGGCTTGCAAGACTTGGCACTTGAAGCTTGTTCTCTTTAGGTTCTTCAAAACAGAGTGAAACTATTAAAATACTACCTATGGATTGCAAATACTTTAGAGGTTAAAAAAAAAACCTTTCGTTTTCTAAATAATCATCAAATATAGAAATATTATACTTTTCCCTTTTCCCCTTTTGATGAGTGTTATGAGTCATCCCTTTTTGAAGAACCCAGTGTGGCAATATTAAAAGCAAAACCCCAAGATGTCTAGTAACAAAACACGTCTGAGTTTGAATTCCTTCTCTGCAACTTACCTGTGACCCCAGATTAGGGCCTCTGCAAATGGCACGCTGTTGAACATATCCTGCCTGGAGGCAAACAAATGAACGAATGACTCTGACTTAACTAAATGAATGCATTCTAGGATTGCTGTTAAGGCAGTGTGAACTGAGTTGTCATCAGGGATCAGCATATGATATATGGAACCTGGAGTCCTGGTCCCTCTCCTTCCTGCTTCCATGAGCATCCTATATTCACTTGAGCTCCCTTAGCAGGGCACAGATACTACAGGCTCTCAACCAAAGGAAAGGAGACACAGCTGTTGCCCCAGTGGAGATTTGTTCAGCTTCTGACTTTTGAATGCGAATGCCCGGGGAGTGACTACATTGTCTGAGCTCTTCAAAGAATGTCTCTCAAAGAACCTTCACATTCCATTCATGTTGGCTTGAGTTTCATGGAGCAAAATTTTCTTCTACACCAGGTTTGACAAACTTTATCTGTGTGCCAAATCTAGACATTCTGCCTCTGTTTCTGTGTCCTTTCAGCTACTAACAGTTTATTACATCTTTAAACTGGGAGGGAGGAATTAAGAGAATAATATTTTGTGACATGTGAAAATTATGTGAAATTCACATTTCAAAGTCCATGAATAAAGTTTTATTGGAACACAGCCATTATCATTTGTTTACATGTTGTCTCTGGCTACAGTGAGAATTGTAATGCTGCGACAGAGACCATATGGCTTGCAAAGCATAAACTATTTACTATCTGGCTGTTTATGGAAAGTGTTTGCCAGTTCTTCATCTAAACTATTACACTACCTTCTATTTACGATTTCTTCTTGTTCTAAGAAGTTCTTTCTTGCACACATTAATCATCTTATTTTTGACTCTGGTGTCTGCAGAGTGGCAGTGATGAGTTTGCTGATTTAGAAAACAATCTTCTACTAATGGGGTTGTGTGTGGGGAACTGGATGTAGCAGTCAGCAAAATGAAGACAACCGGTTTTAGATCTGATTCACTAAGACCAAAGACAAACCATCCAACTTGGGTGGGGGTGTTTCCAACTTCCGCTTTGAGGTGTCCTGCACAGCCTGAGTCTGTTCAGGATAAAATGGAAAAGGGGTTTCCATCCTCTGACTACTTGATCTTTAGCCAGATCATCCCTGGGATTGTAGATTTGACACCCTGGACATTTGCATCAAATTTTAATGAATGGGAAGGATTGGGAGCTGGACAGGTTGTGAAAAGTCACAGAACCAGATTATGCATCCCCAAGGCCTCTCACGGTCCCTTAGGAAGAAGGAGAAAGAAGAACTTTTGGGATGTGATGCTGTTCAGAGGTTTAAAGCATAGCCAGGAGATGCTGACCTTCAGTATCTAAAGCTGGCTCACTGGCACATTATGTAACAGGGCACCTGCTTACATTTTCCCATCTGAATAACAGAAGTCGCACATAACTGGCCTCTCCGAAATATTTGGCAGCTACTGCAATGGCTTTATTTGAACAAGAATTGGTGGTCTTGTTCTTTATCATCTTTCTAACAATTTATAAATGTAGATTCCACCAAAGAACCTGACTTGTGAAGAACATCTTAATTTTGACCCTGGAGGCTGACAAAACTTTGACAAACAATTCTCCAAAAATCATCTTGAACGCCCTGTTGACTTTGTATGTTCCAGGGAAGACCATTATGGTTTTGACTGGTGACATTCATTTGAAAAAGGATAGATAACAAACAACAAGTTTTCCTCTATAATGTAATATATATATATATATATACATATATATGGTACATTTATCTTTGAACTGATAAACATCTTCAGTTATTATTTTTACAAGACAAGCTTAAGGGAAATTTTAGTCCCATTCCCTGTATTTTATGCCCATTTGTAAATGGCGATTCATCTGCTTACTTGAAGTGATTAATGACAGAGAGCAGGCAAATTACTTAAGATACAGATTTGATTTATTTTCACTAAATGTGGCTTAATGGTAGATACATTGGGGAGCTAGTGCTCTTCGCTATTGTACAGTCAAATTCTTAAGTATAAGTGAATGAAAAGACCTACAAGGGATTTTCACAGGAAAAATAGAGTAGTCCATTAAATTTTATTTAGATAAACACAGTCAGTTGAGTCAATAGAAGACTGATGATTCCTAAGCCAAGCACTGTGGTGGATCTACAGCTCAGAGAAGAGTTTGGAGGCAAAGAGAAGACCCTGTCTGCTTAACTCAGACACCCCCTCCCTTCCCTGGCCCAGTGCTCTGGAGCCCAGCTGGCGGGCAGGGCTTAGCAATGGAAACATTGCACGAAATGGATATTGTTCTCTTATCTTACCCAATCCTCTTCCACAACTTCCAGTTTTGACAGTATTGATTTATGTTTCCAATCGTCTTTAGAAAGTAGATTTGAAGAGGTGACATGGACTTAGAATTGCATCCATTGAACAGGGGGCCTGGAGTACTGTCCACAATGTAACATTTGGGAATAGACTCATGGAAGTTGTGATGTTTTGCTGTCAGGGTTCCCAAGGAGAGTTGGAATCCCATCCTGGGTCTGAAGCTGTCTCTGGCTCCACACTCTCACATCTGGCCAATCACTTGAGTTTCTTCTCAGGTTCCTAGAGGGAGGGGGACTGCCTTCTTCTAGTCATTGTCTCTCATCACAATGTTGTGGTAATTCCCTGGAAGACAGCTCTTCAGCACTTGGCTTATATTGGGAGACTTCATGAATGTATGGGGAAAAGAACCAAGAAGGCACAGAACAGTGAAGCGCCTTAAGATTTATGATCATATTGTGGTAACTGGGGGAGTGGAGGGCATGTTTCAAAGCCTAGTTCAATCTCCTGAAGTTGGGAACCTTGAAAGGAACTTGAGCTTTGGAGGGTTCGAATTTGTTAGTTCTTGGCTAAGCACAAGTTTCCATTCCTAGGGAAGAAGTCTATAAAAAGGCCATTTGGACTTCAAAGAGATCATATTTTGATGCATTGAGTGTACATATGAATCAGAAACATGTGGATTAAATTTCCTATTTGAACACGTGGTTTTGAAAATTTCAGAGGAAAATGTCTGGCAAAGTGGGTCTGGGATTTGGCTAAAGACAGGACTTTTCTCATGTTTAGGAGGTTTTATCTTCTTCCACATGCCCCCCTGTGACGTGATTGACATGGCCCTAGTGTAAACCCATGGGCAGTAGGAGCCGCATTATCTTGTGATAAATACATACTGACTTTAGTAAGGGGGAAGTGGACATGGACCTTCTCTAGCAGGATGACTGCCATTTACAGAAACTCCAAACACAACCAAATCATTTCCTGGAACAAGGGCATGGGAAAGCTCTGAGACACCAATTACACTGGCGGCAAGTGCTGAGGGGCAGTTGGCTCTGTTTAATGACTAGTGTTCTGCCCTTCAGACTAAGGCCACCGTCAGTGTGATGCGGCCTTTGCTAGGCAGCCCTTAAAGACCTTAAGAAATAAAACATCCTGTTGACATTGGCTATCAAGGTACCCATCTCCACATCAGCTTTGCACGTTCATCTGAAGCTCCCTATCTGCAGCATCCGTAGGATGTTTTCCTGGGTTCCCCTGGGGGAGATGGCACACAGAAGGAACTAGGATACCACGTCAATGTCACCCTTTGTGCAGTTCTCCAGTGCACGACACCTAAACAAAAAAGGGTCCTGCATTCCTCCTTGAGAAGAACATGAAACCCAAATCAGTGTTGGACTGAAGGCTGGCAACAATATTCTTCCTTTTGGTCCTTCAGTGATATCTTTCTTTGTGCTTATAAATAATTATTGCTCATTATCAAAATTCGGAAAACACAGATAATTATCCCAAAGAAAATAAAAATAGCCATAGTCCCCAGTTCATTCAAACAGCATGGACATTTTCCCCATGCCATTAACCATTTTCCAAAACACGACTTTTAACAACCCTTTTAAATTCCATGGTACATATATTAGAATCTATTTAGTCAACTTCCCATTGTCCATATCCAGTTTGTCCCCTAAGCATGTGTGTGTGTGTGTGTGTGTGTGTGTGTGTGTGAGAGAGAGAGAGAGAGAGAGAGAGAGAGAGAGAGAGAGAGAGAGAGAGAGAGAGAGAGAGAGAGAGAGAGAGAGAGAGAGAGAGAGAGAGGAGGGGGAAGAGTGCATGTATGCCTGTGATAATGCAAGTGATAAACATTCCTGAGCATAAATCTGTATTTCCATCTTTGATTATTTCCTTAAGGTAAGCTACTGATTTAGATTGTGTGAACATTTTTATACATTTCTTAACATTATGCCAAGTAGGTTTCCAGGAAGTTTACATTCATTTGTAGTCCCACCTGCAATGTAGGTCAGAGTTTTGGCCATTCTTCGAAGCCACTCCTGTTCTAAAGACACTTTTCCCTAACATATGGGAATGCTTCTGGATCTTTTGTGCTGCAACAAGCGTAGCAGTGACCATGGGCAGTAATATGAAGAGGAAATGGCCCTGCTGAGACTTCAGAAGTGTTTCACTGGATTAAGTGTTTACATTTTTCTTCTTTCCCAGCCTGTCAGTGCACTATCTCTTTTCTGCTTTTTTACGGGCTTCCTGAAAACCAGTTCTATCTAGTTGGATGCATAGCAGAGGTGCTTATTGTAGTTTCTCTTTCAAAGATGTGAGAATGATACCTTTGATTCTCCAACCCAAAGAGGTCAAGATGGGACCTTGGATATGGAACAATCAGATAGAATATTGCCCAAATCCAGAATGCCATTTCTTCACTCACAGGAAGGTTACCTGCTGGTTGATGACTAGCCTAGAGCAGGCTGAACTCTATTATCTGAATAGCCAGGGGTTTCAGCATCAGGGGATGGCACTCCAGATGTATAATCCTGTATCCCTGTGTAAGTGGATGATGTCTTTCGGCATCCCAAATCTCAGTTCCCTCCTGTACAACCCTCTCTTCCCCCATGGCTTAGGAATTCAAATTGACATTAATATTAGGTTACGGAACACACACACTCTGGGAAAGTAAATTCTCCTTTAAGCAAGCCATCAATTAACAAGATTCAAAGTCAAGTACAGAGAGAGCCTCCGCAGTTGTTTTGTTGAATTATTTCCGACAAAAATAATTTACTCTCCTCATTAACCAAATACTTAGAATCTCTGGAAACCTAAAAACACCCTTTGAAAACAGTTGAAAAAACTGAAAGCAAAACAAACAAGAGAAATCAACCCTAAGAATTTTCAATTACTTTGGGCCACATAACATCCTGACAGGCATAATTAATGATATAATTTCCTGAGTGTCCATAAGACCCTTTCCCCCCCAAAACATATAACATACACATATAACAAAACCAACAGGTAATTAAAGCACTTCCCATTTTTAATGGGTAAACCCTTCTGAGACATGGCAGTCAGCATCCGGACCCCACCGCCCACTCTTTATTAACTGACATGTCAAAGAAAAAAGCCATATCATTTTTATGTTCCCACAGCACAGAAACTAATTTTGGGTATTTTAGGCCAGGGAGATTTATAGGCCAGACCAGAACCTTCGCCCAGGTTCCTGAGAGAGTAGTAACATTCCAGAGTTGGATGGATTTAGTGTCCACCCTGTTTAAAATTACGGTATCCTGTCAAACCTGTGGGTATCCCCAAGTAACCTTCTATTATGGTCCAGCTGTTCTTTCAAAGAAGCCATGGAAAATGTCAGGGTACCGTGGTGGGTCTCCCCTCCCCTGCTGGGCCACCTTTGGGAGGATTGGGTTGAGCAGCAAGGCCCAGGGCTCTTGGGAACCTCCTGCCAAGAGTGCTGATGGTGGCCTTGAGGTTGAGTATTTAGTGGGATGGAGAGCAGAGATATTGCGGGGAGAAGTATTTTGGAGCAACTCTTCTCCTTCTTTGGATCAGCCTTTAGAGGAAGACTCATTTCATTTAAAATCATATGTTTTAATATTTATTTTAAAAGTTTCTAGCTCTAAAAAGAAAAAAAACTGTTGTTCATTTGTTGGCCAATGCGAAATAAGATTGACTCATTTGGCAAGATTAACTACTTTTGATAGCTACAAAAGGAAGGCATAAAAACTTTAAATCTACCCACAACAGATTCCTCTTTATTCTTAAAGCCCAGTGAAACCTGTATTGGAATCCTTTCAAATTGTGTGATTTGAGTAAAGTTTTAACCTCTATGGGCATAAGCTCTAAACTCAAAATGAAAATCAGCTTTGTAAAACAATCTTTGTAAGACTGGTTCAAGAATGAAAGAATATCAAATGTGTAAGTTGTGAACAGGGTCTAATGCCAGGTCACCCTACAAAGGTGGAGGCCCTGGATGTTATTACTGGGAACACCATAAGGAATGACAACTCATGATGATTGGCTAGAGTTCATAAAAGGTGAGACAAAAGACACAATAAATACCACCATGAGCTCTCTGAAGAAGCTAGGTGAAAGCCAGGTGTCATTACATGGTTTCAGGTCCTGTGTCTTGTTTTGCTTATAAACATACCTCAGATATCTGGTAAATGGTAGTTCACAGGCCATAACTATTGGAGGACTCAGTGAATGAATTAAGTGAATGGGAAACTTTCATAAATGAGCAAATGAGTATAAAGACCTATATTTCTCTAATCCATTTTAGGTGTGTGTGCATACCTGTGTGTGTGTGTGTGTGTGTGTGTGAGTGTGCATGCATGTGTGTTTCTCTCTGTGTTTGTGTATTCTGGTGTGAGTATCTATGTGGTTCTATGTATTCTGGTGTGTATGAGTCTGCGCATTCCGGCGTGTATGTGTGTGTATTTTAAACTCTGGAAGACGAAAAATTTGCCTTATATTTCTTTCGAGTCTTCCCTTTCACCATGGCTGAAATCTTCAATACCTACTGTGTGCACAGAGAAGTGCCTAAGCCATAGAGCTGGGAATGAACAGAAATTCTACAGAGACTGGAGGAGAAGAAGGAGGGAGTTCAGCTTTGTGGGAATTTTGGCTGTCCTGGAGTTTGGCTGAATTTTCTGTCCTTGCCTAGGCATTTAGAAGTCTCAGGGCTTGTCACATGCTATCTTTCTTTCTGCTGCAAATCATATGGACCAGCCCAAGAGAGGCTGCCATGTGGCTAAAGTCCCTTCTTGATTTCTATGAAGCATAGGCTCCGAAAGTCCCTACTTTAACTTTTGTTGACACCAGGTTACAAATCCACACCAGCTTTACAGTCACTGGACTCTGTAAATCGGCAACCTGGGGATATGTTCGTTTGTTGCTCTATGACTTTGGTTTCAAAGTTGAACAGGTATGAGGAATATGATTCTCCTCTGATCGGATTTCACGGCCACCACAAGTGGCTGCTAAGAGGTTTTGCTTAAAGCTGCAGCTGGGGCTAGTTGGGTGCCTGCCAAGAGTGGGGCATGATGTATTTGTGTGATGGATTTGGATGTCTGTTTTCGTAGGTGTAGTATCCATATATATTGCTATGTATATCCTGGTCTCCCTACATGGTCCTGCAAGCTTATTCTCCTTTCTTGTCTCCTTGACTTCCAACATCCTGAAGATGACAAGTCCTCAGAAAAGCCCCTTTCTGGGGCTGGAGAGACCCTTGGTGAGTGAAGTACTTGCCTCACAAATGTGAAAGACCTGTGCTCCAGCTCTGGTACCCACATAAAACTCTGAGCACAGGGGCACACACTTGCATTCCTTGTGGTGGGGAGATGGAGACAGGAGTATCCTTGGGCTCAGTGGCCAGCCAGTGTGGCCTAATTGGTGAGCTGCAGGTCAATGGGAAACCCTGATCAGAGGAGATGGACAGTATTTCTGTGGATAATAATGCAAGTTATTCTCTGGCCTTCACACACACACACACACACACACACACACCTATAAATGTGTACACAATATACAGAGTTTAAAAGGCTTCTTCTTGTTGGTCACAATTTTAGAGAAGAAAAATAATCATCATCCCATTCATGAAACTGAGGAAGATATTAGACATAGATGTATTCAGCTTTGCTGTTACACAGTTAAGTCACAAATAACTATGTATGCCCCTATGTGAGAATGAGAGCCTCAGCTTCTATCCTTACCCCTCCCATCACTGGTGAGGTAGAGCCATACTTCTGAGTTTCTGAGTCTGAGTGTTTGCATCCAGGAAATAGTTCTTGGAAGATTTTTAACAGATATCCTTTTTATGTAAGGAAGATTCTATTGAGGAAGACAGTATTTCAAGAAATGCCTGAATAAAAAAATAGGGGGTTGCCACTTGAACTTTCCACTCAACTATATTACCCAATTTTTCAACTTTGAGCCCAGAGGAAGTACCTAGCCAACTATATATAGAGATCTCTGGTTAAATATTTTCAAGATTTTGTAGCTTTTAGCAATAAAATAAATTCATATTGCTTATAGGTAAGAACATTAATTTTGAGGAAACTAGAAGTAACAGGACAGAAGAAATGTGTGCAAATGCATGTATATTTGTATGTGTGAATGTGTATATGTATGTGTGTGTGCACACATGCTTGTGCAAATAACTTAGATACTGAGAAAACTCTGTAAAGAAGACAATATTAGTTACAGTACACTGAGTACATACTGTGTTTAAGGCACTGGGTTTTTGAAGCACATCTAATCTGCTTCTTAAGTACAATAAAACCACCAGACAAGCAATATTTTGACTCCTTTTATAGATGGAAAACTTGATGTTTCAAAAAGAGGAGTAACCTGTTCAAGGTTCATGAACAAGGAAGTGACAGACTGAGGTTTTTATGGCTGTGGAACTTGAGCTTTTCCTCACATTGCTCTGTCCCTAGCCCCTCCCACGTGCGCGCGCACGCACGCGCACACACACACACCATATACATATACACATCCATACAGAGAGGGAGCAACCCTAGGGATTCAAGAGCATTTTTCTATGCTGTAGTCATGTTCAATAGATAAAGTTTATTGCAACAGTCTACTTGAACCAGAGATTGACATCTGGGCTTGGGGGACCACCTTCGTCAGTGGACTGTAGCCACACCTCCCATAGTAACTGCCAGTGTCCCCTTAGTCGGTTGGATCTAGTTTACAAAGATGCATGAGAACTCCGAGTTAAGTCATGTGATCTCCAGGAGCTGCCCCAAACCAGTCTGCAGAGACCAGTCCTGAGTGAGATTACTGGACCTGTGCAGTGGGGCATCAAAGTAAGTTGGGGATTCCTAGATTTCTCCTTGTCTATGAAGCTGCTTGGTTCCTTGTTGACAGAGTTGGCTGTTGATTACACAGCACCTGTTAGCAGGGCCCTTCTGAGCATTTTGGAAGGAGGCTTCTTACCTGCTGGCCACCTAGCTGTGTCTGTACCCTTTCTCGTCTTGTCTCAATCACTTTCCCTCACAAGTTCTCAGACCCAGTAGTCCAGTTTCCAAAGATTCAGTTGAAGCCCTTAGAGCAGTTATACTCCCTGTTCTCCTTATACAACTTTATTTGCACAGCAATTCCACCATCTGCAGGGCATCCAGCTAAGGACTTCTAGCATGCCTCTGACTCAAATCATCATAGAAATGGATCTGTGATTCAGTTCTAATGTTTAGCCTGGGGCAGGAAGCCAGCTCAAAGATCTGCAAGGATGGCTAGTTATGTGATTAAAGAAAACACTTTGCAAACAGATCAATAGTCCAAGCTCGGCTCGCGTTGAAAGCTGGACCACCAATATAATCGATTTCAGGAGTCATTATCCGGCTGCATCAAGGAGCCATGTTATCTTCATGTGGGCTGCATACATGGTGCTGAATAGAAATTAAGTAAGGGCAATCTCAGAGAGAAGAGGAATTCCATGAATAGCTCATCCATCAAAGATGACAAGAAAATGTTGACTAGCTAAATGGACTTGGTCACCTGCTGCTTCCCGGAAGGTGGGTAATTTGATTTGTCAGCTCAAGACAGACATTAGGGACCCAGGCACATCCCAGGACTCTAAAGGATCTATATTGAATTCTGATGTCTTCAGTTTTCTCACTTCCTATCAGTTGCAAGCACAGGAGAATCCACTGGCCACTAGCTAGTATCAAGGCTGCTATGAACTGGCAAACAGTAAACGACTTTTGGTTGATATATGACTTGACATGGTTTACCTAGACCCCCCTCCTCCAGTCTTGAAGTACCTGATATTCAGTTACAGGGCTTCTGAGCTGTCTCTGCACCGTAGAGCCACTGAGGTGTGACACCGATGCTCACTTTCTTTTATAGCATTAAAGATTTGTTTTGCCCTAAATCAAACCACTGCCGTTTTGTGCATAGCTGCGTTCTTTACAAAACTTCCCTTGATCATGGGAGAAAAGGCAACAAGTTCTTTTCTCTCCCAGAACTTTTCCATCCTCTACAAAAGAAGTAAGTAGCCCAGTTCTTCATGTGCCTCTGCAATTTACTGGACTTGTATGAGTATTGCTTGGATACATTGCTAGGAGTCAATGAAGGAAAAAAAGAAAGAGAAAAGAAATAACAAAAGAAAGCCAGAACACAGCAATATGGTCCAACTTGGCACCCAGACATACTACTGGTGTGTGAGTAGGTCGCTTTTTAGGGGCAGACAGTAATTAACACAACATGATCCAACTTTCTGATAAAAAGGAGTTCAGGACAGCACCAGTATTTCTGGGAATGTACAGACTATTCAGGAACATGTGTCTGGTGAATTGTCCCTATGAGACTTCTTGGGGCTGCATAGCTCTAAGCAATGGTCCAAAAAGGGCAGCTTCAAGCCCTTCCAGCAAGCAGATCATATAAGGACTTTCTCTGGGCCCTGTAATAGCTAGTTCCAGGTTGGAAATAAAGACAGTGTACAGTTACAGAAAGAGTGAACAAGCCCAGCAAACCGTCTGAGTAAACAACACCTACATTTTACAGACTTTGGGCACGTGGTACCAAGCACATATTGTAGTGCAATTGAATTGACTGGAAGCTTTGAATAAGCAGAACTTCTCATTGCATTCTCTAGAATTTCCATGTCATGTGTTTTATATTTTCAAAGCAGTGAACCAGGAGGCCCAGAGCTTCCAGTATTAGGGAACCAAATCTGAACAATGCCAAAAACCAAGATCTTAGAAAATTAAATAATCTGTGTAATGTGGGTAATGCTTATCACTTTTGAAGGCGGACGTCTTGATGTGGGATGCAAGGGTCAAGCTAACTGGATCCAGCTGTTATCCCCTCCTCCTGCACTTGACACAGCCTTGGTCATGGTTTCACGTCTCACCATCCTGCAGCACAGTTACCTTGTTAAAGGAACCCCTGTCGTGCTACTATCTTGTCCCCATTTCCACAATTCTCATTCTCAGTTCAAAGAGAACAACCCCAAGTGCCGTCTAGATTAACAACAGGTTTGACTTTATTTAGAGTTAGCATTTGTCCGATGAGAAGGTAAATCCTAAGGTCTGGAAACTAGGTCAATAGAAATGTCAAAGGCTTAGGATTTTCCCACAGTAAATTAAATAACTAACTGTAACATCTCCCAAAGGCACTGTAGGACAAGCTACATGGAAATGACTCGCCAAGCCTTTGTACATGAAGTGCATCCTGGCAGAACTGTCAAGTGTCTTTTTCCTCCTCCCTCTCTTTCCACAACCAGCTGTTCCACTCTGCTTCCCTGGTTTGCAATATGCATACTGGAGTGTTTAACAGGGAAGTACATTGATTGATGCCTGCTACTTGCTTTGGAGTATGTTGAAGAAATAGGCTGATGTAGGAGTAAGTTTAGGTTGTACAGAGCTATGAGAAAACAAAAATATCAAAATGTTACTTGTTGACTGCAGTTCTTCTAAGGTTCTGTATTTTTGACAATTTTCATAATAAAATAGTGGAGAATGTAAATCAGAAAGAAAAAGTAAGTCTCTGAAATGGAAGAGTGTATTTCAAACATATGTAACCTTACATTGTTCTAACTCTCATCCAATACTCACACTTTACTGAAGTGGGTTCTTCAAAATCTCAGTGACCTTATGCGACTATCAAATGTTACAACCACACAGCTGGTTTTAGGACAGCATTTCAAGATCACTGGTATGGAATCCCTATGTGGAAAAGCCATCTGCCATTATTGTGTAACTTTTTCTGGAGATTTGTGAGCAAAAACCTGCTTATCCTAGATAGGGCACTGATGGCAGATCAAGGAAACAATCCCACCTAGGAGCAGTGCTCCATTTTTATTTATTTATTTTTACCTTAACATAAAACGCCCGAAAAAGCAACTTACGGGGAAAAGGGATTTGTTTTAGCTCACTCTGCCCCAGCTTACAATCCATCCATAATCACAGTGATGTCACCATGGCAGGAGCTTGTGGCACACAGGCACAGAGCACACAATTGTGTCACACCCACAGTCAAGAGTAGAGAAATAAGCTGAACTCCATCTCCACCCTAGACATCCCTGTCTATTTTTGTGGGTACCTTTGTCTCGTGCCATTAGCAGCAGACCTGTTCCCTTGGGAAAATGCCAAAATGTCCCCCCAGAAGAAGCACTCTTTCTAAATCTTAGTTGAATTTTGAGAGGGAGATCAGAGATTTTAAAATCTGTGGCAGACACAGACTTATTCCTTGTACCTTCAAAGACTGGGATTTGACTCAGTGAGCATATGTAATGACTCATGTAAGGGAAATAGATAATCCATTGTTTCTTCTGTTGAGACTCTGACTCCTGTAATCCCCAATACACATCCTAGAATCAGCAGGCCAGCTCTCTCCAATGTCTTCTCAATGAACAGTTCAAATACTGAAGTTGTTCTGTTCACATAAAAAGGATGCAGATGAACTTGCCAAACCTAGCTAATACAGGGCCAATGTGACTGGGTTGTCTAGAATTAGAATGCAGTCTCCCTGCTTCAACATACCTGGAAGGCATCGTGCGATGCACACGAGAGGATGTAGTCTGTATAAGCTTCAGAGGCCATGTGTCTAGGTGAGCCAACTTTAATTCACAGGTGGCAATGCAAGCTCCTTTTCTCCTCTGCCCCATGGCAAAAGGCGGGTGTGTTCCATCTGTTTACAATGATTGCAATTGCTTTCCAACAGAACCTTAATCTTATTTTATAAATCTTATTCCTGATATGCCTCAAACCATCTGCCCATTCTTCCATGCATTACCTTGGGGATATTTGGCAAATACCTCATACCCTGTAAGTGGAATATTTTCACTGAATACCCAACCCTTCTAAAGACATTTTGCCATGACTGGTAGATATTCCATAATAGTCTTCTTCTAAACCCAATATTTATTTAATGATTTTAATATGTACAAAAATAAGGCCAAGGACGAAGGAAGCATAGATGCAGTCACTTGATGCTGTCAGTCAAATTCAAAGAATGTGTTGGAATCTTACTAATATGTGTTCATTGTGGGAAGGCAGCCCATTTCAGATTCAGGCTTGTGGAGCTTTGGAAAAAATAATGAAAGGATCTAAGTGATGGAACCTCCAGTGTCTTGTCTTGGTAGAGTGGGGCCAGAATCTCATGAAGTTGCTGTAATTTACCTTTTCTTTATGACTTTGCTGCCTTCCTCTCACTTAAAGCTCTAGGGCCCTTAGAACCCCAGGCTAGATATAGGATATATGGTTAGGCAATTCACAGAGTGCAGACACAAATGTACAAATGTGAGGAATAATGCCTGATTTCATTAGTAATGGGATAATACAGAATGAAAAAGCAGTGAGCTCACGTCTGGCACAGCTGGCAAAGATGAAGAGCACTGAGCATGCGGGTGTGGGGAAGAAGGGATTGTCATGTATTGCTAGAGATAGTGAGGATTAACGCATTTCTCCTAGAGGCTCTTTGGCAGTCTCGAGCAATGTTTGTCTAGTCTATATATTTGACTTCACTCCATAAATATGACTACAAAAAATTCACATAAGCAGTGATTATAAGAACTCTGTCAATGGGGAAGCAATTAAATTAACTATTATTTAATTTACTGATTGATGTCATATACTGCCATTAAATGAGGCAACTCACCATCCTTTAACATAAAAAGATTATAGATTCATTGATACCTGTTTTCAGAACATTAACATGTTTTAATTTATGGAAATCATATGGTGTTTTGACAAGATGGCCCAATAACATTCTTTTTACCTTTGTCTATATTCCCAAAATATATAGAATAAAGAAATTTACAATGCCTACTCTTCCAAAACAAACTAAATTGGACTTGGAACACTGTCATCGACTGTAACTGTCGGTCCTTCATCAACTACAAAAGAACTAAAAGAGTATAGTAATGTTAGCTTCATCTAGATATGGGTAAATTCAAGGCACTCTCTTGGGATGATGGAGTTCATACAAGTACACACTCACATTTAATTCAAGTCTATCTGTTATTAGGAGGCAGCTCTAAGTCACAGATGGCAATAACTCACACGGATGGAGCCGTCTCATAGTGGCTACACATCCCTTGACAGTGGTAACAGCCATTAACCAGCAATCAATCCCTTGGGTTCCATGAGATGGAGCCAGCCAGGATCCGAAGAGGCCCCACCTGAAGAGATGCTATCAGCAAGCCACGCCTGTCTTTCTGATTTCTTGCTCATATTCATACACCTGATCTAGGACAAAGCCTTCTCCTCCCTTGCTGGGACCTGAATCTTCTATCGGGGATGATCTCAGGTTGCCGGAACCCACTGTATGTTCAGCCAGCCAGAGGGATGTGAGGGCACTGGGAATGTTAATGTTATATATGAGTAGCCAAAGAAGTCAGAATGAATCTGCATAGCGTCTTTATAGAGGAAGACATCTTTTCTAGGTCCTCTATGGAGTTCAGTTAGACATCTGTGCCAGAATGTGGAAGTTTATGCACAAAACTGCCTGTAGGTTAAGGGATGCATGGAAAGAACTCTCACATTTTATTCAATGTACTTCTTTATAGGTTGAATTTTTAAGAAGAATATGCTCATCTTTCATTGTAAACAAAACTTAAAATATGCACAAACTTGTTGTATAAAACTTCAGAAAAGGAAAGAAAACAAATAGAGCATAAATATGGTTCCGCCCCTCCCAGACCTCACTTCTGTTAGTATTTGGGGAATTTCCATTGCCGTCATTTTTATATAATTTGCTTTGAGTAGGCAGGCCCTTGCTGGGCTCCACTGACATACTTAAAATAAACAAGGAACCATTCCAAAGAATGTTTACCACCTCCATCCGCATGTCCTGTGGCTCTTTTGGTTATGTGCAAACATGGGTATAGATACTCACAAAACTGATTTGACATGTACCAGTCTTCTTTACTTGGCTCAAAAAGCTGTCAAACGAGATACAAATTAGCAGTTCTTGGGCTGAGGAGATAACCCAAAATACTTGACATGCAAGCATGAGAACCTGAGTTCAATCCTAGCACCCACATTTTTAAAAGCTTGATGGTGTAGTGGCAGATGTTTATAATCTTAGGCAGATCTTTGGAGTGTGCTTGCCGAGCTAATCAGTGTGCCTCTGGTTCCACAGAGAGACCCTGTCTCAAAAGAACAAGGTGGATGACTCCAGAGAAGTGATGACTTAAAAAAAAACATCTGGCCTCCATATTTATATGCACAAATATGTACACTCAACCAGGAACACTTACAGGCATATATGCACACCCACATATGCACATACAGCGTAAGTAACACATCAGTTTGACATTTACTCATCATCTTCCAGACAGTGTCGAGGTAGGTAGCTAGAAGATGGGAAGGGCTAATCTCCGTGAAATTGCAAAGACATGCTCCTTCTTTGCAAATGAGTACTTAATTCAAACCTGCCCAAACTTAACGTATGTGCCCAGAAAGGGCACCTGAATGAACTGCACATATTTCCACTTAAATCTGAGAGGAAACTCTGCATCTCTCTTTTGATTTTAGCCATTCTGACAGGAGTGAGATGGTATCTGAGAGTTGTTTTGATTTGCATTTCCCGGATGGCTAAGGATGTTGAACACTTTCTCAAGTGCCTCTCAGCCATTTTAGACTCCTCTATTGAAAATTCTCTATTTAGTTCTGCAGCCCACTTTTTAATAGGGTCCTTTGGTGTTTTGGAGACTTGCTTCTTGAGTTCTTTGTAAATTTTGGAGATCAACCCTCTGTCAGATGTGGGATTAGTGAATATTTTTTCCCATTCTGTGGGCTGCCTTTTTGTCTTGCTGACTGTGTCCTTTGCCTTACAGAAGCTTCTCAGTTTCAGTAGGTCCCATTTATTAATTGTTGATCTCACTGTCTGTGCTACTGGTGTTATGTTCAGGAAGCTGTCTCCTGTACCAATTCGTTCAAGGGTACCACCCACTTTCTCTTCTAAGAGGTTCAGTGTGGCTGGATTTATGTTGAGGTCTTTGATCCATTTGGACTTAAGTTTTGTGCATGGCGATAAACATGGATCGATCTGCATTCTTCTACATGCCAGTCTCCAATTATGCCAGCACCAGCATCTCTCTTTTGAGATTGACATACAAATCTGTGCTTGCTGTGAACTCATCTCCCAGTAAAACACACACATACACACAAAATATACAACCTTAGCAAGTAGAATGGCTGCTCCACATGTGGGGATGACTCCCTCTGCTTGAAGGGTCTCTTTCCTCCCAGGAACCAGTGAGAAAAATTGATTTCTAAACCTTGCTGAAGCACAGACAATGAGCAATTGTTAGCTTCAAAATAACAGATGAAGCCTATTACTACACAATGGAACGGAAACTGCATTGTCTTGTGGTGCTGTTTACTTTGGGGGCTTGATGGGTAAGATGATATGTCAGGGAATAAGGATGCTGTCTACTCAGTAGAAAACTCTGGAAGCCCTCTAAAGTAAGAGGAGTGTCCAACTCCTTTCTGTTTTCTCTCATGTTGAGTATAGGTTTGCATAATTGCATGTCATTTCCCAAGTCTGTCTTTGAGAATGAAACCGCTTAGTGATTTCCACCGAAATCCTCTACCAAGTCAGATGAAGACTGGGTCAACAGAAAGGCATTACCATGCAAATTTGTAGTAAATGTCTTTGCTTTTCATTCAAGTGGCTAACCAGAATTTTGACAAGGCGACAATTCCATGATCCAGCAAAACAGTGCCAGAACATGCAAACATTCCCTTGGCTTGCAATCGGAAGTCTTTTTTTCCTTTTCTTTTCAAGGTTAAATTAAATTGAGCTGAAATTTTAAAAACAGGAATGGTGAAGTCTATTTTTTACCAATTTCACTGGAAGTCAGTCTTGTACTAAGAATAAATCTAAACTTAAACTGGTGCTAAAGTTCAGTTTCCTTTCAGCAAATTGAAGAGAAAGAAGCAAAAGAAAAAAAATAAGCATTCTAGACTTAAAAATGGAGCTTTCAAACAAAGTTCCTGGGGGTGTGAGGATACAGGCTGGTGCTTATAAAACAATGCTAACAAGTTGGGTGTAATTGAATCAAAACCAGACAGATTCCATTTCCCTTTAAGTAGGGTGTGTGTGTGTGTGTGTGTGTGTGTGTGTGTGTGTGTGTGTGTGTGTGGACAGTGTTTCCCAAATGTGGATTTTAACAAAGCCACAGTTCTCCTAATAAAAACTGGGGAACTTGGACTGGAGAGATGGCTCAGCCATTAAGAGCACTGACTGCTCTTCCAGAGGACCTGGGTCCAATTCTCAGTACCCACATGCTGCCTCACAACTGTCTGTAGCTCCAGTTCTGGGGGAATCTGACACCCTCACACACACATACATGCAGATAAACACCAATGCACATTAAATAAAAATAAATAAATTTAAAGTACTGAATGAAATTTAAAACAAACAAACAAAAAACTGGAGAACTGTCTTCTAAAACTCTCCCTGTCAGGGTGGGGTAGATTTCAAAGAGACGGCATGCAAGGGAGTGTCCCTCTGTGCCATGCCTTCAGCTTGAGAAGCCTCCATTTCTTCATTACAACCATGGCCTGCCTGATGCTTACCCTCACCTCATAGACGAGACAATTAAGCCATGGGTGCTCAGGTCATCTTGTCACTGCTTGGCTGAGGGTTCTGCTCATTTTATACAGAATTCATGGACAGGCAGAGTTCAGTACTTATTACATCTATGAGCTTTGAGGGCAGCCGCTCAGTTCCCAGCCACTCTTGATGACTGCTTGACAGCCAGAGCAAGCAGTTCCTGGGGTCTCTTTGGATCTCATCCAGTGACAAGGGCCAGTTGCTGCTGCAGCTCCTTTTGGAATTCCTTGCTCTCTGTAGCCATTTACCTTCTATAGCTTTTATTCCTTAGCTGCTCTTAGGAGCTTTTCGAGACTCTAGTTAGCAGCCTCTGATGTCATCCACTCTTGGTACAACTAATTCAGCCTACTCTACTGGAGAGAAAAGCATGGATTGCCCACACTTTATTGGGGCTTGTGTTGTGCTGGGAGGGTGGGCAGGTGGGGACAATGTGGTGCTTTAAGGCTTATATAACCACAGAAGGTTAGGTGACACGTGCATTGTGCATAGTTTTCTGTTCACCAACTGTAAGGTCTCTCTCTGCTTAGTTACAGAGTTCTGTCCAGGTTCACTGAGTCTACTTGCCCTGGCTGCCTGTCATGAGTATAGGAGGCACTTCTTTCTAGACTAGATTGACATCTCCAAGGTTGGGAAGAAACATCTGGAGAGCGTAGTATGACAGCTCAGAGAGAGACATGTGAGCTGTCATGGCTGAAAGAAAGACTTCTGAAGCCGTCTTGGTTAACATGGTGTCCTCCAGAATCATATGTGGTGGCTTCTTCAGATACCACTGCAGCTACTGTGGTTTCTGTGACTGGATAGAAGGGTGGATTTGTCAGGGCCTAAGCTTTGGGAACAGCAATTCATTCAGTTGCCTCAAAGATGGCTACTTGATTGAAGTTGTGACTGCTGCCACCTTTTGATAGGACTTTAAAAGTGGCTGCAGAGACTCCCATATCTCTGCTGGACTGGACTCAGAGTCAATAGAACAATATGAACAGTCTTTAGTCCTGCCTTGATCCACATGCAACTTGGGCCAATCACCAGTTTGAGGTCTAAGACAGTTGCTGTTACGTCTGGGAAGATGCAGTTGGATTGAGCATTCTTCCCAACCGCAGACAGTTTCTGTTATTGACAGCAGCATCCCATGCATTCAGGCACTCACTGGAAAAGAATTGATTAGGTAAGTGCCTGTGCCATGTAAGGCTGGAGAGCTACACAGAGATCAAAGATAGGATAAATCCTCCTCGGATTTATCTTGGCTCTGCTCTTCATCATCCTTTCAACGCATTCATTAGAATACTAATCTCTTCCTTTTGGATATATAGAGAATGTATGGTTTTGTTAGCTTGCCTCTGAGATGAGTGTACTTTTTAAGGAGGCAAATGAATGGACCAAGTACTTCTTAGCAGTCACAGATTGTCAAAGCTTGAAGGGATCCTAAGGAATGAGCCTCTATCAACTGGTGCCTTTGTAACACACAACTTCAGAAGTTTGCCTTGTTCTTGCAAAAGCCAGTGAGTATATTTCTGATTGGGTACTCTCCCTTACTTCATAAAACATTGGAACCCAGCCTAGGTTCCTTATGTATAATGACTCAAAAATCTCAATAGAGAATTTCAGGATACTCCAAACAGCAGATGAGGGAAGAGAGAAACACCAGAGAAGGCATGTTCTTTTCAGTTGCCCCCGGCCATTCCTTCAGGAAGAGTTAGTCACAATAACTGGACCAACTGAATGTAAGGCCTGGGTGCCTGTGCCAAAAGGTTACCAGAAAAAAATAGGCACTTCTAGGGAACATGTGTCCTGCATCTGAAGATGACTCCACACTACCTGGCAGGTGAGGAAACTGCTTCAAACAACAGAGTTATCAATGTCACACACGCATACCCTCCACCTCCCACCTCAGTCCTCTCCACCCAAGCACCGACTGGTTCCAAGAAGACATTTTTCTGGTTTTTATTTAATATTTCATTGGGAAATCTGATAAATGCGAAAATTCTAAAGAATAAAATTGCAATGGTTTACATTTTCCCACCAGTCCTGATTGCTTAAATTTTCGTGCCTGATGGTCTCTTCTAAATGTGTGAGATTTTCTATATATCATACAACATTAACTATTCCAGATGCAGAGAAAATAGTAAAGGAAACCTGTCCACACATCACCCAGATTGAACAATTGTTCAAGTTTTACTTCATTTGCTTCAGTTCTTTCTTTATAAACAAAACAGTTCAGCTAACGCCTGTTGTATTCTTTCTCCTTCCTATGAAAAACCAAACAATATCATTTTAAACTGCTATAGTTTCCATGCACCTTTGCTACTGTTTTTCCTCATGTAAGTACTACATATAACAATGTACATTGCTTCTGGGCATTTAAAAGTTTTGCACAAGCAATATATCATACATGACTTACACTGATATCTCAGCTTTGCAATGTTATAAAAGTGGATTAATTCAACTGGGATTGATTAGATACAAAATTTTAAGATTTCCTCCCTCCAGGCTAAGTGACATATGGTGTGATTACCACTTAGAGTGCTAGGCAGTGGCAATAAGGAGCAGCTGTCAGCTAGCCAGGTGACCAGGGAGGCATGATGACAAGACATTGGTGTATTGTGTTGCTAAGTGGTGATTCTTGGTAGCATGGATGTGATGCCCTTTTGACTTAAAATGTCACAATGACATAGAAATATCAACCTGAATGAAAAAGAATCAGAGATTCTCAAAAGAACACTGTCATTTCTTTGGAAATTGCAGAGCATTTGCAGTGGGAATATGTAAACCACAGTAAACTCTCGGCATATTATGGGAGTTTGAGGCAAGAAAAGTTTTTAAGACAAAAATGAGGGTTATATCAGTTGTTTTTGAAACAGTAGTACCTAGCCATAGTGCTGAATCATAAGGGTGGAGCTGATATTGTCATGCAGTACACTTTTTAGAAATGTCTTTTGAATTCATATGACATTCATAGGAATATCTCTATGCCATCTGATAGTTCTAATAGACCCCTTTGAGGTGGTTGCTATCAAACAATCATGTCTAAATATGCCTTCATACCTCCTACCTGTATTGTCTTTATATATCCTTCCTTCCTTCCTTCCTTCCTTCCTTTCTTTCTTTCTTTCTTTCTTTCTTTTGCCTTAGAGTTGGCGAAGTGACTCTTTTGATTTTGACAATGTTCATATTTCTTTCACATTCCCCTCTTTTTGATAAAGGTATTTCTCTAAAAATAGTTTTGATTGATCACCTTCCTGGTGTTTATTTGTTTTCCTTTTAAAACTGTGTACCTGTTGCCTGTCAAAATTCCACAGAATTCTTTTAACCAAATAATCTGGCCTGGTGCCTTGTTCTGCTCTAAACATCATTGAAACAAAATTGATGCTATACGCCTTGAGGCTGGTTTCTGCCCTACAAATCAAATAAGGAGGGAACAGCAGAACACTGAGTGCCAGCAGAAAAGGCAGCCCTTATTTATTCGGAACAAACTTCAAACTGCAAATGACAAATGTAAGACATGGTGACAATAGTTAAAGGGCACACTCAAACAAACCTGAAGGTTGTTCCTAGCTGAATTATTCAAGGTGACAGTAGTCCATTTGCAATAGACTTTATAGTCAGCCAAAATAAGAACATCTGACCTTCAAACAAGTAATAATGTATAAAATTTTTGTTTATATAACCTTTAAAAAGACTTTTCCAATTAGCACATTGAATCTCTTCATCTTGGCTCACAAAGTCAAAAGGTGGTGGACAGGTAAAATGAAGATACAACTGGGGAGAAAGTTAAGGTGCTAACTTTCCAGTTGTGTCCTAGTTAACACCTGGGCTTCTCTGCCAAGAGGAAAGTTGCAAATGCATGACTGGGCTTCATTTTACACATTCACAGTCCCTCCAGAACTAGCAAACTAAAAAAGCCTGAAAAACAAGACAACAAATGGACAAATAAACGTCTGAATGTCAGAGCTTAGGGTGTGTGGCCTGGGAAACACTTTGCAAGCAGAGAGGTTTCAGTGAGCCTATCAGTCTGAGAAGCCGGATTCATGAGAAGTCAACATTTCCTAATGACAGTCTCCAACTAGTCATCTGTGTTGGAAACCTTGAGTGGATCTATGGTGTCATACGCTTTCCAGACTGAGAGATGAGAATAAAATTTAGCAAGTCATTCACATGTCACCTGTAAGCACTTGGGAGTGGCAGGGCTGAGCTTAGCCTTGTCTTGTTTTCCAGGGCCTTCCTAACCAGGCCACTCCTGTCTAGATCCCTCAGAAAGCTACTGGAGTGTCATTCTGCACTTACTTCAAACACTTCTTGAAAACCTGCCAATCAGGGGGAAAGAGGTGCATGGTGTGTGAGGGAAGGGAGGCTTATTCTGCTTCAAATCCTTAAAAAATAGCCTGAATAGAAAGCCTTCAAGTTCCTTCAATATTTTGGGTATGGTTTTAACTGCTTCCTCTACTTAGGTATTTAAGGAATTAATTAGCCAGGCAGGCAGGGTGGTTGGGAAGTTTGCTACTTTTTCTTCTTGCCTCCTGAGACAAGAAGTAAGAGAATAACCACCTTTCTTTATGGGCCATCTGTCCACCAAGCAGATGTGGCTAAGAAACCCAAAATCTTCAGCTATGGAACCCATCCTCTCCCAGAGCCCTGAGCAATAGTGGATTTACTAAGGAAAGAAGAGTGAAGTTTGTTACAGTTTTTTTAATGTTTGAGGTAAATTCCATGTCATTTTATATTTGCACAGAATTCTTCAGGGAGAAATGCTAGTTTCTTTTGGAGCCTAAATGGATGACTGTCACCCTAGCCAATGAGCAGCACTGACATTGGGCTCAGGAACAAACACCCTCCAGTGCTCTCCTCTTCAGCCCCTTATGGTGGTGTTTCACGTTTTACAAAGAATCTTCATGGGAAAGGGTAACAATTAGACTTGAACTCTTTCTATAACTTAATGAAGTTTTGGGAAGGAAACCTGATCCTCATGTTGGCGCTTGAATGCTGTCTCTCTATAAACAGTGTGGCAAGGGTCTTTGCAAGATTTATAGGAACCGGCAATCGGCAGAGCAAATGTTAGCTTCTTCTTTGCCCTCATAAAGCTACTCTGTTGGCTTTGCAGGACTCTTAAATAAGGTTGTTGAATACACAGGCAAAATCAACACTATGCGGTTGACTGCCAGCCAGGAGCCTCCAAAGTTTATCAACTGGGGTATTCCTGCCTCTTGGGAGAGTGTTAGTTTATGTGCTGATTTCAACTCGATCTCACTATTTCACACTTTTCCCCCAAGTCCTTCAAAAGTCAACCCTCAAATTACAGGTTTGCAAAATCTCTCATGGAGGTAGTAAGGAGGCAAGGATTTTCAATTTAGACTAAAAGATGCATGAGCAGTGGTCCTCCAGGGCCTGTCACAGCAGTGAATGTCATACTATCACTTGCTGGAACTCAGATTGTCCTATAAATAAAGGCATACAAGGCCCTCCACCAGTAAGTTACAAAGATTCAGCTAATTAATAGGGGATGGCCAGCCTGGTTGTGAGTCTGGAAACGAAGGAAATAAGAAGCAGCAACATTCCTTAAGAATGGGGCTTTGGGTAACAGAATGTAATGTCTTTTTATAGCAGGGAAGGGGAGATTAATTACCAAGCACTGTATCTCCCATCTTGAAGTAAACAGTTCCAAAATGACTGTCTTACCTTGCTTGTAGAGCCTCCTCTTTGTTCTATCCAGTGTGAAACAACCTACAGGTCAACTTGCCAATGATTCCTCCACGGGGCAATCCCTCTTACCCAGCCGTTGTTTCCTGCTGTAGGAGTTATGAATGAGAAGTCAAGCTCTGTACAGGGTTTAGCTGAATAACAGAGTTTGAGCTTCTAAAATTTGCAATCAGTCTCGCCCTCTCCCTGTTAACTCTATTAAGGTAAAGGTGGTAGCTTGTCTCTTCAGCTTGTCTTCTACCACTTATCCTGTAAAGGCAACAGGGAAATGTCAGGCTCAGCTGAAGAGGGGGCAGAGTTCCTCAATTAGGCAGCACCTAAAAGAGCCCCAGTGATGATTTCCCTGTGTGGGCTTTGAGGGACACACTTTGGGCTTTACTATATTGAGAACAAAAGCAGGCACATATAAAGTGTTGTTCTGGCATGGTCTGGGTCAGGCTATGTGTTTATACCAGGATTGTGGAATTTCTCTGTCACATAAAACCATGGCAAGGTCAAGAAGCATATATACTCATGAAGGAGTAGAGTGAGTCCTTGTGTCAATGTCATCACTCAGTGTCATCTCTCTGCTTCAAAAGAAGACAAATTAGTCCTTCTGACAGTACTCAGTGGAATCTATGTCCTGGCAATGCAACTTCATCCAGCCAGTGGCTGTCCCATCAGATCAGCCAAGCAGTTAACAAGTAAACCTATACTGAATCCCTACATTGTGTAAGGTACAGAGATAAGTACTTGTCAACATAGAACAGAGTTTGATCTTGATGGGGGTGTGAGCTCCAGACACTTGGGATTTGTTGTGTATATCAGCATCCCAAGGGCTTGTGTGCTTTCTTTCCAGGACTGACAATTCTCGCTGGGTGGATATCATCAGTGTTGTAATGAGTGAATTGTAGTTGGTCAAGGCCAGTGATTCTAAACAGCCTGTTCTTTAGAATCTCCCAGGGAGCAGTTTCAAAGTCCCCACATCTGAGTCCCATCCCTTGCCCTTTTAAATGATTGAGTTTGTGTCCCAGTGTATGGCAGTTTTCAGAGTTCTCCGGGGCTAAGAATCAGTAGCATGATAAAAATACTTCATTCCCTTCTTGGTGACTGGATTAGACCTAGTCATGTGATTCAGTTCAGGTCAAGACACATGCAGGGTATACCTCCTGCTTTCCTTCTAAGCTTTGGGCAGGTTTTGGAAAGGTGAAGGTTGCATAGGTGTAAGCAATTTGTGATGATGAAGGAGGAAAAAATTATCAAGGGCAGATGCCAGAGGAAGGCAGAAGATAGAGAAGCATGGTCCACCATGATGTTGTTTAATTGATGGAGTAACCAAACAAGTACAACCTCTTTACTGTTAGACCAATAGACTTAAACATGGTTGTGCTATTCTTGACTTGATTTCATCCCAATGTAAAGTTGGAATGTGTGATCATTGGGGATTAAAACAAAGTCTCCCAGTTGTCTCTCTTACACAGACAAGTTTGAGAATTAGCACAACCAATTTCTAGTGAGGCAATACATTTCCAATGATGTAAGCCAGCAGTCCTTAAAGTGTGGCTAGCTACCAACAGCACTTGGGAAGAATGTGTTGGAAATTCAGAGTTTTATCTGTTCCTTCGCTACTGATGGGGGTATTGGGATCAGAAGTCTGGGTTTTAACTTGAGCCTTGGGTGTCTGTGATGTTTGCTATAAAATAAAACCACCCAGCTCCCTGAATGTTACTGCAGCCCAAGACCCTCAAACGGGTACAGCATCTTAGAGGAAGCTAGGACTCCCTCAGTTGATAGGATGAGGTGAGTCAGAACAGTACAGGGTTCCCTTTCATCTAGAATGGCAAACTTAGGAAGTAAGAGTGGAAGGGATCCAGGGCACTCTCATCAAGTGAAGGCTGAAGGGCTTTCTGAAAACAATAAAATCCAATCTGAGAATGCAACTTAGAGGGTTATGGCTCAGGACTAGGAGTGAGGGGCAAAGAGATATATTATCAGCAGGTGATAGGAAGTCATAGGAGAATTTGAAAAGGAGGTCAGTTTTATGGGGTACTTTAGGACAGTGAACAGAGTATGTAAACTGGGAGACTGCAGAGACAAAGAGAAGCCAGCTGCCCAAGACCAGTTCAGAAACCTTCAGGGCTCCACCTAAATTCTAGTGTCCCTTCTTTAACATCCTAAAGAAAATTCACTTTGAAGTTTGGGAGGAAGAAGCATCATCTCCAGCCCTTTGACCTCATCCTGCTCTTCAGGGGGAAAAGCTACGTGTTAACCTCCATTTTCCTGAGAATCTTAGGGAAATCGCAGATGAGTTTCTGTTACTTTACTTAGGAGTCGGTACCCAGCAGTCCACAGCCTCACTTGTCCTTTGATGGTGATGAGGAGGAAGTCAGCCGTTCCTTGGGAAGTAAAGGCAGGCAGAATCAGGGCCATGGTGATGATGGTGGTAGGGGGAGAAGGCTTGTTTGCTTGAGTATTCTTCCTAGCATGACCTCAGGTAACAACTGAAATAGACTTACTTCAGATGTGCTCTAATGCTGCTAAGTCTGGGGACCGTCCCCATGCAAGGGACGAGTGCAATTTGGCCTGTAGAATACATTTCCATTTGCTCTGGAGTTTGACGTCTCCCTTCCAATGACAGCATGTTGCAAGACATGTGAGGACTCCCAGTTGGCAAGGTTGCTCCCTGACTAATGGGGAAAATGGCCTTACATCATTGGTCGGAATTCTTACATTATCCTTCATGAGGGAAGTGGAACAAGCCTTCCAGACAAAGTTGGGGCTAGTTTTAACATGGCCTGCTGGTCACCGAGACAGGAAATATTCACCATGACTCAGATTGCTTTGGCAGATGTTTGACTTGTCTTGAATTTAGGTCCAGGTGATTGTATGAAAAAGCATGACTTCAGCTATTTTATTTAACACAAAAGAAGGTTCTTCACATACTTTCTGAATACATGCAATTGGCTCTGTTTGAGTCTATCCTACTTTTGATTTTGTACCATGGCTTTCAACTTAGCACTCCTGCAGAAGTGGGGTCTTCTGAATGTTGAACTGAGAATAGTAGCCCTGGACAAGAGTCCCCAAAGAAGAATGTCATCAATATGGGCTGAACTGATCCCAGATGGAGCTGGAATTTGGGGGATGAACAGTTACATATAATAACCTGAATTTGCATTACACATCAGTGACATTCTGCAGGGCAACATGACCCACAGCCACATGTCCTCAGAATTGGAAATCGGGGGCCATTTATTTTAGACTTTGAATGGCATGAAATGGTTGAAATGATTAAAAAGGTTCCATTCAGTGTGCAGTGAAAGATAATGGACCTTCAGAAGAGACACAGGGAGTAAACCAGCAAACCTATTTCCTAAGAAATGATGCTGGAACTGAGAACCCAGGACCACAGTCCTTTTTATCTTGGCTGTTTGGACAGTATTGAGAAATCCCTTTGGATTTCTGCTGTGTTTTGGGTAATAATAATAGCCAGGCAGGGGAAGATGTGGCCATGGCTTTCTGACCCCTCTCTAACCACGATGATAAATATAATGAAAATAATGAAAACACTGAGTTCACTTTATTTATCTCTCCATGGGAAGCTGGAAGATTGACTGGGCTTTTCATTCCTGAATTCTACCAGTGGGAAATGTGCAAACAACAATGGATCCCTCTGGGTTAGGGGCTTTACTAACCACAGGTTCAGGGTCATTCTGAGCAGATGGTAACTAAGGTGACTTTCTTTGCTAGTCTGGCTTTAAGGGTTACCTGGGCTGTATACTTAGATTCTTTTTTCAGGACATAGGCTACAAAAACATATTAGCCAAGGGGTAACTAGGAACTTAGGTAAGGCTGGAAGTAAAATGGGTTCTAGGAAAAATGCTCCCATTCAGCTGCAAGATACAAGTAGCCTTTCTGAACCATTCTGGGATACAGGAATCATGAGACACTGGGAAAGCACTCCCCATCCACCATGGCATAGCATATACTTAAGCACATGGAGAACATTCTTTTTTTTTAGTGTGTGTGTGTGTGTGTGTGTGTGTGTGTGTGTGTGTGTGTGTGTCTATGTCAAGGGTAATCTTCCAGACCCCATTTTTCACAAACAGGAAAGTTGGGAGTGTAGTGACTTTTCTGAAGCTCTGAAGTGATTTGATGTGTGGCCGGGCCTGACCATGGTTTTCTCAGACAGGAATTTATCGAGTTGGTTAGTGTGACATTCCCTCTTCCCTTCCAGGTTTGTTCTAACTTTCTGTCATACTCTAATCTCCCTGAAGGGAGAGGCCACCTTGTACAGGCTTTCGTTTTTTACAAAATGTCTGGTTTTCAGTGACTAATCGTTTCATAGTAATGTTTGCCCTATCAAAAGGACCTGAATGCTGCTTGCAACTTCCTGGCTTTTCAGTCAGGCTGTGGTAAACTAGAGCTACCTTGCTGTTCGTTAAAGTGTGGGCTAGGGAGTAGGGAGCAGATAAAATAGGGGATACCCAGTGAAACCTGAATTCTTTCTCTTATCTCATTCCGTTTCCCGTTCCCCTGCTTCAACTTTTGAGTAAAGCCTCCTTATGCTTCCTCTTCAGCCTTTAATGGCATTTCTTTCTATCTCAAAGGACCCTGTCTAGTTATTTGTTTGGCACCCAAATGGGGCCTTTTTGGTTTTCACAGAAGCAGGGACTATTTTGACTTTGAAAAGCACTTCTCACATCAACTGGTATCAATCAGGGGTCGCCAATCTGGACACTTAAAATCACCTATTTTTACAAGCAAATGGAATTCTGTGGCCATTAGAACTGAGCCTATTGCTGTGCATGTGCCTGTATCTGCATGCATGAAATTGCTCCCAGGGCATCAAATGCCACAGCCAGCAGAGCTTTATCACAAAGTGAACGAGCTCAGCTGAAGGGGATGGACTTTGTGTTCCATGCCATTAAAACTGGAATTTACAAACGAGTTTTTAATGTTTGAAGTTTTACCGAATAGAATGAGTCAGACGCCCAAGAAGGTCATTAGCAGCATTGTTTTAAAACAGACACACAGCTTTTGCAAGGACAAGACATTCCTAGTTAACCTAATAACATGTGTGATCAGAAAAGCCTTCTAGGCTGTTGGGATTGTCTCTTTATGGTCACCAACCCAGTTACTATTAAGAAGAGAAACATGGGAACGTGAATGTTAGAAGATGGACTCTATAAAATTTGGGCTTGGGAGATGACTCATTCAGTAAGATTTTTGCCATGTAAGCATGAGTACCTGGGTTCAGATCCCAGCACCCATGTAAAAGCTGGTGACATCAACACATGCTTATAAACCAGTGTTGGGAAGGCGGAGAAAAAGACTCTAGGGTTTGCTAGCCAGCAGTTTAGACAAGCCTGTGCGAGACCCTGTCTAGGATGAGCGAAGGGATGCATGTTAAAAAAAAGAGAACCATGGAGGATGACGTTGTGATAATCTCTTCTGAGAACTCTTGTGTGGGTCCTACAAGCATCTCCACAGATTCTACTCCCATCTGCTGTTTCTGCTTTAGCACCTGTACTTCTAGAAAATTCTATTCCAGAGCATATTGTTATGTAATACTATATGATAATCTTCAGGGGAAATATTTTGTGTTGGATCTCATTTATTTTCAACTAACAGATGAGAGTTCTGAAGCTGACAGAAGTTAAATACCTTCCCAAAGGCCACCTGGGTAGTAAATTGTAGTAGAATTTGGAAACTAGGATTTGAGTTTATTACTATATTAAGATGTTAGTATTTTGTTTAAAATTACAGGACTTGATAAATACAATAATTATGTTATGACAAGTTCTACTAGCATTCATCAGTGCTGTGATGGGTACTATAGTGGTCATTTCACTTGTATAGAGTTAAGAATGGTTATATCTTTTAGGCAAATATGGATGATGCTCCAAGTATAATATTTTCAGTTACACAGCTGAAAAGCAGATTGAGGACGCCCAATCAGAAGGATATATCCCAGAAGCATTTGTTTTCCACTCTTTGTTTTTCTTAGTTGCAAATATCTTTGCTCTTCCCAATTGTGGTGTAGATGGGTTTGAATCAACGGACTCTTCTTCCTTTTGATGGCTAATCTTCACTGTTGGTTTGACTGGATTTGGAATCACCTGTGAGACAGAATCCATAGAAGAGAAGGGAGGACCCACTCTGAAAGTAGGCAGCTCCATTCTGTGGGCTGAGGTCCCATACTGAACACTAGGGGTAAAGAGGGAGCCAGTAAGTGTCAGCACTCATCCCATTCTGCTTCCTGAGTGTGGACACACTGTGACAAGATACCCCACTTTCTTGCTGCCATTCTTTCCCACCATGATGGACTGTATGCCCTTAAACCGCAAGCCAAAATAAGTTCTTCCTTAATTTGCCTCTCTCCATGTGTTTGGCCATAGCAACAAGAGAAATGACTAATATCCTCCCAAGATAGTCTTTTCTCTGATGTCTCTCTTCTTCCTTGTCCCAGGTTAGAGGGAGCCATGGCAATGGTACCTGCCTGCCCTGTTAAATGTGGCACGGACACTGCTTGTCCTGTAGTAGGATTTGATTGAATATTTAAGTGGTCATTCACTAACTTTGACATGAAGTAACTTCTTCCAGCTCACTGAGGCCATCGTTATCATTGATATCATGATTAAGACCATGGTAAGGAAGAATATTCCAACTTCAAAAAAAACTTACATATGTTTATGTGTATGTGTATTCATGTGTGTTAATGCAAACACAAATATGCCCTGGTATTATACACACACACACACACATACACACCCACACACACACATATATATATATATGTATATATATATATATATATAAAACCTTGAGTATCATTTTTTACCTTTTATGCAGTTTGAGGCAGGGTCTCTCTGTTATTTGCCTCTGCTTACACCAGACAAATAGGCAGGCACCCAAGCTTCTAGGAAGTCTCCTATCTCAGCCTCACATTTTGCTATACAAGTACTAGGGTTACAGGTATGCATTACTGTATAGGTTTTAAGTAGGTTTGGGGGATTTACCTCCCATCAAGCCATCTCCCTATCCCTATTCTGTCTTCTGGAAGCCAGTTGTCACTGGTAGGGTTGAAGCTGTCCTATGTAAACACCAAGGAAAATATTTGATCCAGAAGAGGAGAAATCTCAACAAAAACAGCTGTTTGTTCAAAGACACTGTGAACCTTGTGAGCTTAATTGTTAAAGCTGAAAAAATGACCAGATACTATGGATGATGATCATATGACATGACGTATGATTCTTTCATCTTATAACTAATAATTAGCATTTCCATTCACCCGTAAATGTGTACTGGTTTGGACATCAAGGTAAAAAGTTTTACCTAGAAGTAAAAACTAAGTGTTATGAGGTTTCTTCACACCTTCCTTTATTCATTCAACAAATGCTTGAGTACCTACCTACTCTGTGACAGGAATGAGAGGAAGAGTAAAACAAATTAGGAGCCTGCCCTCACTGGAGATTAAAATTTAGTAGGAGAGACTGATGAGTAACAGGTAAACAATAAATTGAGAATATTATGAAAGTTGTAATAGGAGTGTTGGGAATGGGAAATATTTGTGAATAAGGAAGGAATGGCAGAGAGTATCTCTGGGGAAATCTTGACAAGGAATTCTTGAAGGAAGAAGAGAAGCCAGCCATGGTGCGTGTACATGTGCGTGTGCGTGCGTGCGTGCGTGCGTGCGTGCGTGTGTGTGTGTGTGTGTGTGTGTGTGTGTGTGTGTGTGTGTAGGGAGCAGGGGGTCAGACAGAAGAGGCTGGATGAGACCTTCTAAGTGAAACAGTCATAAGCATGTTGTCAGAATCACAAAGACCAAGAGCCAGGCTCCAACTGTGGGAACAGGGAAAAGTTCCATGGAGAAGGAAGTTTATCAACAGCCACCCAAAAATGATCAAGGGATGATGTTGTTCCCCTGGGAAAATAGAGAAGCAGAGGAACAAGGACCAGGGTGGATCCATTAAGCAGTACATATTTCCATTTGGACGAGTCCACACAGTCCTGTAACAAAGCAGCGAGAGAACTTGCTGGAAGTTGGGCCAGGGCATAACTGGGGAGTTTCAACATGCAGTTTCCAATCTGGCATTTCTTAGAAGAGGGACTGCCTATGCTAACCGAGATTGCTGTTTGATTTTTCTATCAGCGATCCATGGAGTTGATTAATAACTGAAACAACCAATCTTCTGGTTAGATAATGGAAACTCACAGTTTTCCAGATGGGAGAAATATTCTTTATGTTATTTAGGATTTGAGGTCAGAGCTGGAGGCCCTGAGCGGATTTCTGCCAAGCTACAGTCCATTTTAATGACCATCAGTCTAGTTTGAACATACTTTAAGGTATAAAAACATATTACTTTCTCTAGTTTGACCTCTTTAGCCCTCAGCTCTCATCAAGTTACATGAGGAGTTTTTTTTTATCATTTTTTATTTAATTTTAAATAGCTTGTTTTACATGTCAATCCCAGTTCCCTCTCCCTCCCCTCCTCCAGCACTCCCCTTCCCCCCCCCTCCCTCCCACCCTATTGCCAAATCCTTCCACATAGGGGATATCTAGAGTCTGTCATTTTACTCTTGGTAGGGTCAAGGCACTCCCCTAAGAGTCCAATTTCTAAACAATAGGCTGTAACTGGGTCTTGGAGCTGCATTTCAGATATATCATGAATCTCTGTACAACCGGGCTCATGCTCCACTTCCTGTATTAAAACACCAAATTATTTCATGGGGTAGGCAGTGAGTGGCTTGCAAGCTGAGTTGTGGTAGGTAGATCTGATGCCCATTGCACTCCCTTTCTCTACATTCATAGGACATCTTCACAAACCCATACGGTGCCGCTTCCCCACTACAGAAGCCATTCTGACCCAAGATTAGAACAGAGGAGTGAAGGCTGGGACTTGGTATTATTCATGTTCTTGGCTGGATGCCCTTGTGCACTGAATAGCCTGTACCACAACTCTTTGCAGCCACAAGAGTCTGGTGCTGTGGCTCTAAACATCCGGAAGATCCTAACTTCCATGAGAGCGCAGCAGTAGGCATGATCTCCCAAGGAAAGCAGAATAGTCTTGGAGACCAAGAGAAGCTCTTCTGCTTGTGATGCTCCAGGGTTTAAGACCACAATTTTATTCTTGCTGTGTGTTCTGTCTTCCTTGATGCCTTTGCCCTATGGGAGGATGTTCAGATTTTTTTTTCTTCGAAACTTCATAACAAACTTTGGAACTTCATAACAAACAGAAGAGTAAGACATATTTTTCTTTGCTCAGGCTAATTCTGTGTAAGCTCGTGTGGTGTGTAGAGAGCTGCTAGAAAGAGTATGATCCTGGAAACTCTTCGGGAAAACTCAGGGGTTTTTTTGTTTTGTTTCTGTTTTGGTGGATAATTCTGGGCTGGTCTTCACTTTCGGTGCAGCACAAGATAAGTGACCTCACCCGTAGGTTCTCGGCTGCTGTGCTCCTGACACAATGTCAGCCGGTCTGGAGCTCCATTGTGTGGTCTGTGTGACACAGGCACATCTCTGCCCACATGATGTGCAGTGCATAGCAGAGGGCTCACGCAATGTGCAAGTGAAGCTCCACTGCTCCTCTGACTTCTCCCTAGGCCGTTGGGTCGTTCACAGCCTGAACGTTAAGTTGTGGAAGCTGGGGCCACAGTAGTGTTCTAACTGGCTGTTGTACTTGGCTATGTAGAGCCTTATAAAATGAAAGTTAGTGTACTTCCCACTTAACCAGGCTTACACAAATAGTAGCCCTCCACCCCAGGCACGGGTGCTTCAGAGGAGGATTGCTATATATTTTTTTACAGGCTTTCAGTCACTCTAATTTTGGACACATACCTTACAACACACAGGAGGTATGCTGTAATCAGCACTCAGAAATGCCCTGGCTGACATGTCTCATGGCTTAATTATAGCAAAGCACACCACCAGAAGCAGTGTCTTGCATTATTCCCATAGCAATGCCTACGTGTTGGTCCTTCCTGGGTTTCCAGGCAGTTCAGCACAGAGATCCGTGTAATACATTACAAAGTACTTACCATTTGGGACCTATTGTGTGACCAGTAGTCTCATTGACATGCCTCAGGTTCTTAGTAAAGCTATGTATAAGTCTTGTGCTTTGACTATCACTGTGATACTTTTCAATGTACAGATTGAAATTCATTAATAGATTATGAAAGCAATTTAAAGGGCCATGGCCTGTGTTTGGGAAAGGACTAATGTAGAACAGAATAGAAAGGAATTCTAAATACCAAGTCTATTAATACCAAAAGGGCTTCATAATAATGCTTGGTATTGTTGTTTCAGATTTTGTTTGAGGGCTAGACATGAGCTCAGTGGGTAATGAATGTAATTATAAAATTTAAAAAATATAAACTGATCCATAGCCCATTTACTCTAAACAGAAATTTAAATGTGTACAGTGTTCTGAAATCAGAATTAGTCTCACAAATTAATAGATATATTTCTTCTTCCAGTAATAGGACAGTAATAGCATCTCTTGCAACTTATTATATCTAAGTCTGTTTTGCATTTCTATAACAAAATACCCAAGGCTGAGAACTTTATGAAGCAAAAAGAGTTTACTTAGTTCACAGGGCTGGAGTCTAGCACTTCAGTGTCTTCTACTGATGGCCACATGGTGAAAAGCCCAGTGTATAAGAAAGAGAGATGTCACATAGCAAGAGAAGACAAAAATGATGTGTTAGTGGCAAGCCTCACTCTAACGACATGCTCAAGTGAACTAATCTGTTCCTGTGAGCTCTAAACCATTCCATTCATAAGGGTGATCACACCTAGTCAGTGCCTACCAGGTGAGAATTAAGCTCCAGTTATTACTGGTGAGAGTGAGTGACATTCAAACTATAGCAGGTGATGACTCCAATTTGGTGCACTAGTGGGGTAGTTCTGACATAAATACATCATTGTGCATTTGGCACTTAGTCAAAGAGTTGGAAGAAGACTGGTTTCATGCAGCCTTCCTACATTTCCCAGCCCCCAGCTTGTCTCCTGCTGCCTGGACACTTTGTACACAATTAATGGGCCTCAGCTACTGTCCCATTTCCTGAGATGAGAAGTCACTCTATAGTGCTGATCATCCTACAGGGTGCTTATATCTTTCTCAAGATCTCTCTCTCTCTGGATGTCAGTGATCAGTCAAGATGACCAGAGTGAGGTCCCATCCTTTTTTTTTTTTTTTTTTTTTTTGGTTTTTACGAGACAGGGTTTCTCTGTATTGTTTTGGAGGCTATCGGCCCAGCCCGGCCTCGAACTCACAGAAATCCTCCTGTCTCTGCCTCCCGAGTGCTGGGATTAAAGGCGTGCGCCACCACCGCCCGGCGGCAGTGGCCATCCTTGGTGTGACCAAGTCTAATGTCCACTCCAGTCCTCTTGGGAGAGACTTCTTGTTAGTAGCAGACTTGGCAGTGACACAGAGAGGTTTCTAGATCTTTCTTTCATGGTTCCTAATCCCTTATGCTTGCTGTGGTTTCTCCCATTAACCAAGAGTGATGACTTTGTAAAGTACTTGACATTTCTCATGTCTTTAGCATCTTTTGGGAGTTGAGCAGTCAGGGAGGATGCCAGTCTCACCTGCAAAAGGCAGAGTCAAAGTTCCCTCTGAACCTTGTTGCTTAGGTGTTGTTCTAAATCATGTACCTCGCAGCAGAGGAAATATTAGGGCAAGTTAACTCAAAGGCATGGGTCACTTACTAGAAATGTTATATTCTGTGAGGGAGGCCCAAGTCCTACCTCAAATCCTCTTCTTTCAATAGTCCTTGTTGTCCCCAACTACAAGATAGTGTTCAGCACCTGTTGCATAAAAATCCCTTTAAAATGACCTAACTTACAAGGCACCGGAATATCTTTGTTTATTTTGCCCTTAAGTCCCGTTTTCCTTGATATAATTTGTTTCTACTCCCAAGAGTAACCTCTCCTTATTTGTTATGATGTAGATTAATTTTGTCTGTTTTTGAACTTTATATCACTAAAAATAAGATATCCACATATTTGCATCTTGTATACACAGTCATGTTCAAGAAATTCATCCACAGTTTTGTATGTTTTAAGTCATTTATTCTTATTGTGAAGTGTTGAATTTTTGTGAGTATATCATAATTTGTCTCTCATCTCAACTCCTGAAGGATTCTGGGTAGTTTCTAGTATTTGGGTGTTCAGATGTGCTAGTGGGAATATGGTCATACTGCCAGGATATGTATCTAGGTATAGCATTAGCCAATGGCAGGAAATGTATGTCCATTAGTAGTTAGTGTTATTACAGGTAACTGCATATGTGTAACATGCATATATATACTCAGGTCTACAAACATACCCATAAAATAATAAGTCTTTAAAATAGTGGGTCCAGTCCAATTTCTTTCTCTGTCTTTCTTTTTACCTTTTCTTTTCCTTGACATTCTCATTTCCCAGTGGCTTCCCTTTTCCCTCTTATTTCTTTCCTTTCTGACTCTTCATCCAAATAAGCAGTATATGAAAACTCCCATCATCTTTTCATTCTGAAAAATCACATTACTTCGCTGCTTAAGATTTTCCAGGGTTTTACCAAAACTTTCAAGATAAAGATAATAGTTCCTTCTTTTTAGAAGCAAAAACTGAAATGACACCCCCATTTATCTCTCTAGTCTTTCTTGTTTATCACCCCAAATGTACTGTTTTCAAAGTTTTAATTAAAATGCTAATGATCACTATTGCATGTGTGTGTGCATGATGAGGGAGCACAAGTACCATGGTCCACATGTGGAAGTCAAAGGCAACTTTGTGGATTGGGTTCTCCAGGATTGAACCTGGATTCAGGTTGGCACAGCAAGTGCCTTTACATTCAGAGCCATTTCCAGTGCCCAAACATACTTTGTATAGCAACAATACAGCAGTATTAAAATAATAGGCACATGTCCTTTTGTGGGTTTCCATGGCCTTGCATATGCTACTCTGTTTGCTTGGAATAGTCAACACACTCTCCCTTTTACAATTAAAACAATTCTCACTGATATCTTAAAACTCAGCTCAGAGCTAGGGCTGTAGCTCAGAGGTAGAGCATTTGCCTGGCTAATAATGTGAGGCCCTGAGTTCCATTCTCTAGCATGGAGGGTGTGGGTGAAGGTAGGCTAAAACCACAAGATATGCAGCTCAACAGTGTTTTTCTGGTAATCTTTCTGCTCCGTGCATCTGGTTATACTTCCTTGGTACTTGTGGTATATTTGGTGTATTTTGATGAATTATAGTGCTTCTCACAGTTGGTTGTAACTATACATCTCCCATCTTTCTTCTTTTTCACTGGAATTATGAGATTCCTGAAAGTAAAGACTGTTTCCATTGTTGTGTGTATCCCATATCTACTAGGTAGGTGATGGCAACATTGATTGAGTTCATTTGGGAAGTACATCTCATTTTATTAATGAGTTAAATAGAAACCCACACAAAGAGGTGGCATTGGCTGAGGACACCTCACATCATCATTTAGATTTCCAAACTGTAAGTTCTTCATGAAGCTTTCACACACTAGAAATTTTGCTAATAAGCATGGGTCCTATTTCTTTTCTCTGGAAGTTATTGATTCATTTTAAAGGACAACTGTAATGTATGTAAATGCCCTGGTAACATCATTTTATTGGTTGCCTTTTTGCATGTCACAGCTGAAGTCTGAAAGCCATCTATCTCTATAAAGGAAAGAGAAATAGAATGTGTTCCCAGCATTTTTGTTATGCTTTTAATAAAATTTTTATTTATTTATGAATAGGAAATATATTTATATACAAAATCTAGAATCAAAGGAGACTATGCACTGAAAAGATTCTTGTTGAGAATCTCCTTCTAATGTTACCAAATGCTGATGAAGATGTTGGACAATGACTGAAACTCTCAAAGGCAGATTTGGGAGTGTACATTGGTATAAATACATGGGAAAATTTCCTGGAAATATCTTTAATGTTAAATATACCTTAACCTTGTGATTCAGCAATTCTAGATGTGTAGTATTACCAGAACACTTACAGCCAGATTTCATAACATCCCCAAACTGAAAACAAGTTGATATACATCTGCAGATATACAAACTGTGATGTAGTCACTCAATGGAATACTACATAATATCAGAAAGACCAGGCATGTGTAACAACATGAATAATTCTAATAAGAATACTACCCAGAGAAAGAAGTAAGACATGCACTAAAATAGTTTGGAGGTTGGTTATTAACTGAATGAGTATACAGAGAATCGTTTGAATTTAAGGAGGTTCTGGATTCTGAGAAGACTCTGTATTGTCATTTAGGGCCTAGTTATGTGGTCAAATGAATGTGGAAAATTAACTTAGAAGCTAATTTAAGGTTTGCATACTTCACCACAATAATAAATAATATAGAATAAAGCTCACAGAACACATTTTAAAAAGTGCTTTTCTTGTTTTCTCTCCAGTCTCTTAAGTTCTTCTCCCTAAGGAAACCCAGTATTGTCTGGTTCATTTTATGAACCATTTCAAGAATACCTTATAGATATCATTCATGGGCAAATGCATATCTGTGGAGATACCTGTAGACAATTGTGTGTACACTTTTTTATCTTTAAAATAGTTTTTCATTGTTGTGACAAACCCCTGAGCAAACAGTGTAAAGAGAAAATATTTCTTGTGTCTCAGGGTTTCAGAGGTTACAGTTGATGAACAAGTGACATCATCCCTTCTGAGTCAGTGAGTGTGAGGAAGAATGTCATGGTGGGAAGACATGTGGCAGAGGAAATCTGCTGACCTCATAGCCACTGGGAAGCAGAGAGAGTAGAAGTGATGGGAGATAATGTGTGCATCCTTCAAGAGCTTGACTCTAAGGTCCTTCTTCTTCCAACCAGGTCACTCCATACCACCTCTTACTACATTCTAAGTCCATCACTGGACTAATTGCTGAATTAGGTGAGTTTCCTCCACAACCCAATAACTGCCTACTGGTATCACCAGCTGTAGATAAAACCTTGAACTCAGGAGACTTTCATGGGGCATACTTCATATCCAGACAATTACAAATGGTAAAACACATTGATTTTTATCTTTACTTACTCCTTCTCCCCAGTCTAGGTGATTGCTGGCTGGCACTTCTCAACACATAATTGTTATCCATTATAAAGTAAATAATATTCTGAACTATTTTCTATCTTGACCAAAGGAGGATACAATAGAAATAAATTGAATGCTTATGGAATCTGTAAAGCAATGAGGCCTTTTTTGTTCATCTTCTTCCAATTTTAACAACAATAGTGCTAAAGAAAAGATTTACAGTTAATTTTTAACCATTTTCAGAAGCTTGTAATTCTCCAGTGTTAATTGGAAAGTTTACATCTTTGTTCTTACAAGTTGATACATGGAATGACAGCTCATTAAGAAATAAAATGTTAAAATGGCCTCCAAACTTATTAAGGCCAGAGATGGAGATTCACATTCATGCATGAGGTCGAGTGAATATCACAGAGTCACCAGTCAAACACACTCATGGCATAATGATGGGCACTACCAGTGCAGAGAGCTTACTGCTGGAGTTGAATGTGGGAAGGTGGTGTGGCTCTGAGAAATGTTTTCCCAATTTTAGAGAAGCCTGCAATCGTTCAGATTCCAGTGTTGCATGGTCTGAGATAGGAAGCAGGGCATGTGAGGGGAAGCATGTGGGTTCTTGAGGGGGTTCACCTTTATCCACCCCCTATCTGTAGTTCACTGGATTTTCCAGAACCAACTCTCAGAGACCAGGTATCTTAAATGAGCCTATTTCCTCACAGGATGGAAGCTGAAAGTCCAAGACTGAGGGAGGTGTTGGCCAGTTTGACTCCAGGCTATGGCAGCATGTGCCGGCTTGTGGATAGCCACATTGTGTCTTGTGCCCAACAATGACCTCTGGGCTCAAGCAGAAAGATTACACCAGTTCTTTTTGAACCTCTTGTTTCTGTTATTCTTATAAAGATACCATTCACACTACATTAGTACTCTTAAAGCTTCACCTCACCTAAATTACCTCTGAAGACCCTGTCTTCAAGTCCACTGTGGATTAGGAGTTTACATATGTCTTGGGGTGGGGCAGGGGTAACATAACTCAGCTAACAGCAGTAACTAACCCATCCTAGTATCTTGCTCCTTCACATGTGAAATGAGGACCATGAGCCTCAATTTAGTGGGAGAAGAATCAAATTGGGGTACTGCTGTGTCAAAGATCTGTGTTGATGTGTGTTGTTTCCGGTTGTGTTTTAGAAAGAAGATAACAAAAGGGAGAAATGCTTGACTGCTAATGTGATGATCTTCTTGATAGAAACTCCAAGGCAGAATGTCTCCTGGGATTTGGACAAGTCTCCCAAGGTCACCTACTACAGGGGTTACATAAACTGGACAGAACTGTCAGTCACAGAATGGTGAGGCCTGGTGTGCTCCACAGTATGGCTTACTTTGTTCAGAGTTGACGAGAGTGGGCGGACTACTCAGCAGGCTTAGATTTGTCTTGGGTATTTAGCAGCAATGCTGCCGCAGACACATGCAGGCATTATGGGCTGAGTGGAACGCCCTAAGTCCGGTGTAAAGCTATCCTTTCATTGGATTAGTGGGCAACAGCAGCCTTTTCTGCTATGCATAAGTCTGACCTTGCAGTATCTAGTTTCAGAAGAGCCTGACTGGCCAGCGCACAGGTCAGGGAGAAAAGGTTCTGTGGGGGTCAAGAGTGTCCTTGGGGAGAGGGGATCGTGCTCTTGGCTGAGTAGGAGGCTCTTTACCAACTGCACTACAAAGTGCCCTAGCTCAAACAGCTGAAATAATCTGCCTTCTAAGGGATTTTGGGTTTCGGGAGCAATGACTTTCTCCCACTGACTACCACATGGGTCCAGTTACCATGATGATCCATCCAGCTTTTGCAAACATTCTTCAAATATTGGGGGCTGGATACATAACACCAGGTTATCTTGGGGGAGAGTGGAGAAGACTGTGTCCCAAGTTAATGATTTAAGGAGCAGCAGAGGGGAGTTTTCCTCAAATATGTCTCCAACAGACTGGTTTATGGCTGAATTTCCAGCGTTAGCACTGAATCCTTCTCTGTGTGGAAGGCTTTGGGGACACTATATTCCTTCATTAAGACTTTAGAAATGATACTTCGGAAGAAAGGAAGTCCTTCCTAAGTCTTCATCAACAGGTGGCTGGGAAGGGGATGCGTGGAAGAGAGAGAGACCTGACTGAAAAACAGTGAACCCTACCAGGGATCCATCTAACCCCCTCAATTCCCAGTAGAGGAAACCAAAGAATAAGACATATCTGGGGTAAGTGAAGTAGTTAGGGCAGAATGAAGTCAGTTACTCAGACTCTCAGTTTTTATATGTGTGCACTTATTTAGTATGAACAATTAAGTAAAAGCAATCGAGGTGGTGTGGGAGGGAACAAACAGGGGGCAGAAAGAAGGCTGGATGATTAAGAATGTGTACAGCTCTTTCAGAGAACCTAACTTCAGTTTGCACCCACGTGGGGTACCCCACAAGCCTCTGCAGCTCCAGCTCCAGGGGAGCCAAAGTTCTCCTCGGGCCTCTTTGGGCCATCTGTTCACACATGGTACACATACAGACAAGAAGGTACACATAAAATTAAATAAAAATCCTTAAAAATAAAATAGAAAAAGAGCAGCCCCAGAACAAAGGGAATGGGAGGACATATTCTTCCTGACTCCCAGCTGTGCCCAAAGCCTGCCCTGGTGTCCGCTCTGTCTCACAGGAAATCTTCTATAAACAGCAGCATTCCGAAAGCTCATGCACATGTTTGTTTCTTGAATTGTGGAGTTTGTCTTTTCTTGAAAAATAGTATTTTAAAGGGTGAGCCCAGTTCACCAAGATCCACTCTCAAAAACCATGTAAGTGACAGGGGCTCAAAGGGCAGTGTTCACAGGGATATTCCCATCAGGCTTACCTGGTGCCCATCATGGTGTTATTTCTCTGGCACTATAGTGTACAGAGAGTTTTGTATCAGGCTGGTAGAAATGTGTCACCTGCCCAGGGGAAGAAAATTCTACTTTAACAGATCTGGAAGTGGTCAATAAAATTTGAGTAAATAGGTTATATGGATGGGCGTTGTCCAATTAGTTAGAAGCCTCAAGAGAAGGAAAACTAAGGTTCCCCCGAGCAAGATGTAATTCTGCCTCTATACTTAACCTATGCCATCAGCCCTTCCCTGGGCCTCCAGCCTGATCTGCCCTGTATATTTAGACTTCCTAGCCTCAACAATGTGTGATACAGTTAAAATAAACCTCTTCTTAAAATGTCTTCTGTCTCTCTGTCTCTCTGTCTCTGTCTCTCTCTCTCTCTCACCCCAATTTCCAGGGGATCACCCCTTTGACTTTGTCATTAATTGGTGCACATTAAATAGAAGCTGACTTCAAATTTAAAATTTTTATCTTTTCTTGAGCCAGCAATATGAAGTTCAGTGTCCTCTCATGTTATGCTCTAGTGACAGACTGATGCAGTGTTCAGAGTACCTTCAAGGTTGATGAGGTGCAGCTATGATGCTCAGAAGTTTGCCTACATTAACTGAATTTGTGACTTGACATACTTTCAGCTTATAGCACTGCTACTGGGGAGTAATTTCACCATAAGTGAACTCAAAGATCATCTGCATGTGCACACACACACACACACACACACACTTGCACACACACAGGAAGAGAAACAGAGAGAGATGGAGACACAGAGAAGAGAGTGAGTGTGAGAGATAGACAGACAGACAGACATTGATAGATCATAGGCTTAAGATTCTGTGTTTCTGTAGAACCCCAAATAGCACACTCAGTTAATAGGGGAAGAAGCTCAAATACAGGTTGAGTAACTTTCTCACGTAAGCAGCCATGCCAGAAGACATAGCTAGTTTTCCACAAATAGAAGACATTCCCCAATCTGGTTTGTAGATAGGAGAGACGATGATAACCGAACAATGACTCCTGAAACAGTGTTACACAAGCACCCAAGCTCACTGCCACCACTCCATGACTCCAGGCTCTAGATATTTATTTGCAGGGCCACAGATGGGAGGAGGCTAAGTACCTCAACGACTGCACGGAACAGAGCATCTCAGCCTCAGGTGTGGCAGTGAAGAAATGAGAAGAGAACCTGTGTTGTGTTTTCAGTCTCTGAGACTTGGGCTCTTATGCTTTTAATTATAGGATGTTTCTTGACGCACAAAACGATGAAGTCAGATTGAAATCCAGGCAGACTGCAGAACCTGAGTGCTTTGTCTCTGTACTGATCAAACATTCTTTGACGATTCATTTATTACTGAGTCGGGAATAGGAAACGCATCCTTCACTTTCCCTGCCATCCTGAAAACCCAGGACTCCTCAAGGAATTGGAACATCAGCGCCTGGAGCTCATTGTCAAACACTATATTCTAGGACGGGATGCCCAAAGCCACAGAGGACTTTGAGAGCCCTGCACTCTAGGCAGAGGGAGGTGTGTTGCTAAAGGGTTAGGAGAAGAGGAAAATGGGTAGAAGTGTCACCTTTGCCATTTCTCTAGATGCTGCCCTTGTCTTCCTCGTGCAGGGAAGTTCCTGGCTCTCCACAGAGTAACAAGTGTGGTCTGTTTATGCTGGAGTAGACTGTGGAAATATGTGGCCCATGCTGCCCAGGGCCAGCCTTTCTGCACTTGGCAGAGCTGTTTCCAGCTAAGTTCAACAAAGGATGGAAGAATTGCCACAAGTGCATTTTTCCACATTAAGGTTGCTGTCAGGACTCCGGCAGAGGAAGCAGCTTTGTTTTTCCTCGGCTGTGCGTCTTGGACTGCTTAACCACTGCGCTCAGCCCAACTGCCCTGTGCAGTCTGGGCAGCTACACTCTGGGACTCATCCAGGGGCAGAAGAGTTTAGGCTGGAGGGGACTAGACTGGGCTTTGGAACCAAGTCTTTCTACCCAATAGAGAGTGCTTCCTGAGGTGAAACTGGATTAGTAACAGATATGTTGGTACTTGTACACGTCTGTGGAAGCCAACCTGGGAGCCCTATTAAAACCACCTGAAAAACTCAGAGACAAAACCCAGCACTTGAGGCAAGTGTCATCGAGATGACACGATGGAAAGGATTTGTTTAGTTTAGGAAAACAAAGTTAAATTCAATATAGCAGCATATAGGATCAGAAGATTTTTTTATTGATTTTTCACTTTTTAACCAGGTTTTTCTTATGGTGCTGGGATTTGAACCTGGCAAAACAAACATTCCTCCACTGAGCTAGCTATACTTCTAGTTCAGATTTGTTACTGTCTAAGTCCAGTTTTATCAAATCTATTCATTTTAAGTACAGGCCATGGGTTATATCAATAAGTTAATGTATTTTTGTATATAGATCATTGAAAGTCTTTGTTTAAATAGGGCAATGGTTGGTTTTCTATTGTGTAGAACCTATAATTCTCAAGTGAGCATGTTGGAGTCTGAGGTGTGGGGTCTAGGAGAACAAAGTTTGCAGAAGCTCTCCAGGTGTGTCCAGTCTTCCTGTGCTGTGTTGACATTATTGGAGCTTGGGGTTGCATGCAACAGAGGTGAGTTAGCTAATGACAGTCTTCTAGTAAGAGGCTATGTGGTTAAGTTTGGGTATCAGAGGAACAGAGGTAGTACCATATGCTCAGGAAGCTAGAAGCAGGATGCTCATCAGCTGTGTCTGTTTCTTAGAAGGAGAGGAGTGGCTGAATACCATCAACACTGCTACCTCTGCACTGTACTGATCTGAAGGAGCCACCTGCCTGTGCCAGCAGAATTCTACAGAGGCCCTAATATATGTACTGTGATAAAATACCCCCGCAAAGGCACCTTAAGAGAAAAGAGGCTTATTCTAGATGACAGACCAAGGGGACAGTCCATCATGGTGGGGAAGTCAAGGCGGTGGGAACTTGAAACATCTATTCACATTGTATCTATGATCAGAAGCAGAGAATAAGAAATGGAGCTAATCAGTTCCCTATTTCCACTTATACAGTCCAGAATCCCATCCAGGGAATGGTTACACCCACAGCAGACCTCAATTAACTTAATCATGACAGTCTTCCATGGACATAAGCAGAAGCCAATCCCATAAGTGATTCTAGATTCTTTCATGTTTTTGAGCAACACTAACCACCTCACCAACAATGAGAAAACAAATATGTGTTATCTGGATATGCAAAGTTTCAGTTAGTGTGTGTGTGTGTGTGTGTGTGTGTGCATACATGTATATGTGGTTATTGATCTAAGATACATATTTATCAAATACACATTTATAAGTAGTGTATATAATTGGTTTTCTGGGGCTGCCATAGAAAAGTACCACAGAGTTTGTGGTTTACACAACAGAATAATACGGATGATGTGGGATGTCCTTCTGTATGTTGTAAATATGTGTTGCTTTTGTTGGTTGAAGAATAAAGTTGTTTCATCCAATGGCCAGGCAGACTAAACCTAGGCAGGAATTTCAAACAAAGGTAGAGAGAGAAGGAATATGGGTTGAGGAGATGCTATGTAGTCACTGAAGGAGTAACAGGCCTGAGCATCATTAGTAAGCCACAGCCTCAAGGCAATACACAGATTATTAGAAATGGGTTAATTCATAAGAGAAAGACAACAACAAGAAGCCTAAGCCATTGGCTAAACAAGTGTAACTGATACTAAGCCTCAAAATGGCTATTTCATAAGTGGCGAGATCCCAGTGGGCAGAAAGAAAACTGGTACACTGAGACCAGCAGGATGGAGAAAAGTTCCCCCCTCTAGAGACCACAGTCTTAGTTACAGAGGATTAGTATGTCTACATCTTCTCTGAGTGACATAGTTCAGCTCACAACAAATGACTACATTTTAAACTATTATTGAGTAGCCATGTGATTTCCTCTATTTGGTGAACTTTTCATAAAAGGTTTGTCAAACCTGATCTAGATGTGTGACTCTGAAACTTTGAGGTACATTTGTCATTTAAGTAGCTTCATTACAGAGTTTCCAGAATTTGTGAGTGATGTTGGTATAGTTGTTCAAGACAATGATCCCCAAGCTGGGTCTGTAAAAATGAGATGTTCCCTGGAGAGCCTGCTGATAGTCTGAGTATGCAGGGATGAGGCTGGAGATCATTCTAACGTGTGTCCAGGGCTAGGGTCAGTTTATATTTTGATTGTGGTCAAGAGGGCGACTGCTTGGATCATTCCTTGGTGCTTGAATTGATTTTCTGGGCTTCATCTGCCTGTGGGAGACCCTAGTAAATAGGGAACCCTGTTCCTGTCAAGACTTGCACCAAATAAATGTATGTTCTGGGCTTTTCCAAGGCCAGAAATCTTTGTGTAAGATGTTTCTTAACTATTATTATAATTAAGTGGCTTGTCAGCAGCTCATGGAGAAAAGAAGACATATTGACTGCAGATTCCCTTGGGTTCAACAACAATTTGACATCTACTGAGAGGCCTCAGGCCTTACAGGTTGCTTAGAGAGTCATTTGACGAAGAAGGTAGCAAGTGTCCCTTGTGTGCTGGCCCCTTAGACTGTGATTGCTGGCCCACTAAGGGAACTTTAAGAGGGACACTAACAAACTGGATACTTCCAGGGGAAGATGAGGGACCTGAAACTGTGTTCAAGGAAGAGTGTTGAAGGAGGACCTGAAAGTGGTGGCCTGCAGGCCCAGCCAACCTCAGACATGCTGGATTGGCCAGGCCTGTGGTTAAAAGCATTTTAGATTTGAGTGCCTGCAGACAAAGCCTGCATTCTCTCTAGACTGATGAACTCTGTGCTTCCTGCTACTTTATACCAATCCAGGTCACAGAGATGTGATAACTGCTTGCTTGCTGGCACTTTCTGATGTGAAAACTCTGTGAAATAATAGGGATAATAAGGGTCACAGAGCTAAGGAGAGAATGCTTGCTATTTTTAAGCAACTACATTCATGCATTCTTATTAATTTCATCCAAGCCAGAGATAGTAATACCAATGGGCATGTTCAGACTGGAATATCCATGTTCCTTTATATTCATCTGTTGAGGTCTGAAACACACTTTGATAGCATTTGGATATAAATCCTTTGGAAAGTGTTTCATTTAGATGACTCTGTAAGTAATAAGTGTTATTACTTGTAGAAGAAGAGACATTGGGGTTCCCTCTGTCTTTGTGTGTGAAGACACCTAGATATGAAGACTTCTGAAAGAAGGAAGACTGACTTACCAGGAACCAAATCAACTGACACATTAATCAAGCCCACATGCACTTTGATTCATCACTGTGCAGTATTTAGTGGAACTCAGCTTGAATAAAGGCAGAAGGAAGAAGCAAGTATTTAGTCTTTTCTTTCAGAGAAAAATGCCTTAAGTTCTCTTAGCCATAAGGGAAATGCAAGTTAGAAAGTACATTGAGATTCCATTTTACACCTTTCTAAATGGCTAAGATCAATAACATAAGTGACAGCTTATGCTGTCAAGTATGTGGAATAAAGGGAACACTCCTCCATTGCTAGAGCTAGTAGAAAATTATATAGCCACTATGAAAATCAATATGGCAGTTTGTCAGAAAACTGATAGTTGACTTATCATTAATACCACTCTTGGGCATATCCCCAAAGGAGGATCCATCTAACCATAAGGACATTTGCTCAGTAATGTTTATTGCTGCTCTATCCATAATAGCCAGAATCTGGAAGCACTGTAGATGTCCCTCAACAGAAAAATGGAATAAAGAAAATAAGGCGCACTTACAAAAAAATTCATGCATTCTTATATTAATTGGTTATATTTCCATCATTTGAATGTTTAAATGTGAAATATGCATGTGTGTGTGTTTGTGTGTATATCTATGCATTTTCATTTATGTTAGTGTGTGTGTATGAGTCTCTGTGTGTGTATGTATGTTTACATTGTGTGTGTGTGTATGTAAAACGTCTCTAGTTCCCTTAATTTTGTGTTATTATTCCTTTGTATTGTGAGACTATGTTTTTATAATACATTTAATATTCTGGATTGAGAATAGAATCTACAATTTAATGTGTATTTTTCATGGACTGAAATGTACTTCTTTATCTGAGGGGATGCATGCACGCACACACACACACACACACATTTTATTGAGATATTATTTACTAACATCAAAATGTATAGATTTAAATTTATAGTTCAATGGCTTTGAAAAATGTGTGGATGCATTGTGTTACTGATAGATTTCATGCTTTAGAAAGGTGCTTGATAGAACTTCTATGTATCTAATGTGTGACACAAGACAATGCTTCCTCATCCAATGTGGTCCAAAGAAGCCAAAACACTGGAACACCCCTGTGCCATCCATTGCTTCATCCCTAGGGAGGAAACTTTTTAATTTCCATCACCTTGTGATTCTTAAAGAATGTCAATAGAACGTCCGTTTTTTTGGCTGAGCTTGTCAGTCAGTATCTATTCCCATTCTTGTGTCTACCGTTACCATCTTTATGGGTGACTAGAAATCAATCTATGAAAATTTCACAACTGACTTATTTTTTCAAGTATAGCTTCACTTTAAAAGTAGCTTCGAGCTATTTCAAATAAAGCTGCTATGAATATTTATACACAGAGCATTTTATAGCTGAAGCATAGTTCCTAGGAGTGAGTTGTCACAAAATAGAATTCATATAAAAACTTGCAAAGATTTTCCAAAGGGGTGCTGTCTTTCCACCGTCTTATCAATAATATTTGATAGTTTCAGTTGTTCTACACTCTTGTCATCATTCGGTGTGACAGATGGCATTGCTTCACTATGGTTTTAATGTGCATTTCTCCAATAACCTAGTGTTAATCATCTTTTTTGTGTGTCTGTTGGGAATTCGTAACAGTTTCCTTGGGAAATACCTGTTCAAAACACTTCCCCCTTTGTATCTGGGTTAATTTTTTAAAGTATTGATTTATAGAGCTTTATATGTTCTGGAAATAAATCTCTCTTCATGAATATATGTCATAAGCATTATCTCACAGTCACAACTTGCCTTTATTTCACCTTCCCAATGGTTTGTAGAAGCCTTTAATCTTGCCAAAGTTGACTGTCGCTTTTTACTCTTGTTTTCTGTATTCCGACAAAAGTCCTTCACTCTCCAGTCATGAAAATATACTTTTTTCCCCTTACTAAAACTTCAAAATTAGATTCATAACCATCCTCAAATAATTTTTGAATGCTGTAGAGTAGGAGACCAACAGTTTTCTTTCCTTCCTATACTGATGTTAATTTTTCTAAAAACATTTGTTGTCATATCACTCCTGTTACCAACTCATTGAATCAATTGATATAGGTTTGCTGGTCTTTTATAGACTCTTTATTTATTGATCTATTTGCTTTTCCTCGTGTTGACCCACTCTTTTAACTCAGCTTTTACAAGCCTTAAAATTTCTAAAGAAATATTCTAGGATTCTGATGAAATATGCTTAATCTTTATACTAATTTGTATAAAAATATACCTCAGCAATAATGAATCCTCCTTTTTGACACATAAAATAACTCTCTATTTGTATGTCTCTCTGTTTGTTTCAGGGTTTTAAATCTTTTCTCTCCATTGATTTTGTAGTTACAGGAATAGTTTATACATAGATTAAAACAGTACCTTTAGGTATTTGATATGTTTTGATGCTGTTGTAGATGTTACTTAATTTTTTTCTTCTTCTCTCGGTCTGTGTGTCTCTGTCTCTCTCTCATCTGTCTGTTGTTGGTATAGAATATAGAAGCACAAGTTTAATTTTTAAAATTACCATTGTATTTCATTCATTGCCTGCTGGTAGTTCTGTCCATTGCTTTGGTGTTTACTTTGGATTTGCTATGCAATGCAGTTACACTGTTTGCAAGAAGCTTTGTTTTGTCTTATTCAATCTTTAGGCTTTATTCTTATTTTTTTATTCTTGGCTTTGCACATTCTTTTTTGTTTGTTTTTGGAGACAGGGTTTCTCTGTGTTGCTTTGGAGCCTGTCCTAGAACTCTCTCTGGAGACCAGATTGGTCTTGAACTCATAGAGGTCCATCTGCCTCTGCCTCCCGGGTGCTGGGATTAAAGATGTGTGCTACCAATACCCAACATGGCTTTGCACATTCTTATACTCTGTTATAAACATTGGAAGCTGTCACTTTTGCTTTAAATGCTGGTTCAAATACATCCACATGTTTTGATACATTGTGGTTTCATTGCTACTCAGAACAAAATATTTTATTAAGTTTATTCTCACTTCTTGATCTTTTTTGAGACACCTCCTAGGCAGTTGGCCATGCCAAGATTAAGGGGACCGTCTCCCTCCCAGCCACCAACTGTCAGAAATTCACTGAAATGGATGATGAGTGCAAATTTCATGCTTTCTATGAGATGTGCATGGCCACAGGAGTAGCTGCAGATGCTCTGAGTGAAGAGTGTAAGGGTTGTGTGGTCCCAGTCAGTGACGGGAATGACAAGCAAGGTTTTTCCCATGAAGCAAATGTCTTGACCCTTAGCAGAGTGTGCCTTCTCTTGAATAAGGGGCATTCTTGTTACAGAACAAGAGCTGGAGAGAGGAAATGCAAGTCTGTTCCTTGGAGGCATTGTGTGCACCAATCTGAGTGTTCTCAACTTGGTTATTGTTTTATTAAATGCTTTTCAACCTCTCTAAAAAAGATAATATCAATCAATATGTTGTCAGACAGTCCTTAAACAAAGAAGTTAAGAAGTCCAGGACCAAGGCAGCCGAGATTCAGTGTCTTGTTATTCCATGTGTCCTTCAAAACAAGTGCCAACACATTGCTCTAAAGAAACAACCCACTAAGAAAACCAAGGAAGATGCTACAGAATATGCTAAACCTTAGGCCAGGAGATGAAGGAAGCCATAGAAAAACACCAGGAACAAATTGCCAAGAGACATAGACTGTCCTCGCTGAGAGCTTCTACAAAGTCCAGTCAAAAACAAGTCTCTAAAGTAACAAATAAATGGTTAGACCTTTAAGAAAGTTTACTGTCACTTCTTCTTTAACCTAATGTCTCTTTAGAAGTGTGAGGCTTACTGCCTAATGTCATATGTCTTTGAGGCTATTGTTTTATAATTGACTTCTAATAGATTAGACTTTGGAGAAAATGCAGTGGTGGTTACAATTACACATATATAATTCTCTGTATATGGGACATTATTTTCTATTAACTCAAGTGTCCCTGATGGTATATTTTGCACTTTGAACCCCTTTTTTCTTTCTGTACTTCAAAATGACTGTTTTGTATTGATTTATCCTTGTATTCTTGGTCTTCCCTTTATTTCAGTCTACTCAGATTATTTTTTTCCATATTTTTGTTGTTGTTTCAGACATGATGTTTTTCTGTTCTACATTTTCGTTAGAACTTTATTTTTTTCTGATAAAATTCCTCTCTGTTTCTCTGTTCAGTCATATCTCCTAAACCTTTAGCATATTTAAGCAGTATAGGGATGTCTTCTTGATTCCAACCTCTGTCATTGAGGGGTCTGTCTCTACTGACTGTTTACTTTATTTGGTTATAGGTTACATTTCCATTCTTCTTTGTGTGTCTCAGAGTTCTCATTTTCATAGTATTTTAGACATTTCTACCAAGTGACCAGTAGACATTAAACCAATATGGTAGATTTTTTGTTATGTTCCCCCCCAAAAAAAAAACTTAGGAAGCAGATTTTTATTTTGTTTGTTGATTTGTTTTGTTTTTGTTCTTGAGTTAGTGTTTCTCTGTGTAGCCTTGGCTGTCTTGGAACTTGCTTTGTAGACCAAGTTGGCCTGGAACTCACAGAGATCCTCCTGCCTCTGCCTCCAAGTGCTGGGACTAAAGGCCTTTGTGACCACTGTCTAGGAGGCAGAATTTTTCTGAGAGCCTACCTAGACAGTCTAGTCGAGCCGGTAACAAGATGCAACTTTAGTTAGTCTCAATTTCCTTCTTGCCGGTGAGGTGATGGTGACTGCCCTTGTCCTTTTGGACTTACCCTAAATTTCTTGCTGGTGGTGTGCAGCGCTCATCTTTTTGGTCTGTTGAAGTTTTGAACTAGAGAATAATCAGTGGCAGCTTTCTTAGATTTTTCTTGAGATAGCGCTGGGAAATGCTCGGGGACTTGGTTAGTGTGAAGGATGAGAAGCAACAGACAGCTCCCTGCTTTCTAGCACTGCCCCAACTGCTGCTGAGTTGGCGAATTTCCCGGGGTAGAGAATTGTTCTGAGAAATTTATTTTTGTGTTTGGGACTCTTCCAGACTCCAATATTTTATGGAGTCTGCACTGCTGTTAAAAGGTCAGCTGATTTTTTTTCTGCATCCCAACAAACTTTTATTCACGTTTAGGGGCTGATTGTCTACCTAGCACATGCTAGGCAAGTTGCCCCGAGTATGAAAACAGTTGTCCCTTTACCCTCTTCTTTGTTGTGTTTATCTCCATGGTTGCTTTATTTAGGTGTGTGTGTATGTATGTAGTGCTTTAAAGAAAAATGTACGTTTTTAGCTTCTCTATTATTTTCTCCTGTTATAATGAAGGTGATCACCCTTATGTCTATGTCTTAATCAAATATAGAGCTCCGCAGTTTTTTATTTTCTAGTTTCCAAGAGTTTTGTTATAGATTAATTCTGAAAGTCCTGTGTGAGGCCTCTGAACACCATAGAGTATTCAGAATTCTGGATCCTGACTCTGAATACCACTTGCCTGAGTCATGAGCAGCATTTGGCATTTGAAGTGTTGTTGTTTTGCCCCTTCCATGCCACAATCCAAAGAAGTGGACTTTCATGTACAAGCCTGACCTGCCTCTTTCTTTCTTTAAACCCGATTCAATTCCTGCTGGTTTTCCTGTGACCTGTCTCCACTGACAGCATCTTGACCCCATGCTGCATCAGTACCAGAGAAGAACAGTCGCTTTCTCTGGATATTTTGCTTCCCCTCTTGTCCCTGGGTGGTCCTTCCGGTTGAGTCCCCACACTCATACAGGCTGGTGGTAACGAAATCGTAACTCTAACCTTGTCACACCCCTCTTTAGACACTCCCGATCCCTTCCTGTGGTGCACTGTTGAGAAGGTGCAGACAAGACACAGCAGGTGCGTGTTCTTAGCTCTGCCTTGCACACTTGGCCCCTGCTCTTCAGCCTTCTGCTAGCTTTCTTTTCCATCCTACCCTCTTTGCCTCCTCCTGCCATATCATCTTCCTGTGGACTCCTCTCTCTCCTTACCATCTCATGCCTTCTCCTCACTCGTTAGAACCTTTCCAACTACACCGCAACCACCACTTCTTGGAGAAGCCTTTCCCAACCACTCCGACTGTTTTGCTTCCTCATATTTTTCTCTATCTTTAAGGCACTTGATTTAATGGTAACTTAAGTATTATTTGTGAGATTAGGTACCTATTGTCGTCTCTATCATTAGAGTAGAAGCTCCAATGGGGGAAGAAAAAACTAAATTGTTTTCTGTATCATTTAACCTCCCATGCCTAATCTTTAGATGACACTTGTGTGTATTGTCTCTTTGTCTGTCTATCTCCATCCATCCATCATCTATCCATCCATCCATTATATAACTGTCTATTTTTAATCTGCACGTTGATCTACTTGTTTTATTTTCTAAAGCCCTTAAAAAAGGCCTTTGGACTTCATAGCCCTGTCTTAAATCAGCTTGAAAACCTAGGACCATAGACCAAGTAGGAAATAAACTTATTTTTTACCTCCAAGTTGACTATGGCAAGTGTGTCATTTACATTACAGCAAATAAATATGTTCCACAAAGCCATAGAGGATGTCTCTGACACTTCCTATGCTGATTGCGTTGACATGTTTACTTTCCTTGCCCTAGATAACTGAACTGGATGGGGACTGAACATTTCCCAATTAATTAGTGGCTTAAATCACTTGTGAAAATGGCTGTAAAAATCACGTCAAGCTGACTCCTCAGATGCCATGTAAACATAAATTGTGTTTTTTTTCCTGTGGTGGTGTCCAAGGAATTGTGGTCAAGACTCAAGATCATTTGAGACCTCTCCTAGAGACTTCTTCAAAGACTGGGTCTAGTTACCTAAGCTATTCTTAAATTATCTCCAGACATCCATTTCCATTCTTCATCAGTCTTTTGATTCAGTGTGCAATTACTGGTATTGAAAATGGTGGAATTCTAAGGGAATCATCTCTCCTTCAAAAGTCAAGAAGATTGAGTTTCACATTCACATGGGAGTAATTTTGATGTTTAGGTTCTTGATAATTCTTTGGCACAACATCTCAAATGCTACTGGCATCCCCAAGATGACTCAGGGTTGAGAGAGTCACAAATGTCTAAATGACCTAAAATGTAAAACCTCATGGAATAGATTATACATAAGTGAAGGCGGAGGTTTAAATGAGTTCACCAGACCTAAGCTAAATGATAAATAGGTGCTTACTAGGGAAGAACTTACACAGATAAAAGTAAATAACCGCCTTGGTCTTCCTGCTCCAGAAGATGCAGTCTCTGCCCCTCTGATGCTCTCTGCTCTCTGGATCCAAGACAGCAGGAGTTAGGACCTCCTCTACCTTAATGGGTCATGCCTGCACCTGAAACCACGCCCAAAGGGTGTGGCTACTACTACAATTTCACTGTCAAGGCAAGATGCCACTACACACAACCACACTATTACCATGCAAGTTAAATTCTCTGCTATCTCATTTTGTAATTTTTGCTTTATTACACTTTACTTATTTTTACACAAATGATGAACAATGTTACTTGAGTTTAAGTGAGAAGAGATAATCAGACCGTCTGGTAGAGGGAAGGGAGCATTCTACTGCTCCTTGTCACATCTTTACTTTTTAAAAGAGTAAGTAACTAAGTTCAAAAAGACCAGATTGTGTCTTTAATACTTAATTTATTGACATTTCAATATAATTAGTTGGAACTGAGCCTGTCAAGGATAGTTTAAAATGTCAAGAAATGACTGCTCGTGGTTTGAGTGTTTTGCATGCACATGCATGCTCATATGTGAATGTGTGTTATATATGTTATTAAAGAGAATAATTGTGCTGTGGTAGGATATATTTTCAAAGAACATAGATATCACAAAATCAAATTATTGCTTGGATGGACTGCTAATTTTAAAGTATCCCCCCTTTTCTAACATGGATATAAACATGCAGTTATCACAAGAAAAAGAAATATGAGAAAACTTGAATGAGAAACTAGCCTCTTCATTAATTCAGAGTGAAGCCTTTATTCCAATGTTTATTTGAGTGAAAGCTCCAGTCTTATACAGACTGAAGATAGCATGGATTCTTATTCCTCACTAATCCAACTTTTTTGAGAAGCCTGTGTATGGTGCCCATGCCTCTCATTCCAGTATTTGGGAGGCAGAGGAAAAGAGTTCAAGACCAGTCTGGGCTATGTAGTGAGACCTTGGTTCCAAAACAAGCAAAGAAGCAAACAAACCCTAAAATGACACTATATTACATGCTATTAATTATCTATTACCATGCAAGCATTTATTTTTTAAGTTTATTTAACATTTTTTACTTATTTTATATACCGACCCCAGTTCTCCCTCTTCTTCTCCTGTCCCCTTCCTTGTTCCCCCAACTCTGACTTACCCCTCCCTGTCCACTGTCCTCTATTTCCATTCAGAAAGGGGCAGGCCTCCTGTGGGCTTGAATAAAGCATGACACACCAAGTTGTGATAGAACCGAGTCCCCTTACCCCCTTGCATCAAGGCTGGACAGGGTAATCCAGCATGAGGAACAGGTTCCCAAAAGCCAGCTAAGTGCCAGGAACAGGTCTTAATCTCACTGCTAGGAGCTTTACAAATAGACGAAACTACACAACTGTCACACACATGCAGAGGTTAGTCCTATGCAGATTCCCTAGCTGCTGGTGACTGTCCATGTGCTGTCATAAGCTCAGGTCAGCTGTCTCTGTGGGTTCCCCCTGTTATGACTTTGATCCTCCCTCATATGATTCCTCCTCCCTCCCTTTCTTCAGGAGGACTCTTGGAACTTGGCCAGTGCTTGGCTGTAGATCTCCTTATCTGTGATTCCACTAAAATAAGAAACAACACAAGGCTGTCCACTCTCCCCATATCTATTCAATATAGGATTTGAAGTTCTAGCTAGAGCAGTAAGACAACAAAAGGACATCAAGGGGATACAAATTGGAAAGGAAAAAGTTGTCAAACTTTCACTATTTGCAGATGACCCCAAAAATTCTCACCAGGGAACTCCTACAGCTGATAAACACCTGCGGTAATGTGGCAGGATACAAGATTACTTCAAAATTAAATCAGTAACCCTTCTTTATACAAATGATAGATGGGCTGAGAAAGAAATCATAGAAACAATACCTTTTACAATAGCCACAAATAATATATCTTGATGTAACTCTAACCAAACAAAGAAAATATCTGTATGACAAAAATTTTAAGTCTTTGAAGAAAGAAATTGAAGAAACTATCAGAAAACATAAAGATTCCCCATGTTCATGGATAGGTAGGATCAACCAAAAACAATCTACAGATTCAATGCAGTCCTCATCAAAATCACAATACAATTCTTCACAGACCTCAGAATAACAATACTCAACTCACAGGGGGAAAAAAAACAGGATAAAGGAGCTTCCAGAGGTATCACCATCCCTGACCTCAAGCTGTATTATATAGTATATAGCTCTATACTATATAAAAACAGCTTGGTATTGGCATAAAAACAGGCATGTGGATCAATGAAATAAAATAGAACACTTGGCATAAATCCATATACCTATGAACACCTGATTTTTTTGATAAAAAAACCAAAATTATACAATGGAAAACAGAAAACATGTAAACATTTATAATTTTACTAGAAAAGTACCTTTGTCCTCCTTTTCCATTATTTTCCTTGTTTTCTGAAGACAATATATATTTGTTTGTTCAGTGGTGGGCTTATGATAGTATAAAGGTAATAATAAACATCATGACCAATAGCCAGTTGAGGATTACGTTTACCATATTATCTGATTTGAATGTGTAATATCTCCCACAGGCTCACGTACTGAGTGTTTGGCTTCTCTTGGTAACACTATTGTGGGAGGTACTGAAACTTAGGATGTGGGGTCTGTTGATGGAGTGGATTATAGGGGTAGGTTTTTGGGGTGATCCTTGTTTCTGGGCCCTTTTCTGATTCACTCTCTACTTTCTGTCCTTTCTGAAGTCAAGAAGCTTCTCTGTCATTTGCTTTCTCTGTCATGATAATTTTCTCAGGGTCAAGCAACCACAAACTGAATTCTCTGTATCTAGGATCCAAGACAAATCATTCCTCCTGTGGATTGTTTATATCTGGTATTTATTTAAAGTGACACAAAAGTAACTCATATATAATGCTAAGTGCTTTACGTACATTATTGCATGTATTCCTCACAGCAGCCTTGTGAAACCATATTACTTTATTTTTTACAAAAAGATGATTGCTTTTATTTTAAATGATAGCCTCTATAATGTCAAAGGTTGTTGAGACTTGTCATTGTTGAGTGTTTTCTTGCCACTGGTTATTTGAAAATTAAGGCAGTGCAAAAATGCACACTCTAAATTTCTTACCATTTCTGGCTAAAATATTGTGACTATGGATAAGATGGTCTATGATTTAGGAACTATTTTTCTTTTTGCAAGATTTAATGTGATAGTTTGCATGATAATTTAATTTCACTTTCAAAAAAGGAAAAAAATTCAAAAACAACTTTTTCTTTAACAATTCATAGTCAACTAGAATCAGATAGGTGAATTAAAGTCTGCTCTATTATGTAAATTATTATAAATGTACTTTGGTTTGAAAAGGATATGATCATAAATTATCTAGCTACTTTATTATTTATTAATATCTTAATAGTTTAATATTGGCAAACTTAATTTAATCTTTTGAAAGTTTATAAAAACATTTTAATACATAAAATTAACAATTAAAAAATAATTTCTAGCTATTTTAGCATTTTACTCTCACATATATACTTACAATATTTGTATGTTAGACCTTTTCAAGATTAATTTTACTCTAAATTATATATATAATGCTTATATATACTTGTATGCTATTATTCAGAGATCTCTGGAGATCTGACTGCATCTGGTTCATGGTACAGACACTATTGTTAATTAGATCTAGTGGTCTCTTCCACTCACACAATTGCTAAGCAAGTTTAAGGTGGCCAGATAGGGATGAAGCTGCCATTCACCAATTGCTCTTACCAAGGCCAACATCAGAGATGGAAGCCAAGAGACTTAAAGGAAACACCCAAGCCAAGGCCAATGCTGGTACATCAGGTGCTTTCATTCTTAGTAGCTACATTTTATGACTGGAGAAGATTGGGTCACCCATACCCAGTCTTCCAGAGATGAATGTCTGAAAACATAGTCCCAGGAGTAACTGACTCCCAGGGGCTACCATTACAAATCATTGCCTTTCTGATATTGTTTAGTTAAGCAGTAGCAAACTCCAGGGACTACAATTAAAATCATCACTTTTCCATGTTGTTTATCATCATCTTCCTTTTTTGCAGCACATTATTTGGGTAATAAAGAAAAGATACAAAAATCTATAAATTCTATGATCTAAAATGAGTGACAGCCCAGCAACAAAACCCCAAATTTACAAAAGCAACATCACACTAAATGAAGTGTTTAGAGTGGCATGCTGGGCAACTCCATCTGGCAAAACACTGTGAGGACATTGGCGAGCCAGCAAGCTCCTCCCGGGATAGGCTCTCAATTCCTTGTGCTGTTAGTTAAGCCCTTCCATCAAAGGAGTCAGGCTCCTGCTAATCCTGTCTTCGTCCAGATCGCAGCTTTATTTCCTTCCCTCCAACTCCTCATCGGAGGTAAACAAGCTTTCCTTGTGTTCATTCACCATGCCCTTATCTGAACACTTGCGACACTGAGTATGAGGGAGGACATTCCTCTTTCAAGGTTGACCTCCCAAACTGCTTTGTGGCTTCAAATATCATTGGCAGAATAAGATTTTCTTTCTTTCTTTCTTTCTTTCTTTCTTTCTTTCTTTCTTTCTTTCTTTCTTTCTTTCTTTCTTTCTTTCTTTCTTTCTTTCTTTCTTTCTTTCTTTCTTTCTGTCTCTCTGTCTGTCTTCCTTCCTTTCTTTCTTTTCTCTCTCTCTCCTCTCTCTCTCCCCCTCCCCTCCCTCCCTCCTTCCCTCCCTCCCTCCTTTCCTCCCTTCTTCCCTCCCTTCCTTCCTTCCTTCCTTCCTTCCTCCCTTCCTTCCTTTCTTTCAATTTGTTAGTTAGAGACATGCTTTGGAACTCCAATTTGTAGAAGAATTCTAGGACCAAGTACATAAACAGATTCAGGATGATTTGTATTCTCCTATCCCAGTGTATTTTGGAAATCTCAAACATAGAAAAATCATTTAAGAGGGAGAGGGGTGAATCTCAACACACACACAAACACACACACACACACACACACACACAATTTCCACATATATCATGTTTCATATTCCCTTCCAAAAATGCATGAAGAGTGGTTGCCAAATCAATTGAGCTACTCCCCACCTCTTTCTCAGGGTGGAGGCAGATAGGAATGAGGATTTGGGGTCTGGCATATACTTCTCAGTTAAGACAGCTAGTTCCTCCTGGTCTACTCTACACAATGTGGGTTCAACTTTTGGCCACGTTTGTATAATTTGAAAAAAATGAAACAAGCAAGCTGTAAACACATTTCCCAAAGGAAAGTCCTCGTTGTTCAGTGTTGCCCCCACAGATGGAGTTGAGAACCAAGTATGTAGCTGAACATCAGAGTTCTGCCTATCCCTGACTTGGTTTGTCTTGCCAGACCACTGCTGTAGGGAGTGTCCATCATGATTTCTGAATACACACAATCTATGAAGCTTGAGTCATAGCCTGCATGTTTACCTCAGTGCTTTCTCTCATCTTCTGGAGACAGATGATAGTTTGGGAAGGAGAGTGGGGCTGACCAAGGCACATCACTACAGTCTTAGCCTAATTAATAAGTGGACAAAATAATGTAGTGAGTGACTACAGGAAAGAGCTGATTCAGTCACCCCACAACTGCGAGAGGACATTCAATAAAGATAAAACATAGTCCTCTACTTATGGGGTTTTGGAACGTTTGCAGATTGAAATAAAACTCAAAACCATGTTTGAAACGTTAGAAGAAATGATTCTAATTGGTAGAATCCAAGACACAAATACAACTAAGAATTCAATGAGTTTGCTTGATGTATACTGTAGTCTGAGATTCCCACCGTCTCCAAAATTAGACTCGAGAACCTTGGACACAATTTAAAAGAACTCCAAACCTTCTTTCCAGTTCTTCAATGCATTGTTGTTTTTCTTAATTTATGGGGCAAATATAAAATGTATTAATTTAAAACTGCAATTTCATAGATGTAAGCCAGCTGTTCCATCATGGAAAGTATCATGTCCCAAGCTTTCTTCCTTTGGTGAGGAAGCATGCAGGATGGGAACAAAGATGGTTCATCCAATTCATTCAGATTTGATTATCATTTTGCTCAGAACATCCCAGCCCAACGGCTGCATCAGGTTGTCATCAGCTGATGGGTTTGTTCTCAAGATGGGCCACGCCCATAGATGGAGCTGTGCCATGAAGGGTTTCAGTCCAAGAAAACAGTGGGACTGTGGCCAGGAGCTGAGCTCCTAGTGCCCCTTGAGCTGGCACCGAGACAGTTCTGTGGTGACTGTTACTGTCTAGGACCCTTGCCTTATTATTCCAACAGGGGCAGAGAACAGCAAAGTGTTTGTGCTTGTGCCAAGCTCAAGGCGGGGGCTATGGGAGAGGTAGTTTGAGGAGGGCTCCTGGGGCTGGCTTCTGCAGAATCTTGAGGAGGGAGGCTGATTAGAGTTGACATACCATTGTCCTCTAAAAACCTAATAGAACACACATTTTTTTCCAATAAGTGAGACAACTGCAAAATCCATATTTCTTAAATGCTCAAAAAGGGGATCTCACACACATAAGAGAGTAAGCTCATAACTACATCCCTTTGGGGAGGGATATCCTACTTTCATTTACTATACTCACATGCTCTTTTACTTAATCTTGAACACTGTTGTCGGAACTGGGATGGGAGCCAGTTCTCAAAATAGCATAAATGGGAAATATTTAGGCAAGCCCTGTGATATACACTAGGTATGTTTGGTTATTGTCACACATTTCCTTTTAGTGCTTTTGAAGGATGTGTGATGGATTACGGGGGTTGAGATTATTATAGTAGGTGTCACTTCCCTTACACGACATTGCTAGGCTAGAGGTCATAGGAGTCAGAACTCAATACTAGAAAATCAACCTAAATTTGCTTTACATGGAATATGGGCTCAAAAAACAGCAAAACTTTGAAATACAGAGGGACACAGAAAGGTAGTTACTACATCTGTGACCTGAGGAACTGTGGAGTTTGAAGGCTGTTTGCAGCTCTAACATTGCAGGACAAATGATTTCTAGCTTGCTAACTTCAGATTGACTGTGAAATAGAACAGACAATCATTACTTCCTTGGGCCTCAACCTCAGTTCTGGAATGGAGATTAAATGAGTTGATGCATTAAAAATCACCTACAAGGTGCCTGGCCCATAGGGAAGAACTTAAGGGGAGTCAGAGGCTGTGGCTGCTGTTTTTAGTTGTGCTCTGAGGGTTCCTTGAAGCAGTCTAGAGCTTTCTGGCCTGCACTCCAGCCACCAATCCCTAGGCTCAGCCTCACAGAAAGTGGATGCTTCCTTCTGTGATGTTGCTATTGGTCACAAAAGCCCAAGTTTTGAGTCTAAAATTAAGACAGTCACCAATAGAATGAAAATGACTGGGAGGAGTCATGAGAGATGACTTCCTGGTTAAGAGCCTATGCTGCTCTTGCAGACGACCTGAGTTTGGTTCTCAGTACCTTCATTAGGTGGTTCACAACCCACAGTAATTACTTATAGCTCCAGGACACCCAGCTCCCTCTTCTTCTACAGGCATCTGCACATACACACACACACACACACACACACACACACACACACACACACACGTGCACGAGCATGCACTCATGCACACATGCATGCACTCACTTTTAAAATTCTTTCAAATAGTCAAGCAAATGCTTACATATAAACATAAACACGTATAGGCTGTTCAAATACCCAACATGAAGTTTGGGACTTGCTATTGTTACTATAGATATGCCTACATAGAAGTCTCTCCCATATTCATTTATTTTTGTTATTCTGGTATGGTAAGCCCAACAGTCCAACCGGCAGCTGATGTTGATTTGTTACAATTCCCAAGAAGTAAGATTGTACCATTCCATCCAAGGACACATGAAAAAACATGGGGGTAAGTCTAGTAGCAGAGAGGATGAGGGTAACACATAGACAAGGGCTTCTGGGTGCATCTGTCTGTCTGTCTGAATGCCTTACAGTCTGGGAAGAAATGGTCAAGGCAGATTAAATTAGTCTGGGAAAATTTGGTATTGGCCATTGGAGATGGTCCCTAGTTCCCTAGTGCCTGGCCCTTGGTAGTCAGGATAGTAGGATGGAGCATTACCCATAAAGACTTATAAAGGAGTAGGTTCTGGGATATAGTCTATGTATTGTTGCCTACAGTGTACTCACAGAGGAGTCACTTGCTGTCTCTGGGAATTGCTTATGGGAGAGGCAGCTTCCTCAGCATCAGGAAGACCTCAGCTCCACAGCCATGGAGATGCTGATAACAAAGAAATACAGGAATGAATAGCAAAACTTAGAAAATGTGAAAATCAAAACTTAAAAAAAATGTAGTCAGCATGACCTTTCATATTCTTTAGGTTTTTTTTGGCTGCAGAGACCCAAGAGAGTTTACAAGAGGATGGAAATAGAAAAGCTTAGCTGGGGGTGAACGGCAGCTGTCTCTAATAGTCCCCTGGGTCAGCTTTGAGCTCCATGTAACTTCCTGAGAAGTGTCTCCAGACAGGCCAAGTCAACACAGCCCCATCAAGTGGAAAGGAACCCAGCTCCACATCCAACTGCCTCGCAGGACTTTGACTTGCTCAGGAGGTGTTAGAGGACAAGGAACAGCTAGGAGTGTATCTGTGCCACACTGTGGTACTGGTGTCCCCAGGTTGTTTGATGATTCAATGGCAGTCATGGGCTTCCTCCCTTGACTTTGCTGGTAAGTGTGAAAAAGTGGGAAGACATACGAGAATCTGGGTAACACTAATTGAAGTCAGTAGGAAGTATAGATAATGAAAGAGGTAAGGAATTGGAGGGGGAGTATAGAGGTGTTAGAGTGAGGGAGAAAGCAGCAGATAGGACCGAAATGTGCTGTACTCACATAGGAAATTTTATAAGGAAGAGAAAGAAAACAGAAAGTAGTGGGAGGCATAAAATAAGAACAAAATAAACATCACAAGGAACCCAGTTCACTTCTATAGATAGTTAGCTATCCCTAAGTCCCTGACTTTCCCCATGAACCAATTGGCATTCAAGCCATTTAGGGAGCATTATATTATTTCAGGGCATTTTTCACTCATGCAGTACTTAGCCCACATTTATTAAGTACTTTTTTATCAGTTACAGAAGAAAGCGCATCTTGCGTTTTCTTTTTTTATAGTTGCTTCTGGGTTCTTTCCTAAGTCTGAATTAAACAAACTGGTTAGCCTCTTCTTCATCAGACCTAGTGCTGTATTCTGGATCTGATGAGAAGATCCCAAGACAGGGTGCGATATGTAAGGTGAAGGGAGAAGAAGCAAGAAAGACGGGAACTCTTCAGACTATGTCCCAGATCTGCACCTGGAGCAAGGTAGAGAAAGAACAGAGACAGCCAAGAAGATTCTCTTGCTGCAGCACAGTTCCAGTAATTTCTATCTAGGCCAATAGGCCACCCTTCAGTTATATGTTTTCTAAATGGGAGCTTCCTTCACGGGAGTGCATGGTAGAAGTGTGGTAAAGGCATAACAATGGGGTGGCGAACTAGTCATCTGCCAATTATGTTCCAGGAAACAGATTTGAGTGGCACATTTTCCCTGCCATCACATCTGGGATCAAAACAATGTTGGCTGTTGTGATGGCTATTCATGGTTGTCATTTTGACTATAGTTGGAATGAAGTATAATCCAGAAATGGAGGACATGACACACTTGTGATCTTGTGGTCTGGAGGCAAGAAGACAACATGCCTTTGATTTGGATCTTGAAGCTGAATCACGACACCTTGAATCCAGACCTTGAGACTGGAAGACACACCTTCTGCTGGACAGGCAATGGAAGAAAGAAGGGGATGTGTTCATCTTTTGCTTGCTTGCCCTTGTCTTGTCAGCACATCCATTATTTCACTGGCAGTGGAGTCTAATTCTTATTAGACTATATAGTTCCACCATATACAGAAGACCAGCTGAGACACCCAGCCTCATGGAACTGAGCAACTATTGGACACTTGTGCTTTGCATTCACAGCTAGCCATTGTTGGGCAGCAGTCTGTAAAAATTCCCCCCGTGTGTGTGTGTGTGTGTGTGTGTGTGTGTGTGTGTATATACATATATGCATGTATGACTGTATATGTTTATATAAATACACAAACAGAGAGAGATTCATTCTATAAATTCTGTGACTCTAGAGAACCCTGACTAATACAGCTATTTTATAGCAAATTTTGTTTGAACATTTCTAGATTTGCATCTATTAGGAAGAGTCAATGAACATCCCATGGGATTTGGAGGGCAAACCCAGAAGAGGCATTGGTACTGAGATAACTATCACTCAGCCTGGATCTAGTTAAAAAGCCATGGATGACAGAATAGACCTTATACTACAGTAGTGCACTGGGCATTTAGGGCCTCACAGCCCTCAGCGTCATATGGGCTCTGTGTCTGGGGAAAGACTGCCTTTGCATAGAAAGATTCCTTTATCTTATTTGCACAAATATTACTGAAAGAGAAGTCCAACGAATAATACCATTCACAATAGCCATTAAAAACATGGTAGCTTGGAATAAACCTAACCAAGTAAATGAAAGACACTGAGGAGAGAAACAGAGGAAGACCCTTGAAGATGTAAAGACATCCCATGTTCATGGATTGAAAAAATTAATATTGAGAAAATGGCCATCCTGCCAAAGGCAACTAAAGAGTCAATGCAATTCTAATTAAACATCAAGGGCTATTCTTTACAGATATAGAAATATAACCCCAAAATTTATATGGAAGCACAGAAGAGAAAGGACAGTCAAAGCAGTGCTGAACAAAAAGAATATTTCTGGATATACCACCATATCTGATTTCATGTTATATTACAGAGTTATATAATAAGAACAACCTGGTAATTCTACAAAAGCAGACACATAGATCAATGGATTAGAATCGAGGACCCAGATGTTTATAAAATTACAATTACTTGAGTTTTAACAAAGATGCTAACATTACCCATTGCAGAAGAGACAGCATCTTCAACTAATGGTCCTGGTAAGACTGGATTTCAGAGTGCAGAAAATGACATTGGAGTCTCTCATTCTTCCCTCAACTCAACTCCAAATGGGTCAAGGGTCTCAACCTAAGAGCAGATAACCTGGAACTGCTGGAGGAAATATGGAGTGCATTTCTGCTTTCAGATATAGGTAAGGACTTCCTGAGAAAACCCAGAAAATGAGACCTGCACCTGATTAGGGGGACTCAGAAAACAGAGCAAAGGGAACCGCGAAGTGAGTGAAGAGACAGAATGGGGGGAAATCTTTGCCAGCTACTTACATATATGAAAGATTAGTGTTTAGAACATACAAAGAACTAAGAAACACAAACAGATAAACAAATAAACAAAATCCCCAAACAGAGAAACATTAAGAAAGTAAGAGCCAGCTAGGTCTGTTGGAATCCAGAGGACCAGCACAGCTCAGACCCAGGTCTCTAGACCTGGGGCAGGAAGAATTCACCCATGAGCCTGTCTAGCCAGGCTGTTGGACACCAGTATGCTCTCTCAGAAGATTCACCTCACCAGTCTAGATATCTAGATAAAGGACTTTTGTTTGAAGCTGCATACTTTGACCCAGAAGAGAAGACAGGGACCTGCACAGAGCCAGACTGAACTGTAGACAAAGGTCCACACAGTAGTCTGGGACTCTCTGCCCTGGGCCAGAAGAGAAAACATGGGCCTGTTTGGTGCCCAATCAGCTTTATTACGGTGAGCAAATATTTGGTGGAGTATGGGAGAGAGGGAGGGGTTCATATCCCGTGGAGAGAGGCAGATCTAAAGAGGTGAAGGCAGTGAGACCTGCAGGCTGATATGGGTGACCTGCTTACCACCCAGAACCACGGTGCTATTCATGTCTGAGCTGTGGCCAAGGGCCATGTCTGCACCTGTGGCCCTGCGGCAGCTGTGGTTTGTGTTGATGTCCTTGGCTTGTGTTACCACTGAAGGCTGAGAGGACAGGGCTGCACAGAGTTGGCCCTGTCCCTCACTGGCTGCAACACTAGGGAGAACTGGTCCTGCTCCTCATCCAAGAAAGCAAGCTACTCCTGCACCTCATCCGGACAGCATGACAGAGTTGACCCTGTTGGCAGGGGCATGGGAGGGCGTGAAAGTCCGGGTCCAGCCTCATCTTGTCTGCCATATGCTGGGGAGGGCAAGAGAAAGATGCCCTCTTACCCACCTCTCCCTCCTGTGGCAGGAGGGAAAGCTGACCTGGTCCCTCACCACCTATGGCACTAGGGAGAGCAGGTCCTGCACTTCACCTAGGCAAAACAATGGAGCTGACCCTATTGACAGGGATGCTGGCCAGCTGGCCCTGAGAATGCGAGCATGGGAGATCTGGCCCAGCTCCTCATCTGCCGTATGGTGGTGTGAACAAGGGGGAGTTGTCCCACCCCTCACCATAAGTGGCATGCGGGAAAGCTGGCTCGGAGGTCAGCAGAGCCTCAAGTTGACCCTGCACGTCACCACTTGCAGCACTTGGGAAAACAGGCCGTGTACCTCATCCGGGCAACTCAGTAGAGTTAACCCTGCTGGTGATGGTGTGGGTGAGCCAACCCTGAGGATGTGAGTGTTGGAGAGTTAGCCCCACTTCTCATCTGACATACAGCATGGACAGGGGAGATATGCCACCCCTTGGCCCTCAGCCCTCAATGTCTACAGCACTCGGAAGATCAGGCCCTGCACTTCACCTGGGCACCATAGTAGTGCTGACCCTGTTTGTGGGGGCACAGCTGAGCCTGACCTGAGGTTGTGAGAGTGGGAGAGCTCGCCCTGCACCCCTTGTCTGTCATTTGGCTGTGAAGGACAAGAAAAAATTCCCTCCTACTTTGCCCCTTGAATCGTGTGGTGTACAAGACAGCTGCCCCTGCTCCTTACCAGATTGGAACTAGGGGGAGTGGGCCCTGAGCCTAACCTGGGCAACACAGTAAAGCTGACCCAGTTGATGGAGATGTGGGTGAGTCTCCCCAAGAATGTGGGTGTGAGGGATGAGGCCCCGCCCCTTATCTATGATACGATGGTGTGGGCAAGAGAGCAAAGCCTCCTCCATGCCCTATGGTGGGTGGGAGAACTGTCCCTGAGGTCATTAGAAAAATACCTCAATAGCTGCAGCACTAGGCAGAATAGCCCTTATACCTCGACTAGGCAACAGGGTAGAACCGGCCCTGATGTTATAGGTGTGAGTGAGCAGACCCCAAGGACATGAGATTGGGAGAACCATCCCTGCCCCTTGATGGTTACTATATTAGGTGAGCTATCTGAGGCAGTATTGGAGAGGTCACCCTGGTGATGAGGATGAGGGAGAACTGGAAGATGACCAACCCAGCAAACATCCAAACTCAGAACCAGAGCTGTGAGTTGGCCCATCCCATTATTGACCTATGTAGGACCTCCATGACACAGGAAAGCAACAGGATATCCAAGAGAATCCCAAGGGAGGGTGCAGTATTGATGATATAGCAAAAACCAGGGACCTCAAACCAGATCAAGGACTCATAGTAATGAACACTTGCAAGTAACAGTATATGAACTAAAGGACTGTGTGAGTCGCTGTGTCAAACTACAGTTTCTACAAACATATTTTTCATTTTGTTTTTTCTCTTTTTATTTTAAATTGTTTCTTAATTTGTCCTGGGAGGGTAGATGGTGGATGGAATGGGACAGGGATATGAGGAAGATCGAGATGCATGATGAAAAATCCACAAAGAATCACTAAAAGTTAAATTTGAAAAACAAATATAGGTATTGAAGAAGGTGAAGAAGCCCAGCTCAAAGGTACAGAAGATATTCACCAAAATCATAGAAGAAAACTTTCCCAGCCAGAAGAAGGACATGCCAATGAAAGTACAAGAAATTTACCAAACACCAAATAGAGTAGACCAAAAAAAAAAATGTCCCCTCGTGACATAATCAAAACACCAAACATAAAGAATAAAGAAAGAATATTAAGAGCAGCAAAGGAAAAAGGCCAAGTAACATATGAAGGCAAACCTATCAGAATTACACCTGACTTCTCCATGGAGACTCTGAAAACCAGAATGTCCTGGGTAGATATTCTACAAACACTAGGAGACCACAGATTCCAGCCTAGACTCTCAATCACTATTGATGAAGAAAAAAAGATATTCCATGACAAAACCAGATTTACACAATATATATTCACTAATCCAGTCCTACAGAAAGTTCTGGAAGGAAAACTCCAACCCAAGAAAATTAACTACATAGGCAATAAATAATCTCACTTTACCAAAAGTCAGAAATAGGGGAAAAACTCACACACAACACAACCACCAAAAACGAATCCAAAGCAAACAAGAATCAACAATCAATGATCATTAATATCCCTCAATATCAATGGTCTTAGCTCATCTATATAAAGGCACAGGCTAACAGAATGAATATGAAGACATAATCCATCCTTCTGCTGCATACAGATGTTACCTCAGAGTTAAGGGTTGGGAAAAGATTTTCCAATCAAATGAACCTAAGAAGTGGGTGTAGCTATCCTAATATCTAACAAATTAGATTTCAAACTAAAATTAACCAAAAGAGATGAAAAAGGTCATTTCACATTCATCACAGGAAAAATCCATCAGGATGAAATCTCAATTCTGAACATCTATGCCCCAAATACAAAGGCACCCAAATTTGTAAAAGAAACTTTACTAAAACTCAAATCACACATTAAACCCCACGCACTTATAGTGGGAGACTTCAACACACCACTCTCACCACTGGACAGGACTACCAGAAAGAAACTTAGCAAAGACACAAAGGAACTAACAGAGGTTATTGTCCAATGAGGTTTAACAGACATCTATAGAACATTCCATCCAAACACAAAAGAATATACCTCCTTCTCAGCACCACATGGAATCTTCTCTAAAATTGACCACATACTTGGCAATAAAGCAAACCTCCACAGATATAAAAAATATTGGAATAACCCCCTGTATCTTATCAGCCCACCATGACTTAAAATTAGAATTTAATAACAACACAAATTGCAGAAACCCTACAAACACATGGAAATTGAACAATGCACAATCATATCACTCCTAGGTAAAAGAAGAAATAAAGAAGGAAATCAAAGACTTCCTAGAATTCAATGAAAATGAAGGCACAACATACCAAACCTGTGGGACACTCTGAAAGCAGTTCTAAGAGGAAAGTTCATAGGACTAGGTGCCCACATGAAGTTGGAGAATACCCACAAGAGAGAATTAACAGAATACCTGAAAGCTCTAGAACAAAAAGAAGCAAACTTACCCAGGAGGAGAGCTGAAAATAATAAAGTAGAAACAAAGAAAAAATACAAAGACTCATTGTAGCATACAGTTGGTTCTTTGAGAAAACCAGCAAGATAAACAAAACTTTATACAAACTAAACCAAAAGTCAGAGACAAAACATGCAAATTAACAAAATCAGAAATGAAAAGGCAGACATAACAACAGACACTGGGGAAATCCAGAAAATCATCAGGTCATACTTTGGAAACCTGTACTCCACAAAATTAAAAAATTTAAAGGAAATGGACGATTTTCTGAATAGATATCACTTACCAAAAATTAAATCAAGAACAGATAAAAAATTTAAATAGACCTATAACACAAAATGGAGTAGAAGCAGTTATCAAAAGTCTTCCAACAACAACAACAACACAAAAAACAGTCCAGGGCTAGATGGTTTCAGTGCAGAATTCTACCAGAAATTCAAAGAACAGCTAAAACCAATAGTCCTCAAATTGTTCCACACAATACAAGAAGAAGAATCATTGCTAAAATCTTTTTATGAGGCTACAATTACCTTGGTATCCAAACCACACAAAGACAAAACTAAGATAGAGAACTTCAGACCAATATCCCTCATGAACATTGGTGCAAAAATATTCAATACAATTCTGGAAAATTGAATCCAAGAACACACCAGAAAAATTATACACCATGATCAAGTAGGCTTCATCCTAGGGATGCAGGGATGGATCAACATACGAAAATCCATCAATGTAATCCACCATATAAACAATCTGAAAAGGAAAAATCACTTGATCATCTCACTAGATGCTGAAAAAGCCTTTGATAAAATTCAACACCTCTTCATGATAAAGGTCTTGGAGAGATCAGGGATAACAAGAATATACCTAAACATAATAAAGGCAATATACAGCAAACTGACAGCCAACATCAAACCAGATGGAGAGAAACTCAAAGTGATTCCTCTAAAATCAGGAATGAGAAAAGGTTGTCCACTCTCTCCATATCTCTTCAATATTGTACTTGAAGTTCTTGCTAGAGCAATAAGACAACAAAAGGAGATCAAAGGGATAAAAATGAAAATAAAGAAGCCAAACTTTCACTATTTGTAGATGATCTGATAGTCTACACAAGTGACCTGAAGAATTCTACAAGGGAATTCCTACAGCTGATAAACACCTTCAGCAAAATGGCAGGATACAAGGTTGACTTAAAAAATCAGAAGCCCTACTATACATAGACAATAAAGGTGCTGAGAAACAAACCAGAGAAACATCACCCTTTACAATAGCCATAAACAACATAAAATACCTTAGGGTAACTCTAACCAAACAGGTCAAAGATCTGTATGACAAGAACTTTGAGTCACTAAAAAAAGAAATTAAAGAAGATGCCAGAAGATGGAAAGATCTTCCATGCTCTTGAATAGGTAGGATCAACATAGTAAAAGTGGCCATCTTACCAAAAGTAATATACAGACTCAATTGCAATTTCTATCAAAATCCCATCACAATTCTTTACAGACCTTGAAAGGACAATTCTCAACTTTATGTGGAAAAAGCAAAAGACCCAGGATAGCCAAAAAATGACCCTGTACAATAAAGGAACTTCAGAAGGCATCACCATCTCTGACTTCAAGCTCTACTATAGAGCTATCATCCAGAAAACAGTTTGGTACTGGCACAAAAATAGATAGATTGACCAAGGGAATCAAATTGAACACCTTGATATTAACCCACACACCTATGAACACCTGATCTTTAACAAAGAAACTAAAATTATACAATGGAAAAAAGATAGCATCTTTAACAAATGCTGCTTGGCATAACTGGATGCTGACATGTAGAAGACTACAGATAGATCCATATCTATCATCATGCACAAAACTTAAGTCCAAATGGATCAAAGACCTGAACATAAATCCAGCTACACTGAACCTCTTAGAAGAAAAGTGGGACGTACCCTGGAATGAATTGGTACAGGAGACAACTTCCTGAACATAACACTAGTAGCACAGACATTGAGATCAACAATTAATAAATGGGACCTTCTGAAACTGGGAAGCTTCTTTAAGGTAAAGGTCACACTCAACAAGACAAAATGGCAACCCCACAGAATGAGAAAAGATATTCATCAACCTCACATCTGACAGAGGGCTGATCTCTAAAACTTCAAATAACCCAATTAAAAATGGGGTACAGAACTAAATAGAGAATTCTCAACAGAAGAGTCTAAAATGACTGATAGATAGACACTTAAAAAAGTGCTCAACATCCTTAGTCATCAGGTAAATGCAAATCAAAACAACTCTGAGATATCATCTTAGATCTGTCATAATGACTAAAATCAAAAACACCAGTGGCAGTTTATGCTGGAGAGGATGTGGAGAAAGGGGAATACTCCTCCACTGCTGGTGGAAGTGTCAACTTGTAAAACCACTCTGGAAATCAGTATGGAGGTTCCTAAAGAATTTCACTCTTAGGCGCATACCCAAAAGATGCATATTCATACAACAAGGACATCTGTTTAACTATATTCATGGAAACATTATTTGTAATAGCCAGAACCTGGAAACAACCCAAATGCCCCTCAACTGAAGAGTGGATAGTGAAAATGCAGTATGTTTACACAATGGAGTACTACTCAGCAGAGAAAAAAACAATGGAATCTTGAAATTTGCAGGCAAATGAATGGCACTAAAAGAAACCATCCTGAGTGAGGTAACCCAGTCACAAAAGGACAAACATGGTATGTACTAATATGGATTTTAGACACGGAGCAGGGGATTGCCAGCCTACAATCCCACTGCCAGAGAGTCTGGGAAATAAGGAGGACCCTAAGAGAGATTTGCTGTGAGCCTGGAGAAGGGGAATGGGACAGGATCTCCTTAGCAGATTGGGAGCATGAGTTGGGGTGGGGGAGAGGGAGCAGGGCAAAAGAGAGGGAGAGAAGAGGAGGGAATAGGAAGACATGGGGGAGCAGGAGACACCATAATAGAGGGAGCAATTAAAGGTTTAGGAAGACATCTGGCACTAGTAAGATTTCCAGAGATCTACTAGGATGACACCAACTGGCAATCTAAGCAATAGTGGAGAGGCAACCTTAAATGCCCTTCCCCCGATAATGAGATTGATGACTACCTTACATGCCATCCTAGGGCCTTCATCCAGTGACTGATGGAAGCAGAGGCAAACACCCACAGCTGAATACTGAACTGAACTCCTGAAACTCAGAAACAGAGAGGGATGAGTAATGAGCAAAGGGGTCAAGACATGGCTGGTGAAACCCACAGAGACAGCTGACCTGAACAAGAGGAAGCTCATGGACCCCAGACTGATGACTCAGAAGCCAGCATGGAACTTATCCAGAAACCCTGAATGTAGGTTTCAATGAGGAGGCCTTGGTAATACATGGAGCCTCGGGTAGTAGATCAGTATGTATCCCTGACATACAAATGGACTTTGGGAGTTCATTCTACATGGAGGGATGCTCTCTCAGCCTGGACACATGAGGGAGGGCCTAGGCCCTGTCATGGATGATATGACAAACTTTGGAGATCCCCCATGGAGGGCCTCACCCTCCTTGGGGAGAGGAGAGGAGGGAGGATAGAGGGGGAGGTTGGGGGTTTGGTGTGGGGTGGGAGAGGAGGAGAGGGAGATCTGGGCTTGACATGTAAAGCAAGTTGTTTCTAATTTAAATTAAAAAATAAAATAATTGTTTTAGAAAAGAGAAAACTAGGAACCCAATTAAAATACATCATGAACTAAGCAGGAAATTCTCAAAAGAAATATTGCAAATGGCTAGGAAAGACTTAAAAATTGCTCAACTTCCTTAGCTACTGGGGGACCACAGGTTGGTACTTTGAGATACTACCTCATCCCACACCAAATGAGCATCAACAGAAACACAGATGATGACAAATGCTCCCCTGGATATGGTAAAAAGAGAAGTACACACTGTTGGTGGGAGTGTAAACTAGCATAGCCACTTTGTAAATCAATGTGGGGTTTCTAGAAAGAAAGGAACAGAGAGAGGAAGGGAGAGAGAGGGAGCGAGGGAGGGAGGGAGGCAAGGAAACAGAAACAGAACTGCCATATGACCCAGCTATCCCACTTCTAAAATTGTACCCCTCGACAGAGATGCTTCCTATCCATGTTCATTGCTGCTCTATTCATAATAGCTAGGAAGTGGAATCAACCTAGATGTCCACAAGTAGGTTGATGGCTAAGAAAAATGAGGTACACATATACAATATATTGTTCAGTGTGCATGAAGGGACTATCTCTGAAAATTCAAAAAGGCATGAGATTAGGAGGTGGAGGCATCTCTGTCAGCCTTATCTGGGGTCACCCTAGCATGCTAACCTTTCCATGTTAAGTCTTATGTTGCATCTGATCCTAGATCACCTGCCAGAGAGTTCTTCATTAGAAATAAGTTGGGTGAAATAGCTTTGCCAAGGGTGAAGACTGACATAAGGGCACAGTAAGAGAAAATGTCAAACTTCATTTGGACTAGGTGCTGCAAGTGACTTTACTTCCATGTACACAGTGGTGATGGGCCATCCCTATCTTTTCAGGACAGCAAGAGTCCACTGCATGAACATCATAAAGTTCATAAATGGCCAAGTCCAATGTGACACCCAGGCACTTTCCTACAGATCCCTCTTGACCAGCGTAAGGGCAGCTTCAGTCACTGAATCTTCTGATATGGCCCCTTCGGTAAGTCTGGCAAGAGGTGAAGTTTATGAAAAATAGAAAGATGATGCACAAAATTCTTCTGTAATATTGCATAAGTCAGTATTTTCTAAGAGTTGTGAAAATAACCTTTTCTATCAACATTGGTCATCACAGCATTTTTGGATCATGAAGATTAAGCAGAAGAGAAACCACGAGAAGATGGGACATATCCAAGAGCATGTACTGTTTCATGAAATATTTAGGTTCCTCCGGGTATCTCCTTACAAATGCATATGGGCATGCATTTATATTTGTTTGTGGATGCTGAGTTGGGAAATCCTTGCAGGCAGTGTCTTCTTAATGGAGGGTCAAGGTCAAATGAATTTGTCTTGTACCAACATGGGTGGTCAGTACTCTGGTGCTTCATTTATCTTGCCCTGGCAAGAGCAGAGAACTAAACACATAGCCATGCTAACTTGAGTTCACCCCTCTACTTTGGGCTGCTCCCTTGACTGCTAGGGCAGTCAAGGAATGTTCTCCTCTTTCTCTTCACTCCCTCAGGCACATCCTGGATGATCCAAACAAATCATCTGCCCAAAGAACCCCCAATTTATTGAGGACAAACAAAGATTTTAGAGTGTGTGTAACTGAAATAACAACAGCATTGACATGTGAACATCTTAGGGACCCCTTTAGGGGAGAGGGACAACTGATTAAGCTTCTTGTTAACAAATAGAATTAGCTAAACAGATCAGAAGATAATGCCATTTGTCTGGCCAATCTGTGAGAAGTGTGGCGAGTAACAAAGTTAACTTGAAGAAACATGGGGGTGAAATTCATGCTGGTCTCAAGCATCATACTTCTTGTTTTTTATACCTGTATGTAAGACTTAGTTTGGTCATTGATGATGCATCATGACAATATTCATGAGGACCAACATTGACTATTATAGAGCAATATACCAAATGATAACATGTTAATGAGCTATTTGACATTTATCAATAAGTATGCAATTATGTATACAATTTTACAGCCCCTAAGTTCCATTTTATTGTCTTTATTTTTCACATGGAGAAATTGAGCCTGAGAGGTTGAGTGACACACCATGACTGTGTATCTAGTGGAGAGTCTGTGGTTGTATATGAAATCACATCAAGCTTCACTGACTGCTGTGAGGTATAGCCTTTGTTCTTCTTCACCTTCATGAATGTTCTGTGTGACTTTGTCAATTCTCTTTTGGGACCTGATGTCTATTTCCTTTCCCCTGGAATCAAAGTTGACATTGTCTTCTTCCCAGCCAGTAGATAGGGTGACTTTGAGGTACCTGGCTTCAACAGAACTTGCTTTCCTTTTGAGCTCCTTTTTGTCTACTGGCAGAACAAGCCTGGACTAGTCTACTAGACTACTACACTGTAGCATGTCATACAGTTGGGACCCATTTATACTGGATAGCTCCTAGACACCTACCACCAACTGATCGCATATGCAAGAGCAAGTGTCAAGCCACACCAAACACAGCAGAACCTCCCAGTCTAGTTTACAGAAAAAAATAGGATGCTTTTGTTAGTCACTAACTTTGGAAGTGATACATTGCTCTATGATAGCACCCTGTAAAAGATTAAAAGATACCCATAGTCAACTGTCTTTGCTTTGAGGCCAAGTCTGCTTCTCCTGATGGAGGTTAAGTGTCTGTCACACCTTCTCAAACTTCCTTGGCATCTGGATAGATCCAGTTCTCACAGATATATTATGGGGTTAGTTAGAGGTAGGTATAGTAGTTCTGTGGGTGTGTGGTTCTGTAAAACATTTCTTTTTGAAAAGAAAAATCTGAGTGGTTAGGTAGAAGCTCTACTGCCATCCATATATACACCCCCAAAGGTTGTGATGTTGGGAATCTCCAGCTAAGGACCCCATTCCATACTCTCACCTCACCCCCCCCATTCCACACTCAACACCTGAGAAAACCTGTCAAAATCCAGCCCCTCTCTGTGGGTACTCAAGACCACATCTACAGGCTATATAAGATCTGGTAACTATATTTGCTGTGTGTTTCCTTCCTTGCTTTCCCAAGAGTCACACATGAGTTCCTTTGTTCTGCTCCAGATTAAACCTGAATTTAATTTATTTGGCCTGATCTGACCTAGTGCATCAACGGTGGTGTTACAACCAGGGGATTGCAATACTCCTTCCTCCCCCCATACATGAAAACAATATCTATCTTGTGGCTGTGAAGTGCAGGTCTTGAGAACAACAACACAACATTAGGAAGAGCAACATGGAAATCTGGGAAGAGTCTTGGTTCCTAATCACATTACTCTGCGGTGAGAACAATTCTAGAACACTCTCAGCTGCTAACTTCAGTACTATTTAAACAGTTGTTTGCCGTTTAACCTTAATGACACAAGGCAGGAACCAGAGCCCTGTGCTGGCCAGTCTAGTCTGTAGTCATTGGGCTATACTCATGGTGCAGTGAGTCCTGTTAGGAGAAACAGAACTTGGATCCAAGGCCCTACTGTGTGAGGCTTAGTGGTGGTGAAATGCAGGTAGAAGACCTACTGACATGGGCTGGTGTGGTCTCTGATGTGGATCTTCCGTGTCTTTTACAGCAGTAGCACTGATGACAGACTATGAGCCCTCAAGGGGAGTAGGAAGGTTCCCTTTGAAAGAATTGGGAGCATTAGTGTAGAGGGGCAGCCAGAAGCCCCACTTGTCCACCTGCCCTGCCCTGCCCTGCTCTGACCCCTGAGCCTGATCTTCCACCATGAGGGACACCTCTCTAAATCTGACTTAAATTCAGTTCAAAATTCCTTCATGTTTTCCAGATTTGTTCAATTACCCTTTCATGAAATTATGAAAAACAGATTTTCCATACACAGAGAAGCCTATACCAGACTTGACACGTTGTGTCATGGTTACTAACCGCATCCTTTCAAAGTACACATTTCTGTCCCTGGTGCTCTGTTTAGCTGTCTTGCTACTCTGTACCTTTACCAGATGCTGAGTCCTTTGGACCAGGCTTCCTTCTTACTTCCATACATCTAGTTCCTGTGACTTCCTGGGAGGTACAGTTCTCTCATCTTGCCTTTCTAGGAACTGGAGGCCTAGTCCCTACTTACTTCCTCAGTCTATATAAGCTGCCTGATCATGACCAGATCAAGAATTTATTAGCAAAATTCATACTCAAAACTGACTTGTATTGCATGAATCTCTTATTGCACAACTGGGAAAAAATCTGGGGTCTCCCATTCATACTTTTTATCTTAAAGAAATCGCCTTTTTATTCTCCTTTGTTCCCATATCTTAACCCATAATATTCATTGAAAACACCAGCATAAGAATTGGGGAGACAGCTCAGTGGGCAAGAGCATTTATTGTGTAAGTACTAAGGACCTGTTTAAATTTCCAGCATCAAAATAAAGCCTGAGTGTGGTCAGGTGTGTGTACCTGTAATTTATGAGGCATACTGGCTGACACAAGGTTCCAAGTGATGGATCCCTGGGCATCCTCTTCTGGTCTCTCACATGTCATAGTGTCACTGTAGCCAGGACATTTGTGTTCTTCCTGTGTGAAAACCTAAGCCTTAGTCACTATTCTATTGTGATGAAGAGACACCATGAACAAGACAACTCTTATAAAAGAAAGCATTTAATTGGTGGCTTGCTTACACTTGTTATCATCATGGTTGGGAGCAATATGGCACATAGAGAGTTTTACATCCTGACCCATAGGCAACAGACAGAGGGAGGAAGGGAGGGAGGGAGGGAGGAAGAGAAGGAGGGAGGGAGACAGAGAGAGACAGAGACAGAGACAGAGAGACAGAGAGAGAGAGAGAGAGAGAGAGAGAGAGAGAGAGAGAGAGAGAGAGAGAGAGAGAGAGAGAGGAGACTGGACCTGATATGGGCTTTTGAAATTGCAAAGCCCACCCTCAGTGCCACACCTAATCCAATAAGGCCACACCTCCTAATCCCTCTAACAGTTCATCAGCGGGGGGCTAATAATGCAATGTAAAGCTATGGGGACATTCTCATTTAAACCACTACTACCTACATGGACATTAAACAGGTGAGGTACAATGCCAAGATCACCTGTTACATTTTCAAGTGGATCTTTCCAAATGAACCAGAAAACTCCGAGGACACAGGAAGAAAGAACTTCCCCTCCGAGAGAGAGTTGCTGTGTCTTTTGCATGATCCTGGGGACTTGGACTGACTGGGGACAGGGAGGGAATGAAGAGAAGACAGAGATACATAGAAAAGTTGGGATCAGATGGACCCGGCTCTCAGCTGGAGAAACTAGCATCCCAGATGCTTAGCATATAAAGTTACTGCATACAGAGAAACAGGGAGACACAATTTATGGTATAAAAATGGATCAAGCCAATCTCAGTAGAAGTAGTTCCTGTAGGAGAGCTGTCTTCAGTCCGCAAATATGTGGGGAGAGAAAGCTAGGGTGGTCATTTTCTGCACATACTATCACCACCCAGACATGGACCAGAGGAGGCTTTTCTGCTTTCCTATGAGCTTCACTCCAGGGTAGGGGTGTCTTTTTCCATGGGTGTGAGCCTAGAATTTTTTTTACATCACCAGCTCGTGTTAGCAATAGGCATTAGCTCAGGATTTCATTCCTTCAGGGCTTTCTCTCCTCCTTGCAGGCTTTGTTTGTTTGTTTTTCTCTGAATCTCAGCCCAATAGATGCTTCCCTTAGATATGAAAATATATTTGGTCAGATTATACCATCTATTCCAATAATGGGGAGCAATTCTGATCAACCAATGTGATATTGTACATTTCTACTCTGATCTAATGTGTGTTGATTTCAAAACTCAAGCCATCAAGGATACTGTGACTTCCCACATTTTCAAGTTATTGGAATACCTTGCAGTACCACTGAATACATCCAATGGGTTGTCATGGTCTGCTATTAGGAATATGATCCTCATTTTCTTCTGGTTCTGACATTTTTCTGGGGAGTGGGGACAGGGTCTCACTGTGGAACCCTGGCTGCCTTGGAACTTACTACAGAGACTGGACTGTACTTAAATCCACAGAGATCCTCCTGCCTCTGCCTTCCTAGTATGGTGCTTAAAGGTGTACACCATCACTCCTGACACCTGGCTCTATCATTTTGATATTCTATGTGGTCCTTTTTTCTCTTTGGTCTTTCTGTGAGCTCTGTAGCCTCATGGAAAGACCAGTGTCCCTAGTATTTAAATGGACATTAATGATTTTCTACACTGCCTGCCCCCATGTGTAGCCAGGATCCACTTGTTGAGTCTACTGGAGTTCCGTGTGTGTCCTTCTGTGGCTCCATTTATTGCCTTTACTCATCTCTACATGCTCCTGTAGTTCAATTCTCTAAGCAGTTTCCAAGCCTGTTTTCTCATAGCCCTCAGACTGACTTCTCTTTTCCTTTTCATTTACAAATAAAGAAGTGTCCCTAATCCCTCCAATACTGACTTTGTATTTTGTGTCCTCTCTCCCATATCTTTTCAGTGTCTCCAAGATCTTGTCTGATGACTCTCTGTCTCTGGACTCTTCCAATATTTCTCAATGGATTCCTACTTCTCACCTCCCATACAAATGCATGCACTCCCCAATTAAAGGAGTGTTTCCCTTTAACTATTTCCCTTGAGAGTTGCTATCTTATCTCTCTGTCCTGTCACCAGCCTTCAGAAGTGGAGACCACAAACCACCTCCTTCATGTTTATATTTATTCTCTTAGACATATGCTGCTGTCCTTGGGCAGAGGAACTTCTTTTTGCAGTGGACAAAAGAGACTCCTAACTGGTCAAAATGCTAAGAATAAATGGCTGGTGGGTGTTTAGCTGTAAATAGGACATCTATAGCACCTGTGCCTGGAGAACTAGTGAACAGCATGAAAAGGGAAGTGGAAAGATTATGAATGCTGGAAGATGGGGAGGAATTTCAGAAAATGTTGTCTTCTAGAAATGATCTGCACAAAAAAAGGGGAAAAACTGAAAGTAAGAGGGGGTATAGTTGGATAGAAGAAAGGGATCTGTAGAAGTGGGAAGAGGACAAAAAGGGCTACTAGGGTAATAAGTTTACAAGATATTATATAGATGCAGAAAATCGTCAAAAATTAACTTAAGAAAAGAGGTGTCTATTTCCCGTTTGTTTTCTCCTTCCAAATCTCTTTTGGTTGGTTGGTCTCTCATCCCATTGTTCTTCTAGGCTTGAGCAGAGAAAAGGGAAGAGAGGAAGGAACTAAACTCACGGTGTCTTTAGGAAAGACTCTGCAAGAACCACAAATTTCAGTATATAAACAGATTTGCAAAGAATGAGGACTAAAAGATCTGCTGAGTAGGTCGAAGCAAGTGAGTGAGAGAATATGGTTAGCAAGTTTACAGATGCCTTCAGCACCAAGCTGATATACACATTGTAGTTTACAAGAGTAGAATCTCCATTTGCTACAAGAAACACACACTAGTGAAAATTACTCTTATAATAAACACAATGTGGCCAGATACAATTTTTACAACAGCCGCAGAGAGGAAGCCCTGCAGTTATTGTGGCTTTGTAGGTAAGGTTTACATTCCAGGGAAGATAACTATAAAACTTACGTGGTTAGAAACAGAAAATCACAGGGGAGCTTCTTGCCTTATTCAATAAACAATTCAATTTTATGATGACAAGGTACAGGGTATGTATGGATTTAACTTAAACAGGAACTTTCCTACACCTGCCTAATACTTCTTATTCTTTATGCCTGGCGGTAACTGACATGTAAAATTCTCTGTCTGGCTTCCTCATTTTACAGCCAAAGATAATTCCAACCCAGAACCTTGAGCTCTTCAAAGCACTTGTATCAACAGCTTTTCTCTGTTCAAATTGCTTTCTTTACTAGCTCCTACTTGTTATCTTACAAACAAGCTCAAGGGGGTCTAACTCTCAAACAGACAAAAAAAATCTTGTATATTAACCCCTACTTCCTCTGGAGTTAGCACCCAGGCCTGCTTCACTTAAAATCCTTCAGGTCAAGGCTACACTGTTTGCCTTCACTGCAAAGTTTCTCATTAACAATATGGCCCGTGACACAAGGATTTAAACAGTTTTAAATGAGAGCAAGTCAATGTCTTAGGGGCTTATGTAACTTTTCATTTCCCTTGACCTGGCTTATACAGCACCAGCTACTCTGCAGATACTGTGTATAGAGTGTAGTGTCTTATAAATAACTATAACTATGCTAACCCAGGGATCAGTTTTTTTAATCTAATTTGATGGAAGTTGAGAGAAAAGATGTTTATTTTACTTATATATTGTTTGAGAATTTCACACACAAATACAGCGTGTTTTAATGAATCTGCTCCCCCAAACCTCCTCTTCCAATGCCTCTCATATGTCTTCCATCACTTTTTCTTTCTCAATTCATGTTCTCTGTTTAAAGTCCACCAAATCTTCTTAGTGCTCCCATCGTGTGTACAGATGTAGGGCTATCCTCTAGAGCACAGGCTACCTCTAAGGGAACATGTTCAAGTACAAAACTGACAATGTTGTAGTCATTTGATGATAAGTTTATGAGGCTGAGTTTTAATTCATGACATCAGTTTGTAAGCAGTAGAGTTAAGGATGGCTGCTTTCAGCAGAGAACAGATTTGAGTCTAGTTCACAGAATCTCAACCAAGACAAGGTATGGAGACTGAGGGCTGAATAGTTGTAGTGCTTTGAATAAGAATGGCCCCCACAGGGTCATATATTTGAATGCTTAGTCACAAGGGAATGGCACTATTGAAAGGATTAGAAGGATTAAGAGGTGTGGCCTGGTTAGAGTAGGTGTGGTTTTGCATATTAAGAGCCCATGCCAGGCCTAGGCACTCTTTCTCTACCTATGGATCAGTATGTAGCTCCCAGCTACTGCTCCAGCACTGCTATCCATGCTCTGCATCATGATGATAGTGTACTAAATCTCTGAAACTGTGCGACTGCCCCAATTAAATGTTTCTCCTGTAAGAGTCCCCTGGTCATGGCATCTCCTCACAGCAATAGAGTACTGACTAAGACAATAGTTGTGACTCCTCAACCATCCGACAGAGCCAGGAATTGAGACAACTTCTGGAAACTCTGGACTTTGCAGTTCCTACTGCCTGCTCTGCAAGTACACAGATATCATGTGCTTTTACCAGGGTCATTCCATTTATGGTATATGTCTGGTTGGTGAGCCTGGCTTGTGGGTCCACACCTTGTCTCTTGGGAAAGTGACATTGTGGAATTTTCTGTGAATCTAACAGGGTTTTCACTTACTTCATGAATCAGTCTCTCTCTCTCTCTCTCTCTCTCTCTCTCTCTCTCGTCTCTGTCTCTGTCTCTGTGTGCGTGCGTGCGTGTGTGTGTGTGTGTGTGTGTGTGTGTGTGTGTGTGTGGTGTTAGAAGTGTGAATTCTCAAGAATTTTTGCAAGGAACTGAGTTTACATATTGGATAGTCAAAAACCATAATAAATTCTATTAGTATAACTCAGTACGCCTGACACCAAGTTTTGTACAATAAAAACCTCTTAAAGGTCATTAATGATCTGCTATTTGCCTATTTGAATAACCTTCTGATATTTTCTATTAACTTACATGCAGATTTGACATAATTGAACATTTCTTTCCTTCCTTCTTTATGTATATGTTCATTCTTTCTTTAAGAGAACATTTAAAAGTAGAAGGAAATAATAAAACCAAAAATGTAGAAGAAAATTACAAAGGAACAAAATTCTATAGTCTAGACAATAAGCAAACAACAGAGACCATCACTAGAGAAAAAAATTAATTATTTGAAGTTGTGATAAAATTAACAAATGCATGGGAACTGATTTTAAAAAGAGGGTGTCAGATTGAGATGCAGCTCAATGGTAGAACTCTTGCCTAACAAGTGCAAGTCCCTAGGTTCACTTCCCAGCCCCACAAAAATAAGTCATCTATATTTATTCATCTTCTATCTATCATCTGTCTGTCTATCATCTATCTATCTATCTAGCCATCTATCTATCTATTCATCTATCTATATAGCTATCATCATATATATATATTATATCATCCATCCATCTATCTATCATCTATCTATCTATCTTTCTATCTAACTATCTATCTATCAATCATCTATCCCTCCAAGGAAATAACAGAGAAATACAAATCAGTTAACATGAGTGTAGTTCTTACAATACTAACAGTATGATAATAAATATGTTATAACTTATTTTGTGTCAGTACCTTTGAGAAGTTAGAATAATGTATAGTTTTCTTGAAAAGACAACCCTTAAAGTCAGTAGAAAGAAAAGTAGAAACTATGGCTAATCTCACATTTGTTAAGGAACTCAAATCCATAATGAGATATCTTAATGTAAGTTAAAAAAACATCCAAAAGATAAAAGAAGAAACAATAGAATCTCCTTTCTCTAAACATCAGTGAAAAACTTCTAAGCAAAGACAAACAATATCATATTAAACACTATGACCAAGGGGCCTTGGTGCAACTCTGGTACTCTATTAAAAAACCTATTAGCATTTTACCATACTGATGGGGGCACATCCTGAGATTGTATTAATAGATGAAGAATAAGAATTTGATAAAATGTAGTACCTGCCCATGATTTAAAACAAACAAACAAACAAAAACACTCACTTGAAACTAGGGTTGTAAGAGGACAATTTCTTTGTCAATTTTATATATGCTGGAGTCATTTGGAAAGAGCAACCTCAGCAGGAGAAATGCTTCCATCAGATTGTGTATGCAAGTCTGTGCAGAGAACTTGTAAAGAATTTCCTTCTGAATTGCAGTTGTTTGTATATACATTGGTTTCTTATTTTTAAATCTAAACATATTGTATATGGTATACCTGGTATATGTGTGTTGTGTTGTGGTGTTTGATATTTGTAGTGTATGTGATACATAGGTCTTGTGTGGTATAGAATATGGTATTCTGGTATGTGTGGTATACAGGGTTTCTGTGTGGGCAGTATATATGATATGTATATGGTGTATGGCATGGTATGTATGGCCTATGCGTGAGGTGTATGAGATAGCATATATATTGTATGTGATATTTGTGGAGTATATGATATATGTTTGGAATATGTTGTGTCTGTGTAGTGTGTGTGATGTGTGTGTTGTGCATGGTGTTTGTGTGTGTGTGTGGTATGTATAGTACATTTGTAGTATGAATGTGTGCATGGTATTGTATACACACAGAGAGACACACATATATACATAGCATGTATAGTTTATGTGTGTAGTATGGTGTTTATAATATGCAGTGTGTGGTATATGGTATATCATGGTATACATGTTTTATGTGGTGTGATATGTGTGATATGTGTGGTGTCTGTAGATGGTCTCCAAGGTGTTAATTTTCACACTGATCATTCATCCACTTGGTGCTGATCTGTCTAAAAAGTCTTTTGAGGTTGATTCCATGGTATTATACCGAATGCTCATTTTCACTATGTTTCAGCACTGTCTACGACTTTCTGTTTGTACAGTTAGTGTCTCAGTACACTATGTTATCAATTAGGGATGTTTACATAATATCCCTGGATCTGGCTAATACATCTCATGTGGCTTCTGAAAGAGGAGACAGAGTTAGGAGCTTTTTCATAATGAGCTGTGTTACTTATGTGGAATTTTCTTTATCTTCCACCAGGCAATATTTTTTTGAAGATTATAGCATAAGACCTTGCCCTCTACTGTAAGAATCGGGAGTATGTTTTCTTAATATATCATTTTGTTGATTTCAACATGTTCTAGGGATGGCTTCATTCTACCTGGAAACCTGGAAGTCCCACCTCTTTCTCCGCACTTGGCTTCTTTGAAAACTGCTTTGATGATCCACTGCCCTCCCTCACTGCCCACACTATAATGCGTCCTTGTTCATACCCCTCTAAATGAAACATTGTCAAAGATCATGTTGAGCCCCTCCCCCTCTCTCATTCCTTCATTTTCCTTTTCCTTCCATCTACTCTCTTTATATATGCATAAACCTCCAGTTCAGTCACATACACAGTTAGTATTACCTAGAGAGGCATTTTCCAAATTTATGCCCTGCCAGTCTTTATGAGTGGGTCTCACTTTCAACTCTCTGCTGTATGTCATCTTCTGTAAAATAAGCACCCCAAAGCACACTTGGAACATTCTCTTCTGGACTGGTGACCCTACAGTCTGTTCCCTCGTACTCTTCCAGGCACGAATACTTGGAGTCATCATTGGCACTTTCCTTTCTTGGCCTCTCTCTATTTAATCAGGTAATGAGTGCCTTCAAGTGGAGTTTCCTCTCCTCTTTGTTTCCATAGCCATTGTCCTAGAATGTCTGGATCTGTAATATACCCTTAACTGGTTCCTTCTACTGCACCCCATTTCTCCATCTAATTTGGTTCTGCACAGCTCCCATAATGCTTTCTTCGCAAACCCTCTAGGGGACCTGACACCCTGTACTGTACTCAGTGAACCTTACGATTAGAACTCACTTTATTATGTGATGTTCATTTGCCACTGTCCCTTTAGATGCTCTAAATGCCAACAAAGCTTCATTACAGAACATATACTGTTTTTTGCAATGTTGGAGACTCTCCGTGGAGCACCTGCCTTCCATCTTGATCTCTCAAATCTTCATTAAGTGTAGATTTCCCTATGCATATGTATGTGTACTGAAAGATATGCAATGGAATGAATTTTAAGATGCAATAATGTCTTCAAATGTCCTACGTTATCATGCCTGTTTATTTGCACATGGGATTTTTCAAGCCTGTTTGTTTGCACATTGGGATTTCAATACATGTTCCTGTGTAGCTGAAGTTTTGCATGCCTATGAAACACTGAGGCAATGCTAATCAGTAAGAATAAACATTGGAGAAGTTGATGGTTTGTGTGGTTATGCCAGACATTTGTCAAGTTACAGAACTGTGTAAGTGCTCCATCTAGGATTTCATGTGTGGTGAACAAGACTTGCCTAAATGGAAGCAAATGGATTAGATGGTTTGTCCTGGACCCTTCTGGCCCTTGATGTCTAGACTTCCACAGAAGAAAACATAATAGATTTCATATGTAAAAACCAAGAATTTGTTTATCAGTAGCTAGTATATATGTATACATGTACATATATACGTTTCACATGTGAGTTCATGCTAAATATAGCTCATGTAAATACAGGCACTTATCTTCTCCTTGAATGTTTCCTTATATAGTCTCTGATGCCATTCAATCACCACATTGAGCTTTTCCAATCTCCCAGTGGTCCAATAGGTCTCTGATTATAATCCCAAGCACCAAACTGGTATCTGCACATAAAAGTCCAGTAAAATGACAAAACCAGTACCATAAAATGGTCACTCAGCAATTCTCCTAATATTTGAGGTTATCTGGAACAAACCCTGTGTTTGTACAGATTTTCTATGCTTGCTTCTTTTCCGTTAGAGCCACCTGCTCAAAGGCTTTACAGTATTCTAGTCTGTAGGTTTTTTATTTTAAAGAAAATAGTGTTTTGGATAAAACTGTCCTTTAATCAAGGTCTTCATAAAAGCCATGTATACATTTCAAGACTGCTTTGGGATGTGGCAAGACTGAGTTTGTTTGTAATGCCTGGCTGAATGTCCCCATCTATAATTCACTGGATCAGACATAATGTGTGCAGCATTTCTTATGCCAGGCTGCATCCTTTGGATGGTGCCTCTTGTGGCATATTTACAGGATCCTGTCTGCACGGGAAAGAATTTATTTGAGGGAGAAGTGGGACCATGAGTAGGGCTGCTAAGAAACCTGGCCCTTCTAAGGCTAGGGAGATAGCCAATGGAGTGCTTGTGGCATAAACATGAAGATCCAAGTTTTATCTCCAGGACCCAAATAATAGCCAAGTGTGGTTGACACATATCTGTAATCCTAACACCAGGGAGAGAAAGGCAGAAGGATCACTAAGGCTCGGTGGTCAGACGATCTAGCTGAATCTGAGAGTTCCAGATTAATCGAGAAAACCTTGTCTCCAAAATTAAGTATGGTAAGAGTGATTGAAGTCATACAATGTCATCTTTTACTAGAAAGAAACACACAACACACATACACACACAGAGAGAGAGAGAGACTGAGAAATGGAGGGAGGGAGGGGGAGAGAGAGAGAGAGCGGCTTCATCCTTTACGGAGTAGCAGCTATCTATCAGGCAAGACTCCCATGAAATCATACCTCAGTCTGAGCCCAGAGATGAGTGGGAGTCAAAAATCTGGGGACATAGAGCAAAGATTCTTGCTGGCCAGGGGTGTTTCCAACCACCTTGGGAGTGGCTTCAACACCCTCAGTAGAAACAGTTTCAACGGTGCCTTCAGGATGTGGCGGCGGCTCCCATACTCAGCACACATAGTATCTTCAATGTCGGTGGCCTGATTATAGGTGCTGGAGGTGGCAGCAAGGTTCATGCACATAGTTGAGTGGCCTAGGCAGAGATGGTATTAGTGAAATCAGAGTAGTGAGAGAGAAGCCTGTTTTAAAAGTATTTATGCTTTTGAAAAGTCCCCACAATGTGTAATGTGTTTATAAACGTATATTCATGGACAGATGGAGAAAGCCATTACCAGTCTTTAAAGAAGTTTATCAAGGGTTTAGCAAGCTCCATGTTGTGAACTCTTTTCCAAAAAGCACTTTTTGAACACAGTGTCAAGTAGGGCACAGCTCGAATATTTTTGTTATGGTTACCCAGCACATCACAGTCTGTGGAGTATTCTCAAGGGAAATGTCAAGCCAGGGTGAGACATCAACTGCTTGACTTTCAGTCTTACAAGTAAAAAGAAATTTTGCTCACCAAGTTGCCATTAAAGACATCTTAAATGATAATAAGTTATAAAGAAAAATCCTTACTGTTCATATAAGTGATCAGATTATAAAGCGAGAGTATTTTACCAGAGGTGGCAGAATTTATGAGGAAAACAGAAGAAAAGGTAAAAAATGAAGCTGGACAAATATTACCAAGGGGGGGATGATGAAGAGGAGGTTCACTTCCCAGAGTTCCTCACTGCAGCAATTGGCCAACTGTTTTCTGCCTAAGATACCTTATCTGAGTCACCATGACTAATGACAACCCCTGTTCGCAGCTGCCACATTAATCAGCTCTGGGTCATTAAGGACTATCGGAGATCCTTAATCACCTGCATTCTGGTTCATAGCACAGAGGGTGTAGACAAGCTATGTGAGTGAATTCTGCAAGGGACAGGGTGGACTCAGCGAGACATGGAATAAAGGCAATGTTAGAGCCACAAGGCTACCAAGTGTCTGGAGACAGCCTGAATCCTACAGAGTAAATGCTATCTAGCTAGGAAAAGAGGTGATCTAGTTAGAAGTAGAAAGAACTCAGAAGTATAGGAACCCTACGCTTGTCAAGCATGTGGGTGTGTGTGGTGAGAGGGAAGGAGGGAGTGGTATAGTTGGACAACCATAATGCTAAGTGGCGAGTGGTATGAGAGCTGAAGACGAAAGAGGACGGACACCAGGGTAAACTGATCCTCTGAGGCAGAAAGCACACAAGACTTCACTTCCCAGTAGATCAGGAAACAGCACAAGGCAGCAAGTAGGAACCAGATTTAACTTTCAAAGCCTGCCCACAGTAGTCTAATAAGCTCTGCCTCCTGAAGTTTCCAGAAATTTCCCAGGGAATGCCACCAGCTGGGGACAAGCATTTAACACCTAAGTCTGGGGAAGGAGCATTTTGGGTTTAAGTCTTAGCAGCCCTGTTCTCACAGATATTCTATTCTATTCCGCTGGGCTTGGGGACAGTCTGTGCCCTTGCTCTCTCATTTCTAGAAGGCAGGTTTTGGAATTAATGCTACACATGAGCCCTTTAGGGGTTGTGCAATGCAACAGCAAGATAATGGGTCTAAGACTTGGGACATGGGCCCCTCAGCTCTGATTCTCTCCAGTGTGCCAAGTGACATATGGGTTGGGACTCAATCCTGTTCGAAAGGATAGTGGTACACAAGTAGGAAGGAAAGATGACAATTACATGAAATCATGGATAGAAACGTTTTTTATTAAAGTACTTTACAACATTACAACATAAGTCAGTGTGGTGGTTTGAAAGAAAATGGCCCCCAAAAGGAGTGGCACTGCTAGGAGGTGTGGCCTTGTTGCAGTAGGTGTGGTCTTGTTAGAGCAAGTGTGTCACTGCAGGGGCAGGCTTTGAGGTCTCAATCACACTCAAACCATACCCAGAGTTTTAGATCACTTCCTGTTGCTTTTGAATCAAGATGTAGGACTCTCAGCCCCTTCTCCAGCACCATGTCTGTCTGCATGCCACCATGTGGCCCCATGATGACAATGGACTGAACCTCTGAACTGTAAGCCATCCCAATTAAATGTTTCCTTTTATAAGACTTGCCATGGTCATAATGTCTCTTCACAGCAACAGAAACCCTAACTAAGATAGTGTTCTTAATGGAGCTGCTCCATTTTAAATGCTATAACCACAAACCATGGGATTAAGAAAGTCTCTCTTATATTTCCTTATTTCTTTTGTTTGTATCATTTTTATTTTTATTTACTTATTCTTTTATTTATTTTGAGACAGAGTCTCATGTAGCCTAGACTGATCTCAAACTTTGCATGTAGCCGAGGATGACCTTGAACCTCTGGAACTTCTCACTCCTAACTCCTAAGTACTGAGATTCTAGGCATTCACCATCACAATGGATTAAGCAGTGCTGGGTATCAAAGCCATGCCCTTGTGTGAGCTAAGTGAGCAGTTCACCAATTAAGCAACACCCTAGTCTTGTTTTGGGTATTTGAAACAGAGCCTTATGATGTAGCCTAGGCTAACTTGTAACCTCACCTCAAACTAGATTTTCCTTTCTTAGCCTCCAAAGTGCTGGGGTTATAGATTTTCACCACAATGCTGAGCCCTTCTGGCTCTCGTAGATGAACGTTGGCAGGATAGTATTATATGATTATATATCAGTGATATTTTATATAGCATTGCTCTTTCTATGAACTTCTTAGCATGCTGTAGTGTTTAATACAATTTTCTGGGTCTAAAAGTGTCATTTTCTGTGTCAGCTGCGGTGGGGTTTAGCAAAGGACATAGAAAAACAATATTTATTTTATGTAGCAAAGCAACATGGCACCAGTATAAGAGCTACCAAATAAATAAGTTAATAAATAAAGGAAACGCCACTTTCAGAATACCTTTGGACCATATATGTGAGTGGGGAGAGGTGAGACTGAATCAGGAAATTAAATTAAGAAGTAAATAATAGCGGTCCCTGATCCCACCATCATTTCTCACCAGACCCAATATGACTTTGAAAGGAGGACTCTGGAATTCATTTCAAGTTTGGGGAAAACAATGTGCTATTTAAATATGTGCACATAAAAATGGTGGGGGTTAGACAGGTGGGTCAGGACATGTCAGACAGCACCAAGATCATGGCCTCACTTCCAGACCTTTCTGCACTAAATACAATTTTATGTGGTCAGCCATGATGGTGACAGAACTATGATTGGCTGTTCCTGGAGCTTCCTTATTTGGAGGAGATTTTTCTCATGGAAGTGACAAACCAGGCTTGTCAGTATTTTTCAAAATTTATTTACCAACTGGAGGTAATCATACACGCTTTCAACTATGAGCTTAGAGACCTCCAAGTTAAGAATTCTCCTTTTAGAGCATCATCTCTCTCTCTCTCTCTCTCTCTCTCTCTCTCTCTCTCTCTCTCTCTCTCTCTCTCTCTCTCTCGCTCTGTGTGTGTGTGTGTGTGTGTGTGTGTGTGTGTGTGTGATGTCTGCAAGTAACCCACCAATTAATCCACCAATAAGGAACAGAGTGAAAGAAAATGGAAATGCTGGGTTTAACTGGTTTCTCTTTCTTTCTTTCTTTCTTTCTTTCTTTCTTTCTTTCTTCCTTCCTTCCTTCCTTCCTTCCTCCATTCATTCCCTCATCTCTCTTTCTTTCTTTCTTTCTTTCTTTCTTTCTTTCTTTCTTTCTTTCTCCCTCTTTCTCCTCTCTCTCTTTCTCCTCTCTCTGTCTCTGTCTCTGTCTCTGTCTCTGTCTTTGTCTTTCTGTCTCTCTGTTTCTTTTTTTGCTGGTTCCGATAAATATTTATTCAGCTCCTATATTATGGAAGGCACTTTACAAACTCTGTGGGGAAACAGAGCTAAAAATAAGGCTCTTCAAGATGCCTCCAATAAAGATAAGTATATAAGTAAACCATCTGAGGCAGAATGGGATTAGTTCCCTCCCATTGAGCCAGAAAACTTAAGGTAGAGCCTAACAGAAGGAAAGAAAACAGGCCAGAGAGGGGGAAAGCTTTGAGGAGAGCCTAGAAAGAAGTTAGAGTTTTAAAAGCTAACTAGAAAGGGGTGGGAGCAGAGCAACAGTGCGGAAGGGCAGAAGTCACGAGTCTTCCTTCCCAGGTTGGCCAAGGAATAGTGAGGGATGAGGCATGCTGTGGTGGGCTGGTCCCAGGTAGTGATCTTTGCCTTTCAGTCAGCAGCTAATGAGAAGCTACTGAAACCTTGAAATATTCAAATGACTTCAGTATTGGATGGAAAAAAGAACAGGTTGAAGTCTATGCAGAGACAATGAAGAAATGAACTGGTCCTTGACAATGGGAACTGAACCTGAAAAGAAAAATTATCATGGGAATAAAAGAAAGGACATGGCACCTAGTAAAGTTAATTAGTAGAGGGAGACAATAGGACACTTGTGAATGTCCTTGCAGATTACTTTGATTAAGAGTGTTCCTAGACACAAGCGTTTGTATGGATTTGATTTTCTACAGTGAGACTTGGCAGTTCTGGATGAGGAATGGAAAATGGAGACCAAAAGTCAGGAATTATAACAAATCTATGGAAGATTCTAGAGAGCTGGGCAAGATACTACAGAAATAAATTAGTTGGGGCACAGACCTGGTTGGGATAGAAAAGAAAACCAAGGAGCTGAAGGGTAAGAATGGCAGAATAGGAAAGGGCATAGGTAGGAGAGATTAGATTCACGTTTTTCCCTACTCTAATTTAGGATTGGTCAGTTTGAACAAAGACAGGATGGCTGATTGGCCCACAACTGTTGTATAAGCATGCCCTGATCCCAGCGGGGCTTGCCTTGAACTCTGCCAGTCCAAGGTGAGGTGGGGGTGGGGTGCCCTACTGGTAGGAGAAAAGAAGCCCACCAGGCCTTTGTTATAAGCTGCAGGTCTTTTCAGGTCAGGAGGGTGAGAGGAACCAGCCGTCTTGGAGGAGGGAAAGTCATCTGTCTTGGAAGCTGGCCATCTTTATTACCTCGTCATGGCCCCTCTCTCTCTTAGTCTTCCTGTATCAGTCAAACTTCTAGTCCCTTGGTTCCTTTTATGGGGAAGATGGTGGCTGTCATGGGTCAAGTCCTGGGAAATGAGAAACCTGCACAGAGCCTCTTCGCTTGCTCATGACTGTTTGTGCACACAATGTGCCGCCTTGGGTTTTTCTGCTTTGGGAAACTGACCATTTACTTGGTCTCCCACCAGCTGGACAAGTACAACTAACAGAGAAGCTACATGTGGTCCAGACCAAGAATGATAGTGCTCAGTGCCACATTCACTGTGGAAGGGAAATTGGAATGACCCTTTGATCCTGTTCTTTTAGTCTAGGTTGTATCCTGCCACTGCAGAAAGATGAAACTCTCTCTCTCTCTCTCTCTCTCTCTCTCTCTCTCTCTCTCTCTCTCTCTCTCTCTCTCTCTCTCTCTCTCTCTCTCTCTCTCTCTCTCCCTCCCTTTTCCTCTCTCTCCCTCTCTTTCTCTTTCTCTCTCTCAATCTCTCTCCCTCTCTTTCTCTCTGTTACTTGACACTGAAGGGGTGTGTCCCCCTGCCTCCCCAGAGAACTGAGGAAACACTGCCCTGCCTGGAGCTGATGGCTGGGTACAGTTGTCATCAAATGGGTAGGTCACAGGCTGAAAGCAGAAAGACAAATTAATAAGAGATAGAAGTTTCTAACAGAGATGCTGGCAGGAGGAAAAACTCAAAGTCCGGGTCTTGGCACTTATCTTTCAAGGGTAGATGCTAAATTTATGACTAAAAATCTTCATTTGGAATGAAAAAATGCAATATCAATTTTGCTCTTTGCACCACTCTACTGTAATTTTTAGCTGGAAGAGGTGCATGAAGCAGTCAGCTAGCAAGAAGCTTCCAAAATGTGCAAGAGTACCATGGTTTCACATTTCATTGTTGAAATTCTTTAAGCAGATTCTCCCCCCTGCTGAATCCAGGAATAGTAGATTTCTTTTGTTTTGAAGCTCCATGCTGATGAACCATTTTTCTATGTATCTCTCATCATCGGTCCATCACTTATAAAGAGGATTTGCTTTGGTCCGATGAGTTTGTGTTAAGTAGCTAGCCTTTGAGAGGCAGGGGAAAGGGAACTTTTAAAACAAAGTGGGAAACCTATCCTCACACATACTCCACTTTTCTTTCACCTGGAGACCACCAAGATCGTGGGGGATGCCAAAAGGCTGCTCCGGTTTTTGTTTGGATTGGATATTTTTTTATATTTAATATTTGTCTTTTGAGTCAGAAGTGGTTATCTCTTAAAAGAAAAATTTGAGGGCTTGAAAGCTGGGTGTTTGTGCTTTCCCCTCCGAAATGTCAACAGTTAAGCAGCCTTCAGCATGCTTCAAAGTTAGCAACCCCCCAAATGAATTAGTGACCTGCCCTCACCCCGCCCCCACAAGAGCTGTTACCTCCTGGTGGTAAGCTCCAAGCCTGCCCCCCACCTCCATGGGCTGAAACTGACAGTTCTGGGGGAGACCTGGTCAAGCTGGGTGGCATGAATGCCTGGCTTGGACAATGGTGGCTTTTCAAGCAGATTCAGTCACCTGAAGAATGCGGCAGCCTGTCCTTGAAAGGAACCTGCTTCTGTGGTGGTGTTTGTGTGGTTTCCGCCAGTGAAGGGGGCAGAGGGCCAAGGCCGAGAGTGGGGAGTGATATGGGAATTGCCTAGAAATTTACAAGTCAGTTGGAACCTGATTTATTGAAACTTTATGAAAAGTTAAAAACAAAGTCACCTATCCAGTTTCCTGACACATTAAGTTAAAGATTGATGAAAACGGGCTTCTTTCTTATGGCAAACCCTGACTCTGATTAATAAAGACCCTGCTGCTCTCAGAGCGGGTTTCCTGGCATTTAAAGCAGCTTAAAACTCTTTCCCCTTTGTCTTAGTTGTCACAGCTTTAGACAGCCTGATGATGAACACCTTGTCCTTCTCATGTTGGTGGCTTGTGCAGTCAGTTCCAGGAGCGGTATCGTATGGTATGGCTAGGACGTGGCGGCTAGGAAGCCGCTCTGTTGTCCACCATGGGAGGTATTGCTGCATTTCACACTGCCTCGCCAGTGTGAGGAGAGAGGTGCTCTGGGTTTTGTGTACTTCTGCCCCAGCTGTCTGAGATAACATTCAAATCGTATGAGTGCCCTCTTAAAGGTGACTGCAGTAGTATCTATCGCTCTACAGATGTGACAACCCTTGCCTTCAATTCTGGAACAGAGCAACGCAGTCTGTGCTTTGTCCCAGCTATCAGCAGGTAACTCTTTCTGCAGAAAAGGATTGGAGTTCTTCCCACAGGAGAACTCTGGTGTGTGTGTGTGTGTGTGTGTGTGTGTGTGTGTGTGTGTGTGTGTGTAGAGAGGGGGGGATCTGTCTCATATCTGTCTTCTTATCCTGGTGTTTATCATATTGACACCTAACTATAAACTGAGGCAGGAAATTTTCCCATCCCATATAAATACACTGGCCTTAATTTACTACCATGGAAACGTTAACCGATGGCGGTGATAGAGCAATGTGGCACCTTAGAAATGAAGTAAAGCCAGTGCTCTTGGAGCCTGATATTTGCTATTTCTAAGTAACCCTGTCAGAGTAAAAAGCAAACAAACAAACCTCCTTTTGATTATAAGAATAAAGTCCCTGAGTTGGGTAGAAACCTAACTTTCCTGTTGAGCTGGCTCAGTCGCCTGGCCCAAAGATTGCCCCAGACCATTAGGCAACCTTAAATCATGCCAAAGAGTTGGGTGGGACCACTGAGTGGTGGCCGGCACATGCCTTTAATCCCAGTACTCAGGAGGCAAGAGGCAGGCAAATCTCTGTGAGTTCCAGATCAGCCTGGTCTACAGAGTGAGTTGCAAGACAGCCTCCAAAGCCACACAGAGAAACCCTGTCTCAAAAAGCCAAATCCATCCCCCCAAAAAGGTTGTATGGGATATCTAGTCTTTTAATAAGACACTATGCTATTCCTTCCTGCCCCTAGATCAGTAGCTTAACTGGTCTCAGGGCTGTCAGTTATGATGCAGCCACTCACATTTTTGAATTACAAAATAATAATAACAATCCCAGCTTTCCATTTCTTGTTTCTCTTTTCTAAGCATGCTTTGTCTAACACTTTGGAATTTTCCTCTCCCAACATTTTGGGCCTCCTTAGTCTTTCTCTAAAGCACCCCCTCCCCACTATTGTCACCGTTTTAGGGCCATGTGTCTGACTTCCACACCGGCTTCAATGGCATGACTTTCCCCTTCTCTCCTTCATTTTCTTCTGGGCAGATGCTGAGGTGTAACAGCTCACTCCTGGGACCCTGGGGCTTTTCTTCTTAACTCTAGCAAAACTGTTCTTGAGCTTCTATCTGAGTCCACTCTTAAATTATTTTGTTAATGAGACTGAGAACCCCAAAATGGGACCCAATTTCCCCTGCAGCAACATCTGATTCACAATGATGAGAAAGAGAGCATTGTTGGATTTCCTTTAATGTTTCTCATTTTACTTTTACACAGGCTAGAGCACCTTAAACCCTTTGGGTTCTGAGAAATTTCTAGATCCCAGGGTCCTTCTGGGGACATTGTACTCTAGCAGGAACTTGCTGAAGTTCTGTATATTCTGAACTTCTATACATCAACCCTCATGGGTGTTCCCTCCCTCTGTCCGTCAGGCTAGCACCCAGCCAGCTGGCCACCAATCAGAAGTCTGTAGTGTGATGAAGATGGCTCTGCACCATGATGAGTCATATCGTTGCTGCTCCCTGAGATGCCATAGGTTTAGTCAGCAAGCAAACAGCACTTTCTCCTCTAGGTTCTGACTTAGGAAGCACAGGTTGGGCCTAGAAGTGACAAACCAAAGCTTAGAGGCACAGGTGACTTGGTTCATGGTCTGGACCCAAAAGCATGACTGTCCACACATTACCTCTGTTTCCTCAACATCTAATGTCAAGCCCAGCATTGCCTGAGCTAACAGTGTGTACCTGAAGAGGTTACTCACATTTCTGTGCACCTTTGGCTCATTTGAAAAGTGGGAATAATGGTGTTGCCTCATAGGATACTGGAAAATCTGTTCAGCTAATATATCCAAGAGTGTAAAACAGTTCCAAGCTCATGGTAAGTCCTCAACAAAAGCTAACTACTAGATTTCCTTATTTGAAGGAAATTCATACTTTGAGGAGATCTTGTGAGAAGAGATCTGCTAAGAAGAATTTAAATTGCCAAAAATTATCTTTATAGCTAATTTTTTTCTTAAGTAGCATTTGAGTTAGTTGCTTTTCTTGTGGAGAGAAATATCTGACCAAAGTCACTTGAGGACAGAAGGGAGCCTTTTTGGCTCATCACGTCAGAGGATGTGGCCCAACATGGCGATTGAGGCATGGTGGGAAGACTAAGATGCAGCTATCTGCATTGCATCTGCAGTCAGGAAGCAGAGGGAGACGATTCTGCTGTGGGGATACTTTCTCCTCTTTGCCTGTTGTTGAGTCCAGGATCCCATCCTTGTCTAAGAGGTAGAACGGCTCTTCCTACTCCGTCAAGCCTTTCTGGAAACACCCTTTCAAAAATGGTTGGTCTCCTAGGTGATTCAAACTAAGTCAAGTTGACAATGAATATTATTAACTATCACACAGATAAACCAAATCTCTATGAGCAATCAAAACTTCTAGAATTATAATAATTGATAGGCTTTGACTGAGACCAAGTATAGAAAATTATAATAGATTTTGAATAATTAAATGTTAAATAATTGTAATTGGAAAGCATTGTGAAGATCACAGTTAAAGGGATGGAGAGATGGCTCAGTAGTTAGGCTTACTGGTTACTTTTCCAAAAACCCCTGGTTTGATTCTCAGAAATCACAACCATTTATCTGTAACTATAGTTCTAGGGCATCTGATGCCCTCTTCTGATACCTATGGGCACTTTCACACATGTGGTACACAGCCATACATGCAGACACACACACACATACACACATGCCCACGTGCACACACATACACATACATGCATTCACACAAACATATACAAAACATATGTGACTAGTTACCTCTACATCCTCACCTCTAACACAAGTTTTCACAGGGATGGCAGAGTCTGTTGCTTGCCTACCCTATGGCTAATCCTTGTTTTTTTTTCCTTAGTAATAGGAACTCTGCTTTTACTTAGGTGCAGCATCAGCAACATGCTTGGGGAGATGGTCCAGGACAACAGAACATGTGCATCATTTAACTACGTAATGATAAACATCGTTCTTTCTCTCCCTGCCAGTTAGGTTGCAGATGGGCAGGTGGTCAATTATGAGCAATGGGAAGAGGTTATCTACTGAAAGTATCACTTGTCTCTCCTCCCATTCAAACTTTCCCCTTCCTATGGAGCACCTCATATAAGGAAGGGAAACTCTGGGCTGTGAGGAGGAGCCACCATTCCAACATGAAGGGGAGGAGCCACCATTCCAACATGAAGGGGAGGAGCCACCATTCCAACATGAAGGAGGGCTCCATGTCTTAACAATGCCGACTTTCTAAAATAATCCATAATCTATACTTCTCATTTGAGATGATTAACCTTTGTTTTAAAAAGACATTTTTATAGTGATTTTGAGTTTTCTTTTTGTTGTTATTGTTGTTGTGGTTATACATGTACTACTGTTCTCTTGGGTGAGTCCTTGTACATCTTAGGTGTCTATGAAACAGTGAACTAGATGTTGTCACATGTGGGACACCATCCAGTTTGAAGCAATAACTTCAATTAATGCCCACTTACATTTTGAGACGCCTTCTTATTTTGCTCCATTGTAAGGAAAGAAAAACCTTAAAAGCCCTGAAATTCACAATGCTCACATGTATAGCACAGATCACATCTATTATCTCGCATTTTTTAATGACTCTGAGAAGAAGGTGTGCCCATCTTCCAGATAAGGAAGTCGACGCTCAGAGGGGCTGGTGACATACCACAATATTTCTGGTAAAGTTAGCTGAGCTAATAGTTTGACTCTACTTCTCCTGCTGTTACCCCATTCCTACTTCTGTGTGTTCCTGCCACAGGCACCATTAATCGTAAGTTTATAGCAGCAGACGGCCCCCAGTATGGTCAAATTTCCCCCTGCTGTCTAAATGACCACCGATCACTCCAAGAACAACTCCAGGAACAGCCAGAATCCAAAAGGAATTTACCACCCACCACTGGGTTATTTTTTTAATGAACTTACAGGGTCAGGCTCTGATGTTTATATGGAAGGAGACGAACAGCACCTGTTCTTCTGGGTATATACTTTAAGGGAAGGGGAATATATGACTTATTTTGGATAAGATATTTATAACCTACTAATCTATAAACTAAATGATGAATTGCTTGCAGCCAGAGGTCTGTAGGTCCTAGACTGTGCAGCCCCAGCACTGAGTAGAAGAGGAGAGCAATGCTTGTGATGAGCCTTGAGTTCATCTTGACCTGTTGCTGACAAGTAACTGCTGCAGAGGCTCGAGGACATCATTTATCTGCTGTCCTTAACCCTGCGAGGAAGGTTCACACTATCTAGGCTGCCAGTTCACTTTACTGGCAAGGAACTTGCTTACCTTCATGGTTCTAGCCTGAGCATCTTTCACAGGATCTGCCCTGTAACACGCATTTCTTACATAGCGTCAGGACTCTGCTGTTGATTAATGGAGTCGAACACTGTAGAGGTAAAGGGACTTACTCGTTCAAAGTAAAATAACCTATAAATGATGGTGCCCAGACTTTGGCTCTCATTAGTCTCATCTGACATTTTTAACTCCAGTAAAACTGGAAGTATGGACTTTGTTGGGAGGTCAAAGATGTCATTACACATGGGAAAATCACTTTTAAATTCTACTTCAACACACCCAGGCTCCAACATAAATACATGATTCATTTATAAGGAGGTTAAATATGTCTTCCTGGACGAGTAGTGCTAGCTAGCTCTGTGAAGATTTAGTCTTTTAAATGTGCCTGTCACTGGCACCAATTAGAGTATCCATGCCATTCTCTGATCAGACTGTAGTATCCCTCCTCACTCACTGGCATGACCTTGGCCACTTAGAAAGATGTCCTCGCAACATGGGTGTAACTTCCTTACCAGCACTTTGATCTGTACACATGTATTGCTGGATTAAATGTGATCTGATAAGCCCATGTTAGGAGGAGCAAGGATGTTGTCTGGGAGCACATGCTCTCAAGAGCTTTGTCGAATGGCAAAGAAGCGCTCAGCCACTTCAGGAATGAAAGGGAGGGTAGGAAAGAAAACGGACTGTTGGCTCCTTTTGAGCAGAGACTGAATAACATCCGCAGTGACACAGCAGGCAAATTAGCATTACACAGCACAGTCTTAGGTACAGGAATTTGCATGTGTGTTCATGCCATCAGTCCACAGAGCAAACACCACCTTCTGAACACTGAGTATGTGAGCCACTGGGCTCTTCACAGTAATTCAGGACCTTCCAAACATGAAGCCTCACATGTTTGGTGCAGTTGGTTCTCTGGGCAGAGCCAAGCTGGCACAAACACACATATTAAGATTTTTTTTGAGAGACAACTGATGAGGATGGTTCCTGTTTTTTCTGTGGACCCCATTTGGAGAGATTGTGGAAAGAGTAATTTCCTTGCCAAAAGCCATGAGCCATCATTTGATTTGTGTGTAACTCAGCTTAATGAATGGTGTGTACTAGAGGTTTGCACTATGGTGGGCTTGCCAGGAATATGAATACAGAATTACACATTTTCCCAGAAGCTTCTGACAGCTATCATATGCCTGCCAGAGAAATGGACGTTAGGTTTCAACCCAGCATGTGGACAACAGAGGGGTCCAGGCTAGAACTGTACCTTCAGTGACATTGTTGGGCCCAAGGAACAAACGTTGAAGATGTCTCATTCACTGCCAGATGGCATAGCATTTCCTCCATTGTCCAGATCTGGTGGAAGTGGATTTTATAGTACTCATAACCAGAAAGTTCTGAATGGGTACACACAGAACAGCGGATGTCTTAGATCAACTCCATTAGTCTCTTCAGGGTAGACTCCTAGGTCAGACCACTTGGATCTCAAAGAGTCTGTTTGGTCCCAAGTGTCCAATTTCACACCCTATTTATAGTTCCCAGATAATTACCCCAAGTCTATTTCAGCCTGGAATAGACATGAGAGCATCTATACATGTTTTACAATTCTCTTCAATAAATGCTGACAATAAACTTCCTTTAGTTCAGGCATTTTGTTAGTGGATCAGGGCCATAAAATATAAACAATGCAAAAAGGCCCAATTTTGAAAACATGAACAAACATCTACCCTTCACAAACATATAGCTACTTGAAGACTCTGGGGCTGTAAGGGAAGGTAGAGCAAAGGAGGCCAGCAATGCTTCCTGGGATTTAAGGCCCAATTGCCAATGTTGAAAGTTAAAGCCAAATAGCACCCAAGGGATGTAGTTCCAAGCTGGGACATCAATAAAAGTGTTAGTAAATTTGTCTTTGAGCTGACCTGAAAGAATTCACAGAATTCCCATAGACCACAATGGGGATAAGCAGAGCCTAGACAACAAAGGGTGATCAAAGGCCAGGAGACAAGAAACTACAGATGAGCAGTCCAGATAGGCCAAAGGTTAGCTGAGGTGCTTGGCCTGGAGGACCTTCTAAAGGAGCTGGTCTATATTTAATTATAGAACGATGTCAACACAAATATATTATTGTATGCATCCATGTTATTTATTGTGTGCATCCATGTGTATGCATATGTGGGTATGTATGTACTTAACCTGAGCACAAGTATGATGGTCAGATGACAGCTTGCAGGGGATGCTTCATCCTTCCATCATGTGGGGCTGGGGACCAAACTCAGATCTTCCTGTTTGGTGACAAATGCCCACTGGTCCATTTCACTGGCCCCTATTCTGCTTTTGAATGCACTGATTTTCTAAGGTCAAACCCAGAAACCTCTGCATTTCCCTTGCAAGTCTGACTTTTGACAGCTTGCAAGTTTCTCACCCTGACCCAAAGGCTTAGATATGAGGGATAGATAGAATGAGTTATCATTATCTCTATCCAGCTGGGATTTAGTGTGGATACGGACAGTTGATATGCAGCAGAGCATAGGGAAGAGTAAGAAGAGAGAGAGTCAGATGGGCCTGGCCGTGGCTTTCAGAAATATGACATGGAGCCTGCTGTAAACTCACCAGAAATCATAACTAAGGGGTAGAGTCACACAAGAGCTACGTACCCATGCCTGAAATGCCTGGGCCTCTGTCACAGATGTTAAGTCATCAGTTTATTTGTTCTGTCAAAGCTCACTGCAGGCTTCCACCACATCCATTTAGTCCATAGAAACCCTAGACTAGTGGTCAGGACCTGGGCTGTATGTTAAAACCACCCAGGGAGCTTTAAAAATGCCCAATCTAGGTTTCCCCCTCCCTGCTCTTGAATTAAATTAGACTCACCTGGGCATGGCTATCATTTTAAAGTTCCTGGTAGTCTAACTAGCAATCTGACAGGTAGGCAAGCCACACCTGGAAATCTTATTAGTGACTCATAAGCTTGCTGTAGGTAGGGGAGAGGGGAAAGGAAATAGAGGAGACAAGGCCAGCTGCCTCTTGGGGGAGGGTGTGGTACCTTAGTCCAGGCCACAGAGAGTAAGAGATTTGATAAAGCAGAACAGAGCACGTCCCTGGGGTTTCATGATGGTGATGTCTGAGAGGTTGGGAGACAGCCGATTATTGCTCAGACCCCAAACTGAATGGAGCAGAGTTCAGCCCTTTGCTCTGAAGCCAGGACTAGCCCTAGTACTAAGAAGGGTTGAGTTTGCTCGGCTAAGACTAAGTCCTTTGTGAGAGGAGATGGATTAGGATGTCAGGGACCTGCTGGAACTTCAGCACTTTTAAATGAACATTCATCAATTTAGCTCATCTTTTACTAAGGAAAAGTTAAGTCAGCATCAGAAGAAAGCAAATCAATCCACAGGCAAACAGATGGAAGCAATCCGGAGGACTTGAATGAGAAACTGAAAAGGAACTGGGCTTGTACTTGGGTTGGTGGAGTGCTTTCCCGGCACCCGCAAAGCTGGATTGGATTCCCAGCACCAGTACGGCAAAACCGGGTGTTACGGTGCAGCCTGGAATCGCAGCACCTTGGCTACATAGTTGACTTTGAGACCAGCCTAGGCTACATAAGACCCTGTCTCAAGACTAAATAACTGAAAGGAATATAAAGAAAACGAAAACAGCTCCAGACCTCATCCTATAGACAGTGTTTGTTTTTGTACTATTGTCTTACTCCCTCTGTTTTAAAGTTGTTACCACATAAAAATGTAGTTGAGAACATAACACACTTACAATTTTATATGCTTTTACTTCTCATTTGGCATTTTATAGCATAGGTCATTCTTTATGTCACTAAACTGTGTTTGAAGCCTTCCGTCCAGATAGCTTCTCAATTTTTATTTGTGTCGGTGAAACATGATTTACTTAACTATTTCTCAACCTTTCAGCACTTTCACTTTTAATTTCTTTGTATTATAAATGGTATGGTATTTTTTGTGGTTGAATTTTAGATTAATTCCTACCACTGAATTTCTAAGGTGGAAATGTCAAAGATATGAACATTTCAGAACTTTGGAAGAAGGTGGAAGCACTCTACAAGTGGAGCATATCTAAATGTATATTTTAACATATACATAATTCAATATACGTTCCATTTTCCCCAAGCTCAGTAGATATAAAAACTATGTCTCATGTTGTCATCTTAATTTCCTTTTAAAAGAAAAAATCATTTAAGGGTGTGCAAATGCAATAGGATGAGACACTTGGCATTTGCCCTCTAGGAATCAAGTCTTTGATTCTATGTCATTGAAGGAAAAGGATCATGACACATGAACCCTTAAATGCACCCTTCCTTCTTCAACACACACTGGCCCCACGGTAGGTATGAACAGCCACCTGCTGCAAAGCAACCCTTTGCTTCCAGAGATAGGGGAATAGCTTCTGTTTCTACTCCATGCACCTCAGCCTCCTCCATGCATCCAGGATTTGGATCTTATTCCAGAGAAGGAGGAGGAGGAGGAGGAGGAGGAGGAGGAGGAGGCTGTCAGTGCTCTATGTACTCACCCTAACCCTTCCCATTATCAAACATAATTTAAAAGACTGTGATTTGTGAAGTATTAAAAAGTCTCTTTGGCTTGTGTGGGAGTCAAGACACCATCTTTTATTAGCTGCTGGTTGTTTAGTACTTGGGAAAGAAAAACATCTCCCTCCTGTAGGCAAAGAAATAAACCCATCACAGAGATACTCCCTATCAGAGTGCAAGGCCAAGGAAGATATCAGCATTATGGGGTTTTCAATTATGATTAAGTAACTCTTGATGTGCTAAGTCAGGAGGTCTTCAGTTTTTATGTTTCTGGAAAAAGTAAAATAAACCTAATTTGAGTCAAAGCAGTTTTTAGGCCCTTAAAATTTAAAATGATCACTTTCATCAGGGGAAGACATACAGAGATACAGACCAAGCCTCTAATAATTCTTTAATTATGTTTGCAAACAAAGAGAAGAAGGGCCTTAAGGACCAAATGGTAACGGCCAGGGCAGCATAGCCCTGTTGCTGCTTACTGTTTTGTATGTTTTCATAGCTGGATTCTTCTAATTCCTGGTGTTTATCACAAATGTCTGTCCAGCCAAAGGTTTGATACATACAAAAAAGGACTCGAGTTTGTTCAGCCTGAGGTCTCAAAACATTGCCAGTGCTGTACCTTGTTCTCAGAACCATGAAGACCTTAGAAAACGGTGGACCTCAGGAGCACATCATGGAGATAGGCTCTGAAGTCACATGTGTCTGGTCTCACAGTGGAGCCTCCAGCTTCCTGTGCCAGCGGGAAGGACGCGGGACACACAGCTTGGATGCCACTATCTTTTGATGCCCAGCCCAGTTGGATTGCTCCAGAAGATCTGGGGGGCCCAGGATAAGGGCAGTACTGTGGACATTTACAATGGCTGTAGATACATATTTTGTCACAGAAAGCTGAAACAGAAAACAAGAACAAATGAACAAGCAAACAAAAACCCGAATTCAGGCAAGTTTGAGGACTTAGACAGGGGTGGGGCTGGGCTTTCTGCGGGGGGCAAAAGTTGTATAACAGCCTGCAAGAAGTCTGGCTTCCCTGAAGCCATCCTGTGCAGCCTGGTGGTCAGAGCTGGAGAAAGACGCTGGTTATTGCAAAGTGCCCTCGGTGGCCTGCCCATCCCACTCTACTCCTTCAACCCCCCAGTGTTGGGTCAGAATGCATTCCTTGCCACTCAGCATTGTGTTGTAAGAACCGTTTCGATTTTTCCCTTGAAGCCAAATACTATTTAGTTACGGTATCTCACTTTTTGCTTTCCAGACATAGAGAACTTGCTTGTTTCCTGAAAACCTGCCATTTTTCGGATTTCTGACTTTATTGTGCTATGGTCAGAGACGTTAGTCTAAATAATGCCTATGTCTTGAAATATTTTGGACACTGTTTTTCCCCCCTTTGGCAGTCAAGAATGTGTCCAGTTTTTTTTCTTAAAGATCTATTTTATTTCACTCTACATGTATGAGTGTTTTGCCTGCCTGCATGTATGTATGTGCACCATGTTCATGCCTGATGCCTTTGAAGGCCAGAAAAAGTCAGATCCCTTGGAACTAGATGGCAGATGATTGTAAGAGTCTGGACAGGTGCTGGGAACTGAACCCTGGTCCTCTATAACAACAGGCAGTGATTTTAACCACTGAGCCCTCCAGCCTCCAGAGTCATATATAGGATTTTGTTGGGGTTTGAAGTTCTTGTGTTTTCAAAAGAACGAGTATGGCATGTGAATATGTGTCCAGAAGAGGGCATTGAATCACTGGGAGATAAAGTTACAGGTGTTTGGGAGTCACCCATTGTTGCGGGGGGGATGATGATTAATCATCATTGCCAACTTATCAGAATTGAGAATCAGCTAAGAGGCACCCTCTAGGTATATCTTTGAAGGCATTTCCAGAGAGGCGTGACTAACAAGGGGAGAGCTACACTGAAATGAACGGCACCCCTCCTGGGTCAGGATGGACAAGAGTTGGGGAAGAGGTAGGGCCAGCTCAGTGCTTCTAAGTTTCCTGAAGCTGCCCCTCCTGCTCTGCGATGGACTGTGTTCTGAACGATGAGTCAGAATGAACCCGTCTTCCCTTAGGATGCTTCCTATTATCAGGCAGTTTGTCACAGTAACAAGGACATTAATATAAAATGATAGCACTTCTCGTGTCATCTTAATACATATTAACACTCACTAATCATGTCATTCAACTCTTCTATTTCCTCATTTTTCTTTCTAGGATCTTATTAGAAAGATGCTGACATTCATGCTTCTTTCTTTCCTACCTGATATTTTTCTACTTTCTGCCCCCTCCTCCACCTGTCTGCTTACCTCCTTCCTCCCCTCCCTCTTTCTCTCTGTCTCTCTCTCAGCTCTCCTTACTATATACACTAGGTTAGCCTTGAACTGTACTGCAACCCACACCAGCCTTGAACTTAAGATTCTCCTACTTCAGGCTTCTAAATGCTGGTATTATAGGTGTGCACTAACATGGTGACTTCCTCATTTTTTTTGATGCCTACATGCAGTCTGAAAATTCAAACTTGTATCCTTTCAGCCCCCTTTCACACACAGATACTTTGTTGTTTCTTGCGCCACTGTAAAGATGGGGTAGGAAGCAGGCCAAGAGATGTGAAGAGGAGAAAAATGACAAAACTATCAGATATCCTCTGGAGGTTGGCTCCGACTTCAGCTGCACTCCAGGCTCTTTATAGAACAAGGTTATCATTGAACTCCCCTTCCTATCCACTCCTCCAGCCAACTGGGTCCCAATCCAGACATCCCTGAAGGTTTCTCATGACGTTTGTGTTCCTTGGCGGAACACACTCCATGCATTAACCTCACCATCTTCTCTGTAACATCCACTGCCTGGAGTCCACGTGGGAACCAGCAATCTATGAACAGTCATCTCACGTCCCTTCTGGCTTATCTGTGGGTCCCAGTTCTCTATTTTATAGCCACTGCTTGTCTTAATTTTATTCTTTTCAAAACAATGCAAGGAAGAAAACATGAAGGAGTTTGGGATCGTTTTATTAGCAACAAATGTGTGTCAATATTAATTTGCCCCATATGTGATCTATAAGTGAGACTAATGCCAAACTATTAAATCCAACCTAAATAGCGGGGACAGAAGAGAATGAACTAAAATTCTTGGCTGGTAAAGTAGCTACATTTCCCCCAACAGATTTGACCCACTCAAGTTCAGAGGTCTGGACTGAAAAAAAATTAACGGAGATTGAGACAAGAATTGAATTTGATAGAATGAGTTTCTCAGGGTAACTCCCCCAGGATTTTAGTGGAGTGGTTTCTCCATGGAGTTGCCAAATCTAGGAAATAAAGCTGCAGGACACCTACGTAAATTTGAAAAAATACTCTCATCTGCCATAACTTTGTAACTTTGTAAAAATATTAAATAGAAGCAATATTAAACATTAAAAATATACAAATAGGGTGCTGGGAGTGCGCATCACTTGATGGAGGACTTACAAAAAGCCCTGGTTTCAAGTTCTTTTACAGTATAAACTGTGGATGGTATGTTACATTCACAATCCCATACAGGAGGATTAGACGTTTAAGGTTATGTTGGGCTATGTAGAAAGTTTAAGGCCAGCCTGGGCTACATCATAAGACCCTCCCTAAAAGAAATGTAACAAAATACGCTTGGGAAGGCCTGGGAAAATGCCTCCATGGCACAGGGCAAACATTACACCTAGGGCATGTCTTGTCTGCGCAGACCACCTGGCCAATGTTTGTCTCTAGTGCCTGGCATTGCTAGACTTTCTAGAGGCCTAAGGGCTGCTTAAGACCATGATGAGTGTGAATCATGCTTAGGTTCAAATTATCATGTAAGTTCCAAATAGTCTCTTCTCTAAGGGAAAAGAGGAAATCGTGTGTGTGTGTGTGTGTGTGTGTGTGTGTGTGTGTGTGTGTGTGCATATATGAGAGTTTTGGAGTTGGGGCAGTTGACACAGTACTGTCCATGAGCTACACCTTTTCCCTCCTTGATCTTTAGGAGGCCACCCATGAGCTACCACAAGCCAACTCTGTTAAGTGTGAATACTTTGAAACATTATCCTGACCGCTGCCAGATCCCACCATGCCTCAGAGCCATCCTCAGAACACTACAGAGAAATGGCCTCTATTTCTGTCCCCAACCCCAGCTCAGCTTGAAGAGCCTGATGCTTGAAGAATGAGGGGGTCTGCTTCACAATTCAGTTTCGGTACCTAGTGACCTAATTGTGGTGTTGTGATGTAAAGAGAGATGCTAGAATGGTCTCTCTGCAGTCTGTACTACTGGGCTAGTAGTACTCAGGGTGCTGTTGGGAGAGGGTTAATGAAAGATGCATGACCACATTGGTACTGCCCTCATGTGCAGCAGCATGCCTCCTGGGAGAGATGCTGTTTCCTCCATGACTCCGTGACCTTCTCCACAGTATTTGTTCAGACACTTGCTCTGTGGCAAGGAAGGCAGCAGAAAGAGACCAAACTGCAGTTCAAAGTGGTCTGCAAAGCCATGTATCAGCTGCCCGGCTCATGTTTATAAAGAATGGCATTTACAGCTGAGCACTTTCCAAGGCAGTGTATTCAATAACACAGAACAAATGAGACCTAAATACCAACACACACACACACACACACACACACACACACACACACACAGACACACACACACGCACACACACTATAAAGAAAGTATTTACTATTAATTTTATGAGAAGTTGACTGAACTGTTGAAAGAATGTGGAAGTGAAAACCCACTTCTGAAATACTCCATCATGCTTTGGAACATTTTGGTGTGTTACTGGAGTATTATTCTTTCCAATCAGAAGGCTTTTGGCCATCCCCACCAGCGTGACTGAATGAGGAAATGTTTTGTGATGAGTAGGAATGTCACTGGTTAGGTCCTCTGTGAACCTCTGTAGATTCCACAAGTATCAGCACATGTGATGCTATTTACCTCTTTAGCAGTCAGGTCAAAGCTAAGTTACCAGCAGGACTTCAGATATGAAGTACCAATTGTTTGCAAATCAAATTGTTTCAGAGGTTGGGTTTTAATTCGCAGCTGAAAAAAATTCAATTCAACTTTGGGTTTCATTTTGTTTTGCTTTGGTTTTTCTTAAGACAGTGTCTCACTGTGTAGTTCAAGTTGGGCTGGAACTGAGAACTTTCCTTCTATCTCAACCTCCTGAGGGCTGAAATTCAAATCCATTTTTAAAAATATTCCAAAGAGGGATGGAGAGACGATTCAGAGGTTAAGAGCACTGGCTATTCTTTCAAAGGTTCTGAGTTCAATTCCTAGCAACCACATGGTAGCGCACAATCATCTATAGTGAGATCTGATGCCCTCTTCTGTTCTGCAGGGATACATGCATGCAGAACACTGTATATATAATAAATAAATATGTCCTTTGCTCTATACGTAATATCCACATATGAGCTAGTACATATACCAGGCTTGCCTTCCTGTGAAACCCTCAGGATGGTTTCTTCCAGTTCCATTCATTTGCCTGCAAATTTCAGGATTCCATTTTTTCTGCCGAGTAACACTCCATTGTGTAAATGTACCATATTTCTCCAGCCATTCTTCAGTTGAGGGGCATCTAGGTTGCTTCCGGATCCTGGCTATTACAAACAATGCTGCTATGAACATACTTGAACAGATGTGCATCCTTTGGGTATATGTCCAAGAGTGGAATTGCTGGATTGTGAGGTAGAATGATTCCCATTTTCCTGAGAAACCGCCATACTGATTTCCAAAGTGACTATACAAGCTTGCACTTTCAACAGCAATGAAGGAGTATTCCCCTTTCTCCACATCCTCTCCAGCACATGCTGTCGTGGATGTTTTTGATTTTAGCCATTCTGGCCAATGTAAGATGGTATCTCAGAGTTGTTATGATTTGCATTTCCCTGATCAATAAGGATGGTGAACACTTTCTTAAGTGTTCTTCAGTCATTATAGATTCCTCTATTGACAATTCTCTATTTAGTTCTGAACCACACTTTTTAATTGAATTGTTTGGTGTTTTGGTGTTCTTTTTGTTTTTTGGGTTCTTTTTGAATTCTGGAAAAATGCCCTCGATCAGATATGGGATTGGTGAATATCTCTTCCCGTTCTGTGGGCTGCCATTTTGTTTTGTTGATTATGTCCTTTGCCTTAAAGAAGCTTCTCAGTTTCAGGAGGTTCCATTTCTTAATTGCTAATCTCAGTGTCTGTGTTAGTGGAGTGATGTTCATGAAGTGATATCCTGTACTAATCATTCAAAGGTACCTCCCACTTTCTCTTGTAAGAGGTTCAGTGTGGCTGAATTTAAGTTGAGGTCATTGATCTATTTGGACTTCAGTTTTTTTGCATGAAAATAGACAAGGATCTACCTGCAATCTTCTACATGTGTGTACCCAGTTATGTCAGCACCATTTGTTGAAGATACTTTCTTTCTTCCATTGTATAATTTTAGCTTCTTTGTCAAAAATCAGGCGTTCATAGGCGTGTGGGTTAATATCAAGGTATTCAGTTCAATTCCATTCGTCTGCCTGTCTGTTTTTATGCTAATACCAAGCTGTTTCCATTACTATAGCTCTATAGCAGAGTTTGAAGTCAGGGATGGTGATGCTCTGGAAGTTCCTTTATTGTATGGGTTGTTTTGTCTATCCTGGGTTTTTTTTTTTACCATATAAAGTTGAGTGTTGTTCTTTCAAGGTCTGCGAAGAATTGTCCAGTAATTTGATGGGGATTGCATTGAATCTATAGATTTCTTTTGGCAAGAATGCCATTTTTACTATGTTGATCCTACCTATCCAGGAGCATGGGAGATCTTTCCATTTTATGGTATATTCTTTAATTTCTTTCTTTAAAGACTCAAAGTTCTTCTATGCAGGTCTTTCACTTGCTTGGTTAGTATTACTTCAAGATATTTTATGTTGTTTTGGCCATTGTAAAGGGTGATGTTTCTCTGATTTCTTTCTCAGCCCATTTATCATCTATATATAGTAGCACTATTGATTTTTTGAGTTAAATTTGTATCCTGCCACTTTGCTGAAGGTGTTTATCAGCTCTAGGAGTTCCCTGGTAGAATTTTTCGGGTCACTTATGTAGACTATCAGATCATCTGCAAATAGTGAAAGTTTGACTTCTTCTTTTCCTATTTGTATCCCCTTGATCTCCTTTTCTTGTCTTACTGCTCTAGCTAGAACTTCAAGTACAGTATTGAAGAGATATGGAGAGAGTGGACAGCCTTGTCTTGTTCCTGATTTTAGAGTAATCTCATTGAGTCTCTCTCCATTTAGTTTGATGTTGACTGTTGGTTTGCTGTATATTGTCTTTATTATATTTAGGTATGTTCCTGTTATCTCTGATCTCTCCAAGACCTTTATCATGAAGGGGTGTTAGATTTTGTTAAAGGTTTTTTTCAGCATCTAGTGAGATGATCATGTGGTTTTTCTTTTTCAGATTGTTTATATGGTGCATTACATTGATGGATTTTCATATGTTGAACCATCCCTGCATCTCTGGGAGAAAGTCTACTTGTTCATGGTGGATGATTTTTCTGATGGGTTCTTGGATTCGATTCCAGTATTTTATGGAGTATTTTTGCATCAATGTTCATGAGGGATATTGGTTTGAAGTTCTCTTTCTTAGTTGTGTCTTTGTGTGGTTTGGGTAAAAAGGTAATTCTAGCCTCATGAAAGCAGTTTAGCAATGACTCTTTTGCTTCTATTGTGTGGAACAATTTGAGGACTATTGGTATTAGCTGTTCTTTGAATTTCTGGTAGAATTCTGCACTGAAGCCATCTGGCCCTGGGCTTTTTTTTTGGTTGGGAGACTTTTGATGACTGCTTCTATGTCATTGGGGGTTATAGGTCAATTTAAATTGTTTATCTGTTCTTGACTTAATTTTGGTAAGTGATGTCTATCCAAAATATTGTCCATTTCCTTTAAATTTTTGAATTTTGTATAGTATAGGTTTTCAAAGTATGACCTGAAGATTATCTGTCTTTCCTTAGTGTCTATTGTTATGTCCCATTTTTCAGTTCTGATTTTGTTAATTTGCATCTTTTCTCTCTGCCTTTGGTAAGTTTGATAAAGGTTTGTCTATCTTGCTGATTTTCTCAAAGAACCAACTGTGTGTTACATGGATTCTTTGTATTGTTTCCTTTGTTTCTACTTTATTGATTTCACTCCTCAATTTGATTATTTCCTGGCATCTACTCCTTTTGGGGTGAGTTTGCTTCTTTTTATTTCAGTGCTTTCAGTTGTGCTGTTAATTCTCTAGTGTGACTGCTATCCAGTTTCTTCATGTGGGCACTTAGTACTATGAACTTTCCTCTTAGCATTGCTTTCAGAGTGTCCCATAAGTTTGGATATGTTGTGTCTTTATTCTCATTGAATTATAGGAAGTCATTAATTTCTTTTTTCTTATTTCTTCCTTGACTCAGAAATGGTGCAATTTCGCATTGTTCAATTTCCATGAGTTTGTAGGGTTTCTGCAATTTGTGTTGTTGTTGAATTCTAACTTTAAAGCTTGGTGGTCTGATGGATTATTCCTATTTTTTTGTATCTGTTGAGGTTTGCTATGTTGCCAAGTATGTGGTCGATTTTAGAGAAGATTCTATGTGGTGCTGAGAAGAAGGTATATTCTTTTGTGTTTGGATGGAATGTTCTACAAATGTCAGTTAAATCCAGTTGGGCCATAACGTGTTAGTTTCTTTGTTAAGTTTCTGTCTGGTGGTCCTGTCTAGTGGTGAGAGTGGGGTGTTGAAGTTTCCCACTATAAGTGTGTGGAGTTTAATGTGTGGTTTAAGTTTTAGTAATGTTCTTTTACAAATGTGGGTGTCTTCATATTTGGGGCATAGATGTTCAGAATTGAGATTTCTTGTGATGAATATGAAATGACCTTCTTCATCTCTTTTGATTGATTTTAGGTTGAAGTCTAATTCATTAGATATTACGATAGCTACACCAGCTTGTTTCTTGGGTCCATTTGATTGGAAAATATTTTCCCAAACCTTAACTCTGAGGTACAGTCTGTCTTTGAAGTTGAGGTGTGTTTCTTGTATGCATCAGAAGGATGGATTCTGTCTTCAAATCCATTCTGTTAACCTGTGTCTTCTTATAGGTGAGTTAAGACAATTAATATTGTGGGTTATTAATGAACATTGACTATTCATTCTTGTTTGTTTTGGATTTGTTGTTGGTGGTGTTATTGTGTGTGGATTTTCACCCCTTTTTCTTTTGGCTGTTGGTATAGTGGGATTATCTATTGCCTATGTTTTTGTGAATGTAGTTACCTTCCTTGGGTTGGAGTTACATATATTAAACAATATACATATATTGTTTAATTCTGGTTTTGTCATGTGATATCTTGTTTTCTCCATCTATAGTGATTGGTTGGGTATAGTAGTCTGGGCTGGCATCCTTGGTCTTTTAGTGTTGGTAGAACATCTATCCAGGATTTTCTGGCTTTCAGAGTTTCCATGGAGAAGTCAGGTGTAATTCTCATAAGTTGCCTTTACATGTTACTTGACCTTTTTTCTTAGCTGCTCTTCATATTCTTTCTTTTTCTGTATGTTTGGGGTCTTGATTATTATGTGGTGAGGGGACTTCTTTGTGGTGCAATCCATTTTGTTTTCTGTGTCTTGTACTTTCATAGGCTTGTCCTGCTTTAGATTGGGGAAGTTTTCTTCTATGATTTCATTGAATATGTTTTCTGTACCCTTAAGATGTATTTCTTCACCTTCCTCTATACCTATTATTCTTAGGTTTGTCCTTTTCACAGTGTCCTTTATTTCCTAGATATTTTGTGTTAGGGATTTTTTGAACTTAAGATTTTCTTTGGTCAATGATTCTATTTCTTCTAGTCAGTCTTCAACACCTGAGATTCTCTCTTCCATCTCTTGTATTCTATTAGTTATACTTACATTTATAGTTCCTGATCATTTACCCATCTTTTATATTTCTAGAATTCCCTCATTCTGTGTTTTCCTTATTGCTTCTATTCCAGCTTCCAAGCCTTGAACTGTTTGAATTGTTCCTTTCACATGTTTTGTTGTTTTTTTTCTTGGCTTTTCTTGCTTTCTTTAAGAGATTTGTTTATTTCTTTAATTTTTGGTTTGTCTTTTCCTCCATTTCCTATATTATTTATTTGTTTTTTCTTCCATTTCTTTAAGGGATTTTCTTGTTTCCTCTTTGATGTCTCTAACATCTTCATAAAGTTGTTTTTAAGGTCCTTCTCTTCTGCTCCATCTGCATTGGAATGTTCAGATCTTACTGGTGTAGAATCCCTAGATTCTGGTGGTGTCATATGGGGTCTTTCTGTTGTTGAATGTGTTCTTATACTTTCATTTTCCCATTCTTTCTTCCAGTGTGTACAGTTGGGGTCTCTCCCTTTCCTTTTGTCTCCTGGTGAATGTGGGTGGGTCAAGACTTCAATGTCAGCAACTCTGGATGGTCTAGCCTCTCCTCGTGTTCTTAAGCAGAGAGTGTAGTGGGACCAAGACTGCAATACAGGCAGATCCCAGATAGTCTGGGCTTCCAGGGTTGGTCCACTATACTCTGAGCAGACCCAGGAGGGGATGGGGGGGAGGAGTTGGGCCTCAACCAGAGGACATAGGGGGGCCAAAACTGTGATGTGGGAAGACTCCAGAGAGGTTCCCATGTTATTTTTATATGAAAATTAAGCATCTGATGCTAAGTTGGAAGGGTGGTTTACAAAGAGCTTGCTTTGCAAAATAAAAAGTAAACAGAAGCCCTGAAGCATGAAGATCTGATTTTCATGCTCAGGAAAAAAGTAGAAATATGTGCACTTGTAATCCCAGGGAGATAGAGCTGTATTGATCCCTGAGCTCACTGACTAGCCAGCCTGGCCTACCATTTGAGCACCAAGTCACTGAGAGAGTGGACAGAACCTGAAGAGAAACAGTTAAGGTTGTTCTCTGGCCTCCAAACACAGACAGCTATTGGTTCCCATAAAGATACGAGTGCCACTATTGTATCCTTTTGGCTACCATGCCATGTTGTCCATTGTCATCATTCATGGGCATTAAAGCTGAGTGGGACCATTGCTTACTTCCCTCTTTTGGAAGTTTGCATAGCTCCTTCTGGTATTATGAAGGCTAGTACACAGTGAGGAGATTTTCAGGTCAAATCTAGTTCAGATCCTCCAAGTCCTGTGTCTGAAATGCATGATGTATTCAGCTATAGGGACTTACCTTCAAGCTTTGGGAGGCAACCAAGGGCAACAATAATAACCTATATTGTGTTGGAGGTCTCTTGGATTCCCTTGACCCACAACTCAAAAGGGAGTTTCTTATTACTTGGGTTTTGTTAGATAGTCTATGACTTTGGGGGAGTATTGTTAGCCCAAGTGGAATAACTTCATTTCAACCACCTATGTATCTGCAATTGCATACATTCATATGTACTATATACACTTTTAGGTAAATAAAAATCTATACTATTTCTTATGCCTTTTCAGACATATTTGGTGTTATCTTTCTTTCCCCCATCTCCTTATAGGCGCTAGCCTGGTTCTTCTTGATCTGACTTTGCAGGCGTTTTTGGTGTTATCTTTCTTATTGTATCTCCTCAGTTCCCTACCTTCATTGGGCCCTGACCTAATTTGTGACCTCCTTCAAGTCTGTCACAGGGATGCCTTCAGCCCTTACACAGTGTCATCCCAGCTCAGCTGTGAAACCTGGCCATTTCACGGCTGCTTTAGTGAATCCTGGGTTCCTTGTGTGTTTGGTGAGCACCGTTCTTCGTGAAATCACCCTGTCATTGTTACGGTCCTGTGCAGACTTCTCAGCAGCCCTGGAAGGAGGCCATTCTGAGAGCCTCTGCTTCCACTGAGATGACGGACTATTGATTTTAATTCTGTCTGAACACTTGAAAGGATGTCCTGAACAGACAATAACACAAGGTCCGCAGCCCATTCTATTGTTCTTACCTTTGCCAGCCAGGCGATTCAGAGCAGGAACTATGTAAAATTGAACGTTCCTTAAATTAAAGAAAGTAAAAGTCTTGCTTACTTGCTCACCAACTGGGCATATGTTGCTTTTTTTTTTTTTCTTTGCAAAATCATCTCTTGAGTCCCACAATCCTCCTAAGGGTATTTTTTAACCACCACTAATTGATGGAAATACCAAATACTAGGTGCTCCAGGGCACTTGTGGTCTGGTAGGACAAATTATATCCAAAAGTATTTCAGGTTTAGTAGAGGAAACTGACCCCTAGAGGTCACCAGCCCACACAGATAGTTTTGACGTCTGAGCCTCTTCACCACACACACACACACACACACACACACACACACACACACACACACAGACAACTGAGGACCACACTGCCTTCCTGCCTTTGTCTCTTGCTGAAAATGTCATCTCCCTGCAGGTCTGAGTCTGGGTTAGGGAAGCATTGATCCTGTGTGTGGTCTAAGGTTACTGACTGTGCCTCTTTCTCTGTGTGTGTGTGTGTGTGTGTGTGTGCGCGGGCGCGTGTGCGCGCACACGCACGCTCCTGCATGCATATATGCTTGCTTGCCTGTCTGTCTGTCTGTCTGTCTGCACAGATTGTACCAAGAGTTTGAGAGTATGTGAGGATCTGTTAAACAATAAGCTCTCCTGCCTTACAGTTGTCACTCTAGCAGAGAATTCAGAAGGTAAACAGTAACACAATCCCATGCTTCTATTGACCCACAGCCCACCTCTCAAAAGCTATCAGAGTGCCTTTCCTGCCTTTCACATGCCTTTTTTCAGCTGCTAAAAAAACTACAGAGAGAATTCCCGGACAGCCAGGGATATACAGAGAAACCCTCTCTCAAAACAGCAACAACAATAAAAACAAACAAGTATTTTGTGCCTGTCTGTGTAGAATATGCCAGATTTGGGAAATTTTCAGTCCAGAGCATCTGCCTGTCTTCCCAGAAAGGCCTATCCTGGTTGCATTATTTGACAGCCCAGACTGTCACACAGACACAGGCACACACTCACACACTCACACAGACAAAGACACACGCACACACACACACACACTCTCTCTCTCTCTCTCTCTCTCTCTCTCTCTCTCTCTCTCTCTCACACACACACACACACATGGGATTTCCTTGAGTACTTCAGCAGGAGGAGCCATGTAATGTCACCAAAACCCGTGGACAAGGAAGAATACAGTGGCATCACAGTGATAGACCCCAGTGGGTATAATTCCCTTCTGGCTACTGCTACTACTGCCATTCCTGAAGTCTTCTCTACACTGGGGAGCCTGGCATAAATCTTCAAGAGACCCTTGGGTCCTGAGACTCTTCAAAGAAGAGGCCAAGGGAAAGTATTAGTGAGACCTGGCTGCATCAATGAAATGAAATATCACAGCACAAAAAATGATTGAGAGTATTTTCCAAGTATATTTGGGGTTGTCTGACTGAACATATGTAAAATAGATACCCTGGGAGCCCCCAAAGAGGGACCATCAAAGAGAAGTGTGAGCAACTTCCAGATCTGTGGAACCTACACGGAAGAGCAATGGGAGAGATGTGTTATTGTGTTAACATGCCATGCATTGTGTGGACAAGGGCAAGCATTGGCTCAAAATGTAAGAAACCGAAAATGTCTTATACCTGATGGAAAATAAAGTGTTTGGATGTTGTGGGAACAGTTTGATGAGTCCTGAAAATGATAATTAGAGTCACCATGTAACTCTAAGCTGTCAGTTCTACTCCTAGCCATCCAAGAAAATTAAAGGAGAGCATTGATAAGGAATGTGAATATTCTTAGCAGTATTGTTCACAACAGTCCCAAAGTAGAAACAACCTTAATGTTCTTCCACCAATGCTGGAAAAACAAAATGTGGTATATTTCCACCATGGAACATTATTTGACAATAAAAAGGAATGAAGTATGAGACACACTGAAACATGGGTGAGCCTTGAAAACATTGCGCTAATTAAAGAAACCATCCACAAAAGACCTTATTTATGTTATCTGATCTCATTGCTATGAAATGTCCAGATCAGACAAGTATATAAAGACAGAAAGGCTAGTGGTTGCTTAGGGCTAGGGTTTGGGTGGGTGGAGGATGGAGGGTGATGTTGTTGGAGAAGGGTTTCCGTGGGGGGGGGGAGTTGGGGGAAGTGGGTGGGTGGGTGTATGTGTGCACATGTGTGCGTGCGCATGTGTGTATTGCTAGTTATTAAACTAGCTTTTTCCAGAAAAGCATTTCTACCACTGAACTACATACTCAGCCCAATACCAAGTTTCTTCTGGAGGTAATAAAAATGTCCTATCATAAGATTGAGGTCCTGATTTCACAAAACTATTGAATTGTGTATCTTGAATAGACAAATAACATATAAACGATACAGCAGTGAGCTATTTTCATGGTCATTAAGACATTAGTAGCTGAGTGATGTGTGTACCTATGATCCTAGCACTGGGGAGGCTGAGGCTCAAAGGTTTGAGGTTGGTCTGAGTTTCATAGCATGTTCCAGGCCAGCTTGAGCTAAGTAGTGAGACCTTGTCTCAAAAACAAAAGACAAAATAAAGAACGGTTAACTTTGTATAAAAATGCCCCTTAACCATCTTCAGTCTATGGTTAAAAAGGTCTTTTGGCTTGCCAAATATGGACAGACCCTGAGGCAGGGCTGCTTCAGTCCAGCTCTGTGGAGTTTAGTCTATGCTTTTCATTTAAAGGTGATTAAGGATTAAATTCCCAGCTGGTACAGGGGAATGAGTTATCTAGTGGCAGGCATCCTTGTTTCCTGAGTGCTTGGCCACCACTGCAGTCCAGGCCCGTGCTACAGCAAGCTGAGTGTGCATCGTTGGCACGGACAATAAGCCACGATCCAAAGAGGCTCTTTGCAAAAACACATCTCTAGGAAAAGCCTTTCCATTTTGAAAATCTGCCCCAGCCCCACCTGCAGCTGTAACTCTATTTGGGTCCCTTGGCTGGGAAACGGATGGAATTTTTCAACATGACCATTTTACAGCTTGAAAGATAAACTTTTTTTCATTCCGCTTCAAATATTCCACTTGTTGCTAAGATTCTGCCAATGGAAGTGGAGTTTCACCTTCAGGATATTTACATTGTCTCCCGGGACTCACTCTGGAGACTGTCATGAACTGAGAAGTCGAAGCTCTAATTCAGCAGCTTCAGGCTCTCTTGGCTTTGTAACATCTTAGTTTTGTTTTATGCCGTGACGTTGTCACCGCCTCGTCAGAGAATCTGGAGAAGTTGCCTGAGTTCTTGGCCTCTGCCTTATCAGTATGCTTTGCCTTCCATTAAGAAAATGCCATTAATTAACCTAAGGCCATAAATTAAAAAGTGAAATATCAGTGCTGGATGGGGTGTTAGGGAACTCATGAGTCACCACCTTTTTTTAGTTTTTAGTTCTTAATTTAACTTTTTTAAGTGCTGGGGTTTGTGGAGGCCTTGTGAGTTCCAGGCAAGCATTCCATGGTCAAGCTACAGCCTCGGCCTTCTCAATGTCTTCATTCAGTCTATAGACCAGGGCGTATTTATTTGGAAGGCTATGACTATATTACAGAGCCGATTCTTCTAGGCTTCAGTTTGCTCATCTTTCAGGTGGAATGGATAAATTTCCCAAGAATCTAATAGTTATTAACAATTGTATTTTATTATAATTATAGTATTTCTATTACTGCTTCTCTCTTAGAATTGTTGCCAGCGTAAAGGAAGAGTTTTTCTCTACATGTGTTAAAAAAAATAAAAATCTTGAAAGAGCTGGATAAGTAGCATTTTTAATACAAGCTCAAATTAAGTGTTATTCTGAGAAAGTTACTGAGAAACTCAGACCTGAAAGAGGGTCATGTCACTAAAGAAGTTATAGTGCTGAGAACAGAAGAGTGAAGTCAGTTTTCTACGTCTGGGAGGGAGGCTCTATGCAATGAACTGTGTTTACACATGTCTTTTAAATATTCATGAGCTTTGTAATTTTTTTAGAGACCAGTTTGTAAAAAATGGAGCAAGGAAGCCAAGGTTTGACATGGTCTCCTAAATAGGAAGAAGTCTGGGAGCGAAACTGCATTGTGTTTGCCAGGTCAGTGTTAACTTTGAGTCAAGGAAAGGGCCTCAAAGGAGACATATAATTGGATCCCAAAAATGATGCTGGAAAACTAGAAATTGATGCAAATCAATGGTCTGAATGTGGGAAGATGGGGTGATTGGATGTCGTGGGCTTGAATTCAAATCTAGTGGATGTTCCTGTGGATGGAATGACGTAGCCACAAGGAGAGATGAGTAGTCAGAGTGAAGAATGGGCATGCATGAACTCTCAGGTAGAAAGAGGAACTAAGTTGACTCATGATACGACTCTTAAAGAGAATATGTCCCTGCCCTGCCCTGCCCTGGACAGTAGCTTCGATTCTCAGCACCATATGGGCTCAGTGTGAATTCCAACTTTGCCTTTAGCCAGGAGACTTAAATGCTTTTGTTTGTTTTCCCTGTAAAGGTGAGTGAGTTTCAGGACTGGATTGTTGATTGTTGTATGAATGTATGCATGCACGCAAGAATGCATTTGTGTCTCCATGAAAATAGTGGAAGTCAGAGGATAACTTGGGGAAGTTGGTTCTTTCCTTCCACCATGTAGGTTTCAGGGATCGAACTCAAGTTGTAATGCTTGGCAGCGACCTCAGTTACCCACTAGCCACCCCACCCACTGGCCTGGACTGTTATCTTTCTGTAAAGCTCACAACTGAATGTGTTTTGTCCATTTCAAGTAAAGAATAAACTTCTCCGTCTCTGAGAAGGCCCCTGTAGAGGTTGCACATTTGACATATTTGTTTTATAGCTCTCCTTCATTGGCAGGGCTGAGTGGACCACTGGTGGAGGAACAAGAAACCACATGGGCTTGGAGATGGGGAAGAGCTGATTCTGATAGCTTCATACTTTCGTGTGTGTGTGTGTGTGTGTGTGTGTGTGTGTGTGTGTGTGTCTGCCTGTGTGTGCTTGTGTGTCCTTGTTTCCCTATATATATAGAAGCAAGAGGACAATATCAGATAGCTTTCCTCCATCATCATCTACCTTTATGTTTGTTTCTGTCTGTTTTTGAGACAGGGTCTTGAACTATCCATATGTCAGGTAGACTAGAGAGCTGGCTAAAAGGTCCCTGGGATCCACTTATCTCTACCTCCCAAGTACCAGGATTGTCGTGAGGTATGCAACACCATGCCTGGCTTCTTTTATGTGGGTTCTGGGGATGCAGTTCAGGTCCCCGTGCTTGGAAGGCAATCAGCAACCTCACCTGAGCTATCCCTAAGCCCCTTGCCTCTAATTCCTTGTGAATTCATCCAGCTGGACTTTTCACTAGAGATGTACAGTGTACTTACAGTAGTCTCGCTGGGTTTTCATTATTTTTACCTTAACGAGCATTCTGTACATCTTAGGGGCGTTCATAGATGCCAAAAAGGTTGGCTTGTTCTTTTAGTATAAAATACCTTCACTTCAAATGGTTTTCTTGAATATTTTGTTTTAGAGCAGCTCAAGGTATGACATGTATATTCTTCATGGCACTTGAATATCATTCACAATATGCCAGTTTGGCCAAAGAAGGCATATTTAAATTTCAGCATTGTAGCTTCTCATCAAGTAGTCACTGAATGAATGTTTCTTTAACATATATTTACTAAGCACAGCTCTAGTTTTGAAATAAGAAACACACAAAGCCTGCATTTCCTAAATTAATGATTAATGCTCTTGGATGATTATCGTTCCTTTCATCAAACCATAAATTAAACATTTTTATGGATTTGCTAAACACATGGCCTACATATGCCATGCAGTTATATCTGTATTATTTCCATTTAAGAGATTTATTGCCTTATAATAGCAATTAGGAGAGGAAAAATTGGTGTTGTGTCTTTGAAGACATAGTTCATGGAAAGAGCCAGTGGCTGAGTTTCCTACATGTGAAAATTTTACTGTAGAGTGTATTCGTCTTCTCTGCTGAGATGATCTGTAGACACATCCATGTCAGGCAGAAACCCTATTGCTTCTTTTACTCAGATCTGGAATCAAGCTCTCTTTAGAGTATGGGGACAATTTAGTGCTTCTTGAAATTTCATGACCTGTTTTCAGAAATGCCTTGGCATTGTCTGTGAGCTTTTTGGGAAAAGAAGCCTTGTCTGCCCACGAGGAAGAAGTTGATCTCTATCAGGCGGTATGCTAATGAAGAGTCCAGGTGAGGTTTCTTTACAGGGTTGGGCTTCGTCAACTGCAGCTGCTATCCAGATTGCTGTAAGTAAATCACAGGATGGGCTAAATGGCGTGTGGCACCTTTGACATAACTGCTATGCACAGCCTTTGGACTTGGGAGTTTGATAAGAGTTAATTTGGCAAGATAATTTCCCTGAAATAATCAACTGCAGCAACCCAAATGGAATCCTAAGTTGACAAGAATATAATCCCTAGTCTATATGCATTATAGAAACATAAATACCTATTACATACATAATTTATAAGGATATATGACATATTTTCTAAAGCATAGGTCATTTAATTTTTATATTTATTCATTTATTATTTTATTTAATTTATTTATTATTTTATTCTCATATCCCAACCACAGTTTCATCTCCCTCTTCTCCTTCCAACCTCCCTTTCCATCCACTCCTCTTCCTCCATTTCTCTTCAGAAAAGGGCAGCTCTCCCATGGATATCAGCCAGCCATAGTATATCAAGGTGCAGTGAGAATAGGCACCTCCTCTCCTATTAAGGCTGAACAAGGCAACTGGATAGAAGGAAAGGATCCCCAAAGCAGAGAACAGAGTCAGAGGTAGCCCCTGCTCCCACTGTTAGTAGCTACACAAGAAGACAAATCTATACAACTGTAACATATATGGAGAGGGCCCACGTCAGTCTGGTGCAGACTCCCTGGTTGTTGGTTTAGTCTCTGTGTGTCTCCATCAGCCCAGATTAGTTGATGCTGTGGTTTTCCTTGTGGTGTCCTTGACCCCTCTGGCTCCTATAACCCTTACTGCTTCTCTTCCCCAGGCTTCCCTGAGCTCTGCCTAATGATTGGCTGTGAGTCTCTGCATCTTCTCCCATCAGTTGCTGGATGAAGCCTCTCTGATGATGATCATGCTAGGCTTTGGTCTATGAGTATAGCAGAGTATCACTAGGAATCATTTTATTTATTTATTTATTTTCCAATGGTCCTGTTTGGCTCTGTCCTAGGTCTTGGGGCTATCCACCCTCTGGGTTATGGCCCTCCAAACAGTGTCAGATGTGGGCTCCCTCTCATATTATGGGTCTCAAAATGGATGAGTTATTGGTTGGCCACTCCCACAATTTCTGTGCTGTCTTTTCCCCAGCACATCTTGTAGGCAGAACAATTTTAGGTTGAAGGTTGTGTGGCTGGGCTAGTGTCCCAATCCCCCTACTGGAAGTCTTGCCTTGTTGCAGGAGATAGCCAGTTCAGGCTCTGTATACACCATTGCTAGGAGTCTTAGCTAGGGTCACCCTTGTAGGTTCCTGGGAGTTTCCACTGAAGGTCTTTGCTCATCCCAGAGATGCCCCTGATTTCAGTTGTCTCTCCCAGTATTTTCTCCCTCACCCCACCTGGTCCCTCCTGTTCCTTTAATTTTTTTAATGCCAAGATTTAGATATGAATTTTTTATTTTTTAATTAGCAATTTTATTTCTGGAAACAAATATTTTTAAATAATCAAAATAACACTAGTATAACTGCTAAGTGTCTCTCTAGTTCCTGGAGTCTGATTTTCTAAACATCGCTTGCATCTTGGAGTGCATTCATAACTACAGAGGAGCTGAAGTGAATCTTTCGGCTGAGGTGAGTTTGGTAATGCAGAGATAATGGGTGGACAGGCTTAGCTACGTGACTGTATGCATTTCTGATTCACCTCTGGAGACACCAGGGCACAAATTTTAAGTAAGGAGATATAGTGCCACTCTCCGGGTTTTTACAAAGAAGACAAACCCAGCATAACATTGAAGGAGCCTTCCAACGTGGGGTGAGTCCTGAAAAGCTGGCTCAGAGGTCCCACTGGCCTTTATGTGGACATCAACTGAGATTCTGTCACTCAAGATTAAGTGACATGGTAATAGATGGTACGAGTAAAGGCAAGGAAGCAAATTTGTGTCATTTGTAACCCTCCCAAGGACAGCTATGAGAAGATGTGCATTGTTCCACGTGGCCTTGCTGAGGATTAGCTCAGATGTGGCATGTCTATGGTTTGTTGAAGACAGACATTAACGCAGAGCAGACTATGGGTCATGTGTAACTCCTGACTGGGTGTCTGGGCCGTCCACTGAATGCCTTGGCAAAATGTACAGAATGCATCTTTGTCATTAATGAGGCCCCTTCTCGGGGCCTTGGGTTTGTGTCTGCTGGACCACTTCTCCTCCCTCTCTTCTTTTCCTCCCCTGAAACCATCTGTTAGTTATTCTGAGCTTCACTCCATCCTCCAAGGTGCACAGTTGCCTAAACATCAGTGCGGCCCATAGTTGCTCTGATGTTCCTTGTCCTCTGACTTGTAAATGACTTTCATAGCTTGCCCAAAATAATGCTAAATATTCTCACAAGTAAGAAAAGTCTATTTTTGTAAAGTAACTGGAGGGGGTCAATACTATGATGAGGGGTAGTATGGGAGGAAATACTCCTACCATGGCAGAGTCCTTGGTACTGGAGTGGAGAGAGACTCAGTCAGAAGCATAGACAGTTGGGTGGAGTACCTGCCCTTCCTGGTGATTCCTGCAGGGCCACGTGGATTCTCAGAAGTCAAAGCTGCTACCAAAAGGCCCTACAGGCACTGCCATTGCTGTTGGAAGGTCCACACTGATGTCTGGACTTGGTTCTTTAGAGCCAGAAGTTAGGGGTTGTGAGCGGTTCAAATAGTGGAAGGAGTAAAATGCAACCCCACCACTTCTTATTGAATTGGAAAACAACAGAAGACTGTATAATAGAAAGAACATGTGACCCACATCCGTAATTCTAATTTACCTTGTAATGTCTTAAGAAAGACACAGGTGTGATTAATTTTTTACAATGAGTTTTATTTAACCTTACATAGCCAAGATATTATCATTTCAACATGTAATAAATATAAAACAATGAAAGAGATGCTTTACAATTTTTTCTGGTGCATCTGCTGTGTGTTTTGTACTTACTGCATGTCCAGGTTCAACCTGGTACCTTCCAAGTATCCATAGCCACATGCGGCTAGTGGCTGTTGTATTAATCAGCACTGCCCTGGGAAAGTCCGCTTCCATTGCCACAGAAGCCTTTGCCTTCTCTGACCATTCCATGGTCTCACTCTTCCTTTCTTCACTCGACTTCCCTCATTTCTCTGACTCCTTGTTTTCCTTCTTCTAGCAATGTTTTTCTCATTAGAAGTGACAATGAAAGATTCAGAAGAAGCAAAAAGCAGAGTATTGTGGAGATGGAAAGGGACATCAAGACAAGTGGCATGCGATCCTTGCCCAAACCAAGTCAAGCTCTGGGAAGAAGACAGGAAGTAGCAATGGATTTAGGGGAAAATATGAATTTTGTATGGAAAAGAGACTATCATATTAATTTCATTCATAATAAGAAAAGGACTCCTAACCCTTCTCTATGATTTAATTACTCTCTGTCCATGGCGTCAGATTTCCCAACAGTAACCACGTTTCTTTCAGTGGATAAAATCTGCCTAATTGCTCCATCTTCAAGAATTAGCATCCCAGCTCATGCTGGTGTGTGGGAAGCATTTCTCAGACTATGTGCCCCTTGGCCATGCCAAGTCACAGCACTCATGGGTCTGTGTTTAAAGACACTGAATATTCAATTGTTTCTTTCTGACTCCCTCCTCTTTGATGCTTAAGAGCAGCTGGGCAGAATCTGGAGGTCATGTTAAGGGAGTGGTTTACTCAGACCATGAACTGTGGCTTCTGGGGGGGTCTTCAGCACATAGCAATCCAGGTTGGTTCTAAGCGGCCCTGTGGTCTCTCCACCCAACTTTCTCATTTTCTCTACGGTTCAATCACGTTCACTGTGTTATTGCTGGGTTTTGATTGACATTGGCCGCCCTTTCCAGATTATGCCAGCTTGTCTGCCTGATAGGAATGAGATACAGTTAACTAAAATGTTTGTGTTTCTAAAGTCTTGCTTGGGTTCTCTGTCACTATACTACCCGAAACAGACAATCCATTGTGTTAAAAATCCTCTAAGTTCAAGCCCACCTTCTGAAATGGAAATCCCTTGGCTGGTTGAATAGTTTGGCTGCTCACTCCTGCTTTTTACTATGGATTTGATTAGTGTGCCTTTTCCCACCACGGACTAGTTCTGTGTTAAAATAGTTCGTTCATTAACTTTAGTCTCACTGGATAAACTAAGCCAAAGCTTTTGTTGTTTTCTGTCTGGCATACCCACCACCCACTTTATCTGACCTTATAAACATGTTTAAATAGATTTCCCGGATAATGACTATTTCAGCTGGCAACTTCCCGTTTAGATATTACAGAAGGCACAGTGCAAATTAGAGGGCAGAGCAAAAGTACTAAGAATCATGAGACCCCAGATAAATATAGTAGAACCGTTTGCTCCCATGAGGACAAGGCTGAGTTCTAATCCCAGTTCACGCACTGACTCAGTGGATGACTCTGGGAAACAGGAAAACAATGATGGACTTCATCCACTGGTGACTCAGCCAATTGATTTTGATAAATGGGGGCCAATGAAGGAGTCTGCATTCAGGGAGACACCTCATTTCCATCCCGGGTGTTTCACTGTTCCGTGGGCTTGTGCTGAGTTCACTGGGAGGCAAACAAAGATGCCCTTTATGTAGGACAGAGGAAAAATGGTGCTCACGGGGCTACTGGCCTTATCAACAATGAGAAGAATCTAAAGGTTAGCAGATGGCAAACAGAAAGAACTGCCTAACCTGATGTCAAAAGGTAGCCTTTCAAAGACGACTTTGTTCAACTTGATGCTATCCTTCTTTAATGTGTTTTATGCTCTGTGATGTCAGCAGTAGTGCAGTCTACCAATGATGGAGTACATTGCAGGAGCTGGGGACAGCACTTGGCACATTCCAGTGAGTGCTGAGTGTATGGATGCTATGGAGCCGAAGGCATTGTAAATATCTTCTTTACATTTAGTGGCAACATAATTTGTCTCCTTGATTTCCCAAGTATTAAAACTGACAAATATCCAAGACTTCTTTTTTATCTTGGTTTTTAGAGTAAGGTTTGATTTAGTAAGCAGTTACTCTAGCCTTTTTAGAATCAGCATTTTGCAGGACAGCACACTCTGTGACCTAGAGGAGAAGTGTTTCAGAAGATTTTCACTAGTCCTTATTAAAGAAGCTGAGTCTATGGCCCTCCTTATTCCATGGAAGTGTATATCGGTGTTTGGTAAGTCTAATACATAAAACCATGATATATAAATCTGTACAGCAATTTGCTGTACAAGTAGTTTAATTATTTCTTCAAAATTCAGAACTCAAACTTGTGTACTACAGGAAAAAAAGGCATTTGATAACTTGAAAAAAGTTAACAAATTCATGTATTTCTTTCTGAGGGTGAAAAAACAACTTCAAGTACCTGATTGTTGTTATTGTTGAGTTGTTAACAAACCATCACAGTACTATACAGTCTCATGCCCCTCCCACTTTTATTTTTTGAGACATGGCATCATACAGCAAAGTTGAACTCCAATTCACTGTGTGACTGAGAATGACCTTGCATTTCTGACTGCTTGGTCAGTACCTACTGGATATGCAGATTACAGGTGTGCTCCACTATGCCTGATCACCATGCCATAGTCACCATGGTTTTGTACAGTGTTGGAGATTGAAACAGGTTTTTATGCATGTTTGTCAAGCATTCTACTGATCTATGTCCCTACCTTGTCATGTACACATTTTTGTTCCCAATATATTAATGTCTTCATAAAAGTTGGAAGTAGGACAGGACTGCAATACTCTAAGCAGAGGTGACAGTTTTATAGGTTGGCTGTGTCATCTAAGATCATTCAGTTTATACCTGAGCCCAAAATGACTATCACAAATGTTGCATTGAGTACAATACTTTCTCTTGGAAAAGAACAACAAAAAGACAAGCTGAATTCTCAGACTGTGGATGAAAAAAAATCTGATGATCATGAGACATTTAGAGTAGGGTCTATGTCAGTGAAAATCAGAATCACCTCTAGAGTTTTCCCTTGGCTGACTATGATGCTATGAAAAGGAGTCTCTGGCCACTGTAACATGAAGGATTCTGCCTCCCCAGATGTCCTGCCCAGGTCCTCACATGAAGTTGCTCTGTGGTACATCCTCGGTAAATGAATGTGTTGCGTCATTTTCCATGACATCTCTGTCAATGTCTCTCCTTTTATCTGTTAATAATCCTTCCATATATTTTTCTCACTTTGGGTGAGGCATAAGCCAAATTTGGGGTGCATGTAGGAAATGACATTAGTGTGAACATCTGTTGATTGTGCCTAGTGAGGAAGCACAGGTTCTGTCCCTCTTCTTGGATTCTAGTCCTTCACAAAGAATGAAAACAACTAATAGAACTTTTGGAGCTGGTGGGAATTTAGAGAACATCTAGTGGAACTCTTTTGGCTGAAGCACAAACCTGCCATGTAGAGTTGGGAACAAACCTGATAGGGAGATTAGCATCTCTTGACTTCCTCCAGTATTCTCTCCACCTCTTGCCTGCCTGGTGTACATGTATTTATAAATGCACTGTCTATGTGCATATATGTCTATATATCTACGTATGGAGCTATATCCATGTCTAGAGCCTCATTCATACCTCTGTTCAAATGGGATTGTCATTCTTGTCAAATTTTAGTAACATCAAGGTCACTTGAAACTCAACAAAGAGGGGTAATGTCATTTTCGAATTGTCTCTTATCCTTGAAATACGTTTCTGATTAGATATGGTCAATAATTATCATAAGGAACATAAGAAAGATTATTTTGGGGGGGTTTTACGAGACAGGGTTTCTCTGTATTGTTTTGGAGGCTATCGGTCCAGCCCGGCCTCAAACTCACAGAGATCCGCCTGCCCCTGCCTTCCGAGTGCTGGGATTAAAGGCGTGCACCACCACCGCCCGGAAAGAAAGATTATTAAGATTATCATGAAGTGGTAACTGGATATTCAGTTTGACTATACACCAATTGGGAAGTATTTATGAATGCCCCACAGTGTGTTGTAAAACAATTTACTGAATGCTAGAGGATGAGAACTCAAAAATTATGAGACAACATTGCTGCCTTCAGGATCTTTCACCTTAAGAATGACTAGTATGAGATAGACCTGAGTTCCCATTAATTGGTGAGAATTCAAGTCACGGTGTTGCCAGTACACGGCATCAAGGAAGTCTGCATCAGAGTGTGTATTGGCTTATATTTAAAGGATGGGTGAGGATAAAGAAGTGGGACACTGACTCTGATGACCAAGAGATGCATGGAAAGGAGCAAAATCAAATGCTAGCAATTGTAGTGGTTTTAAGATTTCTTAACATGTACTGCCAGATTAGATTTTCAGTACATAATACAAGTTGCTCTATGAATGAATTGATTCTGTGAATTTTCTGTATCATGCTCACAGAATCATATTCAGAAAGGTTTCAGATAGGCACTGATAGTTATAGATACCCTTGAAGGAACAGCCTCTCTGCCCAGCAGTGTAGCATCCATTGTGATGCTCAGAGCCTTTCTGATCCATGTGACCATTTTAGTTTGCCATCCCCTTGCTTTTGTACTAGGGTCACTATTGAAAACCTTTTTGCCTAGAAATTGAAGATCAGGTGTGAGGGTTGACATCTCTCTATGAGGCAAAAAGAGAGTGAAAGTTTAGACCTACTTATTCAATGATTCATAATGAAATTCATCGAGTTCTACAGGATCAGGTTTAAGGAGCATCTGGGAAACATCCCCTAAGTCTCACTCTCCCTTGTCATTTCCCTTTCTCTACCTATCATCTATTTCCCCCCACTCCCTTATTCAACCAATCTTCATTCCATAATCCCTTTTTGAGAAAACTCTCTCACAACATAAAACACTGCATCTACTAATTTGAGCTGAAGTCTGTAAGGGAAAGGCAGGAGAGAAAAGTGGAGCTACAAATGGGCCAGAATCCAATCTCTTATTTTCCAGTCATAGAAGGCTCCAGTCTGCTCCATTTTCCAAAGTAAAATAGTAAAGGTCCGCAGGCAGTGAGTCCAGATCAGCTCTTCCCCAAATAGAAAATAATAACTATCCCAATACAATATGCAATTTGAGACAGTGATGAGCAAAAGCACCATCATAATCACAGCCCTATATCAGTACTCTGTACCCACACATCCTCTTGCTCACCCTGGTGATGTTTACCAGAGGCAGCTGGCCAGAGAGGAAGTCAGCCGTGGGGGATGCACAGTGCCAGGAGCCAACCCATCAAGAAGGCATTTGTGACTTTTCAGGGCGTGGGGGGAGATGGAACAAAAGTAGTGTCTGTCTGCTTGCGTCATGGAAGCAGCGTTGGGAGAAATTGCTCCTGACCAACGAATACCAGTTGGTGGAATCCAGATTTTTAAAACAAACTACCTGCTGGTCAGAGGGCTATCTGAGGATGCATCCCATCACTGGGGCTCTCTCCCCCTGCTTGACTTTTCCAGGAGGGCTGGTCTGTGATAGGCTGTGCTCATGTGATGATTACCGTACCACGCATCTGCTGACTAATGATGTGCAGACTTTCCAAAGCTCAACTGCTTTATAATGTTTCAAATGAATACCAAGAGCATTTCTGGGAATGGGAGTGAACTACCGTGACATATGGACCAAATCTGAAGATTCGTGTGAGACTGATCATTTGACTCTGTGCCTTCCTTATGCCCTCTAACCCCTTAGGAAATAAAAATCAATCATTGTCACATTGTCTAGTTACTTAACTCTGCTTGTACTATAAGATGGGTTTATATTACATGAATTTTGAGTTTTTGAGAAGAAAGTGAATCTCAGTTCTCATGAATTAACAAGGATTGAATGTTTTATGCATAAATCACACTGAAAGGAATGTCACCCTAAAATGCAGGTCAAATGCATTATTAGAATCAAAATATACTATGTAGCTCTGCCCTCATCTACCACTCCAGGTAAAAATACATTAAACAGTTACTCTGACATGATTTATTCTTAGTGTTCCTCATGGTTCCTTGAGGACAAGCAACTAGGGCTTTGTGATTATAGTGGAGGGAGCATCAGGTCATAACTAAATGAAAGAACAAAGAAGACGTGATGCTGTCTATTCACCACCATACTTAGATACTTAGAACCTGTCTTTAAAACGATGCTCCTTAAATCATTACTTACATTGTGAATTTGTTTTATTAGAGTCCCTTAAAACAAAGATGAAATTCTGTTTGTTCATTACCTATCCATCTGTCTGTCCATCTGTCTATGTATCCTACCTATCTGTTTGAAAATGCAAAGGCTTTAACTTAAATAATTTCTTATTGATACATCCAGTGCCAGCCCTGTGCCATCATAGGGATTTTATATGAAAACTAAAATGAAGAACAAAGAAGAAGTGTGTGAAGATCTAACTGGCATATTCAGAGTTTTTTTCCTTGTAAATCATTCCTTTCAACAAGACAACTTGGTACAATTAGGTAAGTTTTAGGAAGAAAAGTAACAACGAGGTGCAGTAACTAATTTCCATAAATTTGATGGCTTTAAACCAAACAAATTTATCACCCCTTAGCCCTGCAGGTCAGAAGTCTGAGTCAGGACAAAGGCAGTCTGTATTTCTTGTAGGAATTCTAACATAGAATATGCTTCCTTTGCTTCTCAGTTCATAGCATTGCTTCTATTTCTGATCTCAAAGCCAGTTCAGTATTTCAAATCAGGAATGGTCAACCAAGTTGTTGTCACATAACATCATTCTGACACTACCCTGTCTTGTTGTCTAAGACACTATCTTGTCTCTGTCTTCCACACTTAAGATAAAATCACACTATGTTTGGGAGTGGAGGAAGCTGTGAGTGAGTAAAGTCTTGAGTGAATGTGAGCTGTTGACATGGCCATGGCATGGACCCCAAGCCTCAGATCCATGAGGAACATGGAAAAGACTTTTCCTTGAGGGCGAGTCTGAGAGGGAAATGGCAAAGCTCCTTTGGTCCATGTGAGGATGTTGATCGCATGTGCAGAAAATGTCTACTGTAGCTTTTCTTCCCCTAGTATTCAGGTTCAACAAAGACAAGTCTTACTAACATTAGCTAAACTTGTCCTTATTCAGCTGCTTATCAAAAGCCCTGCCTCCTTGTTGATCTAAGGAGCGATGAGTTTGTTTAAAATCATCTAATTTATGGAAATTTGTTACAGCACCTAGATGTCACTTTCTCCCCTCCCCAAACTTACCCAATTGTACCAAGCTGTCTTATTGAAAGGAATGATTCACAAGAAAAAGGCCTCTGAATATACCACTTAGATAGTAAGCCTGTCTCCTTGTTGATCTGTCTGTAATAATCTTGTCTCTTTGTTGATCAATAACCCCACCTCACTGTTCAATTGCAAACAACAAGCCTGCTTCTCTGTTCAACTCTGTATAACAAACACACTGAGGTTCTGGGGTGCTGAAGTTTCTCCAGCAGAGAGCCCAGACCACCCAGTCCCAACTTTGTCCACACGTCTGTCTTTCCTTTATTCCCTCATCACTTGAGTCAGTTTCAAGTCCCTGGAGCCATGCATGAACAGAGCACTTGGGGTTACATTGGGATTACCTGAACTATCCTGGGTAATGCCCCCATCTCAAGGCCTTTAACTTATCACACCTATAATTTTCTTCTTGCTGTATTAGACAACATATTCCTGGATTCTGGGAATCATAACATAGACCTTGCAGGGCCCTATTCTGACTGCCACCACAGGGTTCTAAAACACATGTCACCACGATCATACTTTGTTTGATTCTAGATCACATAGATCATCAAACTTTGCTTTCTCTATAAAGTTTGAGACTAAAATTTGTTTTGTCAACAGGAATGGAGAAGAAGGAAATAAATTGGGTGATTAAATAAATATGAAAATCTAGAAATATGGTATAATGGAAAGAAGAAAAATAGGGAATATGAAACTAAACAAACCAGAAAAACTGTTTATTACTTATTTTTTAAAAACATTTTTCCTGGCACTGGGGTTCAAATCCAGGGCCTTATGCATGCTAAGCTAGTATAATCTACCACTTGGCTGTATGCCCCATTCGTCAAGAAATATTTTTCAAGTATGCTTTATGTTAAGGTTTATAGGCAATAAAACTTGAGGGAAACATGAGGCTTACTATATCTAAGGAGCTTCTTAGAGGCAAAACACATGTATAGATGACTCAAGTTTACAACTCATCCATCATTTGCCTAGAGAAATGCGTTTTCTCATACCACTCAGATAAAATGTTTTACTGATAGTCTAGTCTACAATGTGTCTTAGAGTCTTTTCTGGGATTTGTTCACATTGTGCTCTGAAACCACAGGCATACTACAGAAACAATGAGTAAGCCAGTTTAGTTGGAGTCCAGGAAGCAGACCTTCCTTAAAATGAGCCAGGTGGGGGCCCAAATGCTTGTTGCTATCAGGGACAGCCGGTATAGTGATGGTTTACTTAGAAGTCTCTTGAGTTGAAGTACTCAGGAGCTGTGTTGATTAAGTATTACTGTGACATTTCATGGCTACTATGTAACAATATTCAGATTTTACAAGTGCCCCCAAAAGCCAATATTTTATTATATTGGAGGAAAAATTCTATCACAGGAGGAGGCTTCTGCTGCAGATGCCATCTCAATGTCAACTCCATGGACACAATTCTATTTGGAGATGCTTCTGCTCCAGCCTGTTGACTCTCTCTTGGAGAAACATTGCATCTGCCAGTCTCATCGATCATAGCCTTATTGCCCTTTGTTATAACAAAAAGCCGTTATTCCAATTTCTTATAATCAGTCTTCAAGCAAGCCCTTTAAGTGTGCCATTTAGAACAAGATGTGCACAAAATCTCAAAAAAAAGGATGGGAGATTGTTGTAAGATGCAAATACAGTGGTCCATGGCCAGTAAGACCATGCATGATCAGTCAGTAGGCATGGTTAGGACCCTGAAGCTTCTGTGTGCCTGAGCACACATCTCCCTGGTCACAGTGATTTAAGATTATAAAGTTACTTCAAATCTCTTCATTCCAGCCCAAATGCAAACACACAACTGTTTGGACTAGTCTTGCTGCCAGTATGAATAAATGAGCATATCAGACCCAGCACAAACTGCAGACAAAATAAAAATGCAACTGCTCCAAGCACGGGAAATGCAGATTCTGCACTGACATTTAGAAGAAGGGAACAGTGTGGGGTGAACTTCCTTCCTTGCTGTTCTGAGGACAAGTTTTGTTCTGTCCCAAATAGGGTAGCAAAAGCTCTGAGGGAAAGCCTCGAATGCATTGGTTACAGAACAGGAGAATTCAGAGCAGCCACAGACATGAGAAAATAAGGAGCTCTTTGAGACAACCAATCCTCGCATATGTAAACTCTCTTCTGTGGCTGACCCCTGAACTATGAATACAAAGAACAAACACCGAGTGTCCCATCTAAAGCCTGAAGAATAGATCCGAGATTTGAGATGCTCCCCAGGAGACAGAGTTTGCAGTTGGGATCCAGTGAAAATAGTTGCTAAACCAAACACATTAACAGTCTTTGGGATTGCATAATGGGATGTAGAGTGTACATAGGACTTGACATTGCATTCAATACATAAACCAAATTACTTGGCATTTAATAAAACAGGAAAATAAGGCCTGCTACTAAGAAAAAGGATATTCTCAGCTAGTGGAAATAGCAGAAACAGCTTTAAATAAGTGACTATTAATAAGTCTAATGATACAAAAATGTTTAAAAGTAAAGCAAATAAAGGGCATCTTGGTAGAAAAGCAAACACAATTACAATTTAAAACCACACTGTTTCAAATTTAAGTAGAGCACAGACTAGATGGAGTTCAAAATTAAATATTGATAGCAAAACCCAGGAAACCTGAGGGCAGATCAATGTAAATGATATGATCTTTGTTGTTGTTGTTGTTGTTGTTTTTGAGGCAAGGTGTCTCTGTGTAACTTTGGAGCCTATCCTGGCACTCGCTCTGTAGACCAGGCTGGCCTCTAACTCACAGAGATCCACCTGCCTCTGCCTCCTAAGTGTGCCACCATTGCCTGGCGGAAATGATACAATCTTTAGAGTAAGAAGAAAAATTATTATAGAAGAAAATGAAAATGTCAACAATGTGTTGGGAAAATGTTAAATGGTTAGTTGATTTGTAATTAGAGTTTCAGAAACATAGTAGGGAGAGGATAAAAAAAAACTGGGGAAATGCTTAAAGTATTCCCAGATTTGTCAAAAGAAGTCTACAATCTTAAGAAAAACAAGCAAACAAGCAAAAAACCAAACAAACAAAAACATTCACAGTTAATTCCATGTAGAATAAATCAAAGGAAAATCATGCCAAAATCTACAAAGTTTCTAAAAACTGGAGGTAAAGAGAAATTATTAACAACAGCCAAAGGAAAATGACACATTATGAACTGGGGATAATGTTTCAAATGACATTGGCCATCCATCTGAAGCCATGGAGACAAGAAACCAAAGATAACCATGTCCAGAAAATGCCTGGTGAACAGCAGCAAGCCTGTTGGGTAAGAAATCTACATTCCATGAACAGAAACTTTGAAAAAGGTAATTTGTCATTAGCCAGTGGGTGCTTTGGAGGGGAAATGAGCAAGTCTGTCAGGAGAAAATGATCTAGGCAATGAATCTGAATGTTCAGGAATGCATGAATAAGACACATCAGAAGTGATGCATATCGCCGGGCGGTGGTGGCGCACGCCTTTAATCCCAGCACTCGGGAGGCAGAGGCAGGCGGATCTCTGTGAGTTTGAGGCTGGGCTGGACCGATAGCCTCCAAAACAATACAGAGAAACCCTGTCTCGTAAAAACCAAAAAAAAAAAAAAAAAAAAGAAGTGATGCATATCTAGAAAAGCATTATTTCTTTATTCTAACTTCTGTAAAAGGTGTGTCTGTCCTCCCAAAATTTACATTTTAGTTTTGAATTTGGGGGTACAAAACACATGTGGCTAGAATAGGACCATTGACTATAGAATAAGTATAGAGTGAGGAAAAGCTGACCTACACAGTTGCAACATACAATATAAGCTCTAGAAGATTATGAAATGTTAACAATATACATCTTACTCCATAGAAATAACATTTCAATGCTGTTGTGATTCCAAGAGGTGTAGTTAAAAGCCCATAAACACAACGAAATAGAATTCTAGGAAGATAAAATGTATCTAACACAACTCAAGGCTTTATCAAAACTTGGATAGAAAGTTTATTTCAAGGACATAAGAAAGTGAGTATATTTTCTTCTGAAATGCTACCAGAACTAAATGCTTTGAAAAAAAGAGGTAAGGCTAGTGTTATCTCCATTCTTCCAGAATTCTCAAACATTGATCTCCAGGCTTGGCCACCCATCTTCCTAGCCAAATTGGAGTAGGCACAACATTTCCCTTCCCATTTTGAGGGCCCACGAATTCACCTAACCTCTCCCTGATAGTCCCATTGTGACTAGTTTTCTGAAACACAGAAGTCACTACCCTGATTTTTCACTTTTGAAAACGTGTTGACAGGCAGCAGTCGCCTACTACATTGTGGCAAATTCTTTAACTCTTAACTCTTTTTGATGAGTGATACTATTATGCCCACTTTCCTAGCCATGAAACTGAAGATCATAGAGGCCTTACATAAAGTGTTGGAAAGGACCCCACTTCCTATGACATCCTGTGGTTAATGAACCATGGGTGTGAGATTTGAAGAGCCTACATATGGGGATTTCAAACATTGACTATCAGAAAGATTTTTTTAAAGGATGTTTAATTGAAACTTTTACCCTATGTATTGTTTTACTTTGAACTTTTTTTTAAGTCCTTATCTGGCCTCTGACTGCCTTCTAAGACATGTTTGCAGAAACATCTTTAGGCACAAGAAAATTCCAAGAAGGGTAACTCCTTAGCGCACATCTCCCTTCTCTGCACCCCTTAGCTTCAGGTCCCACACCTCACGTCACCTGTTAGGTGCTTGTCCCTCACCTCATCATATCTTACCTCACTTCTTAGTCGCTGACTTCTCACCTCACCTCAACTCAGCCCCTGACCCCTCACCTTACCCCTGGGCCTCACTTAAGCAAAACTTTCAGCATATTTTATTTTCAATAATAACAGTAGCAACTATTTTGTAGGTTAAGTATTACAGTCAGAAATTCATTGGTGAGCTTGGGACCCCTGTGTTGTGTTTCTTGCCTTCCTGGTATGTAGCATTTGTAAGACAGACTAATGTGGGGGTTCTCAGCCACGGCTACTATAGAACCAGTTTAAAAAAATATCTTTACTGTCTAGACTCTGCCTCTAGATTCTAAATTGTTGACTGGGGTGAGGCCTGAGTAGAAGCATTGTCCTCAAGAATATCAGACAATCCCTGCACCTATGTAACGTGGGCCCTATTGTGAGAGCTAATCTCGATTATTAACCTGATGGGTTTGAGAATGACCTAGGAGACAATTTTGGACTTGTCTATGAGAGGGTTTAAATGAGGAGGTAGGACCTTACCTGACTGTGGTCAACACCATCCCATGCATTGGAGTCCTGAATTAAAATGGGAAAAGCAGTCTAAACAACACCAAGCATGTCTCTCTGCTCCCTTGACTGTGGATATAATGGGACCATCTTCCTCAGGCTCCTGTTGCCATGGCTTTGCCATCATCTTGTGCTGCATCCTCAAACCTGTGAGCCAAGATGAACCTTTCCTCCTTCAAACTGATTTTGTCAGGCATTTTGCCACATAGTGAGAAAAATAACTAATCTACTTCCCAAAGGAATTAATAAAAGGACGCTTGAGCAACTAATGCAAGAGTGTATCTTAAACACAAAAGAGTAAAATAGTATAGCCTTGGGGTGGAGAGAGACTTAGGAGTTGAGAGTTCTTTTCCACCCCTCAGCTCATATTGTGGAGCAGCTGAAGGCTCTATTAATGGACTAGAGCCTCCGAATCAAAAGTTTTGTGAAAGAAGGTTACATGGTACATTTGGTGTCATTTGCAGGCGCTATCTGCACATTGTCCTGTGGAATTCCTACAAGGATCCAGTGAGGCCGGCTTGTAGGTTTGATTTTACAGAGTACCTGAGAGGGTTAACAGCACGCTGGAAGTGACACCTCTGGCGAGTGGAAAACTCTGCTCTGACCATATTAGACACAGTCCAGGGGCCAAGAGTGTCAGACCCAGTAAATGGATTTGAGGAATTGGTTCTATTTACTCATCCCATGGCCTGTGCATAGTCATGATCAGTATGCATGCTAACTCAGGGTCAGCTGCTCTTGTATCCTGAACTGTGCTAGACAAATAAAAAATAACAGTCTTTCTCCCCTTTTCAGCCTGCTCATAGGTCCCAGCAGCATTCCCATTCTTTCCCATCTTTTCAGATCTCCCTCCCTTCAACACACACCACACCTTGCCCCTTATTTGTTCTTAGGCTGCTCAAAATATTCAGGGGCCTGAATAAAATTGAGAAGTGACTGACACACATCTTTGCTGTCACTCCTCGGTTTCTTTTGCACTCTTTCTTATTTGTAAAATATTAATCTTCAGACTTTTCAATCAAAAATCTTGGAAAGAACAGGACAAAGTTCTACAGCAGGAATGGCTGACTGAGTTTCCTATGCCACTTTTCTTAGGATAGTTACATTCTAACGGGACAAGGAGTTTGACTTGGGAGTCCAACCCACATGGATTTGACTCTTAGGCTGCCTACTGCTTATGTAACCCTTGGCAGGTAACCCAACCTCTCTTAGCTTCAATTTCCTCATCTCTAAAAAGAGAAGAATACTTCAGAGGGTTGTGACAAGGATTAAAAGGATGGAGACCATGCTGAGCACAGCCCTGGGCACATGTACGTGCCTGTTGATACTTCATCACTTTCCTTCTCTCTTCTGTCCCTGAATCCATGCATTAGATATCAATAAAACTCCCTTGGGACACATTATACTGGAAATCTACCAATACAGTGGCTTAATCTTTCCTGCATTACACAGGGTTATTGAGGAACACACTAAAACTTTTTCACATGAGTAATGTTAACACAAATACACGCAATACCCATTGCTGAAAACAGTTGTTTCATGTAGAAATATCTTCTCTCTCTCTCTCTCTCTTTCTCTCTCTCTCTCTCTCTCTCTCTCTCTCTCTCTCTCTCTCTCTCTCTCTCTCTCTCTCTCTCTCCCCTCTGGGTCTTATATAGCCAAGGCTAACCTAACTCACTATGTACTGGAGGATGATCTTGAACATCTTATTCTCTTGCCTCTACTTCCATAGTGCTAATATTACAGACCTAAGTCACATACCTGGTTTAGGTAGTGTTGGGGCTCAAATCCAGGACCTCATGAATGCTAGACCATCAGTCTACCCACTGAGATACATCTCCATCTCTTATAACTACATTTTTATCCTCAGCCTTCTTGTCCATTCTTCCTTACATTACCAAAGCCACCCCTGAAACACAGATGTGAGGTTAGTCTCTCATCTCCAATGCTCTGAACAACACCTACCTCTGGGCTTGCTTGCTACAGTCTTGAAATGCTGCTCCCCTGAACAGAGAACTCAGGGCTGTGTTCACACAAAGCATGGCTGGAATGCAATTATATTTCAGAGTTTGTGCCTTTCTTTTAGTGCACTAAAAAGGTGCCTGTTATTAGAGAACAATGCCAAACCATTAATTATGAAGCTTTCAAGGAGGCTTTGTGCACAAGTTTGACTTTCATTATCTGTCTTTGTCATCCCTGTAAAACATCCCATTAGATTTCCTAGTAAAAGCAGGGAAATGAGGCTGACAATGGAGACTAAGTTGTTTAATTGCTATTACCTTTGAAAGTTTGAAGTGCTTTTTTTTTCATATTGTGTAAGAAAAAAAAAGCTTGGATTTGAGCACTAGGGAGGGTGAACTCAGGATTGAGACCGTCTGTCCCTGTATCAGATATTCTGATACTTTACCTCCTGCCCAGTGATGGCAACATTTGGACATGACCTTGGCTGGGTCTTTAGGCCCAAGGGTAAAGTCACAGGATTCCTATTCAAAGCTCACCAAGGCCACTTAGTAGAGGGCAGTCCTTGAAAATGCTTGTAATCTCTCCTATTCTGAATTGTCTCACCAGCAGAATGACAGCCACTCAAAGAGCCTCTGAAAAGCAAACAGCTGTAACTTCCAGTCATGTTAACCAAAGGAGAACAACACAGAGCTTCTCCCACTGTCCTTGCCACACAACCAAAGGCAGCTGGTCCAGAGCAACAGCAGCTGACAACACAACACTTAGTGTACAACAGGAGCAACAATGCAAAGAAAGAGAGTCCACAGAGGGAAAATAATACCCCCTCCTTTTCCTCTTCTCTCCTCTCCCCTCCCTTCTCCCTCCCCTCCTTTCTCCTCTCTCCTCTGCCCTCACCTCTCCTTCTCTCTTCTGTCTCTTCTCCTCTCCTCTCTCTCCTCTCTCCTCCCCTTTCTGTCCTCTCTCTCCTTTCTCCTCAGTCTCTTCTCCAACCCCCCCGTGTGTGTGTGTGTGTGTGTGTGTGTGTGTGTGTGTGTGTGTGTGTGTGTTTGAAGCTCCAGTCATTGAAATTCAATTTTAAAGTATAAAAATTCCATTAGAATTTGGAAACAGGCCTTTATGGTGATTGACGCTAATGTGAGCCTCCCAACCACAGCAGAGAAAATGGTGCCATTTCCCTGTTCTGATGATATTGCCCACCACCAAACCCCACATTTACAGTGGAGGATCTTACAGGTTCATTCAAACCTAGTTGAGACATTAAATATCCCGTGGAATAAATAACAATGGGTCATGCATTTTGAGACATGCCCCCCTTAAACTAGTCTTTCCTGGCTCTTGAACACAAGCCATCCTCATCTGTTTCCTAAGATAATCCATTATAAATTATGACAGGCTCCCTGGCCTGGCAGCAGGCGAAGCCCAGTGACTTGTCCTGTCTCACCTTTCTGTCCTACTCATCACTGAGTTCAGTGTGTGACCAGTCAGGAGACGGCTAATTCCAGTCCACGCACTTTTCACATGAGATTGATTTTATTTTTAATTTCCCCACAAACGCATGCCAGGCGCAGATCTTGTCAGCTCTCATCTGTACCGCCCTTCCGCAGTTCGAACTACCAGATGAAGGAAGGTCCAGTTACACATAAAAGTGATTATGATGAGCGAGATGTCTGCCCGGTGTGCCCTCCCAAGAAAGGACAAAGATTTTTGTCTCTGGCATTCCCTTTTGGCCACATTAGGGTCATTGACTGTACAAAAGAAAACACAATGGCCCATAAGAACTTTCTAGAACCTTTATTGACTTCAATATCTCTGTATGTACAGAATCCCATGCCATCACACAGCAGAGAAATGAACAGCTTTCTTAATTTGGGGCAAATGATTTGTTTTCTGTTTCTACTCAACAAGATTTCTTTTTGAAGGACCTGACTTCACCCTTTGAACATGTCCCATGTCACCTCTACAGTCATCTTGGCTTTCACATAGAGGCACATGACGTCTAAATCCTGACATCTGAGGGGCAGAACTCCATCTTTGGGAGTCATGTTATGCTCATCTGGACATTTCTTAGGACAGCTCACCTCTGTGTGGACTGCATTTGCCCCCAAGTTGACAGTGCCCAAAAGTGCATGAAGAAGGCACTATACACAGACTCAGTAAGTTAAATCAGGTCAGAGAGCACAGGAATTAAGGGCTGTCTCCTTTGCTGACGAAGGCGTTCATAATCTAACCCTGGCTGGAAGAAATATGCCCAAGGACACACTGTACTGTAAACTATCATCTCCATAAAACACCTAGGTATGGACAAGATGAAGAGATGGGGGATAATACAGCAGATAGAATAGTAGGGACCAAGGATCTATGCTTTGCCATCGAACATGTGTGATAGCCTTTATTTAAGTGCTTCCCTTAGATACCCACATACCTTAGATACCCACATACCTAAAATCTAGAATATTCTGGACTTCTATACAAACAGCAAAAGAACTAGGGAAATCAGGCTAGCATTTCTTTTGTGTTAGGGTTTGTAGGACTACACTAACCCTGAGCCTCTGGCTGGACCTCTTAATGTGAGTTCTTTCTAACTTTATGAGCAGATCCTAATCCAGACCAGGAATTATGCACACACCCTCTGATACTGTTATCTTTGGAAAGAACATAAGTTCAACCCTAACAAACTTTCCCAGACCTGGGCTCTGAATAGAGCCCAAGGGGGTGGTAAAGGCAGGGAGATGCTGCCACCACTGGTGGGAGCTAGCCTTGTGCCTGCTTCTCCACCATCCACCAGGCTGAGGCCCAACTGCCCTCTGGGACAAGCCAACCTTGGTAGTCACCCAACTTGAGAATCTCTTGAGCTCTTCCTGTCGCCATGCCCCACCCCTCCCATTCCACCCTCTCCTCCTCTTTCTCCTCCCTGGCAGCCCCTCTGTTTTCAGATGTTTACCCAGAAGGGAACAGCCACAGAGGAGGCCAGGGGAGGGAGAGTACCCTGAAGGAGACATTCCTCTGGAGCTTTCGAGGGCATGTGGAATGTGTGCCCACCCTTTCCCTGTGTGTGCTCACACTACTGCTTGTGCATGTGTGTGTGTGTGTGTGTGTGTGTGTGTGTTTGCTGGTTGACTGTGGTCTGTGCCTCTGGCTTGCAAAGTCATTAATCCCAGATTAACCCAAGTCCAGTGCCATTTTTGGGAACAGAGGTATCATCTGTGCTCTAAATGCTCCATCCCAGTGGTCTCAATTTGATCAGCACATCCGGATTTTGTAACATCATTTTATAACTGTTCCCCAGACCCCGATTCCATCATTCAGAGCTCTGAGGACATGTAACCAGAAGCCACTCCAGTTACTCTCCCCCTCTGTGGTGGACCAGTGTCACCTGCCACCCTGGCATCATCACCCAGGCATGCACTGTCACACTCCCAACCGGAATGTCAGCTTGCTGTTTGAGATTCACACCGACACTTGGTCCCCAGAGGGCTCCTCCGGGAGCCAGGGCAGCCTGTGCTTGGGAACACATGAAAGCGCAGGAGTCCCCTCGCGTCTTGGCAGCACTTCAAGCACCAGCCCAATGAAGAGATCTTGACAGCATACTTGTAAACTCCACAGGCCCCAAGGGCTCAAACACCATGATATTTATGCTAGCGGATAGAGAGCCAAAACAGTTGGGTTGTTATGTAGACAGGGGTCAGGACCAGCTTCTGACACCTGTTAATTGGCATTTGAAAGAACTGAGCTCAGGAAGGTGGGGGGCTTTGGAGCTGTTGCCAACATGTACCTGAATAGCAGGGAATCCAGCAAGGTTCTGGCCCTCCCTGCTGGCCATAGACTTCCCAGGGGCGATGAGTAAAGAAGTCTAAGGGTTGCCCGGAAAGGATCCTCAGAGAAGAGAGAACATGGGGCAAGAAGAAAAGTAAGAGATCAGGATGTAAAGTAAAAAATAGAGAGAGGGGGATATTTTTAGATTTGCTAGCACAGCTATGTGTGTGGCACCCTGGCCAGTTCCTGCAGATCCAGCCTGACTGTTACAGGTTGGAATAGCTGCTCTGCACACTTCCCTCTTGGAGCTATGAGCCTCATTTGTCCTTAAAGGCCAGCTTCAGGACCACCTCCTCCAAAGAGTCTCTACTCTATTCAGCCACTGAACTGACTACAACATACTCACCTGTTAAGCTTCCCTTAATGCTCACCCACAATTTTTAACTTGTTGGGATTCTATTAGAGACTAGAGATGTTTTCTGAACCAGTAGGACTTGGCCTCAAAGTAGGTCCTCAAGGGTCCACAATCGATGGGTAGGTTTTTCTCCTCTCTTCCTGCTCCAGATCTCTCCATGTAAACCTGAACTCAGCAAAGTTTCCCATCTGTTTTCACATAGCCTCAAACAGCTCCTAGTTAGCTACTAGTGCTCTCAGAATCTATCTATCCACATCTACCTCAAGATCCCTCCCCTTGCAACACGCATCCATTTGATCTTAGGTGACACTACGTTGTAATAACTTAAGAAAAAAACCGTTTCTGAATTTCACTTTTAGCATTCCACATTTAGGAGGTCTGTCTCTGTGTTCTAAAAGCAGCTTGCATACAGCTTGAATCTGGAGGGCTCTTGAAATGCTATACATGAAAGCATCCATTCCTTCATTCATTCATCAAATACATCAGCACGAGCATCATAAGGCAAGCACCATTTTCTGGAAAACCTGAAGCAAACAAAGCATATAAATCCTAAGGAGGGCCTGAGGGAATGGCTCAGTCAGTATACATCTTGTCTTAGAAGCACAAGGGCCAGGCCTGACTTCTATCCCAGAACCAATGCAAAAATGCTGCGTGTGGTGACTTAGACTTGGAGAGGCAGAGACAGGAGGATCCTTGGTGCTTGCTGGCCAGCCAGTCTAGCATAACTGGTAAACTCCTTGCTGATGAGAGACGCTGTGTCAAAGAATGTAGGTGGTTTCCCTATGGATGATACTTGTCTCCCATCCTACACACACACACACACACACACATGAAAATCGAAAATCTAAGGATATTATATCCTACTGAGTGAGATAGACAGCTCACAAATAAGAAATTAAAATATCTGATGTTCAGATGATTCTAAGTGCCATCAAAATGGATAGTGTAGAGACCATCAATGGAGTACTGGGAGGACTAGGATGTGAAATGGAGTCATCTGGCCAGACCTCCATTGAAGGAGTGGAAGGGTTCCTCTCTCATGTCAAGATGGAACTTGGAATGGTAAAGATGGCAAGAGGTCAGAGAAGCTAGAGCTGGGGAGGAGTGGGAAGGAAGAAGTATTGACTGAGGACTTTCACCCCCAGCCCACTGTTAGCCAGTTTAATCCATGCAAAGTCAAGACTAATTCTTGTTTGGCAGTCAACCTGCTTAATCAATGTCGGTGATCATTTCTAGGTGTCCTTTCTTCACCTGCCCTTGGCCATAGTTCCATGGAGTTAGCCTTTGAGTGTTATCTGGGGAATTCTAAGGACATGCAGAGCCACTCCAGAGTAACACAGAAGTCCAGCCAGGTGAAATGCAATACCCAGGAGATAGACCCACCTCAGTAAAGACAACTTGGAATATTAGAACCAGCTCTGGAGTTAGAGCCTCAGCATTTGATCTGCAGCATAGTATAGTTTTGTGTTTGGACAACTTATGTAGAATTGACCCCTGATTTCCTGGGGATGATAACTAACTTAAGTTTTTAGGAATGTTAAAGAAAGTTGGTCTATACAAAAGAACTATGTAAAACATGAAATAATCTATCAGTTTAGGCTGTGATTTTATGTGAGTTGCTCTGCCCTCTACAACAATGAAGTAGGTGTCAGGGCTCAGAAATCCATGTCTCCAAGGAACCCTTCAATTCTGGACTCAGCTGATGTGTTATTTATTTATTTATTTATTTATTTATTGGTTTTTACAAGACAAGGTTTCTCTGTGTTGTTTTGGAGGCTGTTGGTCCAGCCCAGCCTCGAACTCACAGAGATCCACCTGCCTCTGCCTCCTGAGTGCTGGGATTAAAGGTGTGCACCACCACCACCCGGCTGATGTGTTTTTATGTTAGATGTTCAGTCTCTTTTGGAAGAGGTTGTGTAGTTTTCAGAATGGTGAATAGCTCAACTGAAAGATCTAGATAATAAAAGGACAAGCAGATGAAAGAGAAACATGCTGTGGAATAGAATCAGAAGAAAGGAGTATGACTCATTTTAAAAGGGGGAAGTGCGGGGACAGACCCAAATAAGTCACTACTACAAGTAAGATCACATTTTCTTTTGGGCATCATTCTCCCCTGCATTTCCCTACATGATTCAGAGCCCATTTTCCAACATCTGAGCTTCCCAAATAGTCCCGGGTCATCCGCATGACCCAAGCCATCCAGTCTTTCCACATCTTATCTCCCTTCTCTTCAGAGTCCTTTAGAATCTTCTAGTGACTGAGAACGAGGCAGGCTAGAGATCTCTTGATATTGGAAAGTCCTTAAAATTACCCAAAATTTGTGACCTCCACTCCCAAGCTCTGGTTTACCCTTTGAGGTACTCAGCATTGTTTTAATCTTAGTCTTCAAGGATGCAGCTTTTTGTGTTTTTTTAAGTGGCCCCTGTCCTTATGTCCCAATGTCTGCATGTTCAGCTGAAGGTTTTTGTCTCATCTGTAGTGTTCTTCAATTTCATCATGAAATGTCTGGTTTTTCGTTGTTGTTTAAATCCTGTTCTGAACATGTTATGTGCTTTATTTTCAAATTCAGGGTTTATAACCTCTACAGCTGTTAAAATTTCCTATTTCGTTGTTTTTGAACTGTGTAGATATAGACTGGAAGGTTTCAGCTTGCCTTCTATGTCTCTTCCTTTTATTTCTGCCTCTTTCACCACACTTGAAGATGTATTCCAACCAGAGTCATATACATGGGACATCCTCACAATAGAATCAGTACCCACATCCTTCATCAAACCTGGGATACAGGCTGTCTTAGTTACGTTTTTTTGTTGTTTGTTTTTTGTTTTTTCTGTGAAGAGACACCATGTCCATGGCAACTCTTATAAAGGAAAACATTTAATTATTTAATTGGGGTGGCAGCTTATAGTTCCAGATGTTTAGTCGATTATCATCATGGTGCAACATAGTGGGTGCAGGCAGATATGGTGCTGGAGAAGTAGCTGAGTGGTCTACATCTTGATTTGTGGGCAACAGGAAGTGGTCTGTCTCACTGGGCATGGCTTAAGCATAATATAAGACCTCAAAGCCACCTCCATAGTGACACACTTCCTCCAACAAGACCATACCTACTCTAACAAGGTTACACTTTCCTTTGGGGGCCGTTTTCTTTCAAGCCACCATACAGGTCATAATGCATTTTCAAGCCCACAGCACCTTCTAAAGGTGGCAGATTACTGGGTCCTTCAAATGCCTATGCCCTTTCATGATGGGCAGATATGAGCTACAGATTATCTAGCCATTGCTAAACATTATCATAAATACTATATATTCCACCAAAAGAAAAACTCCTTTGCTCTCCTTTATGCTGATTATTCAATCCTCAGGAGAAGGTTTAGATCTAGAGAGACATATCTAAGGTAAGTGTCTGAGAGAATCACCTCTAGCCCAATTCATGACTCTCAAGTGGACCTCATGAGCCCACCCTGATTCACTCACAGGGCGGTTGTAGGATCTAATTGTAGATGGAGCAGACTTTACTGTGTAAGTTTTTAAAATGTTATATGGATACAGAACAGTATTTGTATTAGACATCTCTACACATTCAATTATTCTTGGGAACAGCCTTTTCTGTCCAAGTAGACATAGGAGTGTAGAAAGGGAAGGATACACACTGCATCTTTGTGATATCTAACAGCACCACATGTCTCTGAGGATGAATGTAGAAATTAAAGGAGACCTTACTAAGAGCAGGTAGTTAGGACTTGTGTGTCTTGAAAGTAGTCAACATCACTTGTTCAACAAAAAGCCACCTGAGACTGACTGTGTTAAAAGCTTTGTGTTGAGTGAACAGTGGTCTCCATCTTCTATAGGTGAATTAAAGAATAAAAGTTCTAGAAGAAAAGTTGAAACACAAAGTAGGAGCTGCCATTTCTGTTCAGTGTAACATTAAGGGAATACATAAGGACATTTGTGCAGAAGGAATGAATGAATTGAATCCCAGAGAATGAGTGTTATTGTTTGAATGGTTGTTTCCTCTCAAATTTCACAGGTAGAAATTTAATCTCCAGTGTGATAAAAATCAAAAGATGAGCCTTTATTATCAGGTTGGGGAATGCGAGCATGACCCCTATGAACAGACTTAATGTGTCTTGGTTTTCTTTCCTGTTGCTATGACAAAATACTTTGGCAAAAACAACTCAAGGGATGATGTGTTTCTTTTAGCTCACAATTCCATGCTAGTTCATCATTTCAGGGAAATCAAGGTAGAGGGAATGTTAACCAGTTAGTCACATTACATCCACAGTTAAGCTCAAAAGAGTGATGGACACACGCTCATCTTGCTTTCTCATTTTCACTAAGTCCAGAGCCCATGAAATGATGCCTTCCCACCTCTGTTAACAGTTATGCCTGCAGGCCAACCTAATCTAGACAATTCCTCATTGAGATCCCTTTCCAGATGATTCTACATTGTGTCAAGTTGACAACCAAAACCAACCAACCACAGTGCTCTAATTAGAAAGGCCCGAGGGGAGCTGGGGCCAGGCCTCAGTGGCTAAAGTTCTTGGCACACACAGGTGAGTTTGGATCCCTAGAACCCATGTGAAAAATCCAGGTATGATTGCACAAACCTGTAATCCCAGTACTGGGGAGGCAGGGACAGAGGATCCCAGGAGCTCACTGCTAGCTATTCTAGCTAATCAGTGAGCTCCAGGTCCAGTGAAAGACCCTGTGTCAAGGAGAAGAGGAAGAAAAGTAAGGAGGAGGAAGACGAGGAGGAGGAGGAGAAGACGAGGAGGCAAAGAAAGAGGAGGAATGGGAGAAAGAGGAAGATAAGGAGTGACAGAGGAAGACATCTGTGTCAACCTTTGACCCCCAGCATATAGACACATACGCATATACGCCCCTATGCAAAATTTTTAAAGAAAATTTAAAAATAGGTAAAGGTCTGAGGGACCTGGTGGCTTGTTCCTTAGTGTGAGGATCCAGTAAGAGGGTGTTCTCTCTGAGAAGGTGTTTTCTTACCAGAAAACTCCTGTGTGATTTGATCTCATATGAAGTGAAACAGGAAAATAAAATCTTTCCCAACTCCTGGTTTTTGTGAAAGGAGATTTCTAGTACATACCTCCAACTTCTTACCCTGGTAGAGGTCAGTTAGAATAGAATAGTGGACTGTTTCCTTCATCTGTTCTTGGGATCATATTTTCATGGGGGAGAGAACTTACATTGTACTCAAACTGTGTACTACCCTATCATGTACAGTCATGTCATCAGCATTGGTTGACAAGAAGAAAATACTGATACATTAGAACAGGAAAGGTCTTTCTGGATAGGATTCAATTGTACAATTATTAAGATTAACAATAACTGGGACCTCATAAAACTAAAATGCTTCAGTACAACAAAGGACAGTAACGAGACAGCCTACAGGATGGTACACCTGACTGAGGCTTAAGAACCAGAATATACAAAGATCTCAAAAGACTAAAACCATCATGGAAACAAGCAACCCAATAAAACAAAGAGGCATGTAACCAAAGAGAGAGTTCTCCAAAGGTGAAATGCAAACAGCAGAGAAATAATAATAAAAGAGAAAGAAAGAAAGGAAGGAAGGAAGAAAGGAAGGAAGGAAGAAAGTTCGACATCCTTAACCATCAGGAAAATGTAAATGAAAACTACTTTGAAAATTTATCTTATCCAGTCAGAATGTCAAACAAAAACAAATGATAGTAGATGTTATTGAGAGCATGGAAGAAAGTTCTCATTCACTGCTGGTAGGAGTGCAAACTGGTACAGCCACTAGGGAAGTCACCAAAAAGCTGGAAATAAATCTACCACACCATGTACTTCTTACTACAGAAATAAATCTGTTGGCCAGCGGAGTCCCATAGACTCCCCAAACATTACAGCGCATTACTACTGCTCTTGTTTGTCCTCCAGAACTTGACAAAAAGCACCTGTTGCTGAAGACACTACAGACTTGAGTCATACAACATGGGGGGATTGGGTGCTGGAGAGATGGACCAGTGTTTAAGATTACTTGCTACTCTTGCAGAGGACCCAGGTTCAGTTGATAGCACCAATGTGGCGGTCCACAGCCATCAGTATCTCCAGTACTAGGGGCTCTGACAATGTCTTTTGACCTCCACAGGTACTAGGCATACAGGTGGTATAATACACACATGTAGACAAAATACTCATATATACATAAAATAAAATTGTAAATAAATGAACATGTATGCCATTCTGTGTTTGTGGACTGAGAGACTTAATATTGTTAAACATCTTTGTAGGAGCTAAAGAAACCACAAATTCAATGCAGTTCCTACTACAATCCCAATGGCATTATTTTACAGAAGCAAAAAAAATAAGGTTAATATGGATCTTAATGAAGCTCAGTAAGTAGAACAGTTTTGAGAAAATAGCAAAGCTGTTGCCCTCACACTAATTGATTTAAAAATATATCACTAAAATCCAGTAATTAAAACAGTATGGAACAGGCATAAATACAGACATGGACCAATGGAGCTGTGTTAGGAAAACTGGATAGCTTCATGAAAAAGAATGAAGGACTCATCTCATACCATATGCACAAATTAACTGAAAACAAATTCCAGACCTGAGCATTGGGCTTGAACTATGAAATTCCTAGAAGTGAATGTCTGATGAAATTGGAGCAAACAATGATCACTTAGATGCAATATCAAAAGCATATATAACAAAGACAAAAACAGACAGCCGAACAATGCTCAACCTAAGAACTGCACAGAGAAGGAAATAGTAAAAGGCATGAAAACACAAACTGTGTGTTAAGTAAAGGGTTAACATCCAGACTCTATAGAGACATAATTACTTATAGTCACTAACATAAAATAAATAGCCTAATTAATATGAACAAGTGTTTGAATAGACATTTACTCCCCGCAAAAAGATTCACAAATGGCCTAAAAAGCATATGAAAATAAGTTTAACAGCACTGATGATCCTGAAAATGCAGACTGAACAATATACTTATACTCACTAACATAACCACTATCAAAACCCAGAGCATGTGTACTGATGAGTGTGTACAGTCATTGGGACCCCCTGTAAGATCTGTGGACTGTAACAACTGTGCCATGTGATGAGAAACAATACAGGTTTCTCAAAAAAAATGCAAACAGGTATATCACACAGTCTGACAATCGTCTGCGTATACATCCAAAAGAACAGAAAATACAGTCTCAGAGAAATGTCTGCATGAGACCGCTTTTAGCCAGGATGGATGATAAAGAAAAAATGCTACGTCCACATAGTGTGATATTTTTCAGCCTTTAAAAAGAAGGCACTTGGGAACTGGAGAGACGGCTTAGCAGTCAGGAGCACTGGTGCTCTCCTAGAGGTCCTGGGTTCAATTCCTAGCACCCACATGGCAGCTCACAACTGTCTGTAACTTCAGTTCAGAGGTATCTGTCACCCTCACACAGACATACAAACATGCAGACAAAACACCAATGTACATAAAATAATACAGTACAATACAACAGGCACTCTTAACATGTGCTAAAATATCGATGGATCTTGAGGATGTTATGACAAGTAAGATAAGCCATCACAAAACAAGTATTGCTTTATTTAACTGAGAAGTGTGTAATACAAATAAATTCACATAAACAGGTGGGTGGGGCCTGCCAGGGGCTAAGAGGAAGGCCCAGTGAAGAATCGCCATCTCTGGGGCAGAATATCAATAATGCAAGATGAAAATATTTTCAGACTGTTATACAATGTACTTAAGTGTTGTATTAACAATGCCATACACTTAAAAGTCTTGGGGGATATTTATATTGTGTTGCATTTTTGTTTGTTTGCTTGCTTTCCCACAACTTAAACAAGAACACGATGGAAACAAGCACCTAGTGGAGGATGCCTTGCCCAGGTTACAGGATTCATTCCGGCTGACCCAAAGCAGGTGATGTGTGCTCCACCTTGTCCTGATTTGTTTCATTTGCGGTAGCATTTCAGAATGTGGCAGAGGCCTTAAAGACGACTGCTCTGGAAGATGATGAGGTCTTTGTTGTTTAAGGATGTCCCTCCTCTGTTTACCTACATCTGTGGCCATCAGAACTTCCCCAGGCCTTTGAACAGAGTCTGGCTGTGTTGTGAGTGACTACACATTAACAGACTGCACAGCCCCTGCTGCCTTTTGGACTCCAAGTTCTTCAGAGGCAAACGAATTCCTGACTTGCTTACCAGACGAAATAACAGCTCTGTATGAGGAGAAAACGCTGAGGTCCGGAAAGGTTACAGGACTTGTCTAACATTACACTATGTGCATGAGAGCAAACTTCAAGTTATTTAAACATTTTCCAACCTTTCCCCTCTTTGTTGGGTAACTATTTACATCAATGAGAACAGTAGAAAGTTGTTAAAATGGAGGAATATGGGAAGCTGCTTCCTCCCTATTTTAACGAGCAGGGAAGAATAAAGCACTTTCTTTCAACAACCCCCCCCATTACGTCAAGCTGGGGACTGGACCCAGAACCTTCCATTTGCTATGCAAGTGCTCCTCCACCCCTGAACAACATCCCCAGATACTTTGTATTTTGAGACTAAGTTACCAGGCAAGTGTCAGCTCTCTGTAGCTCAGACAGATCCTGTCATCCTCCTGCCTCAGCATCCTGAGTATCTGAGGTTTGAGATACCAGGTCCAGGATACTTTCTGTGTATTTTTCTAAGTTTAGGTGAATGACAAGAGGGAACCTAGAGAATGTTACCCATCACATCAAAATGAGAAACCCTTCCAATGGCAGCTAAAGGCATCCGAGGCATAATTCAGGACTTCCCGAATATTTAGTGAGTGGCTGGCGGTGATTATATCTGTCTCCTCAAAGACTTCTTGAACAATTTGGGATGCAGGTGAGCTACCCTAGGTCCACTAGGCATCCTGATTCCATGAGGGTCCTCATAAGCCTCTGTCTTCTCTCATGATTTATAATCATTTTAGGTGAACTTGCCTAAGTTGGTTTCCAGCAAGAATGGTACTTTGCAGGAGAGGCAGACAATTGGCCCAGGAAACCTAGGTTGAACACTCCTCCAGCACCCTGTATGTGGGTGACACAAACATCCCAGCCCTGGGCACTGAGAATCTGCTGTGTGCCTATTGCTTCCCAGGGCCTGACAGCAAGGGACGCTGATGACCAGGGGCCTGTGTCTTGCCTTCCCCTCCCTTGAATGTGCTGACTCCCCTCTGGCCTCTGGCCTGACCTCTAGGTCCTGGGTGCTGGCCCAGATTTATGGCCCTGGGCTTCTTTTTATCTCTTCGGGAAGTCAACGTTTTGGTTGGGAAGTTTTTCAATTTCCTCCTGGCCTAGACTAAACCGCTCAGATTTCCAAGGACGGGAGAGTCCCTTCTCCTCCCATCTCCTCTGAGCACTGAAACCTCAGGAGGAGCCCCACTCTGCTTGCAGGAAATGCTCTGGTGATGGCTTCCACAAAAGCAGCCAAAGAGTCAGGACCTCCAGATGCTGTTCATAGGGACTTCTCCTCCTGGGCCCATACCATCGATTCTACACAAGAAAGGGCCTTTCTGTAGTGTGCTTAGGGACAGGTATAGAAATTCTTGACCCTGCATGACCCCTCATCACCTCCCCTGTATGGTCCTACACATCACTCATGATTTGTCCTGGGCCCCAGCCTCCTAGGAAAAGGGTTGGGCACCACTGATTTCACCGTGTACCCCAGGCAATCCTGTGTACCCCAGAGTTTCTGAGCCACAGTCACAGAAGCTGAGCAATAGAATGAATAGGAGGAAGACTATCTTTGTCCTCTGTTTTCCAAGTGCTGCTAGAACTCTACAGCCTCTTCTTAAGGAATCTCAACCTAGGCCACCATTGTCACACCTCAGGGCCTATACTATTAATATTTTTCTCCCCCACCCCTGCCCCCACTGCCCTTTTTCTTAACCAAGAAGTTTTTATCCAATGCTAAGTGCATCTTCCCTTCTTCTTTTTTCTTTTTTTCCCCCCACATGTTCCCTCCTCTCAACTCTCATACTCACCCTCCCAAGCCGTTTTCCCTCTTAGCCTGGTCCCCGCCATGGTCATGATGTCATTTGCAAGTCAGGAAAAGCAGTACAGCTAGGCCATCTCTTTTATACCTTCCGCGTTGATGGCCCCTTTATCCTGAAAGGCTTCGCCCACTTTCTATCCCAGCATAGCCTCACCCACCACTGAAGTACAGCCAGCCGGCTCAGGAGGGCAAGTGGCAGCTGTTGCTGTGTTTCGGGCAGGAAGCGAAGAAGAACCTGATATTCAATTAAAAGTGCAGGGGGAGTCTAGCGCAACAGCAGGGTCTAATGGAGGCTGATGGCCTGGGAGTTCCATTCCCATCTCTGCCATCGGCAGGCGGGGGTGACCTTGGGTCTGTCACTAAGAGTGTCTGGGCCTTCGTTTCATCTGAAAAATGGCAGTGATGATACCTGTGTCCCCGCTGGAATAGTGACAGGGATTAGGGAGATTAGAAAAACGCACAGGGCTCTTTGATCCCTTCAAAGTGGGCCGTGGAGGATGGGTAGATGCAGAAAGCCATCCTTGGCTGGTGGAACTGGCTGCCAGTTGCAGGGTGTAACAAAGTCATCAGTACTGCCATCCCTGTCCTCTAGCCTGTGAGTCCCTCAGAAGTCTTCCTGCCCTACACAACATGCAGAAAGCTAGGTCAAACACGCAAGCATGGCATACAGGGTCAGCAGCAGACCCCAGCCTTGCCACTGTCTAGCTGGAACCCTTCTCTGACTTACCACGAGCAAAGCACAGCCGTAAGTGACTGAGCCTTGAGGCCAGGAAAATGGGACAGGAGGAGAGTTTGGGTGTAAAGATGGGGAGAACTCAAGGTCAGGATGGTTGTCGTTAGGGACATGGTAGATAGGGCATGATGGGTAGGTGAACTGGAGCCATGGGGACCTCAGTAGCTGAACACTAGGCAAAACCATGATGCGCTTGATGCTTGCTTCTGAATTGTGGCAAGAGAGCTTCCAGGCCATGGCGGGTCCCGAGACTCTCCGTGCCTCATCTTTCACTGACCTTGGTGCCTATGGAAGCAGCCATCTTTGCCTGCATGTTCATCATTCCAAGGACAAACATGACACTGCTTCTGGCCATGGCTAGGTATGCCAGCTTCAGGGTGTCACTTCAGTGTGGGTGGGTACTGGATGCGACTCCAGGCTAGGGAGAGGAAGTGGGAAGAACAGCATAGGATCTGAGGTCCTGGGGCTAGAAGTCGAGTCCCAGCTTTGTCACTTTTTTCTTTTTTAGAGTACCTCTGTCACTTTGATCTGGAACCTGGAGTAGTTGAGCTTTTGGGAATCCCAGTTTCACCCCCCTGGAAACAGAGATGGCACATCCCCAGCATAGTACTTGCCAGAGTGTCCTGAGAGATGTGGCAAGGCACACTAAGTGTAGGGAAGGGCCACAAAGAGGCGAGACAGTACAGGCTGAGCTGTGCTGCGGTAACAGCATGGCCCCAGCACTCACTGTGTGTAAGTGGTGCTTCTTCCCCACACTATTACAGGCCAGACTGGGCAGGGGAGGGAGGGCAGCATCGCACCAATTGTAACCACATAGGAGCACAAGAACATGGGCAGCCATCAGCTACCGGGTCCGAGGAGAAAAACAACATGAAGTGTTCGTTGACTTGTATTTCACTAGCCAGGTAGGGTCACGTGGAAGTCAGGTCGGCAAGGATGTAGCTAAGATATGATTCCTGCCCATAAGCAACTTACTAGAGCTAACTTCAGACTCCTCGCCAGAGGTCTCTGAAGCATCTCTAGAAGAGAGTTTCCCTTCCTGATGTGGGCCCCACCCTACCCCATCTGCTGGCCACCACTCCATCCTACCACATTCGTGACTTTCCTCCAGAGCCAGGACACTGGCTACTGCCTGAGCTGCTGCCATGCTGGCTATGTGGTAACCAAGAATTCATGTCTTCTCTCTGTCCTTGACCCAGACTGAGCAGAGAGGATTCCAGGGGGCAGGGTTCAGGATGCCATCCCACTCCCAACCCCATCCTCACTAATTGTATCATGCTTGAACTCAAGTAGGAAGAGCAGTTCTCTTCCTATCTTAAGAGATTCCTAGCCTGGTCTGAGATCCTCCAGGCTTTAACTTCATCCTTCTTGAGTCATGATGTCTCCTTGTTGGATACTTCATCTGGGACTCTGAAACATAAACAAAGAGGACTGATGTAATACCATAGCAACAACAGCACATATAATATATCAGTTTGCTGAGCTGTTCCGAAAGTACAAGGCATACTAATTTGCTACATGCTCACAATAAACCTATATGTAAAGTAGATGCTATTAATATCTCCCTGTGAGTTTAACTAAGTGCAGCCAGGCCACACAGGACATGGCCGAAATGTGCTTCAACCAAGTTGTCTGACTACAGAGCACAAACTGAGATATTCCCACTGTGCAGTGACTTATCCCGTGATAGGGAGAAACTGTTGAAGTTATGGATACAAGCAGGACGGCATTTGCTCTCCTGTGCTTATTGTAGGGATGGCAGGAAGAGCCTTCCCAGTGTATTAGGAGACTGTGGCTGTCCTCTGCTGGTCATTAGTGAGCATTGCTACTCAGGGCACACTGAGTTGAACCGCTCTAGGCAAAGACAATTCGGAGAAACTGACAGGCACTCGGGCAGTTTACACATGGTGGTGTATTAACTATTTCTCTCCCCCTTGTTTGCTGTGGTTTGCATTTGGTTGTTTTCCACTCCCCCCTTCTGGTGAGATGAGACACAAAAAGCATACAGTTATGCAACTATCAAATAGCAAGTCTATGTGTTGTCACGGAATTCGCTATGCAGTCCTAGATTCCCAAGAAATATCATCTCAAACAGATGCAGAAGCACAATTTGGTCATTTATAACTAAGTTAGGATAAAAATGTTTTCTAATCTAATCAGAGTATGTTCTTACACTGTTGGACATTGCGTGCAAAAAAAGATACTTAAAATTCAGCTGTTTTCAATTATCTATGAATGCTATGACGTTTCCCTTCTTTGCTTTGATGTAGAAAGATGGCGGTTTCTGGCCTAGTTATGACATGGCTTGGCCTAAGGCCTCAGGAGCCTGGGGTGCTTACATTTAGAGCAGTGAGCACTGGACACCGAAGATTCCTCAGACAAGGTGGATATTGCCTCTTCCTGTGGAGTGGGAGACAGGAAGGGAGAAGGGAACACAGCTTCAGATCCAACTCTGGAAGCTGTCCCTACAGGGTTCCCAGCCAAAGCCTCATGTAGCAAGTAGATGACCTAGGGAGATTTGGGCCCTGGAGTTTGGTTGGCTTTCAGCTCCCTGACGACCCACTCGCCATTGGAGTTCAGAACCCTCTTCCTGAAGAACAGGAAGTTGTGTGCACACAAGACATAAATCACACCAACAGCAAACCGTTCCCCATCAGAGCATGTGTGTGTGTGCAGTGTTTCACACCCTGCCAGCACGTTCCACTTGCACGAAATGTGGAAATTATAAGAACTTGCTGATGTGAGGACTCAGAAATGCAGACCCACTTCCAGGACCGCTTGATGATCTATCCCTGTGTGTCCAGCTGTCCAACAAGTCTACGTGTTTCTTGTCACGGAAATTGCTGTGCAGCACTCAATTGATGAGAACTATCATCTCAAACAGATGCAGAAGCACATTTTGGGTCATTTGTAACTAAAGCAAGTCTGAAATGTTTTCTAAATTAATCAGGGTTTGTTCACGTCCAGTAACTCTCTCATCCACGCGCGCTGTTCCCATGTGTGACTGAACGTGGTGGGCTCGGCCCCTGGTGAGGACAAAGCCAAGAAACACAAGCAAAAGATAGAAGAGCAGAGCGTTCCTTGCTTTCATGGGCATGGAAAGCACCAGGGCTGATTCACAAAGGAATTCTCTCTAAGGGAAAAGGTTGTTTTTTTTAATTAGGGAAATATATATTAAATGAATCATATTGATAGTCCACATTATATATCTGTACAATTCATATAAAAAAGGCCCATCATCACGTAGAGCGGCACACTCCTGAGCATGCTCAGTCTGTGTTCTTATATCATGTGCTTGAAACTTGGCAGAGAGAAACTCCTCTCAGCAGGGAAGTTAGTGTTCTTATGAATCAAGTTTAGTCTAGGTCATCTAAAAGAGTGAGTAGAGAGACACAGAAAATGTGTCTGGTTCCTTGTAAGTTTCTCTGGAAGGGTTTATCTGAAATAATGATAATTTAAAAAGCAGCATTGGAAAATGTGTTAACAGTCATTTAAAAGGGGCAGAAGCTACACACACACACACACACACACACACACACACACACACACACACACACACTGGGTGTCTGTCTCTAAATACACTTGCCTATCTGCTAGCAAATTTGATGCCTTAATATGGTGCTCTTGCTAATCCACCTCTTCACCGCTGCCCCTGCTCTGGGATTCAGGTTGTAGTCTCCAGGACCTGGTGTAGCTAATTATATCTGGTTATTCCTCAGGACCCCAGACAGCCATTTGTGTGATTCCAACTCAAAACCTCAGAGCTTTCAATGCTACCACATGCTTCTCCTCGGTCCCCAGACCTAGTCAATTTGCAGCAGCTTTAACATCTGTCCTCTTCTACAAGGACCAGTGAGACATGAGTTCAAATTCCAGCTCCATTATGCATTACCTAAATGGATATGGCCATTTTACTTAATGCCTTCAAGTCTTATCTGGAAATAATGTTATTAGCAGTAATTATTATTAGTTAATTGTCAATCGCAGGTATGGGTCATATGCTTCCCATTTGCCACTCTTCATTTGAAACAAATGCAAAAGTTTTACTTTCACAAAGCTAAAAAAAACAAACAAACAGAAAATTAGTGTTCCCCTAGTGTTCAATTTCACTCTTGTCTCTGATGTATCTTGCAAACACACACATCGTTTCTCCACTCAGGACTGTCAATGACTATCCATGAGATAGATATTCCTTTTTTCCCCTGCCTGTTGTATAGCTATTTCCTCTGACTTGAAATATTCCCTCTGTCTTAGGATTTCTATTGATGCAACGAATCACCATGACCTAAAGCAAGTTGGGAAGAATATGGTTTATTCAGAATACAGTTCCACATTGCTGTTTGCCAATGAAGGAGGTCATGACAGGAACTAAAAGAGGGCAGGATCCCGGAAGTAAGACTTGTTTCAGAAGCCATTAAGGAATGCTGCTTGCTGGCTTGCCTATCATGCCTTGCTCAGCCTGCTTTCCTGTAGAATCCAGGACCACCAGCCCAGAGATGGCATCAGCCACCACGGGATGGACCCTTCCTCCATTGATCACTAATTAAGATAATGCCTTACATTTGGATCTTATAGAGACATTTTCTCAACCAAGGCTCCTTCCTCTCTGATGACTCTAGTTTGTGTCAAGTTGACACAAAACCAGCCAGTACATCTCCTAGAATGTGGTGGAATGCTCATGAAAGCTAGGATGCTGAGGAATCTTAAAAGGCCCAGGAAGTTCAGAAAGTGGCAAAATTCACAAGGCCCCTCCTGATGCCAAGGTTGTATGAACAATAACTGCTAGGGAGAAGAGAATCTCCAGCTTGCCAGGATGTTTGCAGGTTGTTCAGGGAGTTTCAGGAACACAGTTCTCATGAATGACTACCAAGGCTGGGTTGGCTGCCTTAGTTGCCCATGCTCATGTAAGTGTAAGTGTCCATAGTAAACTGATTGGTTTGGGTGGAAGGAATTGTTTTATTGGTCTTCATCTGTACTCTATCTGGAATGAACAAACATTTTTTTCTTATCTCTCCAGGAAAAGTCACACACTGGTGACATCTAAGCCCTTCTCAATGAATAAGACCCATGCCTGCTTTAATAGAGTAATTTCCTTTCCTTACACAGACCCTCTTAGTGTCCAAGAAGAACTATGTAATAATCCTACAACATTCTGGATATTTCTCCTTTTTTCCTTTACTATTGTATGCTATTTTTCTTATTGCCATGACCGAAAGGCCCAACAGACTGTCTTGGAAGTAAAGATTTGATGGCAGAAATAAAATGATGAGATGTGTGGTTACATCACCAGAGCAGTCAGGAAGCAGAGATCCCAGGTTGCAACGGAAGCCAGTCTTTAACCCTTAGATCCCCTCCACCGAGCCTTACTGCCACTGGTTGGGCTTCTACTGCAAAGGATGCTACAGCTCCCCAGCACAGTGTCACCCACTGGAGACCAAGTGTTTGTACAAATGGACCCCTGGGGGAACATTTCATCCAAACTGTGACAATTACTGAGAATTTCTGCTTTGGAGAAATCCTTGAGTGATGATACTGGTGTGAAGCAGTAATGACTTCACACTGTGGAAACATACAGTCCTTTCCCCCATGCCACAAATCTACTGTGGTTGCAGATGACCTAGACACAGGCCATCAAAATATGTACCTTATATTATGAATTATGAAGTGATATGGTGCCAGCTAAAATATTCCAAAGTGATAAACTCATGAGATCTTACTGGAAGAATCATTCACAGAGGCATGGGTAGGAGCAAGGAACCTAACAGCAGATGTTGATGTCCCCTACCTTTTCAAATTAACAACACCCTTGGGGCTCACCTAGGCAGACAAATCTACATACAAGCTCATATGGCAAGACAGAATCAATGTGGCATTTATCTAGTTTTATCTGACAAAAAATCTAAAACTCATATAAGAATACTTTTTTTCTTTTTTTCTTTTTTTGTCCAAGCAGAAAATGGAATAACTTTGGCCTAGACAGAACCTATCACTATAAGTACACTAGCGACTTTTAGTTCAGGCATCAGAAACTGATCCTAGTTGTTGGCTTGCTTAACAGACTGAAGCCACCAATAGATAGTGGATGAAATAAACTTCTGAACATGAAATAGACCAAGAAGTTAGAAGACTTTGAGAGATGGGGATGCTGGTATATACTCTGCATGCTTGACTGGTGCCTTTCTTCCAAGTTTCTAGCGAGGACCCAGAAAGACTTTCACTGTGGCCTTTGGAAATATTATTGGAGGGAAGATCTATAATCACTGAACAATGTTTCAGGACTATGTAAAAGTACAGCTTTTGAAATAACATTGAGGCAAAAAGTAACGAGAGAGCCATGGGAAGTACTGGAAGTTAGGTGCCACTGAGGCAGAATTCTGCAATAGTTCCTCAAGAACACAATGTGCCTCTTATTCCATGTTTTCTGATGTGGATTCAAGATCATAGTAGGAAAGAAAGCAGAAACACTTACTCAACAGAAATGGGTTGGGGGTTCGTTGACTTGGTGATGGAAATGACTTAGTAAGGATCTTTGTCAGAAACCCGTTGATTCTAGAGTTCTTTGGGTAGATGAGTGATCCAACAGGGTCCTATTGGATCTATATAACTAAAATTAGTTTTAAGGGGTCTCTTGGGGTTTCTATTGCTGCAGTGAAGCACCATGAGCAAGTTGGGGAGGAAAGGGCTTATTTGGCTTACACTTCCGTTCATCATTGAAGGAAGTCAGGACAGGAACTCAAGCAGGGCAGGAACCTGGAGGCAGGAGCTGATGCAGAGGCCATGGAGGAGTGCTGTTTATTGGCTTGCTCCCTATGGCTAACTCAACCTTCTTTCTTATAGAACCCAGGACCACCAGCCCAGAAGTGGTCCCACCCACATTGGACTGGGTCATCCCCCATCAATCACTAATTAAGAAAATGAGTTACAGATGGATCTTATGAAGGAATTTCCTTAATTGAGGTTTCCTCCTTTCAGTTAGCTCTAGTTTGTGTCAAGTTTATGTAAGACCAGCCAGGACATGGCTGTGAGATTGATGATTTGACAGAAATTTTTTATAGTATAAATGCATGCCTAAAAAGCAAGGATATTAAAACACCAACTTCCCTCTCAACCTGTTTCCTATGAAAACATCAGTGGCCTTATGGACTGAAGGAGTGTAAACTTTCACCTAGGAAGTTAGTTATGCATCAGAACCACATCTGCCCATATTGAACCCAGATCATTACTCAGCAAAGTCAACATGTTCAAGTTATTGGCAGGGATGGGAGTGACAGCTATGATAATGGAGAACTTAACTTGAAGAATTTAACTGGCATAAAACTACCAGCGCTTATTTTTTATAGATTTTACATTTGTGTCAGTTCAGTGATAGAATTTGCATTTATAAACACAGAGGGGATAGTGTATCCAAGTGAGTCCCAATTTACCTATTTGATGTAGAGTAATGCTGCTTGCAAAGAATTATGTGTTCTGTTCAAAGAACTCAGGCCACAGTCTTGAAGGTTTCTTCAGTACTAACAAAAAAAAAGGAAACTAAAGTTTCTTTGTCACGGATGACCCTCCTATGAGCTAAGTGGTGAATGAAGCAGGCTGTTTGGCTCATTGCTCTTATATATAGACTAATATGGAATATTCTGTCCTATAGAAATTAGTGACAAAGCAAAAATCTCATACTCAAGTATTTTTAATCAACTGAATTAAACCTCTTATGTTCTCCTATAAACAAAAAGTTAATAGCAAGTTTTATCTGATATGATGTTGTCTTAGAGTTAACTGTTGCTATGATGAAACACCATGACCAAAGCAATTTGGGGAGGAAAGGATTTTTTATTAGCTTTATGGTTATTCATCACTGTTCATCATCTAAGGAAGTCAGGACAGGAACTGAAACATGGTAGGAACCTGGAGACAGCAACTGACACAGAGGCCATGGAGGAGTGCAGCTTACTGGCTTGCTTATCCTGGCTTGCTCATCTTGCTTTGTTATAGAACCAGGACCACCAACCTAGGGATGGCACCACCCACAATGAACTGGTCCCTCCCACATAAATCACTAATTTAGAAAATGCCCTACAAGCTTGCCCACAGTCACATCTCATAAAGGCATTTTCTTAATCGGGTTTTCTCCCTCTCGGATGACTTTAGCTTATGTCAAATTGACATAAAAGTAGCCAGCACAGATGCCAAACAAATTAATTATTAACTTAATAAATTATTAATTTAGTTATATTTATATTCATTTAAAACTTTCTAAGTTATTTATTTAATAAACTACTTAATTTAATTATAATTTATAGTCTGTGACTATGTGTCTAAGACACGTTACTAAAGCAGAGGATCAGTAGAATCATGTGCTGTACTAGAAGGAGTTAAATGAGTCTGAGTCATGACTGTGCAAGAACTCCTCAAGAGCATAAGGTGCCTTGTACTCCAAGCTTTCCAAAGATAACTGAAGATGATTTAACATGGTCTTCAAGATAACTGAATTCTGGGGAAAAACACTATTATGACAGTGACTCTAAGCTGATTAATTCTTATACATTAAACTGGATCTTATGAGGCATGGGTGGGTGATATTTGTCCCAAAACCTCCAGCGTAACTTACTAAGTATATTCTTCTTATTTCACAATCCTTTAGTTGTATAGTTAAAATTACTTTTTGACAGGAGAATCTTGTCATTCATAGAATATCGTGTTTCATGGTAGGAAGAGTCCAAAGATGATGTTTGGACGACTCTGTTGCAATATGCCCACCCTATATAAAACATACAAGCAAGAAAGCAAACAAAGCAAAGAAAATTGGCATATTTTGTCATCTGTAGGAGCAAGAGGAAGATTTTCATACTGATTGATCATATTTGAAAGATTCAGGCATATTGAATTTCCATAATGAGGGTAATAATAGTATGTGTCTCACAGAGCTACTGTGACAATTAAACAGGTCACTATGTATAAAGTAATACTAGCTATTTAACAAATATGAGCCTCTACTTCTCAAGCATTAATATCTGTAACCCACATTTAGCAGTGCACTGGATTAAGATTAAAACACCTGGATAAAAGAAATAAGTAAGCATTCTAAAGCTTAGATAAGAGGATAAAAATAAATTTCTTCAAATACCAGGGTTTCCATCTTAAAATTCCGTTGAGGGGTCGGTGGTCTGGGGTCATGTCAGTCTTTGCTTTCTAGGTAAGGCAAATGGAAATATTTTACACCTTGTACCAAAGACAAACTGCTAGGCAGAGCTCCAGAGTTTGGATATGATGAATACTCTATCTGTGCTGAACTGCCAGAGTCACTTTTGAGCTGACTTGGAGAGCCCTTATTTGTTGAAGAGACTCTAGCTTCGCTTAAAATTCTAAGGGCCTGGGTGATTTCCTGCTGGGTCTTGCTGTAGAGTCACCTCCTCAGAAACTTAAACTTCCTTGCATAAGTCAAGATTTCCTGAACCTTTGTGTTAGAATGCAGAACTATTCACCTGAACTCCAGCTGGTCTATCTCTCCCTAGGGAAATGCTGCAATAGCAGATTCTTATACTCTGTGTTCAGAATTTATATGGGTTCTTGGAATCTAAACTTAAGTTTCCAAGTTTGCACAGATCATTTTTACCACTCACTGAGCCATCTCCCCAGCCCATTAGTCACCTTTTCAAACACTTCCATTTTTTTGAGATTATAATATCACTTTTTATCACTACTATAATGAAAAACAACTTAGAGAAAAGAAAGATTTATTTAGACATATGATTTAGGAGGCTTCAGTCCATTTTGTCAGGGATGGTGTGAGCAGAGTGGCTCACACAGAGACATCCAAGAAGAAGAGAGAGAGAGGATGTCAATACTGGTAGCCTTTCTCCATGTTCCTTTCATTCCATCTGGACCTCTAGCCTATAGAATGTTAAAGCTGATGTTAAATATGTGTCTTCTGTCCTTAGTCATCTCAGAACTCCTTCAGTCACACCCAGAGATACGCTTTACTAATATCATAGGGTGTCTCAGTCCTATCAAGCTGACATTGAAGTTTATCATCAGAGTAAGCATAGCTGTCATGGAGGCTATGCACGTCAACCCTGAAATATCAACCCCACACCTGTCCAGGCTGACCACACTGAACCTGCTCTGTGATGAAAAGGCTAGTGATTGGTCTTCCCTGGAATGTATACTTCCCTGAATTTGCATTTGCTTTTCTTGGTAGCTTCTGAACTGCTGACTTCTGCAATTGATTATCACAAATGGACACACTTTGTGAGTCATGATAGACCACAGTGTAGTGCTTTTGGCTAAAAGGAATTCATTTCACAGTGGAAAATAAAGTAACAGCAGCTGTTCAAGAGACTCGACTGGTTGCTAGAATATGTTCCATCCATGCTTGGAAGTATATATATATATATATATATATACATATATATATACATATTTCTCTAACAAAGTGTTTTATATATACATACATATATATCATATACAAAACACCACACACACACACACACACACACACACACACTTGTTAAGCCCATATAAGACAAAAATTTAAATGTGTTAGTCGAGGTATGTGTCACTTTAAAACACTAGCTTTTGAGCCAGTGAATGATTTCCAAGTAGTACTTTTCCTGTCTTGTAACCAACAATGTCTGGGCAGAGAAAATCTGTCTGCCTGTGTCCTGGAGTGAACACATCATGAAGCAGAGTTGTCATGGTCCCACACAGAGTGAGTTGCAAAGAAACCTCTGTTGCTTGTTACTGCAGCATTGCTCAGACAGAGCTGACTACTGCTTTTTCTTATCAACTTACCCACAAGCAAGAGGCATGCTCCAATCAGTGTGACGGTCTGTGTAATACTCAGCTATAGCATAAAAGGTGTGATGTTCTTCATGAGAATGTTCACACAGCCAATCGTCGGTAAGCACACTGTGCTTTTGCCCCTGCCCCACAGCATGAATGCAGAGGTGAAGTATGGATTTGAAGGGGACAGTTAAACTTTACTTCCCGTCTCTACCGATTATCCCTAATAATCTCAGAGGGTTTTAAAGAGCAAGGGGAGAGTACCGCTCTGAGGAGAATCTACAGTAATCACATTGCACTGCACACTGAATGTGCACCTGGACATTTGTGTCTTCACGCTGACTCAAGTAGGCAAAAGAACTATAATTGGTGACGTGATCAACCTAGCCATCAAATGCATAGGCTTGTGCTGTACCGTGGAAAGAGATGGTATAGGGGATATTATTCCTGATTTCCCCCTTCCAGTCTCTTCTGAGGCTTCAGTTTTCCATGTTTCAGTTCCCCTGACCCAAAGACTCCAATGTTCTTGCTTTAGCCTCATGCACCCCACCATAACTAGCTCCATCTGGTAGGTATAAGAAAGGGGAAGATTAATTGAGGATCTCTTTCTTCTCCACCTCACAGACTATCTCCCACAAGACTGTCTGCTTCTGCTGCTGGTCCAGTTTTCAAGCAGGTGGCTCTTTCTTATCTTTGTGTCAGGATTCAATGGTTACTTTCTATGAAAGAATTATTCAATGGTCTTACTCTATTCCCACTAGAGTCAAGGTGAAATTTTGACAAAACTAAATCGTTTGAGTGAGCTTAAGTATTGTGATAGAAAGCACAACTGTCAACTTGTCAGAATCGTGGATCATTTGGGAAGTTGGCGTCTGGACTTGCTTGGGAGAGGGTATCTTGATTATACTAATTCATGTGGGAAGAACTACCTATTGTGAATAGCACCATTCCTTGGATGGGATCTTGGACTGTATACATGGAGAATGGGAGCTGAGAAGCAACAGGCATTCTATGTTTTCTACTTCTTGACCATTGTTGCAACATAACCAGCCCCTGTAGCCATGAATCCATCTCTGTGATAGACTGTACCCTGGAACTGTGAACCCAATAAGCCTTTCCTTCCTTGAGTTGTTTTTGTCAGGGGAGAAAGCAGAAGAAACGGAGACAAGTTTGGTAGAGCATGGCTCTAATCCCAGTACTTGGGAGTCTGAGGCAGGAGGACTGCCATGAGTTTAAGGCCTATCTGGAATGCATATTGAGTAGCAGGCCAGCCAGAGTTACCTAGCAAGATTTGGTCTCAAAAAAACAAAACAACTCATTGAAGAGTATCTCCCACTTTCTCTTCTAAAAGTTTCAGTGTGGTTGGATTTATGTTGAGATCTTTGATCCATTTGGACTTCAGTTTTGTACAAGGCGATAAACATAGATCTATCTGCAGTCTTCTGCATACCAGTACCCAGTTATGCCAGCACCATTTGTTGAAGATGCTTTCTTTTTTCCATTGTATAGTTTTAGCTTCTTTGTAAAAAATCAAGTGTTCATAGGTGTGTGGGAAACTTTTAGAAGAGAAAGTGGGAGATACTCTTCAATGAGTTGGTACAGGAGTCCACTTCCTGAACACAAACACTGAGATCCACAATTAACAAATGGGACCTCCTGAAACTAAAAAGCTTCTGTAAGGCAAAGGACACAGTCAACAAGACAAAAAGGCAGTCCACAGAATGGGAAAAGATATTCACTAACCCCACATCTGACAGAGGGCTAATCTCCAACATTTACAAAGAACTCAAGAAGCAAGTCTCCAAAACACCAAATGATCCAAATAAAAGGTGGGGTACACAACTAAATAGAGAATTCTCAATAGAGGAGGCTAAAATGGCCAAGAGACACTTAAAAAAGTGCTCAACATCTTTAGCTATCAGGGAAATGCAAATCAAAACAACTCTGAGATACCATCTTACTCCTGTCAGAATGGCTAGGATGTGGAGAGAGGACACTCCAATGCTGATGGGAGTGCCAACTCATACAACCACTTTGAAAAGCAGTATGGAGATTCCTCAGGAAAATGGGAATCAATCTACCACAAGACCCAGCAATTCCACTCTTAGGCATATATCCAAATGAGGCAAATTCATACAACAAGGGCATCTGCTCCACTATGTTCATAGCAGCATTATTTGTAATAGCCAGAACCTGGAAGCAACCTAGATGCCCCTCAACTGAAGAGTGGATAGAGAAAACGTGGTACATTTATACAATGGAGTATTACTCAGCAGAAAAAAACAATGGAATCTTGAAATTCGCAGGTAAATGGATAGCACTGGAAGAAACCATCCTGAGTGAGGTAACCCAGTCGCAAAAAGACAAACATGGTATGTACTCACTCATATATGGATTTTAGACATGGATTAAGATAGTGCCAGTCTGCACTTCCGCTGATAGAGAGTCTGGGAAACAGGAAAGAACCTAAAAGATATGCATAGTACCCAAGAGAAGAGGAATGAGGCAAGATCCTCTGAACAGATGGGGAACACAGCGAGGGGCGGGGGCGGGGGTGGGAGCTGAGAAGAGAGGGGAGAAGAGGAAGAGAGAGTAGGTTATGGGGGAACAGGAAGGTTGAGTGGGGGTGGTAGAATAGGGAGAAGAGGGAATCATAGGTTAGAAGACAGATCAGGCACCAATGTGACCTCTAGTGATCTAAAGGGATGACACCAATTGGCAAGCTAAGCAATAGTGGAGAGACCAACTCGAATGCCCATTCCTGATAATGAACTTGATGTCTATAACCATTTGGGAGCCTTCATCCAGTGACTGATGGAAGCAGAGGCAAACACACACAGTTAAACACTGAACTGAACTCAAGGAACCCAGTGACAGAGAGAGAGAGGAGCGATGAGCAAATTGGCAAAGAATGGGCTGGCAAAACCAGCAGAGACAGCTGATCTGAACAGGGGAGAGCTCTTGGACCTCAGACAGACAGCGGGGAGGCCAGCATGGGACTGATCCGGACCCCCGAATGTGAGTGTCAGTGAGGAGGCCTGGGCAACCTATGGGGACCTTAGCAGTGGATCAGTGTCTATCCCTGGAATACAAACATACATTGTGTGCCCATAGCATAAAGAGGGGTGCTCTCTCAGCCTGGACTCTTAGGGGAGTGCCTGTACCCTACCCTGAGTGAAATGGTAGACTCTAGATATCCCCTATGTGGAAGGAATTGGCAATAGGGTGGGAGGCTGGGGGGAATGAGGGGGTGCGGGAGGAGGGGAGGGAGAGGGAACTGGGATTGACATGTGAAACAAGCTATTTAATAAAAAATTAAAACAACAACAACAACAACAAAAACACCTTTCCCCACTCCATCCCTCAAAATGACATTACTCAGAGGACCTATATATAGATATGGAAACATACTCAGCATTGAAGAAGTATAGAAAACAGCCCCTTGGGGAAGTATCTTATAACTTAGATATTGTACAGGAATTGAGAGAGGAGAGAAGATTAACACAATAATGGGAAGCCAGAAGCTTATGCATTGTGGGAAACCAAAGGGCAAAGATGTGTTCTGTACTGGTATTCTTCATTTAGACAGCAAGAACAATTTCCCAAGGAGCTTCTCTGTATTTTTTCCCAAATAGTTTTTTGTATATCTGGATCATAAGTATAAAATTAATTGTCTAACACATGGATACCATTGAGATATGGATTTATTGTGCTCTTCTCATTTTTAAAATATCATTCTCTTCTCTGTCTGTCCACCCAATGCTTTTGTGTATGTTTATCTGTTTCTTTGATTGAGACAGGATATTGTTATGTAGCACAGGTTATTCCCAAGTTCCTGATCTTCCTACCTCTGCCTCTTAAATGCTGAGACAATATGAGCTAAATTCATTCTCCATCTTTATGTATTGTCATTAAGGTATGCACATAACTGTTTCTAGATAATAAATATTGGGGGAAATGGGTTTTCAAGTAGAATGATTGCTCTATAATTCAGAATAGTACCCCCATTGCAATCTGAGACAGGTTGCCCTGACAGCAAAGTTGAAATGTTCAGCAAAATCCAAGGGGCTAATTACACAAAGTGTTCTGTCCAATCAATGGCCTCAGGCACTTTCTGCAAATAGAGAATGATGAAATAAAACCACTGTTGGACACACTTTGCCAAAGGCTAAAATATAACAAGTATTTTTGATTTTGGAGGGGGAAACCCAGCAGGGAGATGTCTTCCTTTTGATGAAACTTTCCACTGGGAGGCAGAGATTTTATTCTCACTACAGAAGCCCAAGTGGAGGCTGTTCACCACTTCTTGGGGAAAAAAGCACACGCCTGTCCTGAGATCAGATCATGACAATTTTAAAGATTTTAAACCACGAAGATTGGGGAAGGTTAATATAATTCAAAGTAGCCTGGGCTGGGGTCCATGGGTAGTAATTGTTAGATCATGGTACTCATTTAGCATGCTGGCCATCTTGTTTCCATGGTAGGAGCTTTTGGCTGCATGTTTGAATGTCTATCATTTCCATTCTTATTTTCTACGCTTGAGTTTCCAAGCTTTCTGTTTCCCTAAAATTCTTCAGAGGTTTAGAATACTTCCAATAAGAAACCTGTCTGGTACTTCACATGGGATTGCTCCTTTCCATCTTTCTGCACATCTAACCAGGTGTCATTACTTTCCCATTGTTGTGAAGAGACATCGTGACCAAGGCAACTTAAAGATGAAGGAGTTTATTGGTGCTTTCAGTTTCAGAGGGTGAAACCATGACTATCACAGAAGGGAACATGGCAGCAGGTAGGTAGCCATGGTGCTGGAACAGTAGCTGAGAGATCTTTATTGGCAGATAGGAGGCAGAGAGAAAGGAAGGGAGGGAGAGAGAGGGAGGGAGAGGGAGGGAGAGCTAACTGGTGATAGAAACAGGTCTTTGAAACCTCAATACTTGCCCCCTGTGACACAGCTCTTTTTACAAGGCCACGCCTTCTAATCCTTCCCAAACAATTTGACTAGCTGGGGTCTAAGCCCTCAAACACGTGAGGACCTGTCTTGAAAAGTCACCTTTTTTTTCTCCTTGGCTTCTTCCCTTCCTTGGTGTATTTGCTGGCTTTTGGTGCCTATTCTTCCAAGTGTGAAGGTGCTGTGACTCGGAACACCATTCACAGAGTCCCTTGCAAGCTACTTTTGACTGGCTTCTGGCATTGAGAGTACTGACCACTTGTTTAAAAACAGCTAGATGTTCAAATAAAGGATGCTTGCTTGCTCCTAGGTACCGATGATATCTCCCTAGTAGATGGCAATAGACAAGCCCTGATGTCCCTCAGCAGGTGCAGCATGGAGGAGCTATCTTTGTCTCAACTCCAGGTTTTGCTGTCCCCTCAGTAGTCATAACCCTAGCCTCAAGTCCTCAAACCTTAAGCAAACCAGTGATGGCATGCAGAACTTCCTACAAGAAAGTCCCTTGCTGTGGGGCCCTTTCTCCGTTTCCAGAAAGGTTTCAAACAACTTTTTGGCAGTTTCAAATAACATGATGGTACCTGAGTACAGTAGTGCCACAGAATGAGCTCCTGCCTATGGGCAAAATAACCTTCTTCTCTTCATTTCTCTACCTACAGAGAAGATTGTCCTTCAGCACACAGACTGATTTGCTTGACTTCCTGTGGTTCCTTTCTTGAACTACTTAGTTTTGATGTAACTACTTTCCTGAATTAAATCTTCCCTGCTAGAAATACTTAGGTTGGTATCTATTTTCTTGATTTCCTGAACAGAGATGGCTCCCCTTTTAATGATAGTCCTGAATGCCTTCTCCAAATGTCTTATCTCTCACCCAGATGTAAACTCTCAACTGTTTTTAATTACTTAACAAATTTAAACTCATTTCCCATAAAGTTACTTAGTTTAGCTCACCCAACTTCTGTTAGATTTTTAAGTATATTATGGCCAGATCTTAACCCCATAACCATTAGGTCAGCACTATAAGATTCTAAGCAAATGGTTGATTTGAATGAATGACCCAAATGGTGGCCCATTGGCTCATAGTGATTTAGGTTTCCAATCATTCTACTGCTTCTGTTATGCTACAGAATAGAAATGATTAAACTTATTTGAAAAAAATCTTTGTAAATGAATATTTGTTAAACTAATTTGAAAACATTTCCATACTCCATTTCCTACCATATTAAATGGTGCTTTTCAATTTACTGAAGTGTATTCACACATATTACCCCATTTAAAACTCACATTAGCAATACAAAACGCTTCACCTGAGCTTGGGTTCTGGCCAGTCAAGTATTGTGGGTGTCTCCTCTTTTTTTATCAGCCCTAACACACAGTGTGAGAAATGCAGACTTTTTCATGTCTTTGGTAAAGGTATGAAATAACAGATTATCTGTGATCTCCTTTTCATAAGAAATTAAGGGAGAAATGGCCATTCTATCCCTTTGGCTTAGAGGATGTGGACAGTCATGTTCCCAATTTCACAGTTCATTGCATGTACATTTATTAGATTAGCACTGGCTTAGAAATGCACCATGGAACCTCCCAATAACTTGGCAGTCACTTTTTGATTGCTTTTTGGAATTGTACTGTCTTGTTCTCCTGAGACTCTGACCAAGGTTTAGTGACTTAAAACTGAAATGCCACAGACATAAATTGAATGTAACCCAGGCAAGGCTAAGGTTATTACTTTTCCCCATCTGGTTGCTACTTGGCTTTTCGCTGGTGTGGCAGGAATTGCTGTTAAGGAAGCAGACCCCCACCCCAAATGCACACACTCAAATTGGGAGACTAATGCTAGCATATGTGCCCTAATTTAGGAGGATATTCATTTCCTCACTGTTCAGTAGTTGTCTCCAAATACCTACATATATAGCCCCAAATAGTTCATCTTATATTAAGCTGCACAATAATAATTCCATGGCTATCTGTGTGTCATGTTATTTGAAGCCTACTGGAAAGGTCTAGTCATAAATGGAGTTCCCTGTGCCACATTGCTATTGATTTGCTAAATTCTGCCAGTAAGAAGTTATTTTTTGCTGTCTAGTTCTAAAAATAATATGTTCATACAAAGTTTCACACATTAAGTCTGTTTATTTGGTCTTATCCACATGCCATCTTTGACTGTTTGTTGACTCTAGAAACTTGGTTTATCTTAGTCACCACCTATCTTGCCTCTCTAAATGTGGGCAAAGTGCTTATATAATAAGTCCTCAATCAGAGATAGTTATTACTGTCATTGTTATCATAATTAGCTTTGTTTGTCTAGCCTCACAAATGAACAGTAGTCAATCGTTACTAAACAATAATGTACTGGGAATTACTTCATACATTTAATTTGTCACTTAATCTTTGAAGTCACCTTTGAAGTGGGCTCTGTCTTCTGCCTTGTTTCCAGGATATGGAGACAGAGACAACTGCAGTTTCCCAATACTGAAGAGCTAGACAGTGGCAAAATGATATTCAACATCCTCATTAGTAGAGGGGCTGAGGGAAGGTCAGGAAGGACAGCCTGACAAAGCAAGCCATCCACCTCAATAAAAGAACCTGACCACCAGGAGTGACCTCAAAATTATGCAGCAGACATGGAGTGCATCAGACCGAAGAAAGGGTTAACTGCTTGTGCTATAAATTATATAGCATGGGCTCCCTTTATCCCAAGAACTTTCAGAATGAGACACATAGTACCTAGAAGGTTTTGAATGTAGCATGCCTACAAACAGAAGATGTATTAGTAATATTAGTAATATTGTTCTCAACCTTTTTGGGTTATATTAGGTTTATTTGAGACAACACCTCAGTGTGCTTAGGTTTGCCTGTAGATAATACCTAACCTTGATGTGAACATGACTCCTTTATTCTCCACCCTGGAAATTAAGTGAACAAAGGAGACATCACCTCAGAGCTCTACAACTTTGGAAAACATTGATTTGGTGGCCTCAATGGGCTTTCTTAAATAGAAAGCACCTGGAGAAGGCTTCTAAGGAAACTTTGACCTCTACCCTTCTCAAGTTTTCTACTGACAGCTGTGGCATTATGCTGTCTATGGCTCTACCTCAGGGTTTGGAGTATTTCTTGACAGAAAAAAAGGTAAAGATGGTGGGGTGATTGACTGACTGGACCAACCATGATCAGATACACATAGTTCTGACATGCTGGGAAGAAGAGGGACTAGTCAGCTCTCCAGCTCTGCAAACCCTGAATTGATGGCTTAGCCTCAGTCTTAGAGGTGAGTCCATCCCAGTTGTTGAGCTTAACAATTAGCTGTATGCAATATCAGACACTTGTTTCTCAAAACAGGTGAAGGGGTCTAGAGAGAGAGGAAGAAGCAGAAGCAGAAGCAGAAGAAGAAGAAGAAGAAGAAGAAGAAGAAGAAGAAGAAGAAGAAGAAGAAGAAGAAGAAGAAGGAGGAGGAGGAGGAGGAGGAGGAGGAGGAGGAGGAGGAAGAGGAGGAGGAGAAGGAGGAGGAAAAGAAGAAAGAGGAGAAGGAGAAGAAGAAGAAGAAGAAGAAGAAGAAGAAGAAGAAGAAAAAGAAGAGAAGGAGAGAGAGACAGAGAGAGAGACAGAAAGAGAGAGGGTGCTATGAATTTCATGGATAGAGACATACCAGTGTCTTCATACCCACTCCCTAATTACAATTTGTTGTGGGACTTCAGTCTAGTCAATTGTACTGGTTGTGGGCTCTCTTGAAAGACCATGCCCATTGGGTCAAGCTGTCCCACACAATTGGCTATCAAACTGAATTCCTACAACAATTTCCTAGTGAAACTGTTCTTTCCTTGCTGGAAGGGACTCAGTTTCAGCTCCCCACTGTATTTCTCAACACCTGCTTTCTTCCTCCTCCTACCTACCTCCTTTCCTCCTCCATCCCCATCTGCCCTCTTTATTCTTTTCATTTCCCATCAATAGACCAAAACTCTAGATAAGAAATTCCTTCTCTAAAATAACGTTGGATCATTTCTCACAAACCAATCTTCCTTCAGTTCTAAAAGATACCGAGAATGAAGAGAGCTCTAAGATTTTTCCTGAAATCTACCTTGTTTCCGGTGTGCCAAATAAACTTCCCTATTCGAAAACAAAACAAAAAATGAATTTCTTCCACTTCCTGTCATAGAGTTAGACTGTGTCTACATGCAAAATCTTCTCTCCTCATCACCTAGCAAGGTCTGTGTTGGAAACAGAGATACACCTCAGCAAAGCTTAATATGATGGCTGAGGGAGCTCCTCGATTATCCATACATTTTACAATGCTCTATCTTTAAAAGATGAAAAGACATAAGTATTATAAATTTTGAAAGGATACCCCTGTGTAGCAAGTGATTGGCCATGGAATAATAGCCACAAACTCAGTGGCATAGACATTAATTTGGTTACAGTGTTTTGGGTTGATTGAAGATTTGGTTACAGACCTTTCAGTTTTGGTTGATTGAAGCTGGGCTGGGCTCTACCAAAGAAAACTGGTTCTAGTTGTTCCAGTTCTAATTGGTTTTGTTGTTGTTTTGTTTTGTTTTTATCCCTTCCTAAGTAGGAGGGATTCTTGGAGCACATTTGTCTTAGGGTTGCTATTGTTATGGCAAAAAACAATGACCAAAGAGATTTGGGCAGTAAAAAGGTTTATTTGGCTTACACTTTCATATCACTATTCATCAAAGGTAGTTGGGACAGGAATTCAAACAGTCAGGGGGAGGCAGGAGCTGATGCAGAGGGCAAGAAGCAATGTGTATACTGGCTTGCTCCTCATGGCTTGCTCAGCCTACTTTCTTATGGAACCCAGAACCACCAGTCCAGGGATTGTACCACCCACAGTGGTCTGGGTCCTCCCCCATCAATCACCAGTTAAGAAATTGACCTACAGGCTTGCTTGCAGCCCAGTCTACCAAGGCATTTTCTTAATTGATGTTCCCTCATCTCTGATGGCTCTAGCTTGTGTCGAGTTGACACAAAACTAGCCAGTAACCATTCTTTTCTGATAGAAGACAAAAAGCACAGTTCAGGCTCTCATCATGTCTTCTACATTCATTGGGCAAAAAAACTCACATGGCCAAGTCAAAGTGAAGGATCAGAAAAGAATATTTCTAGTGAGAGACGAAAAGTCACATAATAAAGGTTTTCGACTACAGGGAGGGGTGAAGAACTGGCCGGACATCCCAGCATAGTCTGAGTTCCTGAGCCTGGACCTAATTCAAAGACACATCTCACAGCATCCTTGGATAAAACCTTCATGTCAGAAACGGGCTGCACAGGCGCCCTCTTGGGGCCGTGGCTATGAATGAGATGAAAAAGCAGACTGGGGAAAGCAGGCATGGTTATCACAGTGGGTAGGTCTCCAGGGCATCATCTCCTTATAATTTTGAGGACGCTTCTCTATGCTTTACGCCTCTGTTTTTTCTGTAGAATAGTGGGGATGAAGGTTGGGATAAGCAGTCTGACCTCACCCCACCCCTCCGGACTGGGAAGGGCTTAGGAGTTCTTGTTTGTCTGTTTCTTTTGTCTCTTGAGACAGAGCTCCCATGTAGCCTAAGCTTGCCAAAAAGCTACTATGTAGCTGGCACTAACCTGAAACTCATAATTTTTGTGCCCCCATCTGTAAAGTGCTGTGCCATTACACAGGGGTGTGTTTTGACCAAAACAGTTAAGAACATTCTTATTTTCGTATCTTGCTCATACACTCTCTCCAAAGGTTTTATTTACCTTAACCCAAACTTGCCCTAACTTCACACCTGAACCCACAAAGGCTCAGTATTCTTGAGGGGAGTCACATAGTGGATCAAGCAAGTCTAGTTTAGACTAGAGTTAAAGAACAGCCTCCAGGCATGAACAGTCCTGCATTCTCCTAGTAAGCCACTCTGCTAGCTTGCCTCTCAGATCTGCAATATTTCTGTTTACCTCAATTCATAACTCATAGACAACAAAGAAGCAACTGAATCCACCGTCAACATACAACTCTTTCTTCCACACTACCATGGATGGTGGGAATATCCTCAGCTCAGACAATCTACAGAGGTCAAGTAACGGGAGCAAAGAGCAAACCACACTGAGACCGGGCATGCTTGTTACTGCATTTGATCTAGTGAAAACTGACTGTTAAAAAGACAGCATCTTTTTCTTTGGCTTATTGGGCTAATCATTACTGTGAAGACAGCTATAATTTGAAAAATTCACAGCTGAAAGCTAGAAAACCTCTGCTTGTCTAGACCTGAATTTAGATATGTTTTTGGGTAACCTTCACTTTGGATCTCATCTTTACAATTCTTCACTTGAAACTAATAAAGTGTCAAGGGTGTTTCTGATAGGTATTATTTTCATACAATAGCTAATAACATTGCTACCATGTTTCCTTCTCTTGCTGTTGCTCTACACACCCCCATATGTATGATAGTTGATATTAAATGTCAACTTGTCACAAGTAGGGACACAAAAGGCAGCTTGAGCATGGAACCTCAGTTGAGGAGTTGTCTACATAAGGTCAAACTATGGCAGCATCAGTGGGGTATTGTTTTAATTGCTTTATAGATGTGGGGAAACCCGCCCCAATGTGGGTGGCACCTGTCCAAAGAGGAAGATTATTCCTCCTCCTGACTTGGCTTTCCTTCTGGCTGATGAGATAATCTATCATTTGCTGCTGTTTATTTCTTTGCTGACATAAGAATCAGACTTTCTGGGCTTCTATGTGGACTGTGGACCAGCAGCTCTCCAGGAACTCTCCATGCTGGTGGCAGCAGACTATGACTGCTGATACATTTGGCCTCATCAACTGTGAAATTAGTAGGTTCTCAGCTTCTGTGGTATGAGGCAGGAAGTTGGACTATTTTGATCACATTGCATAAGCTGATTTAAGACTTCTATGTGGGCCCCTCCTGCCACAGAACCCCGCAGAGGGACCTGGAGGCAGAAGAAAGCAGCCACTATCATCGGCCGCCATTCTGGTCTTCCCCCTCCACTTTCTGGGGGAGGGACAGAGAGTGGGGAGAGAGAGGATAGAACCTTGAACCCATATCCACCAGGAGAAGGAGAGACTCCCCCTACACCCACTGGAAGAAGAGATGGGAAGAAGACAGAATAAGAACACATCCAACAACAGAAAAACTTATATGATTCCACCAGAGTCTCAGGACTCTACACCAGGAATACCTGACCATCCCAGTGCAGATGAAACCTCATGAAAATGATAGAGGCCCTCAAAGAAGATATGAGAAAATTCCTTAAAGAAATGGAAGAAAAAACAAACAAAAAATGCAAGAAATCAACAAATCTCTTAAAGCAAGGAAAGCCAAGAAAAAACAATCAAACAGATGAAAAAAGAATTCAAACAGTTCAAGACCTGAAAACTGAAATGGAGACAATAAAACACACACACACACACACACACACACACACACACACACACACACACACACACACAAACTGAGGTAATGCTGGAAATAGAAAAGCTGAATAAACAATCAGGAACTACAGATGCAAGGATAACAAATAGAATACAAGAGATGGAAGACATAATCTCAGGCACTAAAGATAAACTAGAGGAAATAGAGTCGTCGACAAAAAAAGTCTTAAATCCAACAAATCCTTAACACAAAATATCCAGGAAATATGGGACACTGTGAAAAGACCAAACTTAAGAATAATAGGTATAGAAGGAGGTGAAGAAGCCCGGTTCAATGATGCAAAAAACATATTCAACAAAACCATAGAAGAAAACTTTCCAAACCTGAAGAAGGAGATGCGTATGAAAGTACAAGAAGCTTGCAAAACATCAAATAGACTGGACCAAAAAGAAAAGTCCCCTCGCCATTTAATAATCAAAACATCAAACATATAGAATAAAGAAAGAATATTAAGAGCAGCAAAGGAAAAAGGCCAAGTATCATATAAAGGCAAACCTATCAGAATTACACCTGACTTCTCCACAGAAACTCTGAAAGCCAGAAGGTCCTGGATAGATGTTCTACAAACACTAACAGACCACAGATTCCAGCCCAGACTACTATTCCCAGGAAACTCCCAATCACTACAGATGGAGAAAACAAGATATTCCATGACAAAACCATATTTATACAATACATATTCACAAATCCAGCCCTACAGAAAGTTTTAGAAGGAAAACTCCAACCCAAGGAAGTTAACTACACTCACAATAACATGGTCAATAGATAATCTTACTTTACCAGAAGCCAGAAATTGGAGAAAACCTGACACCCAATACTACCACCAAAAAACAAATCCAAAACAAACAAGAATCAACAATCAATGGTCATTAATATCCCTGAATATCAATGGTCTTAACTCACCTATAAAAAGACACAGGCTAACAGAATGGATATGAAGACAGAATCCATCCTTCTGATACATACAAGAAACACACCTCAATTTCAAAGACAGGCATTACCTCAGAATTAAAGGTTGGGAAAAGATTTTCCAATCAAATGTACATAAGAAGCAAGCGGGTATAGCTATCCTAATATCTAACAAAATAGACTTCAAACTAAAATTAATCAAAAGAGATGACAAAGGACATTTCATATTCATCACAGGAAAAATTCATCAGGATGAAGTCTCAATTCTGAACATCTATACCCCAAATACAAAGGCACCCACATTCGTAAAAGAAACATTAATAAAACTCAAATCACACATTAAACCCCACACACTTATAGTGGGAGACTTCAACACCCCACTCTCACCACTGGATAGGTCCACCAGACAGAAACTTAACAAAGAAACAAAGTAACTAACAGAAGTTATGACCCAATTGGGTTTAACAGACATCTATATAACATTCCATCCAAACACAAAAGAATATACCTTCTTCTCAGCACCACATGGAACCTTCTCTAAAATTGATCCCATACTTGGCAATAAAGCAAACCTCAACAGATGCAAAAAATTGGAATAACCCCCTGTATCTTATCAGACCACCAAGGCTTAAAATTAGAATTCAACATCAACACAAATTGCAGAAACCCCACAAACTCATGGAAATTGAACAATGCTCAATTGCATCACTCCGGGTAAAGGAAGAAATAAAGAAATAAATCAAAGACTTCCTAGAATTCAATGAAAATGAATGCACAAAAAATCCAAACCTATGGGACACTCTGAAAGCAATTCTATGAGGAAAGTTCATAGTACTAAGTACCCACATGAAGAAACTGGAGAATTCCCAAACTAGAGAATTAACAGAACACCTGAAAACTCTAGAACAAAAAGAAGCAAACTCAGCCTGGAGGAGTAGATTACAGGAAATAATAAAATTGAGGACTGAAATCAATAAAATAGAAACTAGGAAAACAATGCAAAGAATAAATGTAACAAAAAGTTGGTTCTTTGAGAAAATTAACGAGGTAGACAAACCTTTATCCAAACTTACCACAATGTGTGAACATGCAAATTAACAAAACAAGAAATGAAGAGGGGGACATAACAACAGACACTGAGGAAATCCAGAGAATCATCAGGTCATACTTTGAAAACCTGTACACCACAAACTTAAAAATTTAAAGGAAATGAATGATTTTCTGGATAGATATCACTTCCCAAAATTAAGTCAAGAACAGATAAGATATTTAAATAGATCTATAACCCCTAAAGAATAGAAGCAGCCATAAAAAGTCATCCAACCATCCAGGGTCAGATGGTTTCAATGCAGAATTCTACCAGAAATTCAAGGAAGAGTTAATACCAATACTCTTCAAATTGTTCCACACAATAGAAACTGAAGGATCACTGCCAAACTCTTTTTATGAGACTACAATTACCTTAATACACAAACCACAGAAAGACACAACTAATATAGGGAACTACAGACCAATCTCCCTTATGAACATTGATATGAAAATACTCAATAAAATATGGCAAATCGAATCCAAAAACACATCAGAAAAATCATACAACTTGATCAAGCAGGCTTTGTCCTAGGGATGCAGGGATGGTTTGTCATGTGAAAATTCATCAATGTAATCCACCATATAAACAAACTGCAAAAGGAAAAAAACCCATATGATCATCTTACTAGATGCTGAAAAGTCTTTGACAAAATCTAGCATCCCTTCATGATAAATGTCTTGGAGAGATCAGAGATAAGAGGAACATACCTAAACATAATAAAAGCGATATAAAGCAAGCTGACAGCCAACATCAAACTAAATGGAGAAAAACTCAAGGCAATTCCTCTAAAATCAGGAACAAGACAAGGTTGTCCACTCTCTCCATATCTGTTCAATATTGTACTTGAAGTTCTTGCTAGAGCAATAAGACAACAAAAGGAGATCAAGGGGATACAAATTAGAAAGGAAAAAGTCAAACTTTCACTATTTGCAGATGATATGATAGTTTACATAAGTGACCTGAAGAATTTTGCCAGCGAACTCCTACAGCTGATAAACACCTTCAGCAAGGTAGCAGGATACAAAATTAACTAAAAAAAATCAGTAACTCTACTGACCTGAACAAGGGGGGAACACATGGACCCCAGACTGGTGACTGAGAGACCAGCATGGGACTGATCCAGATCCCACCCCTCAGCCTGGAAGTCAGAGAGGAGGCCTCAGCAATCTGCGGGACCTCGGATAGTGGATTAGTATTTATCCCTAGCATACAGATGGACTTTGGGAGCCCATTCCACATGGAGGGATACTCTCTCAGCCTAGATACATGGGGGAGAGCCTGGGCCCTGCCAGGGATGATGTGACAGACTTTGAAAATCCCCCCATGGAAGGCCTTACCCTCCCTGGGGAGCGGAGGGGTGATGGAGTGGGAGTTAGGGGGGTGGGAGAGGAGGGGAGGGAGAGGGAGCTGGGAGTAACAAGTGTAAAAAGTTAAATAATTATAGGTTTGAGGAGAGAGCTGACACTAGTGAGATTTCCGGAGATCTACAAGGATGACACCAACTGGCAAACTAAGCAATAGTGCAGAGACTACCTTAATAGCCCTCCCCTGATAATAAAATTGAGGACTGACTACCTTATATACCACCCTAGAACTTTCATCCATGACTGATGGAAGCAGAGGCAGATACCCACAGCTAAACACTGAAGTGACAGAGGAGGAGCGATGAGTAAAGGGGTCAACCCACAAAGATAGCTGACCTGATAAGGGGGGAGATCTTGGACCCCAGACTGATGGCTGAGAGACCAGCAGGGGACTGATCCAGACCCTCTGAATGTGGTTGTCAGTGAAGAGGCTTTGGCAATCTCTGGGGCCTTGGGTAGTAGATTAGTGTTTACCATGGCGTATGAATGAACTTTGGGTGCCCATCCCACAATGAGAGATGCTCTCTCAGCCTGGACACATGGGGGAGGGCCCAGGCCCTACACCAGATTCTGGAGATCCCCCATGGAAGGCCTCACCCTCCCTAGGTAATGGTGTGGGGATTGGGTGGGGGCTGGGGGACTGGTGGAGAGGTAATGGAGGAGGGATGGGAGAGGGAGCTGGAATTGACATGTGAAGCAAGTATGTTTCTAATTTAAATAAAAATATAATAAAAAACAAAAAAGTAAGAATTAATGAAAACATTTTTAAAAAGATTTCTAGGTGGTTTGGTTCTCTAAAGAATTCTGACTAATATACCTGACGTAGACTCTAAGCACCTTCTACTACTACCTACTGAATTGGCTAATTATTATCTTACACATTCAGAGTTCAAGGTGTTCTAAGCTCAAGTGACCTGTCCACAGTCACATAGCAAAGACGAGAGGTGGCATAATAGTACACAGCTGCAATCAGGGTGGGGGTGACAAGAAGTCGAGACCATCCTAGGCTGTACAGCAAACTATGGAATAGCCTGCCCTCTGCAGCAAGACCTAACTCAGAAGCAATGTAGCTCAGGCTAGACTGCTTCTTAGCATGTGCGAAATTCTGAATTTGTAATCTCCAATGCCACTAACACCGCCACCAGTGATGATGAACAGGATATTTGCTGAAACAGGAGCAATGAATTAAACCAGAATTTGGGGGATCTGTATCACTATCTATCTACATATGTAAAAGAAAGTGGGAGCTGAGTTTATCTTAATTTCCAACCTACACATTATATGAAAGAATACTTCAACATAATCATTCTTAATTAGAATAGCACAATAGCATCAGGCATAGCTGAAAGCTATACTTATTTGTTTCTTTGTTGGAAAAAAGGACTGGGAGACGGCTCCATAGCCAGAGTAAATGTTCTGCAAGCGTGAGGACCTGAGGACCCAAATTCTAATACCTAGCATCCATGTAAAGATCTGGTCATGTGTGAATACACCTTCAACTTCAGTGTAGTGTAATAGAGATATGAAGGATCGGAGAGATGGATTGCCAGCCCGTCTAACCAAAATGGCAAGCTTTCAAGTCAGTGAGACCCTCTCTTAAAACAGTAACGTGGAGAACAGTAGAAGATACTCAATGTTTTGTTTTGGTCTCTACAAAGGTACACATAGACACACACCCACACACATGTATACAACACACACGTACATATACACACACAATCACACACACATACACACACACACACACACACAGGTGGGGGGAGAAGGGAGAGAGGGTTTTTTTTTTTTTTACGAAATGGTTCTCTCTTGCTTTTGGCCACTAGATGGCAATCAAAGCCAAGAAACTCCAACAAGCTGCTGTGTACAGTCCTGACTCAGTCCAAATATTGTGATACCCAGGCCTTCTGCTCACTCAGGCTATGGGTCAGAGCTTGAAGAACTGAAGAACTAAGAGATCACTTGGGTTCCAGGAGCTAGGACCCATAAGTCAACGCTAATTCCTTTCCTAACACTTTTCCAAATCAGGTAAATTTGCCCAGAAAACTTAGACTAAATTCTCTTCTGTTTTTATAAAATGCAGAGATCTTCCAATGATTCCTACCTTTCATTAAGAAGCATGGGCTGGGGAAAAGTGAAGGGGAGAAGAGGAGGACATGGAGGAGAAGAAAGGTTGGGGAAGAATAGAGGAGAGCAGGATGAGAGATACTAAAATAGAGGGAGCCATTATAGGTTTGAGGAGAGATCTGGCACTAGTGAGATTTCCAGAGCTCTACAAGGGTGACACCAACTGGCAATCTAAGCAAGAGGCTACCTTAAATGACCGTCCCCAATAATGTGACTGCTGACTACCTTGTATGCCGTCCTAGAGTCTTTATTCGGTGACTGATGGAAGCAAATGCAGACACCCACAGCTAAACACTGAACTGAACTCCTGGAACCCAGTTGCATAGAGGGAGGAGTGATGAACAAAGGGGTCAAGACTGGGCTCATGAAACCCACAGAAACCGCTGACCTGAACAAGGGGGAGCTCATGGACCCCAGACTGATGGCTGAGAGGCGGGACTGATCCAAACCCTTTGAACATGGGTGTCAGTGAGGGGCTGCCTCATCAATCTTTGAGGTCTCAGGTATTAGATAAGTATTTATCCCCAATGGACTTTGGAAGCCCAGTCCACATGGAAGGATGCTCTCCCAGCCTGGAAACATGGGGGAGGGTCTTGGCCCTGCCCTGGATGATATGACAGACTTTTGAGATTCCCCCATGAAGGGCCTCATCCTCCCTGGAGAGTGGAGTGGGGATTGGAAGTGGGGTTGGGAGGGTTGGAGGGCAGGGGAGGGGGAAGGGAGAAGGAACTGGGATTGACATGTGAAGCAAGTTTGTCTCTAATTTAAATAAAAGACTTATTTACTGAAAGATCAGAAGGAGAAGAAGAAGGAGGAGGAGGAGGAGGACTGGGGATCTGGGGATGTTGCTCAGTTGGTAGAGAACTTGCATAGCGTGAGGAGGAAGCCCTGTGTGCAAGTGATCCCCAGCCCTGCAAAATAACCAGGTGCAGTAGTGCACACCTGTAATCTCGGTATCTACAAGGATCAAACGTTCAAGGTCATCCTCAGCTACATAGGGAGTTTGAGTTCAGCCCAAGCTTCATAAAACCTTTCTTTAAAAATTAAAATTGTATTATAAATTTTGCCATTCATTGTAATAGAATAGATAGATACTTAATATAACTAAAGCTTCTGGGCCTACTGTTAAGCGAAAAACTATTAGAACTCTTTTGCAGAATGTCAAGACCTGCTCCTGACCGACTGGGTCGGAATCTGCTTTTGGGTCATACCTCCAGGTGATTGGTATCATTTTAGAATCCGAGAAGCACAAAAGAGCCACTGCTGGCAAATTGTTTAAAATGCTTCTTCCACTTACAGCCAAATTCACAGAATCAGAGAGGATGGCGGTTTCCTGGCTGGAGGAGAGGCGGACAGGAAAGCCAGACGAGTAAGCCTTGTATCGCAGACTTGCTGTGCAGCATCAACCCAGTCAGTGACATTTTTAGGGGTGTTGAGTGGTTTTCTTCTGAACAGAGGAGAATTTCAGTCTTCTAGCATTTAGGGCTAAAAGCTGCAGTGTCTGTGCTTTATACAGAGACGCTGAGTGTGGATGGCCACACAGTGCTAGCTTGGCAGTCACGTGGCACACTCTTCTTCTCCCCCTCCTCTTCCCATATCCTATTTCTTCCTCTCACAAACTCTTTCTCATCTCTCATTCTCCCCTCTCCGTATGATTTGTGCACTCATAGAACTACCATCATCCACATACATAATATTTGTTCAATAACTTACTTTAAAAATGTGTCTGCAAAATTCATGCTTCGATTTTTCCAGATGCTTGAAATCTTTATGACCATCATTTAACCCTGGTAACCAGGACTTGGTTATATTCCCAATCCTGGAATAAACACACAGCCACTCATAAACTCAGGCCTCAGAAAGCATGGGAAAAAGTCATCCCACATCCATGTGTCCTCTGCAACATCCACAGCACTGCAGGACAGCTGGTGTGTGTCTTCAGTGCTTCAGCATCCTGTTTATTAAATAACAACAAAATGTTGTTGATGGTCTCTGCTTTAATTCTCATCTTGTTCTCACTAAGCCCTTTTCTGTCTGCTTCACATCTGAGGAATTAGGTTAAGTCCTACTGGAAAGCCGAGCTGGGCCAACCACCTCTCAGAGCAGGAGAATAAGGAGGGGGTTTGGGTACTTCCAACAGAGTCAAGTGTCAGTTAAAAGAAGGGTTGCCGAGGAGTGGGAGGACTCTATTGGAGCAGAACAGAGAGGACCATAGGCAAGAGAGGGAGGACTGGGGAGAAGGAAGAAAGAAGAGTGGAGAAGAAAAGGTAAGCAAACAAGTGGGGAGGGGGGAGGGAGGGAGGGAGGGACAGAGAGAGAGAGAGAGAGAGAGAGAGAGAGAGAGAGAGAGAGAGAGAGAGAGAGAGAGAGAGAGAGAGAGAGAGAATATAAGGATATTAGGATATTTGCCACTGAGCCGGACATCTTGGATTCCATCCCCAGAACCCACAATGGTTGGAGGAGAGGACAGGCACCCACAAGATATCCTCTGACCTGCACATAACCACAGTGGTATGTGCATAAGCACACACACAATACACAAATGAAAACTAATTAAAAGTCAAATTTTCCCTTCTCATACAGAATTAGATGCAGACTTCTCTCTGTGATCCCTAACCTGCCTTTCACACATGCCCAGACTCTCCGCTTATCTCTCACTAATCCTTACAAACAAGCCACCCTCCCTCCCGCCCTGAGACTGCCCTGTTCGCCCATTATCTACCTGGCTTGCCTTCCCCCTCTGCCTCCTCCTTCCTGCTTTGCTTTCCTTTATAGTACTTGTCACTTTCTCATACCTGTCTCTTTCTTTACCTCACTGCATCAGAATATCAGTCCCAAGAGAATAAGGACACTGCTTGATCTTCAGGGAAGGGCAGATAAGCCCCTGTGGAGGGGAATTCAGGGTTTGCTGTGATCTGAGCACTCCTGTATCAGCCTGTTAGGCCTCACCATAATCCTATAAAGCAGGCTTTTACAGAGGAAACTGAGTCACAGAGGACCAGATTCCTTGTGGAACTCTTATCAGACTACCCACTAATCAATCTTCCTCCAGTGCATGCTCTCTTGTCAAACCCATGCCAATGTATGTTTCTGTAGGGGAAGATGTAAGGGTACAGCTGTATGTACCCAGTCGCTTGTTTTGTTCGTAGCCGCTTTTGTGCTAGAGTTGAGTGGTTGTGACGGGACCCCTATGGTCTGGAAAATGTAAAGCGATTACTAACTGGCCCTTCACTGCAAGGTTTACTGATTCCTGATTTGGAAGGTAACTGCAGCAGTTACTCATTTCATTGTTATGAGAAAATAGTGCACAGAAGCCACTTAAGGGAGAAGGGTTTATTGGGCTTCACATTTTAAGAAAGGATGCAGGCAGGAAGGCACAGCAGCAAACGTGTGAGGGAGCTGCTCACAGTGCATCTGGATTCAAGAAGCAGAGAGACAGGAAAGCCGGTGTTCAGTTCATGTCTTCTCCCTTGTGCCTTTTGTTCAACCCGAGGCCCCAGTTGGTGGGATGAACCTGCTCACATTCATAGTGGGTCTTTCCTCCTCACCTAAACCTCTCTGGCAATGCGTTCCCAGACACTCCCAGAGATGTCTCCTAGGTTGGTTTGAAGGGTAGTCATCAGAGTAACCCAGAAAGAAACAAGACAAAACTCCCTGGGGTCATCGAGCTGACGGCAGAGTTATAATAGCTAGGATTGGTCATGTCTTTCCTGTGCAGTAAAAGGAGTACAGAAAAAAGAGTTTCAATTCTAGATGCAATAAGTATTGTTCTCTTGTCTGTGTCCTACTAGCTATGTGATTTCAGGTTATCATTTCATGGTGATAATGATAATAACATAGATAGTAATAACTGCTTTTGCTAAATGCCAGGATCCGTGCTTGGGATTTTACTAAGATCACAGTGTTTGATGTTTTGCATTAACGTTTTGGATTTTTCATAAATATTTACATTCTGCCCTTGCGGGAGCATGGTAGAATTGTAGGCATGGTCATAGAACTTACTTTAGTGAGTGCATTGCTGCAAAGTGTAGTATGTGTGGCTTCTGGCTCAACTTTAGGAAACCAAGAGACCATGCACATATTCCACATTCTTTTCATGCATTTTCCCCTCATCTACACTAACCAGAAATATTCTACAAAGTGGGTGCCCCTCTGTTGGGCCTCAGAGAACGGACAGTGCTCAAACACTGGGGAGGTTTGCTTTAAATGTTGATTTGCCATAACCTGGGAAAAGTGCTCAATTGAGGAACTTGTCTGGATCCTGGTGGCCTGTGGGCCTGTCTGTTAGGGGACTGTCTGGATTGTTAATTGTTGTAGAAAGATCCAGTCCATTATGAACAACATGATTTCATGGGGTGGGCCCTGGAACTCTGCAAGAGTGGAGAAGGCTAGTAGTGACACATTCGTCTTTGTTCTTGACCTTGGATGTGCAGTGATTAGCTGCTGGACCTCCTGCCTTGACTGCCCATCAGCGATGGATTTTAACCTGAACTGTATGCCATTTCTTTCCTAAGCTGCTTTTCCTCAGAAAAACAGAAATGAAAACAGAATAAATATCAAACCTCGTGGAGCATGAACACTAAACATACTTATTTAAAAGTCACTGAGATGTAGGGCTACTTGCTACCTACCCCATCTTATTGAATCAAACATCCCTAAGATGAGAACTCTGGAGTCCCAAGAATAAAAGGACCTCAGATCCTCCCACTGAGCACCATCATCATTATGTTGCCTCAGGATGATGTCACTCCATGACATAGAGAGGGGGACGTGATTTCTGTCAGAGGTCAGTCATGTCTAAGGCTACTATGGAGACACAGGAGAGGGACAAGGCTCCTTTTGAGTGACATGGTAGCAATCAAGCCCACCTCGCTGTTACTTCAGTTATAGTTATGCTACAGTTATAACCCTAAATATATGCTCTATGGCCATATTCCATCCCTGCTCATCACCTCTGGTGAGGGTTCCAAAGGCCCTTATGGAAATGCCCATGCACAAGCATACCTGTAGGTCCTTGAATTTAGAAACTGGGTACAATAAATTACTAGAAATCATAAATATAGAGTCATCTTCCTTGGAAGGCAAGTGACTGGGCCTAAACCTAATGGTTTAGGGAAAGCTTTAGCCTAGACATTCCTTAAAAATAGGAGCTAAAACAGACAGTGCTCAAAGAGCATTATGGGAAGGAAGACTGAAAGGGAAAGAAGAAAGAAGAGAGAAAACAAACAAAGTTACATCACTTTGACACAAGTTTGAATATCAGGCATACCCATACTCAGGGCTAGTGTGAGCCTCAAGTTTATGTTGGTTAGCTCACAGCTCATACTGGCAGAGCTTGGGCCCTGATAGACCCTTTAAGTTCATGCCCTTAATGACCTAGCTTCCTCCCACTAGCTCCTGCCTCTTTTTTTGAGTTCTACAATCCCCTACCAGCACTACAAGGTGATGACCCAGTGTCTAATACACAGGTCCTTGAAAAACACTTATCCAAATGTTAGCAAAGTTTTAGAAAGTAAATGGAAGATGTTTTCTAAAACATCACTTTGTTAATTCAGTGCAAAAATCAACAACATATGAAAAAGACTGGAATGTAACTTATTTTAATAGTAAACATAACTGGTAGTCTCCTCCCATTCATTCTTCTCCATCTGATTTTCAGTCAGTACACTTCAGATTGCACTTTCAGATTACAGTGCAGAGAATGTGTGAAATGGTCCTTTGGTCACATTTACAAACTTTCACAGCATGTGGACATGGGATACCCTTGTTTGACAAGATGGAGAATATTTTGCATTGTTCTAGACTAAGGATTTAGTGGTTTGTTTTTTTGTTTTGTTTTGGTTTGGTTTTGGTTTTTCGAGACAGGGTTTCTCTGTATTGTTTTGGAGGCTGTCCTGGAACTCACTCTGTAGACCAGGCTGGTCTCGAACTCACAGAGATCCACCTGCCTCTGCCTCCCGAGTGCTGGGATTAAAGACATGTGCCACCAATGCCCGGCAGTATTATATTTTTTAAGATAAGCCACAGGTTACTCGAAAGCAGTGGTTCCCGACAGGTTGTGACCCTTTGAGGGTCAAAAGGCCATTTCACAGGATCCATGTATCATATTTCCTGCATGTCAGATAATTACACTACAATTCATAACAGTAGCAAAATTACAGCTATGAGGTAGCGACAAAAATAATATTGAGGTTGGGGTCACCATGACATGAGGGACACTGTATTAAAGGGTCGCAGCATTAGGACAGTTGAGAACCAGTGATCTAAAGTGTGGGTGGCCAGCAAAGACAGAGCCAAGCAGCAGTCACACTGGAAATCATAGTGGTTTACTGATGAAGAAACTACGTGAGGGTCTTGGGTGCCATTGTTGCTGCCATCAGAAGCTGAAAATGCACATTAAGCATCTACTGGTTCCGGTCCACAGTCTTCTTGTGGAATACTATCCAACATACTTATCCACATGTGAAGGACCTTGTGGGCATTTTCCATGAAGAATATAACATGTGCATGGGAATTGTTCAGAGTGAGGACCTTCTTGTTTTACATTCTCTGACCATCTCATCAATAGAAAGCAACAGGCTTTCACAAGATGTAGGCTAAATTTCCTAGGGTTACGGCAGAGGGAAAGTAAGTAGGTAGGATGAGATGGAATAGGCCTTTGAACTCACAGTGTTCTTATACTAGAATGGGATAAGAGGTCTTCAGGAGTGTCACAATCTCATGTCTTGTTGGGAATAACTGTATAAGGAAGGATCCTCCGGGCAGCCAAAGATCATCTATCAGATGATACATTTTAAAGCATTCATGTAGTTAACACATAGCAGGACTCTAGAAAAATGAGAAGGTTTATGGCTTAAATTTCTTCCAATATACTTCTATTTCCTGTTGCCTTCATTATTATCAACTTAGTAACTTCAGGCTACAATAACAAATTACCATCAATTAAATGGTTTAAGTAATAGAAAAAAGTTTATTATAATTTTATGACTGGAATAAGAGTAAAATTAGGTTATTTGTGGGGCCTTTTCATTGTTTCTAGAAGTCTATTTTCTTACATTCTATCAGGATGGAGGACAGAGAAAGGAAGCCAACTTTCCCTTCACTTTTCTCATGAGGGCATGAATCCCACCCATGAGAGCCTCATTCTCATGACTTCCTTACCTTTAAAAGGATTCAGCTCTGATCCTATCCGCCAGTGGTTAGGACCTCATTAGAGCATTCCGTTCATGACTACCAAAGAAGGCAGCACATGTTTTCTTTTGTCAACGAGGGCTTAGTGTGTTGTAAAAAGTATCAGCACACTTATATACCGTGAGCACACTGTTGGCTGTTTTACATTATTATAAAGATTACAGTTTCATATAATTTCATTATAACTTAATGAAGATAGCTCGGTGAGTAAAATGCTCACCACACCAGTGATGAGTAGGATAGTACACACTTGTAATCCCAGCGCTGGGGAAGGCAGAGACAGGTGGATTCCTAAGGATGGCTAGCCAGTCAGTCTGGCCTAATTAAGAAGCTCCAAACAAATGTAAGACCCTGTATTAAGCATACAAACAAACAAAAAACAAAACAAAATAAAATAAAAAACCAGGTAGATGGGGTCTGAGAAATGATACCTTGGGTTGACCTCTGACCTCCACACACACAAGCACACATTTGTATACTAATACTAACACATACTATCCCTTCCACACAAAACTGAACTACATATTTATTAATGGTCTTAGCACCTAGTAAGTCGTTGGATGAAGTACTGACATTTTTCTCCAGATGTGTGTCTAAGAGTAGAAGGTATCCAGCACATCACAGGTAAGCTTGTGTTTAAGAGTTTACCATGCTATCTTAACATCTGTTCGTGATGCAGCCAACCCTGTCATGATTACTGACTGAATCGAAAGGCAAGGTTTAGATAGCTGGTGTGCTTCTGGTGCAAGGAGAGATTTTCTGACAGAAACTCATTTTCCTGACCTACCAGCTTTGCTCTGAACCATTCTGGTTTAATATTTAGAGGCTTAAATGCCACCCAGGTTTCTAAGCTTAAACTCTCTGTGCTCAGTTCATCCATCCGAAAACACAGAACTTCAAACTCTGGTTTTTGCTTTAGTTGTTTAAACTTAGAAGGCATCAAATAGTAAAGAAAATAAGTTATTTTTTATCACATCCAAAACATTAGCCGGTGGGGGTTTTAGCCCATAGTATTCTCCAGTGCAGGCAAGCTTCATTTATATCAGCAGACACATGAAAGATGTTGAAGGAGGGTCTGCCTTCTGTTTTTGTTGCTCCTTGTGTGTCCCCTAACCTCATTTCTCCTGTGCCTGAAATTCTGCAATTCAATTCCTTCTGCTAATTCTGTGGAGTGCTGGAAGACATGGCGTATGGGGAAGGGGCCAATCAAAAGAAGGCACCAGACATGTAGTTAAACCATCTCACTGTAAAGCACTGGCAGGAGAAGCGTAAACTTAACAGCAAGTGAAAATGAAACGAGAAAACATGTTTCAATTCATTAGAAAACGATTTCCTATAGGACCCATGAGGTAGGAAAACACATTTAGTTTCCTCTACAAGATGAATTGGAAATGAAAATGAAATATTAGATATAAAATGGTAGTAAAATCTGACTTGGTCCCAAATGGGTACTTGAATCCAACTTATTTAGATATGAAAAAAAGATATTTAGATGATGAATTAAAGGCTGAATGAAGATCCTTTAGGCTATGGAAGAGCCAACCTCAGAACTGTGATCTCCTAGCTTCCCAACAAGTATTTATTTCAATAGACTATATTTCCTCACCCTGCCTCCATCAAGGAATGATCTCGTAGGACCACTCTCTCCTGCTAGAAGGTGCTTTAGTGAGGCATCTGCATTACGGTCCTATCTTGATCCCAATTGGCATAGTCACATGCTTCCTTCTCTGTTTCAGGAAGAAAGAATATTTCAAGAATAAAGAACATTGGGAAAGAGGAGCACCTCATCCTGGGGGAGCCAACATGAAGAGAACCATAAAGAACCTTTATGAAGAGAAGATGCTAGAACTTTAAGAAGCCCCCTATGGCAGCTTTAACTCAGGCTCATGAGTATTTCCAAGAAATATTTCATTTTTCTGTGTCTTCCTCTTTATAAACTGAAATGTTTACTGGTTGGATTCCATTTCAAAGTTAAAATTCCAATGTGATGAAGCTGAGATGGAGATCTGAGCTGAGTCTCACTTTAGAATGATCCAAATTCCCTATCCATGCCAATGTATGCCTCTGTGTGTGGGGGCTCTCTCTCTCTCTCTCTCTCTCTCTCTCTCTCTCTCTCTCTCTCACACACACACACACACACATACACGAGCATTAACAGTAATTTCTAGTTGCCTTTGAATTTTCAACTCCATGAAACATCATATTTAACTATTCTACACCCCAAAGTCTAAATGGTTCCTCCAATCAAACAGTCCAGCCTAGCACAATACCCCCTCTCAGACAGCCAAAGGCATAGATATGGACAAACAAAGTGCAACTGTGTTAAAGTTGTTTAATAGCCCGCCAATGTGCAGCCCACCCAAAGGAGTAGGGCATAGGAGAAGGAATGGGGTGGGAGAGCTGGCAGAGACACCCCAATAAATAGCCAACACACATTCAGAATCAAAGCTAAAGAAGGTCTTTGTTTAACATACTTGGGATAAGAGCACAGTGTGACCTAATGATATAGACTCAAGTAAGCATCAGCACTCCCCAGGGAGAGAGAAGACTGATATCTGAAGGAGACAGGCAGATGGATGACTGCTGCCATGGAGACTGTTATCTGTCAGCACCAAGCTCTGAGAGTTTCTAACATTTTGGGAACTGTGAGGCAAGTGAGGAGGTATTACCAGTCTCTTAATATCCTAAGAGGTTTGTGGGTATAGCTAGACTCTTAGCATCCTGAAATGGTTGCCCAGCGGCAGGAAGTTAAATTTTCAGTGGCCTGGCAAAAGTAAAGGGTGTTGGTTGGGAGTGGGAGAATATAGAACTGTCTGGCAAAAATGGCCTGAAGCTGAGGAAGAGAGTTCTTAACAAAGATCCATTGATAATGAAGAATTTCAGAGAGGAGGCAAAGAAGATATTAATGGAAACCACAGATGGGGTGTGAGATCAAGTGGCCCCAATACAAACAGTGCTCTGGGTTCTCATCTATAAACTTGTGTGGAAACCTGTGCTTCTTACTCTTTGTTACATGTGCAAATCAGCTGAATTCTACAGGAAGATGTGCTCCCTTCCCATTACATCCTAGGAAAGACTCAGCAGAGAGACGTTTTGAAGCGAAACAACAACCTTTTGTTTGGTAAGAGTCCACTGGGCTCTAAGATGTTGCTGAAAAGTGTCTCAAGAGTAAAAAAAAAAAGACAAGCCTTGGAGATACAATTAGTCACTGTCAAATCATGCTCCTACTTGAAGAGAGACTTACAGTCTCATCTATCATTAATTGTTAGAATTTTCTACCGACCTCTAGAAAAGGATCAATGAAAAATTTTACTAGAACAAAACTTGAGTGTGCAATATAGAATCATAGAAACACTACAGGAATGGCAGGCTGTTCCATAGGTGGTCATACTCATTGTGTCCAATCCTATATATTTTTCATTGTTGGTATTGTTGTGATACTAGGAATTGGATATAAAGTCTCACACATGCTAGGCAGGTACTCCATCATCAAGTTATAGTCCCAGCCATCATTTTACTTTATATTTTGAGACAGACTGATACTCAGTAGTCTAGACTGGCCAGTAAATATGAGTTGTCTGGCCTGGCTGATCCTGTCTCCCTGCTCAGCCTCAAATAAACACACAGACACTACATTAACTATGAAACTATTGGCTGGTGACTAGGGCTTCTTATTTGGCTAACTCTGTCTTAATTATTAACCCATAACTACTAATCCATGTATTTGCACGTGGTCTTGGCCTACTGAGGAATGTCGGACCTGCAACTCCTTTGCCTGCTACATGATGACTTCTTAGCATCTCTGCAGAGAAGAGAGAGTTTTCCTGTTTGTCCCCTGCTTGTATCCTGATTCTGGCCAGTTATGTCACTTCCTGTCCAGCCAATCAGCTAATCAGTGTTTTATTCTTTAACCAATAAGAGAAACATATACAGAAGAACATGCCCTATCACTGGCCCTTAACTTGATATCTTCCTGCCTCTGCCTTCCAAGTAACAGGTATTATAGGTCTGAACCACACAGATTTGGCTCTACATATTTTAAATAATGTGACTTTATCGGTTACTTTTCTATTTTGGGGATAAAATGCCATGAACAAAGCAACTTATAGATGAACGGGTTTAGCTGGGTGGTGGTAGCGCATGCCTTTAATCCCAACTCTTGGGAGGCAGAGGCAGGTGGATCTCTGTGAGTTTGAGACGAGCCTGATCTTCAAGAGCTAGTTCCAGGACTGCCTCCAAAGTCACAGAGAAACCCTGTCTTGAAAAACCAAAGATTAATATAAATAAATAATAAAATAAAATAGATGAACGAGTTATTTGAGCTCAAGATTCCAGAGAGTTAGAGTGCATGATGGAGGAGAATATCTATTTGGTCTGCTATTTATTAGTTGGGCATGTGGCCTTGGACACATTCCTTACCTTAGCAGCTCTCAACTTCCCTAATGCTGCCACCCTTTAATACAGTTCCTAATGTTGTGGTGACCCCCACCAACCATGAAATTGTTTCATTGCTGCCTCATGCTTGTAACTTTGTTATGAATTGTAATGTAAATATCTGATGTGCAGGATATCTGATATGTGATACCTCCAAAGGGGCTCCAACCCATAGGTTGAGAACCACTACCTTTGCATCTCTGACACTTAATTTCCTTATTAGTTGGGGTTCTGACCGCCATGTGAAGATCATCTCAGAGAATTCGTATGAACATTCATGATTTTTTGGTTCTGAAGATAAGACATGGACTTGATTGAAGCCAATACATCTATGTTTTGCAAGAAAACAAATACATTTTGATAAAGGGAGGAAGGAAGGGGAGGGGGAGAGAAGAGGGAGACACAGAGAGGATAAAAAGTATTTTGAATACTGGGTTTGGGATTGTTTGGTACTTAGGGGAATCATTCGATTGCTTGTTATAAGCTGAAACCATTTTTAATTAAAAAGAATCACAATATACAGTAAACTAATTTTTTGTTTTGTTTTGTTTTTTCTTCCCTCACCTTCCTTCCCCCAGGAATTATCAATGCCTGCTCTACTAAACTTTCGGAACAAGCTAGCACTGAATTTTACAAGCTCACCTTCTTGGGGGGATATCCTAATGAAGAGGAAAAAACAACCCAAGGAGGTTTTATGTAATTCAAAAGCTGGGAAGCCAGCTACTGAATAACTGAACTTGTTGGTCAGGCTTTATGCTAGTTAGTGAGCCCACCAGTCCTATGAATACCACAGCTATTGAGGGGATGTACAGCTAGACCTTAGAAATCCTCAAAGCCCCTAACAAGCCCCAGCACTCCAAACACAGATTCCAGTATTTGACAGATGACTTCTTTAAATCAAACGCACAGTGCCCAGGCCAGTCTTCTCCTTGCATAGTGCAGTCTGTGCTGTGTATATGCTCTGTGTTTGCTTCATCCATGCTTAAAGAAAGACCTGCCTTGCTTCCTAACAATGGGTGGGAAATGAGGCTCCTTGTCTGTAATATCACTCACTGGAAGCAGAATTAAGACAATATTTCTACTACAGTTCCTGGGAAAAGTGTCGGTGGAATGGTTTTTAGGTTCCGAGTTTAGAAATTAAAAAATGGCGCAATAATTAGGTGAAATCTATTTAAGTTTTAATGGAGGTTGTTTGCTTTGCTGCCTTGACTGCTGAATAAGCATGCTTTTGAAATCCCATAAGAATCACCGAGGAAAATAAAAAGGCTCCCATTTTTGTGATGTTCCTGGATGCTACTGAGGTAGAATAAACAACCCTTTGAATCAATGCTGGTGGTATAAAGTCTGATTTCTTGTGCTCTCCAGTGCAGCCTCCTGCCAGGATGCTCATTAATGCAGGGTAGACAGTGGTACCCATCAAGGAGGGCATGCCAAAGAAGAGAATTAAATGTGTTCTGAGAATAAGTGGGGTCAGCAGCCATCACAAACTCCCCAACTTCTTGGTCTTTTCCTCCATCTGCCATGAGAGGGTGGTTTCCCAGGGACCACACACACTATCCCATTCTGTGTTGGATAGTTTTATGTCAAATTGATACAAGCCAAAGTCATCTGAGAAGAGAGGGGACTCAACTGAGAAAACGCCTCTGGAAGATCAGGCTGTAGACAAGCCTGTAGGGCATTTGCTTAATTTGGTGATTGATGGGGTGGGCCCAACCCATTGCAAGTGGTGCCCATCCCTGGGCTGGTGGTCCTGGGTTTTATAAGAAAGCAGACTGAGCAAGCCAGGGGAAGCAAGTCAGGAAGCAACACCTCCCATGGCCTCTGCATCAGCTCCTGTGTCTAGGTTTCTTTCCTGCCCTGACTTCCTTTATTGATGAACAATGATGTTGAAGAATAAGCCAAATAAACCCTCTCCTCCCTTTTGGTCATGGGGTTTCATCACAGCAATAGCAGCCCCAACTAGAACACCTTGTGTAGGATGGCACAACCCAGCCTACAGGGAGCATACAACTTGGAGCACATTTCTTGAAGAACTCACAACACTGAAATGAGGCAAAGGGCTGGAGATCCTGTGTGAACTCAGCCTGCTCCTCTTCTCAGACTCTTTACTGAACTGAACTCAGGTAATTCTTTTCATTCACAATGTATTAGGGATTTATCAGGGTTTGAGAGAGGTGTCATCTTTGAAAACAGAAAAAAAAAGAGTGTTGGGACTCCATCTGTTAAGAGTAGATTTTTGTTCTTCCAGATGACTTGAGTTTGGTAGCCAGTATTTAAGTTAGGCCGCTTTCAACTCCAGCTCCAGAAGCCACTGGACTTTATGACCACCATCATTCATGAGCCTGCACACATGTGCACGTGTATGCATGCGCATACATGTGTGACACACACAGTTTAAAATAAAGTATATCTTTTTTCTCTCCTATCTTTTTATTTAAATTAGAAACAATATTGTTTTATGTGTCAATCCCAGTTCCCTCTCCCTTCCCTCCTCTCCTGCCCCCCACCAACCCCCTGTCCCATCCCCTTTCTGCTTCCAAGGGAGGGTGAGGTCTTTCATGGGGGAATCTTCAAAGTCTGTCACATCATTTGGAGCAGGGCCTAGGCCCTATCCAGTGTATCTAGGCTGAGAGAGTATCTCTCTATGTGGAATGGGCTCCCAAAGTCCAATAGCACACTAGGAATAAATACTGATCCACCACCAGAGGCACCATACACTGTCCACTCCTCCTAGCTGACACTCATGTTCAGGGGGCCTGGTTTGGTCCTATGCTGGTTTCGTAGCTATCAGTCTGGGGTCCATGAGTTCCCCCTTGTTCAGGTCAGCTGTTTCTGTGGGTTTCTTCAGCCTGCTTTTGACCCCTTTGCTCATCACTCCTCCCTCTCTACAACTGGATTCCAGGAGTTAGGCTCAGTGCTTAGCTGTGGGTCTTTGCTTTTGCTTCCATTAGATATTGGACTAAGGCTCTAGGATGGCATATAAGGCAGTCATCAATCTCATTATAGGGGAAGGGCATTTAAGGTAGCCTCTCCACTATTGCTTAGATTGTTAGTTGGGGTCATCCTTGTAGATCTCTGGACATCTCCCTAGTGCCAAATTTCTCTTTAAACCCATAAATGACTCCCTCTATTATGGTATTTATTTTCTTGCTTTTCCTTTATTCTTCCCCAAAACTCAATCTTCCTGATCCCTCATGTCCTCCCCACCCCCCATATATGGATGTTAGACATAGAGTAAAGGATTACCAATCCACACTGCCAGAGAACTAGGAAGCAAGCAGGACCCTAAAAGGAACATACATGGTCCTCTGGAGAAGGTGAAAGGGACAAGATTTCCTGAGCAAATTTGGAGCATGTAGGGAGAGGGAATGGAGTTAAAATAAAGAATCTCTTAAGATGTGAAGAAAATGAAGGCTCAGGTGGTTTTGATAGCTCCAAGAAGTCTGTCTTCAGAGACCTGTACAAGGAGGACAGTGGGGATAAGAACAGAACATGGGGTTGGAGAGATGGCTTAATGTTTAAGAGCATTGGCTACTCTTCTAGAGGACCTGAGTTCAATTCCCAATAAACATTCACAAAAACATGGAGTTCCTTTTGTGTTGTCCACCAAGACATGGGGCCTGTCCTGAAGTGTGATTGATACCCCCAGTGGTACTCTATTGGAGAAACCTGACTTCCCTCTTCCCAGTGGATATCAATTGTAAATAGCTTATTGGTTAGAGGTGAAATTTTGTGTCTACTTCCCCCTTGCCGTCCTAGGATTTTGTCTGATTGGGACACGTGCAGGTCTTGTGCATATTTTCACAATCTCTGTGAGTTCATATATCCATCAGCTCTGTGGTGTCTGGGACACAAGTGTTTCCTTGGAGTCATCTATCACTTCTTGCCCTTACATTTCTTCCTTCTGCCTCCTTTTCTGAATAGATCTCTGAACCTTGGGAGTTGGGGGGAGACAAAGACATCCTGTTATGGCTGAGTGCTCCAGAGTCTCTCATTCTCTGCACTGTCCGTTTGGGGGTGTCTGAGTTAATTACTGTCTACTACAAGAAGAACCTTCTCAGATGTGAGTTGAGTGAAGCACTGGTGTATGGGTATAGAAACGTATCATTAGGAGGCATTCCATTGCTATGTTCCTTTAGCCTAGTAGTAGTGACAGATTTCCTTCCCCTTGGGCCTATGAACTATCTAGTTTCAGGCTCTTGGCCATTTTATCAGTGTCAGATATAGGTTCTGTCTCATGGACTGTGCCTTAAATCCAATCAAAAAGTGGTGGGTTACTCCCAATACATGGTACCACTAGAGTACCAGTGTATCTGCAGGCAGGTTGTTGTTGTAGGTCACAGGGTTTGTAACTGGATGCTGTTGATGATTGTTTTCTCCTTCCATAGTCTGCAAAGTATCTTCCAACGCCATCAACACTAGTCAGTAGGAGTGAAGCATCTAGTTGGACAAGCGCTCAATTTGTTCATGTTCAACGACATAAGTAACTTGTGTCTTCAGCAATCGCCACTTATATCAGGTTGGGGAGGGTAACCAATAGCCTTGACAATAGCCTGTGATGTTTAGGTAGAGGAATCTGTGGAACCCTTTAGGCAAAAGACTAGCACGATGTAACTTATTTCTGGGCTTTTTGCAATTATGTTCATAAGGGATATTGGTCTATGATTTTCCTTTGTTGTGTCATTATGTGGTTTTGGTATCAGGGTAACAAAAATAATTCGGAAATGATCCTTCAGTTTCTAGTTTGAAGAATATCTTGAAGAACATTGACATCAGTTCTTCTTTGAAGGACTGGTAGAATTCTACACGAAGCCCATGGTGTCCAGGGGTTTTAATGCTTCCATTTCTCGAGGGGTTACAAATCTGTTTAAATTGTCTATTTCATTTTTACTTAAGTTTGGTAGATTGTATATATCAAGAAATTTGTTCATTTTTTAAAGTTTTTTCCCAATTTTGGTGAAATACAGATTTCTAAAGTATGTCCTTAAGATTCTCTCAATTCCCCAGTATCTGTTGTAACATCTCCCCTTTCACCTCTTATATGATTAATTTGAGCTTATCTTCCTTTTGTTTAATTTGGCTAAAGGTTTGTTAATCTTATTGATTTTCTCAAAGAACCAACTCTTCATTTCATTGATTCTTTGCATTATCATCATTTGTTTCTAGTTCAGTTATTTCAACCCAGATTTTTATTTTTTCACATTTACTCCTTTGAGTATTATTTCTTCTTGCTTTTTGGGAGCTTTCAAGCAAGCCACTAAGTTATTAATATGAGAGGTTTCTTGGTATTTGATGTAGCACTCAGTGGTATGAACTTACCTCTTAGAATTGCCTTCATTGTGTCCCACATGTCTGAGTGTGTTGATTTTCATTTTTATTAAATTCTAAAAAGTTTTAAAATTTCCTTCTTGACCTAGTTTTCAGTCAGTAGTGAGTTGTTTGGCTTCTATGAGCTATATAATTTCTGCCATTCCTACAGTTGTTGACATTCAGCTTTAATCCATTGTGGTCAGATAGGATGGAGGGTATTATTTCAATTTTCTTATATCTGAGGGGACATTTTTGTGTCCAAGTATGTAGTCAATTGTGGAGACAGTTCCTTGAGCTCCTAAGAAGAAGGCATATTCTTTTGTGTTTAGATGAAATGTTCTGTAAATATCTGCTGGGTCCATTTGACTTATTTAACTCCAGCATTTTTCTGTTTAGTTTTTATCTGCATAACCTGTCTATTAGCAAGAGTGGGGTACTGATGTTACCTGCCATCACCATATAAGGGTCACTATATGATTTTTAGCTATCGTATCATTTCACGGTCTTCATTAAAGCATTAATTCATAGCCTCTTTAAGGTCCTTAAACATATTCATACTTGTTATTTTGAAGTCCTTTTCTTGTGCTTTAAATAAATTGCTTTTCTCAGAGCCTATTACAATAGAGTTCCTGTCTTCTGGAGGAGGTATATTGTCTTGGTTGTTTATGTTTTTGTATTGGAGTCTGGGTATTCGGTGTGTTGACATACATGGTATTTCTTGGTGTAGATATCTGGTCTTAACTTTGTTAAGAACTTTGTTCTGTTCTTTAGTTGTTGTTGCTCCAGTCTGGTTCCTAACCTAGTGTGTGATGACTGTAGGGCCTCTGCTATAGAGAATTTTGGTGAGTCAGTGGGGAGTCACCAAAGAATGGGGAGGGAATAGAAGGAATGGGGAAGGACTAGACAAAACGACTGGATCCTAACCAAGGGCAGTGGCTGTAGGTTCCCTGGAAGCAAATGGTTCTGAGTTTCATCCAAGTATGTCAGTTGTGGGGTCTCTGCTAGAGGGTGATCCTGGATCCTAGCCAGCTGTGAAGGCTATAGGCCTTGGACGGGGTAGTTCTGCAGATCAGCCTGGAGTCCCAAGTACTAGAAATACGATAGGAGGAATGACTGAAAAGGGTAGGGGGAGGAAACTAGGGGTGCCCTTGATCCATACAACTAGTCCCAAGGGCATGGAAGTAGAGTGGAAACAAGACTGAAATAATTATTTACTTTAAAAAAAAAAGAACAAATGCAACAGGACCAGGGTTTTGTAGTGGAACGAACTTTGCTTTCTTGCAACAAGGATAAGGGGAGACTGGCATCTGAATGTATGGGACAGATGTCTGGTCTGTGCCCTTGGCCCTGCTCGGTCCTCATATACTTTCTGAGATGGAATCACACACTGTCCATAATTAGCTTAAGGGAATTCCCAAGGACACAAGATGTAAACAGTCCATGACCCAAAGCACAAACTTCTCTTCTTTGTGAGCATGTGAAGGGAAAACGTTTGTGTCTTGTCTTCAAACAAGTCAAGTTTCTAGCACAAGCTTTTCTGTGACCTGTCACCAGCAGGTCCTGCCACAGAGCAGGACTAGATAACAGAACCAAAGGAAAGGCAGCTCAGGTGAGCAGCTATCACCAGCAGCAGAGGATCACCAGAACCATGCAGAGGACCTTCCCTCAAGGACTCAGAATTTCAGGAAATAGTTACGGTACCAGGAAACCATTTCTTTGGTGCTAAATTACCAAATACAAATTTAAATTATTTTTAATTGAGGTTCACTTACTATGAAATAATTTCTCATAAAAATCAAAAGAGGCTTGTAATTTATAAAAGAACATTCCTTTTTGAATGCACAGTAAGTGCCGTTTCAGGACGGTCTCCCAGGGTAGAGACTGTGTAAGCATTCACCAAACTATTTCCCTTTCTTCCCTGATACACTGTCAGGCTTCAGTTTCCATCTTCCCTTGCAGCTAGTAGGACCCCGAGAATGCGCTCTGATCTGTGGATTGAGAGCAGCAGTCAACATACAGTGCTGCTGTTGCCTCTGAATCCCCATGGACAGTATTCATGGTTTTCTTGTCCCCTTGTAGATGGCTGGAAGCAGAGGAGTCGAGGAATGGCAGGGAGTGAAATGGACAGGGAGGCTTTAATTCAAGGACCTCAAACCCAAGAAAAGTCTATGGATAGAATCTGAGTCACCTGATGGGGAAAATGGTGGATACTTACGCTTTCTAGAAAACTGCGATTTACTTCAGTCATGAACAAAAATAAAATCAGAATGCACAATTATGGTTTGTCACCATTAGAAATAACAGCTATTTTTCACATCTTGTTCTGGTGATTGAGAGCATTGAACACTATGTAGGCATCGTTACTCTGACATTTTGCTGGATGTTTTGCACTTCGGGACGGTGTTCTAATGGAGAAGCATATGTGTCACAGTTTCTTAAGCACTTAGATGACTGTGCTTTGACCTTTGTGGTCCTCAGTGACAGCTTTTCTGCTGGCTCAGCAGAGAGAAAGCACCGTATTCCCCAACATCTTTCAACTGAGCACTCCCACAGTAGGTCAGAGTTCGGCTTGTGAGGGGACACAAACAACAAAGCCAGTGTGGTCCATGGACAAGTTGTTTAATTGTTCTGAAAGCTGGCATGGAGTACACCTGCCTACATACCCCACAGCCATGGTTAAGAAAGTTAGCCATCTCTGTCAGAGACTGATAAATAGCCCCCTGTCAGTTCCCTTCAAACGAATGTTTCCTTCAAAACATAATCCGATCTTCATAAATATGCCCTGGTTTTAAGACAAGAAAAGTATTTCCATGTAGTCATCAAAATCAGTAATTAACCCAGTTAGGAAGGGTGCATATCCGGGGCCACACATATGCTTCTCATTAAGTTTAGCTGCAATGGCCTTTTCTTTTTCTTTCCTTTTCTTTTCCTGATTTGTTTAAGAAAACATCAGAGGTCTAATGACGGTGTCCCGTGTATTCACGTGTACATCTCTGAAGAACAATGAATTTGTAAGCTCAGTTAGGTTGAGGACCACAGGAATCCAAACCAATATCTCACAGGCATCTCACTCCATCTCATCTACGTGTCAGTTGCTAATGACTCAATGTTATTTGACTTTAGCCTTTTCCATAGGCACATGGACAGAAAAAAATCTCTGCACTCTAGGATCCCAACACTTAAACTGCAAGGATCCATCTAACATACTTCAAGTTGGCTTTGTCAGTGAGTAGGCTGAATATCTTATCTTATCTCCTAATTAAAAATCGATCTATTGTATGAATAGACGAGAGAGTGGATGCAGTATCTAAACACAAAAGAGCATCAGTGAGGTATCAAGCATGATTTTCTCCCTTCTTCTAGAAACTTAGTTTCCTCCTGTGAAGATTGCCACCATTTCAAGGGATGTATTCCTTTTTATATGTATGTTAATTTCTGTATATAAATAGTTGAATACCCTCTAATAACTTTTAAAAACTTAGCAAAAACATCCTTAAGATCGTTCCATATAAGTACATCCATAAAACCTTCCTTTCTCTTCTGTATAATATTCCATTTTATGGATACACCATGCTCTGTTTAACTAGTTTCTTGTTAATGGATATTTAGGTTGATTCCTATCTCTTATGATTATAGTATTTCAATTGTCCTTATGTAGTAAGGTCATTTTACACATGTAAGAATATATATATATATATATATATATGTTAAGCGAATACCAAGGGAGAGAAGACATGAGCATCTTAATCTGATAAACACCATGAGTTATTATAACTTTATAAAACTGTCTTTCGCAGTGATTAATAAGTAGACTTCTCCACTGGAAAGGATTTTCCCCCAAAGAATTCTAGTGATGAGAGTACCCAGCAACTTCCTTTGCCTCATTGGTCTTAGCTGAAAGATTAAGCAGATGCAATAGCTTCTACCTCAAGACAGTTCCCATAAAGAAGCATTTGCAAGATGCAAAGGATTAGGGATTATGGTGGGCAGGTAAGAGGAGCAAGAATGTCTGGAAAGGATAGGCTAATGATTTAGAGTCCAGGCTACCCTGGCAACATTAAGGCTGCTCTGTCTGAAGATGCCAGGAAGTGAAAAAGAGAGGGGAGAGGACGCTGGAAAATCTCATTATGGAGTTGGAGAGAAGGGGAGAGCAGTGAGGAAATTTTGATTGAGAAGACTTATGCTTGCTCTCTCCCTCTTCCACTTATGGTGTGGTACTGGATAAGAACAATGCCTCACAGGCTATCATCTTAGATACTTTTTTGTGCCTTGCAGGAAACAATTTAAGGAAAAAGATTTTGAGTTCCCAGGGACTTCATGGTGGTGGGAGCATGAGGCAGCTGGTCACATCATGTTGGGAATCAAGATGAGGCAAGCAATAAACGCTCTTATTTGTGCTTTCTCCTTTTCCCCGTTTTAATCAGCTTGATACATTATCCCAGGAGTTGGTGCTGCCTGCATTCAGGGTCTTCCCTCCTCATTACATGGCCCTGAAGACACTCTCATAGGAATGCCCAGAGATGAATCTTCTAACTGGCTCTAAACCTAGTCAAGTTGACAGTGGGGAGCAACCATCACAGGTATCCTAAGGAATATGAAGGCAGTACCTATGACTGATTATGAACTAGATTCTCATGTGTTTAGGCATAAACAAATACTAGCTGTTGAAAGTTCACCAGAGGACCCTCACCTATGAGCCTGCTCACTGCCATGTCCACCACAATCTGCATTATGTTCCTAGTGGAATACAAGCTAAGTGAACACTGTTCAACAGTCAAATGATGTTAAGTCAACTCCCCTAATATGGACAAAGAAACAGAAGTGTAAAGAGAGAGGCTTGATAGTGTGAGTGGCCTGATTTACGGGGCTGAATGCTTATAAATAATCACTATGAGGAAAACATAACAATGGTTGTTTTATATAAATGTGTTGATTAGGTAAGCAACGGAACAAATGACCATCTCAAAACACTTTTGGAAGTTATTTCGTGAAGTGAGTGGGCTCTTCACACCCTACTGCAAGAAACTGGAAAAAAAGTATTTTGATTTGAAATGCGTGTATAATAGTGGTGCAAAATGTTGAAATTTTGCCTTCTCTTATTTTCTTGTAGTTTTGAACTATTTTTTTCAAACACGTTTTGTTCGTATAGATAAAAGCATTCAGGTAGGCTGTTGTCAGCTACTGATTCTAAAGCCTGGCCACAGTACATTCAGAAATGTGCAGATAAGGGAATAACTGCTCAAGTGTGTCCAAGCATCCAGTTTTCAAAACTAAAACCAGAGAATTGGGGTTAAATGAACTTGAATGTTCTTTCCAGCCCTAAAACATTTGTATTTGCCAGTGAAGGCACAATGGGGAAATAAGGACTAAAAGGATTTCTAAAAAAGAATAATAAATGAAAGGAAGCCAAGACCCTCTCCACCCCCCCAGGGGACAGAAGTTACATTATAGTTGGAGGGTTATAATAAACACTTCATACTTGTATGTCTTGCTTTACTTAATTTTTGCAGTCCCTGCAACAGAGATGTAGGAGTGTCTGCCCAGAGTTCAGCAGCTAGAAGTGAAGAGATTGCTGTGAGCATTCACCATGACTCCAAGAAGCAAAGGGGCCAACAATTAGGGGCTTTGTACAAGTGACTGCTGTCCCAAATCAAAGAACAGTCTTCTACTGATTGAAAGGGCTATTACATTGGGGTGGTCTGCCAGCCACAAAGACATGCAGAGATAATGTCTGCTGTGACTGAAGGCCAAACTCTGTGACTTGGGGCCTTCATGGTCATGACTCCATGTGTAAGCCTCTTGCCTTGCTGTATGCATACTCTTCTGAGAGCCAGTTACTTTTTTATCTTAATCGGTGACATTCTTTCTCCTTTCTATTCCCACTTTTGTTCTGAGCTAGCATGAAAAATGTGACAATATCGTCTCCAGTTTCTTTGTATTAATATCAGCTATATCCCAAAAGTAAGAAGAGGTGGGGTAGGGAATTCAAATGTGCAAGCCCATAGTCATATAACAGATGATATAAGCAGTACAAGAAAACCCCTACACCACACAATCCCGATGAGAAGACACAAAACAGCATGTACACCAGGATGCTGGATCTTTGCTCCCGTTGACTGGACATAGTACCAAGGTAACCATGTCACAGTGGCATGGCTCAGGTTACCTACAGCTTTTACACTACTAGAAATTTCCAAACTAGCAGTTGATTTAGTACTATCTGGGAGCCCATCTTACTGCATGATGGATATGTATTCTAGAACCGTGTTCAGTCAAGGACAAGAGGCATTTTTTCCGCACACTAAGCCAAGAGTTGTCAAGCTATGGTACACAGGTCAAATATAGCCTATGTCTGTCTTAGCAAATAAAGTTTTATTGAAACACAAGTTTGTCCATCCATTTACCTTCTGTTCGTGGCTGTAAGTAGTGGAACTTTCTCTCAAACCAGAAAGCCTACTCAGACACGGAAGTAAGTCCCATTCCAAAGGAGATAGAAAGGGAACTTGATCTTCAGTCCTTTGTGGACTGAGGGTGAACTGACTAATCTAAAATGAAAAGAATGTATTACCTAAGGCTATTCAGATAAAAATAAATTTTAAAAAGCCACTTCCCTCAATTCTTCTTGCTGAAAATGAAAAAAAGCTAAAGGTTTCACAATTTCTTCGCCATGTAATCCTATCTCAGGGCTGTCAGCGTCTTAATAGTGTATTGATTGGCTCGCACTTCAGCTAGCTCCAAAGAAGCATTTTCACTGTTGGGCCAAACATGAAAAACTACTTTTAACGGCCTTTTTAAGGGTTTTTTGATTTTTCAAAAGCTTCTTGGGGGCTTATTGAGCTTCTTCGAGAGCAGAATTAACTCTACCGAGCTTTCTCTGTTCCTGAGACCATGAATTCATCTGCAGCCAGCAAAGTATCAATGACTCATGGCGGGGGAAATGAGGAGCCCTCAAGATGAATTAATGTGGTAATTAGTTACATGGACACCTGGATTTCTAGTCCTTTTCTGATTAAGAAGCATCTTGTTGCCATTACATTGGAAACTCATGATAATTACCAATATTCTTTAAAATACATGGAGTAGACTCCAGTATGAAAGGATAGGGAGTAAAGAGAAAGGAAGATGGATTGTGAAAGTTAAATTTGTAAGTGCATAATACTGTTTTTCAATTATATAAATGCCTGGCAAGCAGAAATAAGACATCTTCATTTATAGCCTTCACTGTATTTATTGATTGTTCATATCTTTCCCTTCAACCTAAAAAAATAGCATGAGAATAACTTTCATTGAATGCTTAGGAAAAGATTTGGTGACGTACATTAAATGTTATCACTTGAGGGCTCATGTTGTGCTCTGGTCGTCCCTATAGCTTTTGCGACTTCTGGGCTTCTGTTTTCTCCATAGAGCATACAATCCTGTTGAACTGGCTTCTGCTTCACTGTTTTCTTGGGAAACCACTTAACCACCCACAGCCTTATTCTGTCATCTCAAAATCTGTAGCATTGGGCCAGTGAGATAGCTCAACAGATAAAGGTGCTTGTTTCCAAGCCCAGCAACCTGAGTTTGATCCCCAGAGCCCATATGATAGAAGAAAAGACATGACTCCTGGGCTGCCACTCACATACACATCATAGGCACACACAATAATGTTTATTAATTATTAATTATTTATTAAAATAGACAAAATAAAATCCAAAGGCTACAATATACAATTTTCAAAACCTTGGTTTGTTAAGTTATAATTAACACATACTTACAATTCATAGAGTTCTTTACATTTCGAAAAACACATACAATTAGGCAACCACGATCCAGATACAGAATAGTGCTAGCCCTAGCCCCACGAATCCATACCTCTGTCATATAACTCCTACTCACAACTTCTGCAACCACTAATTGGTGTCCTCATCTCTTATCTTGTTCTTACTAAGGATGTTTCCCTCCTACTTCAGTTATCCTAATGTCTCAACTTGCCTCTTTTTTGTGTGGAGAGGCACCTGCCCCTTTCCAGACAGAAATATGCCCCATTCCTTCGGCTGACTTCAGAGAAACTCTCCTCTCCTTGGCTCTGAACGGTAAAGGATGCTGGGTCTCTAGGATACCATGCTTCTTTGGGCAGGCATGTGCTAGTCTTTCCATTTTGACTACCTCTTCCAGGACCAAACAGATAATTTGGAATTGCTTTTGACAAAAAATATACCTGCTTTCCAGAGATGTCATTACGTATTGGTTGATTTAAATTCCAAATCTACACAGGGTTAAATAAAGACCTCTATTTGCTCCAGATCCTTTTTAAGAATGTGTATATGAGTGAGACTCTCCTTTTTAAACACCAGGGTATCCTGAGAAGGAGCCTGCTTGGTCCTCATGTTCTTTGGGATGCATGTTGCTTCTCCTCTTGGTATTTCTTTACTCATATCAATATCATCCAATTGGCTGTTTAATGTTTTGAGATCATGATGGCTCCCATGATAAAGTCTGGGTCTTTGGCTGGTAAATAAATAACCTCCTGTGCCCACCCAGGTTTGAGAGTAGAAGTGATATGTTTGATTTTTTTCTATACATATAGATCTAAGTACCCACCAAGGAAAGAACATGGAACATTTACAAGCTTAGATCACTTATCCAGAGAACACATCTCAAAATATCCCCATATCGTGCTGTCACAGATGGCCTGTTTAACACCATGGAGAGGTTCCGAGGTTTATGAGCCCACTTGCCTTTCTCAGGATCCTGACCACTCCTGTCACCAGTTCTGTGACCTGAGGTCAGTGACTTTACCTGTGTATGCTTTTCTTTATTTGTGAAACTTAGAGACTTTTGTTGAGGAAAACCCTTGTTCTTCTGTAATCTCCCATTCTCCCAGTAGGCTCTGTCTTTGGACAACTTTCTCCCACTACCATTGGATTTGCAGAATCAAACTAATTGCCTTGGTAGCCCTGAGTTTCTTCTGACTACTTTCTTTTCAACACTTATTCACTATGTGTGCTTGCATGTGTGTGTGTGTGTGTGTGTGTGTGTGTGTGTGTGTGTGTGTGTGATGGATGTGGGGGGATATACATGTCACTGTGTGTATATGATGTATGTGGGAGGTTGCACATGACAGTGTGTGTGTGTGTGTAACATTGGGAAGTTGTTTCTCTTCTACCTTTATGCGTGTCCTGGGGTTTAAATCATTCATCAGGCTTGCTCAGCAAACACTAACATGTTGTGCCCCTGCCTTCTTTCCCACCTTAATCTTTTGAGTAGATTTCCAGCTTCCACCATGCAAGCGTCTACACCCCAGGCTAACTTTGGGAGTAGGTTCATTGGTCCTCTGAGCTGAGTTTTCCTCTGAGCCTGGGACTATTTCCCTCCTCTCATCTCCTCCCATTCCTTTCCTGTCCTCCCATCTCTCTTCTTCCCTCCCCTTTAACTTCCCCCTCTTCTCTATCTCTGTTTTCTTCCTCCTTCTCTTTTTCAACAGGGTCTCATTATATAGCTTTGTCTGTCCTGCAACTCACTGTGTAGACCAGGCTGGCTTTGAATTTGCCGTGCTTCTGCCTCAGCCTGCAAAGTGCCAAAATTAGAAGTGTGAACAACCATGTTGAATGTTGAAGAACACTTGTTTTTCACTGGCTTGTTATCTACCAAACTCCCCCAATGGTTTGATTGAGGGAGTTCTGTTCTCTGGCACCTTTATTCACCCTTACAAGCAGTGGAGTTATAGGAACGCATCCTGTTAGTTCAACCACCCAGGCCTCCTCTGTGGAAAAATATTTTCTCCAGCTGTGAGGCTCTCGATTCATAGAGCCACAGAATCTTCAGACTTGACAGGACCCTTGTTGTCATCTCTACATTTCACCATTCCTATGTAGCCTTCAGAAAGGCAGAACTGATATCTTCTGGGAGTTAGTGAGAAATATAGAATCCCAGGAACCACCCAGAACTACTGAGTCAGAATTTCAGTTTTAATAAGATCCCAAGAGATGGGAGCTCGCATGGAAGCCTGAAAAATGCTGCTGCACAGCAGCCTCCTGGAAGATGCAGGGATCCAACTGGTCAATAGCCTTCAGGGTCATCTTCAGCATGCCATGTGCGCTCCAGAATAGCAGTGTCCAACTCTGATTGCACATTGAGTTGAAAAAAAAAAGAAAGAAGAACGCTCCAATGCTGAGACCTTGCCCCTAAATGATTAGATTGGAATCTCTGCTCTCAGAAGTTCCCTAGTGGCTTTGAACTCCTGATCTAGAGCCATCTATTTGCATCTTATGTTATCTCCTTCTTTCCTCGCTTTGATTTCTTGTGAAAATGCAAATATGCCCTTAGAAAGGCAAAACTGTTATCTCTCATTTACACTTTGCTTGAAAATAGTATTTTTTAATCAGCATAAATAATTTATTACAAACTCTCTAATATGCAGCAGTAGGCATAGCAATTCACACAGGAGCCTTCTGAAGTAGAAAGGACAAGAGTCTAGGGAAGTGACGAAGGCGCACAGTAGGAAGGTGGCCCTGAAGGCCAATGGTCATGCTTGACCTTCATCCACTAAAACTGTTTGGGGAAGGAGCTGGGCCAGGACCAGAACCTGGAGCTCCTCTTTGGGGGTCCACTGTGGCATTCTCCCCTTCTTCCTGCTGCCTTGTGAATAGAATGAGTTGAGGGAAGTGTGGTGAGGCAAGGTGTGCCAGAGCTGACGAGGGCTGTGGTACCCATCAGCAGAGCCCGGGGCCCCTTTTCCAGTGCTTGGCCTGTCACAGGCTTATGTCACAATTTTGCCAGCTATAAAGGCTGTTCCCTGTTTCTGTCCACTCAGTACACCTCTAGACCCCAGAGTAATAAATTTTTGGTTTGTGACACAGCTGTTTAATAGAGTTTTAGCTTTTAAACTAATTTTATTTAGCTATTGCTACATTAGATTGTTATTTGGGAAGTATAAGCTGTGTTAACAGTGCCTCTAAGAAGACTGGGATTCATTTTCAGTCAAAAGTTGGGGGACTGGGGTTGGAGAGAATGTTACCTTAAAATAAAAAAGCCACTCCCCATAGTTATATTAATGTACTATTAATAAAAATATAATGCAAAGTAATGCCTTGACAATAAATAAATTTGGAGGCACAAACAATTTACGTTCCAGTGAATCTTACCCACACATCAAATTTCAGAAAATGTTCAGATCCCAAATTCTGCTTCATATGTATTCATTTCTCACACCAAATTATTTTTGCAAAGTAAGTCAATTTAATCTGGATGCTTGAGGATAAAATATCACTACAGTTTCTTCCCCCTGTTCCCGATAGGCTAGCTTTTAAGCCTGAACAAACATACTGAGTTCTGCTAATAATGACTCTGACACATAAGATAGATTCATAGATAGCTTGGAAATATAAAAACGTGCTTCTTGGGTCTTTAAATGTCCCAGCAGGTGATCTTTAGAGATAACTATCTATTACGATTCACTCTTTATGCCAAACAAATATTATGGGAAGAAGAGATTTTCTTTGGTATTTCTGGTGAGGTACAGATGTTGGTGGTCACTACATGAACTAGGTTTTTCCAGGTTGCTAACATCTTTCTGAAAGAACCAAAAAGGCACACAAACAAGACAGCAAGGGGTTTTCTTCAAAGGCAGCAAAAGTGAGAGTAAACATCCAGCGAGGGAGAAGTAGGCAGTCAAATGTGAATATCTGTACAGGACATATGTGACAATATTCTACCTTGTCCATGTCTGTTTTTTTTCAATTCTAATGTTTTCCTGCTTTCAGTGTCTCTTCTTTGTCCTAAGTCCCTTCCATATATGTTCTTGATCTCTGTGTTTGGAGAAAGCTGAGGAGTTGCACAAATACATCTACATGCACATACAGGTCCACAGGGAATAATAATATATATAAATAGAGGTACACATACATGGGACAATATATACATATATCATACATACTGTGTTTTATACACTACACATACATACATACATGCATATGCTTTCTTCCTTGAGTACAGTTTTTCTATTGCTACAGTATACTTTTCACCCCAATGAAGGAAGATAGTTTGAATGATACAGTTTCATGTACATGTATAATGAAGTTCAACATTACAAAAGAGCTTAGAGCCAGATAATTATTAAGACCATCTCCTTATTCACCAAATAAACATTTTCAGGGACACTCCCCATACATAAGAACCATCTCCATTTTCTAAACGTCTTGGTGGATAATTTATCTATTATCATATAATCAGTAAACTCTCTGACCTATTCTTACAACTCAGAACTGAGAGCCTTAGTAGAGTCTCCTGGGACACATTGTTGCAGTCTAGGCAAAACCAAGGAGGAAGCGCTGGAGACAACCCTGCCCTAACAGGGACACAAGAATGTGCCAGTTGGGAAGGATATTGTGTCCCACCAGTTTAGCCTAAGAAAACTATGTCAGAGAAGCAAGGTGACTCATCCAGGGCCCTATAATAAGTAACAAACAACACAGAAGGACAGAGAACATGAAATTAAGACATACTGGATGTATTAAGAGGCACTAAGGCTGTTGGAAAATGTGAGTGGGCCTAGTGTTCGCAAGCAGCAGCTGGGACTAGATAGTGTCTCCTGCCAGTTGTAGTTGTAGGTGTGTTCTGTGTGCACACCCCATTTAAATGGACCAGTCACTTTTCCTACCTGGGAGAACCCTTACCCATTATCTCACTGCCCTTTTGGAAGGTCTTTCATTGTCTTAAGATTCGGTCTTTGATTCATCATTGTTCCAGGTCCATGTGAGTGATTTGGTTCTTTGTTTTGGCCTCGGGTCTTGATTGTCATCTCAGTGCTTCTGGGGTTTCAATCTGGGGGTCGACTCAACTTTGTCACTGGGAAATGTGACATTGATGGAATAAAATGAAGCAAACATTCAGTGAGTGTCCACTGTGTGGTGTGCAGAGGGCATCCATTTGTCCTGTGAACACATCTTTGAAAATATAATTTATGCCCCATTGTTCAGGGCCAGAAACTAAAGCCAGCTTTCTCATCCTTGACCACTGATCTTTCTTCATAATGTCATTTCATTTAACACCATGAACCTCAGGCATACTCTGTTGCTCCCTTGGCTAAGTAAGTTTCTTGAAAAGACATATGGTTGTTCTTTCTAACAAGGCCACACAACATCCCTTGAACCTTTCTGCTGCAACACCCCTCTCCCCTTGTGATTGGTACAATGTAAGTCTCCCTGAATCTAGCTATTTTCTCTCCTTTGAACGCTTCTACTTTGTAACACTCCTCAGACCAAGTCATCATCCCTTTTCCTTCAGTATCTGTGAAGGGTGGGATCCAAGACATCCCATAATTATCCAGGTCCTTTGTTTAAAAGGCCACAGTAAACACACATAATCAAATGCACATCCTTCAATATACTTTAAATCATCTCTTGATTACTTATAAAACATAAGGTATTGTTTAGACAATAATAACAAAGAAGTCTGTAGATTTTTAAAAGGACACAGTTTTGGGGGGTGAGGGGAGTATTTTCCAATTGTGGATGGGTGAGTCTCAAGCAGTGGCCACAGAAGGCTGGCTGCACCTTCCAATTCTTTTAGTCTGTCACCTAGTCCTTATTGTCCTCCTTTTAGGAAATACACAAAAATAAAATCAATCTCAGATTGCAGAATGCACTTTTAATTCTTTTCACAGGTTTTTCTCTGAGCATCAGAAAATCCATATTTATTAGCATCATTGCTGAATAACTCAAAAACAGAGTCTGCATTCTCTTGCTTCCTAGGCTCACCTCCAACCCTGGAGGTCTGCCCTTCCCACCTTCCCTTCTCGTGCCTCCCAGCCTCTCATTTCCGCTGTGTGGGAGGACTGGATATGGGTTGCCTGGAAATTATGATTTGCCTTCCTACAGTCTTTGCAAAGACATGGGATGGCTTTGGTCCTGTGATTGCTCTGTGTGTGTGTGTGTGTGTGTGTGTGTGTGCGCGCGCTATACACTGCATTTCATTCCATTTCATTTTTATTTCATTTTACTTTTGGCAAGTGAGTGGCTTTCCAAACCTAAGGGATTTTCTGAAAATAAACCTCATACAGGACTTCCTTTGCTTTTAACAAGTGACATCTGACTGATTGGGTGGAGGTGGGGGGCTGTCTTCTGTGGAAGCTGAGACCGCAATGTCTAGGTTGAACAGATACATCATTTTTCTGATGTCTTCACTTTATAGAAGAGAAAAATAAGGTCTTGAGAGGTCAGCGGAATCACTAAACTCCCTCTGACAATTAGTGACAGGCCTGGGAGGCGAGTTCGGATCTCCTGACCCCATGTCTGTAGAGACTTCTGAGATGTGGTGTCTTTCACAAATGAACCCTGTATTTTGCAATTGCAAGCCAGCTCTCCACATAGATGCCTTTAGGAAGAGACGTGGTGTTATGTGACAACTTTGGGCCTCCTTGTTTTGCTATGCCACATGTGGCTAGCATCTATGGGAGGCTGGATGTCCTTGAAGCATCCCCAACATCTACAATCCGTTCACACACCAGCTCTCTGTGCTGTCAAGAAGACGGCAGCTTGTGTCTCTTTCTTGCATGTTTAATTTGGCAGCTCTGGACAGGATGACATAGTTTGTGAGGTCTGCTTTTCCTGCCCACCTCCCTCTTGGGAGTGCTCATCTTATGTGCTTCATTTCCTCCTTCTTGGATGTTCAGGTCTGAATCTTTCTCTTGGTATTACAATCAGTGTTGTTCTTCCTGTCCTATGAAGTCCGTTACCTGAATTGCCCTCCAGCCTTTTAAAAGCCATTCGTATTTTCTCTTAGACCCAAGCAAAGGTATTCCACTGATTAAATCACCAGCATTAAAACAAAATAAATAACACCAATCTCCTGTATTCACTCTAGACTCATGAACACACATCACATTCACTAACATCTGACTTTTCCTCTGATTTTGTTTTGGCCACTATGTTCATTTGTTTGTTTTTGTTTTAAAAATGTTCACAGGTTCCACTGCTTACCACAATGTATGCTCTCGGTCTCTCAGTCTAGGATGGGTATATGTGTTGTTACCAGGGTTTTGCTATCACCAAGAATCCAGACCTTGCATACTGAACTTTATGCACTACGTATTTCCCCTTTCCAGATCACTGTTAACATGACTATCTTAGTTGCTGTAGATTCTGGAGTTGCTGTCCTAAGAGACAGCTAAAGTACTGTGAAGTTAGTCATTGTGATTATGCTAATGGTACTTTGCAGGAAGAGTATGCCTATTTTGTGAAGAGACAAGTGGATAAAAGTTCTTTATTTCATGCTCTTTAAACAAGACATGCATTAACTTGAGGTATATATTTCAAACAATGGAAGTCTCCAGAACACCCAGAGTCTGACCAGTAAGGTATTTGAGGGTGGTTGGTCCTGTATCCTCCATGCCCATTGGCTGGTCCAGGGTGAGAAGGGCGGTCCCAGTTTTACCATTGAGAATGAGCCCAAGACACTGTGTGGAGATGGACCTTCCCACACTTCAGTCAGAAGGGAACATCCAACTGAAAAAGCCACAAGCATTGTCTTTCTTCTTGCTCCATCTATGCAGGTCTAAATGTGGAAGACAAGTTAAAACCCTTCAGAAGAAAGCATAGAATGAAGTGTTCATGACCTTGGTAATAATTCTTAATCAGGTTATAAGATGTACTAGTCATTAATAAAAATTCACCAGGAATAAGTCCAGGGACTGCTCCTGGGAAATACCATTATTGACATAATCATGGGTTACACTTTAATGAGACTGATGATTATTAGTCTTCTTGTCCTGTTGTAAGAGAGTGCCATATGTTGAGAGGCTTAAACGGTAGTGGTGTATTCGGGGCAGCTTTGTTGGGTTCTGGGGCCAACTGTGTTTTGCTGGTGGTCACATTCCCACTGTGTTCTAACAAGCAACGACTGAAGGGGAGCAGAGAAGGGGAGGGAAGAGAAAGGAGGGGCACTTCTTTGTATCGTGTAGTTATAGCTGACCTAAAACTTGCTGTGTAGACTTGGCTCCCTCAAACATGCCTCCTGAGTACTGAGATCACAGTCACAGTATTATTGGATTTAGGTGCCTAGTCCTGTGACCTCCTTAACCTTAACTGTCTTATAAAACCCTCTTCTCCATGAATGGTCACATGGGAATTTGGTACACTGATATATTAAATTCAGAGGGACATAGTTCTGTCCATAAATATGACTGTGCATTTTGCAGTAGTATGTGTCATCCCATAGCATGGTGCTTGTACTGTTATGCCTCCAGTACTCAGTTTTAAGGAACAATTGGCTGTACAACTGTTTCCTTCTCCCAGTAAAAATGAGTTCTCCTGAGTCCATTTGTATTGCACCTTTGCTCTATTTTGTTTGTGTTTTCTGTGCTATGTTGTTTACACTCTTATCACAGAGGCTGCCACATAATGTGACCCATTCTCAATGGATGTTAGAGATGGTGGAAGCAATTCTGTTGTTTGATGATGTAGTTTTATCTGTGAATGGGATGTCTGAGTTCCACCTCGGGAATGTAGACTAAACAAGTGTGATCAGGAAGGATCTACTTTTTGATCTGGGTGGTGTTACAATGTGCATGTCTTCCTATATAAAATTCTTCAGGCTGAATACTTGTCTTTTGCATACTTACATTGTGTGTTAATAAAATATGTGCCACATGTTTTCCACACATATAAGTTTAGTAAGACATTAATTAGGTTGGCATGAGTTTGTAAAAAGTCATGCTCATGTATTATTTACAGTTATGTACAATTTTTGTTGGCCAAATTATCAAAATTGAAAGCATTTACCTTTGACTGAGCAAGGGCTCATCTAGAAATGAACTCTACAGTCTATAATAGCATGAGCAAATGGTACCACATTCAAGGTCATTCACTGCAATGCTGTTTATCGTGATACAATGGAAAAACAATAGAAAAAGGAGCAAACAAATCAGACATCACACGATAGAATACTTTTCAGATGTTAGTGAGGAGGCAGCAGGTCTGCTGACTTGGAAGGGTCTGTGGATTAATAAAGATGCAGAAAGTGCTCTTGTTAGAGATGAACACAAATATATGTGATTTTCTTGGCGTTTTTAGATATCTGTAGACACCTTGTGGCTTTCCAGGGAGGAAATGTAAAAATGACACTTTGTTACTATCCAACCTACTTAATAAACATTTCAGATTTCATTTCATTTAAGTTAATGGAGCCAAAACATGATTTTTCCCCTCTGTGCTTCTCTCACCTTCATTTAAGGAATTATCAAACATTTCACAATTGATAAGTTTTTCTTTGTTTTCTTCGCGTCTATTCATGGGGAAGAAGCCATACTCTTCTTCTAACGATATTGCACTAAGCAGGGAAGGCCATTTGCGACTGGTTACATCATTGAGTTTAAATCACCAGAGAATTTGTACACATGTTTTAGCAACAAAATATTCAAAGTAATTTTTGCCATTGTTAATTTCATCCCCATCGCTGAAGGCAGGAGGAGGATGAATGCCAAGTGTCTCATTTGTCTTTAGCTAGATTTACATGATCCATCTGGAAGGGAAGTGAACCTTGAGGGAACGTGATTTTAACTGCAAAGGAAAGGAAAGGGTTCTTTCTGAAGCTGACCTTACATATGTCACAGTCCCCGTGAAGAAAGTTTTGTCTGTGGCCCCAGGACCCAGGGTATGTAGAGACCCTCAGAAATAAGACATGACTCAAAGGTGAGGCCTGCAAGAAAGTAACAAGGGGCACTTTGAAGAAAGAAACCTAGTTCCTCAATCGGCTATGATCATCTAGAACAGTTGGAGACTACATGGTTAAGAAGACACATCAGCTCCTATGTAGCAGAGCAGTCAGTACATTAAAAACCTGTGTTTGCGAAATTAACAATAGACAAGTTATATAATGGGGTGTGCAGGGATGGGGAAATGGGGGCTGGGATTCCATGGTGCTGTTTCACCAGCTAATACAAAATTGAAAGTAGAACTTGGCCTGGTGGCACAAACTGTCCTTATTCTAGTACTCAGGAAGGCTAAAGAAGGAAGATTTTCATTTCAAGACTATTGTGGTCTGTGCAGTGTGTTCCAGGTGAACCAGGGCTACATGGTGAAGCTGTCTGGAAAGGAAAAACAAAACAAATTGCAAACAGCAACAACCCCTCTGAAAATTATGGCCACCATCCATTCATTTGGGAAACACACACTCCACACAGAGCCTGGGAAGAAACTCCCAAGTCCCCTGTTGGATCTGTCCTCCACCTGATTCCCTTGAGAGTCTGCCTGCTGTGGAGGCAGAGGGTTTAGATTTAGTCTCAGTTCTGCACTTTTGAGGAGAGAAGATACGTGGATTTGGGTGGTTACGAAGTCTTTCCCTGCTTACATAGCCTTGGCTGTAAGATGGGGATAGGACTAATAGCCACACCTTCTTGGTATGGTTGCTATGGGGATTAAAAAACACTTCAAAGAGGGCCCTGTACCCAGAAGATTACATACAGATAATAAATACAGATCATGCACACTGACATATTAAGTTGTTATTCTTATGCTCATGGTTATCATTTATTCAATTTTATGCACCAGGGAGTCATTTTAAGTAAGAAAGAGCAGAAAGGGAGGTGTCTACAATAGGGCACTGGCTTGGTCTGGGATACCCCTAGAACTCGGATGTCCAAAGTCCTTACTGATGGGAGCTGATGCAGAAAGATTCAAATGGGGGTGGCATGCCATGCCGAGAAAGCTGAAAGCAGATTCCAGTGTGGCATGGAGGCAGGGGATATGACCTCTAGTGGCCTCAATGATCCTAAGGGTCTACTGTAGTGACAGAAAGTATCTCTGCAGAGTCACCTTGCTTGGTTTCCCTGCCAGACTTCTCAGAAGTGTAGTTCAGTCTGGATGTTCCAGCACTAGTTCAGTGTAAAAGGAGAAACTCCTGTGTCCTGACTTAGACGGTCGGATGCTCAAATTGAGGCGGACTTTGAATTTATGGGACATTTACACACTTGAAAATGCCAAAGGGTAAGGAAATATATTCTCACCTTGATAAAAGGATTAGGTTCAGTTGGGATCAAGAATAGAAATCAGGGAGTAGGGACCTCAGTCAACACTGACTCTTCTAAGGAAAGGTTAACAAGGGGCAGGATGGTGCTCTGCCAGGTGGGGCGTGGCGATCACCCGCAGACCACAGTCAGCGACTGCAGTTTTCATCTGTGGGGCGCTTCCCAGGGCCTTTGATCTTTCCCCGGGAACTGGCGAGGGCCGTTTTCCTTTTTAGTGCATTCCTCTTAGTTTATTTATTGTATCTGCTTCCAGGAGGGCCTGGAAGTCAGAATGTTAGTTTGCACTTGAGCTAGCACCTTTGGGAACTTAAGTTAGCTGCGCTCTTCTGGAGGGGAGGGGAGGAGAGGGGAGGGGAGGAGGTCTGTCCTCAGCTGGGGAGCTAGGTGTTAGCTCCTCCTTGCTCCTGTTCCCCAACCCCAGCCCGGTCGGCAAATGCCCCTTTTACAGAGTTGCCAGGATTACCTGGTAGTTTGATCTCTTTTCTGGAGGGTCTAAAGTTGTCATCCGCCACCATGAGGGGACCTGTTCCCCGGTCACCAGTCCCTAATCTCCATTTAGCCTTTGTGTCTGAGTGGCCTAGCCTCAGCTCTCCATCTGTGCGCCTTAAATCCCATTTATCTTCTTAGCACCCCAGACTTGGCCAGCCCTGCCCCCCTTGTTCCCACTTGCAAATTACAGCCCCTCCCTTGCGCTTCCTCTGGAGCGACAAGCAGAGTAGAATAACCTTTGAGGTGTTAGGAAAAGTGACTTAAACTGGGTGCAAGCGACACAGAGGGGCGTGGGGGAAGAAAAGTCCAGCCAGTGGAACCGAGGCACCCTGAGTTCAGGGTCAGGACCCAGCCCAGGACCGTGAGTCCCTAGTCTGAATCAAGGAACTCCTGCGGAATGTCGAAGTCGGTCCCACCCAGGCCCCCAATCTAGGTCACCCGCGGGGAAGGGCCGAGCTGGGGGCTGTCTGCTCCGGAGGTGGGCGAGGAGTGAATTGATTCAGACCCTGCCCCTCGCTCTTCCACTAGATTGTAATTCCATCTCTGGCGGGTCGAGCCGCCCTCCCTCCGGCGGCCAGTGCGTCCCTCCCCTCGGCCGCCAGCGTCCACTCCCCAGCCCCGAAAACCCTGCAGCCGCGAGCCCGCTCTACTCCAGCACGCCAGCCTCCCAGACGCTGCCTTGCCTCATCGGACTACCCAGTGACTCCTGGTTCAGCTCCCCGGGTCCCCCACCTTCTCATTCGCGCGCCACCGGCGTCCCCACGTCCCACAGGAGACGCCCTTTCCCTGTGCGCCCGGGACTTGGTGAAACTTTGGAGACACTGTCGGTGAGATGGATTTAATCCCAACCTTCTTGCTCCGTTTCTTGCTTCTGGCCTGCAGCCTCCCACCCGGCGCCGTGTCACTCCGAACCGCTCTGCGAAAATCAGGTAAAACTCTCAGTGCACCCCGAGCAATGGTGCCCGGAGCACCCCGGTCCCGGTCTTTGGTGGGATCGCAGAGCAGGCAGCTCCACACTGCTCTCTCCGCTGGCCCGCATGGGCTCAGCACGCTTAGGCTGTGCTCAGACCTCAGCTGAAGGGTGAGTCTCGCTCTCCCCAGCTCAGTCGATTCCAGGGAGATTCTTGTTTTTTAAAAAAAATCTTTTTTCCAGAGCCAGAAGAGGTAGTGGGCTCTGTATGGGACCACGGAGTGCTATAAGTTGGGGGCGGCGATCACTCTGTCTTGGTTACTGAAGGCTCAGAGAGAGCGCAGAGGACTTCAACAGCTCCTCCTGTTTCTTTGAACATCTTATTGGATTCATGTTGCCTAGAGCCCAGCCATTTCCTGTTGAGTGTCTGAAGGTTTGCCTGGAGCCCCCCTTCCTGGCTCTGGTCCTGTCCAAGCACTGGGTAGGGACCTGGGCTTTCTCCACTGTTAGGATACTCTTGCACCCTGGGGCCATCTGTACAGACAGGAGCACTCTGTGGGTTAATCTGATCTTGTTTAGAACTCCTGCCTTTGCTAGGCTGTTCAAACAAAGATGTTTGCGCTGTAGGCAGGCAAGTACAAAGGATCCCAGAGAACGTGAAGCCGCAAACACTCACACTTCCTCTAGGTAAAAGTATGTTTTTTTAATCTACATTGATTTTGTTTGTGTTATAAAGAAAAGTAGAACATTCTAAATAATAAAGTTCCAAACATTGGCAAGACCATATTTAGGATTGCGGGGAAAAAATCTGCTTTTTCTTAGCTTACTTTGCAAATGGGGGTTGTCTTATGGGATTAATTATGTCTTCTGAACAATGGCAAAGAATCTAACTATTTGGATTCAGCCTGCAAAACCTTAGAGAAAACAGAGTTCCCCCTCACAATGTTTCTACAAGAAAGAGGCAAACCAGGAAAAATTATCCGAGTGCAAAGAAAATAATCTTAGCAGGTTCCCATTTGGCTGCTTTAATATTTCTTTAGTGCCAGGGATCTGTGGGGAGCGGTAGGACCCTTGCCTTTCATCCTAGAAGCTACCTCAGTTTTCAGGCTGCATCTGTGGCCACTTGTATCCTCCCCTTACCTAATTTGAAATTTAGAAACAGTCTCAGCTTCGCACCACTCAGGTTCAGAACCAACCTGTCGGCACACTGCCCAGTTCATTCGGGAGGCAAGGTAGTTTCCTGCTAAATTGTCTTCTCACATCTTCATACACCTTCCAGCATTTCAATATGAGGCTCCTTTGAACTTTCTTCCTCAAGAAAACTACACTATGATCTTGCATTCTGTAGGTTTCTGCACATGAAACCATCTAGCCACATGTTCCAAGCCCATCCATACATCCTGGCTCATACATACATACATGCATGCATGCATACACACATGCATGCATGCATACATGGCTCTGAGCCTGAGTGACATACAAGTTCTCCAAGGGTAAACATCAAGCCCTTTAAGCATCTTGTAAAATTATTGCACAAAAGCCCACTGTTTAAAATTGCACACATGTTTTGCCCCATTTTCCCCTTTATTTCCTAATTTTTGGTCATTCCTCTCCTAAAAACATTTTCTTCCTGTTTCACTCAGTATCTTGTTAAGATATTCATGTCACCCATGTATCATGTTGGTTTCTTTGGTTTTACTTGAAGTACTGAGGGGAGTGATTTCGAAAAATTTCCTTTTCAATATTCTTGGCCCCACCAAGAGGGAAGGGGCATTTTGACTAACTGCAGTCTAGAAGGAGCTTTTTTTATTTTTTTTAATTCCTTCATAATTTTACCCAGACAATGGCTTTCAGGTTGAAAAGCTGCTTGGGTGGAAATGACAGCTACTTCATAAACTTCAGGGGAAATTTTCCTTGTGGGCTCATTTACATCCCATGGAAAGACTAGTTTTTGATCCGTAAAATTGGTCCAGATTAAAAACTGAATGTGCCCCAGTTGGCTCAGATGTGAACAGCAAGGAGCTCATTTGTAATCTCCCCCAGACACCCGCAAATCCTGCTCCCATCCATATGGGAGTGACTTTGTACCTTGGTCCCCCCCACAGAAATTGGCTGTGTGCAGCACTTTGAAGGTGGTGTGGAGATCATGTGGGCATTCCAAAGCAGTCTGTTTTGTTTATCTACTCCTCTTTATGCTGCTGCTTAATCCACTTTTGATAAGTACAGTTCAGTTGGGAAGTCCTGAGTTCCAATTAACCTGAAGGTTACCTCCCTTCTTTTAGAAAGAGATAGGTAGAAAAGAACACCTTGCCCCCTCACCCCAAGGTGTGGCACCTTCTGGCATCGAACATTAGGAAAGAAAGTGTCACATACGCCAAGGCTCGCAGCAGTTGCCACTGCAGTACATAAAAACCAAGTCAAATTAAATAATAATAACTGACACTAATTAACTGCTTGTTACACTGTTCTGAGAACTGATTTCTTCAATCAAGCCGGCAGCCTTGTTTCTTTGTCTCACTGAGGGGAGAACTGTGGCTTAGAGAGAAGCTCAGTATCTCACCCGAGGCCTCTCAGAGGCTAAGTGGTGGAATGGGAATTTAGGCCCTGCTATTTGCCAGCTCTCAGCTGTCTTGTTTGCAGAACTATGTAGCCTTGGGTGTTTTCAAGGCTGAGTTCTCTGGGGACAGAGTCCTGCAACCTGGGTAGAGGGCCTGGCCTTGCTGTGTGGGAGATCTGTGTCGCCCACGGAACATGACACAGCCTCCAAATAAAATAGTACCTCGACTACTGATGTGGGGTGCAGAATGATACTGCCCCCTGACCTCATACAGAAAGAGTATGCATAACCTTACAGAGTAGTGAGGAACTTCTTGCTGGCTTTTATTAGACGTCTGGGCATTAACGCTTGTGGGGGCCAGAGGGACACTGGAGTCCCTTTGGGGGTAGAACAATGAGAAGGTGGAAGCCCCTATGTCTACACCTTAACACTCCACCCCAGGCCTCCCTGTCGTACAAGCACAATGTGCTGAAAAGGTTTCACTCCTGTTCTGCGACAAATTGGAAGCAAGTGAAAACTCCTCATTCGGCAATGAGACTGAGAGGGACGGAGTGATTTGTCCAACTTCACACCAAAAGCTTAACTGGGGTATTGTGAAGACCCCCAACACCAGAGGCCTGCTGCCTCTTGCTTCTGCCTCTCAGCAGAAATTTCAGGGGAGGGGAGGGAAGAATCCTACAGTCATGGGGACAAGCAGGGTGTGTACCCGTAGTCCACAGGCAGATCTGTAACCCTGCCCTTCACTATGAAGATCTCTAGGCAACTATTGATATAAAGACATTTACAAAAAGCTCTTCATTTTCAGGGATAGTGTGATAAGCTCTAACAAACATATCCAGTAATGAAATCCTTCGCAGTTCAGTCTCAGCCAGTAGTAACTGCCCAAGGGGCCTGTATTCTCTCTCCCGCATTACCAACGAGGCACCTGCATAGCTCCCCCTCTCATGGCCTTTTGTTTTGAGATATGTGGACTATTTTCTTTCCTCAAGAATATAATCTTGTGCTCCTTAGTAGGAAACCTGCCCCTTTACAGTCCCTGACAAATGGTGATCTGATTTCTGTCCCTATAGTTTCAATTCTCCCAGAATGTGTCAGGTTTCATGTCTGCGTTCTCACATCCAGCACAACTTTTAAGATCAATCCATGTGTGGTGGCACCTATCAGTGGCTTGTTCCTTTGTTATTGGTTAGTAGTAGTCCTTTGTATAGATCTTAGCTGATCACACTTTGTTTATCTGTTCACTAGAGAACGGCTTTTTGGGTTCAGCTTCAGGCTGCGGGTGACTGAGGCTGCTACGTGCAGCCATATATGTGTCTCTGGGTGGATATGCTTTTATTTCTCTTGGTAAGGAGTCAAGTGGGATTCCTTCTTCCAGTAGGCTGGTCTTTCTAGGAAAACACTGCATTGCTTTTCAGAGTGAGTTCACTGTTTCATGTTCCTAGGAACAACGAATAGAAGTTCTGCTCATCCTGTATTCCCTACAGCATCTGGTACATGTTCTAGTTCCATTTCTGTAGCTGGGAGAAAAAGACCAACACCAAACCAAAACCTGACAAAAAGAAAATTAGGGGAGGAAAGGTGTAGCTCAAAATTCCAGGTTGCCGTCCATCATTGGAAGTGACAGGAATTTGAAGCAGCCCAGTCAAGAGTGAAGAGAAACAGATACGTGAGTGTTCACTAGCTTGCCAGCTTGCTGTGCGGTAATTTCCCTGCTCTTGTGGTCATGATCCCACTAACTAGAGAATGGCGCTACCCATAGTGTGCTGAACCTTTCCACACCAACCGTATTGATTAAGATAATTCCCACAGGCCAAGTCAGTGCTGACAATGCCTTACTAATACTTTCTTCTCAGGTCAGTCTGGGGTGTGTCAAGTGGAAAATTGAAGCTACCAGTCCGTGCACGGCTGTTTCTTTGTTAATTTCCCTGTTCGTTTTTGTTTTGTTTCAGGTATTCTAGTAGGTGAACAATGATATATTTCATTATGGTTTTAAGCTTTGTTTCCTTCATGGCTAATGATATTGAACTTTTTTTTCATGAGTCATTTGCCTCAAGTTTCTTTGAATCTTTCTGGAAAAAAAATGAGATGTTTGTTTTCTTACTGATTTTTTTTAGTGTTCTTTGTATATGTTGAGTGCAGTCTTTGATATAGTCCAGATATGTTTTAAAATCATGAATGTCCCAGGTGCTATTTGCCTTTTTATGCATATATTTGTGTGGGTGGGTATGTGTGTGTGTGTGCAGGAGTGTGTGGGTGGGTATGTGTGTGTGTCCAGGTATGTGTGGGTAGGTATATGTGTGTGTGTCCAAGAGTGTGTGGGTGGGTATGTGTGTGTGTGTGTCCAGGAGTGTGTGTGTGTGTGTGTGTGTAAAGGAGTATGTGGATGGGTATATGTGTGTGTTCAGGAGTGTGTGAGTGGGTATATGTGTGTGTTCAGGAGTGTGTGGGTGGGTATATGTGTGTGTGCAGGTATGTGTGGGTGAGTATATGTGTGTTCAGGAGTATGTGGGTGGGTATATGTGTATGTGTCTAGGTATATGTGGGTGGGTATATGTGTGTGTTCAGGAGTGTGTGGGTGGGTATATGTGTGTGTTCAGGAGTGTGTGGGTGGGTATATGTGTGTGTGTCCAGGTATGTGTGAGTGGGTATATGTGTGTGTTCAGGAGTGTGTGGGTGGGTATATGTGTGTGTGTGCAGGAGTGTGTGGGTGGGTATATGTGTGTGTGTCCAGGTATGTGTGGGTGGGTATATGTGTGTGTTCAGGAGTGTGTGGGTGGGTATATGTGTGTGTGTGCAGGAGTGTGTGGGTGGGTATATGTGTGTGTGTCCAGGTATGTGTGGGTGGGTATATGTGTGTGTTCAGGAGTGTGTGGGTGGGTATATGTGTGTGTGTGCAGGAGTGTGTGGGTGGGTATATGTGTGTGTGTCCAGGTATGTGTGGGTGGGTATATGTGTGTGTTCAAGAGTGTGTGGGTGGGTATATGTGTGTGTGTGCAGGAGTGTGTGGGTGGGTATATGTGTGTGTCCAGGTATGTGGGTGGGTATATGTGTGTGTTCAAGAGTGTGTGGGTGGGTATATGTGTGTGTGTGCAGGAGTGTGTGGGTGGGTATATGTGTGTGTCCAGGTATGTGTGGATCGGTATATTGTGTGTTCAGGAGTGTGTGGATGGGTATATGTGTGTGTGTGCAGGTATGTGTGGGTGGGTATATGTGTGTGTTCAGGAGTGTGTGGATGAGTATGCCTGTAGAGGCCAGAGGAAAACCTCTAATGTCATTCTTCTATCCTGCTCTTTTAAAAAAGGGTCTCACATTGGCCTAGAGCTAAACAATCAGGCTGGACTTGCTGGCCAATGGTCCTCAAGGGTCCCCCTGTATCTTTCTCTGCAGCATTGAGATTACAAGTACATGTCACTGTGCCCAGAACTTTTAGATGGATTCTAGACACTGAATTAGGGTCTTCATGCTTGCGAGGCAAATTCTTAACTGACTGGCCTGTCTCTTCAGCCATTTCCTTTTGTTTTCTTAATGGTATCTTTCAAAAAGAAGAAAATTTGAATTTGAATGGGTCCAATTTATCTCTTTTTAATGAATATTCCTTTTAGGACAACTTAACCCATGATTACAAAAATGTCCTTCCTTATATAGAAGATTTTAACTTTCCATTTAGTTTTACAAATTATTTTGAGCTACCTTTTTGCATGAGGTGTGGTATTATTTATTTTAAAAATTGTTTAGACAGGGTATCTCTACACAGAGAGACTGGAACATAGAGGCTGTCCTGGAACTCACTATGTAGACCAGTCTGGCTTATAACTCATGAAGATACGCCTGTCTCTTCCTCCTGAGTGCTAGGATTAAAGTGTGTGCCACCATGCCAGGCCATGAGGTGTGATATTTAAATAAACGTTTCATTTCTGATTTGTGGATATATTGATTTTATTATACAAGTATTGTGCTTGGTGGTGGAGCGTGGGTCTTTGGCTTAGTGGATTGCTATGCCTCTGCTCTCAGTAGCGGATGCCATCCAGGCCTGCTCACATCCTCCTGCAATAGATAAGGGCTGGGTCTGCTGTCTCTCTGCAGGATCTGACAGCGCAGTGCTTAGGGATGTCTCTGCTGTGGCCTGGTGCCAAGAGTCAGGATGGGTATACTGGGAGCCTGAAGATTTATGGGTTAAAGGCTAGTATTCCCAATCCTAGGGCGTGGAGTTGTTCTCTACTGATACAAAACACATGGTATTATTCAATCTGTCCAAAGTAGACAGGAAGGAGAGAGCATGTGATTCCTGCTTTCCCTTCTGACCTGTCCTTTTTGCCTGAGGCCTCAAGGCCAGTGGGAGGAGGTAAAGCTGGGGTTCAGGGTCCAAGGTTTTCCTAGAGGAGCTGGCATTCTCCACAGTTATCTTCAATGTGGGACACGCCCATCATCGCTTCCTCCCTGCTTCTTCAGTATTTCTCCATCCGTATAATTGGATTACAATGAAGATCTAAGGAAATTCACAAAGGAGAAAACAGAATCCTGGAAGGGGAGAGGTAGCTCACAGGCAGTTACTTTGTTGGTGGAGGGTGACAAATACAGGTCCCTCTAGGTAGTCTCTGCAGCTGCTGGATAACACAGAAAGGCTAAGGCACTGGGGATCATCCTGGCCTGCTTCCCCGTGCCACCCCCATCAAGCCTCCAAGAGACTGGCAGTATTCTAAACATTTCCCAGTGATTTAGAGGACTCATCTCTTCTGAACTTACCCCCCCCCATTTCCTTTTAGTAGCCAACTCTGTTCCATCACAGTGAGGTTGTATTGGTTCTTGGGGGAGAAACTGAGCATATAAATCCCCCCTTTCTGTGCGTATGGGTAGCTGGATAATAGATAGCAATACACAGGGATATGTCATATGCACACATGTGTGTGTGCTCATGTATGTGTGATATCTAGTAGTTCATAGCTAGTAATGCTCCCTCTGCACAGATTTCTCTATCGTGTCTAATAAATACAAAGAAACACTTCTTTCTTCTTGTTTTTCTCTGTCTTTCTCTCTCTTCCTCCATGACTATCTGTGATCAAAGTAAAGCAAAGGAGAGAAATTAAGGTCAGGAGCAGATGTGGTTTAATACAAGGCAGTACATTCCCTTGAGTGACTTATCTAGAAAGGAATATATATATATGCATATATATTCATAACTAAGCATTTCATAACCTTAGAATTCCTTAGGGACTAGTAGTCTATAGATTTTCTTCTGTTCCCTCATCCAGTGGTTTCATATGGCCTGAAAGTATCCAGCCATTCCAAGCTGGATTTATGAAAGTCACAGTCCCATATAACTGAGGGTTATAGTGGACCTTAGCTTCCACATAGTTTGTCCCATGGGTATCTTGTAACCCCATATCTCACTCACTGGGTTAAGTGGGTTTGTAGTATTTTCCAGCTAAACAAATGAAAGATATCATATGTATTTATTTGTTTTGTTAGTTAGGTGAAAACAGGTCTCATGTAACTATCAGGCTGCCTTCACCTCCCTTCTGGGACTCAGGGTGTGTACCACCACACCTGGGATCATGACATCTTGATGGGTTGGGTGCTTGAGCTGGCTAAGCCCCTTCCGCTTAATAATATGTCATACTGCACCTACTGGGGATTCCCTATAGATTCTGACCAGGTGGGTGGGTGGGAAATTGAGGGAATATAGATAGCAGAGCCTAAGGTGCAGGCTGTAGAGGAAGTCCCTCAAACCTATTTTTGAGTCCACTGGCTGTGTACCTCCATTTTGAAGAAGGACCCAAAGTGTGGCTTCTACCTTCTTACATAAACCAGCATATACTGTCTCCAAGCAGAACTGCTGATTGAAGAGGGGAGTCCCAGGTGTAAAAAATTACATGGACGGCCAGCAGAGGGCATACTTCCAGAACTGACTGGAGCAGATCTCAGGCCTTGGGCAGGAGCCTGTACAAGTCCTCAACTATGCAGTATGAATTTTTAGAATACATCCCAGGCATCCGTCTTGAAACAAGAACTTCAGGAGAGTTGACAACAGGTGGCTCACAGTCTACACCTGGAGAATTTGGGCTCCTCTGCCTCTACCTCCCCTTCTTCATATCCCGCCCCCACCACACACACACACACACACACACACACACACACACACACACACACACACACAGGCACTCACAGTATCTGTTTATCTCTTCCACATCAAACAGTGCCAGCTAGCAGCAGCATTTGGGCAGGTATAACTAAATTAATCAATGGGATATCTGGAGGTTGGTTTGGGGACTTGCTATCTTCTTGTTTCTTTGGTTGCTATGGTTAGTACTACGCTTTAGAAACGGAATCTGCCTTGGTAGATAGCCCAGGCTAACTCTAAAGAGGTAATCCTCCAGTGTCAGACTCCTGAGTGACTTGTGGACGTCAGGTCTGTGAAGGACACCTTTGGAGGCAAACCATCTGCACCCTCTTTCCCTACTTGTCCACTGAGGGGTGGGTGGCTGCTTGTAGAAGGGAAGCCTTGCAGCAAGGCTAACAGCCGCACCTCATTCCACATAGCTAATCCCCACCCTCCATTCTTCTCTCCCCTCCAGGAAGCTGGGCCATTTGGCTTGCATGGGTGGCTCCTGGCGTGCACATACTTCAATATTTCAGCAAATTTGGAGCCAGGCTCTGAGCTTTCTTATTGGTTATTTGGTGACATTTGGAACGTTATGGAAACTATGCAGCCCTTCTCTAGTTTCCTTATCTGATGCTAATAAGAGAATAGATAATATTGCTAAGGAAAGGACCTACCTTATAGGCTCTCTCAGATGACTAATGAGGCAGTGTACGTACCAAAGCGTTAGGTAGGACTGACCGATGCTTCAAGGCAAAATTGAGGAAACCTTTAATCTGGACTAGAAGGAAAACCCTGAAAGGATATATATGCACATGTGTTTACAAGTGTCCCACCAAACTTGAGTATTGTGTTATCATTTCTTTTTTATCCTTTCCCATACATGTTAATGTATCATTGTGTTCGATTTAATTTGTAGAGTCTTATAAACACATCAGATGTTTTATAAATAACTTACAAATCAAAAACTGTTCAGCCACATACCTTGATTTCTTGTTTGAAAAATTAGGCTGCCAAGAGCACATGTTTCCTTTAAGCAGATGACCTCTGTAAAACAGTAGAATCTTCGGGGTGATGCTCGAAGGGAAGCTGTTTCTGAAAGAATATTGTGGTGCTTGATCTGTGGCCGGTGTCAGCACAAGTCTAAATGAAGCCAGGCACTAAGAAATGACTGGGGTCTTAAGCACTGGTTAGCAGTGACACAGACAGCCCAGGCCCATGATCTTCCTGTAATGATTCTTCCATTTCCCTGGATACAAGAAGCCCTCACTTCCTCCAGGTAACCCTACTGCCACCTTACTTTGAAAAGTCAAAAGAAGTAAAGCAGGCCAGTTCTTTGAAAGAGCTCAAGTACTGCATCAGGGTAAGGAATTCATTCCAGGCTGAACATTCATAATCCAAACTCTGAAACCCCAAATTCAACCTTTTTTGTTGTTGTTTTTGTTTTTCTTTTGTTTTTGTTTTTCGAGACAGGGTTTCTCTGTATTGATTTGGAGGTAGTACTGGAACTCACTTTGTAGACCAGACTAGCCTCAAACTCATAGAGATCCACCTGCTTCTGCCTTCTGAGTGCTGGGATTAAAGGTGTGAGCCACCAATGCCCAGCAACCCAAACCTTTTTGAATACCAACCTGGGACCTCAAGTGGAAAAACCCACAGATGACTTGATATGCAAAACTTAAGTTTCATGCACAAAATTGTTTAGGATTTTCCATGAATTACCTGTAGTCTCTATGTGCAAAGCATTTGTAAAACACAGACTTTTGTGTTTTGACTTGGATCTCGTCCCCAGCAAGAATCACTATATGTATGCAAAAATTCCTGAATCTGAAAAAAGTCCAAACCCTCTTGTTCGGAATCAGTTTATAGGAAGGAAATCTGCCTGCTTCGGCTAAGAGTAATTGCAGTGACTGCTGGTACTTCACCAGCCAGGCCTGGCAATGTTGCCCTTCCCAGGGCTCTGTTCTCATCTGCTTTTATTTCTAGATCTCTCCCTTCTCACTCCCCTAATGACACTTGAGATGTGTTTCTTATCTGACTCTGCAAATTCTGAGTAATTTAAATTTTAACACTTGTATTTGCTGACAGGGCACCCCGAAATCCTGAATCAGTTTTAATACAATGTTAATGCTATTTATTTTTCTTGGTGCAATAAGTTTATATTAGCCTTTCACAGTTTACACTGTGCAAGAGGAGCCGTATCAGCAGGCACTTTTCTGTAACATCTGGGCAGTTGGGAACATAATACTTAAATATAACCTGCATTTAAAGCCTTCCTTGGACAGATGGCTAATTTTATTGATCTAATCTTACACTTAGGAATAGGTCCCATGATCCTTTGCTCGTAATTCTTGGAGTGAGCAGAGAAATAAATAAGATGGCCGATGGTTGTGAATTAGGAGGCTGTTACATGTCTGTGATTTATCTTTTAAATACTTCCATATAAACAGTGGCAGTATGAATTGCTTGGATCTCTACCCTAAGGGCGTTTAGATAATGCTTGCTGTAACACAGGTAGGAAAGCAGCACTCAAGGATAAGCATGTGCATTAATTTCACTTCTTGGTGATAGTGTCACAGCATGGTTAAATGTGGAACATTGCCTCTGCCCTAGGCAGGCATCTATGCCCCGGGGCTGGTTACTTATCATTTCACCAATTTTACTGTGAAGTCCACTCTCAAAGACAGCTGCAGAAGTAAATTCGCAGAAGAAACTGTGTGTGTGGTGGTGCATGTCTGTGTCCTAGGTCTCCAGAGGTGAAAGCTGGAGGCTTGCAAATCCTAGGCCATTATGGGCTGCTACATAGTGACCCCATCTCAAAAGCAAACAAAACAAAATGAAACAAAAACACACATCATAACAAACCAAAGTTCACACTAAAGGGTTTGTTCATCAGTGTTAGATGTGTTTTCATTAGTGCAATATACGATTGGCAAGGAAGTTTGTGTATGTCCCTCTGATGTAATCCAGCAAGCCCAGGCCAGTGTTTTCTTCATGTAACAACAAACTCATTTGTCTGCTCCAGGTTTGTTTGTCCTATTGTTAGTGATGTGTCTGTTGCAGCACACGCAAGCAGATGCTTGCATTAACCAGGCCAATTAACATTAGCTAATGGATGAACAGCTCCAAAGTTTGGTTTATTTTGCATTTATTCCAAGTCCAGTGTGTGCATTTCTAGTTGGCTGCTCCCCCTGGATGACTCCTTCGTGTGTGGTGACCTGAAGATCCCATCATTTGTTTAATATCTCCATCTTATAATGCCACATTCTTCAAGACAGACCTCCAAGGAGGGCAGTGAGGAGCATGAAGGTTTGTGGGAGAGGTTTTATGTGTAAGGGCAGACCATGGTCGCATAGCCCCAGCTGAATTGCAAGGGTTCCCGGAAATGCATTTTAGTTGGGTACATGGGAAGAACCTGAACCCAGAAAAGTATTTGTCTCTGAGGCACTATTGTGAATTTCTTCAAGGACCAAGGAAAGGTGTTACCAAATTTGTAGAAACAGGTCATCTACAGTTTTTGCATCTTTTTCACCCCTGGATGGATTTGATCTGGAGTGTACTTTCACTGTCATGTCCAACCTTGCTTGTAACACAAGTGCTTACTGTTCGAGGCCATGCGCTGTTACTACATCAGAGTGAAGGAAGAAAAGAGCAGCCAAGGATGGGAACTTACAAAGGAAAGAATACCCAAGGATGGGTACTTAAGAAAAGAGTAGCCAACGATGGGTACTTACAAAGGAAAGAGTAGCTAAGGTGGCTGCTTATAAATCTATCTGGGCTCATGGTGCTGATTCAAGATCATAAGGCTACACCAGCTGCTCTCCTTGCTGGTGAGAACCCTGAGGTGGTCCAGAGAGGACGTTCAGCATAAAGAAGGGAGTGTGTGGATGTACCCTTGTCTCTGTTTCTTTTTATAAAGGCACCAGGACCTAAGTATAAATGCTCCACCCCAACGACCTTATCTAATCCTAGTCATCTCCCAAAGGCCCCAACTCTGAACACTGTACTCAGATGAAATTTCCAGCCTCCTTATGTCTCACAGTGGGGGTTAAATGGCAACACGTGTTCCCTAGGGAGATGCAGTCAGACCATATCTGAACTGTGGAGTTACCATCTGTCTTATTTGCCACAAGCCACAAAAGTCTAAGGAAAGACCCTAAAAGCCAAGCAATCACTTAGATCATGTGGAACAAAGCCCCATATATGTAGGGAACTGCATTGGCCAGGGAACGCTATTGCTCTGACAATTCTTGAAGCTACAGTGATTTGATTTCCAGAGTGGAAATACTCTGCTCATCTAGGTTCCTTTCTGCCCTCGTAGCTGGTTCAGAGAAAGCCTGACTCTAAGTGCAGCCTATGGGTTTCCCATCAATCAGTGACATAGAATCTACCACCTTCTGCTATCTCAAAACATTTCAAGCTAAGTGAATATATGTTGTATGATACTACATGTTCTTACACTTTACAAGAAGTGATAGCTATATCCCTTTATAGTAGTCACCTATGATTAGCGCAGTGGCTCTCAACCCTCCTAATGCTGTGGCCTTCAATGCAGTTCCTCATGTTGTGATGATCTCCAATCATAAAATCATTTTTGTTGCTACTTCATAACTGTAATTTTGTTACTGGTATGAATTTTAATGTAAATATCTGTGTTTTCTGATGGCCCTTGGGGTTGCGACTCATGGGTTGAGGAAATTTGAATTAGCATGTGGATTCCTGGGGCTGGGGAGATGCGTCAGAGGATATCTTAGTTAGGATTTCTATCGCTGTGAAGAGATACCATGGGTACAGTAATTCTTATAAAGGAAGACATTTAATGGGTGGCTTATAGTTTCAGAGGTTTAGACCATTATTATCATGGTAGGACATGGCAGCGTGCAGGCAGACATGGTTGCTGGAGAAGGAGCTGAGAGTTCTACATCTTGATCCATAGGCAACGGTAAGTGAAATGTCACTGGTCATAGCCTGAGCTTATATGAGACCTCAAAGCCCACCCCCACAGTGACATACTCCTTCAAAAAGGACATACTTATACCTCATAATAGTGCCACTCCCTTTAGGAGTCATTTTCTTTCAAACCACCACAAAGGGTAGAGTCCTTGCCATAAAAACATGATAAATTACCATGTTTTAAAAGCTGTGTGTACCTCCTAGCACTGGGGAGGTAAAGACGGAAGGCCCTGTGGGACTTGATGCCCAGCTAGTGGCCACCTCTGGCACCCACACACATGCACACATTCATTTATTTACATGTATACATTAAACAAATAAATGGTACTAAAATATATGAACTAAAAATAAAACATGAATAAAATAAATAAATAAAAATAAACGAATGGTACTAAAATGTACAGACTAAAATTTTAGTGACCCTACCCACCAATTTTCTAGAAGCTTCTCTATTTGTGTTCCATAACAAAAGAATTCTTTGTGGTAGATAATTTAATCAGTAAGATGCTTCTTAAAAGAAATCCACAGAAACAGTTGACCTGACCTTATGAGAGCACAGAGACCCCAGTCGTAAAGCTGGGGAACCAGCATTGAACTGAACCAAGGCCTCTGAATGTGGGTGCCAGCTAGGAGGCCTGGGCAGTCTATGGGGCCTCTAACAATGGAGCCAGTGTTTAATCCCTAGTGTACAAATGGACTTCAGGAGCCCATTCCCTATGGAGGGATACTATTGCAGCCCAGATACAAGAAAGAGGGCCTAGGCCCTCCCTCAAATCATGTGACAGACTTTGATGGTTCACCATAGAGGGCCTCACTATCCTTGCAGAGTGGGTGAGGGGTGAGTTGGGGGGTCGGTGGGGGTCATGGAAGGATGTAAGGATGAGGGAATGGAGGATTGATATGTAAAATAAGATTGTTTCTAAAATTAAAAAAAGGAAAATAAAGCAATCATCTTTGAGATATAACACCCTGCTCTGACAAGAATGCAGACAGTGAGGATGGATCCTACTGAACATAAATTCACTCATTTGGTTGGATGGCTTTCCTAAGCACATTCAGAAAGATGATTTCATTATGGCTTTGTCATCTTCATCCCATTAGGAAATCAGAACATGTGACTTAGGAATAGATGGCATAGCCAAGACATGAACCTAGGCTGGCCAATGGTCTAGCCCTGTTGCTTCTGGTCAGCCCAGAGGTGTATCTGTAGTCAATAAACAAGATAACAGTGATACTCGTGAAAGCAGACTTGAGCCTTACTCTATTGGATGGATTGCCATCTCATAGACTTACTTGCTTTCCCAATGCTGAATGTTATTCTCACAGTGATATGACCTAGAACTGTTTCTCCCTTATCTCTGCCCAGGCAAATGTAAGATGTGTCTCCATTGCCCATTGAGGGTTCTCACCAGTGAGATTTCCTCTTCATCCAGCCGTCTTTGAAGAGGTTGTGTGCTTGCCATAGATACTCTGGAATGACTGAGGACTGTCATGCCCTCAGTTGGCTGGTGTGAGATGATAGCCCCTAAATTCTCTGGGCGTCTCTGATAGGAGGAACTTTTGGTGTCTCGGGGACCCTCCAGATAACTGCCTAGCTTTGAAGCTTCTCATCCCTCAAATATTCAGCCACCTTTTTTGGTAGTAAGCAATATTTTTGTTAGTCCTCCAAGGTGGAATATGTCAAGGGTTATCACTCAAGTGCCAAGGTTTCCTCTGATGTTCTGAGAGTTTCTAATTGGTGTCATGAAATAAATAAACCATTAGGTTGTTTAATGACTATTCTAAAGTAATGGATAAGCTCCAGTTACAAGCCGTATGCAGAACACAGAGAAATGACAGATTCTAACTGGATAAGGCTGCATTTGAATCCTAGCTTCAACTTTTACTGTTGCCTGATTCCAGATGAATACTTTGATTTTTTCATTCTTTGCATTTCTCATCTAAAATTTAAGCTTCATAATACCTGGAATAAAGCTATTTAGATAAACCTATAAAATGCCTAAACATTTGGTGTTCATTAATTAGGTTCATTATGCTTTATAGAGTTTATATAGTAGCAGAGATGGTAGTTTCTCCATATTGCCACAACCTCAGATTTAGATGACATCGACATAGCTATATAAATGAGCTTAGCAGCCCATGAAAACGCAAATGAAAGAATTCTATTGCCTTAAATTCATATCACTGATTTTTAAGATATATGCCCCAAATGATGAGTTTTGATGTCTAGATTAGTTATAAAGTTCATGTCCTTGACAAAAGACCTGAAGTCATAGTCAAATTTAATAAAAATCATTAATGTTATTTTGGGACTTTGGATAAGATCAGGAAGAAAGGATTGAGCCACTGTAGTAGCAAAGGCTACATTATTTTTATCCGTCTATTAACAGAATAAATTTAAAACATGCTATTCATTTTTAGGGATTTATTTTTGTCTTCATTTATCTGCATGGGTGTACACTTGTGTGCAGAGGCTAGAAGGTGTCAGGGCCCTGGGAGCTCTAATTACAGATGGTTGTGAGCTTCCTAACATGGATTCTGGGATCCAAATTCTGGCTCTCTGGAAGAACAGCTTGTGCTCTTAATGCTTTGAATCTCTAACTTGAAGGTTCTGTGTCTTTGGTAAACACTGTCTCTAGACTGGCCTGAAAGTTACTATGTAGCTAAGAATCACCTTGAACTTCTGATCCCTCTTGCTCCTTCTTAGTGTTGGCTTTATTGGCATGCATCTTTGATTTTAAAAGTATTCTATCAAAATAATTTTCTCCAAATCCAATTCTGGCCTTGGACTCTTGTATCTAATGATTTTGCTGGCTTGTTTGTTTTCTGTGCCCCTCAGCCTTCTAGAGTCTAACCCTGGACACTCCAGGCTTGTGATCTGATCACATTGCCTTTGTTCTCCTGTGGCCTCACTGAATTCAATCTACAGCCTGTTCTCCAGGCAAGCTAGACTGCTTGTTATTTTATAGGACTGCTTGTTATTTTATAGACCCTCTCCTCATTTTCCAGTGCTGAATGCTGTCCACATGTTGGCCTGACTCTTAAAATACCGCTCCCTCATCTCTCCCAAGGAAATACCTTTGAAGTGTGACTCAACTGTTCCTAGTCTGAGATTTTTCAGGCTGCTCTCCCAGTCTGCCTGGAACATTGGTTGTGGTGGTCTTTTGTTTTCAGTGTACTTGACTCATATCTCCTATTCTTTACTTGGTCAAGAAACGCATCCCAATCTCTCTGCTTTTGCCTCTCCGCCATTGCCTGATGGAGTGTCTTGAATGAGGCTGGCCCTTCATCCGACAGCTGTGAGATGGGAAACAACAGCCTCCTTCTGGGCAAATGCGTTTTCACATCGTGTGATTAATTTGGTTCCTCTTGCAGCTCCCAAACTCATTTCCTTCCTCAAGTGCAATACAGAAAAGGTGTCACCTCTGTGTGCTAACGTTGTTGCTCAACCTGTGCAGACATTTGGAAACCCACACTGCAGTGTGATTTAGAGAAGGGAATGCCCCGGGGAGTCTGTCTGCAGCAGCAGGTAATTTAAATCCCACCTCTGCCTGCTGCGGGGCTGTTGGAGTTGTCAGAGTTTTAAGGAGACCCTGATTGAGTCTAAACTGTGAACGGCATCTCTGTTGCTAGCCAGAGACAAGCATGGTCTGAAATAACCCGTGTGGGCTCAGACTCACCTTGTGTGCTCTCGAGCAGCCAAGGCAGGACCATGTACTTAGACATCAGAGGACAGTGAGTTAGGACAGGCTGGAATAGTCCCATCTGCCTTTAAAAACAGAGGAAAATGAGGCTTTCATGGGAATGGGCTGATGGAAAAGGTCAAGCTGCTGGAGATGGACTAAAACCAGTCAGTCTACCATAATGAGGTCTGACTACAAGGTCGTGAGGAAAACAGTACCCCAGTTCCTCAACATTCATCTTCGGTTTTATTGTGCTGACCCTGGCTTGCTTCCAAAGATCAATTCTGCAAACCCTGGAAAGCAAAGCGGCCAAAAGCTGGAATTTTTACAAAGGTGTTTTTCATTGTCTGTCTGCTGAGGACATAGAGCCTTCTGAAATGAATGCTTCTGGGCAGCCTGATTGAAAGCACCCAATGGACTGACCAATTAGCTGATATCTTGCTCTATCTGTATATCAACAAACATATGATAATGTACACACACACATGCATAATGGAGAGTTACAAATGAGTCACGTTACAGTTGAAATTAAGCATGAATGACACAAATGATTTGGTAGCAAGAGAAAATGTGTTGATGTCTGAAACTGACTTTGAAATAAAAGGGTTTCCCAACAGACTGTTGGACAGACTATTGGACAGGTAGTACAATACTAATATAGAGTCCTAGTGGTATATATGTGCTCCCTCTAAAATACTTTTGCTTTTCTTTATGTTTAAATATTTTCATGGTAAATTGATGAAATAAGGAAACAAGCGAGGTTCTAGCATGGTTGGCTCTGCACAGACATGAGTGGGTTTTTTGCTTTGTGGGTGGGTGATGTATCCCTATGTGTCTGCATGCAGATGTGTACGTGTTGGATGACTCCCTCAATTGCTCTCCACCTTATCAATGAATCTGGAGCTCACCGATTTGGCCAGACTGGCTGGCCAGCAAGTTCTCTTGCAGAGATTCTCTTGTCCCGCCAGGTCCCATGACTCCTTCAGTTCCAAATAAACACACAGACGCTATATTCATTATAGAACTGTTGGCTGATGGCTAGGGCTTCTTATTGGTTAGCTCTGTCTTAATTATTAACCCTATAATAAATCTATGTATTTCTACATGGTCTTGTCTTACCGGAGAAGGCCTGGACCTGCAACTCCTTTTGGCGGCTGCATGTCGTCCTTCTAGTGAGCTTTCTCTGCCTACCTTTCCCAGAATTCTCCTCATCTCCTAGTCCTGCCTATCTCCCTGCCTCTGTTGGTCACAGTGTTTTATTCATCAACCAATAAGAGAAACATATACACGGAAGGAAGTCCCCCATCCGAGTTCTAAGGGCCCTCCATCTCTGCTTCGCCAGTGCTAGGCTTACAGGAATGTTCTGGAGATCCAAACTCAGGTCCTCAGGAGCTTTCACTGCCAGCACTTTCAGCACTGATCCATCTCCCAGCCTCAGGCTTTTGACTTTTGTCCTGTGCCTCCCTTATTCATCAGGATGCCCCAAGCTCTCTCTGTCCTGCCCTGTGCTCCAGACAACTGACTCCCTGGACTGTACCTGAGAGGGGAAGAGAGCCTGGTGGAACCCCTCCCCTGCTTCCTTGCTTGAGTGGCTAAACTGGCAGCAGCTGGGTTTTCCTAAGATTGGAGCTCCTACCATTCTGTGGCTCGACTGCCGTGGGCTCCAGGAACACCACTTTCTGTATTGGTGTGTTCAGCCCTGTGGGTAGAAACAGCACCTAGACTTCCTTAAAGCTGTTCATGGCTCTATATTTTAATTAAGTAGTCTCTTAATTAAAGCCTTTTTAAATATTAAGTAAATTCTTCTTCCTGCTGGGACCTTGATTGATACCATTGGTACCCCTGCCTTGTAATAAATGCCTTCTTTCCCCTATGGCCCTTCCAGGGTATACCCACAGGGCTCTGATTTGTGTGTAGCTAACATTTACAACTCTCCAAGGAGCGGGTCTGATTTAGTTGGAGGCCACCTGTCTTAAATCCATGCAGTAACTATTAGTTAATTGGAAACTTTCATCTTCGGAGATTGGGTTTGTCTGCTGGGTGAGTATCTGACAGCCACTTGGGCAAGAGCTGGTTGTGACACACCTGTGGCAGTGAGGGACTAACAACTCAATCCGGCAGTCTCAAAGTTTTCCATAGAAACTCCACCACTGAGTTCTAGAAATCTCTGTACAACCTTGGGCCTATAGGAGTCAATACGTATCTTGCAATTAAACATCGGTTAAAAGAGTAGATCTTATATTAGGTATTCTTATCATGATAAAATAAAAACAAAAAACTGCTCTTGTCACATATATTATGCTAAGTTTTGATGAATGTAGAATTAAACTAAATGATAAATGAGGCATTTTAGCTGGCATTACAAGATAAAATACAGGGTTGAATTTGAATTTCAAACCACACATGTACTATATCAAATAAATAATTTTTAGTGTAGATGTTCCCGAATATTCCATGTGGCACACTCAGACCATAAAAGTAATTATTTGTCTGGTGCTGAAGTTAAACTTGATGTTCTGTGTTTCCATCTGTTAAATACGGCAGTGTAGCTAACAAGTGATCATAGCATTGTGTCACTTTGCTGTGTCTCTCTCTCTCAGTGCCCCTGATGCCAGTGGTAGTATGTGTGTCTCTAGTAGACTTGGCAGAGGGGGGAATTTGACCTTTACATCTAGAAGATGACCTAATGGATCTTGAGTCTCTTAGCAACTAAGAGAATTAGGATAGGAAAAGGGGGTTCCCTACAAAAGAATTAGGGATTTTCTGTGAAGAGAGACCAGAAATAGATTACATCTTATACACTATACCTCTTCAAAAAGATGAGGTCATTTATTGTTGTCTGTATTCCAGTAAAAAACAGCTGGAAATTTTCTACTAGTTAAGAGGCATCTGGCCACATGTGAAATGAAGGGAAGATAACTCTTTACCTCTTAGGAAAGTCTCCAAACCAACCTGGGTGTGGGGAAGACAGTAAGCTTAGGTTTGTTTGGTTTTTGTTCCTACCTCTGGTTAAATTAAGCCTCTCACTGATTCCATTATATAATATATATTCCATTCCATATTATATATATGTATATATATTAATATATATTAAAATTTCTGTTCTGATTTTTTGGCTATAGTTTTTATAGGAGTAATAGAATTGAACACCCTTGTTAGTAAAACTAAGGAAGAATGTATTATTTCACATCATTGTCTTTGATTAGATTAGCAGAGACCAGATTTCAGAGGAAGAGTTGAATTATTACAGCTTGTTTGAAAGGTGTAAAGAAAATAAATGAGGACAGGGAGTGAGTGGGAATCTCTTATCAAGTAATCTGTACATGGGATAATTCAGCTAAAGTTCATGGGGAAAAATCTAGAACATGACTCCGTTATGATACCCAAGAGGCAGGAAGCTGGGGAGTTCAGAATGGTCCCAGCAGACATTGAAGTGGGGCTGCTGGAGCAGGGGCACTGCTTCCTCAGCATTTCCTTTATGCTTGGCTTATGTGAAAAAAAGATCCTTTCTCAGTGTCTTTTGAGAAAGCCCTCAGGCAAATGCTGCAGGTCCTGGTAGCTAGACACGGGCCATAAAGCTATAAAGTGAGGAAGCTGAAAGCAACATTTCTAGAGCACCACCAGCTGACTAGTTCAGCTTGGAAATGCAGGACTGAAAGCCATTTACCATCTGAATAGAAGTCACCCTCCGGTCTCCTGCATCACAAGAAAGCTTTAGATGTTGTAGTTCCCTTGCGTCTGGTTTTACCTTCCAGAGTTCCCGGCCTCATAGTCCTCATCTGTCCAAAAATGGTACATGAAAATCTCCAGGTATGAACAGTTTGTTATGTTTTTAAAGCTCTTGCTGCTCGGGAAGTAAATCATGCCCTGTCCAGTGTTTCCATGCCATGTAAGCTACCCACCCGTTAGCTTTTAATCGCATATATTTAGATGAGCTATCTTAAGACCACAGTGCTTGTATTCACGCAATGCCTGTTTCACTTACTAATGTCTCCCAAATGCTGGGTAGTTATGTTGGCAGATTTTATGCAGCAGATTATTAAAAATTATTCCATTATATCATGCCTAATTTATAAATTAAACTTTATCATAGATGTATACATATTGCAGATGTATGTATATATATGTAGGAACAAAACGGTTTACATACTTCTAAATGTCTTTATGTCAGGCATCCATGAAAAGAGTCTTTGATATTTGGGAACTCCAAATTCTGATTTCTAAGTTCCAACTTTCATCATGATTTTTCAGGAGAGAAAGATATCTGCACCATGGTACAAAACAGCTATGTTCTTGAGCCACAAGTTCTCTATGTGAACTATTGGTTTTTTATATCTGAGAACTACCATCAACATCTACCAAAACAAACAAGACATTTTATTCATTTGTTCTTAGGTCAATAGACTTCAGGTTTCATTCCTTAAGACATGTCTTGTTGAGAAGTTGGTTCATATATCATTGATTGCTACAATAGGTAAGAATTCACCTTTGGATTTGAAGGTATACCTTCACAGAAAATTATAACTGATATTTTTACAATGCTTACTGTGTCAGAGGCAATGATAGTTAACAGTGTAGCTCATACAACTGGAATTTCAGAACCCCAGGATTCTAAGTGGGAAGAGGGAGTTTAGGGTGACTGTGTTCCATAAAAGATACATCCTTTGCCTAAGGTCATCATACTAGCATGGGTAGACTCTACTCTGGGACCCAGTTGTCTGACCCTGGGCCTGCTGCTCTATCTACAGTTACCTGTAGGACTCTGTGATGGAGAATGAATATGCAGATTTTACTTTTATTGACTGGTTCTTCACTTTAGAGTTTAGTCTTTGTTTATGTATATAGAGGTAACAAACGATTAACCCAGGCTCCTACAATAGTTTTACACCTGGAGAAACAACCTGTGCAAAGGTTGTCGCGACTTCCAGTTCCATCAGACTGCCTTCGTGGCCATCTCTTGCAAGCTTTGAACTACAGGCTTGTGAAAGACACAAGCTTTTAAGCCACAGAGACCTACAGTTGGAGAGGACACAAATGAGAAGCGTGTTCCCCCTAGAGTTATCTTTATAGTGTACTCTCAAATAAAGCACCTGGGAAAAGGGACATTTGTGTCATAGGACTGGGGAAGTGGCTTAGTTAATCACTTGGCTTGCTTCTCAATGTTGTGGATAACCTTGAGGAGGAATTAATTCATCATGACAAGGTTCCAGAAATTTTTTTAAGAACACAATTGCAGTCATCTTTCCCAGATTATCACCTTGTGCAACCCAAGTCCTTTAGAACCAAGGTTAGCAGTAAATATTTTATTGATTACTCTTTCTGTCTATTGGATTTACAGTCCAACTACTCATCTCTGCCCACTGTAGACCAGAAGCAGACCTAGGTCACATATGTGATACTACTGTTTCAATAAAGCTTTATTTTTAAAGAGAAGGCTAGTGTCAGATCTGACCAAGAGCTATAGTTTGTAGACCCCTGCTGCAGATGGCAGGGAGCCTGCCAGCCCTATGTGGTCAGGTGTCAGTTTGGAAGGCCTGACACCTTTGTTTGCTCCTTTAACAGTCTTTTAATTTATCAGTAATCTAATTAACACCTTCTTTTCCTGCTGAAAGACTCATTTCCTGGTGAATAGTTTAATTGAGTTCTCAAACATCAACAAAGACTAAGTTGTTACAATAGCCTTCAAACATCAACAAAGACTAAGTTGTTGCAGTGATTAGGGTATGTTCTAAGCATTAGACTAGGTCCAGGGAGTTAACACTGGATACTTGTGGAGGGTTTTACTCTAAATACAAATAATCTTGAGAAGTTTAAGGTATACATCCATCAAAAAAAGTATACCATTAGACAGAGTTGCTAAGCAATAAATGACTTTATTTAACATACACATAGATAGGTTTATAGGCTTAGTCTATATCCTAGAGTCCTTATTTTATGCTTTAAAATTTTTTTAAATAGATTTATATATTTCATTTTATGTGAGGGTGTATGTGCATCACTTGAATCCCAGGGAACTGAATGCCCTGGAACTTGAGTTTAAAGATGGTTGTAAACTATCATGTGGGTGCTGGGAATCAAACCTGGGTCTTCTGTAAGAGTAACAACTGTTCTAAGTCACTGCACTATCTCTCCAGTTCATATTTTCATGTTTTAAAGGAATAAAAATAACTCCATTACAAAGAAAAAAATCAGACTCAATTTTCTCAAGAGCAATTATTTTCATATAATTAAAATGGAAACTCATCCAGTCCCATTTTCATCAGTTAATTGAAATAAGGATGATTTTCCTATAGATATAATTACATTTTATTATCAGTTAAAAATGGTAATAGGAGATCCTCTTGGTGAGATTTGGGTGTAGGGCAAAGCTGCTGTTTGTTCATTGTTTTCTGCAAATTAGAGTTCCCCAGTTGGTCACCTTTCAGATGTCACCTGTAGCCATAGTTCCTTATCCTAGTCCAAGGTGCTTTTAGACTTTCCCGCCAATAAGTGTCTTGGCAATGGTTTTTACGGATCATCTCCAAGGGCTTATTCTAAGGCAGTCATCATAGCTTGCACAGAAACAAGCCCAGGTATTTTGTTGTATTTTTGATCATACTTGTATTTCATCTGCTTAACAAAAGAAGAGGTCGTGTGATTACAACAGCAACCAGGGCAGTCAGGAGTGACTCTGGCTGGAGTCTCACGTGACTGGAGGTGGGGCAGGAAGAGGCTGAGGTACAAGAGATGAGCAGTAGTGGGGGCCTGCAGTCAGGCCAGGCCTCTAGAAGACATTGGCCCAGGTCAGTGTCAGTACCAGTGTGCTTGACAATGGAATGGATGCTGCTTGTCTGTTCAAAGAATAACTTTTGCCTCTAGTGGTAGCTAAAGCTGTGTGACTTTGTTTGATCTGCCAAAAATCAATTTCCCTCATCTTGTTCACACTCATGCTATACTTGGGTAATCTGTGTACAGTCCTAGGCCAAACTCTAATTAAATTGTCGACTAGTTTGCCTTGGTGGAGTTTCAATCAATGAAACCCTTCTCCAGAGAGTAACCCTCCAGCCAGCCAGCCCTAAAACTTGTATTTGCCATAATGAAACACACATGTACAAATTATAGGGATCAGTAAACTTGAGATTTAATAAAAAGCAAACATTTATACAGTTCCATTACATACAGAACACGTTTCACTAGGTTTGATATAATAATGCTTTTGTTCCTATTAACATCACTTTGAAGCAGATAGTCTCTCACGATGACCATGAAGAGACAGAGACAGAGAGAGGTTAAGCAACAAAACCAGGGCTTGACCCTAGGAAGACTCCACTAGCACCGTTCTTCTAAGCCATGTCTCCTTTCTGCTTCTCCAGAACTGCAGGTGCAGTACATGGGAAGTGTGACATCACCCACATGAGCAATTTGATAGTCATACCTTTTACATCTTACAGTTCACCCAGTAAGCACAAATGGCAGGTCCTCAGCTAAGCATATCAGTCTGTGAGAGGTAATATGAGCTCAGCTTCCCAAGACCCCCAGTTCTTCAAGGATGGAATGCTTTGCATTGGTAGCTAGAGTAAAAATTTCAGTCCCGAATGAAGGTCTGGGAAGCCCTGAGTCAGTGTTCACCAAGCCTTTGAAATCCTCGACATGTCATCCTAAAGCTCCAACACACCTACATCAATGACAGTTGATGCTGGGAAAGCAACCTCATCAGACTGAACGGGAGTCTTGCGCTCTTAGCACCATCCACCTGTACTTCATACAGATCTCAGACAAAATGGCGAGCAACCATCCCTCCTGAACAGAGACTCCGTACCCATGAGACAGTGACTGGAGACCACGTGCTTAGACAGTGATGTCCAATTAGAAGAGGCTGAGGATTTGAACAGAGCAGATCTGGAAGAGCCTGTACCGCAGTGGTCTGGCGGTATTCATCAGTTTTGGAGAGGAGATTTTGATAGGACAATTTCCATAACATTGGATTTTGGCACATCATGATAGCGATGATAAGTGTGTGTTTGTAAAATGCTTCAGAGTTTAAAGAACACTTATCTACCCTGTCACTATTGCTGCTTGTTTGAACCATCATAATAGTAGACTTGGAATGAGGCCTGTTTTGCAATCATCCCTCCTGAATTTCTGACCTTGGTTATGTTCCTCAATCTTCCTGAACCTCAGTTTTCCTTTTCATTTATAAAGTGGGGCTAAATCATTTGTCTTTTGGAGTTTATGAGTTGTCCTGCATGACACCTGTGTCATGAGTGAATAGGATTTGGCTGGAAGTAGGTTCAATGCAACCCTCTTTCATATATGACACATTCAGAAAGGCTAACAGGCCTGGCAGAACTGGACTCTCCATCTCTTGCCTCTGTGACCAGTCGTCTTTGTCACACTTTACCTGGTGGTATGCGTGTTTTATTTAGTGACTGATGGGATGGAGGTAGCATCCAGCTGTAATGCAGAAGGAAATGGATCCGGGCTCTGAGAAGATAGGGAAGTGAGTGTCATTCAGGCTCTGAATGGGAGCAATGGCAAATCAATATGATTTTATTAATCGCTCATTCAAGTTTACATAATCATCGATTTGTCCAGTGGTTGTTTACTTAGCAAGTAGCATACGCCAGGCATTGTGCTTACTAATGGGAAGAAAGTGAATAAGATATACAATAATTTTTCTAAAACTCATTAGCGCTTCAGAAAATTCCAAAGATATAACGATTCCTATTGGAAATAGAAATTACTTACTTTGTAATTTAACTCTATTAGATTTAAATCATCTGATTACAGATTATAGAACTAATTATAAAGCTGAAAGGTACATTATGAACTGCTTTTCAGTCTAATTTCTCATTATAGATCTTTATTAATGTAGTTTCGTATAAATGAAAATTCACCACACAGGTTAGATGGTCTACAGATTTCATAAAACTGTGAAAGAAAAAAGGGCTTAAATACATGGTAAGGCTGTCTTAATGCACTGTCCAATTCTCCTGACATCGTCTGGCACTTGCAATATAATTAGTTAAATAGCTGTAACTATGGTCAGTTTCAAAACTGGAAAATGGAAAGTAGACATATTGAGGAGAGAGAAAGGCCTTCCATTTTGATATGATCTATTATGCATATTCTATTCTCATCTCTCTCTATTCTCATCATAGACTATTCTCATCTCCTAGTCAGGTAGAAAACCTTCATTTCACAATTGTACTTTACCTAGGAAAACCAGACTATTATTTAATAGAACTTTATAACATCAAATAATCTGGTTGAATAGATTCATGTTAAGGACTGAGAGTAGAGTTTTAAGTTCCTGAAGCCATAGTTCTTCAGTCCAGAAGATACCGGACTCACCCCAGCTTACAGAGAAGACCTTTAGTTCCACAAAAGTGCTCAGGGAAAGTATTGATTTACTTATGGAAAAACTCTCTCAGACCATGAAAAAGCAAAAGCTGGTAGTAAACATTTGTTTTCACCTTCCTTACAAGTTACACAATTCAACCGTCTAGACAACATTAAATGGACCAAACTGTTGAACTCTGCTCTGCCCAGATGTCCCTCTTCCACACAACTTCTGTATTCTTCAGACATGGAGTCTCTGTCCTGGTCCCAGCTGTGTTCCTATTGCTGTGAGAAACACCATGACCTAAAGCAACTTGGGGAGAAAAGACTTATTTTCTCTTATAGTCCTTATCCGAAGGAAAGGCAGGGCAGGAACACATGACAGGAAGCTGAAGGCAGGAGCTGAGGCAGAGGCCACGGAAGAGTGATGCTTACTAGGTTGCTTGTCATAGTCTATTCACCATGACCTGCACACTACGGTCTGCCCAGTTGCTTTCTTTTTATACCACTCAGGGCCGTCACCCCAGGCGATGTCATAGATGCTGCCCCTCTTCTGGATGGCTAGATTGTGTAAAGTCGACAGGAAGCTAACAGGGACAGTTCTCTGCCAGCTTTCATAGCCAACTGTGCTCCTGCATAGCTTCCCTCATTCTTTGGGATTTGATTCTGAACCTCTTGTAGGCATGGAGCACGTTTTCTTAATATCCTCGGAAAAAAATACAGAATAAATACATTCGTACATACGTTTTGCTTTCAGGCCCTGTAAGGTGATGTGACCCAAGGTCATAGTGCAGCCTGGGTTTAAGGACGAGGTAGTTTTTTCTGTTCTCTGCTTCCTGTGCTATTTATCTGCTTCTCTACTCTGCTGGCTTCTGCCACCTGTGCTGCCACCCGCTGTCTCCACTCCTGAGTAGGGACAGGAGGGGAAGCTAACCACCAAGGAAGGCAGCAGTCTCCAGAGTGTGGGGCAGACCCTCTTTTTCTTGTGGTGTAGCTGGAAATGTATGCCATTGTTCCCACTAGAAATACAAGTAGAAAGAAGACGTTCTGGTCAATGCAGGTGTCACGACAAGACAGACACAATCCAATAATCTCCAGGCACCCTGCCCGGGAACTTAACACTTTACCCAGCCAACAAGGATCACTGATAATCAGGAAGTGACACCAGCCTTTGGATTTGCTTGGCTAGAACTGGAGCTAGGAACTGGCTCATAGTTACTCTCAATTGATAGCTAGAATTGCTGTTCATTCATTTAGAAAAATCTGGATAGACTGAGTAAGAAACTCCATGGGGTTTTTCTCTTTTGAAGTCATAGTCTCATGCCAGTTGTGTTTTTCAGACTTCTGTCACACACGGAAGTTCCACAATGAGAAACAACAGCAGATCACATGTCCCTGGCATCATCCATGAACTGTCTTTCTGAGTTGTGCATGCCACAACTTGGTTTTAGACAGGGTCTCACTATGTCTCCCTGGCTAGCCTGGAATTTATTATGTAGTCTAGGCTGGTCTCCAGTTCACAGAGATCCACCTGTCTCTGCCTCCCAAGTGAAAGCTAGGATTAAAGGCGTGCACCACCACACCCAACCTCTTCTTATAAAGATTTTGGCCTGGTGGTAATGTTGCATGCCTTTAATCCCAGCACTCAGGAGACAGAAGAAAGCAGATTGAGTCCAGCTTGTTCTACAGACCAAGTTCCAGCACAGCCAGAGCTACACAGGAAATCCTGTCTTGAAAATACAAAAACAAAACAAAACAACAAAAAAACCCAACAACAACAACCCACAAAGTCTGGACACAGTGATTCATTCTAACCAAGATAAGTGACCCTTCTGCCCACAAGGGCAGAAGCAGATCATATTTTTAATAAATCCTTTCATCAAAAAAATTATCAAATGACTTGCCTTAACAATTTCATGCACAGTCAGTTTGTACGTTAATTATGTACTGGCTTTAAAAATGCCTTTTCTTTTATCTGCTTTAAATGACTCGCAGTTTGTTGGATTTCATTGAGTGTCTCTTTGTTCTTACACGGCTGAATCAGGGTTTGTTTGAAGAATGGCTTTGTTGAGTTTTCTGTGTTTGTTGCCACTGCTTACATAGAAAGTCTGGAAAGAAAACATTGAGCAACAGCTGCCCAGTTGAGGGTCTCTTGCAAGTACAGGCAACCTCAAAGTTTTCTTTCATCTTCTAAGTGTTGAAATCCTTCCCATTTGTAAAGCATAGAGATGCCTCTATTTTCTGCTGTGTTCTGGCTAGGTATTCAGAGTTAGTGAAACAATGACTATTCCCATACTGAAATCGTACAGAGGTAGCTGGTACATTAACTAATTGCCACACATGGATGTGTTGACAATGTAAGTGCACTATGCAAAGACAAATGTTCTAGTTAGCAGTATCTTGTGCACATGTATGTACAGACAGATTGGCTGGGACTGAGATGGGGGATGGGAGGATTAATTAAAAAGATCTTTATGAATGAATCAAATTATGTTTCAACTTTATATGGTGTGTGTGAGGAGTTAATCTTTACTGTGATTTTGTGGATGCCATATTAAAAACAGGTAGAATAAATAAAAGCCATGCTTTCTGTATCTCACTCTGGAACCCACAGCATGGCTGCCCTTTTTCCTGTCTCCCTGTGGAACCCATAACAGACATGACTGCCATTCTCTCTGTGCCTCACTATGGAGTACACAGCGTGGCTGCCATTCTCTCTGTGCCTCACTGTGGAGTACACAGCGTGGCTGCCATGTTTTCTGTCTCCCTGTGGAACCCATAACAGAAATGACTGCCATTCTCTCTGTGTCTCACTATGGAGTACACAGCATGGCCGCCATGTTTTCTGTCTCCCTGTGTTGCCCATGACAGACATGACTGCCCTCTGTAGAGTGGCACATTGGGAATCTCCTTTCCTGCTTCCTGTTTTTGTTTTTAGGGTGAAGCTTTTGTTTCTGCCTTTGAGCCTCATACTCCATATGTTTTTCATTTCTACTTGGAAGAGTCTAGATGGCTCTTGACTAAGAGCTTGACTAATTTTTAGTCTAATGAAGTCTTTTTGGTTTTAACCCTTATTTCATCTGATGTTTTGAACTATAAAGATCTTTTGCTTCCTAATCTGGGATGTATGAGAATTATCTTCAAGTATGAAGAACACAGGATTTGAACCAGGAGGACTAGGTTTGAGCATTAGCTCCCATCTCAATGGCCTGATTTAAGACACATCTTCCTACATTCCAGGACTTCAATAAAGATAACAGCACCATCAACCCACAGAATTATAGTAAAAACTAAGTTCAGTCACACACATCAAAATTTTAGAAGTCTTTTTAAGACGCTGATCATTGTGCTGGCACCATATTGAGTGACAGAAATTCCTCCTGTCAATTTTCTTTCATTTCTGAAGCACTTTAGTAGGAATCACTTATCCACACAGGAAGCAAGTACAAACATATTTTTCCTTAGTAGCTGCCCTTGACCAGCTCCTCAAAGTGTCTTCAAATGTAGTTCTTCAGATACAAAATAGAGCAGTAAGATTTACTGAGTTATTTCCTAAGCCCACTGATTATATAAGAATTACATAAGGAAGCCAACATTCCTTTTGAAAAATCTCTTTTTATTTTGATGTCTCATAAGGTATAATATAGATGGTTGGTGTCTGACATGTGTTTCATTTAAGGAGTCACTTGTAGCAGCATATTTCTCCTTCAACACAAAAGATAATTGTACTTGGGATTTGATCCTGACCCAGGGAGATACTTGTGGGAATTGAGACCTTAAGAAGCAGAGGGCCCAGAACTCCCATGCCACATTCACTGAGGGTGTTTGTTCACTCCGCAACTTTTATTTTCATCTTTCTTTCTTTTAAAAGTTACTGGATCAGGCAACTATCACCACAAACTCAATGACCTATCCCTCCTTCTCACTAAGGTTTTATCAGGTTGGTTAGGGCTGAACTAGGCCAGATTCCCTCGGGAACTGACCTCTTATAACAGTTTCTACACGGATCTATTTCACATTCTGGGACTCAGACTCAAAGAACAGCAGCTTCTCATAGACAAAAGGCCAGAAACACAGGAAGCAAGTTCAAGCTCAAACCTCTCACTGCATCAGATATGCCAATGTCTCATTGCTCAAAGCAAGTGCTGCTTTCAAACTTAAACACAAGAAGTGACGAAACATATATATCTCACTTATCACGACTCCAAACGAATTATATACACAAGCAAACATCAGTGGGAAGAGACTTGCACTTCTGTGCTGGAGAGAAGGATGAGGTTCTATCCGTGAGCACAATGAATGGTACAGTTCTGCAGTGAGCAACCAGGCTGAAGTGATATAGTAGACAATGCTCACAGGTGATACTGTCCTACAGGACATTTCTACTGTGAAAAGAGAAGGCCATATGTTTCAGGGGCTTGTCTTGGTTCTACACATAATCCCTACTGCCCCTTGTAAGAAAAGTAGTGTTCCTCAACAGGTACCAATTTTCACATGCATTTCATCATGTGAGAGGTAAGCTCTAGAGTGTGTGGTTTTAGTATTTAAAGAAAAAGGTCTCATGAATGAAAATTTGGAGCTGAAATAATATTAACAGTGCTTTAATTTAAAATTAACCTTGATTTGTTATAAAAAAGCAAGTGCTGTCTAGATAAGCAGCTTTAGAAGGAAGCTTTGAGAATGATAGTGGTCAAGGCTTCTCAATTCACTTTTTATTACTTTTTTTCTAGATTTTTTCATTTAAATTAGAAACAATCTTATTTTATATATCAATTCCAGTTCCTTCTTCCATCCATCCTTCCATCATCCTCCACCAACTCCCTATCCTATCCCCCCTTCTGCCCCCCAGAGAGGGTGAGGCCATCTATGGGGGGAATCATCAAAGTCTATCACATCATTTGGGTCAGGCCTCGGCTCTACCCCATGTGTCTAGGCTGAGAAAGTATCCATCTATGTGGAATGGGCTTCCAAAGTCCATGCATGTATTAGAGATAAATACTGTTCCACTACCAGATGCCCCATAGACTGTTCAGGCCTCCTAACTGACACCCACGTTCAGCGGGCCTGGTTTGGTCCTATGCTGGTTTCCCAGCTGCCAGTGTGGGGGCCATGAGCTCCCACTTGTTCAGGTCAACTGTTTCTGTGGGTTTCCTCAGCCTGGTCTTGACCCCTTTGCTCATCACTCCTCCTTCTTTACAACTGGATTCCAGGAGTTAGACTCAGTGCTTAGCTGTGATTTCTGCTTCTGATTCCATCAGCTACTGGATGAAGACTCTAGGATGGCATATAAAGTAGTCATCAATCTCATTATAGGGCATTTAAGGTAGCCTCTCCACTATTGCTTAGATTCTTAGTTGGGCTCATCCTTGTAGATCTCTGGACATTTCCCTAGTGCCAAATTTCTCTTTAAACCTATAATGGCTCCCTCTATTAAGGTATCTCTTTTCTTGTTCTCCTCTATTTCTTCCCCCGACTCAATCTTCCTGCTCCCTCATGTCCTCCTCCTCCCTCCTCTTCTCCCCTTCTCTATCATCTAACTTCCTCTTCCCTCCCCACACCGTGCTCCGAATTTGCTCAGGAGATTTTTGTCCCTTTCCCCTTCTCCAGAGGACCTTGTATGTCTCTCTTAGGGTCCTCCTTGTTTCCTAGCTTCTCTGGAGGTGTGGATTGTAGGCTGCCAAACCTTTGCTCTATATCTAATATACAAATATGAATGAGTACATACCATGTTTGTCTTTTTTTTACTGGTTTACCTCACTCAGGATGGTTTCTTCTTGTTCCGTCCTTTTGCCTGCAAATTTCAAGATTCCATTGTTTTTTTTCTGCTGAGTAGTACTCCATTGTGTAAATGTACCACATTTTCTTTATTCATTCTTCAGTTGAGGGGCATCTAGGTTGCTTCCAGGTTCTATTACAAATAGTGCTGCTATAAACATAATTGAACAGATGTCCTTGTTGTATGTATGTGCATCCTTTGGGTATATGCCTAAGAGTGGAATTGCTGAATCTTGAGGCAGACTGATTCCCACTTTCCTTTCAACTTGGAAAGAAAAGCAGGTTTGCAGCAGTAATCAAGGCAGAGAGGACATTGGAATGAATGGCTGTTTGACATAATGCATCTGTTGAAAGGTTTTTAAATCCACCTGAAAAATAAACTATAGATAGATAAGCTATGGCTAGGGAAGTGACTAGTCTGGGAAGTCTCTTTTATTCTTCCAGATGCATGTTAAAAGAGCCCCATTATTTCATTAAATGAAAAAGAATAGAAAACAATTGATTAAAAAGAGAAAATTGATTCAAGTTTTTCATTTAAAATTGGAACATAAAAGTAGGATTTAATATGAAGTTTTTTTCTGTTGTTCTTCCCTCTAACCTCAAAATGCATCACATTACAAACATGCTTATGGTAATAGTTATCAGGCAACTAGTAAAATGTGTCTTCCACATTTCTGGTATAAAAATAGTGCTTGTGTACAGCAAAATGTATTCCATTACTAAGCAAGCTTCATTTATCAATTGGTAGTGGGTTGAAAGGGCATAATTTTCTACAAAGTACATTGTGAAGGAAAATATAATCATATAAGCCAGAAATATAGAAATATAGATGTGTGTGTGTGCGCGCGTGCGTGTGTTTTGCTGGTTACCAATTCTCCCAGCCATGAAATGATTTTGAAAGAATGTACAAAAAAATGAGAAATATATTGATGGGGTCACATAAGAAGGAAAAGCTATCTTCATCCTGTATCTAGGTGGGAGGACTAGGCAGAAAGAAAGAACTTCTGTTGACTTACTGCTTTAACCTTTCTAAACTAAGATAAAAAGCTGATCTGCAGAAGACAAACATGAATTTTTGATGAGTACAGTGATGATGATGATGATAAAATTGACTTACTAAATAATTCAGATTCCAAGAGGAAGCCAGTCGTATAGGTGAATTTTGTTATCTTGATTGAATTAAGAAACCACTCAAAGATTAGTACAGCATCTCTTCTCTCTCTCTCTCTCTCTCTCTCTCTCTCTCTCTCTCTCTCTCTCTCTCTCTGTGTGTGTGTGTGTGTGTGTGTGTGTGTGTGTGTGATGGTGTTTCCAGAGAAAGTTAGATCATGAGGGCTCAGATGTAAAATGGATTGATCCCTTGACAGATCATAATATCACAGCTTTATTGAGATGTGGTGAACAGTTACATTTGGGACATATTGAAAACATGAGTTACTCTTGTCATGACCCCTTTCCATTCTCTTTTGTTTCATGTATCCAATCATGTAGACAGTTTTTCCATGAGTCCCTGAAACATGGTCTTCTACCTCACCTTGAGCTAAAACAAAGCCCTCCTCTCTTACATTGAATGTGTCATGTATTTGGTCACTGTGATGCAAAAGTAATAAATATGCTGAAGTCCTTTGTCTATACTCAACTGTCTCCCACTTACAGAGAATGGTGCCTTCTACACAGAAGAATTTCAATTAGAAAATGTTTAGGGAATGTGGGAAACAAAAAAATCACCACTAGGCAAATGCTTCAATAGTAGTCGATACGGGCAACATCCATTAGTGGATACTAAAATTAGTGGGCAAAAGCTTGAGAGAAAGGGAATGACCCACAGCATCAAAGAAGACCCCACTTGAGGGTATTTATCATGTACATAGGAAAGATAATAATTTTATGGTGAACATTTGTCAGATACATCATATTTAAATAGGCAAGGTTTAACAGGACCAAGAATAAGACATTGATATGATGTGCTCCTTTATGCCAGGCCCTGAGAGAGGCACAGAACTTCTCAAGTATTCCTTCCCAACATATCTCATCTCATTTTATAACAAAAACATACAAAAAACAGACTGAAGAACATTTTACAAAATAATTGACCAGTGCTGTTCAAGTGTCTAAGTCATGAGACACAAGGAAAGACTAGAGCTTTTGCAGACTGGAGGGTTAAAGAGAAAGAACTAAATGGACCCTGAACTCCAGACGGAGTCCTGAAACAAAGATGGACAAACAACACCTCTCCAAGGAATTAGCAGAAAACTGACAAAATTTGAGACAATGTCAATTTTTTTGGAACTTACTATAACATTATGGTAAGATTTAATAGTATAGGCATACTGGGGCAAAGGGTATATAAGAACCATTATTGTTATTGTCATTGTAACTTTTCTGTAGCTCTGAAAGTATTTGAGGAACAATTTAGAAAAATGAATATAATCATATAAGTTAAATAATACCTTATTTTACTATCAGAGAATTATCCTTTTAAAAAGTAAGTGAAGATGTTACGTGTCAAAAACATAGTAATACCCAGAATTTTTAAAATATTTATTCATTGACAATAAATTTCAAGTTGCATAGTTTTATTTAGTATGAAACTGTGCATGTGATATTTTATTTCTTTTCATTCTTCTGGGGTGTATTTGTAATTAAAAAAATCAAAACCATTTCAACAATAGAAAGAGACCTTTCTCCCTTTTATTAAAAATTAAATTCTTTTTCATACAATATATCCTGATTATAGTTTTCCCTCCCTCTACTCCCAGTTCCAATCTGCTTCCCCTCCCATCTGGATCCACTCTCTGTCACTTATTAGGAAAGAACAGTCTTCTAAGAGATAACAGAGCATATCAAAATATAATATAAACAACAGAAAACACATCAAATTAGGACAAAACAAACAAAGAGAAGGAAAAGAGCCCAAGAGTAGGCACAAGAATCAGAGACATGCTCATTCACATACTCTGAAGTTCCATAAAAATACTGACCTGAAAGCTAGAATACACAGGCTGGGACCTGGTACTGACCCATGCATGCCCTGTGCTGGCTAGTTCAGGCTCTGTGAGTCCAAATGAACTTTGCTCAGGTGATTTAGAGGGTCTTTTCTCCTGATGTTCTCCATCACTCTGGCTCTTCCATTCTTTCTGCCTCCTCTTCCTTAGGGTTCCCTGAACTCTGAGGGGAGGGATTTGATTGACATTCCACACAGAACTGTGTGTTTCGAGTTCTCTCTCTTGCTATGTAATGCCTGACTGCTGTGGGTCTCTGCATTTGTTCCCATCTGCTGCAGGGGGAAGCATCTCTGATGATGGCTAAGCAAGGCACTGATCTATGAGTATAGCAGAAGGTTATCAGGCGTTATTTCTATCACTGTATCCTTCTCCTTCTCCTTCTCCTCCTCCTCCTCCTCCTTCACCTTTTCCTCCTTCTTAGGTCAGTATCATTTGGTTCTACCTTAGGACTCTGAGCTATCTAGTCTCTGGTTCTTGGTTACCCAAGTGGTGTTATGTATGGGTTTCATCTCATGGAGTGAGCCTTAAGTCAACTCAGACATTGGTTGGTTACTCTGACAAGCTTTGTGCCATCATTGCCTTAGCATATTTTGTAGGAAGGACAACATTGTAGATCAAAGGGTTTGTGAGTGGGTTGTGCTGACATTTCTCTTTTAGTAGCCTGCAGAGTACCTTCCTGTACCAAAGACGCTAGGGTAAAGGTTCTATGTAGGCACCTGCTTGACCCTTCCATGTTCAATGAGTTGTTTGGGTGTTGTTCTCTGCAATGGGGTTTTGTTGTCAGTTTGTGGAGAGCAACCTATTGTCTTGTCAACAGGCTGAACTGTTTGAGGATTTTCATGGGACTTCTTTGGCTCACCACTTGATTGGATGTAACCTGGTCCCAGTCCTGGAAGCTTTGTTTGATGGCAAGAGATGGCCAGGTGGGGCTCTGTCTTCCCCATTATTTGGAGACCTCATTAGGATTGCCATTGTATGTTTTAGGAGGAGAAAGAAACTTTTTAAGAATTCTAGGTTCTTTTTAAAAGTGCTAACCAAACTTGCTCTGCCTCATAATCTGTCCTATGTAGTAATTATCTGGCCTTTAAACTCATACTTCTTAAGCAAAGAGCCAACCAGACCATTCATCAGTGTGGTTAGCACTGTCTTTTCCAGGCATACTGTGGAATAACAATTCCAAGGATAAGCTTCAATCACTTTGGGCTCTGAGAACCTCCCATCAAAGACTCCGAACTATTTCTGGGTGCTTCCAGCCCCAGGTCCTAAGTCATTCGGTAAAGAGAAGTGACCAAGGAGGACAGACAACAGCTGGGATCTGCTACCCCTGCATGCTTCAGTGACAATGTCTCTCCAGGGCATTCCAGACAGGATTCAGTGTATGTGGTGTGGCCACATAGGAAGAGAGGCTTTGAGAAAATCAGCCTTCAAGGACTTGAAAAGAGCCAGATGGATGAAGTCCCAGAACTAAGAGTTGTTATCTGCATAGAAAAGGAGGGAAATGGCTTTCTCACATGCTTGGCCCACGAACCTTTGCTGGCAGAGAGACTCTCCTGGGTGTTTGCTTCGATTTCCATCTGGACAACAGTCTGCATCATTAACTGCCTTAACTGACTATGACCCAGCTCTATCTGAACAAGGTCAAAGTAAGCTATAGAGTTTATTTCCCAAGGACTCCATTCCAGGGCTCTGACATCCCAGCTGTGGGACCGTCCCACTCACTCCTTGTTATGTTGGCTTTCCCACCAACTGCATTGCACAGCCCTCTCTCTGTACCATCTCTAGACTTTAAGTCACTCATGGAAATGTCTGTGTAGGAGTTTGAGATGGCACTAAGACCTCTGTCATATATTAAGTACTCTGTTACCTCACTCCTTAAGTATCTGTGGATATAAAAGCTGAAATTTGTATTAAATTATCAGAAATGAACAACAATATATAAATGTGCTTTTATCATATAATGTGTTTGTACTTTTAAACAAACTTGCATGAAGCATTTATTTATTTATTTATTTATTTATTTTTGAGACATTACCATGTGGAGCCAAGACTGGCCCTGATTTCTCTATTTAGCTGAAGTTCATCTTGAACTCCTAATCTCCCTGCCTTTACCTCCCAAGTGCTGGGATTATGTGTATGTGTCACAAAACCTCATATATGTGAGTGGCAACTAAACCCAGGTATGCTAGACACTCTGTTGATTAAGCTGTATTTCCAGACCACTAACAAATTACCTATTAGCCCAAATTATTCAATTAAAAAAAGATTTTTACTTTAATTTTAGTTATGTATGTGTGTAGATGTGTGCACATGAGTGCAGGTGCTCTTGCAGGCCAGAAGCTTCAGATTCCCTTGGAGCTAGAGTTACAGTGGGTTGAGAACCACTTTAGAGTGAATTGGGCATTGAACTTAGGTCCTCCGCAAGAGTATGCACTCTTAAGCACCGAGCCATCTCTCTAGCCCCTGAATGTTGTATAGCAGGCAGTTTTTAAAACTTCCTCTTCCTCGTATTGTCTAATATAAGCCTCAATTGCAAATCTTTAAAATAAAGCCAGATGTAAGCTCAATGAAGACACACATTTAACAGTTAAGGAAACAGGTACTGGAAAGAGAAAGATTGCCTTTAGGACTTGCAGCTTGTGAGTGGCAGAGACAGGTCCTGGGCATATGAGGAGGCCTTGTGCCTTGATCATCTGCTCTGGAATGTGGTATCGATTCTGAAACATAGAAAATATGGATGCATACAAGCTGGCCTCCTCGGGTGCCTATCCTGTGCAAAATCCATGCTTCTGCTGCAGTATCCCTATGCCTATTTGTTGTTGTCTCCTTGCAAAGCACCTTCAACTATCTGTATGTACCATGTAGCTTAGGGATAGCAGAGCAAGTTTGAATTCAAAATCTAGGATACTGTGTGTTTTGTCTGGTTTTGTGTGTAAACTTGACACAAGCTAGAGTCATCAGAAATGAAGAAGTCTCAGTTGAGGAAAAGTCTCCACGAGATCCAGCTGTAAGGCATTTTCTCAATTAGTGACCAATGTGGGAGGGCCCAGTCCGTGGAGGGTGGAGCCATCTTTGGGCTGATAGTCCTGAGTTCTAGAAGGAAGCAGCTCCCCTCCATGGTCTCTGCATCAGCTCCTGCCTCCCAGATCCTGCACTATTTGAGTTCCTGTCCTGACTTCCTTCAGTGATGAACAGCAATGCTGAAGTATAAGCCAAATAAACCCTGTCCTCCCCAACTTGCTTTTGGTCATGGTGTTTTGTTGAAGCGATGGAAACCCTAAGACACCATGGCAGGTCAGATAAGGAAGGCTCGGGTGTGACATGCAAATATAGCCATTATCCTAAATGAGTGTTCATCAGGATGGATCTGGCTTGCATTATTAAGCGAATGTGATGTGCTTGACACTGTTGTAGGTGCTTGGTACCTCCGAACAAAAACAAATAGTTATATTCTAGAGGAAAGGGAGACTTTAAACCAGCTGAAAGTAAATGTATATGTGTAAGAGAGGGGAGGGGAGGTAGTGTGTGTGTGTGTGTGTGTGTGTGTGTGTGTGTGTGTGTGTGTACATCTTCTATAGAACACAAGAAACCCTGACTTGACTGACAGAAGGGCTGAGGGTACAGGGCAGGGACAGATATTCATAACAATGTCACAGTGGTCAGGCTGGTCTCAGTGGGGTAAAGGGAGCGAGGAGATTACCAGTGAAAATTATGGGTAGTCAGCAAGCTCTAGGATGGAGTGTAGCTGGCAGGCCATGAGAGTATCATGGAGCACTGAGGGGTCATCTGACTGGGCTGGAGCTAGGCTGAGTGGAGGAGATGAGAGAGATAATAACCACATCTGGAATCAAGGTCATGTGGGAATACAGAACAGGGCTTTGAGCAGAGCAGTCACAGACTTGTGAGACTTTCTGGATTTTGTTTGTTTGTTTGTTTGTTTGTTTGTTTGTTTTGTAGTGCTAGAAACTGAAAACAAAACCTAAGAAAGTGCTCTACCACTGAGCCATGCGCCAGACTCACAGGCTTTCTTTTTTGCCTCCCAATTCTGGCTATTTTCTGCTGAGACTAGGATTTAGGAGGCTGAAAGCAGAGAGGGGGAAAGCCATCAGGAGGCCATTGCAGTAACTCCTGAGAGGGCAAGGGGCAAGGCAAGGTTCTGCTGCAGAGGTGGCAAGATATACTTGGGCTGGGGCTATATTTTGAAAGTAAAACCAACAGCATTTCTTGAGACATTAGGGGTCAGTGTATGAGTATGATAAGAAAGAATCAAAGACGTCACTAAGATTTTAGCCTGAGCAACTTAATGTTGATTCAAATGAAGAAGGCTGTGGGCAAAGCGGGTCCCATGGTCAGAACATCAGGGGTCCCATCTTAGATGCTTCTGTTAAGGGTGGGGGTTGAAATTGTGAGCCTGCAGTTCAGGGAAGAAACTGGGCAAAACAATGGTCTGGAAAGCTTTGCATTAGTTATTATCAATTGACAGAATCTAGAACACCTGGGAAAAGAGTATGTATCACTGTGAGACGATCTAGATTAGGTTGTCCTGTGGCATGTCTGTGGGGGATTGTCTTGATTGCATTGGTTGATGTGACAAGACACAGTCCACTTTGGGTGGCACCATTCCCTGGGGTTGGGTCCTGGATTGTATGAAACAGGAGAACCGAACCCAAGCTCACCTGCATTCATTCTTTCTCTGCTTTTGGCTGTAGATATGAGCAGCTACTTCAGGTTCCTGCCATCATGGCTTCCCCATATGATGGCCTGAAATTGTGAGCTACAATAAATCCGTTCTGTGCTAGCTTGTTTTTGTCAGGTTATTTCATCACAGCATCAGAGAGTGAAACTAGAATAAGTCCTTTGAGTATGTACAAGATGACCCAGGAAGAGAATGCGAGGTGGAAGCCCTGGGGAGTCAGAGAGTTAAATGGAACCAAATCACAGCTTCTCAGAGAGAGTGGGGTAAATTTAAGGGGAAGCAGGGAGCCAGAAACCAAGTGGAGGATATAGATCAGAGGGACAAGAAGCCAACTTACAAATGTCGTTGCTAGGTCAAGTAGGTGAAGACGAGCACCGCCCGATGGAGTGCAAGGCAGACGCCACTGGGGCTTCTGTGCCAGGCACCTCAGTGGCACATAGGGTGATGCTTCAATGCAGAGAGTGTGAGGGCAGGTTGGGGGAGGGGTGGAGTGATGGGGTGCTGACAATGTGGTGTTTAGATGATGATTTGGGGAACTGTTTCTAGAAAGTAGGGGTGGGATGGATAGTAGTGGATGGGACAAAAAGGGTCAGGGGCTTCTTTTCTTTAATGGCAGAAACAGCAATAGGCCTAAGTAATCCGCAGCCAGGTCTTTAAGTACTAGTGAGGCATCTTTAAATGCTAAGACTAACAGAGAGCTCCAGGAAGCACTACAGCTTGGGTGATGGGGCTCTGAAAGCAGGGCTGGGTGAGAGCAAGAGGAACATGTGAATGGGAAATAATACATTAATTAAAATAGGTGGGACTGGAGAGAACAAGTCACCATCTGGGTCTGGGTTAACTAAGTGACTTATGCTCGGCAGCTTGCTTACTGACAAGTGTGACATCAATCTCCTTATCCCTTTGTCAGCAACAGAAGTCCAGCTTAGTCTTGTGACTGAGGAGTTAGTTCGCCTTCAACTAGACATGTAGACGGTGACTAAAGATGTAAAGTCAGTTTCTATAGGAAGTAGTGCTGGACCCGGCACAGACGTGGCAGTTGGGCAAGTTTATGTTCAAATGTGATATCAGCCACTGTCTTACTCTAAAGCCTCCGAGCCCGTGCTGCATGATGGGAATGAGCAATGAGTATCTTATGCAGTTCTTGTAGGAATTCTGTGAAAGAACGTCTATTGACATGAAGCAGGGCTTTCGTAAATGTCCCTCCTGATTCTTGCTAAAGTTGAAATTAACTTTATCTTCATTCCACTTCTTCAGCAGTTCAAAAGCACTGCTTTACTCAGGCTTGTGAAAGCTGAGACCATTTCTTGGAGACGTTTATGTTTTAGGTTTCTAAGATCCAGAAAGAGTGCCCAGGAAACAGGCCTTTTCTCCCCTTGTTCAAGCACCTGTCAAATGGACAGTATGTGTTTTTCTAAAGCTCCCCATACACCTGGTGAGAGAGGGCAGCTTTGTTCATTTCAGCCCTGAACAGTACGAGTCTGAGTGGGGACTTTGTGAGTAACCTCCAGCCTCACTGCTCCGGGCTGTCCTCAGGCCTGTGGATAACAGCTCACACATAGTGTGGCAGCTGTCACCCAACACATCTGCACAGCCACAGGCAGAAAGAACAGAAGGGTTGTCATTACCATTTCACAGTGACTGGAAAGCACACAGTAGGACCAGATGAACAGAGAGGGCATACCTTGTTCCTGTGGCTTGCCCAGCACCCCTCGAAAGGGCTACCACGAAGAGAAAAACGCTTCTCCTATCTGACTTCTCCTCCCGAGTTCACCATGGTCCTTTCCCTAGTCTTCAATCAGTAAAGAATTATTGAGAGAGGCAGCCAAGCAGCCACTCACAGAAAGCTGAAATATCACCAGGAAGTAGAAAATTTCACCAGAAATATGAGCTGAGGGTAGTTGTGGTCATGAGAACGCCACTCAGAGATGGTGTTATATGGCAGGAAGAAAAATTTGAAAAAGACATTTAGGGACAGAATGGATAAGGTCCACCTGTCAAGCACAACTCCCTTTAACAAATGGCTCTCTGAAGTGCCACAAAGGGAAGAGGACTAGTCACTCTCCCATCACTGAGACCACGATAACTGACAGAAACAAGGGAAGTGGGAAAAACTGATTTGACTCATGGTTTCAAGGAGTCTCATGGAGAAGGCATTACAGAGCAACTCTGTTCATAGTGGTGGGAGTGTGATCCCAGCTGTCCACATCATGGCAACCAGAAAGAGAAACTTTGACAGGCCACAGAGTCTGGGTGTAAACTTTAAAGGCCCGTCCTTACGAACCTGTCCCACCAATTAGATGCTACCTCCTGAATGTTTACAATCACTCGGTACTGCCGCATGCCAGAGAGTGTGTTCAACACATGAGCCAGTGGGAGACACTGAAGATTCGACCATAACTGGGAGAGCTGTGCAAATGTGGGAATGGAGCTGAATTGCCAGGCAACAAGGATGAGGGTGAAGGATGAGGGTTATTACTGTTTATCACCCCCCCTTTTTTCCTGAGACAGGGTTTCTCTGTAGTTTTGGAGCCTGTCCTGGAACTTGCTCTGCAGACCAGGCTGGCCTTGAACTCACAGAGATCCACCACCTCCTGGCTTCTTTACCTTTTCTTTGGGGTTGTTTAATGCATAAAGAATATTAGCTCAAACATCTGGGGCAGTAGAGGTTAAATGTGCAGTTATTTTTTTGTGTATACTTGAAACTCCACTAAAATTGATTTTTTTTTCAAAACAAGCAGGTAGGTTACCAAAAGCAAACAGAGGCAATGATCATAAAATTTTGGAGAGCAACACCCAATACTGACAGTAAGGAGAGCCAAGAGTGTAACAGACATGCACCCCAAACCCTTAAATTCACAGATGCTGGCATCATCTGCTGATGCTGGAGGTGCAGGGGAGATAAGTAAATCCTGGTTGAAAGTGTGACTGAGGAGCAATCAGAATTCCACATCTCTTTCTCATTTCTACATAGCCAGGCAATTGCCTCACTTCTAAAAGGACCAGGAGTGCAGAAGTCCCATGGACAAATGGCAGCCACTGCTGCTGAGGATATGGGTGCCTCAGTGGAAGGTATAAACTATCCACTGCTAAGATCTTGGACCTTCTCTCGTTAGCCCCCAGAATTTTGACAGATGCTTCTATCCTTCAGGTAGGATATGAGGTTCTTCCCTTGGGTTTGGCCTGACTGAGATGCAAGAGCCAATGATGCAGGCAGTGAAAACTCAGAACCACTACAGACAAGCTCACAGTCGACTCCCACACAGCTTGCAATGCGTGTTAGATTTCTGAACATTTAACAAGATGAAATTAAGATGGCTTAAGCATGTAAAGAATGTCTCTGGTACCCAAACATAAATGTCCCACCCTCACTAGACAAAGAACAACAGGCAACCATTGACTGCGAGATAAAGAGGATTAGTCCTTCCCAGGGATGGACCCCTTGTGGGTCATCTTTGAACCCATATACACATCAACAATAGAAACAAACTCAGCAGCGTGTATTTAAAAACATTTGTGCATATACTACACCATGTGTGCGCGTGTGCGTGTATTTAATAATAATAAAGAAAAAGAGGCTAAAAACTTGAGAGTGTGAGGGGGTGAGGCTCTAGGCAGGACACACGGGAGGGGCTGAATGGAGAAAAAGCATGGGGGAATGTGAAAACATTCTATTTCAATTAAAAACATTAGAAATAGTTAATAAAGAAGATGCAACTTGGAGGAAATAGAGATTATGAAGATGGTGAAATATAGAAGAAACACATCCAAAAATGCACTCAGATCCTAGACGGATGAGATTCTGTCACCATGGTATGTGGGCAAGATAGGGGGATGGAGAACAGAAATCCTTTTGAAGCTCCACAATGTTCTTAAGCAAAATGCTATTTCAAGTAGCCCCAGGGTATTGGGGAACCCATATATCTACACACAACATTTTTGCACCTGGTCACATCTTCACATCTAAGACAGGTGGGTCCAACAAGGCTCACTGTCTTTTTTTTTTTTTTTTTGGTTTTTCCAGACAGGGTTTGTCTTAGAGGCTGTCCTGGAAGTCGCTCTGTAGACCAGAGTGGCCTCAAACTCACAGAGATCACCTGCCTCTGCCTCCCGAACGCTGGGATTAAAGGTGTGCGCCACCATCGCCTGGCTAAGGCTCACAGTCTTGACCATATGCCTGCTTAGCTCAGGCCAGTGCACTGGCTGGTAGTGTCCTAGCCTGGCCCTCTGGTTCCCAGGAAAGGTAAAGTCCTAAGTATCTCATATTCAAAGCCATTTTTCTGAATTGCAGTTGCTGCTATTGTTGTCCTGGTATAGTTCACATTCTTTTTGCTTCCACATAGCACAAGTTTCATTTATTCTGTTTATGCATGCATTGTAGTTGCTCTGCTGAGCAAGCTATTTCTCCCCTGGGAAGAAAAATGAGCTGTGTAGCAGTCTACTATGTCAGTGATTCCAATGAAGGGTCCATTCTTCTGGTATTCACACCCTTCCTAGACTCCTTCCTAGAATTGGCTGCTGTGTGGAAGGCCACCCACAGGAAAATCCAAAAGCCCACTGATAGCAGGAGTTGGCCCTGCTAAAATCCCAGCCAACAGCAGACGTGGCTCTCCACCGTGTGAGTCCATCTTAGATCCTCCAGCCCCAACTGGACAAGTCCTGCAGATGATGGGTAGTGTCTAGCCGTGATGCTTAATTACAGGCTGGTCCCAGTTAAAGAGCGATGGTGGATAAGTGAGGTTGTTTTCAGTCATTAAATCCTGGGGTTGTGTACTAGTAACAGATAACTAAACGGCTCTTTCTGCTTGCTTGTCCATTAGCCCTACTGCCTGATGTAGGCAGGAATCTGCTTTGAGTTGTATTTTTCATGCAGCTTTGAGAAAACATGGCTGCTTGTAGTTTGTTCTTTTGATGTTTGTAGGTACTGTAGGTCCTTAGATCACTCCAAATGACCAGAAGACATCTGATGTGCAATTGCAGAAAGGAGCTTTATTCTAGAGAAAAACCAGTATGCTGGGGCCCACCAAAAATCGCTTCCACTTTGCGGGAGGGTAAGGAATCCCTTTTAAGCCCGCTTAGGGGAATTCCAGCTGTGGTTAAGTGTACTTAGAAATGATTGGGTATAGACCCTTATTGATACAGGAATCATTTTATGATTGGCTCATGACATCTGGTCAGCATCTGTGGTTGAAGTGCCAGGGGTCTGTCTGTTGTGTCAGGGGTCTGTCTGACTGAAAATAGTAAGAACAGTTCCTGCTTGTAGCTACTAGACTGAAGGTACTTCAGGGGGGTTTGGTTGAAGACAGACATTAGTAAACACAGGATGGTGGGGTAACATGGGGCAGAGGTCTTAGCAAACTGAACTTGGGGAAAAACTGGCTCTGGTCCCTTCGGAACTTCTTTTAGCAGTGAACTTTGTGTTTCTGCCTAGTTGAAGAAAAACTGTTCTAAACATCTTAGATATTCAAGGGATCAGACACCTAAGAGTGGATGAATTCAGAAGTAAGGTCATTGTTTTAGATAGGGTCCTGCTATGTTGCCCAGGCTGACCTTGAACTCAGGATTCTCATGTCTTAGACTCTTGAATGATAGCATTTCGGGCATGTGCCATACACCTGCCTGTGGTTTTCTAATATTCAGCCAACAGTTACCTGGACCTCTGATCTTGTTGCCCTGTAATATTTAGAGTTGGATGTGACCTTCCCAGACCATGACTGCCATCTTGATGCTTCTCTGACTTGCTGTGGTTTCTGGTTCAGAGTTGCTTTTAGCTTTTCAGGAGGCCCAATTATTCAATCCCTCTATTTCTGTGTGGGAAAAATAGTTTCCCAGAAAAAATGCCCTTGGAAAGCCATCCCTTAGGAATAAGCAGATTTTTCCCCCTTCTGTACTGAAGCAACCCCTTGGAAAGCCTCTTCCTCTCACAGATGCTAACTGGGAGATTTAGCAATCACTGTATAAAATGTACAGCCACAAAGCTCTTATTAACATTTTGCAAGCAGCCAACCTAGCTTCTACCTCTCTTCCTATCCTTCCCAGACCTAGGAAGCCCCACCCATCAATAGGGCCATGTTCTGGCACACATATTGTCAAGTTCTTACTGGATACTGTCTGCTCATGAGACTCTCCATACTGAGGGCTGGCTTGTAGCATGAGCGTGGTTCAGACTACTGGTTTTGAAACTAGCTGTCTCTGGTTTCTTCTAGCCTGGGACCCTAAGCCAGTTTCTTATACTCCCTTGGATTTCCTCATCTAGAAACCAAGGTATTCAATGTTTGCCTTATGGGGTCACTTCAAGGTTTGAAATTAAATTTTATTAAGGACTCAGTACATAAACTGAATTTTTGGGAAATGTGCAGCTAGAAATGTGTAGTTCAGTAGTGTATGCCTTTCCTAGTATGTGAGGTGCTGGAATCAACACTCAACACTATTAGAATAATAAAATAAAAGTAGTAATACAAAAGATGATGATGATGGTGATGATGATGATGATGATGAAGATGAAGATGGACTCCAGAAGCAAGTAGACTTCAGAGGGTTCTTAAGTGTTTTTTTTTCTATGAGCTCTCCCTAACCTATGATGGACAGATAAAGCAGACTTATTTTATGTGGTCATATTTTATGTGCTGCAGTTCCCTGATTTTTGTTTATTGTTCTTCAAAACAATTTATGACATTTTTATTGAGCCTTTTCATTTATAATATGAGGTGGAAGAAAAAGCAGTTCTCTTTAATACTTTACACAGTGTAGTAAAATATCTGAGACTTAAAGGAACTTCCAAGGGATTACATTTCTCAAAAGTTAAGATTAAGTAACAAGTTTTCACTCCTCAAATTTTCCAGTTGACTTTTCCCTGACAATAGTAACTAGCTGTCATTAGTCACATTAAGTTTCAAGGCCAAGTCTTTATTGTTGCTGATGTCTTTGGATCAGAAGCACTGGTTTCAGTCAGTATCTACTGATCCCTCTTCAAGATTGAGTTTGGCATTTGGTGGAATTTTGGCATCAGGCTGTCCTTGCTTTCAATCAGGCACATTCAGGTTCAATCTCCAGCCGATCCTTTCCTCCGTGGCTTAGAGTCAGGAGCATCCCATCCTCCGATAACCTTGCCTACTCTGACCTTTAAACTTAAGGGCTTAGCATTTTCTTTTGCTTTGAACTTGTTTGAACACTATCAAAAAACAGTTCCACCAGGAGTGTCCCTGTATACCAGCAGTGAATGTCTCCTTTTTTGGGAAAGTTGTTTATCTCCTTTTTTTTAGACCTGATTTTGTTTATTTCAGTGGACCTCATCAAGAGTCTCTTCAGACTTGGTTTCTTTGGGTTTTTCATCATTAAGCTCCACAGTTTTCACTTGCCCAGACGCTAACAGTCTCAGTACCCTTGAAACACTAACTTTCAAAAAGATGGTTTTATGCTAAAACCAAATGGTCCTTATAAGCAGTCTTAGCTACATTTTTAATGTTTCCAAGTAATTTATTCTCTGCAAGAAACAAATCTGAACCATGATCCTGTAGAAACTTGATAATGTCCTTCTTGGGCAGCTACACACTGCAGAACAGCTGCTATTATTTTCCTCCCTCCCTCCCTTCCTCCCTGCCTCCCTCCCTCCCTCCCCTCTGGATCCCTCCCTTCCCTTCCCCTCCTGCTGTTCTACAATACCCATTTCCAAGTATACAATACTGTTAACTCTCATCACTGCACTGAAGTGTCTTGACCTTATTCCCCCTGTAACTAAAGTGCTGTAGCTTTTGGCTAACATCTTCCCTTTTCTTCCAGCCTCTATCCAGGGTCACCAGCACTCTGCTCTCTGCTTCTACAAAGTCTTCATGTTTACATTCCACATGAGTGAGAGCACATGGTGTTTCTCCGTCTGCCTGATTTATGTCATTCACACAATGTCTTCCAGTTCCTATGTGCTGTTTCCAACAGCAAGATTTCCTTTGTTTTTACAGGTTGAGTAGTATTCTAGTGTGTATGTGACACATTATGTTTATTCACTTACCCATCGATGGACAGACTTTTCTAGAGTATGGGGTTTGCTTTTTGTTTGGCCAGTAAAGGCATCAAAAAATGGAAATGGCAGTATTTATAAAACATTGAAAGTCTTTTACAGCGCCCTCATTACCCAAGATCTTTGTCCAATCACAAGCTTGGAGCAAAGCTGGCAATCTTACAGTTTCTAGGGCTAAGGAAAGAACACACAAAAGTCAGAGAAATAGAATGAAGAGAGTATTGCCATTGAACATATATTTTCTTAAGTAATAAAAGGGCACCAGGGCAATGAAATGTGTGGCATTTCTTTACCAAGGCAGTTTTATCCAGTGGTTGGGGTTGGGGGGGTTGGGGCTGGGGGGTATGGACTTCAAAGTTAGATGTCTGAGCTCTCTGAAGCTCCACTCTTACTAGTCCCATTGCCACAGCCACTAAAAATATCAAAGTCTCGGTTTCTTTCATGTGTAAGATAACAACAATGGTTGTTGTGTGGAATAAATGGAATGATAGCTGTATAGTGTGCTTCTAAGTACTGGCTTTAGACTCAATCTGTCTTGATTCATCAGCTGAGTGGTTTCAGAAAAGCCACTCAAGTGCTGTGTCTTGGGTTATCTGTGAAAGAGGAATGTTTAAACTGAATAAGAGGCTAAATATATGGGCTCCTTCAGAATATTCTGGCACTCAGTATGTGTTGGATCGTACCCTTTGTCTTTACTGATAAATAGCAACAGCAGCATCATCGTGTGAAGGGACCCCTGAGATGGACACCCTCAACACTCCATTATGATCAGCTGTTAAGATGCTTCTCTGTCAAATGTGGCATGCACTCTCTCATATATGGATTTTAGACATAGATCTCAGGAGTGCCAGCCTACAATCCCATGGCCAGAGAGTCTGGCTGATGGAAGCAGAGGCAGACTCCCACAGCTAAACACTGAGCTGAACTCAAGAAATCCAGTGACAGAGAGGGAGGACTGATGAGCAAAGGCATTAAGACTGGGCTGGTTTAACCCCCAGAAACAGCTGACAAGGGTTAGCTCTTGAATCCCAGACCGATGTCTGGGAATCCAGCATGGGACTGATCAAGATCCCCTGAATGTGGGTGTCAGTGAGGAGGCCTAGGTAATCTATTGAGCCTTGGGTAGTAGATCAGTATTTATCCCGGTTATACAAATAGACTTTGGGCTCCCATCCAACAATGAGAGATGCACTCTCACCCTGGACTCTTGGGGGAGGATCTAGGCCCTGCCCTGGATGAAATGATAGACTATGGACACCCCCATGAAGGGCCTTATCCCCCCTGGGGAAATGAGAGGATATTGGGAGGGTTGGTGGGTGGGCGCAGGATGAGGGGAGGGAAAGGGAGAGGGACCTGGAATTGACATGTGAAGCAACCTTGTTTCTAATTTAAACTTAAATTTAAAAATAAAATATAAAAAGATGCTTCTCTGTCAAAATGATCTACATAGATTCATTTTTAAAATGAAGATTCAAATATCTGAAGAAGTAGAAAGAAAATGTGACCACTTTGAAGAAACTCTAAATAAAATTTTTGTTGATTCCTTTCTCAGAAAAATTATTCTAATTTGTATAATCATGCATTGTTTGTACACTTCTGTATTTTATGTACAGTTCTATGTTGTGCATGTACTTATGTATAGTATGTACATTAATGTGCTGTATGTCCCTGTATGTTATTTGTACAGCTGTATGTTGTCTGTATAGCTATGTATTGCATGTATACTCATGTGCTGTATGTATAACCTTGTATTGCTTGCAGACATGTGTTGTATGTATACTCATGTAGTCATATGTTGTATGTACACTCATGTGGTATATGTATAGTCTTGTGTTGTATGTACACTCATGGGGCATATGTACAGTCATGTGTCATATGTACATTCATATGTTGAATGTACAGTCATGTGTTTTATATATATACTTGTTGACATATGGATAGTCATGTATTATATGTACACTAATATGGCATATGTACAGTCATGTTTTATGTGCATTTATGTGGCATATGTACAGTCATGTATTGTGTGTATAGTCATGTGTCATATTATTGAAAGACCCCAGGCGGGGGACTTTCACGGGAGGGAGACCCGAACCCAAGGAACACCGAGGCCACGAGCTTGGATGCAACAGCAAGAGGCTTTATTGATAATACACGGGTACCCGGGGCATCTCAGTCTCGGGAACTGAGAGCCCCGAGCTGGGGACTCAGGGGTCCTTTTATAGCAAAAAGCGCAGTACAGAAGCGAGAAGCCTAGTTACGGGACCCTGATTGGGTAATTTAAATGAGGCTGGGGCTCAGAACGAGGTTTCTCTCATCTGGACAGAGAGGCAATTAAGGTTTCTCTCAGAACTCAATTCTCGGCCTTGGCCCTATCTGAAGAACAAAGGGTTTCTGTGCCTGCCCAATCTTTCTGGGCTGGCTATGCAGACCATAGACACCTGTGCCCCTATCTGGACAGAGATAGTAGTGACTATTCAGCTGCGAAGACCTTGAGCTGAGCTCCCTCCTGATAAAAAATGGCTGAGCTGTGGGGGAAAGGAGTTTTCCATAAGCCTCAGCTGCTTGCGCTGGGCCGGGGTCTTTCATTATAGTCATGTGTTGTGTGTACAATCATGTGTTGCATGTACACTCATGTGGCATTTATGCAGTCATGTATTATATGTACATTTATGTGGCATATATACAGTCATGTGCTGTATGTACACTCATGTGATGTGTTATATGTATTCTCATGTGGGATATGTACAGTCATGTGTTGTGTGTACATTCACTTCAGAGACTGCTTTGCTCACATACATTAGAAAAGAATCATGTCTACCTTCTTATTACAAACTGGTGATAAGCATCCTTTAAGTGACAGGCCATTATGCACTCATATGTGACCATAATCCACTTCCACATTCTTGTCTGGCTTGTTTGAATTTTTGTTTTCAACTGTATTAAGATGAGCATGTTTATACAAAAAAACTTTATTTTTCCACACAAGATTATTTCTTCAGAGTTTGAGAATTCTGAGTATTTGGGCATGTTGGTATATATTTAAGATCTGATATTGTCTATCTACTTTTTAAGAGTTATACCAAGCTATGCAAAATGGTGCTTTCCCATACTCTCAGCACTGGGAACCAAGGAGGGGGAAAGCAATTTTGAGGTCAGCCTAAGCTACAGAGAGACCTTTGCCCAGGGAAGAAGGCATGTCCCACCCGCACAAAACTCTGAGTTCCGTCTCCCCACCACAAACACAAAAATAACTATACCAAATCAAAATGTATGAAAATGCTCCTATAGAACTTATCGTTACTAAAAATTTGTTTCAGCCAGGCGTGGTGGCACATGCTTTAATCTCAGCCTTCAAGAGGCAGATATAGACACAAGGAAGATCTGTGTGAGTTCAAGGGTAGCCTGGTCTGCATAACAAATTTGATGCCAGGCAGGGTTACATAGTGACAGTTTGTGTCTTAAAAACAAAATAATCCAGAACCCAATTAGTTTCATTTAGTTTGTGTGTGTGTGTGTGTGTGTGTGTGTGTGTGTGTGTGTGTGTGTGTGTGTGTGTGAGCATGTGGGAGCTGGAGGACAACTTTGTGTAGTTCATTCTCTCCTTCCACCGTGTGGGTGCTGAGAATCGAACTCAGGTCATCAGCTTGGTGGAAAGTGCCTTTACCTGTTGAGCCAACTGACCAGTGCCTGTTTCAATTCCAGGAAGCAGTGGCCTCCAGGGATTCAGTAAGAACTGTCCTTCATTAATTACTCGTATGTTTTAAATACTTTTTGTATGTATGTTTAAATTCTGTTGTTTCCAGTAATTTGTCTAAGTCCTTTGTCCATTCTCCCTCTGTGAACCTTACCATATTTCTGTTGTGTTTTGTATGAGCTCCTTGGGCGTTAAATGATATTAATATTCAAAGCTTTGTAAATATTTGCCCCTAGGTGGTATTTCATCTTTGATATTCTTTTCACATAAGAAATGTTTTGAAAAATAGTTGCATAATCTGTTTATTTTGTGTATGATTTTGTATAGGAGTGAAAACTTACATGTAATGTTGCTGGACTGTCTGGAGGTGACTGTGGAGAATATCCCTGTCATATGACTTTACAAATGTTTATTTCTCAAATTCTTTAATCCATCTGGAGTTAAAGTTCTGTCAGTGTAGAGTATGAATTAAGGTTGGAGATTGATTTTCTCTTCTAATTTGCTAACCAACTATCCTAATGCCATCCATGGAATAATTCTTCCATTCCCCATTGATCCAAGATGCCTTTCTTATCATAAATTAAGTTTTTATATGTTCTAGGGCTATCCATCCTGTTCTATTGATCTTCTTGTCCATTCCTATGCCAGTTCCGTGGTGTTTTAATTATAGTTGAAGGACCTTTTAAGTCCACTATTTCAAGAATGCCCAGCAGAGCCAGCACATCATGTGAACATGAGGGTACGGTCAACAGATACTTAGAAACGCCTCAGGGTTTCATTCTTCTTGCTCATCTTTTAGCCTGAGAAGGCCACAGAACGATTGCTGTTTATTGAAAACAGATACTTAGGAGTGCAGAGTGTCTTTGAAGAGCTTCCAAACCCTTGGTCACCTGTACAGGACTCAAGTGGCTCCCACAATTGTTCAATTATCTGACTGATTTTCCCATGTTTTGTCATCTTCAAACCTTGATAGGATGTTATTGTTAATAATGGTGACCAACCAAAGCTGATGAATCATGTGACTAGCATTGTTCAATGAGAGATGAGCTGTAGTTATGTCACTCCTTGAAAACAGCCTGAAAAGTGAGGACATGATTCACTTTGCTCCAAATATAGGTTTGGGCTCCATGGTGGGGACAGAATAGGAGGCAAGTCATAGCCAACCCTCAGTGATTGTAAAAGATCACGATTTCCTCTTGCTGTAAGCCATGATACTTGGTGACTCATTTGTTAGAGCAACACCATTTAGCCTATGCTGACTGGTAACAGAAGTTGAGTCAAAATACTTAATCATTGGTATATCATGAATTAAGTCAGATACTTATAAATTAGATAATTAAGATAGATAACCTGCTAGGACACCAGGATGCACGCAGGGTGATTTAACCTTGTAATTTACTTGACTGTGTCTCTTTGAAGTAGCAGTGTAGTTCTCACATCTCATTGACTGGATATTGATTTTCTAACTCGGGAGCTATCATCACAGTGATTTCAGTCTTAATGGTTCCTCTCTTCTGATACCATGGTATGATTTACTTGTGTCAGAAAATAAAAAGATCCTCCCGTCCCATCATTTCAGTTATGCTGACTTTATTTTTTTCTCATTGAGAACTTAAGTCTAATATTCTGCAACTTCTGCCCATCATAGACGATAACATCATTCGTCTCACAGATGTATATTATTATGCTCACATTGTCTTTAAAAAATTAATGTCTGAGATAGTCCCATTATATTTTCTCAGTTAATTGTAAGAAAGACTTTCTTGCCCTTGATGGGGCAAACATGACACAGATGACATGATATATCCGAAGTTGGTGCCCCCTTCAACTAGCAAGAAGACAAGGTTAGTTTCTAGGTACAACCAGTCTAACTCAAATCTGTGGCTCATAGCTGGAGAGGGGGGCATGTCATCCAGTGAGCAAGCTGTTGTATCTCCCCCAACCTATGTGCAAAATAGGGTTCTTGTGAAGACTGGTGGAGAAAACACATACCAATTACTTAAGCACAGAATCTGGTCCCTCAAGTGTCTATTGACTTTGAAGAATAGGCTATATGTTTTCCCAGTTCTTTGGGTGAGTAACTGCAATTGTTTTGAACTCTGATTTCAGGCATAGAACAACACCAAGTTCTCTCTGGGATTTCTAACAAAGGTTTATTTCCTTCCAGTCAGAGGTGATGGGGTTCTCTGGTGCCTATGTCTATGTAGTATCCATCCCTTGTTAGACAGCAACAAACAAATAAACCAATAAACAAAACAAACAAGTTCCATAAAACCCCCCAAAGCCCAGTACCTCATTCCCTGGTACCTGATCTCTAGAATGCCTATGCTTGTATTAGTTATTTTTCCGTTGCTGCAATAAACAGCTTAAAGCCAAAAACGTTTACCTTAGCTTGCACTTCCAGCAGAATAAGGCTCCATTGTGGCAGTGAGGAATGGCAGCAAACATCAGGCATGATGGCAGGAGCAGAAAGCTTAGGAATTGCATCTTCAACTATAAACATGAAACAAAGAGAGAGCAAATTTGAAGGACAAGGCTTTAAATGATCAAAATCCACCTCTAGTGATGTAATACTTCCTGTGAAGTTGCACCACTTCCCCCAAACAATGCCACCAACTAAAACCAAGTGTTCGTACATCTGAGCTGACGGAGACATGGGTCATTCAAACCACCACACTGCTTGTCTGACTTCTTGACTTAAGAACAGTGTCTTGACTTCTTTGTTTCTTACATTCCTCATATCTAAAGTAAGATAGTGCCTGCCTTACAGCTGTTAGAGGATTGTTGAGTGAATATATCTGAAAGGTTTGTATCTGCCTAAGTGCTAAGTGCTCATTGTACTCTTATTGTTCTTCATTTCCATGCTTTTCTGACTTAGACAATTTTTATAAAAGATGTAGCATCTCTTCTATGTCGCAAGCTTTCATTACATTCTGTGACCTTCTGAAACCCACATTCTCTCAATATGACTCCACCCACCGTAATTACCATTACTTCGTTGGCATGAAGTCCAATTAAGTTGACCCCCACTTGTTACTCTTTTGGAAGAAAAGTCTTGCTTTTGAACTCCAAATCTGAGGTGGGGAATAAAACACCAGTGTTCTTTGGTCAATGGGCCAAGTGAATAAGTTATATATTTAACATGACTTCTGCTGGCAGTTGCAATCCATATAGTAAATCTGTTCTTTGCAACATTCCTGTGGTATTATTTTATCACATGATCCTGACAGTAATTGCAAATATCTATTTTGGAGTGAGAGTCTGTGGTAAAATCTTGGCTTCATCTTCTATGATCTTGAACTTGTCAATTTTTGCTTTTGGGGGGGTCTCATTTGAAAAATAGGTATACTGATGCCTGCATGGCAGATTAATCTGGAGAGTTGAAAAGGGAAATGCACAACATGTTGTGTGCAGATGAGTAGGTAGAGAGCTGCAGCCCAGCTGTGTGTCATCTGTTGAAGCTCCCAGTAGCTGAACTGCTTGGTAGGGAGGGGCTACAGTAAGCATGGAGGTCTCTTTCCACACAGAATCTCTGGTCCAGGAGTTTCTATTTTCTATTTTCCCAAGTGTGTCTTCTGGGCTTGAGTACACTCTTCACAAAATGTCAAGGTGACATTGATGGAGGTAGTTTCCAGGAGATCATATTTAACAAGTTCATGGACCAGACCCATGAACTTACCAGGAGTTTTAAAATCCACCAGCTTTCTGGGTAAAGGGAGATGGTCACTTTCCTTTTCAGTCTAAATGACTGTAATCTTTATTCTCCAAAAGACAATGAATTCTAAGTCCTTTGCAATTGTGCATAATAAGTCATACTACGTGGTTTACTGATGGTTGGGCTCTGTGCTCTTGAAGATCCTGGCTTTGCCAGGAAGGGGCTACAAGTGAGGACTGGCCAGGATATGCCTTAGGAAAACCACGAAGGTTGAATGTGGGGGCTGGGCATGGTTGCTCACCCCTTTAATCCCAGAACTCAGCAGGTGGATCTCAGTTAGCTTGAGACCAATCTGGTCTATAAAGTCAGTTCTGACAATCCAAGGCTACATAGTGAGACCCTGTGTCAACACACACACACACACACACACACCTCCTCCATTGCTACATGTGTTACCAGGAGCCAGTGTTGGGTGTAAAAAGGGGGTGCAACTGGTTTTAAATAGGAAAAAGAAGGAAAGCTGCTCTTTCAAAGGAATGGTATAGCATTCTACTGCTGTGAGTGGCATGGCACTTGGAGAATGGATCTGTTTTGTGTTCTTACAAACACTTTTTAAAACTAAAACTTTGAAATTGTTATACATGCATGTGGTGTATCGTCATCATGTCCAGCCCTCATCAGCTCCAGGTGCTCTCAGGATTACCCATCACATCTTCATGTCCTCCTTCTTTGAGTCTAATTAGTGCTGCCCACATGTGCATGCCTATGGGATCATCCACTGGGTCATGAAGAACCCACCAGCAGGCATATAGGAGGAAACGTAACTCCTCCCATCCCCACCACCTCTGCCCCTCACTCTGCCAACAATTGCCATTAGCTCCTTAGCTAGGGATGTTGCCTTAGGAGCTCCTTCTGCCTCTGTGCTGGATGCCTTTGTGCTATTGATATTCCAGCTTGGACTGTATGCTGGAGGTAGCCAGGTGAGAAGGCTTCTGCCTGGGCAACAAGGGTCCCTTCCTGGGGTTGTGATGAGAAAAAGAATGATGCTTTTTCTCTTTTCTCATTTTCTTTTCAAGCAATTTCCAATTTATACAAGTATGTATTTCAGATAAATTTCAGATTTATGCAGTAGTGTTTCCATAGAGCCTTTATTCAGCACCTCCTAATGTAAATGTCTTACATTACCATGGTGACCAGTTATCAGCTCTAAGAAATTAACATCAATACGATGCTATTAACTACAGTAAATTATTATTCAAACTCTACCCTTTTTCCCAGTACCTTTTCTTTTTTTCTACCCCAGGATCCAATCCAGAATCCCACTCTGCCTTTTGATGTCACATCTCTTTAATGCTATCAGTGGCAGATGCTCAGTTGTTTTTGTCTTTTGGGACATTGATGCTTTTCAAATGGGTTATTCTTCTCATAGTGACACTTAATTTAGGTTTGTCAAATGTGGCATAGTCTTCTCAACTCATTTTATCGTAGCTGACACATGGTTAGCCTGGTTCAGCCCTGGTGAGGGGTTTAACTCTACTGGACAGTGAATTTTTGACTCCCCCAGGTTTATATGCTAATACTGAGTCCCCAAAGTGTTCGAAGGTGGGACATCTGGAAGGTGATCAGGCCATGAGGGTAGAGCTCTCACAGTTGGCAATAGAAACCCTAGTAAGGCTTGAAAAATGCATCAGTCTCCTTCTTGTCATATAAGGATCCAGCAAGAAGGTGTCATGATGAATCACAACACAGCCTTCACTAGATACCATGCCTGTCATGACTTAACCATAGAATCCCCAGTGTATAACTACAAGAAACACATTTCTGTTGTGTTTAAGTTACCCAGCTCATGGTATTTTGTTATGGCTGTCTTCATGAACTATGACAGACTATATGTTGTAAAAGGAAGACTATCAGAGAATTTGTGAATGTGAAAAACCCTGACATCAGTTTGTAAACATTTCTGGTAAGATACTTTGAAGCTATGCAAACAAACTGTCTTGGCTTCTTCAGGGACCCTTCACCTTGGATTGGCCTGCAGTAATGACCTTTAACATTCTAATGGATACATTCTATCTGCAAAGACCCTGCCTGTGGGCACAATAGTCCCCAAAGATGCTTTGTCTAGTAGCAAGCCAGGGACATTCCAGAAAGAGCAGTTTCCTATAGATATGTAGATGTGGACCACTTTCTCTGAGGCCATTAGAAGATGAAAGCTAGTTACATGTCACAGACTTATGATCGCCAGTCCCTCCAAAGGCGTCTTTAATGCCTGTGGCTATGGGCACACAGCAGGGAACACATCACTTTGCCTTTTCCCTGTGCTTCTCAATGCTTTCTTCATGAAGGTGAGCCCTGTTTAGAGTTCAGTTCTCAGAACCAATTGGTAGAAAGGAAGAGCCAACTCTTACAACACACACAACATGGGGGGGATGGAGGGAGGGAGGGAGGAAGGGAGGGAGGAAGAGGGAGAGAGGGAGAGAAGGAGGGAGATGCACTTATGAAGCTGAACTCGAGGTCTTTAGACTGAGAAGGAAGGATGCTGAACCAGAGTCCAATCTCAGCAAGTTGGTAGCATAGGTCCTCCAACCTCAACTGTGATAGTATTTCCAGCATTGAGAGAGGCTCTATACGTGCCTGCAGTGGGCTATGATCTCATGGTACCTGGAGGAGTACATTCAGGTCTGTGATTGATTTAGGGGTGTGAGCATAGATGGAAAGGAAGCTGGTTACTGTCTCATATGCAGTGAAAAGGGAACATGGGTTTACTCAGTCGGTTCTTTACTTAGCCTACCATGTCTACTCTGTGCCAGGAACAGTGGTAAGCATACAGGATTCAAGAAGGCTAGAGGGAGGCCCAAATGCCCCTGGCCTCATGAAACTTCCATTCTATGAGTGTTAGGAGTGTTGTAGAGAGTTCATCTGGAGCAGGAGAAGGGGACTTGACAGTGTGCTCTGGTGTCCTGGCTATGGGTACATGGGAGAAAGGGGAGGTACAGAGGGAGAAGATGAGGTACATGGGAGAAAGGGGAGGTACAGAGGGAGAAGATGAGGGCTCCAGCCTTCAATATTGGGCATTTGGTGTGTTTGTGAGCCACTGAGGAAAAAAATCTCCAAGTTTTGAATAAGTTCATAATTTTGTGTTGGGACACATTCAAAATTATCCTAGGGTGAGTTTGGCCCACTAGCTGTAGGTTGTAACTGCCTGTCAGCAAAGCTTCTATGCCACAATCTTGTCCGACTATCACAGTCTGTACTTCTCTGTCTTCCCCAGTTGATAAATGAGTTTCCAGTTGTAGGAAAGGGTGGACAGGTTGCTTATACGCATTTATGTGTATCTGTGTAATGTGTGTGTGTACTTCTATGTATGTGTGTGCTTGTATGTATGTGTGCTTGCCTATGTGTGTGTAAATGCATGTGTATGGTGAGAGGCATGAGTAGTGCTTGCTTTCTTAGACAACATGAGAAGCTAGCTGGAGCCTCCACTCCCATTCCTGTGTGGAGGACATGCATGTGCATGTGTACTCGAGGATACCTCAGCCCATATCCAAACCTGTCAACCCGTACTCCAGAATGATGGCCTGAATTCTGGTAGAGACTTCATAATGGTGGACTTCAAAGGCGAGCCTGACTGTTGACTGCCTCACAATGAGGCCCTTAGGGCTCTGAAAGACAAGACCTCTTGCCATCCAGTGTCTGGGCATTTGCCAAATCCTGGCTTGAGAAGAACAACCACTGTTCTATGCTTTCAAGACACAGGTTTCTGCTGCCTTGCAGGCATTAACTTGGAAACATCTTCTGTGTGGGGATTTAGTCACATCCTTACAACGCCACTGTACTAATGTAGTAGCAACAATAGAGCACGCTTCAAAAGACACAAATGTAGGTTTGTTTTCTTATTCAGAATTTGCTATTTTTAGTTAGCCAGGCACTTTTCACTGCATCAGTGACTATAATGTGGTTCACTCCACGAAAATCAAATAACTGGAGAGCCGGCCATGTATTTCTGTCACAGACCATATTTTGGTTTGCATTTTGAAGTGTTTTTATGAATTGAATTGTAAAACTAATTGAATCAGAGATGAATTTTGTTCAGTAAGTTGAAGTATTTTACAAAATAAAATTACCATAAGAAAATGATCTAATTATTTAGAAGTTTCTAATGCAAAAAAAGAAATCCTAATACAGTCTGTATGTGGTGTTGTGTTTTTTTTTAATTTTTTTCTTTCCAGAGAAGGAATCTCAGAAACACAGCTCCTCCCGGCAAAGAAGTAGCTTTTATTTAGTTATACCCTTGGAGATGCAGCTCTTAGCTTACAGGAACACAGCTTCATGGCTGTGTTTATTAGTGGATGGTGCTCATTTATCCTGGTTCCTCAACATCTCTTTTCTATATGCAACACAATTTCCTCATCTATCACCATCACTGTTGAGACAGAAATGTTATTTTTTTAACTGTTTGAGTCTTGTTTGTCTCACATGTGAGCCACTTGTTGTTGGGAGGGCTTTAGGGAGAACTGGTCTGTGTCTTCATCATGATAGACAAGCTCTCAGCTCTTGCTGCTTCATGGAGAGCCAGCACTGACTTTTGTATGCCTTACATATAAAGTCTGACCTCTGCTTTGGTGACACAGAGAGTGTAGAGATAGGGAGAAAGTCCCTGCTGTGGCTGGAGGAGCTTTAGGGAAGGGATTACTGTGCTCTGCTCATTTGAAGACCCTACCCAGATGCCTTCTTGCCTGTGAAGTTGATACAGGCCTGTGTCTTCCCTTTGGTTGATGGTTTCTCTGGTCATTACAGATCCACCATGCTTTTCTGAGTGGGATTTATCTCTGTCCCAAGGGTAACACCTGCCTATAGTCTATCCTTCCATATCCCAGGAGTCACAGAATTTCTATGTAAGAAATGTTCTTGTGCAGAAAATACAGCTTCAAAGAACACCACCTTACAATCTGCCCTGCCCTCCAGAACAAGTCAAAAGGATACACAGAGGTGGCATGCTCAGGATGCAGACACCGCTTGGAAAGTCTCCCGTTCTTCCTACTAGCAGCCATTTGTGTGTCCTGCATACAAGCCCTAGAGTCCCATCCTCTGGCCGAAACCACACTGTAGACAACTGCTTATTGAATGAAAAGAAAGCGGAAAAGGCTGCCCTCACTTAACACATTTCATAGGGATGAAAAGAAAAACTTATCATGGGGGTAGCAAAGAGGTGGCTGACCATTGACAGCCCTGAGCAGTTAGCAATGCTGCTCCAAGGAACAGGGTTGATGGAACTCTAAGACTTCCATAAAGAAAGACTGATGGGGACAGTGAACTTGTGTTCTAGACGTCACGGTGAGAAATGATGTTAAGTCCCAGGAACTTAGGAGGTACTCTAGTTGGAAAGAAAGATGATAAAGCCAGAAGCCCACCTGTTTCTGGTCCTAGTTTAATGGGGCACAGAGAGCTGTTCCTGGGGCACAAGGAGCTGGGCTAGAGGAGGAGAACAGAGAGCCACAGAAAATACATGGAAGGGATGGGCAGGGAGGAGAGGGAGAAGAAGGGGGGCAGCAGAGTCAGGAATTGCACAGAATCACACAACCTGAGGTGGGAGACGGTCAGAAAATAGCACTGAGTGAGACTTTATTCCTAACGATACCTCTTTCTGTCTCTGGTAAGATCTTACATCCCTAGACCACACAAACTCGTGGTTTCATCCAAAAAGTAGAACTAATGCCCACTTCAACTCAGGACTGGTATGAGATGAATTAACTTCCGGGAGACATGGTGGTTTGCAGAGAGATCTTTGTCTCTTTGATGCTGAGCAAATGTTTGAAAGTTGAAGGAAGGAACACTAGCTAGAAGGACAAAGGAAGCTGGATATAACAACAAAAAACCTTTGGAAACCATGCACATGGGCATTAGAAACCAAGAAAATATGATGTCTAGCCAGCGATGAAGGGAAAATAGGAGCTGACAAAAGATTTCAGTGCTTTAAATTTTCCAAAACTTTTTAATCTCTTTTTACCGCTCTTTCTCTCCACTTCCTCTGACTTCTCCCAAGTGAATGTTTACACGGTATGGTACTGGGTCATTGCCTGGGTATCTAGCCCTTTACTGATGGATAATTTAGTTGTTTCCAATAAAATAGATTAAAGAAACAATCAACAACTATATAAAACACAGACTTACATGAAGAAAAGACCAATACTACCAGAATAGTCACTGTCTCTGGAAGGGAGGAAGGAAGGGGACAGGAATGAAACATGGAATTTTACCTGTATTTGTTTATTTTTTAAAGAAATATGAAAAACATAAAATTATAAGTAGTAATAATTTCAATGTTATATGGATGGCTAGTTGTTTGGAGAAAGAAAAAATATCTTTCATATTTATTTATTTATTCATTTATTTTTATGTATGTGCCTGAGTGTATGTATGTGTACCATATGAATGCAGGTGCCTATAGGGGCGTGAAGGGGGAATGAGATTTCCTGCAACTGGAATTATAGGTTGTTGTGAGATGCCCCATGTGGGTGTTGGGAACTGAACCTTGGTCTTCTGCAAGAGAATCAAGTGCTCTTACTTACTGAACTACTACCATCTCTGCAGCCTCAGACGAAAATATGTTACAGTTATGTGGACAGGTTGCTGGAAGCAGTGACCCATAAATTCCAGTTAGAATTTTCAGGTGGTCTGAAGCCACAACCCTGTGCATGGGACTTGCTGCTCTACCGCAGTGCCACTCAACCAAGCTATCCTCCGTGCCTTCAGCTCCTATGAATCCCTATGTGCTGTGGGTGACCCTCCTCAGACACCCCTTGTGGGAGGGGGTGAGAAGACACAGCACCAACGACTCAGGCACTGGGAGTCAGTGAGTATCAAGTTGTGCTGCAGACTCGTTTATAAAGGAAGTTAGGCCTGCCTTTATACCCCCTCCCAAGGTCCTATTGGCTCAGGGTGCTGACTCTATTATGTTGTCCTGTCCTCATTGGTGTCTCTGGCCAGGTATCTTTTTGTCAGCAGTCTCTGGAGTAGAGGCAGGTTTGGCTCAGGGAAGAAGTGCCTGCCATGTATGCTGGCCTACTCACCTGTAGCTTGGGTAGGCTGACCATAGTTTCTCCTACACCTATGTTGACAGCTCTCTCTTGGGATTAGGAGCCCGAAGAGGCAGACATATTTGTGAGACCTCATTACTAACCAGACTTCCTTAGTGAATCTAGAACAGAGTAGAAAAGATCATGGAAGCTCCCGTCTTAGTTACAGCCAGCCACTGAATAGTGAGGAACTGAGGCAGGGTGTCTGTGTCCTTTGCAGCCAGCCACTCCTTGATAGGGGTTCAGTCACAGTAGGCAATTCCATGTGACACTTTTATGCCCCTAACAGCCTCCTTCCTGGTTACCTTGAGTTGGCTGTGATGGTTGACATGAGGCATAAATACATAAGCTGATGATTATCTTTTGTTGTTGAGAGCTAATCTGCGTTATTAATTGCAAGCTATATTTAGCCTTATCATTACATAGAGGAAAGTAGACTGCAGACATGCAGCCGCTCTATTTGCTCTAACTGGCTGCTGCAAACTTAGCACCACCTTGTAGATTTCCTTCATAACCAAGGGTCATGGCTTGACTCCTAACCCCACAGTTCTGGCCTTTGGATGAAAAAAAAATACGTTTTGAAAGGAATTTCTTTAAAATGTGAGAAGCCAATATGATAACATTGTGTAAAGCTTGTAAAATGGAAGAAAACAGGGAAGTAAATAGTCTTTAATCTCATCTGCCTAAATGTCACAATCAATCTTTTTCTCTTGCCATCAAGTTATTTTTCGAACAAATCTATCATAGGAATGTAATCAAAGTATTATGGTCATCTGGGCACATTTCTTAAATTTTACACTATATTATTTTTAAAAAATAGTGTAAAATTATATAGTGTAAAAGTTACACTGTATATTATGGCATGAACAAGATGTGATCCCTGCCTTCTTCTCTATATATGACTTTAGATGGGAATAAATTCAGGGTTATAGAAGAGTTCCAAAGCCAGTGGAGAGAATGCCTTCACACCTTGACTCCATTCCTCCTCATGTTAGCTTCTTCGTGGCTGGTACACTTTTGTCAAATCTTGTTTAGTGAAAGCATAATTGTATAAAGGAAGTCACAGACTTTATCTGGATGTACTAGTTTCTCCACTAATGTCTTTTTTCTTCTTGAGAATCCAGTCCAAGATGGCACGTTGGATGCAATCCCGTATGAGTGTCTGTCCACAGTCCACCTGGGTGATGTAGTGACCTGGCTCTTGTCCTGTTTCAGCACATTTAGATCCTTATGGTGTCTCTATACCCCCAACAGGTGTATGTAAAGCATCTTGCTGGTACAGCCTTCTCTTCCTTTAAGACTCCCCCCTCAGACAGAATCATCACACTTCTACGAGCCAAAAGATAGGACAGTCATGGATGAGGATATCACTGATGTTGCAAACATGCCCGTCTATTAATTTGCACTGCCATGCCTGATCCCTGGAAGGTAGTACATGCATGTACTCTTCTCAACATTCCTTACTCTCACTTAAATACTCCAGCTTAATTTAACAGGCAAAACCAACATTTCAGTTTTTTTAAAATCGTTTCTTTTATAACTCACAAACTTGAATATTTCCCGGTGAGTGTTTACTGGCTATACTTCTTGTTTGAGTTTTCTCTTCATATCTTATTTATTAAGGTTTCAGTATGTTTTTCATCAATATTTATGAGTTTCATAATAAAGATATCCCATGGCCTGCCACTTAGCAGCAATTATTTACCTCTCAATCTGCTAGTATGAATTTCCCTTTTGTAATTTTTGAAATGCATCATGAAAGTTTCATGATTTAGAATCACCTAGTTTTCTTTTGATTTATTTTTAGCCTCCTTTAAGCTTAGACATTTCCTCGCCCAAAAAATAAATATGATTTTGAAATCCAAGTACATTCTATAATTCAATTTCCCAGGTGTCACAGCCTTGTCTGGAATATTTTTGGTGTTTGGTCCAGATGTCTAACATAGCTACCTTTCATGCACATACCTACCTCCATAGGGGACACCAAAAGGTCATTTACATGTTTCCAGCTCACTGGGAGACACACACTGTGTTTTCTCTGCGGCCCCAGGCAGAATCCCTGCAACCATCCTGATTTCTTCCTCACCTCTTTCCCAGTTTGTTCATCCCAGATTGGTGAACATGTAATGGAGACACTCTTCTCACTGTAGGAAAACTAGATGTTGCTTCTTCTATCTAAGATACTTTCTTCACTGATATTTTGCCTGCCTCATTCTTATAAACCAGGTAGAGCCAGGGATGTGTTTGCTGTGTGCAACAAAATTGCTACATATTCCCCAACAGGAATGGTCGCTAAACCCAATTGCAATGTTTTGTTAACTTGTTTGTGGGCCTACAAATCTTTTTATCCTTACTGTGACATCATTGGCTGGCCCAGTCCCTTGCACATTTAGGAAGCACAATTTATAGTTGTTAGATGTGTTGAAAGAACAAAGAAATGAGTGAAAAGGACAATGAAATATGAGTCATACCAATGCCCAGCAAGATTTGATGTAAATTCTATCCAGAGAATATGACAGTGAAAAGGACAGATTGCTGAAATTTATGTTTTTATGATACCAAGATGGGTGCTGTATGTTGACATTTTCCCCATCCATTCCACTTTCTGTATAGGAGCTGTTACTGTAATGCAAAGGCTTGGAAGCTAGCAAACAAACCACACACACACACACACACACACACACACACACACACACACACAGTTCCCCTGAAGCCAGCATTCTGGGTATAAATTTGATTCAACCAATAAAACATGCTCTTGGGAAATACAGAGAGCAAGAAAGAGACAGAGGTTACTTTCCTGCTGCTGTTTTTGCAGCCAGGCCAGGTCATCAGAATATGAGAAGTCATCATTCGAGAGTCCATTGATCTCCTGGATATCTGGAAGCAGCTATGATGATGCCAGTACTAGCAGTGGGAGTCAAGACTTCTTGGTACTGAATCTCTGCTGTAGAGTAGAATTCCGGCCTCATTTCTTCCTCCTCTCTTTCTGTCTACCATCTATCTATCTATCTATCTATCTATCTATCTATCTATCTATCTATCTATCTATATCTATTTCCATCATTATCTACCTATCATAAAGTCAATAGAAGCTATTATGCTACAATTCTCTGGCCTTCTACCAACTTCTTTAACTATCTTTTTTTCTTAAAGATTTTAGGGCGTTTTGTAGTTTGGACTAAACTATTAAAGACATACGAGGAATATGATGACGGACTCCCCTTTTCCTGAACTAAGCAAGTGTCTAGCCTCCATCAATTTTAACTTTTACCACTGCATAGGAAGAGTCCTATTCCTATGACTACAGATGCAGCTATGCTGTTAGTTATCTTAATGCTTCCTGAAGGACTATTAAACCATTTCCACTATCTTTGTTCTCATTTCCAGCCACCAATGATGTTATCTAATCATAGACCTTTAACTAAGCAGTGAATCTGGCCTGTACTGGCAATTATACAGTCAGACCCAATTATAAAATTATAGTGAGAACATATAGTTGATTTAATGGCTAATTCTTTACCTTATCAGAGTTCTTATAAAACAATGAGAAAAATTTAAATACACAATGGAAAATGTCCAAAAATTCTAAAATATTTAAATTTTAAAATTAATTTTGTAAAGTTTTTTTTGTTTTGTTCTGTTGTTTATGACAGGGCCTCACTATATAGTTCTAGCTGGCCTAGAATTCATTCTGTTGTCTCATCTGTCTTTGAACTCACAGATTTGCCTGTTTCTATTTCCCTAGTGCTGGAATTAAAGCCGTGCTCCATCATGCCCAACACATCACTCAGTTTTTAGAACTTGGGCTGTCACTCAGCGGTCTTGTACTTCCTTGCATATTCAAGGCCCTGGGTTTTATCCCCAGAACTGCCAAAGCAGTGAAGGAAGCCTCAAGTTTTTCATAGGTTGACAGCAATATTGAGAGGAATGATCCACACAGAGGCAGAAAGAACACTGGAGATTAAGTTCCTGAATGTAGGTGCCTACGGGAAAATGGAGGTTGCCTCCTGGTCTCCTCTTTCCTACTAAATGAATCAAGATTCCATTAGTTAGTCCATCTGAAAACCTTGAGTTCTGTCATTAATTATTTAATCACTTAAGAAAAAATGAGAATGACAATGTGAGAGATGCCTGAAGACACTTCAAAAACATGTATGTAATATTTTACACAAGGTTAACTGAGCAATTTCTTCAGCCTTTCAAAAATATACCATTAATATAACTCAAGTAATAAAAGCATCTTAGTTGTGAGGGGAGATAAGAACATTGATGAACAGCCTTAGAAGTAAGAAATTGACCCATTTAGATTCACCCATTAGGTTTCTGTAAATTGTAAATATTTATCTGAAAAGTCACAGAATTCTAAGCAGTGGCTAAAAGAAAATCACATCTGGACATACTAGGAAAATGACAATTTAAAAAAAAAGTCAAGATGGGGTCTCGCTTGACTGGTCTGGAGCTGGCTATGTAGACCAGGCTGGCCTCGAACTCACAGAGATCTGTCTGTCTCTCCTTCCTGAGTGCTGGGTTTAAAGGCAGGCGTGTGCCACCACAGTCAGCAAGGAGAGTCAGATTTTATAACATTCATTCACTTGAGAGATGTTTGCTGAGCTCTGATTATATCCTACTCTGTATGCTGAACAGGAAAGAGCTAGTTTCTGCCCTCATGGAATGTTTTTTAAAATGGTAAATTATGGAAAATAAAGTGCCTAATGATACTGGAAAGAAAAATATTGCTTATTATGGAATGAGTATGATATGGGAGTATTTGCAGTCATTAAAAATAATGACTTTAATGACAGTAAACTAAGTAAAATATAAAATTATGAATGTGTGCACACACATAATCATTAAATTATAAACAAAATGATATATAACTAAAATTATATGTATCATGCACATAGAGAATAAATTGTTTCAATTGCATATGACCAACAGAGGATCTACTAAAATGTTAACTAGACTCATTTCTGAATAATAAAATTGTGTGCATGTATGTGTCCCAAATGTTGACAACTTTCATATGTTGTTTTAGAAATATAAAATAAATTATTGATGGTCATAAGATGACTTAAGACAAAAAGCATCCTAGTTTCTTTTCTTGTTGCTGTGATAAAACACCCTGACAAATGCAACTTAGAGGAGAAAGGATTTACTTTAGGTTATAGTTCCAGGTTACAGTCCATTATTGTAGGTCTGTCAGTGCATAGGGTAGTCATATTGCATTCATAGTCAAAAAGCAGAGGGCTTTGAATGCATGCAAGCTTGTGCACAGTTACCTCTCTCTACTCTTCAACATCTATCTGTCTATCTATCTATCTAGTATGTATCTATGTATGTATATCAATCATGTATGTATCTATCTATCATCTATGTATGTACATATGTATGTATGTATGTATGTATGTATGTATCTATCTATCTATCTATCTATCTATCTATCTATCTATCTATCTGTGTATGTGTGTTTGCCTGCATGAATATACGTGCATCAGATGCATAAAGCATGCCTTAAGACCAGAAGAGGGTGTTGGATCCCTGGAAACTGGAGTTACAGGCAATTGTGAGTTGCTCTTTGGGTGTCAATAACTGAGTCCAGATCCTCTGTCAGAACAACCACAAGTGCTCTTAACTCTCTAGCCATCTCTCTAGTCCCCTTTTTCTCTGCTCTACATAGTTCAGTGTCCAAATTCAGGAAGTGGTGCTACCTATAGAGAATGGGTCTTCCTCCTTCAATTAACATCCTTATGACAATTAGTGACAAACACACCTGTGAGCCAACCTTGTCTAGACAATCCTTCACTGAGACTCAGGTGATTCTAGATTGTGTCAACGTGATAATTAAAACTAACCATCACAGACCACATATATTTTCAAAACAACCCAACCCATTTGACTATATCATCTATATAAGCAGATGTATGTATGTAACACACACACATACATACCACATGTATGTTATAAGTAGACTAAAAAGTGGTCATCTTTTTAAGCCCTTTTCAAATTCTCATGAAAAAGCCATAGAGTTTGCTCCATCCCAACTGTGAGCTGCAAATTTCACTTTGTGGGTCTCTGATGAACACAAGTTACAGAATGGATCAAAGGTATCAAGTGGCAGGTTTGGGAGTCCAGTTCTAGGAGATTGTCTGAAACAGATGGGGTGGATCGTAGGGTGCTACATTGTCCTTAACTATGATCTTCATCTATAAGCACACACTGGAGTCTTGTATAAATAATACTGAAGATGGGCTACATGGATTTTCTAACACAATCTTTTTGGTCTGGGCAGGCAAGTTGGGGCCTCCTCTTGAGATCAAGCTGGGAACCTTGAACTGCACAGCTTTCAGCATCCAGTGGAAAACACCAAAGCATTCTGGTAGACCCATCACTGGATACACAGTGAGTACAATGGCATGATGGATTCTGCAGTGTGTGTGTGTGTGTGTGTGTGTGTGTGTGTGTGTGTGTGTGTGTGGTGTGTGACCGTCCATTCTCACTATGTTTGTACCTCCTGAACAGGATGAGTATTCCTTATCTTTTTGGTATCAGAAATATTTTGGGTTGGGGATTTTTTCCCTTCCGATTTCAGAGTATCTGCTTAATACATAATTAGATATCTTGGGTCTAGGGTTCAAGGCTAAACCCCAAATCTAATAAATGGTTCACATAGAGGAGACAATTTTATATAATTTTAGTGCATCTAGGTTTTCACTTATCACATGAAGTCTGGTGTAAAATTTTTATTTTCTATGTTTTGGTGTCATATCAGCACTCAAAATGCTCCAGGTTTTGAAGCAACCTAGAGTTTGATTTTTGCATTTAGGCACTCACCCTGTTTGTGACCCCTTACATAAATCCTCCTGTGTTAATAACTATGTCAGTCTCCTCTTGTGAGCTGGTAGCACCATCAATAAATTGGGATTTTTCCAGTCTTCTTGCTATATAACAAAGGGAAAACAAAGCAAGTAGGATATGTGGTTTCTGTTACCAATCGCATGCCATCAAATTTAGATAATAATGCAGAAGCAGAGAAAGTCATAGGGGTTCACTGTGAGGATCTGAGTTAAAGGGGGGCACAGGTAAAATAGGGGAATGGTTAGTGACTACATCTTTTCCACCAAAGACTACAAGCTAGGTAGCTTTTCTTGGAAGAGTGATTTTAGAGATGGGGTAACTCTAGAAGTCAGGACATTTAAGACTTCTGAAATTTTTGTGACATTGAGAGAACTGGCCATACCAAGCCCCCAAAATTCCTTCCCTGAGTCAACCATTTCTTCTGGAACGCAGAGAAAGCTGCTTTTTCACATGAGTCCCACCACTCCCCCTAATGTCTTTGTTTCCTTCACCGAAGAACAGAGGCTGTTGCTCACGATCCATGCCCTCTGGTCTCCCTAAAGTAGAAATATATTTTGAGACTGTCTTAGCAATAAAACACCATGACCAAAAGCAGTTTGGGGGAGGAAAGGGTTTATTTTATCTTGCAACTTTCAAGTCACCCTCCATCACTGAAGGAATTCGGGGCAGGGACTTGAGCAGGGCAGGAACCTGGAGCTGGGAACTGAAGTAGGGACCATGGAAGAGGGCTGCTTACTGGTTTGCTCAATCTGCTTTCTTCCAGATATCCCATAACCCATAACCAGCACCCAGAACGAACAGGGCCCACCCACATCAATCGTCAAACAACAAAATGCACCACAGGCCTGCCCAGGGCCAATCTTATAGGGATGCTTCCTCAGTTGCAGTTCACCTTTTCAAAATAACTGTATCTTGTGTCACGTTATGTAAAACAGGCCAAAGCAGAAACTCACCTACAAACATGGGAAATGAGTGCCCCAAAAAGGTTATATTTGGGGAGAATGGGGCAAGCTGAGTTCAACTCTACCCATCCTTCCTCACTGGAGGGGTCTTTCTCCAAGCTTGTTCAGGCTTATGGCCCTACCAGGTACTTTTTCTCAAGGACTTAGTACTTATGGGGCAAGGAGACATACTTCAGTACACACAACCTGTCTCAATGTTTGTGAAGTTTTGATCTTAGGGAAATGTTGCCTCTATTCTCATCAGAGTCTCTCCTTCTCTTCAAGGTATTCTTCTCTGAGGTTGGTTCAGATAAGTCCCTCCAAGAGCGGTCACATAATGTACCTGTTGGCCAAGATACCCTAATCACTGTGAGTACTTCCACATAGGTGCCAGGGGGTTTGGGACCTTAGGGAAATGCTATGTGTACCTCCTGATGTATAATAATAGCAAAGGTTTGTATTAGCATCCTCGGGTGTTTCCTGAATGCATTGCTTCGGTGACATGGTATCTCTTTCTCCAGAAAGGCAGGCATTTGATGAAAGGGTCCATCCCAGACTCACTCCATTCTTCCCTAAGTGAAAACAGCCACCAAAAGGCCTCCCACCTCCACTATTATTTTTGTCATAAAATTCAAGACTGACATTCTTGTAATCTCAATAAAACTTTATAAATAAATGTGACACATCTGTGTGTTCCCAACCGGCTGGAGACATGATGCAGAAGAAATGATGTAATTTGAAATGTATATTCATGTGGTCTGTTGTTTATTTTATTTTCCCAGCCCAGCACCATCTGTGGGCTCCTCTTGCTTCCTGTCAGGGTCTCTCTGGGTGAACTTTTTGCCTTTGGCTTCTTCTGGTTCCTTTCCTTTCTGTGCCTTCATCTGCAGGCTGGAGCTTTGGAATCGCTCCATGAAGCATGACACCGGCTCCTACAAAACGACACTGTCATGATGGTGGTGGTGGCACTGTCTGTCACTCCCATTTAATAAGTGCCTGCTGAGTACAGCACAGCCCGGAACCTATTTGTCATCTTCGATAAGCCGTTATTACTTATTAAGTGTCTGCCACTGCCGAGCACCGTCCCTCCTGCTTTATGTTTGTTTTTCTTTTTAATCTTCACAACTCTTCCATGACCTCATTCTACTGACAGGACTGCTGAAATAGAAAGATGAAGTAACTCCCCCAAATCATATATTAGGAAGAGCCAGCATTGCTGCACACCTTGTGTGGTGGTCTGAGCCACAGATCTGGCTCATCTTCTAAAGTTCTCATGGCCTGGAAGGACTAGCTATGCATTTCACGTTACCTTCATCTTCCTGACAGCCTTCAGCCCTAAACTTGTTAGCCTCTGAAGCCCTTGGCCCCAGCCTGTGGTTCTCTCAGTCCTGAAATGAAAGATTAGGACCAGGCAATAGAGTGTCCTGTCAGTTTCTAGTATTGCAGAATCTTGTTGGCATAACAACTGGCCTAGTGACTTCTGTGTGTCCACTGCAAAGTAACATGTAGTCCCTGTTTGGGGACAGCATTCATTTGGGTTACCTTCATTTAGGAAATCATCTGGAACATTCCATGAACTCACTGACCCAGCAAAAGAGTGGGCATTTTCCCTAGCAGCATCCTCACCTGAGAGAACTGTGTACCTCGAAGCTCACAGTCAAGGTACCAGCCACATGGACCTTTGAAACCCAGAGTCTACCCTGTGCAGGGGACCTGGGCTGTGCTTGTGGCTCAGTGAAGCCAAGTTAAGGCAGGTGTAGAGTAGAAGACCACAAGATAACACACAGTGCTTCTGGACCTGCCCCTCCCATTTGGAGTTAGAATGTGTACCAAAGTAACTTTGTCTAAGCTTCGTCTTTGTCCCATGGAAGGAATGCAATGATCAGACTGCAATGAGGGCAAACGGAACTCTTCATAAAGTCTCACAAAGATGTTAGACGTCATGCCTGATGCTCTGATGCTGACTATACACCCCCTGTTGTTTACATCCAGGCATTAGGGAGTCCTGTCAATTTCTAGTATTCCAACATCTTGCTGTTATAACAACTGGTGTAGTGGCTTCTGCGTGTCCACTGCAAGATAACATGTAGTCCCCATTTGGGGACAACCTTCAGTCTTAGAAAAATTCAGCCTGTCCTGATGTCATGTAATCCCAGTTATACAGGAGGCTGAGGCAGGAGAATATCCTTTCAAGGCCTGCTGGGCTACAGAGTGAGTTCAAGGATATACCATAAGTTACTTATTAAGGCCATGTCTCAAAAGGAAAGGAGAAAGAAAGAAAATGGAAAAGGTAAAAGAAAAAAGTGGTTGAGGCAAGTACTTGACTAGCATGGGAGGGTCCCAGCATTCAAACCCAATACATAAAACAAATCCAAAAAAACCAAAACTTATACCTGATAAAGCAATTCGAGAATAGTATAAGACCAGATGCCATTAACTTGTCATTTAATAGGCAGGATTTGAAAGTGAAAGATAAATATTGACACAAGTAGTCAAGAGATAAAACTTGGGGCTGAAAATAGAGACTGAACTTTCTAGAAAGTCTGATTCAAAGGAATAACCTCCCAATGGGAGGAAATGGCTTGGGCCTTAGGGATAGGCATGTGTGTATGCACATACGTCTGGGTGCCTATATGCTCTGGTGTGGGTGAAGACACTTGTTCAATATACAGTACTAGAGTATATATAGAATTAATGATGATGCATAAACACAATAAGCCAAGAGAACAGAGTGAGAAGGCTTGCAGAATAGCTCTCCATGAGTTCAGATTCCGGGACTGCAAAAAATCAACCACGCAATCTTTCTGAGTCTCAGCCTCCCACCAACAAAATAAGGATCCTAAAGCTCTCCGAGGCCACAGATAGTAGCGAGGGTTCCCAAACTGTGTGTCAGAGTACCTCAGGGGTCTTCAGCAAACCTTATAAGAGCACTGTGTAATATTTTAAAACTTTTGGGCTGGCATGAATGTTTGATGGGTAAAAGAGGTTGATGACCTGAGTTTGTTTCCTAAAACACATAAAGGTGGAAAGAGAGAACTTACTTCACAAAGCTGTGTTCTGCCCTCATACATGTTCATACATGTGCCACAGCATGCACACACAAACACACTCATAATAATAATGATCTTTCAAGGAAAACAGTAACACCTCTGTGAATTAATATTAAGAAAGAATCTGAATAAAACTACTTAGTAAATGGAACTTCTTTGTGTTCTTTTTGGTCCAAGATGGTACAAAATGTATCTGAGAAGTTATATGTGCCCAAGCAGAGGAAATTTGGAACCTCTGTACCTTAGCATATCAACCTGTAGCATGTAGATGTGGTGAGAATTAAATGAGGCAGTGGTTATAGCACTTTTTAGCACTCTTGCTGAAGTGATTAATATAATTTACATTCAGCCTGCGAATTTCCTCTTCCTCTTTAGTTCTCTTCTGGTTTCCCTTCTTTCCCTCTCTTTGGGAACCTCCTGATCATCAGGCAACTTTTGCATGTCTTTAGGAAATTCAATCTCAACCAAACCCAGGACCAGGAAAAGGGTGTCCTCTTTACCAAAATGTTGAATTTCCTGCATTACCTCGGTCCTACATAAGGTCCACTGTAGATAACTAATCCTCTGCTTAGCAAGTGGGATTTTAATCATTTAAGGAAGGAGAATTGGGGTCTTTGTGCCTGATGTATTATCTCACATGGCAAAGAAAGGCTAAAGGGTTGAAGTCATTTGAACTCTGTTCTAAGATTACGGGAAGCTGATTGAAAAAGAGAAAATATCTAACTCATTAACAGCATACTGGGGGAAGCCATGCCCCCGCAGCCCTGAACCTCTCTTATCCTTACTTTTAACTGCCCCAGAGTTTTCCTGATGGTGATACAGACCCCATGACCAAAATTAAACTGACTTGATTTCCCAGATTGAATGCCTAGTAGAGAACTAGGTTGACAAATGATTTAAATGATACATTGAAAGGGGGAAATACAGAAGATAATTTGGCCAAAGTAACCTAGCTGGCAATGTGGAATTCTTAGAGGTTGTTTGATAGTCTTCTTTCTAGAAACTTCTGATTTGGTTAGTCTTTATTTATTTATTTATTTACTTACTTACTTTTTACATTCCAATCCCAGTTGCCTCTCCCTCCTCTCCTCTCACTTCCCCTTCCCCCCTCCTCCCATCTCTCCTCAGAGAGGGTAAGGCCTCCCAGAGGCAGTCTACTAAGTCTGTCCCATCATCAATTTGAGTCAGGACCAAGGCACCTCTCCACCCCCACACCCCTGTGTCTAGGCTGAGCAAGGTATCTCTCCATATAGAATGGGCTCCACTGAGTCAGTTTGTGCATTAGTGTTAGATCTTGGACCCACTGCCAGTGGCCTCATATATTGTCCCAGTCACACCATTGTCACCTATATTAAGGGAGTCCAGTTTGGTCTTATGCAGGTTCCCCATTTGTCAGACCTGAGTCAGTGATCTCTCACTAGCTCGGGTCAGCTGATTCTATGGGTTTCCCCACCGTGGTCTTTGTTCATATTATCACTCCTCCCTCACTTCAATTGTACTCCAGGAGCTTGGCCCACTGGTTAGTTGTGGATTTATGCGTCTTCTTCCATATGTTTCTGGATTTGGTTGGACTTTTGCACCCACTTTATCTATTGTCTTAGAAAGACGACTTGCAGCTTCACTTGGGAAAACAAAATAATGAAAACCAGCAACAGATATTTGATATTTTTGAGAATTAAAAACAGAAAGTAATGGTGAGACTGATGATTTTCTTACATTTCAATTGCGTATCCTCAGTTAAGTGTTTGAGCACACACCACTATATGTATATTTATGGATTTATAAATTATACATGTAGGGCTATACTAATATATTATGTACATTATAAAATCCCACAGAGTCTTCAAAGAGGAGATAAAACAGAAATAGAAAGTTATGGCTTCTTCTGCTATCTTAGTAGTTTGTGTCACTTTACCTGGAGGCTCTGGGCAGCTCTTCGGACTCTACTGGTCTGCCTGGTTCAGAATACAGATTCTGTTCAGGCCATATCTAAAGTTGGAGAGAGAAAACTTAGAAATCGGAGTATTTGTTTTTAGCTCTCACTCTGATCAGCTGAGCAGAGGTCACCTTCACCAAGGTCACTGAGCTTTTCAGAATCTCTTTGACAGAACAGGGGTAAATTAGCTTCCTGACTGGAGCTACATTGGTCCATAGAGGACTCTCTCTCTCTCTCTCTCTCTCTCTCTCTCTCTCTCTCTCTCTCTCTCTCTCTCTCTCTCTCTCTCTCTCTCTCTCTCTCTCTGTCTGTCTCGCTGTGTGTGTATGTGTGTGTGTGTGTGTGCATGCATGTGTGTGTCTGGGGGGGCATTGGATCCTTTGAGACTCATGACTGTACAGGTGGTACTGATGAGCTCTGTGTATGTGTGTGTGCGCGCGCATGCACACGTATGCATGCATGCATGTGTGTGTCTGGGGGGGGAGCATTGGATCCCTTGAGACTCATGACTGTACAGGTGGTACTGATGAGCTCTCTCTCTACTCCCTCCCACCCCACTGTTCTGCCAACCCTTTGCTCCCTCATCCCCATGGTCAAATGTGTCTAACTGCCACAGTCACATTACAGCCAAGGAATGAGGAAAAGAGGGAAGGGACCACACAACCTTCCTTCTGAGGGATAGCTCAGAAATTGGCTTTTCATTTTCATTTCCGTATTATTGGGTTGATTTCATCATGTCACTATGCCAGAGGAAGGGAGGTTGGACATCTCTTGCCATGGCCCAACTGAAGTGCAGAGATTCTATTATGAATGAGAAGTGAGTGAATATGAAGAAATAGAGTCATAACTCAAGTTGTGAATGAAGGGCTTACTAGGGAAGTAGATACAGAAGGCAAATGAACTTTGGACAACCAGAAGCTAACTATAGATATTCATGTGCTATGTCTGGCAAAGAGGAGTTTGGAAAGAGTAAGTCATGGAACGTTTTATAATGGGAGCTAGATTCACTTTTGCTTGAGGTAGCTTCATGGTGATTGACCCAGTTTCAGCATCTATAAAGTGATGATGATAGTACTGACCTCTCAAAGCTATTGTATGGATCGAAAGATGCACTGGTGTGCCTAAATCTTATAAATTCCAAAATGCTACATAAAATCATTTGGCTAAATCAGGCATGAGATGCAAGTGCGATGCCATGGCAATCTGTGAAGAGGGCAAGAGTCTTGGGGAAGAGATACATTGTTCAGTTACCTGAACTTTCTCTCTGAGCTCAGTGAAATAAATGACTTGCCTTTTAAAATTTCCTACAGATGTGAGTCACTGGACAGAGATTCATTGTCAGATGTTATTGGTGTTGTAGTTACAAAGGATGCAACTTTAGAAAGTGAGTTTGCATTTCAGAAAATAATAGGCAAATAAAAGTCAGGGTTATCTTGTAGCACCCAACTTTGCCAAAAATAAAAAATAGAAAAAAAAACACAAGAAATAAGTGGAGAGGGAGTTGGGGAGGCTGCTGGATTCATTCTGGTGAGAAGGAGTTGGGAAGGCTGCTGGATTCATTCTCGTGAGAAGGAGTTGGGAAGGCTGCTGGATTCATTCTCATGAGAAGGAGTTGGGAAGGCTGCTGGATTCATTCTGGTGAGAAGGAGTTGGGGAGGCTGCTGGATTCATTCTGGCTTCTCCCAGAAAGCATCTTCAAAAGAAGTGCATGAGAGAGGAACATCTCAGCTTGTTTTCAGACAAAGCGACAGAAGACAGCAAAGCCTTTTTTATTTAGAGAAGAACATATTCAACATTTTCTGCAGTTCTGTGAAAGACTGAAATGGCAATTATAGTACACCCAAGGGCAGACATGTAAAGACCTGTAGAATTGTCTGGTATCTTACTAATCATCCCACGGATTCTCACAAGTTACAATATTCTGAGGAATTCTATTTGGGAGGAGAAGTGTCAGTGGAAGAAATGACAGTAAGTCACTGAATCCAGTTCTTTCTTCATGACCCCAGCTTCTCAGTACTCTTGACCCTCTAACAGTTAGGCCATCTGGCTGACATCTCAGCATAAGAAATGATGGACTGGAAACAGTTGGCCTTTGTCTCCCCATTTGAGGGTAGTGCTGTCTCCCATATCTAATGAGCACTTTGAGTGCTTGCTAATGCATATATGCCCACTTCCACAAATACAAATTTTCTTGGTTTGTATTTCTGATACACTTATATTTCTGGTCTATGAACATTCATGATTGTAGTTACATAATAATCTAGACTTCAGTGTTTGTAAGTACTTATTATTGATTTAAACATCACAATACTTTTCAGTAAAGACGGGATTCATTTAAAATTCAGGTTTTGAAGTCATAGTGAGGAGGGCTTGGATCCTTACTTTGTTGCTTCCTAAGTATATGTCCTGAGAAAATTGAATTGAATAAGGGTATATGCTCAAAGACAAACACATAGGGTAAATAAAACATCCAGAAATGGTAATTAATGATAGTTAAATTTGGTATCAAATCTGGAAAAATCAATGGTAATCTATAAAATTACATGATTTTCCTCTATTTTCCTATATTATGGTAACTTCCAGGAGAAACGGGATCCTGCAGTGAAAACTTGTACAGCATTCATTTGGTTTGAGAGTATTTCTGCTCATTGGGACAAGTGTGGAGTATCAGTTGGGAGAAGAGCAAAACTGAGGTTTTGGACCTACATATGGCCTCTAGACTCTATACCTTTCATCCTGACCTAACCCTTGGGATAGAAGGTAGAATTAGGATTCTAGGAAGCAGGGCAGGAGGGCACTATAGACACTGGCCTCCTGTTCAGCAGAAATCCTTTGTGAAGGTGTGTGTAGGATAGAGCGAGAGAAAAAGAGCAAAAGGGAAGACTATAAGCAGACATCTTGTGAACTGCTATAGCAGTGACCCAGACAAGGAGTCAAGGGACGTTGAGACAGAAACAGAAGATGGGGTCAAGGCTGGGGACATGCGTGGAGGTAGGCAAAGGACATTCAGTCGTGTCTTCAGAGTTGCTGACTGCAGAGCTTGGAGCAAGAGTGCTGTCTTAACCTGTTTTGTGCTGCTACAACAGAACCTCATGGGCAATTTATAAAGAGGAGAATGTATTTGCTTTGTGTTTCTGAGTGCAGAATACCCAAGAGTACCACAGTCATACTGTTCAGCATCTGCTGAGGGACTGCAGCTGCGTCATCCCGTTGTGGAAGGTGAAGGAACCCAAGAATGTGCAAGAGTGAGAGTTTCCAGCTCACTTCTATTTATACTTTAACATATTTATTTATCACTTATCTATTTGTTTATTTTTGAGACAGGGTAGCTGTATCCCAGGTTGGCTGCAAACAAACTACCTATGTAGTCGGGGATGACCTTGAATTTCTGAGCCTCCTGCTCCCACTCTCAAGAGCCAGTTCCTTCAACATCTAACCTATTCCTACAATAACTAGCTTATTCCCACAGTAATGGAATTAATCCATTCCTGAGGGCTCTGTCCTCATGATCTAACCACCTAGGACTTGGCTATAGTACTGTGGTACTAAGGATTTAGGTCTATATTAAATATGAACATGACCTTGAGGGGAATGCATTCAAGCCATAGAAGGTACTATTGATCAAGATGGAGAGGTCAGTAGTTGAAACTCTTTTCTTGATGAGGTAATCCACTTCTCTGGGATATCTTGGCTCTTGATTTCTTTCATTTCACTTCAGTTCACTTATTCATGCATCAAAAACCCCATATGGGCACTGGATGTGTGTCTGGCAGTACAATGCTAAGCTCTGTGATACTAGGGGAATAGAAAGTTGTATCCCATCCTTAACTGGGTGGGGAGAAGGTGACAAATAACAAGCAATTACAATACAAGGTGAGTAGTGTTAAGACTGAGGCCCACCAAGGACACCAAGGAAACATAGAGGAGGTGCATCTAACTAGACTGGGGGATGGGGTAGAGAAATGAGGTAATGTCTCAGTTGAGTCATGAAGGATGGCCAGGGTGAGCCAGGCAAGAGTAGGGAGAAGGGCATTTCATGGAGAGGAGTAGCAGGTTCAAAGGCCCAGAGGCAAGGAAATGAATAGCATAAGTGTGATCCCTGCCAAGTTCTTAGGTATGACTGGAATGTAGAATGCAGGAAGGGGCGATGGCATGGATGATGTTAGAAGGATGACCAAGGGGGACACACATATGCTGTTCTAAGGGATTTTAAAGTGTAAAGTGATAGAATTTAATTTGAGACTTAGGAAGGTAACTTTAGCATATCAGTGTGGGTGAGGTTCAAACTGGAGTACAGTCAGTATGTATGGTAGATAGAATCAGCCCATTGTCTTCATTATGAGGGCTTAGACTTTAACGGCTATTGGGATAAAATAACATAGACAGATTCCAGTGGAATGAAGAAGGTGTCATCAGCTACAGTGATAACTGATTGGATGGTGGGAAGGGAGGAGAATGGATATCTAAATATCAAGAATTTCTGGTTTGGGAATAAGGATGAAGGGAGTGAGTGATTTTATTTAATTTTTTTCCTAGTAGAAAGAGGATTAATTGAGAGTTGGTTAGGTATGCATAATCAGGGGATTAACAATTGGTGCTTTACGTTTTCATGACTATTAGTTGAATGCTTTTGAAGGATTTTTAACCTCCTAACTTTTCTTAGTGAAAATGATGTTTAAGTATATAATTATGATGTGAGTAAAACTAAGATGTGAACCCAGCTCTCAAATAGTTCAATGGTTAACAGCCTTGTTTGAGAAACGGTAACAGTTTGCAGTGCAAGTTGGTGGCTTCTTATTCAAATGCTTCAGATCAGAGTTTCAGATTTAAAACATTTTTGGACTCGGTGTGTATGTTTATGTGTGTGTGTGTGTGTGTGTGTGTGTGTGTGTGTGTGTGTGTGTGTAAGAAAGAGAGAGAGAGATGATGATGATGATGATGAGATAAAATTCAGATAGGACCCAACTATAAACATGAATCAAACTTATGTCTCATCTATACTTTATCACATAGTTTAAAGATAATTTCACACAATTTTCTTAGTTCACAAGTGGTTTTGTATGACTTGTCACATGAAGTCAAATGTACAATTTTTTGCTTCTGATGCCATATTAGTGTTAGAAAAACCTTTGGACTTTGTTGTTTTGAATTAGAAATGTTCAAGCTATATGTATATAAGGGCCAAATTAGTGACAAAATATTCAGTAGGTGTGACCACCAGGTTTGAGTGGTCCAGAAAGTTGTGAAGGGAAGAGTTGGAATCTGGAAGTGAATGATGATTCTAAGTAAGCAGAGGAGAGTCATTCCAGACATTGGACAGTGGGTATCACAGCCTGCTTCTTGAACATGTCCTCCATCCCAACTGCAGAGTGGTACACAAACAATCCTAATGCTATGATCATAAAAGGCAGCTGTGTGCCCTTTACTAAAGAAGCTGAGACTCAGGAGGTTTGGTGTGAATGGCACAGATACTAAGGGGTGGAAGAACCAGGGTCAACGCCAGGACAGGTTGTCTCCAAGCTGGTCCCCTTCGCCAGCACTATACATGGCTTCTCTCTGATAAAGGCACCTGCACCTCCCATTTAACACAGTTGCTGGGGACAAGTGTCTTTTCCCAAAGCTGAAGGAGCAACTCTTCTTCAGCTAGGGCTTTCCATTTAGTGTGGCTCTGCCAGGAAGTTCACATGTACATCCATCATTAGTTCTAGTAGTTCTCAGGGGGGAGGAAACATCCAGCATCAGCATCACTATCAGCATCATCTGGGAACGTGTCAGAAATGCAACAAATTCTCAGGCCATTCCTCATGCTCCACTCCTGAATCAGACACTCTGGGAACAAGCCCATAAATTAACTTAAGAAAGTTTTCTTGGTGATTCCATTGCTTTAAAATTTTGAGAACCAAAATTCTCATCCTTTATTCTGTGGGTAAAAATCAAAATTCAAGTCTGTCATGTGACTGGTCCCTCACTGTTGCAATTTGCAAATGGAAAGAGAGAACCAGAGGTATCCCTAGAAAATCCCATCCTGAGTTGCAGCAGCCTGAGAGCAGCATCTGATGTGTGAATAAGCTCCAACTCTGGGGCTCCGTGTAGCTCCTAATGAAGATCAGCCCTCTGGACTTGAGAAATACGTTACGATGTTTTGCTTTTTGAAGATTTTGTAACAGGACCAAAATCTAGATAGAGCAAACAGTCTCTGTCCCAAGCAAATTCCCAAAGATCTCAAGATATAAATCTTACAGAAACTGTCCGGATCAGTGGTTCTTAACCTTCCCAATGCTGCAACCCTTTAACACAGTTCCTCATATTGTAGTGACCCCAATTATAAAACTATTTGTCCCTACTTCATAATTGTAATTTTGATACTGTTGTGAATCATAATGTAAATATCTGATATTCAGGGTATCTAATATGTGACCCCCCAAGGGGGGTTGCAACCCCACAGGTTGAGAACTACTGGTCTACAGTGTTCAAGTAGAACTTTTCACATTTGGAACCTTTCTTGTTTGATTATTGACAGGAAGAAGTGATTGGAGATTTGAAGCCAGGCACTGAATATCGAGTAAGCATAGCTGCTTACAGCCAGACTGGCAAAGGGAGACTTAGCTTTCCTCGGCATGTGACCACTTTGTCTCAAGGTAAAATTAGGCTCAAATTAATTATTAATGGGAAAGGGCTTCCATTTACTTATGCATTCATTCAGCAAACAGCATATGCCAAATACTGTCTTGGTCTCTGAGAGGCCAGTGGTGACCACAGTAAGCATGCCTCTGCTCTCTCAGAACTCATCAGGGTAAGGCAAGATATTGACTGAATAGCATATAGTAACAGATCCTTTTAAATGTGGTACCCACAGGCTGCAGGGATTTACACATAGGGATGCAGGAAGAACTCATTGAGACAATAAAAAGGAAGACTAACAGGTGAGTAGGAATTGAGACAGTGAGGAAGGGGAGAGAGAAGGAAAATATCCAGCAACTGTTCATCCATGTGATGCAGAGGTGGACACTGGAATACAATGTCAGGTCCAGTGTGGTTACCGTTAGCACTGTGCTCTCTATTGAGAAGTGGCATTACTCAATCTCTAGCCTGTGTTAAAGGAAGTGTTTAGAATGGTTGGAAAGTCCTCCTGACCTAAACAATAGTGTACTTAAAACTTGAAGGTATGGAAATCTGGACATGTACACAGTAGCATGTACCAGGTGATGGGATCTTTTTTTACACATGAGGGCACATCCCACATGCCCTATCACAGGTTCTTAGTACACACACAAAGCACCAATTACAACATGGAAACAGATGAGCAACTGATAGGAGATGGGGTGTGGCAGAAGATTCTAGGGGGACACATAATGTCCATTGCTATTACATAATAAAGCATCTGTGGGTTGTTTTGCTTGCTTGTTTGCCTTGGGTTTTGAGGCCACACCAAACAAATGTTTCAGTAGTAGAATGTGAACCTGTTTGTGATGTATCCAATCTCTCCATCAGCTGAGACCACCAGCCAAGTCTAGCTGTGTTTGTCATCCTACCTAGATTCCTGTCTGCCCCCTGACGCACCCCAGCAGCCACATGTCCTTGTGGTTTCTAATTCTGAAGTGGCTCTCTCTTGGAAACCTGGAGAAAATGAAGGAAGTGCCCCAATTCAGTCCTACTCTGTGGAGTTCATGAGGTGAGTCACAGGTCATATCACAGACCACAGTTACTCCCCATATGGTGTTACACAGGGCACGGATCTTCATCTGACTTCAGTCAATGTGGGTTTAAGGTGGTACAAAGTCTTGAGGAAAAAGTTTGTAATTGGGTCAACATATATCTTTGATGAATAGTCATTGGCAACACTGTCCCCTCTACCTTACATCTTTTGTTGCCACTCTTCTGAGCCCTGGAAATTTTTATGCAATGTTACCAACAAGCTGGCCTGCATTTCAGGCTTGAAACTTGCCCTTCTGACTTTAAAGTATTGTATTTGAAGTAAATATTTGATGGCTTTTCTCAGAGGGAAGAACTCTTTATATACAAACACCATGCTCTCCAGATCCATATTACCTTGGGGCAAATTTCTGAGCTTGAGTTCAACTTTCTTCCCTTCTTTTTACATCTTAAGTTCTTGTTACTTAGTTTGGTGGACTGTGGAAATTCATATGGAACTAATGATTGCCGGTGCTGCAGTACAATTTTATTTATTCCTTTAGAGAAGAAAAGGTGAACAAAAGGAATTCCCAATGCAAGGTCTTTGACCTGAGTTTGAGTCTCCAGTTGACTCCGGGTGGAAGCTGAGTGAAGGGAAGTAGTGGGTCCTACATTAAAGATGAGAGGCCCCTCTGAGGCCTTGATGTTGTGGATTCATAAAGAGATCAGCAGGACCTTGTTCCTCGGGCTTTCTGAACCTGGGTCAAAGGGTCCTGTCAAGATCTGATGAGTTATTTTTTTGTCCTGACCTCCCAGTTTATTCCTGGGCTGTGGGAAACAGACATTTATGTCTTCAGATCTTGTTTTCTGGCGGGGCTTGCTGAATTCCAAGTGGCAGAAACTTGAAAAGATTGAAGCAATATTGTATCGGCATCCGTGACGGTAAGGTCCAGTGGCAAGTCTGAATTCAGAGAGAACTACATCCATGCCTTCTCAGTAGTCTGTGCCCATCCATCTCTCTGCTTTATCGATTTGTTTCCCAGCAGGCTTTCCCACACCCTTAAGTTTTGTGGTCTTCAAGCTTAGCAAGAGAGTATGGTATTCTTGCACCCAGCACAATTTTTATGTGCATTCTGCCTAGCCAAATCTGGGTCCTTTTTCATTTTCCTAGCTCATCACCGTGGCCAGTGTAAAGAGAATGTGTCAACTAACCAAGCACTGGTCATACTGTAAGCTCTGAAAGCAACCGTAGGCGGTGGCGGCGGCGGCGGTGGTGGTGGTGGTGGTGGTGGTGGTGGTGGTGGTGGTGGTAGAGGAGGGATTTCAAACCTGGAGTGTGTAGGCTAAGTGTTCAAGAGTGGGAAACCCTCAAGGGGAAACTGTAGAACAACTCTTGGGAAGTGGAAAATGGATGATAGGAAAACCTGGAAGGAAAAAATGAGGAAGGAAATAAGGAAAGGAGAGAGTGAGTAAGGCAGGAAGAGAGGAAAGGGGGAGTAAAGGAGGAGAAGAAAAAAGGAGGAAGGAAAGAAGGGAGGAGGAGAGAAAGGAGGAAGGGAGGCAGGAGGAACACTATGGCAAAGATGAGATCAAGGCTCCTCCCAGAGGGTAGCACATAATCCTGTCTCTCAACATACCTGGTAGGCAAAGCCTGGTGTGAGCCTAGAATAGAAACAATCCTAATCCCGGGTCTAATAGGAGTTAAATGAGCAACACTTGGAGCTCTCAGACTCCATTTTTCTCCTCTAAAAGGCCTAGGGGGAATTTAACACATGATTTACTCCCACAAATAAATTAGACAACATCAACAGAACAAAATGTAACACTTTAAACTTTGCAAAATGCAATTTTTTATCGCCCAGCAGATCATCTGTATAATCCCCAGCAGGATGGTGGTTCTTATTTGCTGTTAGTTTTGCACCAAAACATATATTTTCCCAACTCTGTCTGTGTCTGATATGTTGATAAAAGATGGAAATAGCAGTTTCTCAGTTTTGCCTTTACACTGGAAGTGGAAAATGAAAATATTTGTCTTTAGAACTAGAAGACCCAGAAGAGAATGCTGCCCCTTTAACTCTGCTGTCTCCATGTGGCCCTAGACATGACCCTTCCCTCCTGAGCCTCAAACAACTCCCATAGTTTTCAGTTCCCTCTAAGCACAGCTTGAGACAAGGATTGGGGTACAAGGAATTTACTTGGAAGCCATAATGAAAGTGGAGAGTCTGAGACAGGGAGAGGAGAACTATGAGAATGTGTTACTAAAGGTAATGGAGCCTTTCCTGTAACCTTGGCTCTTCCACAGTATTACATGTCATATAGGTGCTGGGCAAGATTTGAACACTTGTAGCCTTGGGTGGAACCACTAGCTGTAACCCTGAGCAAGCTTGGCAACCCTATGAGCCTGACTTTCTTTAACCAGGAAATACAGATGATCAGGGAAAGAAAAAGACAAAAGATGTCTCTCAGAACTTAGAAGAGGGATCCACAGAAGACTTTTTATGTTTTACCTTGAGCCATTTAGAAAAGATTACAGTACCAGCCATTTGACTTTAAGGAGACAATGTAAAAAGCATTAGAGAAATGTGGCTAAAGGACTCTTTTGCCACTAGTATCAGATGCCACTATGGTAGCCAATATCCTACCTCACCAACTGCAGATACAAAAGCCAGAAAGACCCAACTTGGATCTGCATATGCTCCTCCTACCCATGGCCCAGCCCCTTTGGTTCATTGTTCCACTGTCCAGCTACCATTGGAAGATATGTACTGCTGTTGTCTTCTAACCACACAATGGTTAGCAGGAGCTTATGAGATAGCTCAGCAGGTAAAGGAGCTTGCTGCAGACCCTGATTCCAGAACCCACATGATGGAAAGAGAGACCTGACTCCAGCAAGTTGTCCTCTGACTTCCCTGTGTGAACTGTCATGAGAGCATGCTCATGTGCACATGCACACACATGCATCACATGCATGCATGCACACACCCACATGCATGCAAGTGCACACTAAATGTAAAAAGAAGGCCATCAATTGAGTGTGTGGTGAAGCTTCAAATAATCTCAGTATTTGTGACTCACTTGAAGGCTCTGGCTGCAACTTCACCCAGGTAGAGTCAAACCTAAGATTTAGCAGTCTTCATAGACAGGTGAACCACCAGCTTTCCTCTCGGAACTTTACTCATGAATAAAATTTGTAGCAGTACCGGATGAATTGCTGCAACATTTAAGAAGAATATAGCCCTGTGCCCCTGTGCTGGTTTTTCTAGCCCTCAAATATTAGTATTGAAAACATTTGAAAATTCTTGTATTCTCTGTTACTATGTTTACTATGTTGTTCTTGTCAGTTGAGTAAGTCACCCTGTTTCTGAACTATATACTGAGTCCCAAAGAAGTAATACAATCAATTTAGAGAGACTGGAAAACAGTGAAAATGCCCACCCCTTTGGGAGAAAGTATTTAGGAAGTTAGGGTGATCTAGTGTAAGACCTCCTTGACAAAAGGACCAAAATTAGCAATAAGAAAAGAAGCCTGGCTGGCTTAGATGTCAGCTGAGACTCCAGGTTAATAAATGATGCCTTGTGAAAGCAAGAATTCCTTTTTATTGCTTTACTTTCTAAATTGAGAGTCTCAGAAGTACCTTGCAGACTGGCACATGGTCCTAGAAATTCTGTTAGCCATTGAGGCCTCAGGCTTAGGTGAAAGGGTGAAATGTTTTTGCAGAAATAGGACCCCGAGTTCTACAGGTACATCCCTACAAACTTCAATTCTTCCTTCTGAATGTTCCAAATGAATTCCTGGCCAGAGTGGTAAGAGTTCATATAAATTGACTTCTGGTATAGCAGCTGTGGGAGCCATTCGTAAACTGCCAATGAAAAAGCATGCTCTCCTCTGGCCCACCTAGGACAAACTGCCAGTCAAGTTTATCATTGCCACATTCCATCCGTTTGTCATTTAATTAGTTTAGACCAATATGTAAATAAAGAGCAGCGGAGAGAGCTGAAGGTCAAAAAGATTTTTTTAATGTGATGACTTAATGTGGTTTGGACTTCACACATAGTTCATTTTTGTGGGGAGCAAAATTTGCATAAAACTAGCTTGGAAGATGGGCAGTGGAAGCTGCATGAGTGCATGGGGCTTTCTCTCACTCCTGTGCTGTTGGCCCTCGTGAATCTATGGGATTGTGTCTCTTCCCATAGAGCCAAGGGCTTATCTTGCAGTCTGCAGGTTCCTAAAGGGCCCCTTAGATAGACTTCAAGGGGTCTCTGTACTTGGCTGGAAAAGAACTATATTCTTCCTTTTGGCAAGTGAAACTCAGCATTGTGTTCATAAATCTATGATGAGTCCAAAACACAGTGGGACTTTCATCACCATTAGATTGGTCTTTTCTTATCGCATTGCAATTGTTGCACATATCTCAAAAACGCAGCTATGTTTACCACTACACTGAAATTATTATAGTGACTGAAATTCATTACTGAGTTCTTTTATTTCACATTTCAATAAAGTAGTACATATGAAAACCTACTTCTTAGGTTATTGCTGTCAACATATTGATTGTGGTCTTATATTTAAATGTGCGCACATAAAACCATTCTAAGAAGGGGTACATGGGCTTTTTCAGATTGTCACAGTGGCATAGAAGGTTAAAGATTATAATTATAGGTCAGGGCTTGGCAAGCCTTTTCTTGAGGGACCAGATAGCATTTTTGCTTCACCAGCAATATGACGTCTGTTTCAACTACTCTCCTATACCACTGCCACAGGAAAGCAGCTGTGGTCTGTAAGACTTCAGTAGTGTGTTCCCATAAAGGTTGACAGCTGATGTTATTCCTAACATATCTTAGTTTCTTCAAGCACCCTTATTAAGAGTCAAATGTGAACATCTATTCATATGAGCCCGGTTATTAACGCACATGTACAGATCATGGGCAAGAGATTTAGAGGTGAATAAGCTGTGACGCAAGGGTTAGGGTTTGGATGGTGTCATGAGAGATGTAGGTGAGCATAGTCCAGAGTGGTGAGTGACACGGCAGAGGCAGGGACACAGGCTTTGGGGAATGCATGGTTGGCATCTAAACTTATTTTTAATCTTGAAAGTTTTAATTGACACATCGAAGTTGCACATATCTGTGGGTGACCCAGTTTTGAAGGCGTCTGGGCAGGCTTCTCACAGTAGCTAGGAAGGACACAGCGGAGATAACTACGGAAGAGGAGGGAGGCAGCTATATGAAAGGCTTAGGCTAGAGGAAGCCACTTAAGCAATGGCTTGGAGGCAAGAAGAAAATGTTCCTGGCATCGCTTAGGAAGCCTGGAGCTATGCGTGGTGAGAGAAGAGTGAGCACAGGTCAGACCAAGAAAGGCATTAAGAAAGAGTTTGCTTTTTATCCTGAAGGGAAAAGGGAACCACAGAAAATTTTAAGGAGGGAAGCAATTTCAGTATTTGCATTTTTGAAAGACCAAGCAGACTGCTCAAGGAACATAGAGCAAAGTCCCAATGATCCATGAACTTGCAGTCTAGAAGGAAAGACAGAAAGTTAAGGAAGGTGATATCACCTGAAGGTAATGATCATTGTACTAGCACCACTGGGTTCCAGGCTCCGGGAGATTTCTGACACCCATGGCATTGGTTCATGAGCAGCTGTTCGTGGAGAACAAAGCGGGAGCTGGAGATACTCTTAGGCCATTGTGAATCCAATGTCCTTCAGCAAATATTAAATGTTAAATTGGGGACCATCATAGTTTTGAAAGAAGCACATATATCCGGTGATACTATGTGTTTGCTCCCCTCCACCTCTGGCCAGAGGGTGGCCTCCACTCTTCAGGTCCTTGTTCCTGTGTTACCATGTCCCCTGGAGTGTGGCTTTCTGCCCCCAACAAATTCTACTCCCAAACACATTTTCCTAGTGTGATGTGGCCACCTTGAGCCCAGTTACCTGGTGAATGTCTGTAAGACGGTTAAGCTTCACCTTCACCTCAGCTTCAAGGATACCAGTTCTCAAACTGTAAAAGATGATGGATTTGAAGGTACTTGAACTAACTGGGGAGATCCTGACCTACCATTTTTCAAAAGGAGGCTGCAATAGAATAAAAAAGAAAATATGAGAGAATGTCACATAGGCATAAACACTGGTTGTGAAACTTGTCTTAATTGTGTGTGTGTGTGTGAGAGAGAGAGAGACAGAGAGACAGAGAGACAGAGACAGAGAGAGACAGAAAGATAGAGAGAAAGATGTTTATAGGGTCACAGTACCCCATGCATATTTTTCTGTGGACCATAGAAAAACCATTCTCTGAATCAATATGGAATGGGTCAGAGGCAATAAAGTTAAGTTCCACTGCCTACCCTGCTGTAGAAGTCAGTTATTACTTAAGGTTCCACGATTGATGGTCACCCTCCTCTGATTCTGTACAGCCATTGCTGCTGAGACCATCCCTCCCAAGGCATACACCTTTATTCCTGACCATTCCTAATTGACACCAAAAGGTTTTCCTTCTAATGAATGGCCATTGGTGTCTCTGTAAGAAGCCATTGGACTTCCTGTTCTCCTGGGGACAGCCCAGAAGTGTTTATACCATCATCACAGAGTACAGTCTCTTGTCTCCTATGTTCACTACATCTTGTGGATTTAAATCAAGCAGTGCCCACCGTTTGAACTCTGCCTGGGTGTGCAGAGTGATCAACATAGAAAACCACTTCCTTCTTCCTCTGAGTAGCAGGCCTTTTCAATAGCAATGACCCTCAGAGTTTATAGTGAGCACTTTGAAAATCCAGTTTAGTGCCTTTACTGCTGTAGATTTTTACTCTACAGTTTCCCCTCTTAAGTCTATTGAATTGACTTGTTGAACTGGGCCCTCCTCCATCAGTCACTAATTTAAAAAATGTCTTAGAGTCTTACCTACAACCTGATCTTAGGGAGGCATGTTCTCAGTTGAGGCTCCGTCTTCAATTGAAACCCCGATGATGCCAGCTTGTGTCAAGTTGTCATAAAACTAGCCAGTACAGAGAGACCATGTTCCAGACAAATATCTGTATTTCTTAAAGTTCTTCACATTGTTTTAAATATGACTCTTTCTTCCTTTGAATTCAAGCTACTAAGATCTTTGCTAATGTTTTTTTTACTTAACCATATAAAGCTGTTCCTTCTTTATACCCTTCAGAATTCTTCCCACCATTCTTCTTAACCACTTATCCTGTCCTTAGAAACCCACCTCCCACATTCTCTTTTGTCCATTTGCCCATTTGAACTTCTCTGAGACATGTGGGTATTCCAGGCAGGCTAATATTTTATAAATCCATTAAAACAACAATCATTAAATATTTTCAATATATTTAGAGGCAAAACATCGAAAATTTTAATTATCTTTTCTTTCTCATTTTCTCACAAGACCTTCAGTAAAATTTTTCAAGTTGTTTGCAGTCCAGTTTTATACTGTGTTGGTCTGATTCCATCCTGCAAAGACCCCTGAAGACTTGTGAGTGTGAGTGTGTGTGTGTGTGCATATTTGTGTGCGTGTGCATGTGTGTGGGGGTGCCTAAACCCTAGCACCTGCATATCTTTGGCATAAGTCAGTTTATATGTACACACTCATCATATTAGTTGATTTTCTCATTGCTATGAAAGAAATTCCTAAAGGAAGGAAGTTTATTGTGCTCTCAGTTTGAGGGTACAATCTTTCATGGGATTGAAGGTAGGGTGGTGACAGCTGTTACGCTGGCTGGAGCTTGACTAGGTGGTCACATGGCATCCACAGCAAACACAGGGAGATGAAGGTTGTTGTTCCATTTACTTCATTTTTATTTAAGCTGGGACCCCATCCACATTCAGTATAGTTCTTTTCACCTCGGCTAAACCTCTCTAGAAACTCACGGACAAGTAACTCAGAATTCTATAAGGTTCATAATAGAAATTAGCCATGGCATTCACCCATTTACTTTCTTAGAGGTCTTCATTGAATAGCCTTGAGATTGTTGGTGAGAGATTGATTTTTAAAAACCAGTTAAAATTAGAACTCATATTTTAAAATCATGCTAATACCTTAACCACTCTTTTTAAAGATAAATTCTATAAATGCACACTGTTAAAGTAAGGCTATGGTAGTTCATTTTAATGTCTGTCCCTGACTGGGTTGCTACATTGAAATTCTTATGGACTTCAAAAGCCTCATCTGTGTGAATAATTTCTTCAACAGAGCCAAAAACTTAAAGCCATTTGCAATGCTGAGTATAGAACCCTATAACTTTACAATTTCCCAAATCTTTCTTTTTCCCTCTTTCAAAAATAAATTATTTAGGTTTCAGATTTATCAAATCCTTAAAAGATAATGTAACTACCACTCATTTTTATACTTGATGTTAGTAATTATAGTAAACACAAAAGTCACAAAGTGAAGTCAGATATGGTGGCACATGGCTATAATTCCTGCATTCTGGAGGCTGGGCCAGGAAAATCAACATTCAAGGAGAGTCTGGGCTACAGAGCAGGATCCCTTTCCCAAACAAGCATGCATGAATAAATCACCAATAAGCTCTGAGATAAGCTCAATTGACTTTTGATAAGCCAAGGGCTCAGCTGGTAGGAACAAGTGCTGATCAGTGGTTAAGTAGAAGTTGAGACAGAAGACCTTGGCAGTGTATGCAGAAAGATGCCATAGGCTTGTTTACCTGTTCATAGTTAATGTTTTCCTGAACTGTGCCCATCTTTTGCATAGATTAGATGGACATTCGTGTCGGGGTCTTATTTTTCCTTTGGCTATCCCACTTACCCGCATGTACTTGTGTTTAACATATATCACACATACGATGTTACTTGGATTTCTCCTCCACTGAAGGAGTCTCTATTTCCCTGAACTTGTTCAAGTCCAAACACTTTTGTAATTTTATTTAAGTTCTTTCTGGTCCTCATGGACTTTCCTCAAGAGTTCAGTTTATATCGAACTATTTAGATACAGTTTTTGGGTGCAGCCATTCAAAGAGCTTGCTGTTTAGTTCCCAGCACCCACACCTGGTAGCTCACAATCACCTAAAACTCCAACTCCAAGGGATCCGACACCCTCTCCTAGCCTCTCTGACACTTACATATAGGTGGAACACACACACACACACACACACACACACACACACACACACAAATAAAATAAAATTTCAACTACAATTCTTAAAATACGCTGTTTTGCATTGACTTCCTGATGATTCTTCGACGTTCTGTTCCTGTACTGACTCCCAGATATACTATTCCCCCAATTACATAATTAGCTCCCCAAGGTAGGCTGTCTTTATACTCCCTTAGAAGCCTCCCAGAATATAACTCCCATCAGAGTTCCTGCCAAGGCAGTCACCTGTAGAATTTCATGGTATCAAGAAAATGATTGTTCACTAACATTTTGATTAGCAATGGGCAATGTGGTCAAAATATTACAAGCAAAGAAATAAGAGAAAAATATGGTTCTGTATCTTTAGGTTAATTTTTCTCTTCCCATGTTTACTAAGGTAGAATGGTAGATCTGGCTCATAAGCTTTGAGATATGATTGAAGCTAAGGGGCTTTACTTAGAAAAGTAAAATAAAGGCTCAAATACAGAATCTTACAATTTCTGGAAACACTCAACAGGTTAGATCCTAACATTGATAGTGGTAAGTGATTCTTCCCAGTAAAGCGAATCACTGAAGGAGTATACCCTGATTATTTGAATTGACTCCTTGAATTTTTGAGTAGCCATTGCTGACTCTTATGTGTCCTGCCCAAACACTCTTGCCCAATCACTCCAAAGGTAAGCCATTTATCTCCTGGCCTTCCTTCTTGGAAAGTGCTACAGGATGAGTCCTGCTGATGGCTGGCCCTCCACACCCAGACTCGGGCAACTTCTCTTACTCTGGCCTTTTCATTGTTGGGGAAAGTGCCAGGATAGTGTTGCTATGGTGACTTGACTGCAAACATTGTAGTTAGGATAAATTCCCTCCAGTGGAAGAAGATAAAGCTATTGTTGGGGATGGTTTAAGACAATCCCCCTGCCAGGCTATCTCTCTCAACCTCACCTTTGTACTTTGTACCTCAAGAGACCCTGGAAACAATGAATTGGAGAACTCAGTACAAAACCAGAGGCAAAGTGTTAAAGGCTTTCAACTGTTATTCAATCTCTGTGAACTATAGATTGTGAAAGTAAATGTTAATGATTTCCATAATTTTTGTTGGAAGTAGGCTTTTGTGTGTGTGCATGAAATGAGCAACGAATATATAATCCTCCCTTCCTCTCCTACCCCGGCAACTTTTGCATGAAGATGAAGATGGCGGCAGATATTTGCAAGTAGCTCAGGGTAAACAACAGCACACCCAGAGAAGAGATTAGAGTTCTTTCCTCTGGAAATAGCACAAGGGAAGCTTAGCAATAATAGGAGAGTTTTATCTAAAGCCTACATCTCTCCTGACTTCACTTTTTGGTATCTCCAGTGGTTTTCCTCTGTGAAGTGATTCTGTGCTAATGTGAATTTGCAAATGAGTTTCCTTCACTCACTCAGCTTTGCTCTTTGATGATAAAAATCGTTTTAGAGAAGAATTCCACCTTTAGGACAAGACAGAGAAGAACTGAACCCTGTTTCCTCCAGTAGGTACCCTGTGATTTTTCTTTGTCTCCAGAACAGACAGACACTGTCAGCTCTTAGCTACTTGGCATGGGAAGTAGGAAGTCTCTACTTCTTGCACTTTTAGTAAATCTCACTGGTGAAAAACCAGGCAAGTTCATTTAAGAAATGGAGTCCATCCAGGCTTCTCCTTTTATTTCTTTTCCTGATATGCTCTTCACAAAAGGCAAATGCAAGCATGCTTTTTTTTGTACTCCTTAAACACCTGTGAATAGGGGAGGTATAACACCAGAGAGGACCAGGGAACCAGCTGAAGGTCTTATAATTGCTCTCTACCCACCATCACCACAGATTTTAATCCAGCATGGAGTTTTTAAATCTAACCTCATCTCTTCAACCCAAGGTGGCTTTAACAGTTCTCAGCTGTGACTTTGTTAAGTGTCTGGCCCTTTCAGAGCTTTAGTTTCTATTTTTATACTAAAAACAGAAGCAAAAAATTGAGATGTTTGATGTAGTGCTTACTACAGAGGGTAGCTGGAAGTGGAAAATGAGTTCAGGAATCAGAACAATAGCACTTCCAAACATGTTGTCAGTACTGGTATTAGCAGTCATTAACACAAACCCTCCAGTTAGGCCCCCAGCTAGGCACTGTCCTTCCCAACTTTCACTTTGAGTTTCTTACTACCTACATGATCTTTTTCCTCCCCTCTAGATAGAAAATCTAGATAGAGGAGCTACTCTGTCCAAGAGTGACATAGCATAGGCCTATATGAAGTTTATGTTTTAATTGTGGCATTATGAAGGTAGAAGGACAATGCAAACTTTAAACATTTTAAAGATATATTTATTTTGTTATTTTATGTGTTGTGAGCATTTTGCCTGCATGCATGTGTGTGTACCATTTGTGTGCCTGACATCCCCTAGGACTGGAATCACATACAAGTGGTTTTGAACCACCACGATGTGGATGCGGGGAATTGAACTCAGGCCCTCTGCAAAAATAAGTGTTCTTAACCACCAAACCAACTCTCCAGCTCATGAAAATGAATTTTAATAAGAATATTTCAACTTGTAATATCCAAAATATTATTGATTCAACATGAATTCAATATAAAGATAATAAATTTTATGTTTACAAATGAGATAATTTTCATTTTGTTAAAAAACCTTTTGCACTTATAGTACATCTTAATGCAAGCTGACTAAGCTTCAAGGGCTCGATAGCCACATGGGTAAGGAGTACAGTATGGAATGTGCAGTAAGCAAGCAACTATGAGTTCTTAACTACAGAAGCAAATAAGTCCTGTCAATCATGGATGGCATGTATTTACAGCAGGATGCCAGAGGGGACGCTAAGAATATATATTTCATGTCATCTACATGGCAGTACCCTTATCTAGGTCCCAGTGTTATTCACATTTTACAGATGGGGAAACTGAGAAGCAAATATGTTAAGGAGCAGCTCGCAAGTAGCAGAGCTCGGATGTGAAATTGACTCTATTCAACTCCAGAGGTTACACTGGCTCTGTGCACGCTGCTTCATTGATTGAAAGTCTAAATGAAGATCGACTTTCTCCGCAAGGCCCTCAGAAGGACATGTGAAAACTCAACACATTGACACAGACGTAGTTTATAAAGACTGTGAATGTCTGTGAGCGTAGTCATCATGGGTGTTCCCATGGCAATTCATGACATCAGTCACCCTATAAAACTTGTATTTGTTTACTCATGAGCAGATTGTAAAAAGACGGAAGCTCTGCTCTCCTGACCTCTAGGAATGAGACTGCCAAGGGGAGGCTTGTTTAGTGACCATCTGGAACAGTGGAGTTCTTGCCGATGAATTCTCCCACACGGGGGTCTTTTCATCCTGGTCAAGGCCAAGCAGACAGAAGTAGATGGCCTCTAAGCAGTGCTTATAGCTGGCCCTAAAGATGATCTACTTGCTTTTATTGGCAGACGCTTACAGCTGGTGACGTTATGGTTTGAAAGCAGGATCACTTTCATATAGGAAATGTTAACTCACTTTATGAGCTCTGTTCTCAAGAGTGAAAATGGTGTTAGCTCCCGGTGGCCAGCTAGCCTCTTTTCCCTATGGTATTTCTGAGCTGTTGCTTTTCTTATTTTTAATCATTAAAGGCCAGATTTTGACAAGAGCTGGACCATAATCCAAGATCGACTGCAGATGGACTCCATGGTTATCAAAGGCCTTGATCCAGATACCAACTACCGGTTTGCTGTGAGAGCCATGAATGCCCATGGCTTCAGCCCACGCAGCCTACCCAGCAACACCATCCGAACCCTGGGTGAGTGCTGTAACTGTCCTGCAGATCATGGACAGCTGTGCCGCTATGGTCAACTCTCAGAGCCTCACATGCCCAACTGACGAACAGCCTGGGATAGGACTCTCCTCAGGCTTCCTCCTGCAGTTTTCCCAGAACTTGGAAGGTTCAGTTCTCCACAGGGACACAGGCTATTTCTGTTCCTAGGCAGTCAGGGAAGGTTTATTTTTGCATCGTCCTTGGGGAGTCTGTGGTTGGTTTTTGTTCACAATCATGGACTAGATCACATAGCAAATGAGATGTATCATCTCTGACTGCCTCTCATCTTTTGAGAAGGTGAGCTCATCTTGGAACCCTGGGGGGAAGGGACTAAGACCCCCTACCCCAGACTCTTCAGGGTCAATGATTGCTTGCCAATCAAGGACTTTCAGCTGAGTGTGGTGGACCCCTGTAATCTTGTCACTTGGGAGGCTGAAGCAGGAGGATCTGTGCTAATTTAAAGCCAACCCAGGATACTTAAACAAACACAAACAAAACAAAAGGACCTTCAAGTCACATCAATCCCTCTAAGTGGTGGTCAACAACTCTCAAAACCGATGCTGGCATGCTAACACAACTTGGGAGACTAAGCTAACTGTGTACATTCTCAAGGTGCCTCTGGGGATCTCGAGGACACTTAGGGTAATGTTGAGCAAATAAACTGAGGATTTTCTTCAAAGTCAAAGCATGTCTCTGGTCTGGGGTTAAGCAAGTTGTCACATGATGTCAAAAGTTATACTTTCATTAGAAGGTTTCAAGGAAGCATGCCAAATCCAGCCCAGGCTAGCTTCTAAGTCTTTGTACTTTGAAAGTGGGGTCACATTTATATAAACCTAGAACCATGGGTAGTGAGGTCTCAGAAGGGGTCTTGAAAGCTCTACATCTTTGCAGTTCAGCCCTGGAATTCTTCCAGAAGAGTCCTACAGCTGCTGCAGGCCTAGTTTACCCAAGAGGTGGGTTCCAAAAGGGAAGTCCACCCTGAGTAGTTGGTTTCCCATTGGCTTGCACAAAGCCCCATTTTTGTTGTTAGGATCTGAATAAACCCCTCCCCCATAAAATCCCCACATAGATGCCTTCCAAGACTAATGTTATTTCCAGGAAGAGATCCGCTAGGATCCACCAGTCCTGCGATTCGTGTTCTTCTATACACAGTATTTATCCTGTAACCTTCGATGGTGGGGTTCCCTTCTTCAAATTGAATTGTGAGGCTATGCAGGGAGACCTCACCTCTAAAACTACTCCTTATCTTCCTATTTACCCACCACACAACTGCTACAATGGGGTAGTTGTTTCCCTTTTCATCAGAATGGAGAAGATGCCCAAGCAGACTCTTCAAATGAAGACCCTTCTTTCCACAAGCCATGCTAACAGCTCTATTTCAAGGGCAGGCCTCCTTCCATGCTTGCTAAATGTGCTCTCCTCTGTCATCCTAAATTGGTCAAAGTATAGATAACGGGAGCTAGGGGCTCACGGTACTTCTGAACACTTAGGCTGTCTCTTGTATGCATTCTGGCACTTGGTGTGTGTGTTCACTGCTCCTCCCCAGCCCTTGAGGCAAAGCTTTTCTGCTCCATGGCCTCTATCTGTCCACAGAGTGAAGAAAGATGATGTGTGTGGCTCAGGCTGACCATGACCTTGGATGTGGGAGTGCACATTAGCTTAAGGAACAGATGAGTGTGTGGGTAGACCATCCATCCCTTTAGAATTTCCTTTTTTTTTTAAGTGAATAACTGATGTGGTCTTTGAGGTTCTGATCATTCTTTCCTCCATTTCTCGATTCTAGTTTTAATGGAAAAGGTGGAGGAAATGCAAACCAGCAAACAAAATAAGGTGGGAGATGCAAAAACACTTTACAAATGTGGGATGTTTTATTCTATTTTTGACTCCCAGGGAAAGTGAAATTTTATAATTTCATAGTAATTGTGTGCAAAGAAGGATGGCAAAGACCCACAAACAAACAAGCAAAAAATAAAACAACAAAAAAAAATCCCAAGCCTCAGTGAACCTTCATGATAGTTTTTTTTGTTGTTGTTTGGGATGTCTGTTTTGTTTTGGTTTTGAGACCTTATCTCAAATAGGTTAGGCTGGCCTCCTATTCCCTATGTAGTTAAGGATGACCATGAACTTCTGATCCCCTTCCTGAGTGCTAGGTATTAATGCCATGCTGGGTATTAAACCCAGGACTTCCTCAAACAAAACAAGCACTATAGAAACTGAAGTATGTTCCCAGCCTGTCACATTAACAAATATCCTTAAATAATTAGAGATCTGCTGCTCCTACATATGTGTGACTACTCAAATCAGGATAACAGGAGTAGACTTTATCAGATGAGCCATGGCTTGGAAGCATATAAATGTGCTGTTGGTAATGCTCTGGTTGTTTTCCTCTTGGCTACACTACTGTCCAAAAGAAACCTTTATTCTCACACATTCTTGTTCTTAATTGGTATTGGTTTTAAATTATATTGCTTCCAAAACACATTTTCCTTTTCCATGCAAAAGTCACACACTTACCAATTAGCACTATCTGAGTCTTAATGAATTTGAAGTGTTAGGTTAGGGCTGACACTGGTAAGCCCGCTGTAAACCAGGCCTTTTGCTGACCACTTGAATTATGTGAAATCCACTCATTCCTTCCAGAAACCCAGGGTGGGAGGGATAGCCCCCACTTCTTACAGATGGAGAAAGATAGCATCTCTGAAAGGTTAAAAGTGTTCTCAACTCTGATAATTATGCAGGCAGGACTTAAAGTTGGGCTTGCTGACGGCATAGCTACTTCATATGACTCAAATGGATGGACTCTTTCTGTTAGCTCACAGTAGCCCAGCAGAGATTCAGGTCAATAACTCAGTGGCGCGGGGAAGGGTGGTCTGTGTAGAAACTGAGGACTAGGGAGGTGCTGGCAACACAGAATCCAGCTTCCAACAGCTGCATTTAGTTCCTTTTTCCCTTTCTTTATAAAACAAGTCATCTTCTTTGTATCTCCTGTAGTCATATTTGCAGTCTGTGTTCCCTGACAGCCACTTCTATATTCACCATGCATCTCATTTCTTATTTTTTATTATTATTTTGAGAATGTTGCAGAAGTATAGTTGTACAGTATGGAACTGGCACATCTTAGCTGTTCTTGGATCTGTCTGATAGTGATGGGAGGAGGCCAGGGCCCTGCCACTGCTCAGCCAAAGCGAAGACAGCATGGTTTGGGTGGAGCCTTGACAGGCATGGGCCTCACCTACTTCAGCCTCATCCAATCACAAAATGGAATGGGAAGAAAACAGAAATAATTAAGACTCTCAATATCTGGTCCTCTCTGGAGAAGCAGCGTTCTTCCGATCACTCTTAATGACGACGCACTCTCCTGCATTTACCTCAGGCTTCTCACAATTCGGTTCCCTTGTTGTTTCCATGAGACGACGGAAAATTAAATAATAAATAAATTTTTAAAAGACTAAAATTCTCTTCTCTGGCTTCTTATCCACATCCTGCTGTATTTTTTTTTTTAATTCCAGGAGAGAAACACCAACAGCACTATACTTTGCCTTTGATCTTGTAAATGACTAATTGGTATGGCAAGCTGGGGGTCTTGCAGCATGTGAACACACCCCTTCTGGTGGCCGCTTACCCACTGAGCTCCATTCTTAGCTTAGTCAGGAAGCATTGGGACAGGAAAGAAAGGACATGAACAGTAGATAGGGCAGAAACAAAGTGCATGTATTCATTCTTTTCTTCATAGACAAACATTTAAGTAAAACCAATACACGTATAATCAATCCTAAAACTTCCCCTGAGGAATGGCCTTCCCACCCCAAATCATTTAATTTCTAATGTTCCATCCTTGTAACATAGTCAAAGAAAGAATCAATAAATTCTTTACTGAAGTGGATCTGGGGTCCTCAGGGTAGTCTCCCATAGATGTATTCTTTTTGTCCCTGCCAATTGTCAGCTTGCTCCTACTGCCTCAGGGTTTTGGCACCTGCTGTTTCCTCTGCATGGATCTCTCTTTTCTCAGATCTTTCGGTGACTGTGACAGCCCTCTCTATTCTGTGTTTAGGTCATAGCTCACTTCCTTGGGCTTTTGCTATCTCCACGCCCCTGCTTCATTTTCTCTCTAGCAATGTCACTGTCTGAAACTATTGTATGTATCCCATTATGTGTGTCTCCCCTGACAATAAACTCCTTGTTGGGGCTGGAGAGTCTTGGTCAATGCTGACTGTCCAACCCCCTCCACCATGTTAGCACTCAATAAATGCTATTGAGTTCACGTGTGAGTGTGACTTAACCAGCCAAGAGGCTGTTTTGGAGGTTAAGTGACTGCATGACTGATGTCAAGGCAGAGGCAGGCAAGGGTGATCTAGAAGACCACGTGGTTCCAAAGTGAGCCTCCAAGCGGCAAAGATCTTAGGCATAAACATCAAAATCTCCAGAACTACAATGTGACAGAAATAAGGAAAAAGTAAATAGGATAAAAGAAGAAGGCAGGATAAAGGGAAGAGAGAGAGAAAGTACCCCAGGGAAATTCAAATTCAAGGCCTAGGGATGGAAAAGAAGTCTTGCTGAAGGGACAGTAGGAGAAATATTTACATCCTATTCCAAACCAAGCCCTCCATTCTCCCCTATGATCTTTCTTAACCATCAGAAGAAGCTCTAATGTTTCTTTGTCTCATTTGCCACTGGTCCTAATAAGTCTCACAGTGGTCTCAGATCTTCAAAGACCTTGTAGAAATGTTTTGTTTGGGTTTTTGCCCTCTCCCCAATCCAAGTTTTTCTGCAGTTTTAGACCTTCCTCTCCCAGTTATCTGAGACAGATCCACATGGTTACAATTAGTCAGACTTCTACAGTAAATACTTCTCACATCCTCCCCATCCTTCCCAGTGTCTGGTGATATCTGTTTCTATCTTCGATGGCTCACTGTCTCTGTGTGTCTCTGACTTTTGCTCACTTCTGCTCAGAGACTGGGACCCTTAGTTTTACCTTCCCAACTATCTTCACGGAGACCAGCTCCAGTCTGCTAAGGTTTCCAGGTACATGCTACATGTATAACCACAGAACAGATGTGGCCTATTCCCAGTCTCAAGTAAAATTTTCCATTTTGATTGTAGCAAGAGTGCAGCAGGAAACACATGGAGTCAGGGATGAACATGTTCTGAGGATCATCAGAAGGAATCACTCAGGAACTACTCTGAAATCCTTGACATCACCTTCCAGAATCTCCATAGCTTGATGTGTATGAGAAATCCTTGTCAATCGTGGGCCTTTAACTGCCTCTTGAGTTGTGGTCCTTTAGAAAAAACAAAAGACAAAATCTGGTAGACAACCCTGACCTTTAAGGATCTGTAGATTCATAGTCTCATAATTTCCCTTTTCTTTAGTTTCTTTGTGTCTATGACCAGCAGGTATAGTGATGGCTAGTGAAGGTAGTAATATCTAATTCTCTGGATTGTTTTGAGAGAATGCATATGGAATGGAGATTGTGTCTTCAAGTGATGGCAATGACTGTTTCCTCCACACATAATTACTGAAGGGTAGAAAATGTCAAAAATAGCCTTCACTGAGTCTACTAGCTTTTCAGTCATGACTCCAAATCCTGGGCTCTAGCCATGGAGCTTGAAAACAACATCAGGTTTCCAGAACTCAGAAACACAAGTTCAAGAACAAAAAAAATTCTTTAACCAAGAAGTTGAGGAATGGAAGAAGAGAGTTAGGGACATTGACATCCTTGGGGTCTGTTTTGGTGGGTATAGGAGTGGGAACTCTCCTTTATCCTCTAAATTTTCCATAATGGAGTCTGCAGACACAATAACAGGAGAAAGGGTCTACAGACTTTCCATCTTCAAGAAGTGAACCCCACAACCCCAGTGAGATCAATAAGCTTGTTAGGAGAGTTAATCTTCATGATTGTGAAAGGAGGTAGTCATATGGCATCCTGGAGAGGAGATACATGATGGGGTCCTTCTGGACAAAGCTGGACTTCCCCGCTTTGATGTTCCTCAAGAGTCTTCAGGTCAAAGTGTCAATGAGAGACATATCTAGGTTGTCTTTCCCTGAAAGTCTTTTAGTAGACTGGTTAAGTCTATCAAACTTCAATTGAGGACACCAGACAGCTAAAACTGCACGGGTACAAGGCACTGTGTGCTCTAAAAATGATTTAAAAAATCTCATGCCTCTGTAAGATACTATAGCTTTAGTCTTCTCATATTGGAGTAAATGCTAAAGAGAGTGAAGCAGGAGGGTCCTGAGTTCCAGACCAGGATAGGCTGCAATTGGGGGTGTAGCTTAATTGGAAGAGTGATTGTGTAGTTTGTGAGTGTGTCTCCCCTGAGCCACATCAATGGTGTGATGCCACATTCTAGTAATACCAGCCCTTAGGAGGTAGAGGCATGGGGATTAGAAGCTGAAGGTTATCCTTCTTACATAAAGATTTCTAGGCCAACCTAGTCAAGAGTTCCTGCCTCAAAAACAAAAACAGAACAAAACAAAAATCCTCCAGGTGAATTAAGACCCAACAGAGCACAGAATTATACTGTTGTGACTCTAGCTTTTGTTGTTTTCTTTTTAAATCTCCTCAGACAAGGAACTCAGACAAGGATCAGTAAATTTTTCTATGAAGGTCAAGTTAGTAAATGCTTTAGAGTTCAGCCTCAGTTATTGCTGAAGAAACAAAGCAATATATATAAATATATATATGATAAATAATATGCATAAGTGTGCTCCAATAAAAGTTAATTTATGGGCACTGAAATCTGAATTTATTATGATGTTTGTGTATCATCAACATTTTATTATTTTAAGAAAATTTCCCTTCTATCTAAAAATGCCAAAACTATTGTCAGTCCATAAACAAGAGAGGTGATGTATCCTTGTCTCGTAGACTCATTTGTTGAGCTCTATACTGTAGTTCTGGGATCTATCCCCAAAAGTTTAACAGTCTTTGGGAATTTGGGGGAGTCCCTTTTTTAAAAGTAGCAATTCTGTCAAGCTTGGAAGGAGCCAATTAGCACACATGAATGGAATTGTTCCCCTGAGAGAACTCTGCAATTTAATTTTTGAAGAATATTCCTAAATGAGAGACCCGAGAGCCTCAACCCAACAGCAGCAGAAAGGGGTTGCACTGCCTGGTTTGAAAAAGAAAGCAAAATGGAGGGAGTGGAGGGTTGCTTTGCTGGGCTTTTCTCCAGGATGCAGGGCAGGCCTGTAAATTAGAGCTCCATGGATTTGTAAATCTTTAGAATGTAAGATGGAAGCGGAGACTGGAGAAGGAACAAATCACTGGTTTCGCTCCTAGCGCAGATGAACCTGCATTTTAAGTGTGTATCTTCGCATAAACATAACTGCAAATGTGATTTTACATTCAGGGTGCCCGCTGCAGTAATCGCCCTATTGATTTGCTAATGCCTGGATTCATGTAAATCTGAATTACACCCATTTGCACAACTTTATTGGCTTTGAAGGGAATGATTCACTTGGCTGTTTAAATACCTGATACCTATTAATTGCTCTTTGGAGGCCTTTGTGCGGGCTACCATACATTTATTTATAATCAGCACACCAATATTTTACCCTCTAGCTAGAGAGAGAAGACTAACTAAAGCAAGCGATAAGAAAATATGATTTCCCAAAGCTCCATGCTATGGCTTTAACCACAACACAGTTTCCTGTTGGGATCGTCTTGATTTGGGAAATGTGGGGCGCCTCTGTGTTCCAGCGAGATACTTCTCATTCCTCTCTCCTTGGGGTAGACTTCAGCCTTGGAGTTCAGGGACTGAATGTTCACTCTCATACAGACTTCCATTGAGTCAGTGGCCACCTAGTTCTCATCTTGCAAGCTAAAAGTGGGAAATTTGTGAACCACAGAGGCTGAGTTTTAGAAATAAATTCATTAGGTTCATAGGCAAGAGCTTAAGAGAAAAAAGGAAAACAGAGCTCTCATATAGCACAGAGAGTGTGGGGGGAATTAATGGGTGCTAGCAGTATCCCTATCAGACTGCTAGTCTACAGGCTTTTTAAAGAGCTTCTGGCAGAAACATAGAAAGATGTCCTGGTGTCTTAGTTAATGTCATGTTCTATTGCTGTGAAGAGACACTATGACCACGGCAACTCTTATAAAGGAAGGCAATTAATTGGGGCTTGCTTATGTTCCAGAGATTTAGTCCATTATTATCACCATGGCAAGAGGCACGGTTACACACAGGCAGACATGGTGCTCAAGAGGTAGCTGAGAGGTCCACATCTGGATCTACAGACAGCAAGAAGACAGCGTGAGCCACTGGGCCTGGCTTGAGCTTCTGAAACCTCAAAGCACTCCTCCAGCAACACACTTCCTCCAAAAGGCCATACCTCCTAATGACCAGGCATTCAAATATATGAGTCTAGGAGGCCATTCCTATACAAACCACAACACCGGGTGCCTCCTCTCAGTGTCCGTCACTTCGTCCTATTTTGGTTTTAGTCAGAGATCACAGTTAGGAGAAGACCCAACAAGGAGCAGGAAGCAGAACTGTCTTCTGGTGTTTCTGGCCTCTATCAAGGTCATTCTCAGAGCTGCTACTCTGGGGTTCCTGTCCTGCCTGAGCAGTGTCATACCAATCACTTCTTAGGATCTGAGTTCTGGTTCCATTTAAGCTCTTTGATGGTCAGTCAGGGCCACTAATATGGTTCTATCAGCAGACGTCAGAGTCTGGGGAGCACCTGCCAGGATTTCCAGGTTCTTGTGAATCCTGGACATGTGAAGAATGGTAGAAGCAGACAGTTTATGAAGGAAGAGCGCATTTCTAATGGAGAAAGTGGACCAGCACTGAGTGAGAAAGCTCAATGGAACCCACAGCATCCATAACTGGGACTTTCACAGGATATGTGTGTGTAGTGAGCGTTTTTTAATGCAGGCTTTATCTGCTACGCAGCAGCCATGGTAGGGAGGGTCTTCTAGTCTCACCGCTAGACAGTTTCTTTGGCGTACTAATTTGGGTTTCCTGCTCTCCAGCCACAGTTTAACACAGCCTAGAGATATACAGATCAACCTTGACACAGTGACAGACATGTGGGAGGGGCATGATGTCTGATAAACATTATCTGATGACCTAACTGAATTCTAAACAAATAGTTACACACACCTTAGGTGTCACCAGTCTCCTAGGCAGGAAATAAAGAGACAGGTAATTTGAATAATTTGAAGCAAGTGTAAAGAAGAGCTTGTTTGCAAAAGCTTGCACAGTAATAAGAAAGCCAAGAGGGGACACGTGATCTGGACGCCTAGGAAGATGGAGGCATGTTGCAAGAGCCGTGGCTTCCATGTACAGCATGTGAGACTGGTACCGTGGCTCACAGGTAGAAATTATGGTAAATAAATACCCGAGCCCTTTTCCTCTTTTATTCTTCTGATGGGGCTACCTGGTACCTGAACACACCAGAAAGCCGGGGCACAGGGCACAGTGGAACAGGGCAGTACTTGGGTCTGGTGACACAGAGAGGGACCCACCACCTGAAGGAATGGTATATTCAAATAGAACAACAGAATGGTGCCTGTCGTGTGTGTGTGTGTGTGTGTGTGTGTGTGTGTGTGTGTGTGTGTGTGTGTGTGTGTGTCTGATTCTTTCTTTTAAATTTAGGGCACAGGTGTGTCATCTACCCATGTATTCAGTAAGTTGCCCTGAACATAGGCAATGATGAACAGCCAGGCCTCTGTGTACTGAGGTTTTATGCTCACAGAGCTGGAGAGTGACTGCCTCTGCCTTGCACACAAGGAAACAGGTCTGTGAATGCAGCAGTCTTCTCAAGGTCACTCGCTGGCAGATCTCGTGGAAACCAGTTGGTGGTTGCTTTCCACTCTAGATCCTTTAGTTAGGGGCTTCTCTTCTTAAGAACTGGCCCCAGGGTGTTCAGGGAAGAGGATCCATCATGATCTGGAGGGGTTGGATGGAGGGAGTACCTAAACAGGCTGGGGCTGGCTAGGGTCTTGAGGCCACTGAAAGCCACTGAACTTGCCTGTTTCTTAGACATGAGGATTCTGGGAGGCACTGGACCAACAGAGTGCAAAGTCTTCACTTAGATTTTTAGCAAAATCATTTGAGCAAGGCTAAGAAAATCAACACATTAATCCCCAGACAGAAATAGCTTCCATGTGTCTAAATATAAACAAAGGGCTTGTGCTCTGTGGTGATTAGTAGGAAAAAAACAAGCAACATAAAATATTTTTAAAAACCAAACTGTACAAACTGTAAATCTTTCCTAACCTTAGTATCTCAAGACAATTATTAAGATTTTATTGTAGAATGTCTGCTAGAATTCTTAATTGAATGATGGGGTCATAGAACATACACTTTTCCTTTGCTACAAAAAATACTGGTATGTAAATAAATACAGCCCTGTCTCAATAAGAATGATGGTACATACCTTTAATCCCAGCACTTAGGAGGGAGAGGCAAGTGGATCTCTGTGAGTTCAAAACCAGTCTGATCTACAAAGCGAGTTCCAGGACAGCCAGAGCTGTAACACAGAGAAAACCTCTTGAAAAAAAAAACAGAAAAAAGGAAGACAAAAGGAGGGAAGAGAGAGAGAGAGAGAGAGAGAGAGAGAGAGAGAGAGAGAGAGAGAGAAGGAAAAGAGGAGTATTCTATTGTGAAGTTCTGTTGTATGTATATAAGGAGATTTCTGTTGATAATCATTTAGATTGTTTTATAAGTGCAACCAAATCAGATCTCTTGCTAGTGCCTTTGATCCCACCCCTTTCTTTTTCTTTTTCATGTATGTATGTGTGTGGTATACATGCACATGTGTATACAGTTCACATGCATGTGGATGTACAAGTGTTTGCCTATGGTGGTTCAAGGTTGATGTTAGGATGATTTGCAGTCTTCAATCTTATTCTTTGGGACAAACTCTTTCAAGGCAACCCAGGTGTACTCAGTATGGCTAGTCTTATTAGTCAGTTTGTTCTAGGGATCCCCTGTCACTTAATTCCCAGGACAGAATTATAGGCAAGCTGCCACACCCACTCATCATTTTACCTGGCCTCTGGGAGACCAAACTTGGGCTCCTCTCTTTCATGGAAGGTGGTTTTAACTGCTGAGGCATCTCCCCAAAACCCTTTCACCCCACAAAGGATAAATGGAATCATCTGCTTAAGGACATGCCTTTAACTTCAGATCTACTGCTGGTATTCTCTAGGGTGGCCTCGTGACTGTGACCTCATGCTAAAACACCCCTGGGAGAGGAGATAATATAAAGTGAGTCTCCCTTTATCTGGCTCTCACACTTTTTCACTTGCAAAGTCAGTGTGTTTAACAGTCTTGTAAGAATCTGAGCTAGAAGCGAAGAGCTGCCACGGTACAGCTATCAAAGGACTAGACCTACAGAAGAGGAACTCCTCCCTGCAAGGAATGGCTGGTGATCTTAACCTCTCACAAGACCCCTCGAGGCTTTTCTCTTACAAATGAGTGAGATAGTAAGGAGAATTAAAAGCCACCTTTTCACAACTTGGTAAAAGCTAAGAGTCAAGATGAAGAAAGGAAGGTCCTATCCCTGTGAGAGAAAAGCCAAAGAGCAGAGAAATACGCCCACATACAGATTTTCTCTGCAAATAAGCCAAACCACATTCTTCTTCTGCCTGGGGTCAGTGACAGCCATCAAAGAGGGTCTGTTCTTTCCTGGATGTAGGTACCACAAGAATGGCAAGCAGGAGACACACTGGCCAGGCAGCAGCCCTGTTCCCAGAAATTTAATACACCCTGTCCAGCGAGACAGCTGAGGCGGTGTACACTGAGGGAGGAGAGTGTCACACGGCCTGTGTACACGGAGGGAGGAGAGTTTCACACGGCCTATGTACACGGAGGGAGGAGAGTGTCACACGGGCTGTGTACACGGAAGGAGGAGAGTGTCACACGGGCTGTGTACACTGAGGGAGGAGAGTGTCACACGGACTGTGTACACGGAGGGAAGAGAGTGTCACACGGACTGTGTACACGGAGGGAGGAGAGTGTCAAAGGAGCCTGGAGCTCAGATCCAGAATGGCTATGCCAGTTTGTTTTCTGTTTCCATATGCTTAGTAAATTGATCTTCATGCTTGGACTCGACATTTGTGGGTATCTTTGCCAGTGAGATATGATTTTGGAGACAACAGACAGTTGGATATTGGTTGGTTTCTTTCCTGGTCTTATAATCTATTTACAACATTTCTCCCTTCCCTTTTCTCCCACCAAACAGTTCCATATACCTCTCCCCAATCTCCTTCAAATTCATGGCCTTTTTTTCATTGTTATTGCATCCACATACGTATACATATTTACATGTGTATTCCTACAGGGAGTTGGCTGTGAAATTATGTCTCCTATGATGTCAGCAGCTACACTCAAAAAGTATCATCAACCTGAGTGGCCCAAATGAAATGAATAAGAACACTAAAGAACATGCCAAGGTGGATGGAGCTTGATTTTTAACTGAGTCATCCCATCTGCATTTAAGGCTGTTGATTGAGAAGGGTTTGCTATATACTATGGTGCTATTATTGTTGTTCTGGTTGATGGGATTATTGGTAGTTACAGTAGTTATTTTCTTCCTTCACTATTAGTATTAGGGGTTGATGAGATGTATTCTAAGAAGAAAGTGTGTAGATATGCATGTTTATATCACAAAGAACTAGACCAGTCTCAAATAAATAACCTAATAATTTATGTCAAGTTTCTATAAAAATGAGAAGCCAGACCCAACTGCAGTACAAAACAAGCAATAACAATTGTTAGATCATCATTTCATGAAAATGGTTCAAAGAATAAGATATATAATCTATCAAAGCTTTGGTTCTTTGAAAGCTAAATAGAGTTGGAAAACCACTCACCAAACAAATCACAAGAAAGGGAGAGAACATGCAAACTGATAAAATTAGGAATGAAAGGGGAAAATAATGCAACCAACTCCAATGAAATGCAGAGCTTCATTAAGGAATAGTTGGAAGCCTTATATTCCTAAAAGCTGAGAAATCAATAATAAACAGAGTTTGCAAAATACATACATACCAAAAGTAAACAACTCAAACTCTTAGCAAGCAACAGTACTGAAGCAATAATTAATAGTCTCCCATGAAGAAAAGCCCAGAACCAGGCAGATTCACTGCTGATTTTCCCCAAACTTTTAAGGAAATGTTAAAGGTCTATAACACAAACACTTTTCAAACTGTTCTATAAAATAAAGGAGCAGAGTACTACCAAACTCATTCTATGATGCTGAAATTAACTTGTGTAATAGCGGAACAATCATTGGAGTAACCAAATCCTTTATGCTTGGATTTAAGACCCACTGAAAAGGAGGGAACCCGTGTCTGATACTGTCAATCCAGCCAGAAACATTTATAGACCTTAGAAAGGAACTTTCTACTGGTGTTTGGTTAAATCAACAGCACATCAAACTTCCTTCTAAATTTCTGTCTATATCCACCTACAAGTGTTACTCTCAACCGTAATCTGAGAAACTCTTCTTTGGGATAAGTGATATTGAGTGCAGAGATACACAACTGCTCGAGGACCAGTGAACTTTCAGCCCTAAACAAGAAATTTCTATCACCCCCTGCAAAGCTCAGGAAACCTTATGGGAGTGGGTGGGGCGAATGGAAGAGCTGATGGAGAGGGGAGGACTGCAAAATGCTGTCCTCTCAGTATGACAGCCATTGAGATCACAATGCACAGCAGCTGAGGTTACGGATACTGGTCCTGCTCAAAACTGGCCCTGTCCACAATCATGGATGGGTAAGGCATTCATGATGTCATACTCCTTCATGCTGACCTATTGGCTACTAAGAGGGGGGGTGTCATTGTCTTCAGTTGTGTACTCACTGGTGAATCCACCAAGCTCCAAATCTATGATCAAAGAAGAGATAGTAAATTTTAATCTGTTTACATGAGGTCATATATGTGAGGTGTGAGAGTGTGTGTGTGTGTGTGTGTGTGTGTGTGTGTGTGAGTGAGTGCAAGCACGCATGTAAAACTAGAAGGGGGCCATGAAGAGACCTTAGGAGGAAGGAGAAGGTCAATGAATGCATGTGTGATGATTAATATTGTCTACTCGACAGGATCCAGAATCGCTAAAGAGATAAACCTCTGGGTATGTCTGTGAAAGACTTTCTAGATTAGGCTAATTGACATGGGAAGACCCACCTTTAATGTGCTGTTCCATGGGTAAGGGTCCTGGACTGAATCAAAAGGAGAAAACAGGGACAGGAGAGATGGCTCGGTGGTTAAGAGCATTGGCTGCTCTTTCAGAGGACCCAGGTTCAACTCCCAGCACCCACAACTGTCTGTTACTTTAGTCCAGAGGATCTAATGTCCTTTTCTGGCCCCTTCCAGCACCAGGCATGCATTCATTGTATTACACCCAGTAGACAGACAGAGAGAGAGAGAGAGAGAGAGAGAGAGAGAGAGAGAGAGAGAGAGAGAGAGAGAGAGACCTGGGCACCAGCATTTTACTGCTCTTTGCTTTCTGTATGTGGGGACAGTGTGACAGGCTGCTTCAAGTTCCTGCCGCCGTCGCTTCTCTACCATGATGCTGTCCCAAAATATGAGTGCAAAGTCCTTCCTTCCTTGGGTTGCCTTTGATAGGTATTTTGTCACCTGTCAACAGGTGGCATGTCAACACAGGGCGTGTGTCATGTCTCATGTCAGCATGTAGCGTGAAAGCAGAGGAGGAGGGAGGACTACCAGAAAGGAGCAGGAGTAGAGAAAGGGACCAGGAGGACAGAAGAAAAGATATAATAAGACCGCTGCCTTGTGCGTACTTAAGAAAAGCTGGCGAGAGGACTGAAGGAGCACAGGGAGTCTGTAGGACGTTTTCTTTGTTCTGAACTTGAACATAAACTTGACGCTGTTCAAAGAAGGGAGACAATGCTCTGGGGCCAGGTTGCCCCTCCCCACCCCCAGGTGAAGACCCACTGACATCTCTCATAGTTAAAGTCACACAAGTTCTGGCCTTTGTCTCACAACTTCCTGTGAATTAAAATATAGATGACCACAGTCCTGGTGGGGAAGTAATTAGATCACTATCCCCTCAGCTCAGCATGCCAAACTGTAAGCTAATTCATTTTCCTTTACTAATTTCTGTTTCCCTATTCTTTGGGAAACTGAGACAGCATGGACCTAAGTGCCTGGTTATGCCGGCTGCTTATCAAGTGTGGACTAGTGTCAGCCACCACTGAATTTTAACTCCAGCAAAGACCACGTTAAAAAAAAAACCTAATTACATCTCCATTTTGACCCAGCAAACTGCTTCTCCCATCAAAGTTTTGATCACTTGATCATCAAGGCATTGCAGAGGCCAGGAAGGGGCTATGAGACTTCCAAGACTTGGGATATAGGACCGCCAACAGTTCTGGAGGGTGTCCTCCAGCAGGTGGCGGTAGTTTGCACATCATCCAGCAGGTGGCGGTAGACCACAGACTTCAGAACATAAAGAGTCAGGAGCATCAGAGAAGACTGAATTGAATAAAGACTAATATAGGCATTCCATTAGATTGTCCTGGTGGTGAGTTTCTTCTAGGCTTAGCTAGTCCCAGCCACAGCAGAAGAGAGTAACACATCTATATTTTAGCTTTTAATTCAAAAGAAAAACACACAAGCTTACCATCAAGTCCATCTTAATGATACATTGACAACATAGGTTTTTTTTTTCTTTCTGAGGTAAAATATACTAAAGGTTGTCATGTTTAACAAGTGTTGAAACAATGAAAATAATGCATTAGAAGCAAGATAAAATCTAATAATCACAGACTATCATCACTCCCTTTCTTCATGCAACACCACCAGTTAAAGTCATCCTAAAATCACTTTACTCAAGAAAGCATAGCATTTACTTTGTGAGCCTATGATAGTTACTTTGCCTGTTTAACCTCTCATCCACACAATTCTAAAGCTATGTATTTAAGGCCTGATTAATGCTGGGCAGTTTCTAGGTGGAGGGTATTAGCAATAAGCAATATATTCCTGTTTCTGCCGTTGTGGAGTTTTCATGTGTGAGAATCTGCTTTCATCAATAAGTGAAAACTAAAGTCAGTACATATACTGTTGCGGTCCTAGGTAATGTGTCTGCAATGGTAAGTGCTAAGGGGAAAGACTAAGATGAAGTACCAAGACACCAGCAGGTGAATGTCTGGCTCTAAACCTACCAGACACTTAGAGGCTTCTAATGTGTCCTGACCTCCCCTGTTGCAGAACCCATTTGTATGCATGGTTGGACTCCACATGCAAGGGTGGTGTCACTTGTCATCTGAGCTTCCTATCCATCTTCCACTGGCTCCCTTTGGGAGCGGTAGGGCTGGCTGTCACATCCCTAGTGTTAAGCAGATTTCCCTTACCAGTTTTCTGGGATGCTTCTCTAGTTACTTCCTTTAAGCAGAAGTGCTGGGATTCCATTTCCACACCAGTGTGGAGGAACACTTCCTGACTCAAGCACACACTGCGTTCTTCTACAAGCTTCATGCACTCCAGCAGGAATCCTATGGTAAGGTGGAAGACACTGTGTAGTTCAATACAGGACCCTAAGTGTGAACAATGAATCCAAGAGAGGTTAATAAACAGCTGCTCTGGCCTCCACACACACACATGCAAGCACACACACATGCACCACATACATGCACACACACACACACATGCAAGCACACACACATGCACCACATACATGCACGCGCACACACACACACGTACATTCCCATGCACCACATACATATACACATAATTAAAAATAAAAAGTGTGTGGGTGGGTCAGTGTTGCTGGACTCAGTTCTGCTGAACCCAGAACTTTATATTCTTAAGTCATTTGACTCAATTTTTAAAAACATTTCTTATGGCCCACTGAACTATTTTTGTAGCCCTCTAATAAATCTGTAGCCTGAATAATATTGAATCAAGTACATCAAGAAATTGAGTAGAATTTGGAGAAAACTATATATTAGCATCTAAAGGCTTAAAGGAAAGGGAACATTAGCTTTGTCTGTGAATATCACACACACTTTTTTTTTGACAAATGGCTATTGGAGGAAGCTGAAGTAGCTAGTAAGCCAAGAGTTTATGGTCAAGTCCAGTGACTAGATGCATCTAAAACACCTTGAATGCCCGTGTTTACACTGTGTGTGGTTTCAGCAAGCACACCCTGGAGCATCGAGGAGGCAGTGTTGCTTTGTAGGGAAGGGTCTGGGAAGTGGTTTGTCAGAGGTTTTACAGTGAGGTGATGTTGGAGGTGCCTGATAAAAATGGAGTTGGATTTCCCCCTGTGGGTAGGGATAAAGCACATGAGATCCTGCTGGACAGGGCTCTGTGGTTCATTGTTAAAGACGGTCCGATGGAGTATGCTTGGACATTGTTCAGGGGAAAGAGGGTATAGGAACTCCAAGGGTGAAGCTAGAGACCATCCCCACAGCTACAATTGTGAAAGCACACCCCTAGCTAACGTGAATGAAGTTCCCTTCAACCTCATGTTTAAATGGTCCACGTCCAGCGCGGCTGATTCTGCTGCGTGCACTGTTCTCATATCCGCTTCCCTCACCCACCAAATCTCAGCTATTTAGCATTTTCTCAGGACAAAAAATTCAAAACCCTATCGAAACTCTTCCATCAGAGAGCCACTTGTGGTGGACTCTGTTTGTCATGCAGATGATGAGTTCTCTGTCTTGGCAGTTCATGATTTTCTTTCTGATGGCTGTGATTGTGCGATGGGTCAGGCTCAGAAGCCCTGAGCCACACCTTAAGTTCCTCTCTGGCTCAGTCTTGCTTTAATCAATATGTCAATACTTATTTGAACATGAGAGTAGATTACTCTTGTTTCTATTTTCTTTTTTGAAAAGGTTCCTTGGGCACAGATTAATCTCGTGACCCAGAGACAGGCTGGCTTGCTCTCGTCACAACTGTCTGGAGTTTTCAATTCCTGTTGGGTATGGTTATGGATCAGAGAGAGGCTTTGAGCCAGACCTCTTCCCTAGTGTAAAACTGAGTCTGCTTGCATGTACAGAGAAGCGTGCTTTTTGCCAGTGAAGGCTGCAGCTAGGACCCTCCCAGGTTAGTGTCCACCATCCTGCTCCACCAAGAAGGTGGGAACTTGTTGCTTGTAGCTGTGTAAGTTTGGCTTTATTCAAGGAATTTGAATGCACAGGAAACCCTCAGAATCTTCAGATCTCTACCAGTAGACTCAACCAACAGTAGATGGGAAATATTTGGGGGAATTGTATCTGTACTAAACACGCAAATACTTTGTTTTCTTGTCACTGTTCTCAAATGTGTGACTTTCCTCATGAGAAGTGAACAATTGTTTATTGACCTGAGATAGAGCATCTAGGCAACCCCCCCTCCCCTCCAAAAAAAGATTCCATCCCAGGCTATTTTAGGGAACCTGTCAGTTGTATTGAGGGTTTTTATAGGAGTGTATATGAAGGGCTATTAATAGGAACTTGGACAACTGAAATGCAGGTATCTGCATGACCACTCACAAAAGCTCTGCCCTTGGCTTCCATGCACAATTTGTGGGAATCTCCCCTGGAGAGTGTGCTCTCCCTCTGCCGTCCTTACTGCTGACACAGCCTTGGAGAGAGGCTTGTGGGCACGGGAACTTCCTGAGCTTCCTAGGTGCTCTAACTTTTGTTTACTTCCTGAATGATTTGTTACTCCTGGCTTTTCCCCCCTTCCAGGAGGAGATGCTTCAATTCGGGGGAAATAGTTACACAACATCTGAGCAATACAGCAGGGTTTCTATTACATTTCCATCAAATTAGGTGCTATAGGGACTCCACAGGTGGTTTAAAGCACACAAGACTGTTTGTAAAGTGTATGTGCATACTGCGCCATTTTATATAAAGGACCTGAGCACCTATAGGTTGACTGTCAATGGACACCAAGAATCTACTCTATTGCTAATTCACTAATATTTAACCCCTGTGTAAAATTATTTGAGGAAATATATACAATTTTATTTTTTAATGTAATATTAAGATCTCTTTCCCCTTTATGTATAGGAAAGACTCCAGGCAACTAAAGAATGCTGAAAATGGAAGAAATAGTCTTCCCCTAGGAAGAGCACACCAATTAGTTATCTAATACCAAATGACCATCCCTGAAAAGACACATTCCAGAAACATTATACAGACTGAGAAGGACATATTTAGGAATATATGTGAATATATTTAGATGCATGTAACAACAATTGATAAAGGAAGATACCACTGATTTTAAAGAGAGCAATGAGGAATATAAGAAAGAATTTGGAGGGAGGAAAAGAAAGGGGGAAATGTTGTAACTATATTATAATTTCAGAATTATATTTTCAAGTGAAAGGGCTGGGGATATGGCTCAATGTGCAAAGTGAGGACCTAAGTTCAGATCTTCAGCATTGGTTGAGAACCTGGTGCACTACATAAAACTATGACCATAGTATTGGGAGACAGACAGGTGGATACCAGAGACTCGCTGACCAGATAGTCTAGCCAAAATGGCTAACTTCAGGTCCAGTGAGAGGACCTGGCTCAAAGAAAAAGTTGTGGTGAACAAGAAAGACACCCAAAAATACCGTTTTGCTCCACACATGCAAGCAAGTACAAGCAAGTGCACACGTGCACACACTAAATCAAAAGTGTGATACAATGAAAATAAATCTAATAGATACTGTAAGTAAAAATCACACCAAGATGAGGAATGCAGCCAGACATTTTGGCCTTCACCTATAACTCCTGCACTTGGGAGACTAAGGCAGGAGGATTGCCTTGAGTTTGAGGATAGTGAGTTCTCGGCCAGCCTAGCTTGTGAGTGAGACTATGCTCCAGATGTCACTAAGTTTGAAGCTTTCTCTTAGACCAAGAGAATATTTTTTCTAGATGCAGTTATAGGGAAGAACTTGCAAAATTTTGAGCATAGCAATGAATAGCAAGCTTTAAAGTGGTTTTATTGTACATGGAAAATTAGAGTTTGCATGGCTAGATTCCCTTTTACTGATTCTAATTAAAAATTGAAGGTGTCAATTTGAAGTGTAGCTGACGGCTGGCAGATCTGTTCAACTCAACAGAAAGAAAACCCTTAAAAATCAGAAGCTTTGTGACCTATTTGGTCCTTAGATCTCTCATCTGGTCACTCATGTGGATCTTAGAAAACACTACTAACCAGGTCCTTAGACCATTCTTCTGGTCCCTCATATGGATCTTAGAGAACACCATCAAATCCACTGTGCAGTTAAAGAGCAGGATTGTGTCTTTTAGCCACAGTTCAAGTTGATATTTCTAATGTATCTCTCTCTGTGTATAATAGAATGATAATAGATCAAATAGATACAGGGGATAAAATCATACCAAGATGAGGCATGTAGTCAGGTATTTTAGTTCTCACCTGTAATCCCAGTACTTGAGAAGCTAAAGCAGGAGGGTTTGCCGTGAGTTTGAAGCCATCTTAGGCTACATGGTGAGTGTGTGTATGTGTGTACACTCATACACAAGTCTACTTATGTTTCTGTGTGTTTGCATATGTAGGTACACATAATTACAGGTATGTGTGGAGGTCGGATAATAACCTCAAGTGTCATTCTTCAGATGTTGCCCACCATCTTTTTGTTTTGTTTTTTTTTTTAACATAATGTCCTTCACTGATCTTGGTGCTCACCAGTTAGGCTGGCCAGAAAGCTCCCGCTCCTAACACTGGCTTTACAGGCTTGTACCACTAGACACAGCATTTTTTATGTGGCTTCTGTAGATGGGATTTAGGTCCCTATGTTTGGTCAACAAGTATCTTATGGACTGAACCATCTCCCCAACCCCACCAAAATGTCTTAATTCTTTTTAATTCAGCCCCTCTAATGGAAGAGCCTCCATTTGCTATACCATGTACTACTTACATCTTCTTTTCTGGGCCTATGTGTTTCTTGACTTACAAGACTTCTTATCTACACAGAAACCATCCTCCTGAATCCCAGACTAGGTTTTTAGACAGCAAATCTTTTGTCAGCCTGGATCTGAATGAAGGACTCGTTTTTTTTTTTTTCTGAAACTTTTTTTCATTCAGCTCACGTTTGGGTTTATTTTCTTTACCCTTGTCAGCAAGTATTTTTTATCTATTTACCTTTTAGGTTGTACCTTTTTATAGGGTAATATGTGATCATTATGTGTAGCTATGGAGTACACTGTGATGACCTATGTTTACATCAAGTACCAGCCAACTCAGAGAAATTCTTCTATTTTCTATCTTCCTGTAGACATAGGAAAATGGATGAGGTGATTTCTGAAAGCACCACATAGCTCAAATTTTAAAAATTCCATCCAATGAACATTTTCTTAAATGACAGATTTATTACATTTGCAGTTATTATAATTACCAGCATGTTTCATTCATTCCTTCAATCTTAGTTTGTGTTTTCAAGTTATTCTGGGTTGCCCCCTTCCCCATATTTTAATTGAAGAAGGGGTTTTTGTTTCTGCTCTCTTCCTCTAGTCTATATGATTTACTATTTCTGTCAATTGGGATGAAAAGATGTTTTCTTTTATTGACTGTTCACAGATTGTTAGCTTTTGGACTTAATAGTCTGAAGTTAATCAGTACCTGTTACTATCTTTTTAAATGATGAAAGATCTAGGAGGTTAATTCAGTACTTCTTGTCTTCCATGGAACTTCTCAGTATTTATGTCCTATCTCGTCTAATGGCCACATCTTCAGACTTTTACAAAACTAGAAGGTGTTAACCCCAGCACTCAGGAGCAGAGGCAGGTGGAACTCTGTGTATTTAAAGCCAGCCTGGCCTATGTCGTGAGTTCTGGGTTAGCCAGGGATACGCAGTAAGACTCTGTCTAAAAAAGATTTTTAATTATAAATATTTGACTGATGGCTCAGGCTTATTACTAGCTAGCTCTTACATATAGCTCTTAGTCTGTGTATCACCACATGGTCAGTGGCTTACCAGTAATGCTCTGGCATCTTACTCCTCCAGTGACTGCTGGTGTCTACCTCAACTCTGCCTTCTTTCTCCCTGTATTCAGTTTGACTTTCCCACCTAGGTATACTCTATCCTGCCATTGGCCAAAGCAGCTTTTTTTTATGGATGAATGATCTTTTATTATATGATACTACTCAACTATAAAAAAGAGCAAATTTTTGATATGTAGCACCATGGGTACATATCACAGATGTACTCTTTTTATTGGGGGGATAGGAGGAGGGGTGGGAGGAAGAACTTAGGTTGGAATGTAAAATGAAATAAAATTTTCAAAAATGGCCAAAGCAGTTTTATTCATCAACCAATAAAAGCAACAGATATTCGAAGCATACATGAAGACATCCCATTCACATCATTTCCCCTTTTGTGTCTAATTAAAAAGGAATGTTTTAACTTTAACACTATAAAATTACATATAACAAAACAGATATCAAGCAAGAATTACAGTTATAATAATATTTAGTCTATGCCAAATACAAATAAAAATTTTAATAATTGAAAAAGACTACAATGCTGGTCTAGACTTGCTCATTTACTCACCAGTTTCCTGTCTGGATGGTCTTCATGTTTTATATTTTCCTCTTCTTCCTCCTCCCTCTCACCCCCCCACCTCCTCCTAAGCAGTTTTTTTTTCCAGTAAAACATCAAAGGTCTATCAGTGACACACCATCTCTGATAATGTCTTTGTTTCATTTTTAACACTGAACCACTATCTCATCAAATACAGAACTTAGTGTTGCCAATTATTTTCTCCAATCATTGTATCAGAGGCCTGAGGAGGGATGCTCATGCCCTCAGTTTGAGCAACTTGCCCTCCAGAATGCCTAAAGAGAATTGAACTGCATGACCGTCTGCAAAAGTCAGACTATGGGCCACAGAAGACACAGGACACACAGCATGAGTCCTCTTGCTGGGTAGATACAGGTACACACATCTGTCCCTCCCGTCCACACTGAGAGTCACACACAAGCACATTGCATCTCATGTTCTGGTTCCCGACTCCTAAATGTTAACAGCCTTGTCTGTGGAGAGCCAGTTGGAGACAGAGCACACATGTGTCAGCATTGTAAGGCTTCCCCTTTCCAGTCCCACACAGCCCCAACCACTCTGCTTTCCCACTGGATCCTTCCTGTTGGTGTACAAACATGTATTTTCCTGACCATAAAAGGTCATGAAATCTGAAAGAAGAACCAGGGTGGATGGTGCAAGGGGAGGATGAATAAATTGGAATGTGGTCAAGGTTCTGACTAGTAAGACGAAATCACAAAAGGTCTTGGAAAGACTGTGAAGGGAACCAGGCTGTAGCCTAACCAGACCCCCTTGTGCATTTGTATTGAGGTGTCCCAGCTTCTTTCTGTAACCTATTACCTCTTACAGACCAACCTTTTTTTTTTCCCCAAGCCATTTCTGTTCCAGTGGCAACAGAGTTGTTTTTTTGTTTGTTTTGTTTTGTTTTGTTTTTGGTCTTTTGAGACAGGGTTTCTCTGTGGCTTTGGAGGCTGTCCTGGAACTAGTTCTTGTAGACCAGGATGGCCTCAAACTCACAGAGATCCTCCTGCCTCTGCATCCCAAGTGCTGAGATTAAAGGCATGTGCTACCAACGCCCAGCTTCAGAGTTATTTTTTTAACAGATCTATTAGCATCACCCTTTCTCTTACCTCAGTTCAGAGGTAAGTTAATGCTATTAGCAGATAGGCATCTTTATGTCTGATAAAGGCTAAGTAAAAAGGCAAGCTTTCTCTGAGAGTCAAGGCAAGCTTGCTAGGACCCTCTTCCTGGTATGGAATGTGCAATCACCTGCTTGGTCATTTGTAACCATTCTACCTACCTAGGTCACTATTTTCCCCTAGACCTAGTGAAGAAAGGATACAAAAGGGACCCAGTTTACCCCCAATTCCTCCTCCCTCCCAGGATTCCTCAGTTCCAAAGTGTGGGCCAAATGCGACTTGATCCCTATCTCTTGAATAACTTGGAAAAGAACTCAACACTCCTACGTTTTAAACTTCATCTTCCCAAAGGAAATTTCATGAGTGGGGAACAAGTGTCCCCATGAATGCTCCCTTTTGCTGAGCTGTTAAGACAGGCTCCCCTGAGGCCCCATACCATATGATTGTGAATGTGACGAGACATGGCTTCATGGAAGCTTAGAATCCTGAACACAATGCTCTGGTCTCAGAGCACACAAGATCACACCAGACTCTTTTCATCCTTGAAAATAAAAGCTTCCAGTTGTTTCTTTTTCAAACCTTAGCTGTTATGCAGATGTCTGCAGCATGTCTGTGTCAGCAGTGTCAATTCTAGTGTCACAGCATCTGAGGAACTCGATGGTCATGAAATCTAATAGCATTCCTTATTTGTGTGTGTGTGTGTGTGTGTGTGTGTGTGTGTGTGTGTGTATGTGTGTGTGTTTGTATGCCAGAAGACAACCTCAGATGTCATCATTCAGGCACTGTTCATCTCATTTGTTGAGACAGGGGACAGGGTCTCTTTCTCTGGAACCTGTAACTCACCAAGTCAGCTCACTGCCCAGTGAACCCTAGGGATCTATCTGCCAGTCTCTGCCTAATCAGTACCCGAATTACAAGTGGTCACCACCATTTCCAACTTTTTCTGTGTGGGTTTTGGAAACTAAACTCAGATCCTTGTGCTTGTATGGTAAGCACTTTCTTGACTGAACTATCTTCCAAACCCTCATTCCTTATTTTGTTGAGAATCATGGGATCTAACAAGATTAAGTGACTTTCCTAACAACAGATTATTGTGCCCATCTCACATGACCAAGAGATATTTCTAAACTATATCATATTGATCATCAGAGAAACGATGTACAGAAAAACCATAATGTCTTTCTAAACACAAACAGATATGGACTTTATAAAATAAAGGTCATCCTTTGATTGACCAACAAAATTTGCATTTTATCCTTTCTTTTTCCTTAATGTGGAATAACCCAGAATTTGTTTTGCATTCAGTCTGTGGTTTGACTATTATGGTGCTAATAAATGTCTGCTATTTAATGTTCTCTTTTCTTAATTAACGAAGTGCCAAGTAGAAAGAGATAAGTTATGCACTTTAATTATAGCAACCCCAGGCTACTTGGAGAATTCTTATCAGTAGCATACCATTACATCCTACACGCAATGAAAAACAAAATCGGTGGGAGCTTCATGAGTATAAGATCGAGGAAACAACTCCATCTCTCGCCACTGTCAGGAGACAACAGTAGGATTCCATCCCTAGGTTTCTTGGAATCATGCAGGGTCTGGTTTTATTTGTGTTTATTTTCTTCTCAGTTAGCATGAGCTGGTGAGTGATCAGGAGCCTGTGAGAGATAGGGCATTTTGAACACTACAGAGGGGCTGGTGTTCGGTGCCAGGAACTCTGAACTGTAACTTCTCATTTCTGGAACCTTCCATGGACACTCTATGCCTTGATTTATTGCTTAGTAAAGTATATTTTGAGGTCTGGTAGTAGGAAGGGGGGGAGTCAGGAGGGAGTAAGAGGATAAATGAAAACAAAGTATAATGGCATACCTGTAAGAAAATTACATGTTTTATAAAGTAATTTGAAAGTTTAATAATTAAAGAAGAGGAGGCTGGAGAGATGGCTCAGCAGTTAAGGGCACTCACTGATCTTCTAGAGGACCCCAGTTCAAGTCCCAGCACCCACTTGGCAGCTCACACCTGTCTGTAACTCAGTTCCAGGGAACCAGATGCCCACACATCAATGCACATAAAACAAAAAATATAATTAATTATTTTAAAAAATGATTGAAGAAGAAAGGATGTTGGAACCAAGAAGGCACAAGGTGACAACGGTCCATGTACTTTTTCCCTGTGCAGGCCCCGAGGAGGCAGGAAGTGGCCGCTATGGACCTCAGTATATCACCAGCACGGGAGTGAGTGAAGATGATGATGGCTCTGATGACGAGCTGGATCTGGACGTGTCCTTTGAGGAGGTATCATCACCTCTGGTGTCCCCTCCAATGTGCTTTGTTTCCCTGCTGGCCGCAGCAGCTTAGCCACAGAGCGTGGGCGTGGAACTTCAGGCTGAAATGAACCCCTTTGCTCTCAGCAAGCATTTATTTCTGGGAAGGGAGGGGGAGGGGAAACAAAGGGGGAGGGCACACAAATCAGTACTAGGGAGTTTCCTAGCAGACTGTCATCCTGTGAACAGCTTCTGTCTACAACTAGCTTTCTAACTACCAAAACAATGTAGATATACCACCCAGGAATTTTGTAAAATGGGGAAGTATAAGAAAACCAATGATTCCTCGACAAAGCCATCCATCTTGTAAAAGTTTAGTATGAAGAGGTCATGGAATACTCCCTGTGTCTCAAGGTCTTCCCCTGTGAACTGGGATTAGTGCTTCTGTCTCACTGACACCCTAGGATTTGGGATGTTAACAGTGAACTTGTGGTTCAAGAACTGCATTATGCAGTATAAAGATGACTCCATGTCTATGCTAAGTCCTTTCCCTCTCAAACTTAGGTTAAACCACTTCCTGCTACCAAAGCTGGGAAAAGGAAGTTCTTGATGGAATCCAAGAAGATTTCTCTCTCTGACCCAGTAATGGGTTCCAGGCGTGCACAACCTACCTCAGCATCTCTCCCTGAAACTACAGTGGCCATCCCACACACCCCTGCCCAGCGGAAGGGGAAGAACAGTGTGGCCATGATGTCAAGGCTCTTTGACGTGTCCTGTGATGAGACTCTCTGCTCAGCTGACAGCTTCTGTGTCAATGACTACACCTGGGGAGGCTCACGGTGCCACTGCAACCTGGGCAAAGGAGGGGAGGGCTGCTCAGAAGGTAGGCCCTGGAAAGGGAATGAATGCAGCGTGGTTAAACCTATAGCTGTATGATATAAACACAGTCCTTATAGCATTTGGTAATATAAGCCTTTCCTCTATCGATTGGTCAGTAAATTAGCCACCCCCACCCCTGTCCAGGCCCCATGGAAAGGGAGAAGCATCTTCCATTGCCTTCCTGAGGCCATAGCCTGTTTCTATTTGTGTCTTGTGTGAGGTCCTTTGGAGCGGCTACCTTGAAATCATCTCAACAGAATCAGGGAGGTGAACTCTGCTTTTATCGCATCTCTATCAAAATGATAGCCAGAACACCCAGAAGCGCAGGGAGGGCTGATGGTTGAGTCACCTGGGTACTGCAAAAGCCCAGCGTGAAAATGAGTGATGCTGGACTTCAAGCTACTCGTTTCTTTTCTGGGAAGCAGGAACCCAAATTCAAAATGCATTTTCTTCTGAAGAACTTCAGAAGAAGCTCCTTGATCCAGAGAGCAGTCAGAGTGAGAGGCAGAGAAAGGGAGGTGGGAAGGTAGCTAGGTGGAGCCGACTAGATGAGGTTTTTAACTGGGTGATATGCAGACAATGGTGTGTGTTGCTTTCTGCTTCGAAAAGAATGAGGCGACAGCAATCTGTCACCCTCTGCCTTTTCTTTCAGATATCTTTATTCAGTATCCTCAGTTCTTTGGTCACTCCTACGTAACCTTTGAGCCCCTGAAGAATTCTTATCAGGCATTTCAGATCACTCTGGAATTCAGGGTAAGAGGAGCTGTTGTGTGGTGTCTATTATCATGTGATGAGTGTCTATTAAACATGTCTAATTACATCAAAGGGAGAGAGGGAAGAGGGGAAGCAAAAAAGTGTGGCACACCTAACCTGACCTGCAATCTCTCACAAAATCCAGCCGGGGCAGGTACATTTACAATGCTCAGGTACACAGCTAGGGGAGGGTGGGTTTGCATGTCACAAACAACAGAAGATTAGATTTCCAGTGAGAAGCTACTTCCAGGGTGATCCGTCAGGGGCAGGGTTTCAGGACCAATGATGCATTCCGTTCCCCAAGCCCCTTTAGAGAGCTCTCACTGGTCCCAATCATCCAGCTGGCACCTTGAGCTGCATGTGGTTCTTTGAAGCAAAAGGACCAGTTGCATCCCATCGTTACCTTGCCATAGTATTAACTGTGTGGGAGGTGGCCTGTCCCTCGGCTAATACATCCAAGTGACTACTCAGTGGACCGTTCGTACTGCCTAGACAGAAGGAGAGTTGCAAATGCACGTGTTTCCCAGGTAGAGAGGAAGAGTGGAAATAGGATGTTCATCGGGGACAGTAGAAATAGATGAGCACAAACAAGGTGCTGTGTGATTGAGACCATAGGACACGGGCTTTTATGGAAGTTTTGTAGGCGCATCTGCAAAGCCAAGCAAAAAAGCAGGCCAGACACGGGCCTTCTGTAATGTGAATCTATGAGAGTCTGGGAAAGGCTCTCAAGAATGTCTTTACTTAGGGATAAAAGAGGGGGGAAGCACTCACTCACACAGGACAGGTTAGACACCACTGCAGTTGTTCTGCCCGAGGGGAAAGAACCCCAACAGCAAGTGCCTGCTCCACTCCTACTGTCCAAGAGAGCGAGAGAGCGAGTGAGAGAGCGAGAGTGAGAGAGCGAGAGCGAGAGAGAGAGAGAGCAAGTGAGAGAGAGAGAGAGCGAGTGAGACAGCGAGAGAGCGAGAGAGCAAGAGTGAGAGAGCGAGAGAGCGAGAGAGCAAGAGAGCGAGAGAGAGAGCGAGAGTGAGAGAGAGAGAGAGTGAGAGAGAGAGAGAGAGAGAGAGCGAGAGAGCGAGAGTGAGAGATCGAGAGTCTCCCCCTCAGCTTGCCAGTTGTCACACAGCAGACAACACAGCATCACCCTAGCACTTGCTGCCCCAAAGTCACTGGCTAAACATGACGAAACCCCACGGGAGCCTTCCTCACCTCAGAGCTGGTCCTCTGTTCATACCACTGATATTTTGCCATGTGAAGGAACCAGCCTGGATGTGTGGGAACTCCCTGGAATTCACGTGCTTGCATCAGTAGGATGGCAGAGGGGACCATTCATGCTTTGTCTTCATGAGTGTTTACAGATGAGGAAGAAGTGACCGTGGTTCATGTGGCTTTTGCTTGTGTGTCCACAGGCAGAGGCAGAGGACGGCTTACTGCTCTACTGTGGGGAGAGTGAACACGGCAGAGGTGACTTCATGTCCCTGGCTCTCATCCGGCGCTCCCTCCACTTCAGGTAACTCATGCCCCAAGTCCTGTAAATTTAAAAATTTTACCACACGCATCGTACACAATACAGCCCACACAATTCCAGTCATTAAAGGAATGGTACGCAGGAGACCAGCCGGGCCCGATATCTCAAGTCCTAGACAGCTGTAACAGCTGGGTAACCTTTGAAGTTTGAATTTTGAAATGTTGCCTCATTCACTTATTCTGACACCAATTAGGTGTCGAACACCCACTGTGGGTTCACAGCAGTTTGGCAAAGGCCAAGTCCTCTCTTTTCTGAAGCGCAAGTAGAAGGCAAGATCTCCTCAGAGTCTCCTTGAGACAAGATGGCTGACAGCCGTGGAGGATAAGGAGGGGCCACAGGCTCCCAAGGACTGACAGAGGCTCAAACCTACCAGGACTTCCCTGGGGTTGGGCTGAACCCTGACTTTCCTCCTGTACTGGGGTCATTCCCCTCCCCCATATTCTTTGGAAGCTGCTTTTAGTTAGCTTTTGCTTTTTCAGGAGGCAGAGTGAGGGCACTTGTCTGTCAGTGAGTGAATGACAGGCATTAGCCTTGACGCCATCCAGGGTATCCTTGCTAGCCTCCTGATACCATCATTTACTTAGCGCCTGACCTTTGGCAGATGATGTGAGCTATGGGAGTCGCCTTTCCTCCAAGGATTGGGGAGGGGATCACATGAGCTCTCTTATGCTTAGCACAATGACTGTCCAGTATGTATATACCAACCCTAACGGGTTATTTGTTTATGGATTAAAAGTACTTTGGGAGGATGAGAAGATGGCTGAGTCAGCAAAGTGCCTCCTGTGCCAAGCATGAGGACCTGAGTTTGAGCCCCCATGTAAAAAGCCACCAATAGTAACACTCAACGATAACCTCCAAGCACCGGGAAGCAGGGTCTGTGGATCCTCGAGTGTGCAGTCAGTGAGCTCTGGGCTCAGAGACAGAACCTATCTTGAAAAAAAAATTTTTTTAAATCACAGTGGAAAGCATGAAGGAAGGGATGTTAACCTCTTAGGTCCATCTAGCTTGTGACATCCAGCACACACATATGCATAAACACACACGAAAATATTTTAAGCTCTTTTGGTTCTATCGAAGATGTTCAAGCGTGCTTTGTTAGGTGACTTGATTCCTGGATACATGGTAGCAGGCACCAGGATTGGGCTAATGGTTCTAACCTCACGGGATCTAGCACTCATGGATGAGGTACACACTCAGGGGCGTGGCAGCGTTTGGCTCCAGAGCTCCTTAGTATCACAACTCCACCTGAGTGATGCGCATCTCCCTCCATGAATCTTGCCCATGCCACCCACACTAGTGAGGGTCAGAAGCCAAAGGTCACAAGAAAGGGGCTGTAGGTGACACAGTATAGACACCCCATCATGCTTCCTACAGGAAGTAGTCTTGGGATCTTGGTGGAAGGGGCCAGATGGCTAGTCTCAAGTCAGCAGAAAAGTACCCAAACTTTCCCTGTCAGGCACAGTAATCCCTGGTCTATGGGGACATTGGAAGAGAGACAGAATACTGCAGGCATCTCAGTGTGTGTCTCCTCTTTTCCATGCCCAGGCCTGAGTGAGAGTCTCCTGTGAAAACCTCACCTGGGTGGGGGCCCTGGACACAGAGGGCAGGGTAGCCTGCTTCCCAGAACTCCTGAAGATTGAGTTTTTACACTTTATTAATGTCATAAGACCTATCATTTGAGCATCGAGGTTCCTCAGAGAAGTGCCTGGGGACAGAATGATGCTCAAAATCATTGTACTCACGTGGACTTTGAGCTTCTGCTGTCTCTGGAGAAGAGACAAAGGGTCCTACACCCCATCTGCTTCTGAGTGACTGAGAAGATGAGGCCGTGGTGAGGTCGCAAATAAGAGAGACCCTGCATCAAAAGATGGAGAGCAATTGAGAAAGACAACCTTTGCACCCCCCTCACACACAAACACACCCCCAAACCAGAGAGGAGCCATTGTCCTAGAAGTGATGATGTGAAGTCTGAAAACATGAACTGGTTTATTCTAGATCCTTTCCTCCCTTCCCCTCACCCCCAGGTTTAATTGTGGAACTGGGATTGCTGTCATCATAAGTGAGACCAAAATCAAACTTGGAGCTTGGCACACAGTGACACTGTACAGAGATGGGCTGAATGGGCTGCTGCAGTTGAATAATGGCACCCCGGTGACAGGCCAGTCCCAGGTGAGTGTGAGTCCTTACCCTCATCTGGTCCTCTAGAGGAGGCTGCTGCAGAGAGTGCAAGGAGAAAGGCTGGAAAGCTCTGGGAGGCTGAATTTTCATAGGGCACACGGTAGAGCTGTGGTGGGGTCCCCACAGCTTTGCCCATCTGAGCTTCTATACACACCTTCCATACAGCCCTACTGGGGAGATGCCCTGAACTTGTGGGTTCAATGCCGTGGGTGCACAAACCATGTGTGCATGGAATGGTTACCTTTGCCCAAGGTTATCCAAGCCAGAGGTCAAGAAAAGCCCATCTGGGAAGCAAAGAAGCCATCATTAGCATCAGATACAAAGGAAGGTCTGAGTGTTGTGATCTTGTGGCTTTAGCAGATAGCCTCAAAAGAGTTGGGTTATCCTGTTCCATATACTGAGATAATCCATTTATCCTTATTGGGATGCATCATTGCTGGAGGAGGTTAACTAGTTACCTCTTGTGTCACTCTGCAGGTCACTGAGGTACTCACATGCCTGTTATGCTCACAGTAATTTGAAGATTATCTTTTAGAATAAAGGGTTTTAATTAGTTCCTGGCAAGGAGCCAAACCTAGAGTCTCTATTCTCCAAAGGAAAGAGCAGGAAGGGATACTTGGTGCCATGTCTAAGCATCTTCCCCACTACCAGGTCCTTGCTGTGCTACAAACGAGACATGATAAATAAAGGCCCATCCCTGAAAATCTTATTTATTTGGGTCAAAAGGTGATGATCCAACTCTAGCAAATTATAGTACCTGGAGATTGCTTATGCCCATTGCTGAAGAGGGGGAAAAGGCAGGTTCCATGATTCTAATACAATAGCATGAAATGATCAAATGAATTTTGATAAGAATAAAGACTTCAACCTGGAGTGCAAAGAACTATCATGAAAATAGGATGGTTGAAAGCAAGGATTTTTTTGTTTGTTATTTGTTTTTTTCTTTAATAAAGATTGGCTAACAGGGTCACTTAGTACCCCAATAAGCTAAGGAAGCATACATCTGAATGAATGGAGATGTGGCATCTAGAGAAACAGCTATCTTCTGTTTCAGTGGTTCTGAAGTACTCTAGCCTGCTGAAGGAATGTGAGGACATTCTAAGAGATAAGAGCACGTTCCATGGTCGCCACCCAAGCAGGAAGTTGGCTTGCAATGTCTTCAGTGATTGGTTGATTCAGTGGAGCTTTGTTAGCTTGGAGCAGGAAAGAGGAAGGCAGGATAGCGATTTATTTCATTTATTTATTTGTTTATTTATTTATTGGCCTAGGTCAAAGAAAGAAAGATGCTTGGGAAAGAAGGGTCAGCCTTCTGGGAGAGCCTCAGGGAGTCTTCCAGCAGACTGTCTCAGCAGCGTGTCTGTATTCCAGGGCATATTAAAAGAGTAGCATGTATAAGCTGTTAAGAGAGATATGCATAGAATCCAGCAATTTGGAGGGAGGGAAAGGGAGGAGAGGAGGGAGGGAAAACTGTGGTAGATATGTAAAATAAATTTTAAAGTATTTTAAATCGGGGAGTGCTCTTGGACCCCAGACCGACAGTGGGGAGGCCAGAATGGGACTGATCTGGACCCCCCCAAATGTGAGTGTCAGTGAGAAGGCCTGGGCAACCTATGGGGCTCTGAGCTGTGGATCAGTGTCTATCCCTGGTATACAATCTGTCTTCATGTGCCTATGGCACAAAGAGAGATGCTCTCTCAGCCTGGACTCTTAGGGGAGTGCCTTGACCCTACCAAGAGTGAAATGATAGACTCTAGACATCCCCTATGTGGAGGGATTTGGCAATAGGGTGGGAGGGAGGGTGGAAGGGGAGTGCGGGAGGAGGGGAGGGAGAGGGAACTGGGATTGACATGTGAAACAAGCTATTTAAAATTAAAATAAAAAAAAAAAAAAGAGTTGAAAAGGAAAAAAAAAAAGAATCCAGCAACCAATGGATTATATGAGGCTTCATAATTTTTCGAACCCAGTATCCTATGATTTTATCAGATATAGAAATTAACTGCAAAGGGCATGTGATGTCATCTGGGGACTGCGGAATAACTACTGTTAGGAGACAGTAATCCTATTTTAAGATGGTTCCCAGAAACAAGCCCAAGGTGAAGTCCTGTGCATAGGGTGTTTTTAGAAAGTGTTCAGGAAACAGTACTGAGTTTTAGGCTCCCTGTTCTGGCCCCACAGGAAACAAAATCAGAACAGAACAGTGAGGATGGGGTCCAGAACTGACTTCTGAGAATCTGGACAGAACAGGCCAAGAGAGTATTTGATTCATATGATGGAGGCAGCTTGCAGAGGACAATGCTTAAAACCTTCTGAGTACTGAGGGGTTCAGACTCCTATTTACATGTGCTTCGTACCTGGTCATTGGCAGAGATCAAACAGTGATTAGATTCCCACTTGCTGGAAGCAACCACTTTAAGGGTACACTTTATAGTCAGGGACTGACTTGGGACATTCTATAAGTTCTAGGACTGCACTTTCCCCCAGCTCCCACATTTATCATTTAATCTAGATTAATGAGGTATTCGTGTACCATATACAGAACAACCAAGATTGTCTTAATTTCCCCCCACTTCATGTTCAGCCCTGTACTGTGTAACCTCCAAACTTACAATTCAGACTGCTGGTTTGTTAGAAGCTTCCTTGACTCAAGGTAACAACTAAAAATAATAATAAAAGGAGTCAAACCCAGGAGCAAATTTCAAGATACTTTATAACACAACTTGTTGGATACATCCCAGTAACAGTTCTTCTTACAGTATTAGCATGAAGGGGCCTGGGACTGTGAGAGGGCAGATGTTCAGGCAGATGTTCCCCCACGAGCCTTGCCACCTTTAGATGCACAGAATGGCCTCGTGACCCACCCAAGGTACACAGTAGATTGATGTGAGGACCAGAAAGAGGGCTGTTGTGTTTGGATGCCAGCCTGCTTCAAAGCCGACTAGGTTGGCTTGGATCTGACCTCCCTCCCTCCTTTGCAGCCATTCCAAAACCACTGCTTCTGGAAGTGAAGCCCTCTAAGGAGTCAGTGGGTTCACTACAGTAGTCAGTAACTGGATTTCATTACCCAACAGGGCCGTGTCCTAAAGACAAACCCAGATAAAAGAATCCCTAAGGTCTTAATCTACATCTTAGCCACCCACCTCAATGCAATCTGTTGTGTTTTGGTTTTTCTGTTTTTAAACTGAGCTAAAGATTCTGTTTTTCTTAAAGGGCCAGTACAGTAAAATTACCTTCCGGACACCTCTGTACCTTGGTGGCGCTCCCAGCGCTTACTGGCTGGTGAGAGCAACAGGGACAAACCGTGGCTTCCAAGGCTGTGTGCAGTCACTTGCTGTTAATGGGAAGAGGATTGACATGAGACCCTGGCCACTGGGAAAAGCCCTTAATGGGGCAGATGTAGGTGAGTGCCCAGGGGCTAGCCTGAACCTGGGGACTTCCCTTCTGGTTGGGGTGAGTAATGGGACAACTGCTTCACACAGGGTTTCGGGAGTGATGAGCCCAAGTCTGTGCCCTGTGATCTTATTCATCCTCAGGCCAAACTTGCTGAGTCTTGCAAGCATCTTAACCTGAGCTCATTGGGCAGAAAATATGCACTTTGACCTTTCACCCTGATGCATCCATGATGGCATGCACGTGTGGATGTGTTGTGTGCCTGGTGCCCACTGAAGCCAGAAGAGGGTGTGGGTCCTCTGGAACGGGAGTTGCAGGTGGTTGTGAGTCACCCTGTGGATACTGGTGATGGAAGCTGGGCCCTCTGCTAGAGCAGCAAGTGCTCTCAGCCACTAAGCCATCTCTGCAGACCTAAAGTGTAACTCTTGACCACAGTGTCCAATACTTTCTTGTCTACCCTCTCATTTACCCTAATTTTAGAGGGGAGAAAATATCATGACAGCCACTATTTAGACGGATAATGGGGGCTGGCAGAGTGAGGTGCTTCTCCAGGGTGGCCGCAGAGCTGGGTTTGGTTTACAGCAACAAGAACATCTGTTCAACCCTGGAAAGCAGCAGAGTGGACTCTTTCCTTCAGGGGCTGCCTGAGTCTGCTTGACACATGACAGCGAAATGTCATGGACTATGTGGGTTGAACAGGAATCCGTTCCTCATGGTTGAAAGAGCTGCGAGGTCAATGTCCAGGTTGTTTTCTCCTCGGCCTTTCTCCTTGACTGGTATTATATCTCCCAAACATGGTCAGTCTTTGTGCACATCCCTTGTGTCTCAGGTGTCCAGAATTTCTCTCCTAAGGATGTGGGTCAGACCATATTAGTGCCTCCCTCTCGTGATCTCATGGAATATTAGGGGTCTTCCTTTCAAACACAGTCATGTTGAGAGTTAGGTCTTCAGCCTGTGTGTTTGGGAGACAGAGCTCTGTCTATAACACGGTATTCTTTTATCAGTTCATAATAACCGGGCTGTTCAGGGTGCCCCTGGACCTCCGCCCTCAGTTCGTGTCTTCCACCATCCTAGGCATAGGCCTACTGTTAACAGCTCCAGGAACTCAGGGAAGCTCTCTCTGTAAGTCCAACTCCACCAATGACGTGTCGACAGTGTCTTTAAGTTTAGGTGGCACCAGAGGGGACTCCTCTTCTGCCCTTCTCTTCTTCCCTCTTTGAGAGTGAGCTGGCTGCTCTGCACCCCCCACCCCCAGCCTCCATAATGAAGCCCTTCTCCTCTTTCTGATTCTTCACAACCTCTGTTTCTGCTACTGTGGTCCTCCCTGGTCCCCATTCACCTTCCCCATGGGATTTCTTCCTCTCTCCCTCCCCATCAGAGACCTGGGATGCCATTCACAGAGCAGTCTCATGGAAGTCCTCAAGGAAGCTGGCTTTCATGCCCTACGTCTATCCTCTTCTCTTAAAAAAAGTTAACATTGCAGAAAGATTTGGATATTACTCTCCTCCCCATGAATCTGAAATAGCCTCAGACTTCAAACCAGCGTTCACACAAAAACGGGTATCTCCAGACGCTTCCTGGGGGTCATGTTTTCAGAGCTGAGACCAAAAGGAAATTTCAGTCAGTTTTACTGACCCAGTGGCTAGCCGCTGGAATTCTCAGAGACCGATCCACCAGGGTATTCCACCAGCCAGGGTTTTTTTTTTAATTGTTTTCACCACCTGAAGTTGGTCTTCTCATCCCAGTCCTGTGAGAAAAATGAGCACACGGCCCTGCCCCAGGGTTTTTATGGTCAGGGAGTAAGGTTGGGACTGACCCTGCTGGGGTGACACAGCCAGATCTAGGGGGCCTGATCATCGCTTGGTAGTTGGCTACCAAATCAGGCTAAGTGTGACAGAGCATTGGCTCCCTGGCAAAAGTGGCTTGTACTCACCTAGTGTCTGTGGAGAGACTGTGGTGAGGCATGCAGGAGACAGGCAGCTAGAGCAAGTCAGTGAGTTCCATGTCAGATGATGCCTGCGAAAATGACAAGGTAGTTCTTCTAGAATACTCTGCTTGTTTGATAAAAAGACACAATTCTCTCTCTCTCTCTCTCTCTCTCTCTCTCTCTCTCTCTCTCTCTCTCTCTCTCTCTGTGTGTGTGTGTGTGTGTGTGTGTGTGTGTGTGTCTTCTCTCTCTCACACACACATCCTGTGGTTAACCTGCAGTGTTTCTACTATGACGCACCTTTCTGTCCCTCTTGAAACTAACTGTGGAAGGAGAAACAGGGTTCTGGAGCATGTGCCAAGGCACCGTGGCACCTCCCCTCGTCCTGCCCCAGAAGAGATGCTCAGTGATGGAGTTCTGCTGTTTCCAGGCTTGCCTTGGGTGGTTGAGTTTTGAACCAGCGAGGCAGTAGCACTTAAGCTAATTGGGGTCACATGATCAGGATGCTGTTAACATAAGCACTGTGATGTTGGGGGAGTTGTTGTCCTTCCCACTTTCGGGAACAGCAGAGATGGATTAAAGGCAGGAACAGTTCCATCATCCCCCTCGGTGGTTATAAAATGTGTCCTTTGATTTATTGTGTTCATCATGTCTGAAAAAGTCTCCAGCTCTTCCAGGGGACCAGTCAACATGAGAGGAAAGTGAAGAAGAGCAGGCTCCCCTCTGCTGAGAGCTGGGCCATTACGCAAGGGTGGACAGGAGAACTGGAGGCCCTGTGTGATGCTGGGTGACCTGGCTTTGCACCTGGTGACCTGGCTTTGTGACCCTCGCTCTGTTCAGGGGAATGCAGCAGTGGGATCTGTGACGAGGCCTCCTGCATCAACGGAGGAACCTGTGCAGCCATCAAAGCCGACTCCTACATCTGCCTCTGTCCGCTGGGCTTCAGAGGCCGACACTGTGAAGATGGTGAGACGGTGGGCCCTGGCAGTGTGTTGATGCATGTGGATGTAACCTTCCATCAGTGCCCATCCAGCAAAATCCTGCACGTTCTTACGGGATCCAGGTTGCTTTGCTGGGAGGGATGGAGAGTCTCAGAGGGCCAAAGTTTTAAACCAATCACAGATACGCTCCTTTCAATAAGTTAAGCATGAGCTGGCTCCTCTGGTCTTCCCCATAGCACCTGGAAAGCCTGAGCTGGTGTGGTTTGTATAAGACTGACTTACATGTACTAAAACCCCAGGCTCTTTGTAACATCTGAGTTTCCAAGAAAATATTGGGAAAGTGCACACACATCAACATCATGAGACAAATGTGCTCATGTTCTCATTTCTTTCTTCTGACCACATCATATAAGCTCACACATGTATGCAGCCATGCATGTACATATATATGCAATATACTGCCACACACAATAGGTACATACAAATATTCAGAAACAATAACTGAACTTTTTAAAGGTTTTGGGGGAAAATGAAGCCTTGAACCTGCTTTAATTTTTCCAGAACTCAAAAATTTAAAACAAAGGAGAATAAAATTAGAGCTAAGATTACTCAAGTAGTCAAATTTATCTATGAATGATTCATATTTGAAACTAAGATACTACACAAGGGAAAATATATTTTTCACTATCTCCTTAAATCTCATGTCTGTGGAAGAGAGTTACTGAGCCAGGGCTAGCCAAAGACATCTTAGGTTTCTTTAACCTCACATAAGAGGGGCTGATTCTTGGCTCAATTGCTATGTTACCTCAGGTTGGTAGTGTTAGAGGTTGTTCTGCTTCATGAACTCATACAAGGAGCAAAGTTTTACCTCCTCAGAGTCTTTTATCTAACAAGCATGGTAGGAGAAGAGATAAGCACCAGGAAAAGAAGAAAGGTTTAGGGACCAGGCCTGAGGGGCCATATGATACTCCACCCACACTCCCCTGGCCAGAACTCAGCCATGCCGCCTGCCACTCACAGAGCAACTAGGAGATGTGGGTAAGTCCCTGCGCAGGAGGAAAGCAGCACAGCTCCATGCAGGCCACTGGCTGGTCTGGGCCTCCCTGGGATGTCTAACACTCTGCTTGCCTTTCAGCATTTGCCCTGACCATCCCTCAATTCAGAGAGTCATTGAGGTCCTATGCTGCCACACCCTGGCCCCTGGAGCCCCAGCACTATCTTTCTTTCACGGAGTTTGAGATCACATTTCGGCCAGACTCGGCGGACGGTGTCCTCCTGTACAGCTATGACACGGGCAGCAAGGACTTCCTGTCCATCAATATGGCTGGGGGCCACGTAGAATTCCGCTTTGACTGTGGTTCTGGGACTGGAGTTCTCAGGTGAGGGCCAAAGCCTTGTGCAACTTCCTCCTCTCCAAAGCCACAGCTACTACTGTGACTACTAAATTGCTACCCACCACTCTCTTCCTGTTTCCTGTTTGCCAGCATCTGTGCAAGCGTGCCCTGCTTCTATACTATGCCAGACCACCTGTAGATTGTATACACACACACTCTCTCTCTCTCTCTCTCTCTCTCTCTCTCTCTCTCTCTCTCTCTCTGCCTCCCTCCATCCATCCATCCATCCTTTCTTCCCCTCTTCCTTCATTTCACAAAATACCTATCAGACAGGTATTAATTCCAAGCTTCAGATGACGGAAAATGGACTTGCTACCTATGGTAGCAACCTGCCTCCATTTTCCCCTGAGGGCATGCAATATCATCAGTAGCCAGTCACTCAGGGGACTACAACCAATCCCTCACACAGAGCAGCATATATTGGGCATTCAACAAATAAATGTTGGCTATGAAAAAGTATTAATAGGGGTTGGAGAGAGATGATTCCGCCATTAAAGTGCTTGCTGCACTGGAATGGGGACCTGAGGTCAGATCTCCAGCACACGTGTCAAAAGTCAGGAGCAGCAGCACACAGCTGAAAGTTCAACACGTGGGGGCAAACAGGTCGGTCCTCAGAATTCACTGGCCAGCCAGTCTCCAAAAGCAAGCCAGATAGTGCTTGAGGAGCATATCTGATGTCAATCCCCAGCCTCAATATGCATGGGCATACACACACATACACATGCACACACAATGCACCACATATATGGGTATGTTAGAAAGATCAAATTACACATTTTTTCTTGAACTAGTTTCCTGGTTGTAACTCACAACTTGGCAATTGTCTTATATGCTCATTTCCTATGAAGGGACCAGACGGTGCCTCCACAAATGCTGGATGGAGTAGGACATATGAGCGTTTCAGTAGAGGGGACTTCTAAAGCATTTGATCATCCGTGGCAGATTGGTTGGAGCAGCCAAAACTTTCATGTTGTTTTCTAGTCTGAACTGTTAAATACCTCTTCAGTGGTTCCATGGACCTTGGAGCCTTGTTTGGTAGATACAAATGTTTTTCTTGTTTATGCCTTCCTACCTCAAAAATAATAATTTGTGTTTTATCTATTTTTAAAATATGAGCAGTTATTTGTCTTTATTCTTGAGACTTCTGTACGCATACGCAGTGAAATATAATCGTATCTACTCCCCTGTTTACAACTTCAGTTCTTTCCAACACATTTCCTTCCTAACTTCATATCTTTTTGTTTTTTAGTAACTCACTAAGTCCCATTAGTGCTACCTATATATTGTGGGGGTAGGGCTATCTACTGAGTCCTGGGAATCCTACCATGGCCACACCAAAAAAAAAGGATGATTCTCCCTCTCCCGGTAGCTACCAACTGCCAATAGCTCCTTGATGAGGCTTGGGAGCTGGAGATCACCCTCCACATCTTTGCCAGCATTTTGCAGGCTTGATCTTGCGCAGGTAACTATAGCTTTTGCTGAGTTGACACTTGCCATAGCCACATGAAGTCCAGAAGACAGCTTACTATAGCATTCTTCCCTGTCCTCTGGCTCTTACAGTCTCTCTGCCTCCTCCTCTTTACTGATCCTGGAGCCCTAGTGGCGGGGTGGGTGAGTGAGGGTGGGAATGGGAATGATATAGGTGCCTGTTTGAGCTAATCCCTTATCATCTTATTCTAGCACTTTGATCAGTTATGCATCTGTCCATTGACCACTGCACACTGCAGAACAAGTTTTTCTGACCAATGTTGAGAGCAACTGAGGTCTGTGGGTGCAAACATAAATATTTAGACGTCAGCTTGACAGCATGACCTCTTACTATGTTTCTCTTAGAGTACTTTTAACCTTCAAGCAGAGGTCACCACTGCTATGTTTGTCTAATTCTTTGTTTGAAACTGCCTGGGACTTTGCTTAAACCCTGCCACGGGCTTTCAGTCTGTTGTTACTTTCAAGGAAACTGTGTCTGTACTCAGTGGTTGTTCATATTGCTAGCCTGGCATTTTTAGAAGGCGTGTATGGGAGATGTTAACACCACTCATTGCCCTAAACTGATGACTACTTTTTCATGGCTGACGGGAAATGCTATCTCCATAAAGTTTCAACTGTTAGTCAAAGGAATTTTTGTTTTGTCCTTGTGGCCGAGTTTCTACATCATTTGACACCTCCAAGCCTGGGGAAGGGACAAACATTCTCTTCCCTCTAGTGATGTAAAACATCCTATATCTCAAGACAACTTTTGTGAGCATTTAATTAATTCAATTTACATATGATTATGCAAAACAGCATAAGCAATTCACTTAGAACTATATGTCAAGTTTAGAGAGGAAGACACCTTGGTAATCACCTTGCACTTTGAATCAACCCTTCAGGTAAAGTATGACCTCAAGATCTGGAGGCATAGGCCTGCCTTACACTCCTTCTGAACACTTGCCCTGCACACCTGCCCTTCTGCGGTGACAGATCTCACTTTGGGGTCACTGGCAGCTAGAGCCTAAGATGTCCACCATTTCTTTTTCATACGTCTATGTCAATTTTCAGTAAGTGGTGTTTTAGGGTTTTTTTGTTTTTCAGTGCGAGTTATCCTTTTCTTACCTGTCAGGGAAGGTGATAAGAGAAAACAATTCTCGGATCCTGAGTGAAAATAAGACAAGATTAAACCACCATTGACCTCCCATCCCAGCCCTGCTCCATGCAGCCTGACAGCATGGATAACTGTTAGTATTTCACATGCCTCTTGGGAAGTTACTTGCTTTGAAATTTCAAAGAATCCCCACTTAATTGAGGACATTTGGTGAAAGCCTGAAGCATAGGAAATTATGGAACTGGCCAAGTCATTTTAATTTTAGGAAAAGGGTATTGTGGTCAAAATCATTATGAGCTTGATTCAAACATCAAGACAATTGGAATGCATTCTTGATGCCTCTGATCAATATAACTGTGCAGAAGAAGGTATTGGATTGACAACCAGTGACCTCTGCAGGACAGGAACATGACAAGTGTGCTGTTAGTCATTATGGAAATAGACCACTTAAAAAGGCCTGCTTGTTTCTTTATTGCATATTGATTTAGCCAAGGTGATTAAATTCTAATTGCTAAGGACAAATCACAAAAGCATTTGCTGGAGCAGAGGAATCAAATTAGGGGGTGCTGACCCTTTAATAACCATGCTATTGGTATTCCTTGTAGTTTTCTAAAGATGATACAGGACCAAAAGGTAATTGAGAGGTTCAGTGAAGGCCAGGAGTTAGACATTGTTAGAAATAGAAATGCAATAATTATATTCTTTCTGCACCCACCACTCTAAAAAGTAATGTGCGAAACTCCTGCAGGTATCATTTCAGAATCGAATGCTCCCACCCTGACTTAGTAACTCAACTTTTAGATCCATTGCCATCCCACTCAAAGCACCAGTAAACACAGACTGTCTCTCCTTGTCCTGAATCTTTGTGTGCTGCTCTAACAGAGTATGGGAAACAGGAAGAATGTGTGAAGAGCAGAAACGAATGGAGTCTAGGAAATCCTAGATCAAATAGCATACATTCTGTCAAGGGCCTTCCTATGTCACCCCAAGAGAGGAGATAGATGAATATGAAAACACATCTGCATGAGCGTGCAGAAAGGAAGGGACTAAAATTGAGACTTTTATGAAAAATCCCAAGAGATCATGACATTAATCCACTCATGAGGCAAAGGCCATATTACCTAATTAGTCTTCTGTCAAAGTTCACAACTCTCAGTGTTGCATTGGGGGATTAAGTTTTTTAATACATGATGTTTGGTGGCATTTCCAAATCAAACCGGAGCATTTTCCCAAGTATTCTATTATGAAATTTTTCAAAATGAGCCAGGTATGGTGGTGCACATCTGTAATCCTAGCACTCAAGAGGCAGGGGCAGGCAGAACTATGGGAATATGAGGTCAGCCTGGTTTACACAGGTAAGTCCCAGGCTAGTGAGATTTATATAGCAAGACTTTGTCTCAAAAACCGAGCAGGGCTCACAAGATGGGTTACCTGGTAAATATGCTTGCTGTGTGTTCTGGTTTGCTTTCTGTTGCTGTGACAAAACACCATGATGGAAAACAGCTGTGGAGGAAAAGGTTGGTCTGGCTTACTCTTCCACGTCACAGTCATTCACTGAGGGATGTCAGATGACCTACTCCATCTCTACTAGGACTTGATATCTTTCCTGTAACTGCAAAACAGACCCTCCTTCCATTCAGCTGCTTCTTGTTGGGTATTTGAGCAACCTGAAAGATAACTGACACAGGTGGGTGCCTTAGGCTGGCATCCATTTCATCGCAGCTGCACTGGTGGTATGGTGGTTCACACCCGTGGCACACTGACTCACATTCAGTTTCCCTCTGTATCAGTCAGGAGTCTCCAGAGAAGCAGAACCAATGGGGAAATAGACAGAAATGCAGGAAAACGTTTGTCTTGTGATCATGGGACTAAAGCATTCCACAGTTTCCTTCAGGGAGGCTGGAAGCCAAGAAAGGTCTATGGTGTAGTTCTGCCCAAGCCTATGGTGAGTTCATGGCACAAGTCCCAGTCGGAGTCCAAAGAGCCAAGAGACAGAACACTGGTGATACAAGTTCTTACCCGTGTCTGAAGAACCAGAAGTAGTGCTACTGTGCAAGGGCGGGATAAGATGGATGACCAAGCTCCAGCAAAGGGAGAAAGCCCACACTTTTCCTGTCTTTTCATTCTGTTTGAACCCACACAGATTAGCTTTGGTGAAGACTGTCCTCTTTGCTCAGTTCATCAGTTCAAAGGCTTATCTCTCAGAAACTCCTCAGAGAGACACCCCAAAAGTACTGGGTCAGTCATCTGGGTTTCCTCTTCCAGTCAAGTGGACATAGAATGTTAACATCACATTTTCTCTGACAGGAGTGAGGATCCTCTCACACTCGGCCAATGGCATGAGCTGCGTGTGTCTCGAACAGCGAAGAATGGTATTTTACAGGTGGACAAGCAGAAGGTAGTAGAGGGGATGGCAGAGGTAAGGACACACTTGCTTCTCTCAAACACTGGTGTGAATGAGACCGTTGTTTTCCGTTGAGACGGTTTTCCTGAGGGTGGAGTATGAGTACTGCTCACCAGTGGACTGTGATGTAGTCTATACATGCATTGCAGTGTACCTGGGATTCGGATATTGTATTATGATCCTATACACACAATGAAACAGAGCATTAAGTAATGTGTTCAGTTGCCACATAAAACAGTATGAAGGTACAGTCAATGTGCAGCCAGGTTTCTATGATGGCTCTTGAGGCTGTTGTCACTATCTGTCCTAAAGTTAGTCTGATGCTTGCTGTTTTTTATGTCTTGGCAGGGAGGCTTCACCCAGATTAAGTGTAATACGGACATTTTTATTGGCGGAGTCCCAAACTACGATGATGTCAAGAAGAACTCGGGCATCCTCCATCCATTTAGTGGGAGCATCCAGAAGGTACAACTTCACTTCCTTGGGCTTGATGTCACTCTGACTGTACGTAGTGTTAAGTGTTGTAATCAGTTATCTGCGTACCTTAGAAAGATGGTTTGAGGAAATGCTGAAATGGTTATGATTTATTTGTTAATGCTTACAGGCTAATTGTCCACACACCTGTTGAGTACAGAGTGATTCTATGAAGACACAGTGAATTGTTTTTTGTTTGTTTGTTTTTTTAGCAGAAATTCCTGAACTTTCCTAGGGCCCTCAGGAGAGGTAACAGACACTTGTGTAACCAGGAAAGAGGCGAGCAGAGGGAGGGAACAAGCTCAGCTTAGGCTGTTCTCTGAGTTACTGTGTAGTTTGTTCCGTGTGAGAGCCAACTGTTATTCCCACCCACCCTGGAGCCATCATTGCTCATCAATCGTATAACGGAGCTCTCAGATTCCAGAGATACATTCCAGAAGAGTGAAGAGCTGCCTGGCTAGCGGAAGATGCTGACCCCACTCCCACGTATCTTTCTATCCCTTCGCTTGGGGATGCCCAAGAGCCCTCGGGTCACGAGGATATGTTCTGTTGGCTACAGACTTGCAGACTGACACAAAGCCCAGACTTGCAGGGTTTGCCAGCACTGAAGAAAAGTGAGCTTGGATCCTTGGTTAGCCTCATCGTGTTTCCCTTTAGTGATAACGGGTGGCATGGGGACCAAGGAGTTTTGCTGCGGAGCTACAATATTATTGGTATCTTAGATCAGATTTCGGTGCTTCACGAGAGGCCCTGGTCACATTTGCATAGGTACTAGGTATGGAAAAGCTCACCTACACCACCCTCTCCCTCCCCAAGCTTGGACTCTAGCTCACCAAGCACACAGCCCTTCTCTTCTGCCCTCTGGAAAATGCTGTCTTTCCTGTTCTGTGACTGAGGCACCCGCTGTGTCCCAGCCAGAATGAGAAAAGTGCCGGGCTTGTACTGGCTGGAGTATACGTATACTGGGTTTTCTATTTTTCACCTGCAGCATGAAAGAGGGAGATTAGAGAAGGGTCAGGCTCCTCACTAGTGGTTTCTCAGATTCAGGACCTGGAGAAGCTTTTCCCCAACCTCTTGGAGAGTGTTTTGAGGATGCACCTCCTCTAGCCTAACACCCCAAGCAATGGGTGGGGGTGGGGCTCCCTCAGGGTACTTCTGTGTCTCTTGGTTTTGCAAAGCTAGCAGCAGCAGCTCAGTGGACATGGACATTCTGCAGGCTAAGTCAGGGCTAAAGAGTTGGGAGGAGGCTAGGAACCCAGTAACATTTCCCAGTAACATACTGCTTTGCCTAGGGCCATCTGTCAGGAAAGAAAGAACAGGGTCACTTGCCTCAGGAAGTGTGTGTGCAGCGGAGCAAAGGGGGAGTCTGAGCTTGAGGGTATGGAGAGGGAGGGAACTCAGAGATGCTGAAGAAGAAAGACAAGGGTAGTGGGTGGGAGAATCGGTGAGTCCTGGGTTCTGATGAAGGTGACATCACACAGAATATGGAGGAAGAATACCAGGGACTTATAGGAATATGAGTGAGGGGTCACTTACAGTGGCAGACATCACTCAAAAGCAGCTGCATCACCAAAGCCCACCCCAGCATGGGTGACAGCGCCAGAAACCTGCAGCAGGCAGCACAGCCTACAAGTGGCTCACCAGGTTGGAATTTCCTTTCCCCGGGGCTCAGTTGGTCTGACCCTCTTCTGTGTAGTTTGTCTGGTCTCCCTCTCTTCCAGACTGCTAACCCTGGGCATCTCCCAGGCAGCTCAGTCTGAGAGCCATTTTGTGGCTTGGCTTGTCTGTCTCTAAGCAGGCTTCACTACTCATATACTGTCAGGATGAAGAGCCCTAGTAAATCTGATCAGTTTCAGGGACTTCCTGAAGCCAATTTGAGTCGTTTACTTCCTAACTTAAGGAGTGTCCCTGCAGGGTGGAATGCTTCCGTTTTGGAGGTAACTTATCACAACAGCAGCCTCCCCCAGGTGCCGAACTCAACCCTTCAGTTCTTCTTTATTTGAAGGACAACCAGATAAGCATGCAGACTTTCTTTCGTTGGTTAACCTCCTTCGGTCTACGTGCCTCAGGTTGGTGAACTGCAAGTTTCTTTTCCCCAGTCTTGAATTTCTTTGTGTTTCTCTATCCTAAGATCATCCTGAATGACCGGACCATCCACGTGAAGCATGACTTTATATCTGGCGTGAACGTGGATAACGCGGCTCACCCTTGCGTGGGGGCCCCCTGTGCCCATGGGGGCAGCTGTCGGCCCAGGAAGGAGGGTTATGAGTGTGACTGTCCCTTGGGCTTCGAAGGCCTGAACTGCCAGAAAGGTACCTTTGGGGTCTTAACTTGGCTTCCTAGAGGGCATGGAGGCCATAAGCTGAATTATGGAGTCATTCTTTTTTGTTTCTCCCACACAGTACTGGGATGTGAACCCAGAACCACACACACATTCAGTAAGCACTCTGTCACTGAAATACATGTTCAGCCCCTTCTGTAGTTTTTTGTTTGCTTGTTTGTTTGGTTGCTTTGAAAGAATGTCTCAGTAGCCTTGAACTCATCTATAGTCCAGAGAGGCCCTGATTTTATAAACCTACTGCCTCAACCTCCCAAGATACTGGTATTGCAGACCTGTTACACCAGGTATGGTAAGAGCAGTGCTCTTAAAGGGAGAACTGTCAATACAGGCACTGGTCATTTTGATCAACAACTTCAGTAGCATATCAGGCAGCCATTACATCATATAAGCTACTATAATTGCTTAAGAAGAATTCAGTCTCAAAGTAACTCTGTAAGAGTAGGTAAAGGGCCTCTCTATCTCATACCCTGACCCTTCCCTAAGAATCCTCTTATAGGCTGTTTTCCAAAAGCTTAACCTGGACACAGCAAGGACTAAAGGACTTCTTCATTTGAGCTACTCTGACAATACCCTGGCAAAGGAGTGCTTCTGCTTGTGGACTGATAATCTTTGGATGCGGTAAAGAGAAATGTTGCCCAAATGTCAATGCATTAGTTCCCCAAGCTAAAGCATGCACAACCTCTGTCCAGTGCTCTATCCCATGTTACTGAACCCATCTGGGTCTCAAAGGTCTTCATTCACCAAGTACTGCAGTACAGACTAAATGAAGTAATGTGTGTGAACATTTAGAAGGCTGTCAACTGACACCACACTGACATTATCCACTATTATTACTGATGAGAGAAATAAGCTAGCTCTCTAGTATTTGCTGTGAATCATCATGGGCCCTGTCTGAAAGGATGGGAAGACCACAAACCAAAGATGCTACTTGGCCCTTCCTATACCTCCTTAAGGGAAACAGAAGCCATAGTCTAGACATCTAGGAGTGGCCTGTATGTACCTATCATGTATGCCCATATGCTGGGCTACATAGGCCATCTTATTTCTAATGCCAGAATGACTCACCCGCCCTAGAACTAGATTTTGACTAAAGCCAACAGGCCTGAAAGGAATAAGTCAGAGAACTTGTGAAAGGCCCTGTCCTCGGTTCTTGCTTCCTCGTGTTTTCACTTGTTACAGATGCCCGATTTTTACCCAAAAAAAAAAAAAACAAAAAACAAAAAACAAACAAAAAACTGAATTTTACAGACACATATTTTATACATGGCATGTAAGGGCATTATTTGCAGTGGCCATGGAAAATATGAAAGGTTCCGATTTGCTAGTTAAACAGCTTAGTATTTTTTAGACTTAAATGACTTCAGGAGTTTGCCTGACAGAGCATGATACATAATTTTTTTAAAGCAGAGTAGCTTTACCAATCTCAGACTCTAATTCTAACAAGCATGCTGTGAAGGAGCTAATGGGTGACATTCGAAGGAGTGTCTACTCTAGGAGTGGCCTCTTCCTTTGGAGAATTGGTTTTGGAGTCAGGGCAAATGGTAAAGTACTCTGTGTAAATACAAAGACCTGAGTTCAGCTCCCAGTGTCCATGTAAAAAGCCTGGTGTGACAGCATGTGCCATAAAAACCCCAGGACTTGGAACATGGGAACACCTGCTCTTGTGGACTCGGTGAGTTCAGACTTCAATGAGAGATCCTGTCTTAAAAATAAGAGAGAGAGAGAGAGAGAGAGAGAGAGAGAGAGAGAGAGAGAGAGAGAGAGAGAGAGAGAGAGAGAGAGAGAGAGAGAGTGAGAGAGAGAGAGAGAGAGAGAGAGAGAGAGAGAGAGAGAGTTAATCAGTAAGTAAACAAATGGTGGAGAATGACTGAGAAAGACACCGGATATCAACTGCTGTCTTCCACACACAAGTACAGACATGTGTGCACATATCAGAACTTACAATCACATGCTTACACATGAACAAGACAGGAGCTGGGATCTGTGGTCAGATACATTTGGAAAAATCTGAGTTAAACAGTCAACCGCTATTAATTCAACACACAGTTCTAACGTTACAAGGAATGAGAAATGGTTTATTCTGGAGCCAAATATGAGTGGCATTACTCATGAGTTCAGATTGCCCAAACACAAATTCAGATTGCCAGGAATGCAGATTCAGATTGCCTCCAATACCCTAATATCCAGTGGTCTAATGGTTGCCTCCAGTGTCTATAGTTATAGAAAAATAGGTGATAAATTGAGGTATTATGACAATTCATCAGTGGGAACATAAGACAGGTGGGTTATGGGGAAACTCATGTTCTAGGTCTCATTTGCTGTTAGATGACATTCTTAGCTCCTGGCTTGGTGGAAGCTAGTGCTTTGTTAATGCATCCCAAGGTTTCTTGTGACAGCCACGAAGACTTTAGGTCAGACAGGGTGGATGATGGGTGGCAACTAAGGAGGCTAGAGTTAACACAAGATGATCTGACTCTGGATTTGCAACATTTCAGTTGTCCACAGACAGAAGTTCTGATCTGTCCATCAGTCAGCCTTGTAGAATCTTTTACATAGGTGTTTTGGGGGGCTTGTTAATTTTTTAAATTAATTCACACAGCTACCTCTTCCATGGGACTCGTCAGAACCTTTGCTATATTTGAAGTGCCTTGGGGGTGAACACAGGACACAGCTGTTTGTCTTGGGGTCCTCCTAACCCATAGCAAACAGGTTACCCCTACCCCCCAAATAATAGCTTGTTAGCTGTGGCCCCTGTCCTACATTCCTGGGAAGGGCTTGGAGTCAGGTGGCGCAGAGTCAGGCTGACCACTAGATGGGGCCATTTCTCCATAGCAAGTGGACTGTTCGGCATCCCACAAAGCTAAGCAACTTCGAAGGCAGAGACTGAGCCTAAGGCATAACATTCCTGAGCAAGGCTGGGTCTTCAAAGATCCATCTTGCCTGAGCAAAGCTGATCTAACACAAGTTTAGCACTTGGATGTTTTATGCCGAACTTAGCAGATTTGTATATTGCTAGAGCTGATTTGGGTGATTAAAAAATAATCTTTTTGCTGTTGTTTCATTGTGTGAGAAAACTGCTTCAGTAGATAGAAACCCCACTTTTTTTTTTTTTTTTGCATTAAGTCTCAGATTGCTCACATGCAATGTGAAGGTACACAGTACTTTCTTTTTTTAAATTTATTTTTCAGTTTAAATTTAGATAAGAAACAAGGTTGCTTCACAAGTCAGTTCCAGGTCCCTCTCCCTTTCCCTCCCCTCCTCCCATGTCTATAGTTGGGTGGGGGTGGAGTGGGGGAGGGGTGGGGGATGGGGACAGGGTGGGAATGGGACTCTTTGACAGTTCTGGTATCACCTGATGACACCTGCTTTAGCATATACATGTGAGGGGAGGCCAAGACATTTTCATTAATACATGAGCCAGGCCATTACCACAAAAGAAAGAACACAGAAAGGCCAGGTCTGAAGGTTAGGTTTAAATATAAACTTGTTTATAATAAAATTTAAACCATGAAGGTTGGGAAACGGACTTAATGGTCAAGCCTAGAGCTGGTGTTTTTGAATGGAATGGCTTTTTACCTGCATGCCTGTGTGCACTGACTAAATCGAGGGCATTGTCACAGTCCCTATTGGTGTGGTCTCTGGAGAATACATTGCTCTTAGTTAATCACAAGAAGGCCTGGTTACAGACTCCTGCAAAGGGCAATGGGCAAACGTGTGACTGGTTGACTTATTGTCCCTTGATTATGCGTGGCCTGACGCTGAAGAACAGTCACAAGCAGCGAGCCGTTTTTCCAGGCATAGTAGAAAGGAGGGTTGAAGGTGGAGTCTTGGGAGCTTATGATGAACGTATGGTATCCTTAGTTCTCAGTAACCCTCAACTGCAATAGGCTCCCAGGGGGGAACAACACCAGTCATGCCCCGAAGAAACTTCCGGGGGCTCTTGCAGCAACCCATCCTCCGCTCTCCTCTGGATCCACAAAAGGGCTTTGTGAAGCAGTCTGGTCTGGTTCCCAGTGAGCCATGCAGAGTACAATGTCTGTGAGTGCTGACTCTCCCTTTCTCTTTCATGCTGGCACCTGGCAGAGTGTGGGAACTACTGCCTCAATAGTAAGTACAGTACAGTAAGTCCTGGGAGAGCCCAAACCACCTGGGCTCCTGCCAGAGCCTGCCGGCTCTGGCCAGGCCAAGAGCTCAGAGCAGCCAACTGCAGGCAGAAGGGAGATGGGGTGGGGACATCAGACACACCAACCAAGGTCCCATAGATCTGCCTTCAAGAGTGGAGGACCTCAAGCTGGCTTTCTCCCAGTTGTGTGTCAGAGAGTGCTGCACTGGAGGCTTCTAGTTGTCAGGCAGCTGGACTTAGCTCCCACATACAGGTATCTCCTGAGGCTCTGTTTGTAGAGCTAACTTGTGACAGAAACATCATGACCATTTTAAGAAGTCCAAAGAGAAGGATGGCTGTTGGACTCAGGCCAACAGAAAGGGCCAACAACAGCAGCAATGGGACCTGGCTGTACCTCTCACTCTGGAGTGAGCGGAGCCTACTGGGGCCTTCTTGGTTATGTTTAGGCCAGGGCCAGATTCCTAGCTGGGCCCTGGTTCAATGCCAGTCAGCTGGGCACTGGTCCTATGCCAGACATCTTGGGCACTCTCCTACTTCCTTATCAGCACAGTTCCTGAAATAAGCGTCTGGTCCCTCTACCAAGAGCTCCCTCCTTCTCCCTCCCCATCTCCTTCCTCTTCCTCTTCCTCCACTTTGCACTCTCCCTCCACACCCATCACCATGGCTCCCATCAGCATGGCTCCCATCACCATGGCTCATTCCTCCTCTTTTTGCTTCACTTCTCTAGCTTTCCCAGTTCGTGTGTCTCCCTTTCCTGGCCCAGTGGCTGACTGTCTGTGAACATTTCTCTCTCAGTCTCTCTCTCTCTTTGTTTCAAAGTCAAATTTAAACTCTTCCCCCACTGTCCACAGCATCACACGATGCATTCTCTTTCCTGGGTGTGGAGTCCTTATGTCACATCTTCTTGGTAGCAACCACGTGTTTTCTTGAAGCCGTAACTGTTTCATCAGCTAGTTACCCTTTCATTTTACATGCTTTTGTTTTGTTTTTGAATGTGAGATTCACTCTACCTCGGTTTCTTTGAGCTGTTTCCCCTGTATCTTTCCAAAGAGGTGGTGTGGTTACTTCTCCAGCAGAAACCCCCTCCGCGTATCCCAGTCTGTGACAGCCCACATGCCTGTTCTCGTGCCTTGTTCTTTTGATGTGTAGGAAAGGGTGATTCCTTGGGGAAAGCAAGTCACGAGAAATTGGGAGGAAGGAGACTCACTTCTAAAATGCTGGAAAGAAAGGGCTGGGCTGGAGCCAGAAAGAGGCAAGCCACTCCGGTTCCCGGTCTGCTGCAGTCTTAGCCGGGGAGCTTGGGCTGCTCTGGGCCCTTCTGACTCTCATTTTCGTGGTCCTGAAACGGGAATAGCCAAGCCTGCCCCACTCTGTGTTTCTGCATGAGTTCGGGACGAGGGCTTTGTAAGACCTCCCGTGGCTGGCTGCAGCGCCAGAGCTGATACACAGCAGAGCTGTAGGGGTTCGGTAGATGAGCCCTAAGTAAAGAACCCCACGACCCCACGGGAACTCTCTCTGCCTCCCTTGGCAAAACTCTGGGGTTATCCCCAGCTGCTCTCCACATGGCTCCCCTCCAGCTACCAAGAAGCGCTGGGGACAGTTGAAGTTTCATCACATTGCAAAGCCTTCTCAGCAGTGCCAAGACTGGTGACAGTGACCGACTGCCAGCCCCCAGAGATGGGAGAGAGGGGAGAAACCATTGGGGGCCACTGGACCAGGCTGCTGTGAGCCAGGCCAGTGCATGCACAGCCAAGAGGAAGGGGCTGATGAGCTGTCAGACGTTACATTCCATGGATAGCTTTCCTGCCTTGTTACTGACATGTGTAAAAATGTAGAGGTCAAGAGGGCCGTATGCCTCATAACCTCCATTTTCTGTTCTGTCTCAGCTATTACAGAAGCCATCGAGATCCCACAGTTTATCGGCCGCAGTTACCTGACCTATGACAATCCAAATATCCTCAAGAGGTAATGGGCCAGCACAGCAGCTTGCTTATTCCCTGGATGTCAGTTTCTCAGCATCACTCCTGGAGTTTATCCTTATCTTTCATGACAGACAATAATTCTCCCTGTGGGCTGGGGTTGGGGAGGGGCACATGAAATAAACATAGAGACAAGAACAACACAAGTCTCCCAAACAACCCCATTCATTGTAAGCACTCCAAACCTTTCTGGCCAAAGGGCCTGGAAGAATGTGACTTGCCCCTGGGGTTTCCAATGTTCCAGTTTGTGAGGCAGAGGAATTAGATGCTCCCATAGGCAGAGTGTGGTGACAAACCCCACACCGCTGACCTTAACAGAGCTGTTAGCTCTATACTGTTGGGTGCCATAGCCTGCAGATCTGCCTGGAGCCAGTTGTTGAAGGACTCAGCTGTTCCCAATCAAATAGCTCGGAGCCCTTGCATGCTAGACCAGTACCTATGTCTTCTTGAGCAAAGGTCGGCTGTCCTCCTGAGGCTCTGTCTGTACAGGGAAGATTGCTGGGTTCTCCTCATGTTGGCAGAAGAGCAGGACACAAGGTCAGAATGCATGATACAAATGCCCAAGTTACAGCTTTTGTTCCCTGGAGGCAGGGATGGGCTAGAATTTCAAGCAGCCTGTATATGTGGCAAGAGTGAAGTTGGCTCTTAGAGAACTGTCTGTTCAGTCAAGCTTGTTGTTGGCAGCTTCAGTTTGTCCCTTGGTCCTTTGTCATTGGTGATGTTCATTCACCAATCAATCACCAGCAAAATTGTTCTGGAATTTTCCTTTCCCTTTAGATTGAATGCATAGTAACAGATGACAACTCTTTAACCTAAAGACACTCTACTTTAGGTCAGAATTTAGGGTTTTGAGAAGCAAAACTGATTGAAAGATCATTTTCTGGGTCATTGGGTGACTGTGGGCATATCAGACTATTGTAGTGGTTTGAATAAGGATGGCCGCCATAGTCTCATAGAGTTAAGAGTTTGGTTCCAGGTTGATGGACTGACTGTTCAGGAGGGATTGAGAGGCATGTTCTGTGGGAGGAGGTAGACCCTTCTTCACTTCCCTAATTACAGCTTCTGTTTGTTGCCTTGGAATGAGGATTTAAGTGAGATGCATTTCCAGCCAAGGTACACCCTCTTCCTTCTTTAGTCCTTCCCTACCAATGATAGGTCACTCAGTGCCCCCCAAAGCATAGCGTTAAGTAACGGGTCCAAGGGTCAGCCACTAGTGATTAGCCAAAGGCCATGAACCATAGTGCTGTGGTGGCAGGAGGAGATGGAGAAGCTTCAAATTGGAGCCTCTGCTGGAGTGCATGTGTTGATGTGTGCAGGTAGGTACATGTATGTACACCCGTGTGAAGCCACACAAACGGAAGTATTCAAGAGCTGTTTCAGTTTGATGCCTTCAGAGGTGCAAGTAACATAAAACAGCTTGAAATGCCCTAAGCCTGTAACAAGTGCAGTCTTCAGCTGGGAGGATTAATCCTGAGAATGTGCTGTGTCCTCAAAGAAAGACCTCAAACTTCATTCATACGTCTGCCTTGTTACCCTCAACATATTCCCTAGCTGTTCATAGGGCACTTGTAGGATAATTGTCAATCTGGAAGTGTAAGGGGCTCTCACTGAAGAGAAGGAAGCTTCCCCCAGAGTCCTCCTGGTAAACTGGATGATAAGTTACAAGTCAGCTCTTATTCCAAGCATCGATCAGAAAAGCAGACTTGGCTTGACTGATTCACCACAGTCCACATTGCCAAGGGAGGGAAGGGACATGGAACCAAAGTCAGAGACTAGAAGGTTCCCGGGAAACTGGTCAGGGCTAAGCTGCCTGAAGCTGGCCTGGTAGGCCTCCTGCGTGACGAAGACAAGATTGTTGCCTTTACCCAGACCCGGCGATGGCAAGCCTAGACAGAAGTCCCACCAGCATTCACTAGTGAATGCACTGTACAGCTCCGGAGCTAGGTATGAGGGAGGCGGGGTGATGGTACCACTGATGGGAGAATGGAAAGAAAAACACTTTCTCCCCACTCTTCTTGCCAGAATGGGTAAGGAACGAGTTGAACTAGTCTGTGTCCTTTGTTCTAGTGTGCTGCTACTGTCTAGAAGCCATGGAGTGGCACTGGCCTGCTTGGGAAAATCTGAACCCCAGGAGCCTTATTTTAGGTTCTAATAGCGTCTTGTTAATGGCAATATTAACTTACGTTTCCTTCTGCCTCACCTTTTGCTGGAGACCCTCAGGCCACATCAGATGAATGCTGATAATTTTAGTCAGATGAATTTCTAAACTGGCCTCAGGAAATGACAGGCACATAGAAGTCCAGGAGCCTCTTCCCAGAGATGCGTGTAGCCCAGAAGCCATCCTGCTTGACACCCATTATCCTCATAGCTTCCTGTGCTTTGACCTAGGATTCTGTCTTGTCACCCTTCCAAGACCAATAGCCACTCCATCAAGTAGCCTTCTTTGAAATCCCCAGCCTTGTCCGTGTCCTCTCCCCTCCAGAGTGGCCTGAAGGACAGTCATTGCTGCCCATGCTGGTCTTCCATTGACATGATTAGAGCCTAAAGAAACTGCTGAGTTGAGCCTTGTGGCAACTGTGAAGTCCACTTTCAGCTGGGAAATGAGAGACAGCTTCCCAGGAGCCATCGAGTAATAATAGGGCAGGAAAGGAAAAAGTCTGGTTCGTAAGGTCGCCTGCCTGGGACTGTGACATTGGCCAAAAGTCTTACTCTGCAATTGTCCCCTTGTAGGGTCAGACACTGCTGAGCATCCAGAACTTTTATGAATGATGCGACTAGTAGGGGTAGTACCCCTTCTGATTTCCCAGTGCATGCAGATGCTGAGAGGGAAGTTTATCTCCACATCTGGTTGCTTAGGGAAGGCAGGGATGACTCAAAACAGATGTTGGTGGTTGATTTCATGGACTCTCTTGTGCATTTCCTCCAGGGTGTCAGGATCAAGATCAAATGCCTTCATGAGGTTTAAGACAACCGCCAGGGATGGCCTGTTGCTGTGGAGAGGAGATAGCCCCTTGAGACCTAACAGTGACTTCATTTCCCTGGGTCTTCGGGATGGAGCCCTGGTGTTCAGGTAACTTCCTCCCAAGCTCTGTCTTCATCTTGAAGCTTCTTTTCAGACAGTGCAAAGTGTGCTGAAGACTGCAGGAGTCACCCCAAACACACCATGTTGGAGTTGGCAGTAACCGAAGGCCCAGGCCTCACCTGAGTCTCCCTTTTTCCAATCAGCAACATCTATGCCTGTGAGGCAAATTCACACCACTCCCCAATGTTGCCAATATGCTCCAAGTTTTATTGGACTACTGTCATACTCATTCATCCTTATATTGTCTCTTACTGTGTCCAGGCTGCTGTAGCACACTGGACAAGCTTCAAAGGGAACTGTTGCTGCAAGTCTCAGTATTTACTATCTGGCCCTCTGCAGAGCCATTCTGTGCCCATGTTCTAAAGTGTCCCTACCGTGGACTAGAAGTCCCCACTTCTGGACTAGAAGTCTTGGAAGTGATACTGAAAATCTGACTCCAGGAGCCTTGGCTTTAAGTTCCTTCTGCCTGACTTAGTTCCATAGCCTTAGGGCACATGCTGGTTTGTGGTATTCTGCTGTGAGGAGAAGGAAATGCAGATTCACAGCTCCATGGAGCAACCTAACACCTGGATCTTCGTAAATACTTGAATGGAACTAACAAGGCTGTCCCAGAAGCTCTGACTTCCTTTTATAAAAGTTAATTTTTTCAGTGGTTTTTATTTGTGCATATGCCTGCCTGTGTGAACAGATTTTATTTTGTTTTCCAAACAGGGTCTCACTGGGGGATCTTGGCTGACTTGGAACTTTTCTATATAGATTAGGTTGGCCTTAAATTCACTGAACTCTGTCTGCCTCTGCCTCCCTAGAGCTGAGATTAAAAGTATTTACCATTCCTGCCCTGCAGTTCTGACTTCTTTCAAGTTAGTTTATATTGCTCTCCAAGTTGTTAACTGGATGGCTATGCAGTGGCTGAAGAATTACCTGTATACTTTTTCCCTGATCTTCTCTTTTCTAGAATGAGGGAGAGCTCACTGTTAAAGGGTAGGGGCTGACTTGTGAAATATGAAAAAACAAGACATGAAGATAAAGGTGCTTGTCACCAACCAGCCACACCCTTGGAGAACTTGTTAGAAATGTCAATCTCCAGGGCCCAACCTTACCTGGCTGCATTGTGACCATTTCACCAGGAGGTTCAGTTAGTTGCCTGCTGCAAGCCTCTGCTCTGGCTCTGGGTGTTTTCCCCATGGGGGAAGGGGTATTTGTTAAGCTTTTACTCCTCTATCAACCCCCCCTCGGCTGAGGACCCAGTGTTCAGTAAATAATAAGAACAGTAGAGAGAGAGAGAGAGAGAGAGAGAGAGAGAGAGAGAGAGAGAGAGAGAGAGAGAGAGAGCACTGACCTACAGACATGGTGAAGACTAAATTCCAGGGCTTTGGTCAGCTGTGTGTGCTGGGCATCGTGGAGTTACTGCCAGCCAGGTGAGGATAATCAAGTGATGCTGCTTGATTTGAAGAACAGGCATTTGGAGGGCAATGTGACTCTAGTGTCACACCTGTCCTGTGACGGGGGCCATTGCAGTGGTAGGTAGCTGAAGAGCAAACACTGACAAGGGAGGGCAACTCCTCTCCAACTGTGCCTTCTCCCCTCATCTGTGACCCCACCCCTGCTCCCCATTCCTCACTGGCCCCACGGTCAGATGAGGAAGAGCTCTTACCACCCTGTCGGCTGGCTGCTTCAAAGCCATTTCTCTGTGGTTTTCCTGTGGTTAACCTCACCCAGGCCTCAAGTACTTGATTGTACCCAGAAAAGGGAACTGAAACAGTAGCTAAAGTGGAGGGTAGAGAGGCCCCACTCCCCCTCAACTGACAGCTGAATTCAATGCACGGAGACCTAAGAAAACTGGCCACCAGCTGCCACCAGCTCAGCTCTCCCTGCAGGCCCTGGAGGAGCCCCTGCCAGCGCCCCCCTCAACTCCTAATTGCTTGCTGCATCTTGGACTCATACCCTAGGTTACCCTTTCCTTCTTGAGTTGCTGAAGTTGTTCTTGGGCTCTCTTGTGTTCTGTATACACAAGGTCCCAAGCGGGGATGGATTGGCACCAATATCTGGAGCCACGCATTGCTGCTTACTGGGCAATTTCATCTGGGTGGTTATCCTTCCATCCTCGCACATCCATCCAACACAGATGCAAGGGAAGTCTCGGCTGGGCTGGGAGCAAGCTGATCAAGATATAGGCAGGTAGGCTAAAAATCGCAGCACACAATGAGTTACGCTCACTGGGGAGCTTGTCACAAGGGTGGATTATTCCAGGGCTTGCCCACCCCCAGGATCTGAGGGATTTAGTGTGGGTGCACACTGGGTTCCTATTGGCACCAAGCACCCCAAGTGTTCTAGAAAGCACACCCTGAGGAATAGGGTCTCAAGTGTCGTCGAAATTGCACACATTTGGTCCCCACGGCTGTGTGGTCTCAGCCTTCTTTCAGCCCTGCTTCTGCGAAAGAAAAGGCTGGTTGGAAGGATTTTGTGAAGATGAAATGAATTGAATCTTGGAGAGGGCCAAGTGCACGTCAATGAGTTTTCAGTGATAAGGAGAATACAGATTCTTACCTCCATCGAGTGTTTCTGAACTCTGCAAGCCACAGCCTCTGTGAGATAACCTAGCAAAGAAGGCCTGTACAGCAGTTCTACAAAATGTAGTCATTGCTGCTGCTGTTACTTGTATAAGATCAGGCTCTTACCTGGGAAGGTGTGGCTGAATACAGCTATTGTCCCAGCTCTTCCAAGGTAAAGGCAAGGGAACCAAGAATTCAAGGCCATTTTCAGATTGATAATGAGTTCTAGGCTGTGTGAACTACATGAGCCCTTGTTTCAAAAAACAGACAAGGAAATCAGAACAAAAGCTTCTGGCCTTGAGGGAGTTGTGTCACGGTTGACTAGCTAGAGTGTACACTATTCTGCAGGGTGCCCAAGCTCACTCTCAAGGTTACAGTGTTTCTAACACAAATGGGAGAGAATTGTGAGATAATAGGATGCACTCTGACTGTCTCCCCTCACCCGCATTCAGATCCTTTGCTCTAACTCGCCATGGAATTTTCTGCCGGAGAGCAGAAGTGAACAGGGCAATGGAGCTCTCAAGACAGACACCTTTAGTTTAGAGGCCGAGTTGAACACTGAGAGAAATCCAAGTGCTCATCTGAAATGAGTGTGACTTTCAACTTCACTGTAGTTTGTCTCATTCTAGTCGGTCATGCGTGGGGCACAAACCAACCAGGAAGCTTTGTAAACATCATGTGATGCCCTTTCCCACTTATTGTGACCACATAACACTTTCAGGCACCAGGAAAAAAGGAAGACGTCTGACATTAGAGAAGTACTCTTCACCACGGGTTAAAAGGGACATTACTGAAAGTGTCACCACATGAAGGCCTGAAAATGGCCAATTAGTTTCCAAAGGCCGGACTGAGAGCCACTCCTAGGTTGCCCACCTTGCTGGCTATCCGGTGAGACATTGGTGCACATCAAGCCAGGTGGTTTAGGATCACCTATTCATAGTAGTGAGAGTCAAGTAATGTTGACACAGCAACTGGGCCAGCATTCATTCATTGCCTTTATGACTTGAAAGCAAGGCATAGCTTCAAGGCCGTGCACGTCTTCTCAGTGGACAGCCTGGTGAACTTTAAAATATGGAGAGCCAGGTATGTGGGTGCCTGGCTAGAGTCTCAACACTTGGGAAGCAGAAACAGGAAGATGGAGGAGTTCCAGGCCAGCCTCAGCTACATAGTAAGTTTGAGGACAACCCTGTCTCAGACAAAGCGCGTGTGTGTGTGTGTGTGTGTGTGTGTGTGTGTGTGTGTGTGTGTGTGTGTACATACTAAACAAATAATCCAGGGAGAGTATGAACAGGTGGTTCTTTGCAGGGCCCGACATTATGGAGTCAGGGCTGGAAGGCACCAACTCGACATTATGGAGTCAGGGCTAGAAGACACCAACTGAGTTGCCCTGTCTTACGTGATGGTGGAATTTTGTCCGCCAAATTATTTTGATTCCCTTGAGCATGCTGTCCCTGTAAGTGAGTAAGAAAGGTATTGACCTCGGGGAAACAACGTTCACCTTGTCCCACCTGGTTCTAATACAATGAAAACTTTCGAGTCACAGGCATGCTGACTGGCACATTCAGGTTTGGCTCCCTGCAGGTTCACACAGATCACCTGACTATAGGACCTGGGCATTCTTGTCACTTTAGTTACATGTTTAGCCCCTTGGGTCCACTCCCCCACAGGGCTCTCCTCTCCTCAGGGTGCATTGTCAACCTCCCAAATAAGCGTCACCAACTTTTTTGGTATGGTGACATTATTTGTTTAGTTCCTATTGTGTGTCCTGTTAACCTTCTCTGTAGTCCTTCGGGGAAAGTGTCTTACCTGTACTTGATAGAATTAGGTGAGTCACCTAAGGTCACAAGCTTGGTAAGTTGACAAGACTGAGGATCCATGACATGTCACCCATGCTACTCAGCAAAGCCACATGCAGTAACTTCACCAAACCCCAATCCTGCTTCATGTTCATTCCTCTTTAAAAATTATTACATTTGTGTACCTCTCTCTGTCTCTCTGTCTCTGTCTCTGTCTCTCTCTCTCTCCCTCTGTGTGTGTGAGTGTGTGTGTGTGTGTGTGTGTGTGTGTGTGTGTGTGTGTGTGAGAGTGACAGTGCACATATGGAGGCCAGAAGACAACTTGTGGAAGCTGGGTCTCCTCTTTTACTGTGTGGGTCTTGGGACTCAAACTCTGGCTGCCAGCCTTCGTGGAAAGCACATTTACCCTCTAAGTCATCCTACAGGCCACACTCACTCTTTTCTTCAAAAAGCAATTGGCTCTTCCAAAACGAATCCTCAGAAAGCTCACCTTCTGGCTCTTTTATAGGAGACACTTGATGTGGGGGCGTGGGCTGGAAAGTGGTGCAGATTTTAGGGTCTGCGTGGCAGCTTTGTCCCGTGGTTGGTCACCACAGCTTCTGTTCTCGGTCCAGGGATGCGGCCATGCTGTTTCTTTGAAACTCTGTTATGAAATGAGTGAGCTGTAGAATTTTCTCTGAGAAAATCAAGCACTTTCTATTCGTGCTGTTCTCAGAACAAAGGTCTCGAGTGCTCTGGACGGAACAAACACTTCGTTCGAGCCTTCCTCTTCCCCCTACTGTGTATAGACAACCCCCCCCCTTAATGAGGAGGGCAAAGCTGCCCCTGTGGACCCCACTCTCTGGAGCTCTGAGCACATGGTCTGCTTGTGTTGTCCAGGGAAAGTCTCAGCAGTTGGCTCCCTGCCCAGGCTAGAGTAGTCACTCACTAAATATTTGCTGGACTGAATTAAAGTAGAATAACTGAGTGAATAGGGGTCAAGAGGGCTATCTCTTGGTAAACATACCCACGTCTTCTGATTCCTTAAGGGTTCAAAGTATCTGGGAGTTAAAATGCTACAAGGTAGAACCGATATCAAAGGAAGTGGGACAGAGGATTTAAGAAATACAATTTCATGTCTCTCCTCTGTGGTTTCAGACAAAGTCTCTTCAATTCTTCAGAGTTCAGCTTACTCTTCAATAAAGTTTTTTTTCTTTGTTAAAGTGAAAATGTTTCACAGTTTCCTAGGAGTTTTGCAATAAATTACCATGAATTTTATAACATTAAAAATATCAATGTTTATACAGTTCTAGAGACCAGGAATCCAAAATTCAACATGTTGCCAGCACTGCTTCCTTGGCAGGACTGAGGGAGGCTCTTTTGCTACTTCTGGTTGAGGTTTTGGTGCCGGCTGGCAGTCCTTGGTGTTACTAGCTAATCGATACACAGTTACAGCCTCCGCCTTCATCACTGCATACCCTTTCCTTCCATGCGTCTCTGTGTTCAAGTTTATTCTCATAACCATACCAGTCATATTGATTGATGGTCCCTGTAACCCAGTGTGGCTTCACTTTTAACTAATTGCACCAGACTCTTTCCAAGCAAGGACACATTATACAGTCCATGGTGGACAGAAATTTCAGAGGAACACTGGGCACCAGTACAGATGACAAACTCTTCTCATTCATGCCAATGCTATAGCTACGGATGCTTCCATACATGGGTATGAATCACGCTGATGACCTTCCACTATTAAGAAAGGCACTCACAAAAGGCAGCTGCCAAATGTGATCTACTTAACTGGGCGTCTATGTTAGTCAAAGCTAACAAGTGGCAGAGTGGTGCGCAGGGGCTGCGGGAGGGAAAGCTAGAGCTGTGCAGCATTTGTTTGCAAGATGGAAGTACCGTAAATGTTAATTACACACGAACATTCCTAACACTCCCAAAACGTACACTTAAAATGGCTTAGACGGTAAGTGTAATGCTTATCCTGCCACAATTGAAAATTTAAAAACTCATTCATTCATTCATGTACGAACCTGGAAAGTGACCACCTTTCGTGCCAGGCTTTTTACTTCGAGTTAAGGACTTTGCGTTCTGGGCGAGTTTTGGCGGTGAGAGCTTTTGTGAATGGGCAGCTTCCTGAATGTCTGTGTCTCATTGGTCTTTCCCTGTTCTTCCCCAATACCCTCAGCTACAACCTGGGCAGTGGTGTGGCTTCCATCATGGTGAATGGTTCTTTCAGTGATGGCCGGTGGCACCGAGTCAAGGCTGTCAGGTGAGCACCCACCAAATGGGAGGCAGAGCCAGGCTACAAAAGGGTGGATGTGTACCTAGCTTCTTTTCAGTCCTACTGTCCTCTAAGCCAGCTTTACCTGGCATCCTCATATTACCACCAAATCCCACCCAAGCCCTCTGCTGACACCAGTGGGCAGGAACTGAATCCTACATCTGCTCTGAATAGAAGAAGATGGCCTGGAGAAAACACTTAACAAACGGCATTGTGTATAATCACTTAACACCACATTGTTCTACATAAGAACACAAGTATATAAGGTGTGCCGAGCGCATCTCTGCCATATGTCCATCATCCCTACCCTTCTCTTTGATTCCTTATGCAATTTCATTTCTACCTCCATGTCACATATACTTATGTGATTTTACTCATCTATAAATAAAAAAACACAAAAGAGAAAAAAAGCATGACATTTGTCTTTTTGAGACAAGCTTGATTTGATTAATAACATTTTCCTGAACAATATAACTTTTGTTCTTTCTTTATGGCTGAAACAAATCATATATATCACGTTTTCTATAACCATACTCTGGTAACTGGCACCTGCGTTGCTTCTGTAACTTAGTTGTTATGAACAGCACTGCAATAGATATTAACATACAGTTATCCCTGTGACACACAGGGTTGGAGTCCTTGGGGCTTTACCAAGTGTTATGGGAAACCTTTTCCTTGAGAGAAGCCTTCCCGCCCGCCTGGTTACAGATCCGCATCAGTCCCAAATAAACACACAGGAGGCTGTATTCATTATGAAGCTGTTGGCCTTGCTTGTCTCTTACTGGCTAGCTCTGCTTTAAGTAATTACCCCATAATTGTTAATCTAAGTATGTCTCTTACCGGAGAATAGTTCCGGGCTTCCTATCCATGTGGTTACATCTCGAACTCTCTTGTGTTTCTCCTTCCCAGAATCCTCTTGGACTCCTAGCCCCACCTATCTAGATTCCTATAGGCTCAACAGTACTTTATTGACAAATAACAGGCAAATAACAGGACTTCCCCAACAACCAAGGAGTAGTACAGCTGGATCATTAGACTTATTGAGTATCTCCATTTTGATTTCCAAAGTGGTTGAATTACTTTACATTATTACCAGCAATTTTTAAGAGTTCAGTTTGGTACACATCCTTGGTAACATTTGTTGCTAAATTAGTGGCTAAATTGGAGTAGGGTATTAAAGTCTCACACAATGAAAATTGAGGAGCATGAAGACCTAAAAGAATGCTCTAAATGTCCCTGCATAGACAGTCCTTACCTTTAAAAGAATGTTATCTGGGCATTAGAAATCATGTATGTTAACCCAGCCCACATAACATAACCATGCACTCTCAATGCTAATTGCCATACTGATTTTTTATTAACTTCGGGCAGATTATCCCTATGTCTTTACAATTTTACCACATGTGTCCTTATTCCTAACAATACATTTTTAGAAATTAAAAAGCAAGTCTAAACCAGCAGTTCCAGTACTAGTGTTAAATGAGTCCAAAGTTAAGAGAAGCCAAATAGTTTCCAATTGCAGTTCCTGCATACACACTATGACCCCTGCTATGGAATCAGCAGGTCAATGTGAGGCCTGGGGCCATAAGGTCTCAGCAATGTCAGCTTCTTCTTCTTCTGCTTCCATGTAGGCTGTGTTAAGATCATTTTTATTCAGCCCCTGCCCTGACCACGGTGCTTGCCTTGGAACCTTAGAAGGTGTTGAAAATGCAAAAGCAGACTTATGTTCAAAACATCTGCTGCCAGACAGCCCACAAAGCTCAGATGTATATGTAGGCAATTTAACAAAGTCCCAATTCTAGTTGTTGGGAAAACAAATGGCTTTCCATAATGCATATTTACAGAACTGGATCTCAATTTTTTTTCTAGAAAACCAGTCAAAATGCAGAGTCCAACCTGACTTGCAAATACTCTAAAATTATTCAGCTTGGGAATGGCTCATTCCTCTCTCACTCATTTAGAAAGGAGGTTGCACACAGGCATGTCCAAAGGAATGTGAAATGCTTTGGTTCTCAACTCCAACCACATTGAATCCCAACCGCTGCCCCAGCAACATCAGGGGATACGCTTATAACCTTGGGTCAAAATGGTTGGTAGAATAGTCACATGTTGTAGAGGAATTTAAACTTGCATAGTTATTGTGGTTTGGTTATGTATATGAAGATACACAATGGTGGGGACAGCAGTCCCTTCCTGGACATCTAAGGAAACATGTTAAATGTATTTCCCAAAACTGTATAAATTGCTGTGAGCAGAACCTAGATCAAAAATATTTCTGTCTCATGCCATTATGCAGCCCACACACAGGGATTTCAGCTGTTTGGGAGAAATACACCAGAACATCAAGCTTGGCGTGTGTAAATAGCTTAGCAGACATAGCGCCTCCTATTGACACCATTGATCTCATCTTTAGTGTGTCTTACAGTATAAAGGCTGGATAGGAGATGAGACCAGGAGCTGAATCAGTTGGAGTATCTGTGAGTTGTGAGCAGACAGGCCTCATGGGAACCGGGTCAAGGCTATAGCTATCACATATGGTAAGACAGAACTGGGTTGATATCTTAATTCTCTATGAAAGGTCAGAGACAGCAGAATAAACAAAGAGGAAATCTCTAAGGGGAGGTGAGCTGTTTTGTACACTGTCTTGCTTTGGATAACTCTGGTCTTGCAAGCATGATACCTAATAAAGTAGAAGAAAGGTCTCATTTATCCAATATCTTATGCCAGATAATGGTGCTTTGTAATAGTTCATATTCACAGAAATTTAAGATCTGTATTTTTCATTTTTGTGGATAAAAACAGTCATATGATAATACATGAGTAACCATAGCAGCATGCCCCTTGGCCAACCTCAACAGAGCAAGATGTGTGTCAGGTACTCTGCTTTGTGAATTGCATGCATAACAGTTTCCACAATAACTTTGGAAGTTCATCTTAATTACTACATTTTTATATAAGGCTTTCTCAGTGGTCTGTTATTATGAGCCATACACTATTCCAGACACCTGAGACATATCATTGAGGAAAACTAACACCTTGCCTTGGTTGTCTTGCATTACCCAGAGGGGAGGTAAAAAAACAAACAATGAGTAATAAGCAGAATGAATTATGCATTATGGAGCTCAGAAGGTGACTATTGTTTTTTCTAATCTACAATATCATTGATTAAAAGCTATATCTTTAACTCACAAATATAAAAAAATTTTTAAAAATTGCTGTAACTGATGAAATCAGGTTAGTGGGAATAGTTTAGAGTAGTGGGGGATGGGAGGCAGTGCAAGCCAGACAAACTGTGACATTGCCCATTATAGACAGCATCCAGGTATGAAGGTCTAAAGCTCATTTTTGAAATACAGAGAACACAGCAGGAGGAAATTCTTGAAAACTCAATGAATGAATAGATGATATTAAGAAGTGAGCCAGGACTGGTCCCACTTCTCATGGGACGGCAAAAGTTGGCATTGTGTGTGTGTGTGTGTTTCACAACCTCATTATTTAGCACATGGTAGATACTTTTATACCTTTAAATCCAAATGATTGAGTTAACGCCAAACATGATAGCTTATCTCGTTCGGGTTCAGTTTACTTTGCTTTGCAGGGATGGCCAATCTGGGAAGATTACTGTGGATGACTATGGGGCCAGAACAGGCAAGTCACCTGGCATGATGAGGCAACTTAACATCAATGGGGCTCTGTATGTGGGTAAGTGACCTTGACCAAAGCTCACTTTGTCAGGGCTTTTCCTCATTAGACCTTTATTTGTTGTCCCTAGGCTGTGTACTCAACAGGGTCAACCAAATACCTGGAAACCAGGAAGCTGTCCAAATAGTTCATTCTTCCATGTTCTGAACTTCTGACCCACGGCTGAGGAGGCAGGAAGGGTCTCACTCACATTGCTTTGTGTTCTTGTCATCCACCAGGAAAATCAGGCTTTCCTTGTTTAGAGAATAGGAACTTTCTAAATATAACCAAATGAGTTCTCTCTGAGGAAGGAGGATCCGGCTCCGTGTCCTCTCTCAGAATAGAATGAGTAGAATTCCTATAAATGGCTAATAATCTGTTACGCAGACAAAAAGCATGAACTCATATCTTTTGTGTTTTCTAAGTGAGCTTAATTGAAAGCAGCCAAGACAGTACCTATTGTTGACATTATACAACACCTCAGTAATCTATTGCAGAGCTGTTGGGTTTTAAGATTGTCAGTTGAGCCAGAAACCACATCTGAGATTAGCCTTTTTATATTCGGTGATCAAAATCAACCTAACACATATGATGCACTAGACAGTTAGTCTTTGGCTAGGGGACACTCAAGTGACCATAAAGAATCTCCAACCGGTGACACCTCTCTTGCATCATTCTCTCCCTCTCTCTTTGCCTCCTTGCAGGTGGAATGAAGGAAATCGCTCTGCACACGAACAGACAGTACATGCGAGGCCTCGTGGGCTGCATCTCTCATTTCACGCTGTCCACCGATTACCACATTTCCCTTGTGGAAGATGCTGTGGATGGGAAAAACATCAACACTTGTGGAGCTAAGTAACACCGGCTGGCCTTGTCCAAGGGGCAACATCCCAGGGGCCCAGAGATCCTGCCTGATGCTGCACACAGAGGTCTAGGAATCAGGTGTGTTTCCTGTAATCAAGGACAAACTACACCCTGATGGAACATAAGACTGGAGGCCCTGGATGGCCTTCTCTGCAAATGCTCTGTGGGCCAAACCCAATGGACTACTGTGGATAGGAAGCATTGGACTGTGTCGCTCAATATATAGAGTCTGAGAGATCACACATCACATCATGTTCCAGAGACTGCTGTAGCTCAATGGCTATGCTGTGTTAAGAGAGTGAGAGCAAGACTGAGTGAGAGAGAGAGAGAGAGAGAGAGAGAGAGAGAGAGAGAGAGAGAGAGAGAGAAAACCCCCACAGAACAGTATTAAAATATGTCTGCCCTTCCCTGACTTAGGACACTAGCAGAATGACTGTGTGACCCTGAACTGCATACTTCCAGATTAACCCCTTCCATTCCTCACTGGCTCACTCAATGTGCTCTCGCTAGTCCACACAAATAAAGGTTTGGGGGGAATTAAACATAGAATCATAATCTTACTGTGGCCCCCTCTCCCAAGCTTACCTCTAATGCAAAAATCCTTTTTATGATGCAAATTGAAGAAAGTGGGCTCCCCCCCGATTTTGTAGCTGTACTTTTTGTATGTGTCTATTTTTATAGCCGCAGACTGTCCACACTTAAGGTGTGCTTTTGCAAGTTAAGGTGGATGATCTTAATTACGGCACACTTTCCTGGTAGTTTTCTTGCAAATGAGATAGGATCGGGCCGTTTGCAGTGTCAGTGGGGTGATGGAGAGTGACTAGGGTGGGCCACTGGAGGAGGTGACCATTCTCTTTCAGTGCTTGCTGATGGTCCAAGGTGAAGAGACTAAAAGGGACGTGTCACTGAGGTGGGGCACTGCCATGCTGTTTTAAGAGAGGGAAAGTATCTGTAATAAATGTGAATAAAGGGGACAAGGAAGAACTCACTTGTGGAAATGTGACTGCTTTTGCAGAGGCCACACCTACAAAGGAACAACAAGGCTACTAAAGAGTCCAGGGCTGTGTGGGACTTGGGGATACGCCCCCAGCAGGATCCAGGGATCTGGACCCGAACAGAGAAGGGCGCTTCCTTTTCTGTCCCATCAGCTGTGATCTGTGCTATGTATACACATGACTCCAGACGCCTGGCGGGTCCCCATGACAGGACTTACTAAGGGAAAGGTGAGATGAATGCTGCCCCCATCAGTGGAAGGAAATATGATCCAGCTCCTGAGAGAGCTATAATTAGTCTCGGGCATGACTCTATTCCTGCTTGTGCAGCATCCATTTGGCAAAGACTTGAGCCCTGTGCAAAGCACAGTTTTGGGCATATTAAGACTTCTAAGAGATGGCTAAATAATCCAGAGAGGTTTGCCTCATGCCACAACCTTCTGCCTCTTGTGTTTAGGAGCCTTTGGTGGCAAGGATTAATATTAATAACAGCAGTCGTAGTGATCTTGGTCTCCTGCCCTGGTTACTTGGTGAATGCAGTCTGAAAAAGCAGGCATGCAGTAAACTGTGGGTCTCACTGCCTCTCAGTCACCCTCACCTTTTCCTGGAGAGTCCTAGGGCCACCGCTTCCCAAGATAAAATAGAGTTGTTTTTAGGGCACATTCTGAATAGATTTCCTCTGGGAAGAAAGATAATCCTTGTGATTTTAGCAAAATATCCAGCTGAATGGAGGCCAAGGAATTGTCCTGCAGACGAGCTGTTGTTCTGTGCAAGTGTTACCCTAGGAAAATGCAGTGACCCAGGGATGAGGGCCTGGGAGTGTGTGTTGACTCTGAAGACCTCTCTGGGTGGGGTTAAGTGGGGTGGTGACAGTGGCAGGGTGATGGGTTACAGGCAGTAAGGGTAAGTACAGGAGTGGTAAAGTAGAAGACTCAAGCAAGGGGTCTCAGGGTCTGAGTACAGGGTAAGAGACGGAGGATCATGGCTCTCCCACCCTCTCTGTGAACAGAACCCAGGCACCGTGGAATGACTTTACAGCAGATGCAATTATGAGGCTCAAGTCTTTAACCTCTGGCTGAGAGAATAGACCTCATTCTGTACTAATGGGCGGGGGAGCTGGGAAGAGCTTAGCTTGGACTAGCGGGTATGCTCCTTTGTCTCTAAGTGTAGCCATTACCTCTTACCACAACAAGACTGCCCAACCAACATGCATGACCCACCCCTGCCCACGGTTCACCGCAGTTGTTCCTGTGCCTTGAGTGGCCAGTCTGGAGACTCCACTTTGGGGATCTTGACAAGGTGGCTCTCCAAGTCTTTGCTGGAGTTCCTCATCCGCAGGATGGACGGGATGGTAAGGTGACTTGGATCTGCTGTACGTACCCTCATCTTGCTGGAACCAATTGGCTAGTGTAGACACACCTGTCTCATTGACAGTGGGGGAGAGTAAGAACACTAAAGAGCTGGGCCAGATCTCTTGCAGCCCTGCTTCAGAACTGAGATGTGTTGTTTCATCTGCATGTTACGGCAACAGATACAAGAAATAAAGAGACAGTTTCCCTCCCACAGTGAAAAGGGACCTCCTCTTCATAGTGAGCAGACCTACTAAGTGAGTTATAATGGATACAACATCATCAGGGCCATTAATGAGTCCATTTACCCTAGCAAATCATGTCTCTGAAAGACGTGCCATGGAGGTGAAGGATCCCGACCACTCTTCTTCTGTACAAGCATTGGGACCGAGGACAGCAGAGCTAGGTAAAGCTATCAGTAGTGGCTGGACAGGCTCAATTCAAGTAGGCCTCTCCCTTCACCTTGTCTTCTGTGCCTCTGTCTTGATCGACTGCTACCCTTACTGTTTCCTGATACACAGTTGCTGTGGTTTTCTAAGGAGGGACTGACAGGGAGCAGGACTGGAGCCGTGGCTTTGTGTAGCCGCTGTGGTGAGAGACAGGTTGAGAAGTCTGCCTGGGATTCTGGCCAGGAGGAAGGTTCGGGGAGTGGTCAGGAACTGGGGGTCAGTGTAAGCTCATCTGAGGAGAAAGGGTACTATGAAGCCATAGTTCCTGGAAAGCTTCCTTAATCAGAATCTGAGAAACCTCTCCAGAACCTTCCACAGGTCCTAAGCAAGGGTGATGGGAGCAGGGTGCAGGCCAATAATACTCTTGCTTTTTCTACTAAAGTGGGCTTAATAACCTTGTATATTTTCTCTAGACCCACCTCCAAGATCTCCCTCAGGCAAGTCTGTGGGGTTGTCTTTGTCCCTGCACTGCCCTCAGAATCCTGTCAGGCGTGTCTGTCACCGCTCTGACTGGCTTCCTGCTCGCTGCCTTCTTATTTGCCTTTCATTTCCTGATCAGTCCCACTCAGGTCTTGAGCTGCTCCAACACAAACAGGCCCACTGGTTTCCACACACCAACTGCACCAGGTCCGCAGTAACTGGCCTTTCCTTCCGACTTCCCTCCTCTGCTTTCCGCCAGCCACCTCTCCCCTCCTCCCTTCCCGCCCGCCTCTCCAAGTGGGAGGAAGGATCTCGGACATATGCCCAGAGCTGGCAGGCAGAGTGCTTCCCACTTGGAGGAAGTGCTGCATTTTTCACCTTTAACCCAGAAAAATATGGTTCTCAGAGAACTTGTTTTTAGCACTGAGAACTCCCAAAGGAAGGAAAGCGAGAAGGAGGGGCCTGCAGCCCCTCGTAGTGGCCCGAGCACTGGCCCTTGCCCCCTTGGGCTGCTCGGGCTGGGAGGGAATTGCCCAGGGGCAGGCTGCAGAGCTCCAGCTGCTGTTGCCGCACGCACACAGTCCGAGAGCCACATTTGCAAGTGTAAGGAGCATAGGTGGACACGTGGAAGTGTGGGTGTGTGGACACCAGGACCTGGACAAAGCGTTAGTTACTTCCCATTCCCTCCTTCCCACCCCTGCCTCATGCCGCTTCTGCCCAGCCCAGGAATGTACAGTAGCCGGCCACGAGATGCAAGTGTGTGAAAGCCTGGCCCACCCGTGCCAGGGTGCTTTCTCTGCCAAGAGGAATGGAGTGAGGTTCAACGGTTCTCTGGAACTGTCACTCTGAGGGAGCCCAGCAGGGAAAGAGAGACAGCAGCAGGGATCAAAACCACAATGTCAAGTGAAGGATGTGTGTGGCTGCAGCCCAGTTCCACAGTGGGGGGTCCTAACCCCGAGATTGCCTTTCTAGTGCATTGTAATTGGGTGTACACATAAAACAGACTAAACCAGGAAGGGCCTGATGGAAGCCACTGCCCCGCTCATGAGGGGTGCATAAAAGGCCAAGCTTGGGGGTTCCAAAGACGGCAGACATTGGTGGAGGTGCCAGACTGTCCTCAGGAAGTTCTCGATTACTGGTGACTGCATGGAGGCTAGCATATGTACGATTAATCCAATTGGACAATGTGGACCTGTGTTTCATCTCAACAGTCGTGTTCCTAGGATGGTGGGCTTGTTTGATTTGGGAAGATGAAGGCTATACAAAATGATATGTGATGTACTGGCCAGTTTCATGCCAACTTGACACAAACTGGAGTCATTTGGGAGAAGGCTATCTCAGTTGAGAGAATTACCACACCAGATTGGCCTGTGGTACATTTTTGGGGGGGGTTGATGATTGATGTCGGAGGGCACAGCTTCATTGTAGATGGCCTCACTCCTGGCCCAGTGGTTCTGGGTGCTGTAAGAAGGCAGGCTTAGTAAGCCATGGAGATCAAGCCCGTAAGCAGCACTCCTCCATGGTTTGTTTAGTTTCTGCACCCAGGTTCTGCAGTTCCTGGATGAGAAGCCACCAGCTCTGACATACCCCTTACTCTCCAAGTTGCTTTTGGTCATGGTGTTCAATCACAGCCATAGAAAAGTAACTACCATAGGTGCCTTGTCAGGTTTTGGTGAGAGGGCACAAGTCTGACACTGCATTGGGAATAGGACCTTAGGGTTACTAAGAGTTAATTTTGGACTTCTTGGGGTCCACAGTCCTGACAGTGTAGGAAGGTTTCAGCAAATGTCAGTTCCTGAGGGTTGCCTTGTCTGTTGTCATAGCTCTGTGGAGTGAATTCTTTCAGGGCTTATCTGTGGCAGGGGTGAAAACAGCTCTTCCAGCCGGGTGGGATTCAGACCCCTCCACAGGCAGTTAGTTCTGGATTCAATTCTTTTCCCTCTACTCCTTTGCCTTCATGTCTAGAAATAGCTTCCCAAACTCAGGGGAGTTGTTGAAACTATTTCTGGTTAAGCAGTGGGTCCCGGCCTCGCCCTGGCTTTGAGCACAAGGCGGGACAGCAGGCAACGCCTCTCTGCCTCACCTCTTTTTGCTGTGTTCCCTTGCTGAAGCATCTGTCCTAGAAAGTGTGTGGCTCCCAGGAGCACTAGTCCTTTCCTGGAAAGACAGAGAGGAACATCAAGTCTTTAGCATTGGGAGGAAATCTTTGCTATTCATCTATCTTCTTGTCCTGCTTTGTTTAAGATCCAAAGGGTGTCTGAAGGCACGGAAGTTTCCCAACATGTAGTGTGGTCTCCCCCATGGTCCCAGCTGCTCACTTCTAAGTGGGAGGCCCAGCCTGGGGCTGCAGCCGCCTTGGACAGTCTGATACTAAGGGGCTGCAGCTCTGACTTGGCGATGTGCGAGAGGACTTGGATAGGAATGTCTCTGAGAAGGGAGGCCAGGGAGGCTCAAGGAATTTGCCATTTATACTCATTTAATAACAAATCTAGGGGCCCCAGGCCAGAGGATTAGCCGAGGAAAGCCCTGCTAGGAAGCTGGGCTAAGGAAAGCAGAGTCAGAGAAAATGAAGTATCAGATAGAACCATGGGAGGAGAGGCTAAGGGGTCACAGAGGTGTGATAACCTCAGTGCCTGTGTCAGACATTCCATGTTCTATCTAAACTTGGGGGCAGGGGGTCGTCAGAGGAAACTCTGTGAAGGAGGTGTAAAATGGAGGCACTGCTTAATAGACAATATGCTCACTGGTTATCCAGGTCACAGTCACACAACCTCAGACACAAAAGAAATCTGTGACGATTGACTCCAGCCTGCTCAGCAAGCTGGTGGGGTAAATCCACTTGCTGAGGATGGAGGTCTCACCTGCTGACCTCATCCTGTCTTGCCTGGGAACCAAGGCCCCTGAGAGTCTGTTGGGAGGCCTCAGGTTGAGGAGGGTGAGCAGTCTGCTGGGCCCTCAGTGGACTAGCATGTAGACCTGTCTTCAGAGATCCTCACCAAAGCAAAAATCATCTCATAAACATTTGCAGAAAGCTTGTTCACAAGACGCTGGTGAGATGATAAAACAGAAAAGGCGGCTTCAGGGTAGCAGTCTTCTGAGGCTCAGCATAACCCAATATGTCCACCAGCCACTCCATCCTCCCAAGGTCAGCGGAGGTCGTACCTTGCGGAAGGGTCTTGTCTTTCCTGTAGTATCTCCCTTATTCAGCTAGGAACTTGGGATGCCGATGTTTGCTAACTTTAAGGCCGCTGGTTAGTAACCTAACCATAGGAATAATGTTTCATCTTACTCAATTTGGGACAAGAACCCTTCAGGCCAGGCGACAAGAATCTCAGGAGCTTTCTTGGAGTCCTGCCCGCAGATAACCATTTACTCTTACATACTAAGAATATCCTGCTTATTTGCCTACTTCCCTAAACAATGAGTCAAAGACTCATATGCTAGGGAAATTTCATATTCATAGAGAAAAATCTATTTTAGCACTTCTATTTATAGTTGACAAAAATCTATTTTCTTTGAGTATAAGGATGAATTTCCAATGACTGCATACCCAGGGTGGAGCACAGTGGCTTGTCATAGTACCCTGGGGACCAAGGAAACTGAGTCATGAAGTTGCCCTTTCCAGTTGTTACTCAGCATTAGTCCTGGGTTGTCCTGATCTCTGAGTCTACTGGCCATTTCTAGAAGAAGCAGCATATGAGTAGAACTCTGTGTTAGATACAAATCTTCATTAATCAAGCTAGTTATAAAACTAATTATAAAGCTAGTTATGGCAAAGTGGTTTTGAGAGTTCTTACATATGTGAGTGGCTACCAGTATGAAAATCAAGTATCATTTCTAACTCTGACCAAACTTAGGCCACATATTTTTGACATTCACGGTCTCTCGCCATTTTGTAAAATGATGGATAATATAGAGAAATCTGTTATACATACAATTAGATAATCCATGTATCATCTGTCTGTTAACATTCTATGCATCCACAGAACAATGTCTTAAAAGTACTGTTGATAAGATTTTCAAGATTCAGTAAATAAATGAACCAAGTTTCCAAAAAGAACATACACCATGTTTAAAATGACAAAAAGTAAAATGTTAAAAAAGGGTCAATGTTGCCCAAGATTATGTGTCTTTTATCTGATTTTTCTTTAGCATTGATTTATCCAATCAATATTTGCCTATAGATATCACAGTGCACTTTTAGTCCAAGGACAGAAGTTTCATGAGGATTCTTCATTTTCCTATGGTTGGAGACTGCTCCAAAGAACTCACCCTGTTTAAAATAACCAGACACTGACCTCCTTCTATGCCTTTCCTCAAGGCACACTCAAAGATTTGCCAAGCCTCTACATGTAGGTGATACTGCACTGAGCTGTGACTGTGTAAGATTGCCAGGGCTTCCCCACCCTATCTGATTTCCATATGAAGCTCCCTGAGGCCTTGGAAAGGTGTGTGGTGCCTCAGGAAATGCAAGGACTTCAGCAAGCAAAGGACTGAGGACCCAAGGACCCTGGCCGAAGCTCCCATGACCCAATGCCATGCAAGCAAGACGTGAGGGTGGATAAAGTTACCTAAGGAGAATGGGGCTCCAGCAGCCCTCCAATGAAACAGATGCCATGGTCTCTTCTAAGGCTTTTGATGTACACTGTCAGCTTCTGGGATGTTGAGCAGTACAAGGGAATGTGTGTATAAACTAATACACAACTATTTACACCTTTGCAGCGCTGACCAGAAAGAGGGTCATGTCGAAAGCAAGCACCTATCCTGCAGGGAATGTGATGTGTTTAGCCCATAATAGCTTAGCATTCTTCTCATGTGCACTGAGGCCCAGGTTTTAAGATGATTGGGATGCCAGAGAGCATCCTTCTGTATGTCCAGGTGACCAGCGGTGAGCTCAGAAACCTGGATAGGACTGTGTAGCCTCACACACGGGAACAGTTCTCAGAGCAATCTTGGAAACAGAGAAACCAAGCCCAGCCTATGGCATCTGTGGTGCTGGGGAAATGAAAACTCTTGGTTCACTTCTGATGGGAGTACAAGCTGTCTGCACTGTGACTGGAGCAGGTGTGAGGGCGAGCCATCCACTCTCAATACTGCTTCCAGAGTCTCCTAGGCATCACCAGCTCTCTGAGGGGGATGGGGGATGGTAAGGAAGAGAGAGAGAGAGAGAGAGAGAGAGAGAGAGAGAGAGAGAGAGAGAGAGAGAGAGAGAGAGAGAGAGAGAGAGGGAGGGAGAGAGAGAGAGACAGAGAGACAGAGACAGAGAGACAGAGACAGAGAGAGAAAGAGGTCAGTTAAGTCTTCCTCTCAGGCAGCCTGGTGTACCAACACATGTCTGCAGTGGTGACAGGCTGGCTGGGGCCATAAGGGGACTGCTGATTTAAATCTGAGCTGGAACTTAAAATTATTTCTCCCTTTCAAGCATTTAGCTGCCAGAAAGATTAATGCACCGAGGTTTTGTTCATTCTAACATTATTTCTATTTGACAGCTTATCAAAATCATTTTCCAATGCTTTTCTTATTCCCACAACCTGAGATTGATCTTCTAAGAATACAAATCATCTCCAATTTAATTTTGAATCAGTTCAAGTCATCTCTCATCATCTCAATTTCCCTGGGTTATAAAGACTAAATGTTTTGAAATCAGTTTTACTGCCAGCCATTCATAGAGAAGGGGACTGGGTCAAATGTATAGGTCATTTAAAATGAATTCTACAGTTCTTTTGTCAAGGACCAAGGTTTGCTAGGCAACGTTGGACTGTGATGTTGGATATCATGCATTACCATATTTATTCATCCATCTCATGTTTCTTTTTCCTAATAAGCCCACCATTCTTCTCTTCAGCCTTTTCAGTTCCTGAACGTAATGGCAGTATACATTTTGGCTCCAGCACTCACCTTCTGGGAACAAGTTCTGCATTGAGAATTCCCCAAAGTACAGACCATATGTGTGAGCTTTCCTAGCACTTAAATATTAACATGTGTTTCACAACTAATTTACAACTGACTTGCACTTTTACAGGCTAAAGGCAGGCCCATTCATGCTCTGGTTACTGCTCATGCTAAGTCTGAGCTAGCTACACAGGACAAAGAATTTCATTTCTCTCTTTAAGCCTCTAATGGCACTGCATGCTTTAAAATGAGAGAGTTTTGCTAAGTCAGTGACTGTATTTCAAGATTCAGTAAGTTGAAATTTTAATGCCTTCCCAGAAACTCCTGAAATATTTGTCTGTCTTTGGAGACAATAAATTAAAACCCTTGCTTTAAGGACCAACTCTTTTCTTTCCCTCCCTCCCTTTCTCCCCACCTTCCTTGCTTCCCTCCCTTCCCTCCTTCCTTCTCTCCCTCTCTCCCTTCCCTCTGTGAGATAGTATGTAGCCCTGGCTAGCCTGCAACTATGTAGACCAGGCTGGCCTTGAACTCAAGAGTTCCATCTGCCACGGCCTCCCTAGTTCTTTCTGAGACTAAAGGTGTGTGCCACCATACCTGGCAATGATCTTATTATTTGCTAATGCTGGGTTCTTGATTTCTAAAAAATTTATTTATTAAAGTATAAGGTTCCCAATAAATACTTTTTTCTCTATAAATACAACACCAGTTTAACAGAGCAAATAGAAGGTGCTATCAATAGCATAGCAATGTCATCAAATACCAAAGCTAAAGTTTCTGTGACTGCGTTAGCATCACTGTAACTTTATGGGATAGAGTAAAAACAAAAACAAAACAAAACGTAAAACAAAGTGAAAGCCAATTTTCCTACATGTTTGAGACATGAGAGAAAAAGACTCCCAATAATATCCAAAGTCACCAGGGTAAGATGTAAGAAAATATATTTATTTCTTTCCATGACAATACTATGATAAAATTGTTAAATACATGCATGTTTTAAAAACAGACATAGATAACATCTTTATAGAATTAACAGCCAAGCGATACTAGTTTTATATTTGTAGTGTCTTAATAATAGGTTATTTACATATTCTATGTTCTTGTGATAATCATGTTTCCCAAAAGACATGGAAGTTAAATTCTGAAATTATGATATAAAATGTTTGATTTTCCCATTCTAACAGCAATATAATATCCAAAATTCCACAAGGCTGGAAGTATTTCAATCTCTGTGAGTGTTACTTTATTCCACACTCAACTTAGAATTCTGTGAGTCGCAGTGAATGACAGAGACATACATCAATCAGACTTACTTCCTGTATATGGATATTTAAAAAGTTCCTTATAGGATTAAACATGATATCAGGTATTGCACATTATAACCGGTCATTTGTATTAACACAAAAATGTCTGTAGTGGTAACTTTACAAGAAATGAAAAAGGGAAACTGCAATGTATATCTTCTCTCAGCTACACATACACACCTGACCAAACAAAAGTTAGTAAACAGTTACTATTTATAAAAATCTAAAAATATTTAACATAACACCTTCTTTAAAAAAACATTCATTCCACAAACCTTATAAAAGACAAAAATTTATATCTGTTCACAGTATGTATATTTTGTAAACAGTAATGCACTGTAATGCAAATCTGAAAGGAAAAAAAAGGCAATTGCTTAGTGTTACAGGGATAATGGCTTATGACCAATTAATGAAAGATTTGGTAAAGATAAATTTGAAAAAAATCTCACTAGGAACACTGAGTATTTTTTAGATGGCTTATTTTACCTTTGAACACGCCTGCAAGTTGGAACCATCTCAGACTCAGGATATCTGTTTAGAACCATCTTTGCATTGCAACCCTGAATGGGATGTATTTCAGCACTTGCTCTGTCCCAGGGTATCCCATAATACCTTCCCCACCGCAAGGGGGACAGGGTTCATTCCCCAATGCTTCAACGTGGTACTTCATACTTTCTTAAATAAAACATTAGAAGGGAAATTAAACTGAAGGAACTAGAGGCTAATAATCAACCTACTAGGAGAAGATGGGTGACAGCATTTAGATCAAATGGTTAGACTAGACTATCATCTGAAAACTATTACTCAGCATTTTGTTCTACGGCCACCTGCCTAAGTACTAAATTGCCTGTGACTTAAGGTAGATGGGACTGTCACCTAAAAATATTTTGATATTTGAAGATATGCGACTGGAATACCTGGAAGTTAAGTGCAGAAGTTGAAACTGCCCATTTAAAATGGAATAATTAAAAATAAAAATGTATATAAGGAAATAGAATAAACTTAAGTAGCCAGCCAATTAGATATACCCAATATTTTAGGCATAAGTACATCGAAAAGCCTATAATAGTTTGATTTCTTTTAAATTTCTGATTGACCAATACAAAGGTGATCTTGAAGACACATATGAATGTAATAAACATTAATTTCCTTATCATTTTTTCTCAGCATTTTTTTCATTTTTAAAGTATTCAGTTCCAGCAAGCAAAAATTAGTACAAACTATTATGGATTTTATTCAGTTACTGTGCAATCAGTTATGGTCTATTTATAATAAAAGTATACCACAGTTAAAAATTAACTTAAGCAAATTCTATTTACACCTTGGACAAAATTATCATTCATAATGCAGGGAGAACAGGTACTACTCTGGTTAAAAATAATGGGATCCAGTCATAATCTAATATCATAATTAGAAAGGTGGATATTCTAGACCAAATTATAACCCCAGGAGCTCTAACAAGATGAAACAAAACTTGATATTGTTCAGCTGAATGTTATTCTCTATCTTTTTATGTCTGCATTTAGAAATAATTCATCTGTATTATAATCAGCATGATCATACAATTATCAAGATAAAAGCAGTAATTGAAAGGGAGTAAAAAAAATTCCAACAACCCTAGTAAACTGAGAGGCTTAACCTGTATAAATAGCACAGGGACAGAATCATGATTCAAACTAAATGAATTTGAAGAATATTCTAGATTTAAAAGATTAACGCCCTGTAAATTTGGCTACATTTTTCCCCTCCCTTCTGCAATTTTTTTGGTTCCGAATACAAGAGGGAAGGCAGATGTGATAGCATGAAACCGTTTCAGAAATATCTGTTCAGAGGAAATGTCTTGAGATATCTTACAAAGAGTGAGTTCTTCTCTTAATCAATTGAGCTCACACACATTGCTCGCCATAACATATGCTAGATTGGTACAAACACTTCTCCAAATTTTGTACTTGTTAGATAAAAGCAAACTCCACACAGAAGTATGCTGACAGGGTCTAAGGAAATGTCTGGTGAGTCTTGGGTTTTCCTCAAACTGTGGGGCCGCTCCCGGAGTATACTCAAATCTTTCAGATATATGCGAGCCACATCTTAATCTTTATCAGCCTTCCGCACAGTTCTGCTGAATTGTAACACTAGAAAGGGACTCCATCAACACAGCCAATGGGCTTTCACCGTGTGCCTGGCATTAGCAGCTTGTGACCCCTCCCCCATACTTCACTTGGAAAACAAAGTACTACACTTCCAGAATCCTTTAAAAAGGCCTTTCTCTAACTCTAACATAGCTTCAAACAGAAAACAGCAAAAATTACCTTAGTGCAAACAAACAAGTTTCACCAGATTAAGTGTCTAAGCAGTAAGAAATATTTTCTGCATATTGACATATTAAGGATACTTTAACTGAAAAAATACCATGATGTTGATTTTGAATTCCCATCAGGAAGGAACATTCTCTAGCCTTTCACTAAATTACATTTAATTAACACGGGAAGGACTGTGATATTCGATAAATACAGGCAGTATTACGGGGACAGGAGACCTTTCCAACACGACTTCAGTTTGCGAGGTCTAAGAATGTGACTTTCTACCATCTCTGAGTACGATGGTACTGGATGTTCTGAGTGCAATCCTTCAAGTTCCATGACCCATGAGAGCAATGCCAATATGGAAAATGAAGCTGACACTTCCTCCCTCGAGCTTCCCAATGAATGGCTGCTTCTGTTGCCAGCAGCAGGAACAAAAGCACCTCTATCACACATAGAAATACAGCTTTCTAGATTCTCAGGACAACCATCCCAAACCCAGGACACCGCTGGCTCAACAGCTGGGAGGGTTCGGGAGGTGTAATTAATGCAATACACAGCTCACAGCTCTCATGCCAAAAGCCTGGTTAAGCATTTGAGGGTATCTTTAAATTAAGTATGATTGAAAATGGCTACTCACAAATATTATGATAACCCGATCTCCATTGCTCACAAGGAAATCTGGGTGAAACAGGCTTACAAAAGGGTGACAACATGTCCTGTATGTCCCTTTCTCCCCTGCTTAGGCTCCTTCTGTATGTTCAGCTCAGGAGGAACTGCAGAGGTAGTAACACTGCACGGAGATGCAGCTGTCTTCAATTCAGTGGGAAAAGACCAGGCAATCCGCCCTAGCCTCAGTCCCGAAACACATTTTCCTAAAATAATCCACGGGCACCCCTCTTCTCAGCAGCCCAGTGGCCCTTGAGAATGGAATTCAGAGGCAGTGTGAGATGAGCAGCATTTTAAGTGCCCGTCCCTCTAGACACCCACGTGAAGGGCACATGTTTTAATGACAGGATGAGTCTATTTTCTCTGCCCTCTCCTTGTGTTCTCAGATTAATGGAGTTCGGCACGAGAAGCTGCTACCTTCCCAGACACTCACCGGATGGAATACAAAGCCTATAACGGGGAAAGAGGCATGAACTGAGGGCAAGCAGAGCACAGCAATAACAAAATGGGCAGGGAGAGGAGACAGCCGGAGCGCAGAGTGGCTGGGTCGACAAAGGAGCCAGAGAGGGCACACGAAGACAAATTAAACTGTTTGGAGTATTTTTCATTACCGAAAATTTCTAAGAGCTATTATCTACCTTTTATATACTATATAAATGCACAACTAACTCTATTTCATTCCACATACCATCATATAATGAAGCTCCAAAATGTAGTTGAATCCTAGGGTTAAAAACAAGATCATGCATTGACTATTAGATTTTGTCCCTTGTCATCCTACGGTTTTTTTCACATGACTTTTTTAAAAGATAAAATATGAGGTGCACGCCTTTAATCCCAGAACTCAGGAAGCAGAGGCAGGTGGATTTCTGTGAGTTTGAGGCCAGTCTGGTCTTCACAGTGAGTTCTCGGACAGCCGAGCTACATAATGAGACCCTGTCTCAAACAACAAAAAGCAAACACACAAAAAGTAAAAATAAAAAAATGAAATAGGAACAAAAATAAAATAAAAAACAAACCAATCCATTATCTGCAAAATTTGGGGGACTTCAGATGACACAAAACCAAGGTTTTCTACTCAGGTGTCTCCAACTGTCACGTACTTGTTAACAAAGTACTTGTTAGGGTTTTACCCTGCTCCTCCCAGAACCGCATTCACTTTGCACACTGCTGAAGAGAAACCGAGGGGGATGGAGGGTGCTGTGTTCAGGACCCCACTCTTCATGACTTACGCCAACAACCACTGGCCACTACCCTCCGATTCCATAAGTTTTATGTCTTCTATTAAAATCACCCTTTACTCACTGCTCCGGGGAGAAATAATCTCTCTTTAGGTTTAAGCTTATATGGATTTGAAGATTGGGTCTGAAGAGTCTGGACCACCAATTGCCTGAGGGAGGAGGGGCTGTGACTCATGAGCAGAAAAGAAAGCTACTGAGAGGCCCCAAAGATCATCACCATCTTAATGGGGAACTTTCTCACGGGAACTGAGCCTTATCAGAGTGATGGGGTCGGCATGCACCAGTAGCTATTTCTTAGTAGTCATCTTACATAGTAACTCATTACAATTATATACTTGTGAATAATGTTGAATTTGTTCTTACAAAGCAGACACTGTAACACAAAGCAAAAACACAGAGAAAATTTGGAGACAGTTCTAGAAATTTCCATCATGAGGACAACCGGCTGCGCAACAGAAGCTACGTGATAGGAGAAAGGCTTTCACGTCCCACTCAAAGCAGGACAATGTGATTCTGATTCGGGCTGGTCAGTGTCACACTTGTTTTTCCAAGTTTGTACCCCTGAGACAACTGTTTGATAACCATGATACAGTAGGCAGAGAAATTATCACACTCCATCAACTGGAATACCAGATAGGCACAGACATCAGCACACTCTACCAAACAGAACACCAGATAGCTGCTGCTACATTAAAAACTAGGTTCTCTTTCGTAAATGCTGTGGATAGAGACATCATAAAAGTTTTAAAATATCTGTGCTTGGTTTTCCTCTGGACTGCAGTAAATGTCAGGCAAATTAACGTTATTTTGACTTGTACATTTCTCTTCCTTGCCTGTAAATCCACTTGGAATTCCATAACATACAAAGATGAGAAAACCACTAACAACAGACAGTTGTGAGATTTGTTTTGCATATATGTACTAGGCAGAGTTAAGTTAGTCGTGAAATCCTTGTGGAGGATTCTTTGGCTCAATCAAAACCAGCTTCAGATCTTGAGTTTCTATGGCTGAGGTTTCTGAGTCACTGTACTTTGACTTTTAGGATACATTAAAAGCACATTAACACTTGTAGTGTCACTTGCCCGGAGTGAAGGTCCCTGACTCTCAACATTTGCAGGGTCCCTCCAGGAATGCCCCGGCTACTGCCTGGACACCAGCAATGAGAGCTTGTTGAGATGGCAGACTGAAGTGGCCAAGGGTGACTGGTTAGTCGTTTGGTTTGTTCTGGAAAAAGTTTGTAAATGACCACCCTCCTCCATTAGATTTAGGAGAGTCTTCATCTTTAGGAGGAATCAAAAATTGCCTGGAATTGATGGAGCACGGACTCCCAAAAGAGACAATTTCACTGTTGCTGTCTGTGGACCTGGGGGAATCTGGAGAGACCAAATTCCAGGTATTCACATTGGCCTGGGGTCTGTAACCTGCAGTTTTATCTGCTTCATCTTCCGCTGCTGCAAAGTCTTCCACAGCAGAGTTAATGGGGAGGCGCATCTGGGGCTTATAGGCTGCCACCACCCCGGGGTCAATGCCCTGCTCTTCCTCTGGTTTGGCTTGAGGCTGATACATGGATTGAACGTCAATGTACACGACCTGGGAAGTCCCTCCCACTTCATCTGCTGCAGGGTTCGCTATTTCCTCCTCAATGATGGGGGGGCAGTAAGACACAACCACGTGGTTCTCGGGGTCTGCCTCGGAGCTTTCCCCAGGACGCTCCGCCACTGGGGAGATTATTTCTGTATCTTCTATTTTAGGAACTATTGATCGAGATTCCAGAACTTCGACATTATTTGGGGTACAGGGATTCATTTCCAGTGTCTTCAGAGCACTGCTTCCCTGGAAATAAATTTGGAATAGTGGTTAAGACAACACTGCATGCTTCAGTAGGGGCTCCTCTTACAGGAAGACTCGAGTTTTACTTTTCTTCCCCCTTCGTGTCTGTTTATAAACATTGGCCTCTACAGCTCTGGAGCCCACATCCAGAGCAAAGCTAAGTTTTTTTTTCTCTACGTCAATATTTTCCTTACTATTCATAGCAGAAAAAAAAACATGTCGTAAACACTGAAGATGAGGAACTCTGGACACTTGACAGATGTTAAAGCACGCTGCCTTCTTTGTATTTTTTTTCCTCAGGCTGACACTTACACATCCCAAGCTTCTCACAAAAGACAGAAGGAAGGGGCCCCTCTGTCCTCAAAGACAAACACATGGAAGGAACAGTTACCTCACAGATACTCTTCTGAAACTGTAAGGCCTTGCAGTTTTCTGGGTTGGGAATATCAGGGTAGAACGTTTCCTTAATCCTTCAAACAAAGAATGAATAAGATTTAGTAACTGTCATGCATCGATCATATAACAAAATGAAGAAGTTATTTGGCGTGGCTGGAGACTTTTCTATGGCAATGTCAGTGAGCACCTGAGACCCAGATGGAAACGCTTTACCGTGGGGCCGTTCGCTAGGGCTTCTGACACAGGGCTCCAGCGTGCAGGCTGCTGACCACTGCACTGTGCTGGGGCTAAAGAGCCTTATTTGACTCAAGGAAATGAAAGTAAATAATTCACAATGATGGCTGTGACCATGTCACATGAAATACTGCCAAATTTTCACTGCAAACCCGATTAAGCAGGGTCTACATAAGAGGTCCTCTGCTTGTCACAGGGTCTGGACTGGCACAGAATTGCTTAACTAAGGTGGATAAGTACAGTGAGCACTTACATTTTAAAAAATTAATTGTATTTTCTTTTTTTTTTTTCCCTCTGTGTAGCTTTGGAGCTTGTCCTGGAACAAGCTCTTGTAGACCAGGCTGGTCTCGAACTCACAGAGATCCACCTGCCTCTGCCTCCCGAGTGCTGGGATTAAAGGCACGTGCCACCACCGCCCAGCTTCTTTTCATTTTTGTTGTTCTTGTTTTTATTTGTTTTTGGGGGTAGAGTCTCAGGTAGCCCAGGCTGACCTTGCACTTCCCCTGCCTCCAACTCCTTAGTTCTGGGATTACTGCCATGAGTCACCATACCAGGTTAAAAAAATAACTAAGTATTAAAGGTGACAACCATGAATGGCGAGGACATTGCCAGTTGAGCTAAAGAAAATAAAAAAGCTACAAATCTCAGGTAAAAATTCAACATTAGGGGAAACGAGGTTTGCTCAACACCCTGTATTTTTAGACTTAGAACTAACTACCAAGGACTCCATTATTTGGAATTCCTGAAGAACTGTGATTATACTGACAAGAGTTTGAATGTTCCTGCCTCCAGGCATCTGTTTTTTTTTTTTTCAAACTGAAATTCTTGTTTTAAAGTTGGAATTAGTTGCCAAAATAGGCTGCTCTATTTACAAGTATTACTGTTTGCATTTAGAAGCCAGGATTGCTAGGACACATATTCTCTGTCATAAACAGTGGCATCTTAAAGAAAGGGTAGTACTCTGTGCTGACTCTAGTTTTCTGTCCACTCCTGGTGCAGACAGCTCCTGGCTGCCAACCCAGTGCTCAGGGCTCTTCCCTGAGCTGATCTGGCTCAGCCTCACACCAGCACCTGTCACCCGCTTCTACAGCGGCCCCAGTTCAGAGCCTCACTGAAACCATTCTTTCTGGAATGTTCTTTAGCCTCTCGGTACTCTTCGGGGCTCCTCACAAGACAGCCTTCCTGCCCATCTCTTCCTTCCCCATTCCTGGCTTCCTGTTCCCCTCTCACTGGGGTACACTCACAAACTATAAATTATTAGTAAGGACAATAGGGGAATGTGCTCTTTTACTCTAAGGAGGCCTTAAATATTTTCAATAAAATTTCTTACTTGGCATTGAAGTTGACATTCTGAGTAAGAAAGAGCGTATTTGACCCATCAGCACAACATGACTGAATAGTGAAGTTGGTAAACAAACAAACAAACAGGTGAACACACAGGTACCATTACCATTCTCGCTTCCGGTAGCAAAGGATGCTTGTCACCACTCCAACGATGACAGCCACAGCCACTGGGATGAGGATGGCGATAATTAATCCCACGGCTGAAAAGAAACAGTTATAAATATTGAAAATCACCACTGGGGTACTGGGTACAGAATAAACTTAAGTTACAATACACCTCAAATTTATTATTCGAAGAAACAAAAAAAAATCTAACACCAAAGAACAGAGTAGAATTGCTCAATCCTGCCACTGGTGACACAGAGGTCAGATGTTTCTGGTGTGAGGAGGGGTGGGAAGGGTTATCCTGGGCGCTGTGGGAGGCTTAGCCACATCCTGGTCTCTAACCAAGACATGCCAGCAGCACTCCAGTTATGACAGTCAAAAATATCACCAGACATTGGCAAGTTGCATTGGGGGAGGGGGCGGCGTCACCTCCCACTGAAACCCCACTTTAGTGCACGCCACAGCCTCATGACGTGGTACTTCAGATCTGAACATGGACCCCCTCCTGGTAGAGGGAAGACTGAAGCTGAGCGGAAGCTCTCTCATGGTGAGGCACAGCAAGGGCTCCGGCCCTTGTCTACGGCCATCTCAGGTTTACAAGTGTAGTGTTTTACTAATGTTTACAGAATTTTTCTTACACATTTCCCTAGACACATTAAAACCAAACTAGCTTGGGAAAATATTTAAACTGGATTTTTAAAAAATCCCCTATGTGTTTAGGATTCTAGATTTTGGGTGCATCCCTAAATTAATTAATTTCTACATACTCATCAGGAAGTAATTTGAAATAATGGACAAGAAAACAAAACAAAAAGTCCTCTCATAGGCTTTTAACACTCCCCCCCTTTTTTTTTAGTTTTTCGAGACATGGTTTCTCTGTATTGTTTTGGAGGATATCCTGGAACTCACTCTGCAGACCAGGCTGGCCTTGAACTCACAGAGATCTGACTGCCTCTGCCTCCCGAGTGCTGGGATTAAAGGCGTGCGCCACCAACGCTTGGCTACTCCCCTCTTTCTAACATAAAAATGCAATAAATTGTGAAACCTTAGAGCAGTGGTTCTCAACTTTTGGGTCACAACCCCTTTGACAAACTTCTACCTCCAAAAATGTTATTTTCATTATGAGTCATAACGGTAGCAAAGTTGCAGTTATAAAGTAGCAATGAAAATAATTTTATGGCTGGGGGGTCACCACAACACGAAGAACTGTATTAAAGGGTCACAGTGTTAGGAAGGTTGAGAACCAAGACTTAGAGCTTGGAACAAAGATGCCTGGGCAGCCCCCAGATGCTAGAGAGTTTATCACTTCAGTGTCGAAGGTGTTTCTAGGGCAGTGTTAAACTTACAGTTTTCCTTGGTCACCACAAACATGCTCTTCTCAGGACCCAGACCACCATGCGTATAGGCTCGAAGGACCAAGTGGTAACTGGTTTTACCCTGAAGATCGGCAATCCTTAGAGTCTTCTGTGATATGTCAGTGATATTCTTTAGTTTGATGTCAGAATGACCTGAAACGAACAATATCCTAACTCACTCTAAGACCACTTTAAACACTCAGACATCCAGCCAGGCACCTTTTGGAAAACAAGTGTGGCTGCTGGTCACATTCAGCAAAGGATCTGGGTCATATTCGATTCTGTCCCTGCCAGTCACACCATCTAAAGTACCCTAAACTCGGGCTTCCCTGACTCTGCAAGGGAATAGCATGGCTTGGCTCGCAGTGATTGGTAAAGTTTCTAGACGTTCTCTTTAGAACAATGCCTGGCATACAAGGGCAGGCCATAAAAGTCACTTCCCTATCTGTGACTAAGGGAAAGCCCTGCACTCAACACAGATGCCTCGGAAGCATCAGCAGAGGCTGGACGGGGCAAAGGTGAAGAGCAGTAGACATGACCTCATTCCTTAGGAAAAGACCCACGTGGTGGGAAATCTCAACAGCAAGACACTGTGAGGTTGCCTTTGGGTCACTTCAAAGGCAAGGGCTATTCATAAAGTCTCAACCAAAAAATGCAAGATGAGAGGTGAAAGAGCCCAAGCAGTAATAAACACAAGTGACAAAACCAAGGGGTTTCCAAGTCTGGAATACCAAGCTGTGGCAGGACCAAGCCCCTCCCCGCTGTAGCTGTATCAAGGCTGACCAAGGTATCCCACCACAGGAAATGGGCTCCAAAAAGCCAGCTCATGCCCCTGGGTTAAGTCCTGGTGCCAATGCCAGCCCCCCTCCCAAGAGATCAAGTGATATAACTGTCAAAAATTAACAGAAAAGAAGGAAGGAAGGGAGGCAGGAAGGAAAGAAGGAAATTCAAATTAAAAAACAAAAAATGAAGTGGTTTCCTTCCTGTTCCTCCCTCGCCCCGGAGCCACTTAGAAACTTAGAAATCAGGCATCCATTCTTTAAGAGTTTACGTGGATTTCACAACAGCAAGCCTAGGTAGTCTTTTGTGTTTAAAAAGGATGGCTGAGGACTTAATCCTTAGGCCATCCTGGCCCCTCCCCTACCACATTCCCAGAGCAGCATCACCAGAGTGGGTGGGCAAATTCAGTGCTCACATTGCTACCATCACATTGATTTTTTTTTTAAAAAGTTGCTTGATATATCTGCATTCTTCTTTTCCTATTTTACTTGCTTTCCACCCCTCTTTTGCTTAGCATTCTAAGTTTCTATGTACTAATTTCTCAATTCTTCCCACATGCTTTGGTGAATGCTCAGCACGTTTTCCATGTGCGGAAGCAACCGACTCTCAGCCCCACCCTGTCCTGCTTCCACCCAATGGGTGCTGCTTCTTTAGCTGCCTCTCATGCTACCCCCCATCCTTTCTGGGAGTCCCTCACTTCTTTTCCGCACGGTGAGGCATTCCTCCTAGCAGATCCCAGTGAAAGCCAGTACAGGGGAATGAAACACTCACGGCTTTGGTCGCCTAGAAAAATCTTCATTCTGTTTTGCTACTAAGGGGCAGAGAGGCCAAGTGCAGAATTTTAGTCAGAAAATAACTGTCGTTTAGTATTTTGAAGGCATTTCTGTGGTATCGTCTGTATCTATTGACAGGGAAGTCTGCCACCATCCTGATTCCTGATTATGACTGGGGATCGGAACCCATTCTCTGAATTCATGCTCTGTGTGTGTGTGTGTGTGTGTGTGTGTGTGTTTATTCTACCTCTTTTGTTATTAAATACAAATCCACATTTAAAAAATGGGTAATATGCTAAGGTATGCAACACGCAACACTAAAGCAAGAAATGGTCGCGGCTCTGTGGGACGTACAATGAAAGGGTTCAAACTACGTACACCTTTTCAGACAGTTATAGAAACCATTATTTAGCTATGCATCAGCCTTTACTTTATGGCTCGTGAAAGTCGATATATATATGCACTATAACCAAAGCAGCATTCAACTCACCTGTCTCAAAAGTTCTTGTCTTAGGCGTATCTCTCTCTCCTTTCTGAAAGTAAAATAAATACCCTCTTAAAAAGCCACGAAGCTCTTCCACAGGGATGTCTTCCCATTTTACTAATATCGAATCTGCAGACGTATCTTCCACAGTGAAATTTGGTGCAACAATTGGAGCTGTCAAAACAAGAAATCATTTGAAGGGTGTGGCAGCGACAGTTTGTGAGATGCCTGCTTTAGAAACACCTAACGCTGGCAGTAACCTGTATTCTCTGCTCAGTCATAAACTCCAGAGGCAATGGAACAACACTTCTACACTAATGACCAGCAGAGCTCAGGAAGGAATCACAGACTTCACACACGACACACACCCAGGGGATAACCTGTGCCACCTCTTTAAGTGACCACTCAAACAGACTTCATACATCTTCTCCTATTTGTTTAGTCCTAGATACATTTCCAAGTTTAAGCTTCTCTTCTGTAAACACAAACCAAGTACTTTGATAGTCATGATTTAACTTTCTCAATGTCAGTACTGAAACTGTGAAATAAACAAGTAGGTGGCGAATAAGTGATAAAAAATTTTAATTTTGTGTTAGAAATTATTTTATCTAAATAACTAAATTCAATATATTTTGGAGACTAACTCTTGCTACTTGCCTATGTATAATTTCTCATGTTAGCCAAACTTCAAATAACTCACCCATTTAACTTACCTAATTCTTCTATATATCCAATTATGGAACGTAACAATTGGTATCCCTGGTTAGTACACCCATAGAGGTAAAAATTGTATCTTACTCCTGGCTGAAACTGATCTGTAGAATGAACAAAATTAATGGACCTTCATAAGTGTATATACTATTTATTTTAGAAGCATTAAAATGTATAACATGCTAAAATTGTCTAATATAACTGCAAACAGATTTATTATAAAAACACACTGATACTTTTTAAAATTAAGTTGGTAAAAACTTAGGAGTGTTAAACAAAACTTGAACACCTTCCCTTTTAAAATAATGAAAAGCTGCTCACTCACAGGATGACACTGAGGAGAAAAAAGATGGCTGAGGCTCACCCAGAGGCCATCCAGTCCGTTCACTGTGCTGCTGCGTGGTCACAGTGTGTTAACAAATGCTTTTGCTTTCCTATGAGCAAGAAAGACATCTCTCCCCTAGTCCCAGAGCATGAAAAACTCTACTCTAGCTCAAAGCTTCAGGGACAAAGAAAGGAGCCAGGCCTTGGAGCCTGTTTCTGTTTCTAACACTCACTGAGCAAGACACACAAGGAAGTATCTTTACTTTGCTCAAAAATTATTTTTTTTCAGGTTAGCACATGAAGTTAAACCATCATGGTATCTTCACACGCTAATCCTGGGGTCTCTTGCCCCAACCTCCCTGGTGTGCACCCCATCCCCTTCTAGTTGATTCTTTCTTCAGCTCATGAAGCACCTTTTAATGTCATCAGTCACACCTCTCAACAAAACATGTGAGACGTGAGAAACACAGAAGTGCACAGAGCCACATTCCCCACATGGAGAGGCTGGCAAGCATCGGGAAGACACAAGAGCAGGAGTAACCGTGATTCTCATGTGTGGGACCTTAAGGGAAATACTAATTCGAGTCCATGAAGATCGCAACAAGCCACTCAAAGTGAGCTTTGAAGAGGATGGTGGAGAGCGGTCAAGAGGCTCTCTCACCTTGGAAGAAGATAATGCCTTAATAAAGTCCTGACAATGCAGGAGGTACCAGTTGCTATGTGGAACAACCATTCCAGTGTGGCTAACTGAACGGTTCCTTCAGCTGCATGCCCAAAGAACACCTAAACTCCACAGGTCACAGTGACATCGTCGACCTCAAAACTGCATGCTCGAAAGGGAACTGAAGTTTTGTCTCTAGCTTTTCTCCAGATACTATTTTTTCTCAAGTGTTTGCTTTGTGCTTCCAAGTACTAAGTAAATATTGATGGAAAGTTCAACTCCGCTAAGTGCATTCCAATTTGTGCCTTTCTTCATTGCGGGAAAGGTATACTTGAGGTTACGGTTTTGTACTGCATGTAGACCCATACCCCGTCTTATGGTAAAATTCTGTATTATCGAAATTGAGTAGAGTATGCACTTAAAAGGGACGGATGGGTGATGCAGACATGGTAAAAGAGAGTGGCGAGTTGAAGGAGAGGAAGCAGCACAGGAGAATGAGAGAAGGGTTCTGCCCAGAAGCTCAGCAGGAAATAAAAGCCCAGTCCCAGCCTTTGAAGCTCAGAGTAGTGCTGCATTTGAATTCTGGCTCCACTGCACCCTAACTGTGTGAGCCAGGCATTTGCCCAAGTACTCTGTGCCTTTGTCTTCTCAGCCACTGCACAGACCCTGCTCATACACAGTGGCAGTTTTTACAGAGGCTTCTCCCTCTCCTGAGGGACCTCAGTCACAATTTGTTCTCCCAGGGACCCTGCCCACACTGCCCCGTGCTAGTACACCCCACTTCTGAAATCCCAGGAGGGAGAGTAGAGACCAGAGGCTCAGTGTGAGACTTAGTCAAGACAGTCCCACAGGAGAGGAATTGAGGGCAGGTGCAGGGATGAGACAGACGGAGGGCGGAAGTTGGCCAGAGGAGAAAGGAAGTAACTCAGGAGGCCATCCCGACTTTAGTCAACTGCAGAAGTGTCCAAGCGAAGGGAAATTATCTGAACTCATCCGTATGTAGTTAACCAATGAGGGGAATCCTTTACCCATTGACAGTGTTCCCAAACAGTAAACAAGCAGAATCTGTTTTAGGGACAGAAGCAACTGGGGCCCTTACTCTCCAGCTTACTTCACCAACACTTGAGGAAGGACCAGGAGCTGATGTCTCAAGAAGTATCATGACCTACAGACCTCCTACTGGCCCAAGGAAACCCCACAGGTGCAGGCACACACTAGTTCAGCAGAAGGCATGACAGCAGAGCAAGGAGGGAGGCCTCTGCTTCCAAAGGAGTTGCAGGGTTAGTCTGTGGGATCAAAGCTTCCCTGGGTGCCACATTTCTCAAGTTGCACCTTCCAAGGGTGGCTCATGTCACCAGGCTCACCAGCAATGAGTTGCTCAGTGAGGAAGCTGAACCTACTCCGTGCCTGTTTCTACATAGCTGCCCTCTGTCCCCGTATCAGGGAAGTGTTGATGGTGGTAGCAAGGCCTCAATAGCCTGCATGCTGGACAAACTAAGGCAAAGGGGCACTGACTATGTTGTCTTCTTCGTTTGGAAGTATTTTCTGTGTTGTTTCATATTTGACATAACTGTTATCCCTACTGAAGTCTATTTTATCAGCATACCACCATTGATTCCAGTATCTGCTATTTATCTATAATTTTCAGATTACAAACAATACTTTCAAGAGCACTTTCAATGCTGGGTATGGTGGAGCACACTTTTTATTTCAGCAGAAACAGCAGGTGACCTCTGAGTTTGAGGCCCTACGTTCAAGAAACAAAAACCACAATTTACCCAAATGCAACTCTATGCTGCTCTTTGATGACCAATCTGAGTCAGTTCCTGGACAAGGAAAACCCAACTCCAAAGGTTAGTCTTTTTCATACACATGCCACAAGCTACACTGAATTAAGTGAAAGCAAGTCATGCCTGCCCAGGCATCTAGTCACATCAAGGTGTGGCTTTGCAAAGTCCACCCTTGAAGGCTTTGGAGAGTCATGAATTCTTCTTACCAGATTCTATTACAGTCTTGGTGCTGTTTGAAGGAACCTTTATCCAGTCCATGAGGCAGGGCTCAGAACGAGAGGAGTTGCACCACTTAATTACGTAGTCGCAGGTCATGTTGGGGTCAGGATGCCAGGAGAGGAAGATCCTCTTTCCCATTCCAACGGCTTGCTCTACTATGATATCATCTTCAGCAAGAAAAGAAGGACATTTTATCAGCAGTCAGAGAAATACCAGAAGGCAAGCCTCAAGAAAATGAACAGTAGTTACAAAAATTATTTCACTGTAGGTGAATTCTAAAATAGTGGTTGAACTAGATATTGATGTTTAGCAAAGACGTGTTGCAGTGTTAACCTTATTGGAATGGCTATAGCATTTACCTTTATCCAGAAAATAAACTGCATGGAAGCTGAGGAGAGAATAGAGAATCTTCTAGAACCAGGTAGACACATACTGGGGGTTAAGGCTGGCACTGGGATGAGCATGGATGTGTTGAATGAGAGGAGGCAGGACGCTGGGGAAGGGCCAGGAAACAATTAACTCTTGCGTTCAACATCCATGATGAGCAGAACTCCATGGGAAAAGGAGTCACACAGAGCATGCGGATGGACAGAGTACCCAGAAATGAAGAGCTGACCATCTGCTTTCCAGGACTCACGCATCGCATCCCAACCCAAACACTGGGCTGAGGGGACCGTCACGAGGCGGTGCGGAGAGTGGAGAATAGCTAATGCAGCAAAACCACGCGATGGGATGGCCACTGTGGGCAGAGACATTTTCCAGAGACCCTGAGGTGCTGGGGGGTGGGGGGATGTGCACACTGGGGAGTGAGGGCAGACACTGTGGCTGTGGCAAGTTTGCTTTCTTTTCTGATAGAGCTGGGCCTAAGGGATAAGTCAGGACAGAGGTGAGGTGTGAGGGACCAGGGTGGAGGGCAGCATAGTATGGCCAAGAAAGGAGGGGTAGACACGAAAAAAGAATGACCTCTCCAAATAATCTGTATTTAAGGGTTTGGTTTAAAAAAAAAAAGTCATATACGGGAAGTATTTCCAAATAAATGTGTGCTCATAAAGTAGTTACTCCTGAATACTAGATGAGCCCCTGGTGTAGAATACAGAAGGGTTCGGATGTAAGACAGCTTTCTGGCTCCATGAGTTTCCAGAGTTGCAATGTAAATGTGAGCTGAGGCTGTGTAGCCTCTGACCTGGGAGACAGAGCTGTGGCCCGCTGGATGGAACTGTGCAAGCTGTGACTGCAGTTACATCATAAACCACCTTCTCAAGGACACACAAATAGGTAAGATGAGAACGCTCCGGTTAGACAGCACAGTAACTAAAGACGACACAACACAACTGCAGTCTGCAAAGGTCCAAATGAGGGGTCACTGGACGCCTTGTTCTGACCGTTTCCCTGCACACGCCACACCATCCATTGCCTAGGTTTAGGGCTGTGCTTCGGTCTGGGCGTGGCTGAGTCTTTGAAACAATCCTGCTATACATTCCTGCCTCATACTGCTCTGTGGTCAGTGCCTAGGACAAATCAACAAACCAGGTCAGCATCAAGAAACCACCTCAACCAAGCGCTGAGGGACACTCGAGGGACCTAACCAGACTGTTTTTCTTTCTGTCAGAGTGACCTCAAAAAAGCTGTCCCCATACTGGGGAAGGACAGCAAAAGAGTTAGGAAGGAACTGAAAGCTGCCCAGCGTTGAGGAAGAGGAAGGCAGGGGGAGATGGGCCTAGTAAAGGATACCAAAGGGTAAAGATGATCCAAGTGTGTTATGTATGTATGTGTAAAAACATCAAGTTCAAATGTCCTGCTTTGTGCACTTAATATATACTATAGTAAGTCCATGTGAAAGCATTTTGTGGCAAGTCACTGGCAATCTAGGTACAATTTAGAGGAAAACACTAGAATTTTTAAATTACATCATGTGGATTTTGGGTTTTCAAAACCCTTATTAATGATCTATTTTAGCCTTTAAAATTTTTCTTATAAATATGAAGAATTTCTATGCTGGGTTTGGAGGCTGGTGAATTAGGAGTTGAAGGTCATCCTTAGCTATATAGCAAGTTCCAGGCCAGCCTGGACTATACAAGGCCTTATTTATAAAGAAGACTATAAACAATTACAACAAAAAAACACACACAATTTTACCATTTTACCATAAGCTGCCAATCAAAACAAGTATCTTTTTCCCTGCCCAACAGACTGCAAAAATAGAGTGGCAACAGAAACTCTTAGTCTTGGAAAGATATTTTTAAATGATCTTTGAGCAAACAGTTAAAGCATTTCTTTCTAAGATTACTATCCACAACCAGAACTTTTCATGCTCTATGACAAAGTAAAATTAGATACAGTAATTATTACCTTTCACACGTTTATACGCTTCAAGTCAATGCTGAGGACACCCTCCTGGGTGTCCTAAGGTAAGAGACTGGGGCAGGAGACTGCCTTGTTCAAGTCCAGCCTGGTTATCTAATGTGTTCGAGGCTAGCCTGAACCAAATAGCAAAAAATACTGCTGACTGCATCTCCCAATGTGTAGCGTGTGTTCAGCCCTCCATATGCATATATGCAAATAGGATGGGAGGAGCAGGCTACATGAGGATGGCTGGACCATGTAAGAGCAAGCAACACCAAGGGTTTCCATTTCCATTGCTCCCGGAAGTTCGCCCAGGCACTCACCATTTGGGATTTCCATACTAGCTATCTTAGAAGGCGGTGATGAGCCAGCAGAATTTTTTGCCACCACACTGATGATGTAGTCACTTTTTTCAAGCTGTATCTCTGCTCTGTGTTGAGGATCAAGGATCTCAGAAAGGGACTGTGTCTCCTCATTTGATGAACATGATACATTATAGGAAAGTATTTTTCCATTGGCTTCATTAATGGGTAAAGGCTACAAAAAACAGAAAAACAAATTCTGTCATTAAAATTTTCGAAAGTTGCAAGGTCATCATGCCTGAACCGGGGCTAAGTTCTCAATAAAAGTGACAATAAAATATGAAGCTATCAATAGTATGTAACTCAAATTTTAAAATCCACTGAGGCCATTGGGAAAAAATAGCCATGAAATACTGAAAAAGAACCACACTTCTTACTAAGATTTGAAAGTCCACAGATATTTGAATGTGAAGTAATAGAAAACTGCTTATTTTTATAGTTTCCAGAAGCAAAAATGTAAGACTGATCTACTGGAGGAAACAAAGCAGTGTGGCATGGTGTTCTAGCATACATATGCTTTTCTCCTTTTACATACTGCATGACTGCTACAAATACACCAGGAAATACGCAAAAACGGAAAGAAGGGCTGGCAAGACGGCTCAGCAGGTAAGGGTGTTTGGTGCCAAGCCTGAAGACCTAAGTTCAATCCCTGGGACCCACAAGGTAGAGGAAACAATTTCCGCAAGTTTTCTTCGGAACTCTCGGCACACATGGTGTTACAGGCCTCACAGGCTCAATTCAGGGTGCTCAAGACTGAGACAAGACCCTCTTCCAGTGCCTGGGGAATCAGGAGTGATGGGAAACACGGGTTGGCAGATGGCAAACTTAGCCAGTCTGGGAAGCCTCGGCTCCTTGTATGCATTTCAATGCTTTGTATTTTATGGACCATTTATTATGCTGAATATTACATACACAAATAAAATGTAAAGTATTCACAAAAATGAAGTTACCATTTGTAATTAAGCATTTGAGAAAAAATTAAGCACCCAAGGCAACAATAGATATTTACCTTCCAATAGATTATTAAGTTTTTTCCATCAGAGCTCCACTCTCTCCAAGTATCTGGTCCCCGTGAAGGAACTAGGAAAGAGATTTACAACTCAGAATTTAAAGACACAAACTGCAAGGCCATGGACAGTATTGGTGACTAATGGGGGTGCTTGGAACTCCACTCTAGGACACCTAGAATTATCCATAAAATATGGCTTCCATTTATAAAGTGAAGCCACAGAGAAATGCTAAATGAAGCTAAGCTCTCATCTTCTACAGAACCCAGAAAATGGGTTAAAATCACCTTCGTGGTCATGTGACTGTCCCTGGGTATCTTGTATCCTCCCATCTCCCCATTAGTAGTTAGCCACAGCATCACTTACTGGCCTCCGTGGTTAAATGTCTCTTTTCATTACTCCACTTGCTCCATTTCCAGAAAGTCTCAGTAGAACAACGAACCCGAAAAGTATACAGAGTATATGGGTTTAATTTGTCCACAGCAACAAGATAACTTGACTCCTCGGCTCCTTTGATTGTGGCATTCCGCTATTTGAAAACCAGTAAATATATATGGGTGCTTCTGTGTGTATGCCAATGCCATGCGTGTATAAATGCATAATATGCCCACACACATTGTACTTTTTGGTGTAAAACCAGTCTACACTTGTAACATAAACCCACCAAATGTCACACCAGTTTACAATTAGAACAATGGAGTACTATGTCAATAGACATAGTACTCCATAGCAAATAAAAGTGAGCACATGACCGCTCCTAGGTATGGCTGAAGAGAAGGATTTCACTGTTGGTACGAGGGGAACACAGCTAGATTGAAGAGACCCGCCATGGGGGTGGGGGACAAGAGAGGAAGAGAGGAGAGAGGGAACCCAGAGAACACATGGGAACCCAAGAGACCATGCAGCCAAAAGGGTTGGGTTACATAGGAATAAGAGAAGCTGGGGGAAGGGAAGCTTCAGGGGCTAGAGAGGTTTACGGGAGGGGTGGGATAAGCCAGCCAGGATGACTCTGTAATAGATACTTGTGAGTAGGGCCTGAGTGAAGTCTAGAGGCTAGCAAGGATCTTGATATGCTAATAGGCACCGCAGGCATAGGTTAATGGAGGAGCCATACATTCCTAAGTAGGAACTAGTCTCTTAAGTCCCCAAGAGAATGCTGGCTTTTGTCTAAATGACAGTCTTTGAGAAAAGAAATTTCTTGGGACCTAACACATAACAGCCAATAAAATATCGGGATGCATTTTTAATCTAATTATTAAATCTAAATAATAAAGGTCAGTTAAATTATACAGATATTATCTTGATAATCAATTAATACTGGATACTGGAATTCATCCTAGAGGCAAGTGTGTGTGTATCTATATCACCTAAGGCCTCTAGGACAGTACTGAGCATATAGCAAAAAGACAAAAAAAAATTCAATGAAAATAAATAATTAAAATGAAGCATTTTTACATAAATTTGAAGATGAATGTGCCAGGAAAATCTCTGAACTCTCAGCTGCTTGTTACAAAGTGGTTTTTGCAAGTCACACTGTGCACTTCTGAATGCTTTTACAGAAACCAGTGAATTTCCAAATTAATGTTCAACTACAGTACCATTTATTTCAGAGTCAACCACAAATTACAAAAGGGTACAGTATAAGTCAACCTAATTATTTTAAATGTATTTAAAAGTTATGTTTTAACTTATAACTACCAATTACAACTTACTTCCACTGATATACTTAATAATTTAAAATTCCCTCCTATTCTGTTGTGTCAGTTAGTCAAAGGCTACAGTCAAAGCTAATTCTTAATCACAAAACTTATTGCGTACCAAGATACAAGCAGGTTGTCATACACTAATCCTGACAGTATCCTGAACAGCATAGGTTGAAGTTATATTCTTTACTGTCCAGTTTTTTAATTGTTTCAAATGCAAATTACAATGCTGCTATTACATTTGTATGTAAGGTCTTTCTTGGTTTAGTAAATCTCTGTAATACATATTTTGAGAGTTTAAACACATCAGTTTGTTTAATTATTTTTTGAAACTGGGTGTTTTGCTTATAATAACCAGAAGGAAAGTTTATAGGAGAATTTTACTTACCACTTCTCGTTCGGAACTAGCTTTACAAATTTCAACTTGACATAAGAGATTAATCTTTGCAAAATTTCCTGGCAAATGCCAGGAAAGTGTAACAACTGTCGAACTGATGTCCTTCACTCTCAATGAAACAGGTACATGAGGAGCGACTGTAAACGGAATTACAAAGATTAAGGCCTATAAATGTTTAGGGTGAAAAGGTTTCCCCTAGTAAGACAAACCAGAACTGAAGTAAGTGGGCTTGTGGTGGGGGAAGAAGATTAACGGGGTATTATTAATGCCCCAAATCAATATCGTCTGTATGGAAGCCAGGAACCTCATTTTTACTGTTGATATCATACCAACGCTCTCAAAGAACCAGCTGTGCTCAGGGCTGTTCATCTGATGCGGGGAATGCCAGGTGGCAGGAAGATCAAAGTTTAAGAGACTTGTAGTGTACACAGAGAATGACAAATACGAAGAATGACTGACAGCCATCTGTCCCAGGTATGTGTGTGGCATTGCTGCTGACTGCCACGGGACTGCAGTGTGGCTCGGGATGCAGGGGGGCTTACAGCCACTGTTAACTCGGAGACGCCAAGGAAGAAACCACACACAGGGAGGATGAGAGAAAAGCTGAAGGCAGACAAATGCCAGCAATACCTTCAGCTACAAAAGGTAGCCTTTGACTCTAGGACGGGACAGGAAATGATTGATAAAGCATGTGTTTTTAATCCTTTCTTCCTCCAGTCTCCGTGAGGTCTGAGGATATGGATGAACCTGGCATGAAGTTAGTGTATTTGAGCTGATGGGGCAACCACAAAAAGACTAAACATATCCTATTTCTATTCTGAGCTGTGTATTATTGGCCAAAGGGAAAAAAATCAGAAATCACTGGTATAGAAAGAAGTTAATAACTAATAACAAACAAAATGAATGTCTCTTGGGGATACTATCCTAAGAAATGCCAGTCTCAAATGGTTATACACTGCAGTTTCGTTTGAAATATACTCAAAATGACAAAATGGGGATGAGGAAGGGGTAGCTGGTGCAATTTGGCAGAGAGACCGAAACAGAGACAGACAGCGAGAGGATATATCTGTGTAAAGACACAGGTAACCACCATCAGTCACTGAGATACACACTGCCCAGGCAATACGAAGGAACTCCCCCGTGTTGTCCCTTCAGCACGTTTGAACACATGCTCTAGTGAATGACATAAAACCGAGCAAAAAGAGTCACTTAGGTTAGTAGCCTAGAGAATGATATGCACTGGTCACCTTACTGGTTTTATTGTCGTCACTGGGGAAAGGCAGGAGGATTAAAGTTGTAATTCATTATTTTTGCAATAACTTCTGAGTCAAAAAAATATTTCGAAGTAAATGTTCTCAAGAACTAGTCAAAAAAAGTTCAGAAATCAAGAATGAGTAGACAAAGTCATGTATGTAGTTGTCATCTAAATGACTCAATTTTTTTCAAATCAAAATAACCATCAAATTTGAAGTTACTCATTTTAATGCTTTAAAATAAAATTATAAAATTTATTAATTAATTACAAAATTGAAAAAACTCCAAAGAAAATAACCAATGCACACTAATCCCCATAGTCACTTTTCATGAATCCCAAGGCATGTCACGTGTTATTTTTATTGTGGTTATTTATAGACTCTGGCTGGCAACAGCGGCTCACCTCGTTCAGTTATGTTGATGAAAACTGCTGATTCTGCGTGTCCCAGTGGATTGCGACCAGTTAGGGTGAAGTTATGGATTTCTTGGCCTGGAAGCATTTGGAAGGCTAAACGGTAGCTTTCATTTGTCAGAGTTTCAAACCTTTTAAATGGGACGGATTTTCCCGAAATGCTGTCAGTTACAAAGAAAATTAATTTCAGGACAGAAAGATGTAAATATTGTGAAGGGGAAAACGTGGGCAGATTTCTACTAATTGTTATAAAAACTTTGTTCCCAATTACAGACTGATCACAAACTCAAGGAAACGATGTGTGATATAGGAAATAGCCAGGCATAAGCCACCACCTAGACAGACTTTATCTGGGGCCCTTCTGCTGGGCTTCAGACAGAGGAGTCACAGAATTGCACCTGCTCGAGGATCAGTACATATGATTCCAACACAGCGTGTGCACGGCATGACAGCAGTGTACCAGACTCCCCTGTGTCACTCAACGGGTCCTCTCAAGGCTCTTGCCACCAACACCCTTTCCTGGTTACCATTACCTTTCAGATAAAGTGTAGTCTGTATTCCGCGGGCCCACCAGTCCTGTTGGCCTTCCTGGATTCCAACTACAGATAATCTCTTTAAAATCATGTGTCTCACAATTCAGTTTCTGAGGAATGTCGGGTGGATCTAAAAGGAAAAAGGAAAACAAAGTAGTTACATTTATTCTCCCCCCTAAACTGCAGTTTTATAGTGTGTTACATGAGATTTTGCATAACTCCCTTAAAATAGTTAGCTGTTTATACATTTCCTCCTTTGAAACGGGCAGCAATTATCACTGTTTCTGCAAGATGTGTTGTTGCAGTTTGTATTGCATTAGAAACAGTGGATTGAAACACTCTAGAGGGTGACTCTCAACTCAGCTCCTGTTTAAATTCCCAAGAGCAAGTTGAGAAATGAATTGAATTTCTTTTTCCATAAGCTTTACTTGAAAGTCTTCCAAGCTAAGTCATCAGAATCTACAGTTTGGAACTACCATCATCTCCCATCTGTTTGCACACCGTGACTGGGAAAGAACCGTCGAGCATGCTAAGCACAGTGGCAGATGCTCACAGAAACTTTTTGCTCTGCCTTTACTTTGGGGCAAAGGAAAAAGAAAAAGGTCAATTCTAGGAGGAAGGTGTAAAAACTTCATAGGGACATCTAAAAATGCCATAGTCTGGCACTTTATTATAGAAACCGATCTCTATCACCATGTATAACCAAACACAAACAGACACTGATCAATCCTAATGCAACATTTATACAAATATTTTTCATTTTCTGTGAAAGTTAAAAACCATTTATCTGTCTACTGAAAAACTATGTAAAAGTAATTTTGCTTTTGAAGGAACTGAATTTTTCAGATTGTCAACCAAAATACAAATTTTTCTCTACTCATCCTAGGGATCCCAGTAATGTTTCAAATCTTTTCTTTATTAATATTGCATGTGTGCATGGTGTATGGGGCATGTGTGCCATGGAGCATGTGTGGAGATCAGAGGACGGCTGGGTGGAGTTGCCGCTCTCCTTCTATCTTCATGTGGCTTCCAAGGATCACAGTCACAGGATTGTGTGGTGAGTGTCCTTACTTGCTGAGGTTTCCTGGGCTCCTCCAATGACATTGTAGCTAATACTGAGGATGATTAGTGAATGTTTTACAATTATACAGTTAAATAAACATTGGTATGCTTATCTTGAAAGTCATCTTAAACCAAAGGCAAAGTTACCCACCACTTTATTAAAATTACATGCTAAAAATCTGGAATACATTTATAGTGATGATTATTTTAGGATGTGGAGTATGCATATTAAAGTAATCTACTTAAAGTCCAAATAATAAGACAAAATTAAAAAGAAGTAGGAGTGTGACAAGAGAAAAAAAAAGAGAGAGGACAACGTTTGAAATGTACTGAATTTCTTACCAAACAATTTAACTTATCAAGGAATTATATTGAAGTTAGGTAAATCTAGATACAAATCACCCATTTTTAATACACCAGCAAACATAAAATACAAACTTTTAAAAAGCTATTCAGTGGGGCCATGGTGACATGCATCTTTAATCCTACCCTATAGCAGATACAGGCTGATCTCTAAGTTATAAACGAGGAATCACTAGAACAGAGTGAAGAATCTTAACAAAGCCTACTCAGCTGTCTCACACGCCTTTAATATGAGACCCAGAGACAAAACTCAGAACTTAAACATTCACAGTACCAGAGCCAAGGTCATCATGCCATAGGTAGCACCATACGGGAGGAGGTAGAAAGTTCAAGGTCAAAACTAAAAGTCCTAAGCTCAGAAGTATCAAAGGACAGGCTGCATTGGCAGAGCAGTCCGCCACCACATCGAGACATACTATAGGCTGCAGAGTGGTCAATCACCTTAACAAGGGTCTCCCTGAGCAAGGGCACCCACATCCCAGGCAGACTTAATGAAGAATGAGGCTTCTCGCCCTTTGTTGTTGTCCTCAAACATGCTACTTTAAGTGTTGAGAAAGACACAGTATGCTATCAAAATCACCATAGTATTTAAACACAGTACTTATGAGTTTACATTAGTTAAATGGGAAACTAATGTGAACATTATACTCCTAAGCTATGTCCAATTAAGAAATACTACACATACTAAGGACTTTGAATCAACTACGAAGTTAGGAATTTAAACTAAACTTCAGTTATTAGATGTCTCAACCTTATTATGAACTTAGAACTATATAGGAATAGGTATGTAGGAAATAAGTTCCAGGCTTCTACACAAGCGTTCTAGAGCCTTTGTATAGTATTTGTACTAGTGAAAAGGAAATAAGAAGAAACAGAACCAGCTAGCAGGAAAGAAATTTATGTTAGAAGGGGACCAATGTAGGCTAAGAGGAACTATTGGACATGATATACTTACAGCCTGCAAAGACAACCGTTCCATATACATTATCTTCTGTTGTGAAAACCACGTTTGTTCCACTGTTTTCAGAAACGGAAATATTCCGGATATGGATTGCAACGTTTTCCCCATAAAGATGGATAAGAGGACAAAATGTCTTGCCAATCTGTCCCGACAGCACTTTTGTTTGGCTTACACAACAAAATGTTATGTCTGAACCTGCAAGAATCACTTTGTCTTGAGGGAAAACATTGGTCTCAGAATTAGGAGTCCCTAGAAAGAAATGAGAGATTTCAGACATTTTTTACACAAAACAGTCTCCTTAGAACATCTTATTTTTGGCCTCCTAGGATGATTTTTATTTTTACTTACTTATTTTTATCTACTTTTGTAGGTTGCGAAGTACACATGTATTCATGTGGGAGTCTGCATGTGTGGAGACCACAAGTTGACATGGGGAATCTTTCTCAATGTTTCTCCATTTTATTTTTTGAGATAGGGGCTCCCACTGAACCTGGACCTCATCGACTAAGCTAGACTGAAGAAAAAGCTCCCCTGATTTGCCTGCATCCATCCTTGGAGAGCCAGGGTTGCAAATGTTACCATGCCCAGCTTTAAGGCAGGTGCTGGGGATCCAAACTTGGGGTCACAGAACTGCCTGATTGGAAGACACTTTACCAACAGAGCCCCTTATTTTTATTATTTTGAAACAAGGTATTCTTCTGTAGCTCAGGTTGGCTTGAAATTCACCATGAAGCCAAGGCTGGCCTAAAGCTTGCAGCAATCCTATCTCTTCTGAGTGCTGGGATTATAGGTATAATCCACCACACTTGACTACTAAAATGAGCTTAAACTAGTTCAGTATCCACAAAACATACTGTAGATGGGAAATAATGCAGGTCTCTTGGGTTTCAAAGGAGTATGATACAGACAAGAAATGAAACTGTGGCCTTATTTACTTAGCCAAGGACAGAAACAGATCACAGGTCAATATTGATGGTCACAGGCTAATGTTTGCACAAGAAAATATCACTCAATACGTAGGTTTATTTCTTTGAAACTATCCTGTGCTTTTGGAGTAGATTTACTTTTCACCACCCAACAAGTTGGAAGAACTCCACATCCTGACAGCTGGTTCTTTAATCATAACTCTGCAGGTTAAGGTCACCAACCCTAGCTCCATGCACAACACCTGATCTTTATACAGTGGCCTCGGTCACCTTTCTACCCGCCCCCTCTCATCTCTGCCATCTGGCTTCTACCTCCACTAATCTACTGAAGTGGATCACTGGACACATGTTTAGTCCAAGGGCCCCTTCTGATTTATCGTCCAAACTCCCTCCTCTCGTGGGTTCCTACACACTGAACTCTCTGGGCTACTATTGGCCTTCCTTCAGTATTTCTGCAGACAAGAAAGCTTCTAACAGGAAGCCTCCAAGCTTCCAATTCCCCTTTCCAAAGATAAACTGACCTTCAGAATTTAAGCGCTTCAAATCATATACGTATCTGTGATTCCCGAAGGGGCATTTCCAGCTACACCCATGTCTCTGGATTCCCAATTGATATTTCCAACCTCGCTGTTTCAGGCTCAGCATATTAAAGATGAAATTGCCCTTCTCTACCCAACTGGTTCTTATATTTGGCTTCTCTGAGAACAGTCTCCCCAGTCACCCAGAGTAACAGACACTGTTGGCTCAGCTTCTCTCTCTCCATAAGCACCTACGCCCCAAATCTGCATCTGCCTCTCACATCGCATCCCTCTTATGTCTAAACTCAGCTGGCCTGAGTTATATTTACAGTGTCTTGCTCAACTGCCCTAGAGTCTCCTTATTTATCCAGCTGCTTCCGGTCCTTCCTTATCTGATGTTGCTCCAGAGAGTGTCCACCTGCAATGAACACCAAACATTTTCTAGACCTCATCTGATTGGCACGGACGACCCTGGCCCCCACTCGTTCTGCCAGCACTTTGCAAACACCTGGTATGAGAGTTCTATTTACTAGACAAATGGTACTTAGCACAGCCTGCTGGGGCCAGTCTCAGACTTTAACCCACAGTTCTGGGGTGGCTACTTTAGAAGAAGATAACTACTGAGATTCAGAAAAGAAAGAGCATACGCTAACCCTTACTCTTCCGCAATCTACCTCACGAGGAACAAGGGTCTGTAAGGGTAAGCTTACAAGAAACGTTCTTCAGAGGGCTCCAGTCACTCCACACTTTATAGCCAGAGAAACGATTATAGTCGATGTACCATCTAATCCCCACAGAGTGAGTAGCACATTGTAAGGGCAGGTCTGAGGTCCAATTCCAATGGTGAACTATATCTCGACCGCTCAGGGTTGTGTTGAATGATACCTGAAAATAAACACAAAATTGTGCTTCTGAACAGTGGTACGTTCTGCCTTTCTCCAGGAAAAACAAAAATCAAACAAAAAGACCTCATAGGCTATGTGCAACCAGCCACAGAGTAATCTTATAAAGGTAAATGGTCTGCCCGTATTTGTACATTGGCCTGTTTTCTATAAAGCAGCGGTTCTCAACTGTCCTAAATGCTGTGACCGTTAAATGAAGTACCTCATGTTGTGGTAAGCCCCTGCCATAAAATTACTTTTGTTGCTGCTTTATAATTTGCTACTGTTATGAATCGTAATGTAAATATCTGATAAGTAGGATATCTGGTATGTGATCCCTGAGATAGCAAAAGAGTCAAGACCCACAGGTTGAGAACTGCTATTATAGAGTATAACAAGAAAGTTACACGAACACAAATATTGTCCAATTAGGTCCTACTGAAATACCATACAGATGTTGACACACATCAAAACGTCCAACAAAACAACTAAGGATATATATTACTATAGAAGTGATTTCCATATTCTCATAGAGGAAAGACTGTATCTTGAAGAAATAAAGCCAAAGAGAGGGACGGCACAAAAGGAAAATAAGGCAAAAGGAAGACAGGAAACAAGAAAAACAAGACAACCAGAAAACCAGTCCATTTTCTCAAGACAGGTTCTAAGAAAAAAGAAAAAATAAGAAAAAAACCATAGAATGAGAAACCAAAGAAATAAGCCAAGTTCCTAGGGTAACAGACTAAACTGCAGTGAGCCCCTCGATGCTCAGCGATGTAGATGGAGCTATAGCCACACTGAGTAAAAGGGGAACACTACCTTCAAAACCTTGATAACACTCCCCAGCCTGTAAACTACATCTAGCAACCCTACACAAGGCATGCTGTACCCGTGTTTCCCTTGCTAGCCTTTCACACTTCCCAAAGCAATAGATGAAGCTTCCAATTGTCACCATCTGCATTACAATACCAGGCTTGTTAATCTTCTGATAATTGAAGCTGAAATTACTGCCTTGGCAATTTACCACTCTGCTATACAAATGCCATCCATGTCTGTGGAGGAGGGCCACAGATAGATTTATACACAAAGATAAACAGAGAAAACTATCTACTGTATTGGAACATTTTAAGGACATTCATACAACCCACAGAGAAATTAGTATTGAATTAATTAAGTGGAAAAATAAAACTTAACAAAATACAAGAAGTTCTGGCTGGACGGTAGTGGTGCATGCCTTTAATTCCAGTACTTGGGAGGCAGAGGCAGGAGGATCTCTGTGAGTTTTGAGTTTGAGACCAGCCTGCTTTACAAGAGCTAGTTCCAGGACAGCCTCCAAAACCACAGAGAAACTCTGTCTCAGAAAAAAAAAAAAAAAAAAAAGATATCAGTAGTACTGTAACAAGGTAAGGTTGTAACTAGTATTTACATAACTGTACTACTAAGAATATTACTCTACCTGTAATAGCTCAACTATATTTAAAGAAGTTGGGAAAGTAGGATGGGAATGGAGAGAGGAAGGGAGCAGGGAGCCAGGGAGCCAGGAAGCCAGGGAACCTCAGACATGATTAGTTAGGAAAAGAAAGAAGGACTCTCATCTTCCACTGGGGCACTTAATAAAACACTCCTGAAAACTATGAAGAAATAGCAATGCAAGCATGTTATCTGGGAAAATGGAGATAATTAATGGAAAGAATTGGCTAATGGAGTTAGACATAGCTGTAATCTAGCACTAGGAAGGTTGCGGCAAGAGCCCTGTAATTGCCTCAAGGCCCTGTCTCTACACAAACACAAGCTGGTTCCCAAGGAGAGACGTGGGGAGTGGGGTAGTCCTGGATAGCTCAGGGCCTCCCTCTACCCATCTTCAGGTGCATGGGACATTTTCCATGGCTGTGTACACTATGTGCCTTAAATGAAACGCTGCTGCCTAGTATTCCTCTTGTCCATGTCACCTGTCTGACTTTTCTTACCTGTTCCTCATGTCTTAGAATAAGAATAAAGTTAAGTGAAAGTCATAGGAAACCACTGAAATACCGAGTTTGGATTGGGGGAGAGCTAGAAGTCCTGCATATAACCATGTTTCAGACTGGGAACTTAAAAGCTTACTGATTTCTCAGCTATTATCTTGGTTAAATGCTTTAAATATTTTACATATAATAACAAAGATAAAATAACAGAGTGCATAAAATAAACTGAAAGTAAGCTTTTATTTCATTTTTGCAAGGGCATGTGTATTTAAAAGGCTGGACATTTACTGTATCCAAGTGGTGGAATCAGGAAATGGTTCTCCCTTAATTTCTTAAACTTTCTATTACACAAGTGATTTTTAAAAAAAAAATATTAGTTTTTTTGTTATTGTTTGTAAATGTAAGTGTCGGCATGAATTTGCTATAGTGTACACGCGGAGGTCAGAGGACAACTTCCACAATTCAGTTCCTTCCTCCCACCATTCCAGGGATCAGATTCTTGGGCTCCCATGGCTCACGCTTTTACCCCTGAGCCATCCCACCATCCCACCATCCCGCCATCCCATCATCCTGCCAGCCCACCATCCCGCCATCCCACCATCCCGCCATCCCATCATCCCGCCATCCCATCAGTGACTTTTGAAAAACCCTGAAGCATACAGGACCTAGTTCTTTAGTAACCCCAAAACTCATGGATGCCACCTTGAAAACTTTAAAAGCTGTGGGTTTCTTTAGTATCACGGGGAAATGTATTTTTGCCACAACTTACTAATTTTACGAGTTCCATGCTCGGATTCTGTAGGACCTTGATTTCCCAGGTGGCATTGCAGGGGTAAGGGAAAGCAGAGCCTCTGTCATTCCACCTCAGGTGTAACGTGGAGGTCGAGAAGTCAGCAGACAAATCCAAACTCTCAGGAGTATCTGGAATTAAAGCTTTAAAACAGGAAAGAAAAGCAAAACCTTTTAGTCCAGTAAGTAATGTAGTTTTCACACTGTACTTCAATTTATTAGTGACTTCTAAACTCCATAAATAAATAACAGGACATAAAGAGCCAACCCCTGAACAAGTCACTGGTGTGTGGGGGGGTGCACACAGAGGTTTTTATTTGTTCAGACAGCTCCCAGCGATTAATGGCACAAACTTGAGAAAACTGGCAGCTGACTGTTTCAAAGACATGACACATTTCCTACTGCAGACAGCAGCAGAGTTCCCGTGTTATGCTAGTGTTACCTGGTTGGGGACCTGCAAGGAAGCAGTGAAAGAGTTTGCTTGGGGTGTCAGCAGGCTGCACCAAAAAAAAACAAAAAACAAAAAGGCAACTGGGAAAGGATCTCACTTATCTCCCATCAGCCGCCGAGCCCCTCATATGCGGGGACACCACTCACTTAAAGATTTCCAGAGACCTACAAGGATGATACCAACTGGCAAACTAAGCAATAGTGGAGAGACTACATTAAATGCCCATCCCTGATAACTGTTTGGACGACTATCTTATATACCATCATAGAACCTCCATCCAGTGATAGACAGAAGCAGAGGCAGACACCCACAGCTAAACACAGAACTGAACTCCTGGAACCCAGTGACAGAGAGGGAGGAGTGATGAGCAAAGGGGTCAAAACTGGGCTGGTGAAACCCACAGAAACAGCTGACCTGAACAAGGGGGGAGATCTTGGACCCCAGACTATGGGGCTTTGGGTACTACATCAGTATTGATCCCTGGCACACAAATGGACTTTGGGCGCCCAACCCACAATGAGGGATGCTCTCTCAATCTGGGCACATGGGGGAGGGCCTAAACCCTCCCCGGATGAAATGACAGACTTACCCTCCCTGGGGAATGGAGTGGGGATTGGGTGGGAGGCTGGGGGAACTGGTGGGGGGAGTGGGCATGGAGGGGAGGGAGAGGGAGCTGGGACTGACGTGTGAAGCAAGCTTGTTTCTAATTTAAATATACAATAAAAAATTTTAAAAAAAAAAATTCAAAGAGCTGCTCCAAGATTTTGACATCAAGCGCAGAAGCTGAAGGCTAACTGAGAGAAGGCAAGAAAGGCTGGCTTGCCCATGTTCAGCTCAGTGTCCAGGGGCCGGACATAGACACAAGCTGGTCAGCTGGGGCAGGGTTGCAGAAATCTTGGCTAGAGCGAGAGGCTCTGGGTTATAATGCCAAAGAATGGAAAAGACAAAAATCTCCTTTGAAGAAAGAAATGACCAGATCAGGAGAATGAAGGATTCACCATGAGGAGAAAGAAATAATGAAGATTTCTCCTAAGGACCCCAGGAGCTCCCAGGAAGCAGCAGAAAGGAAACAGCATGAAAAGCCATGGGAAGACTCCAGCTACTGGCTGTGGATGGCGGAGTTAGGAAGGAGAGAGGTGGGCAGAGGTTCTGCAGCCTGCTCGGTGAGAACAACCATCCGAACCAACGTGTGGCGCCCCGAGGAGCTTACTGAGAAATGTGCACACAGACATAAAGGCTACAACAAACGACAGCGCCTTCCAGGAGCTGGTCACACCAGCCAGAATCCAGAGATGGAAAGAGCTCAAAGTAGAAGGGGGGCAAAATCCAGGACCAGCAGGCGTCAGATAAGAGAGTTCGGGAGAAGGAAGGAGGTGCAGTCAGGGGCGAGACGATGCTCCTTTTGGATTAGCTGCTTTTCCATTGCTGTGTTAAAATACCATGGCGGAGGCATCCCACAGAAAGAAGGGCTCATCTGGGCTTACAGTAGCAGGTTTGGGAATGTTGGGGCTCTGAGACTTAATTATAGAACGTAAAAGATAAAACCTGCTCAAGAACTCGGGCACGTGTGGAGGGAAGCTGTATCCTGAGACAGGGTAACAGGCAAAGCAATGTCTTCAAAACTGCCTGCCCACAGGCCATGACCAAAAGCCTCAGATCAGTGGGGAACAGGTACGCTGTGACGTCACGTACGGAATATGAGTTCGCCAGTGGCAGAGACAGAACTACAGGTGTTCTTGCAAGATTCTCCCTCAAATGTTAGGCATGTGAGGATAAGTTTGAGGAAGTCCGGAAGCATGCCCTTTCTTTTCTCACTTCTACTCATTTCTTATGAAACTCAAGGGTTATTAAAAAAAGTCATGGTGAGTGAGAAACCGCAGGAGCAAAAGTTCAGGGTAAGTTGGCTGGCTGTCAAATACAAGAAAATGGCAGAATAAATCATTATCCACTTGTCAGTCTTGGAACCTAAAAATAAGTCTTTAAAATCTGATTTTACTAAGATTTGCTGAACATAGTGTTTCACACCAGACTTAATATTTAGAGCCGCATGTGATCTGGAGCGTGTAGATTTAAAGTCTGAGCTCTGTAACAAAGTCAGTGGCATGTCAGCTCTACAGGGGCATGGAGCATGCTTCATGGAGAACCCTGAGTGGAAGCTGCATGAGGAAGCAAATGCATGACTAAACGAGAAGCACAAGGTGGATCTGGTGTCGAGAGAGGGCTGGTTCAGATGCCAGCACAGCCAGGACAGAGCTAGCAGCATCCAAGTGTGACTCAAGATATCAGTGTGGTAACTCAAACATGATGAAACGAGCATCCCGAACTGCAGCAATGCTAACCCATGAAGGATGTTTCCTTCCTACAACTAACACCAAAGGCGTTTGATGGTGAGCCACATAGAAACCCACTATTGTAGAAACTTCCTAAAATGCACACACATATGAAAAGAATGTAAATGGAGTCACCATATAATGGTGGAGACAGTGCCCCAACTAGACACATTGTGCCTACAAGTAAAATACCCAATGCTAGAAATGGGTTGTATCTTACTGAGTCATTGGCCAAAGAAGTCCCACACCACCACCGCAAACATCACAGACTATTGCCAACTCTATTGGTTACTCTCCATAAGCAGATGGTAAGGCCCTATTGCTAAAGACAGAACTTCTTTATGACACTGAACATAGGGAAATTGATCTGGACCCAACTAGAGGCGTCACCCCAACTGACTAGTGTTTATGGTACAGGAAGATACTTTTGCACACTACTGGAGGAGAAAAGTAATCATACATTTCCAAATACAGGACCTGTGATCTACAACAGCAAACTACCTGCAAGATAGGCTGGTGTAATAGTGGCACAAATGTTATGTGAATAACCAACCACATTTCTGATTGGAATTTGAAGGCCCACTCCATGAGATGGAACCAACACATGGTATTCTAAAGTGGCAAAGAACCTGAGACTAAATAGGTCATAGGCCCTAGGGAAAAACTACTACTATTATTCTACTAAGGATCATAGCAATGATATGACTTATTGCTATATACACAGATCAGAGCATTGCTTAATGCTCATCGGAGAAGCTTCTTGCAGTAGATAGTAATTAGCACAGAGACCCACAACTGGGCAATGTTCAAAGAGTGAGATGTTTCGGAGCACTCAGTCCTAAATGGGATGTCTTCATCAAACCCCATCCCCTCAAGGATCAGGGGGTCTATGAAAAAGAGGCAGAAAGATTGGAAGAACCAGAGATGGTGGACTGACTTGAATAGAACACGGTCTTCCATACACAACAGGACTGAAGCATGTATGAACACACAGAGACTGTGGTAGCATGCATGCGGCCTACACAGGTTCAGAGCAGACAGAATCCCAGCACTGAGAAGGGGAAGTGAACACAAAGTCCCACACCTAATCAAGAAGCTATTTGCAAGTGATACCAGATGGGAAATGGGAAACCTTTGTTCTCCAGTGGAGTGCCATTGGTCATATCAATCACACACAAGAGCAGGCTCCAGGTCAAGGAACAGTTGTCCAAAACAGTTGTCTTTGTGGGCTTTGGGGAGTTTTGTTTGGTTTTCTCTTGATTTTATTTTTCCTTTGATTGTTTGATTTTTGTTTGAGAGAGAGAGAGAGAGAGAGAGAGAGAGAGAGAGAGAGAGAGAGAACAAATGTGAATGGGGTGAGCAGGGAGGTGGGATCTGGAAGGACTTGGTGGAGGGGAAAGATGATCAACATACTGTATAAGAAAGTATTTTCAAGCAAAACATTTAAATATGCAAAGCAAAAAGAAGAAATAAGAAAGAAAAAGAAAGGAAGGAAGGAAGGAAGAAAAGATCCTTCCTTTCCTGAGAAATTCGTGTAATTTACTCTTTAGCAGCTGGGTGACTGCAAAACACAGGTCACCATCCTTATTTCCACTGAGAGACGGTGAAGGCCATGATTACAAATGAAAGGATTTAAGAGACAAAAACCCACTCTTCCTTCCCCTGTCTCATAATAGCAGAGCAAGCTGCCCAAGGGCCCCATGAACTGCAATCTCCTGTCTTTTGGACTAAAACAGACATCTGAGGACAATTTTAACTCGTTCTCTAGAAACTCAGAACTGTCCATGTAGAAAGGAATTAAAATTTACAAAATGACCCAGCTAGCAACCACACACACACACACACACACACACACACACACACACACACACACACACACACACACACCACACGCAGGTCAGTGGACAACTTGTGGAATCTATTCTCTTCTTCCACCTTTCAGTGACCTCGGGAGACTGAACTGAAACCGTCAGATCTGCATGCAAGTGCTTTTCCTCCTTCAGCCAGCAATCAGAAAGGACTGTGTCTGGACGCCTTGTTATTATTCTTTCAAACACCGAGGCTGACAGAGATCTTCCTCAAGACATAACCACGCCACAGAACTGGATGCATCAGAGTTAATTTTCTTGCCCTGGCCTATAAATCAGGTTCACCATGTTATTTAGACGCCATCCTATCATTGGTTACAAACTAACAAACCCCTTTGCTGCCAAGTGAGAAACCTGTGAAAGACAAGTTCTATCTCTGTCTCCTTGAGTTGCCCTGCGAGGCCAATGTCCTTGATGCTCACTTAGGAGACCCTGGCCAAATGCCTGTGCACAGGGCAGAACACGAAGTCCCTGTCCCTTCTCTCAAAGAACACACTTCCTGTGGAGAAGACACACAGCAAACATCTAGCTACACACTGGACTATGCATTCATTTGAGGGAAATTACCAGAGAACCACAGCATACCCAAGTGTGAGTGAACAGAGGGATCAGGGCACCTCTGGGGCGGTCAGAGGCTACCCTCCTGGAACAGAGCACACCCGAGAAATGCTGGGAGATGCGCAGGAATCGAGGCAAAGGGAACTAGGGCAGTAACCGACTGAGGGGAGGACCTCGGCTTCATCTACTTTGGCTGGAGACACATTTGCTTCCGTCCTCAGCAAGGACCCTGAGTGAATGAAAGAAGCAACACAGAATCATGGGTTCATGCCAGCTCCCCAGCACCACAGTATTAACTGTGACATGGCTCCATTTAAAATTAATGTGCAGCTGGCGTGGGGATGTACACCTCTAATCCTAATACTCGGAGGCTGAGGCTGAAACTGGAAATCACAAATCCAAGGCCAGCCTGAGCTACATCACAAGTTCCTGTCTCAAAAAGCGAACAGCAGGTGTCAGTGATAATAATGAATAAAACAAAGTTTTCCTTTTAATACTTACAAACATCGTTTTCATTCAGCGTGAATTTACTTTGAAAGCCATTTAGGTAATTTATTGCTACTTCGTGATCGCCAGGTGAAAGAGCTGCAATTTTAATGTTTGTTGACTCTAACCGATGACAAGAGTTGAGCCTGTGATGAAAGAAACAGAACTTTAAACAACAGATAAAAACCATGCAATGCTCACAAAAACCTGACTCAGCATAGCAAGCACTGGATAGCCTGGGCCTTTGTGTAATGCTGGGTTCTATGTACTATCTGCTAAGACCAAACAAAGAGGAGTTAGTGGTAGTGGGGGGGAGGGACAGACTGCCAGAAAGTACAGAGCAAGCAGGGTGGTTCTTCCTGGAACCCTGGCGTTGTAGCACTGTTCAAATCCCACCTCAACCTTGCCTGAGCAGTCTCAGCTCCACATGCTGCCCCCTTCAGCACAGAACACGAAGGGACAGTCACCCAGTGCCTCATGCTAGAGGCAGGACTCAGCAGAGGCCAGTGGAAGACGTAAAACTGGACAGTGGTTCCCCTGCACATCTTGTCTTAGCCACTGCTCTGCCTGGACACAGGGTTCTCTCTAACAGAACTTCATTTGGCTTTTGGACCACAGAGTCTCGCAGACAAACGTTCTAAAGGCCAGCATGGGCTATGTCCCCTTTCCTCCCTTCCAATGACCTCTTAAAACAAACTTGGGGTGGAGATCTCAGCTGACACCAGAACATAAGCAGAAAACAGTCCTTCATTTTCATGAGCAAAACATAGGGGGGCTTGAAGATTGTTTCTACAACATATTCCAATCCCTTTTAACTGATAAATAACCCCATTGCTCACAATAACACTTGGAAAATGTACACAGAAGGGAACTATATGACTATGCTTAAACACATTATGTCCATTTATACCAAGACCACTTGTTCGAAAACTGGAACTTGGGGAAAGGCTTACTGGGCTTTGCTAAGTGATTCATTGTCCTGCTGGAATTAGAAAAAAGCAGGAGACACTGTGTAGGCCTCTGCTCTAGGAAGAACCCAAAGTTTACTTGAGCTTTAAGGTGATGTTGCAAACCTTCTCCTTCCTCCCAAGGCCCATTTCACCTTCTTCCTTAATAACACGGATGCATTGCTTACTGGACATTGCCACCCAGCTAGGAGAACTTATCTCCATGACCCTTAAGGAGTCAGACTTATTAACCATCTGACAAGATCTGGCCAGTGCCAGCCTAGGGGTTCTGTGGGGCTTCTTATGAGTCTTTTAAATATAAAGCCATCCTCCCTTTCCCTGCTTCTTCTTCAAATGCAGACTATTACTTCTTCAAAAGCAGTGCTACTCAGGTAGCACCCTGAGCCAGGAGATTCCAGGCAAAAGATGGCAAAGGAACCAGATGACAAGTGCCGGCCCTGGACTGCCTACATGCAGACCACTTCCCTGAGAGTTAACATCTGTGTCACTGTTGGTAGCATTTTCTGCAAGACACACACGTCAGTCTCACAAAACAGATGGTATAGACCGGTCATGGCTCCTGGATATATCAGTACATTGGGTGAAACCCCCTGGGCAGATTAGTACACTGGGTGAAGCCCCCTGGGCAGACCAGTACTCTATGGGTAGTGCTCCAATTCCATTGTGCATACAAGGAAAGCACCAAACTTTTCTGCTAGAAGACTTTGTTTCCATCTGAACGACTTAGAATTTTTAAGAACTAGATGACTGAGTAAAAATGTCCTTTAAGCACTCAGGAACAACTGTCACACTCTGAAATAACCAGGAAGGACGTTCTGGATTACAGCTTTGCAGGAACCCCAGGATTTCATTACCTGTCTTTAATGCAGACTTCTTTAACAGTCCCAGGGCTAACCCCAACGGGTGCTGTCCATGTGCAGTCCCACACTTGCATGTTTTTGGTTGTACATTTCAAATCTTGAGCTGACCCTAAGGGAGGAAAAACAACATGTACATACATGATACAGAACACACATTGTCACTCTCTCTGGGGCACTTTGAGCATCAGTGTCTCAGTGTCGAGACAAGTACTGGGTCTACATAGGACCACACTCTCTATGAAGAAAGGACTTCATTCATAGGATACTACTTTATAGCTGTTTTTCTAACTCTGCTTTTTGGTTTGTATGTATGTATGTATGTATGTATGTATGTATGTATGTATATTCTAAGACTGGGTTTCTCTGTGTAGCTTTGGAGCCTGTCCTGCAACTTACTCTGTAGACCAGGCTGGCCTTGAACCCACAGGGATCCACCTGCTTCTGCCTCCTGGGTGCTGAGATTAAAGATGTGCACCACCACCATCCAGCTAAAGAATGTACTTTTAAGTTTCTTAAGATTGTAATACAATCACATCACTACCCACTTCCCTATCTCCCTTCTAAGTCTTCCCATGTATTACTCTCTTTCAAATGTATGGCCTCTCTCTCTTCGATTGCTGCTAACTGTTATTAGATATATGTGTGCGCTGCATATGTATGTATGTTGACTACTTAAGTGCAACCTGCTCAGTCCATATAATGCTACCATTGGTTAATCAGCTGGTATGTTCTACCCTGGGTAAAGCTATTTCTCCCACACTCACATATATTGGCAGGAACCAACAGCTCTCTAATTGGAGTTAAAACCCACTCAACAAAAGGAAAATCATGCCTGTCACTGGAAATTCAGCCAACTACCTGGGGCTACCAAAATCATGGATCATGTAGGACAACCGACAACCACCACTTCACTAAAGCAGCACAATCCTTAACTATGCTCTAAATGCGTGTCCTTATGCCCATAGATAAGCACAGTCAGTCCTCACCCCTCATCAAGGAGGCTTCTCTTCGCGGCAGGTGGAGACCATGAGAGAAAACCGCAACTGATGAAAATGAAGAGCTGTGGAACCCAATGTGAACCGACACGTTTACCAGACAACAACTGCATCTGAGGCGCAGGGATGATTGCAGAAGAGGGGGGTGGGGTGATATAAAAGACAGAGCAAAGGGAGTTTGCTGTGGAACTGTGTCTCCTAGACAGGTCGGAAGCTACACCTGCGAGGTCTCATCACGGCTGTTTAAGCATGACCTGAACAAGGAAGACACCACTAGATACGCTACCACGGAAGAAGGATAGCTCAGGAGGCCTCGCCCCTAGACAAAGAACTGCAGTCAACTAAGGAATTGTGTGTGTGGGGGGGGGGGGGACTAACAAAAGCCAACTAGTGGAGTAATCGAGTAGTAGAAGTGGGGTTAGACAACAAGCTAACACTTCACTCCCAAGGAAAAGAATTATTCCGGAAAAACTCTAGGTATACACCACAACTACAAAACCCGCCTAGCTGCGGCTCTTTCACTGTTTGTACCAGACTGCCCCTCCATGGGAACCGACAATCAATCTTTCCATTGTTGTGAAGCCCATGACATGCAAGCACAATGAACTCACATCAGCCTATAGAAAATATTCTTGTGTGTGGGCTTAAACAATGAGAAAGAAACAAGTCAGAAGATTACAGTCCCGGAGTCTTTAACCACACCCATACAATGACACTGAATGATGGAATACATGGGCAAGGGCATTAGAACGACGCAATGAAAAGTCACCCTGGAATGGAGCCGAAAGGAAAGAGCCTATACGATGGGAAAGGGTGGCAGGAAAGGGAAAGGGGGTGAGAGGAGGAAAGGGAAGGGTAAAAGGGGACAGGTTTGGATGGAAAGAGGAACATGGAAAAGGGAAGAGGAAAAAAGGGGGAAAGGGAAAACAGTATAAAAATTATCTCATACTCTAGAATGTCTATGAAAAAGCTTATTGTCTTTATGTATTACAGGCATGAAATTTACGGCTGCCATAAATTACAAATTAATGTTAAAAAACAGAAACACCACCAGGCGGTGGTGGCACACGCCTTTAATCCCAGCACTCGGGAGGCAGAGGCAGGTGGATCTCTGTGAGTTCGAGGCCAGGCTGGACCGATAGCCTCCAAAACAATACAAAGAAACCCTGTCTCGTAAAAACCAAAAAAAAAAAACCAGAAACACCTTAGAAATGTGCACATTAGAAACCACGAGTTATCACAATCAAGTTATTTACTCAGTAAGCTTGGGGGAAGTGGTCTTTTTAATTATGTAAATACTATAAAAATAAAGCTGATGAGCAGCAGGATAAAATCCTTCATAAAAATGAGCCAGGCAGCATCTGCATAAACATTCCTGAACTACACACGAGAAACACATGAAAAGAGTTTCGAGTCCGTTTAGAAAACTTTCTTCAGTGACAACATTTGGGACAGAGCAGCCCTGCTGGCTGGGTGGGGCGGGAAGGGCTGGCTACCGGGACACAGTGGGCATTTTCTGCACTCGGGAACACAGCCAGATCTTGATGGTGCCTGGGGTTAGCAACTGCACATTGTCAAGACTCAGAACAGCATCCTAAAGGAATGCATACCACTGTGGGAAAATTATGCCTTGTTATTTGTATAGGGTAAAAGAGTATTTCCATTTGCCTTCAATAAAGAGGCTTTTCAAAAGAAACTAGAGGCACACGGGGAAAAGGCTGCAGAGAAATGGGTGTTCGCCAGTGAAACCCTGAAGAGCTCAGTAGAGAAACAGGACTTAGCTTGCTCATGTGCTGCAAGGCTGACTTACCTCTCTTCAGACTATGTGCTTGCACTGCGTTCACTTGCAGAAGCGTAAGTGCTGACAGGAGCCATGGCCAGTTCGGAGTCATTCTCCTCCTTTTACTGTCCACCATCCAGGATGGCTCTTTCCACCATGAGTAAGCACCCATCGCCGTGTGTGGTGCAGTCAGTCCTAGGAAGAGAGAGGAGTACAGTGGCTGTCCAGATGGCTCAGAAGATACACCTCCCTCTGGGTCCACAAAACCAGAAGCTGTCGTGACACACACTGAAGCATGCTGTGCGATCCTTGGTGAAGAAGCCAAACTCGGCTACTCGGCTTTCAGACATCAAAAGCTGCTTGCAGATGCTGAGTTCAGGTGTTCGCTGTCCCAGTCAACAGTTCAACAGGCTTCCCATTCAAGATTATGGCTGAACACATGTGCATGCACACTCTACCCAATACTGCCAATAGAGGAAAGCTAATCAATGCACGGACTGATGTTAGCACAGACTGGGTTTGAGCCCTAGATATCCCACTTACTGTGTGGCCCCAAATATACTCTAAGGGACCCCAACCAATCTGCGTCTAGCACTCCTCTGCAAAGCTGAGGCATTTTCCTATGAAGTTTATTATGAGAAGCAAGTAACTAAACATAAGCAAAGCAGCCGAAACGAGCACAGCTCGTGGTCAGGGCTATATGTGTACTGTGTGGAGGATGGGAAGAGAGGAAACAAGAGTGACTCCTAGGTTTGGTGGCTACAAAACAGTAACTGGATGGATGATTTAAACCATCCCTGGGTGCATCAAGAAACAGGTGATGAGATTGGAGGTATAACTAAAGGACTCAAAGATCTGTTTCCAGACAAATGCTGGTGTGCTCCCATTCTGCATCCCAAACAGAAGGCTCTTCCTCCTGCAGAACACAGAACACTGTCCAGGGCAGCTCGCACAGCTGATCCCACCACCAATTCACTAGAATAACTGTACTCCTTCCCGTATCCCTACAGCCCCACCTGACAGCCGACAAGTCCTTCCACTGCACTGACATCTGGTCAGATCTAACAGTGCCCAGCTTTGCGGTGCACAGGAAACCAAGGACCACAAAACATACACACAATGTCTAAAATGTGAAAGAGACTTGGGATAAATGGGAAAATAACAACTACTCCCAGAAGAAACAAGGCCAACATGGAAAGCAGCAAAATTCTTTACAATTGAATGGTATTCCATTACACACACACAAACATACATACACACCCCAAATTTTCATTATCCATTTATCTGATGATGGACAACTAGGTTGATTCCAATTTTTTGCTATAGTGATAAAGGAGCAATATGATGTTGCAAATACCTCTAAAATAGGGTACGGAGTTCTCTAACTATATAGAAGTTCACTGAGACTTACAGACCTCATGGCTGGTTAATTTCACTCGCAAGTCTTTTCTTTTTTTAATTAGAAAGTCAATAAAAGAGGAAAACCAGAAGCTTCACAAAGTCTCCTGTAAGCAAAGGGGACAGTCAAAAAGACAAGGAAGGCATGCCATGAATGGACTAACTGAATACAAAAATAGCTCTAAGAAAGTATCGAGTGATGTTACATTTTAAAAGATTTACTATTATTATCATCATTACTATTATTATTATTATTATTGGTGTGTGTGTGTGTGTGTGTGTGTGCATTTCCACACACACATGGCTATCTGAGGATGCCAGAGAGAGTGTCAGGCCTCCAGGACTTACAGTTACAGGCAGTTTTAAGTTGCACGACAGTGGGCACTGAGATGGGAACTCACATTGTCTGCAAGCATGACAGGCATTCTTAACCACTGAGCCATCTCCCACCTGCATTAAAAAAAACTAAAACACTGAATAATTGTGAGACAAAAATAGAAAATGGATGAGAGATGGAGACTTGATAAAGAAAAGCGAGCCGGCTTCTCTGTGACTAAAGTCTGAGAGAGAATACATTTGTCACTGACAGAAAAAGGAACACTCTCTTCTTGGCTATTGTTGAATACTGTGAAAAACACGAAAATCAATCTCAGATACCTTACATAATTATAACCCAAACACACTCGAGGTACAAGCACACACTTCTAACCTGTTTGGCTATTTTCTAGATGAGTTAACAAGTCCCTTGTCAATGCCAGTGTCACCTCCCACCCTTATTAGCATGAAAATGTATTCATGGAATGTCCACAGCACCCGCTGCTGAGGTTACAGAATTACACAGCTGCGCCAGAATGGCTCAGATAATCACAAACTATACCCACCAAATGGCTCAACATATGTTGAGAGAATGCCTCACTAGCAGCTTATGGCTGGTTATTCTAGAAGGGAAACTCGGGTTCCCTTGCGATGCCAGGAAGAAGGGATGAGAGGGGCTGGGAGGAGGCGGCCAAGGAAGGGCTCAGGACCAGGTGCTGCCAGACAGAGACTCTAATCTTGGCTCCATTACTAATTAGCAGTGTGACTGAGGGCAAATCACTTAATCCCTCTGGCTGCAGCTTCCCCCTGTGTAGCCCAGAGGCAAGTTCTGTTTATGCCCCCGGCAGACTCTGAAGCTCAGCCGCAATGCTCCATTCCTGCCAGCAGGAAGAGGCAGTCATAAGGCTGGGTAGCTGGCTGGCTGGCATAGACCTAGCACGGGTAAAGCCACCTACTGTGGACTCCCATGCACCAGGACGAGGCGATTCAGCAGAGAAGAACAAGGCCTGCTCAACTTAAAATGGGCCGGTTAATTAAGAAGACGTCCTTTGTGTTCGTGCTTATTTAGAACACTGGGATCAAGCCATGTGGACACTATCACATGATGCTAACAACACACTCAGCTTCCCTTCCAACCCAGACTTTCAAACGAACTCATTGGAGGATCAGAATTAAGACATGCCTAGAACCATTCACTGTACTTTTCAGGAAAAAATGATTCGAGCAAACATCTCTCTCCTCTCACCTGGAAGAGCCAACCACGATGGGAACTTACTCTGTGTGGCACCCCACCCCACCCCATCCCCACTCCTGAAACAGCATTTCAGGAGTTAACTTTCAAAGTTTGGAGAGCTACCTCTTGAAGCGGCCACAGGGTGACTGCAAATATCCGGTGGCCATAGCAGATGGCAAATGGTCAAGCAGGTGGGAACCATAGTCCCCGGGCAATTTAAAGGAGGCAGCCGGCAGGTATGTTTTGCTAAATTCATCAGATTTTCAAGATAGGATAGGAATCTGGGATTTCTTATGAAACATTCAAAATTTTAAACACTGGCAACTGATTCCTATTTTTGGAGCATTCTAGATACCTAGTAAACTCCTTCAGACTGTGTATCTTACAAGATTGCTTCCTATGAACAATATGATCATCTTAAAAGATTTTAAAATCTTCTTACATCCTTCTTTTTAAGACAAGTTATTATAAAGAATCGATTTATCCAACTGCCACATGAAAGAAGCAAGCCTGTGTCTGTCCCTAATGTGACCCAAGCTTCATGCTCCTTCCCAGGGAAACAAACGGTGTGTCTGCCCATCTGCTCTGCCTTGCTCTGCCCTCAGCACCGCCGATTCTGGCTCCGGGTTCGTGAGGTTTTGGATTCACTGCTGAGGCTAATCAGAAAAAAAAAAAAATCCAAGAAAAGTAAAGCTTAAGCCAGCAGCTATGGTCCTAATAGACTTGGTTTAGTCGGTTTCTGTTTCTCCTGCTTTCGTCTGGGAGGGGGTGGAGGGAGAGGAAGCTGAACAGAGAAAGGAGGAAACGGGACCAGAGTGTGTTCCCATATCTTGCTGGCATCCTGTTTGCCTTGGGCATGTAGGCCCTTAACCCTGGTACCGCGGGAAGCGTTTGGAACACCCGCTCAGTACCAGCCATGGAGTCTGCTGTCCAGGGCATCTTCTAACTCCATCATAGTGAAATACTCCCTTGTCATGAATCACAGGAGAAACTACACTGAGCTCGAAGCTTGGGCGAGCAGAGCTCCTGACCACTGGACAGCAGAACAGAAGCACAAGAGGTCAGAGGTCACAAGGCACCCAAGCAAGGCGAGGTTGCCATCCTGCTCCCGTATTTTCTGTCCAGAGGCACGACTTGTGGGAACTCTTAGAGTGAGTCTGTATACAAGCCCTACCCGGTATCTCAGGGACTTGACAGCACCATCTCCTATCAGGGGACATTGTGCAAGAGACACTTGTGCATGTTTTCAATAAGATTCTCTGGTGGGCGGGCTGGAGAGACGGCTCAGAGGTTAAGAGCACTGACTGCGCTTCCAAGGGTCCTGAGTTCAATTCCCAGCAACCACATGGTGGCTCACAACCATCTACAATTCAATCTGGTGTCCTCTTCTGGAATGTAGGCAGAACACTGTGTATGTAATAAATAAATAAATCTTTAAAAAAAAAAGATTCTCTGGTGGGCAATGCACACCAAACTTCTGAAAACTAAAAGGAACACTTTTCAAAACATAAAGGATTCTTTTCAGATTTCACTTAAAAAGTGAATCCAGGCCCGCAAGACTGCAAAGGTCCACACATCTTCCATTACTCATTCTTTGCAGGATTCTGAAGAACAGGGCTTACAAAAGTGTGGCAGGGAGAGAGAGGGAGGAGGGATGGAGAGGTAGAGACAAGGAGGAGGGGGCGCTGAGGAAAACATGCCTCAAACTGCACTCCACGCCCAGCACGGATCCCAAGGTAGGGTTCACCAGAGCCGCAAGCCATGGCACCGCTGGACTTCCACCTGCTTTCTTTCTGGCGGATTCCCTCTGCGTCCATTCCGTACCCTCCTATTCTTCTGATAAAACTGCTGGCAAAACGAGTGATGTGTTCATTGTCACTGCTAAGTCCCTACTAAAGGGCGGCCCTGTGCTTCCATTGTCCCATCCCTGTCAAAGATGTACAATGTCCGGCCCGTGAGCAGACGGCATGTTCACATACTGCTCTTATCATTAGGCCATGTGACATCCCAAGCGTTGCCTACACACGGGGAATGGAAGCTAGATGTGTGGTTCCCAAGCTAACAAGGCTATCATGGGGCTTGCTGACTTTCTGCAAAAGCAGTGTCTGCCTACTACTTCTAAGAACCTTGGCCTAATCATAATCAGTTTCTACATTTGGTCTTGTTAGATGTCCCGCAGTGACAGTATATCTTTGGTGACTGTGGGACGGATCACAAGGATCATCTCCTCCAAACATCTACATATCAATGGAAAAGAGGGTGGTATACAGTCTGTTTCTGAAGTCAGAGACTGCATAGTACCCAATAGGTCCACATACTACATTAGTAATCACGGCTTTGGGAGAACAAAACAAGGACATTATTTTTCCTTTTGAGTTGGCACGCATGACTTCTCCAATCTGTTATTGAAGCTCTAGGTCATAAATACCTATTAAGTTGGTTTTGACCTAGTAATTCTGAAGTGTTAGGTAATTCCTTTGACTGGGCCATTGTGAAAACACTAATGAAATACTCTGGGCATGAGAGTGCCTAAGGAGTCTACTGTATCAGACTTTGATCAGCATCCTGCAGACAGGACAACAATACTGAAATTTAACGTTTGCCTTGTTATAAAAACACCCATCCTTGTGAATGAATACTGTAGAATATTCAATCTCCCAACGAACATGTTAGTCTATGATTTAAATAGAATATTTTTTCTTACTTTATCTCAATTTCCCAACAGCAGTTTTTAGTACATGTCTTCAAGATTTTTATTTTTCAAGATCTCCCATGCCAAGTTGGTTAATTTTCATTCGGTGAGGCCTTTCCGTTAATTCAAATTCTGTCCCTTAGTCAGCTCCAGAACTTCAAAACAGGAATGTACTCAAAACTCCTTTAAAGGCTGTCCAGGGTCTCTACACACAGCTGGTTCATGTGATGGACAAGGCCCTTCTAGAGGGTTGGCTGTGGGCCTCATCCATACCACAATAGCTCCCTAAATATGACATACTCCAATTAGTCTCAGTGCCTCCGCACAACCATGGCCCCTATGGGCATCCCTTGGGATGGAAGCTCTATCCCCCTCAAGAGTAATGTCTACTCAGTCATCACTCATCTACCTCAGCAAGGCTCTAGGAGTGACTCAATAAATATTAATACACCACTACTAAACAAATGAACTTTCATTTATTACAGGAGTGAGATATTCTAGTATTAAATCACCAAGGCTGAGGAGATAGCAGCTCAGTCAGTAAAGTATATATGTCACACAAGTATGAGGACTTGAGTTCAGTTTCTGACGTCCACTTGAGCACATAGTGAGGCATTCTTATGCTCTCATTGCTTGGGGTGTGGGGGCAGATACACTAAGACGCCTGATGCTTGCTGCCTGGTCAGACAGCTTAGCCTCACCAGTGAACCCTAGGTCACAGACACTGTCTTAAAAGGCAAGGAGGATGGCCCTGAGGAACATGTAGGTATACCTGAACACATTAACATTGAATTAAAGAAATAAGTAAATGAATAACCTAAAGAACATTCCTACAAGCGATTGTCACTGTGTAAGAAAGCATGATAAAGGCTTACATTCAACCCAACCAAGGGCAGCCCAATTTCTCACAACAGGTCCAGTCTTCCTCAACCAACCCGCTAGAGCCAGAAGTGTTTCAGAGTCTGGACTGTTCTTTCCTTTGCGCCTTGGTACTTGTGCATGTGTAAAGAATTATCTCAGAGAAGAGTCCAAATCCAAACCTGAATTTCCTTTACCATTCATACTGACCATCCGTTCAAAGGCAATTTTATGCAATGCTTTTGGTGTGGCTGCGTGTTGTCTGTGGACTGCCAGACGCAGAATTCCCCACTTGTGGCATCATGGTGACATTTCAACTTCCCAGGGTTAGAGATTTCAGTTTTCTGATTTTTTGATTGTAGACAGTTAACCTGTAGCTGTTTCTGTGCTCTCCCACCAATATCAAGGCTTCTCTCTTTTAAAAACCTTATCTAATGCTTGGGTTGTAAAGTTGCCAATTCCTTCATTGTATAATAAAAACACCTCTTTATCTGGGTTTTGGGAAATTTACAATGTTTTCTTTTAAATCACTCATTCTGGCTTTTGTTTTTCTCTTGAGAGTTGGGTATTGACCATTTCCTTCTTTCTGGTGGAGAATTATACTACCCACAATATCTCTTCATATACTTTACAACACTTTCCAGGTCTGCACCCTGACCAGAGAATGCAAACTATACCTGTTCCTACCAGGGACATTTAAGACTTTCATCAACTGCAGCTTTAACCCACATAAAATCACCATTGGCATGTGGCAAGAATTAAAGACTCAGCCGCCCCATCAGTTACGGAATATTCCAAGCACCTGTGTTAGCTAAATAATCCCTCCCTTCCCTGGCCGGCTCCTGACGCCAGCAGGCTGCAGCGCTCCTCCTCATCTTGCTTGGTGATTGCTGGCTCTCCTCACCCTTTATTCCCTCACTGAATATTATCCACTCTTGTGGCTTCAACCACCACTCATATGCTAATGACTTCCAAATCTGTTTCACGGAATTGGCTCCTGCCCAGCTACAGACTAACCATTTACCAGACAAGTGAGCGCTTATCTACACAAATCCACTCAAGTAGGTTCCCAAAGAAATGTGAAAATACTTGGATGTTGCACATGCACTTGGATGCCTCAGAGGTCTCAAAAATCCAAAAGGAAACACAAGGAAATTCACTTTCCCCACTAGACAAGTTCTCTCAGGCCCTGGGCCAATTCATGATTACTCAAGACAGTCACTCTTGACTCTTTCTGTGTCCCTCCCACCTGATCACCAATTTTACTCCCAAACACTCCTTATTTTTCCCACCCTCTATTCCTCTATCTCCTTAGCCACAACCCCCATCACTTCCAGCATAGGTACCTTAACCCATTACTTAATTTATTTCACATCTCCAGCAAGGATCTCACCAATTCGGCTTCCTCCTGAGATGCAGGGTTTTGCACAGAAGCCACATCTCCATCCCATTCTCCCCTCCATCCCACTCCCCATCCCATTCATTCAAGCCCCCCCCAAGCAAACAGCAGGAGGTTGTCCCACCCACAGAACTGTAAACTATAGCCAAAGTTAGAATCTAATGTCTACACCACAGTCTCCTCCACACTCTCCTTTCTAGAGCCACTGATGCTTCTTGACTCTGAGGCTAACCCTCCTATCTCAAGCAAAGCACCACCTGTACTTTAATTTTCATTTTTTCAAGTTTATCACAAAAAATGGAGATAATACTCCCCCTTTCTACCTTCTTATCTACTGATTTTCAAACTCTTTGAACAGAGCATTGCCTTATGACCCTTTTGCATATAAGAGCATTTATGGACTTTGTACTGAAGGCTTATTGAACAACTGGACCAAACGTATTCAAATGTAGTTCTTAGTGAGGACTTAGATATCTTGACTGTTCCCTAACTTTTCCTTTACATCCCAGAGAGGGAGGTAAACACATACGTTTAGAAATGAAATGACAACCTTGGCTCAAACTGTTGTTAGTTTCTTTTCTAAATACACAGATTAAACCCACTCATAAAGGCCTGCAGAAATTCTGGGAGGGAAAATGCTAATTATGCAATCATTCTATGCATTTCAAATGCTGATTTTGGCTAACTCTGGCAGGCAATGAGGAACTCCTAGTTTTCAGACAGGACGAACGGTGTGTACATTATTAAGGGGCAGGCACTTTTGTATGTTCTTTAAATACCCTACCGGGTTTAATTCTCATGACAACTCTATGAAGTCAGCATCACTATCCTCTTTTTACGGTAAGACCCTGAGGCACAGGGAATGTCACACAGCTAAGAAAAGGCAGAGCTGAAGAACCTGAACTCAGCCCTGCCTACAAATCTCAGCTGTGATCTCCATAACAGAAGATTCAGAGAACTCCAGGAGTCCAGGGCTCCAGCACCTACTCTGTCACTGAAACGGTGGCAGCAGGGACAAGACTGCAGACAAACAGCTGGAAGGTTAGGCCTTAGCTCTGGAACGACAGGACTGCCTCAAGGTTGTCCTTACTTTACATGTCATCAAAACAAATGAAACAAACCCAATCCTACAGTGGTTGGACTCTCTGAGGACACCTTGTCAGCTACCTAGAGCGCCCAGCACTGGTAGAATTAGCCCATTGGGTTAATGGTGTACTATGGGAAACGCCACCTGCTCCGGCAAGCACTTGCTAATCACATCCTGATCCGATAGTCTGCACTGAGGAGACGAAATGGAAAATTACTTCCATCTTAGTGTTCTCCATCCAGCACTTAGTACACTTTTGATTAGTTGAGCTCATAATTGAGCAGGTGCAAACTCAAACACAGCCAGGGGCCAGCCAGCCCAAGTGGTTGTGACTAGCCAAGGGTAGTGCGGTGACAGATGAGCCTGTACTTCTGTTTCATGCCAGAGATGGACAGTGCATCCCGCAGCTATGGGGCTTCCAGCTTTTCAAAAGTCTGAACTGCTGTTCTGTCTCACACAGACTCAGAAAGAAGAGGCAGGAGGAGCTGCTGTCCACAGCATAGGCACCTTCACCTCCGGGTACTGCGGCTCTATCAGGCTTCCCCCATTCCTATCAGAAGGGTTTTGCTATTAAAAAAAATGAAATATCCTTATTTCAAATGCCATGTAGGGGGAAAATACCGCAACACCATTCGAGCCAAACAAAACACATTTCCAGGCCAAAACACTTCTAAGGGAGCCAGCTAAAATGCCTGCCTTAAAATGAAATGACAAAACTCTTCACTTCCTTCGTTCCAATTTGGACAAACCCCAAGGCATGGTGCTACCCTGCCCCGTCATGGCGGGTCTGCTCCCATCATTTAACCCTCCCTGGAAACAGTGTCATGCATACGCCATGAGTTGGCTTTCTAGGTGATCGTAAGTTCCATCAAGCTGAGGGTCAGGATTAAGCATTGGCAGGGCATGGATCTCCACCCCAGAGACCCACAGGCCTGATATTGATCCTGGACGCAAGTATGTGCAGAAAGTATTGATCTGGGGTATTGAGAAAGGGATCTGAAAGAGAGAATGGGTCACAGTGGCCAGCTGCACTGCTGGCCTGACAAATTCTTAAACTAATAGAGCAAGATGCAGAATAAGACATAGTGTGTTTTAGGGTGAATGAGACCTTCTCTAATGTCCCAATGATGTTCGAGAACCAATCACTCTGAATAAACAGAGCTAAAGGCTCCTTTTACCAGCTGACCAGCTTCCTCGGAGTGCTATTTAATGATGTTGACCAGGACAAAAGAGTCAGAGACAACTGTGACAACTTTGTGTGTGTGTGTGGCATTTTTCATTAATGTGCTGGATAAAGGAATTCCAGCCACTGAAGTTGTAGAAGAAAAAACATGTACAAAACAACATATCCATCCCATGTGGCAATGAAGATGCTAACAAGCCAATACAATAAGTTAATTCAATAAAACGAATGTAACACTGGTAACTTCAGGGTCCAAATGAAACGGCAACAGTGGTGACACATGGGAAATGAACAAACACAGGCTGGGACGAAAACCATGAGGAAAACAATCAGAAAAAAAAAGGCCTGCATTGTAGTACGGCTGCCAAAGAAACAGTGTAAATAGTGTTTGAAATCCTGTCCTCTAGGGGTATTCAAATTAGAAGATTCACTTTTAGTCTAAAAAAAATATAGCAACAGATAAAACACACAAATTTATTACCCAAATTATTATACTGCTACTTTGGCAACCATATTACAAAGTGGGCCCATGTCCTTTATATGAAACTTGTTGAGACTAGACACAGGGAGTAGCTTGTCTCTGTGGAATTCAACAAAAATGTTACTCTTAAATGTTCTCACTCCATCCCTTTACAGGGGCAAGCTATTGCCTATATACAGTCCCATCCACCCTAAGGATTGTGGATAAGTAAGCTCCAAGAATCTTCAATCACACACCGGGTGTTTTTCCACTAGAGGCCGTGGTAAAATGCACAAAAATGACACCTTTTAAGGACAGCATAATTACAAGACAAACGTCCAGAGTGAGTCCGTCTCAGCCCTCAGTTACTGCAATGATCCCAGCCCCTTCAATGTCAGCTCTTTTATGCTGAAATCTCCCATGGCTCTCACTGACCTTGAGGCAGTCCCAATCTGAACATGGCACAAGCTCATTGCCATTTCCTACCAGCTTCACCCCTGAGCCCCATGTTTCTTCCACTGCCCATGGCTCAAGTCCAGTAAATGCATATGGCTCTGCTTTCCTCTGTCGTTGCTCCACCCAAGACATCCTTCACAAATCTCTTTCTATCTCTTTAACAAACTCCAACTTGTCCATCAGATGCCAGCTCACAACCCAAACCCAACCCTCCTGTGTTCCTGCAGTTTAACACATATGCCTCCTACGGTAGACAGAAATAGCTTACAGAACCATCTTACTCAGCAAACGATATGGTGATTTCTTTTTCCCTTTAAGGAAAATGTCATGTTGTAGAGAGCTGCGAAGCGCCGCACCCTTAAGATGGTCCTGGCTTCTGCCTTCTGCTAGCCCGACAGCAGGTGCTCTCTATGATAAACAACACCTGTATTTGGTTAAGGCTGGCTATCAGGCTTGCTTCTGTGTATGTGGACCTATCTGCATGTTCCACGTGGCATACTGGGGTTGGCCGCCCAAGGGCTTTTAAGCTGTGGGTTGGGGCTCCCTGGCGCTCCCCGGGAAAAGAAGGTTGTTCAAAGGTTCCTGAATAAACTGCTTAAAGAAGAGTCTGGGCGTTGCGTCTTCCTTGCTGGTGGAGGTGGGTACGACAAATGGTGGCCCGTACGGGGAGTCTTTTCCAACAGACTCAGAACTTTTTGCAGTCAGGGCAGCGCGCTGGTTAGTTCCCAAGGTAAGGTGGGACAAATAAGGGACCTCAACAAGATCAGGTTGGTTTGCTCTTCTCTGTAGGTAAAGAGAGAGCGGGACAAATGGTTTGCGGAGCAGCGAACCGAAAGTAAAAGTTTAAATAAATAAATAAACCACATAAAGATGAAAAATACACAGAAAGTCTGGATACTGTACACTATTGTTTTTCAGTTTTTTGATTGCTAAGGAAGGAACAGCTACAGAAGTACACTTGACTATAAATGCCGCTGATATGTTACTTCGGAGAAGAATTTTTGTTTGTTTCTACAGAAAATAAAAAGCTGAGGATTCCTTCCAGGCTTCTATGGTTTGATGAACCAAGACCCCCGGAAGCAGTGAACCAGGTGTTCCAACAATTGAAACAGCTAAGATGATGCAGTCTTACAGAACTGGAAAATAAGGACTTATACAGGTTTCTGAGTTTTTGTCATGATCCCCATGGTATGAAGATCTTGATTTTGCATGGGACCGAGGAACGATCCAGGCTTTGATATATTTTCCAGCTTAAATTAAGCGCCAGAGATTTGGATACTAGGGGGAGCCTTTTCACTATAAAAACCCTGTACCGTGTGTCAAAATGAGTTTTTCCAGGTTTAATGTAAGGGTCACTCAGGTGTTTCTTCTCTTGGCTTATTGCTGGGCAGGCTCAGATGGGTTGGTTCAAACCATGCAGCCAGGTGTAGCCAATTTGCCCATTGCAGTACTTTTCTCTGTACCCAGAAGCCTCCACTGTTGTTCAAGGGTGTCTTCCATTAAAGGTAACTGTACAATCAGAAGCACAGGCCAGCTGAGATCAGTGTTCTGCTTTCCCCTCCCTCACTGCAGGCTTTGGCATGTCTTTTCCCACTGCAATTAGTGAAGCGGTCAACTTCATATAAGAAACAGTCATGGGGGTGCTGGGAGTTGAACCGGGGTCCATCTGGAAGGGCAATCAGTGCTCTTAACCTCTACTCCATCTCTCAGCTCCCCAGAATGGTAGGGATCTCATCCATCCTTATCCCCCACATTCAATCCTTCATCAAATCCAGTCTCTATGGAAGCACTTAGCTTGAGTCTGTGAGCCGCTACCTTACTAATGCTACTCGGCTTTCTCCAGCTGCCTCATACCACCTGGGCCTATTTTAGCCTGTTAATGCTGCCCTAATTAGAATCTATTACAGCCAGTGTGGTATTAGTCGCTTTACCCCTCTACTCATTAAATGCTACCCAGTCTACCAGCCATGCAAGTGGCTTGCAGGAAAAAGGAAAAGAAAAGGAAAAAAGAAAAAACTAAAAGCTGCAAATTTGTCTAAGTACTTGTCCAGTTTTCTTTTACAGAACTGGTCACTTGAATTTGAAGATACTTTGAAGGAGTTGAGGCTGGCAGTGGTCCATGTGAATTCCACCAGAGTGGACCTTTCCTTTGCATCGGGATTATCGTCCTGGCTGACTTCTGCAATGAACCATCTTAAGGAGTGGGCGGGCATAGGAGTATTAACAGGTCTCTTGGTGTTGGTCTCCCTGGTTTGCTTGTGGTTTCTATGTAAGATTAGAGTCACACAAAGACGCAGTGCAGCCATGGTCATTCAGGCCTTTACAGCTATTGAAGCAGGACAGTCCCCCCAGGCATGGTTGACTACCTTAAGAGCTGATTAAATGCGCTCAGGATGCGAGGCAAAGCACTGCACTCTGTGTCAGCTAACAGCGACCCGGAGAAGAGCATGTCTGATTGCATGAGGGTTGGTACCCAAGAGTCCCACCTCTGAAAAAAGGGTATCGGACGGGTCTGATGCTTGTTGGGTGGATGACATCAAATGAGAAATCAGTACAATGTCCTGTCTATGTCAGAGATCAGACCTCTACTCTTGCCTGTTGCGTTTAAAACAAAAAAGGGGGAACTGTAGAGAGCTGCAGTGCCGCACCCTTAAGATGGCCCTGGCTTCTGCCTTCTGCTAGCCCGATAGCAAGTGCTCTCTGTGATAAACAACACCTGTATTTGGTTAAGGCTGGATATCAGGCTTCTGCGTACATGGACCTATCTGCATGTTCCACGTGGCATACTGGGGTTGGCCACCCAAGGGCTTTTAAGCTGTGGGTTGGGGCTCCCTGGGGCTCCCCAGGAAAAGATTGTTCAAAGGTTCCTGAATAAACTGATTAAAGAAGAGTCTGGGCATTGCGTCTTCCTTGCTGGTCGAGGTGGGCGCGACATCATGTAACTAATATGACAGTTTTAATATACAAGACCACAGAAATGGACAAAACAAAAAAGATACAACAGCAAGATGGCTACTTTCAACAGAAGTAAATACACAATTCAATCACTAAGACATTAGTGGACAATAAATCTTTAATGTGATGTGAGATGCAGTCTCACGATGGTTTAGACAAGGTTAGGGAGAATGACGCCAGCCACCAGTGGGCCAATGTGGAGAAGCTGAAACCCAACTATATTAAGTCTCTAGTATATGGGTATGTTCACAGTGCTTGGGGGGGGGCTTGTTTTTCATGTGCTACTCAATGAAGAAAGGAGTTAAGTGACTTGCCTAGAGCCTCATGACCTGTAAAGAGCAAAGCCAGAAATGGAACCCAGGCTTGTGACCGTGACTCCAAGGCCTGAGTCACAATATGATGCAATTTTGCTTGAAAGCCTCTGGCTTGATGATGGCGGTGGCTGTGATGACAACGACAAATCAATCTGATAAACATAAGCATTTATTGAACATTCACTATTAGTTCAGTGCCAGGTGTGGTGGCACATGCCTTTAGCCCCTGCAGTCCGGAGGCAGAGGCAGGAGAATCTCTGAGTTTGAGGTCACTCTTGTCTACATAGTGAGTTCTAGGATATCCAGGACAACACAGACAAACCCTGTTTAAAAGAAAAACAAGACCTGGCCATTTCCTTTCTGTAAGGGGTATTAGACAAGATTGCAAAGATGGCCTCTGGATGTGCCTGCACTGTCCAGGAGAAGACCAGAGAGCTCATCACCTGGACACTCACCCAAGGCCCCACCTCTGTTGTAAGCATTCTGGCCACCTCTTGCAGCACTTTTGGGAATTTCTTAAGAACTTAGGTTAATTTAGGTAAAACCTACAAGCATCCATTTTTAAATTATTCTGACTTTCCCCCAGATGTCTATATATCTCCCACCAGCCCTCTATCCAGATGTAAGCACAATTTGTTTCTTGCAAGTCTTAGACACTGTGAGCTCACACCCAAAGCAGATTCTTGATTCACAGTCCCCAACGAGTTCTTTCCTGATCTCTCCCTTATCAAAAAAAAAAAAAAAGGGTATAGACACTTCCCAAAAATTACTTGCGAAAATCATAGTCCATGCCTATAATCTCAGTACCTGGGAGACCGAGGCAGGAGGAGCACCTTAGTGAGTCAGTTCAACCAAGGCTAGACAACAAGACACTGTCTCAGCCTTCCCCAACACAGAGCAAACAAAAGCGCCCTAGAGCTTCTTGATGCACCCCTTCCTGTACGGAGCAAACAAAAGCGCCCTAGAGCTTCTTGATGCACCCCTTCCTGTACGGAGCAAACAAAAGCGCCCTAGAGCTTCTTGATGCACCCCTTCCTGTACGGAGCACGCCTGGCAGCTACAGCTTCATACTTTCTGAAGTCAAACTGTGCCCACTATGCCCGCTGCTAGCCCCAGAGGCAGCCATGTGAGCCTCTGGCCTGCACTGCTATCAGTCTGTGAAGTGGTCCTGTCTCCCGCCTCCATCCTTGCTCCACACACACTCATTCTGCACAAAGCAGCCACGGTCACCATCCAAAAGCATCCATTCGACCCTGTCACTGTGGATTGAAAACTGGGGCCAATTCTTAGAAACACACTCCACGTCCTCTCCCATGGCACTGACAGGCCCCAATCTCCTTCCACACATGCCTCTCTCCTTTCAGTCACCGTGGCCTCCTGCTGTCCCTCATACGCACCAGGCCTGGACCCCCTTCAGGAACCTGTATACGCCATTGTTACTACAGAGAATCTCCTTCCCTGGACATCTCCATGGGCCCTGTGTATGACTCAGATCTGAGTTAGAACTCACTTGCTCAGAAAGTCCTTTTCCATCACCCAGGGAAAGAAGAAGTGTCCCCTACTGACCTCCCACAGGTCCTGCCACCCACCCCTCACCACTGTGCCCAGTGTCCTGTCCTTGGTGCACTCATCAATATTGAAACATGTAATTCTTGTTCACTGCCTGGTGCTCCCCAATGGGCAGGTTCGTGTCACAGGGTGAGACCCAACTCACTTCCTCCGTGCCGTAGCCTGCAGCATTTATAAAAACTGCCAAACACACAAAAAACGTGCAGAGGAAATATGTCAAATAAGCTGAATAAGTGACTCTGCAAACGGAACATTATGCATAAATATGTATCGTGGGAGATGATTAATTTAAGTTACATTTTTAAGTCATATCACACAAAAAACATGTAAACATTCCAATCACAGCTTAACATACTTGGAAGCATGGTTACTAAATATGTCTATTTTAGTAAGGTTTACTGTTGCTGTGATGAGCTGCCATGACCAAAAGCAACCTGGGGAGGAAAAGGGTCTATTTCACTCACAGTTCCATATAACAGTTCATCATCAAAAGCAGTCAGGACAGGACTCACCCAAGGCAGACACATGGAGATAGGAGCTGATGCACAGGCCATGGAAGGGTATTGCTTACTGGCTTGCTACCCATAGCTAACTCAGCCTGCTTACTTATAGACCCCTGGACTGCCCAACCCAGAGGGTGGCACCACCCACAATGGGCTGAGCCCTCCCCAATTGGTCACTGATTAAGAAAATGCTTTACATCTGGATCTTATGGAGGTGTTTTCTCAACTGAGATACCTGCCTCTCTGGTGACTCTAACTTGTGTCAAGTTGACATAAAACTAACCAGCACAATGTCTAAATATACACAGGAATTAATCTATCATCTATAATATAGTATCATATGGCGTTACTTCTGAAGGTGGAGACTGAAACTTTAAAAGAATTTGTCTTCAAGCTTTCTCAATTTTTATAAAATAAGTATTTTTCCTGTGTAATTTTAAAAGATATTTCCACTTATTTTTTTCCCTTGAGACAAGAGTTTCACTATGTAGCCCTGGCTGACCTGGAACTTACTGTCCAAACCAAAATCACAGAGGTTCACTGATCTACCTGCCTCTGCCTCCCAAGTACTGGGATTAATGGTGTGTCGACCACACCCTAAAGATAGGTCAACTTCTAGAAGTGCACAGATGTAGAATAAAAACAACTCCTATTAAAGAAATAGCAGCTAATAATAATGAACAAGCATTTTTCTGATTACTCAGTTATGGAACAAAATGATACAAGTCTTTAATTTCTGACCTAGGAAAGAATTTGAAAGTTACTGAAAGCTGTGGTGTTATAGCTTACGTCCCCCAGGGGTCCACTGTGACTGGTTGCAAACTTCTGGGGGTGGTGGAATTAGAGAGGAACTTTGAGAGGTGGGACTTAGTGGCAGGACTTGGGGTCATTCTAGGTGTGTGGTCAGAAGGAACTGTGGGATCCCAGTGCCCAGGGGACCAAGCCTAACACACTGACAATGGAAGGACATTAACTTCCAAATTACATTTCAGAGTCCATTTGCTACCCAGAGCATTGCTGTTGTCTTTCTTCTTGTAGAGTTAGGAAGATCATGGAAAGCTGGGCGAGGTGCCTTAAACTTGCAATCCCAGGACTTCCCAGCAAGTGGGAATAAGCCAGCGTGGGCTCCAGAGTGAGGGCCTGTCTCAAAAGAAAAAAGCCTTGTAAATAAAAGTGTGTCATACACTCCTTGCATCTCACTAGGAGACATTGTAGGAAGTGACCCCACCCCCAAGGGAGGCAAGCTAACGCCACTGGTTCCAGAGGGAGAGCAGGCAGTGAAGTGAGCTGTTGGAAAAGCTGGCATAGATGGAAATATGATCTATGACAAAATGTTGACCTTGCTGGAGGCTCCCGGCTATGTTTACAACCTCCTATGAGGACTATGGTGTGCATGATTCATGAAATTGTCTTCCTTTATTTAGCATATGAGAAAATAAAATGTAAGGTGACATTTGTCATGAGGGTGACTTTTCTGACTACTGAGACCCCGCTTTCATCATAGAACTTGTGTATGTGCATATTGCAGTACTGCAGATCCACAAATTGCATGTTGTACGCAGCGGCTACCAACATTCAAATCTCTGTCTGTACACAGTTTGTAGAACTAGTGCGGTTCACTTACTGTCAAAGGCGCAACTACCCTTGCCTCGTGGGAAGACCACATGCTGGAATTTCTCACTCAGAATACTCGTAAATCCCATGCATCCTAGATTTACCAGGAAGTGTACTACAAAGGATAATTTCACAAAAGCATGAGCTCTCCCTCACAGTTGCAGAAATGTGCCCTTCACAGACGATGCAGTAGCATTTTTCAGCCTAGTCGCCTAAGAAATTGCCACCTAAGTTCAACATAAGTCATCTGTAAATGTCAACAAGGTGACGTAATGGAGCCGCGGCTCATCCAGCAGGTAGAACAAGCAGACCATAGTGTTTGTGTTCACTGAAAAGTAACATCACCTGCTTTCTTTGGAAAGCACAGGACAGGGGACCAGCATTTGCTGCTTGCTATCACCCTGCAGTGGCTATGATTTAATGCGTGGACCTCCTGGCTCCGCAGCGCAGTGGTTGCTCCTATGTGTCATTCAAGGAGCAAGGGCACCTGTGTCCGTTCGGGGCACTGGGACCTATCCAGTGCCTGGCAAACAGACACACCCACCACTGAGTCAGCACTAACCTTAAAGTATGTATTGCGGGACTGCTCAAGACGACTATACAAGGAAAAAACACATCTTCAATTGAAAAGAAAAAAAAAAAAAGGAAACTGGCAGCAAAAGAGTTTCTTCATCTTAACAGGTAAGGGCAGGTGCCACCAAGCCTGACGACCTGAAGAAGATGGAAGCCCCATGGTGAGAGGAAAAACAGGCTCTTAGGAGTTGGCCTCTCTCCCACACACGCACTGTGGCATGCACTACCACACATGCATACTCACACAGAGATAAATAAATGCTTTTCTCTTAAAAACTCAAACTATTTCCCAGTGACCAGGAACAATATTGTGTCAGGATGCCCTGAAATGGTTATTGTGACCCACGTAATTTACAAAACAAAACTATTCTATCTAGAAATTCTCTAGCACTGAGAACACTTTGTCGCTGTCATCCTGTCAGGCCCGGGTGTGTTAGCAAGCCTTCTCCACTGGAAGCACCGAGAGCTGGCATCATCACCCACTCAACAGGGACCCAAACAGACGCAGAACTTACTCAAGTTCACACCGAACTGAGAACGGAAGTGGGACTTCCTCCTACCCTGCACCGACCCACATGCTTTCAGATATTGGAAATTCATGGGAGTTAAAAGAGAAAACGGAGCTACAGTTGCTTTACACGGAAACAATCCCACCTAGTGTCTGGAGTGTAATCTTGACATGAAGTGTTATGGAATTGACTACACACATAGGCGTGCACACACATATTCCAAAACCAAAACTTAGACTGCCCTATACATGCCACCTTGTCATCTGATTTGTCAAATGATAAATTCCGAGCATCTGTCCACATCACCAGGTAACCCCACACACGTAACTGTTCCTCCATTACATGTGAATACCACAATCCATCGTATTACTGGACACTGAAGCTGTCTCCAGTGTGAAACTAGTATAAACAAAGTGACAAAAATAGTCTGGGCAAATTAAAGGGATATGTATATTGTGGGGGAGCAGCCCTCAGCATCTGCCGGCAACTTTTCCCCCTGGTTCCCCTTCTCGATTCTGACACATGCCACTAAATGGACTTCCTACCAAGTTGGTGATCCCAAGGACCATGCTCCAACAGGAGCACCCACACACTGGTGCTGTGGAGACCAGCCACGGCTGGAGCTGGTTTCTATATACATGCTCTTTTTTTTCCCCCATCCCTTCCTGATTTAAATTCCTAGGGGTAGAAATGCCTGACTAAGGGACAGGGCACATTTTTGAGGCTTTCGATGAGTAACACAAAATTGCCCTCCTGGAAAGTTACAACAACTTAAACATCCGCCAGGAGCATCACGGACCGACGATTTCCAGAGACTGCAGGGTATGCTACATTTGATTTCAAACAGCCAAATTCTGTCCAGGCCATAAGGCTTCAAAACAGTGAAATCACTGCTAAGAGACATCTAGAAGAAAGGCAAGTAATTCAAGGCTCAACTGCTCGACCTTAAGTGCATGTACGTTTTTAAACAGTAGAGATAAAATGTTAAGGGTACCAGGTACCAGCAGACTGACAGGGTGACTCCAGGAACATTTAGTACACAGCTGTCAAGGGACATGATGTAGCCACACATGCCAACCTGGCTACTGCTAGGATTGGGAGTTTGCATTTTAATAGCAGCATACTGTATTTTTTTAAACAAGAGACTCAAGAAATTATAAATTCTTTCGTATTGTATAAACTCTAACACAGCTAATGCACCAATCTGACAACCTCAAAATTCTTTCATATATTTATTTATTCAACAAATATGGGGGTGCCTGCTGTGGGACAGACGCTATGCCAGTGGTGAACCCCTCAGTGAGATGCTACTCTAGGCAGAGCTCAGAGTCCTAGAGTTAAGAGTCAGTACAAGCGGGATAGGATGCCAGTTGCCAGTGACTGTTCCCAGGCAAACTGTGACACCCTTAGGACTCAAGTTTCTTTACATATTGAACTCCAGAAGCTGATCTGGCCATCAGAGGGCCCTCTGACTCTCAAGTAGGTTGTTTGAATCCTTAATTTTATATTTTCCTAAGAATTTACATTTTCATCTCTATCTAGATCTAGGCTCTCCCCTAAAACCATTTTTTCTTAAGTGACACTAAAACTGGTGACCCAGGTACCTTAAAGAAGTAAACAGAGGTAAAGTTCCCCGTCAGATGAGTTATGCTCTCAACTTTTAGTTGTTTCTTTGGAGATGTTTCTCCAAGGTTCTCTCACCTTATTCACGCTTATGCTATAAATACAAAGGCATAGTGGCGGGTCCCCAGGCCTGCTGTGTGGAAACAGCTGGCATCTTGTCATCAGGCCTCAGTGTTTACAGTGATGCTACCAGTAGCCCCAGGGGTTAAAGCATGTAACTCCTGGCAATAGATCCTCACCTTCATCCTACCCTATTGGACCTCAACCAACCCATGCAACTCTGTGTACAAAATGATCACAACTCAACAGCCCCGTTAGCATTTTCTAATACTAAGAGCGGGAAGCGCTACTTCTGTCACCGCTTCTTATTTTCCACCAGATGTTCCTGCTACCACCATTTCAGCTGTTCTCCTATGCAGGGACTCCTTGCCGAAGTCTGCTTTGGGTAGCAGACATAGCACCCAAACCATAGACACACACACCTTCAGGAAGGAATATTGCCTCCTAGTGGCTCTTCAAGATACTACCACTTAGCACGCTTATTCTCAACTCTAGACACATGAGCGAATTCTAAATGGTTCTGCCTTATAAACCAAAAGAAATAATGGCCAAGATTTTCCCACCATTCAAAAGTGCGCTGGAAAACCAAACAAAACAATGCCATCAGACATTTTCCCTCATCTTCCAACATCAACTTGTGAACACCAACTTGAGTTTCCTTCAGCAGCGGCCGCGGGTGGCTAGAAGAAACGAATGTGGTCTCGCTCAAGACGATGTAGGACAACCGGATCTCCTGTCCTTCTGCAGCTCCTAAGAGCACTGCCAAGCAAGTGCGTGAAGGTGCTTGAGTTTCTCAGCCTCTAAACTCCTCACAATCTCCCCACGCCCAGCTTCGGCTATTTGCCTGAAGAAAAAGCATGAAGATGACCTGGGCTCTTTCTGGTCACGACTGAGGCATTTAAGAAGCCACTCTTTTCTTAGTGTTTGCACAGGCTGCACCACATCAAGTTGGGAAATACAATTATCTCACATGGAAGCAAGTTGCTATCATCAGGTATCAACCGGTCCGAATAGGAAATTAAAAAACAAGGAGAAATCAAACTGTCACTCTGCAAGATTACAGAACTCCTACTATGGAACAGGCGCCCAACAGTCAATCAGCAGAAAGACAAGACTCTTACTACAAAGTTACAACAATTGCTTGGCATCAAACCCATTTCCCAAGCTTTCAATTAATATAAAGGAACATATATTTAGAATGGCAAACAGATTAGAGTTGGGAAGAGGAAATACCACAAGTTCCTGCAATTTCCCAAAATAGAGCAGGCACACACACATTCCTCCTGTGAGAATCAAGTACCTGAGAGAAACACACACTTCTCAACAGCTCATTAGTCAGCCGCAAGCCCGAAGAACCTAGACACCCATACACAAGAAGGCGTCTGAGACTTTTACTCCCACGCAAATGGCCAGTCCGCTGGAATCAACAATGAAAATTCAGATGAAACCTCTCTCGGAAATCACTACGATTTACTAAAAGGGCTTTGTTTTGTTTTTAGCATTTCCGACTTGGATTTCATGGCAAAAGAATGAAGTGTGACTGCCTTAAAGCAACAATTTGAGAACGTGTTAACTGTAACACGGTAAGGTCAAGGGCCAGAACCAAGGAGGAGATGGCCCATAAAAAAAGGAGGAGATCGGAGATCTCACATAAAGACTCCTAAGAATTTTGACCAATGCTGGATGATGGCTGTGCGCACGCCTTTAATCCCAGCACCAACCTAGGATACAGAGGCAGACTAATCTCTGTAAGTTCGAGGCCAGCCTGGTTACACAGAGAAACCCTGTCTTGAGCCATACCCCCACCCCATAATAATTTTGACCAAAACCCAGGCAAGATTATTTTTTAAACTCTTTATTTGCTTGCTCATTTAGTCAACAAATAGAGCCCACAGCAGGCAGAGCCTCCACTGCACATGACTCAGGAAGCAGCGAGACCTTGCCCTGAACTGAAGTCACAAGCCAGCCCATGGGAGAACCTTCCACCCTCTGTGTCTACCCTGTATCTCTAAACCAAAGGCAGCACACAATCCCAGCACATGCTGGCAGTCTCCCCTCCTCCGCCGCCATCGCCATCAACACGGCACACCTAGCTCACTGGCACTTACAGAGCCTGCTGCTTGAGCTACACTTCCCCATTCACCAAAATAACAGAAGAATTCAGTGCTCAGCTCCAACCTATCTACCCCAGGGAGGCTTCTTTGCCCTCCCCCACCCCAGGCAGCATCCTCACTATGGCCATGCTATTTCATCGTTTCCCTGGTCCTTACCCCTACCTGAAATCATCTTTTCTGTTCCCCCGATTTGTGTTTTACTCATCTCCACAATTCAGATGGAAGCTCATGACAGCTAGTCTGTTTATCCTGTACACAACTGTTTCTCTGTTCCCAGAAAACCGCCCGGACTATTAACAGAAAACTGATAAACAGCCACTTATGAAGAACAAATATGGACAGTATTAACACATCTGTACTGATGCCGCAATGTTAGGTCCTGAGTAGCAAAGAAAAAAGGCAACACCCTAAATACTAACAGAGTCAGCTGGGTTTTAATTAAACTTTTGAAAGGATTCTCACAGCTCAAGGAAGAAAAAAAAACAAAACAAACAAACAACAATAAAAAAATCAGCACCCACATATGGTCACATCAGGCTACATAATGCAGCAAGCTCAAATGCTAGCATTAGCACTACCTAACCTCTACAATTTATTCTGCTTCAAAAATCACTCTAAGAGATGCCAAGGACAGATATTTTTAAAAGCATCATTTCCCTAAGAGTTGGCAATAATCCTTTCCCAAACTATAAAGGTACAAGAGCAATTTATTCGCACTGAGGTAGAAGTCAGTGGTGATCTACCACAGAAAGCATGGATTATGTCCTAATGGCAAGCAGATTTTCTGAAGCACAAAACTGTTCTGTCAGTGTAATAAGAGGCATGAACCTTCAATGCATATTCAAAAAGATTCAAGCTCTTGGGATTTTTTATTCTTTAAGACAGGGTCTTGTTATATAGCCCTGGCTTAGAACTCTGTAGCCTAGGCTAGACTAGAACTCACAGAGATCCACCTGCCGTGGCCTGCTGAGTGCTAGGATTTAAGGCACCACGCCTGGCTTAGTAGATTATTCTTATAATTGCACATTTGTTACTTTCTGTTGTTGAAACTCAGCCCAAGCTGTCATTAAGGGAATGGTTTTAAGTCCTGACCATCAAAGCTCTCGTTTCACAGCAAAGATGCCACAAATCCCTATGGGTCACTTTGGAGTCATAAAAGCAAAGGATGTGCACTGGGCAGCGCAGGCATCCACTTCCTGCAACATGAAGAAGCAACTCACTGGGCCCTGGGAATAACTGAAATCCACTTAAAAGCCTCAAAAAAAAAGTGCTTTACAATAATCTCACAGCGAGATTTCAGGAAGAATGTAAATACCTATCAAGAAGAAGAAACATAAAAAAGGCATGGTTCTTCTGTACTGGAGTTCTCAGCTGCTGTGAGAGTGAGACAGCGTGCCTGGGGACTGAGAGGACCATCAGGACTCAGGACTCTGCAGGGGGAGGCGGCAAAGCTGGCACAAAGCAAGGCACGCAATGTATCCCAGTCATTCAAAAGACAAAAGGGCAAAACGTTTGCAGAGCATTAGGCCACATTTGGAGACAGACAAGAGCTAGGAAGCCTGGTTCCTGCTGATGCTGTGGAGGTGTGGTGGGATGGAGGTGTGCTTTTTACTGGGAACTTGCCTGTAACTATTGAACCTTCTCCAGTGTGAAGACACATTCTCCCAATTAATGCGATAACATCTTCACAGGATCGTTTACACTATTACTTTGACCTCAAGGATGAGTCTTCATTAGCAAAAGCTTATAAAAGTCAGAAAAGTTTCATTCGTTTCCACAGCACAGTGCCCGATTCCCATTTCCCTGAAGAGAATCCAAGTCTCCACTAATTAGAGCAGAGCGGCTTGTGATCTCACCTATTACAAAGCAAATACACCTCAGTTCAACTCTGGGAGAGCAAATAGCTGTGCAGGCCTCCTCGGAAATATACCTCCTGTTTAAACTGCGCTTACAATTCTGCAGTAAAGCCCCCCAAGGAGCCGAGTTTCCACCTCAATGGAAGACAGAAAAGTCCAAGAAAGAAACAAAGGGCACGATCTAGTGTTTTTAAAGCACAGGCCATGGTGACCATTGCTTTCCTCATCCAGGCTCAGACAAGAAGCCTCTGCTCCTAGTTTAGTATGACTTCAGATCTGTGTCAAAAATAATCGTGTAAGGGGAGAGCATCAGTTGCAATAAACAAATGCTTTAGTTTTTCTTTGGCGGGGGGGGGGGGTTGCTTTAAATATGTGGGCACCACTTTTTTCTTTTTCTGAGACAGGATTTTTCTGTGTAACAGTCCTGACTGTCTCACTTTGTAGACCAGGCTGGTCTCGAACTCACTGAGATCCACCTGCCTCTGCCTCCTAAATGTTAGGATTAAAGGCATACACCGCTACAGCCCAGCCTGGGCATCGCTTTTGAATCCCTGGCTAAATAAATTACATCAACTTGACTCTAAGCAATTTTGTTGAATTAAATATGCAACTGAAAACAAACTGGTTGGCAAACTTTAAAAGTTTTGCTGAAAAATAAAAAAATACTATATGGAAACACAAAGTAAATGCAAAGAGCGTATTTCCACATATATGTCAGTCAAAAACGGTGCACGTGTCCTATCAATCTCTGACCGCTTTAAACACACAAACAAAAATGGATGCAAGGATAACCCACGTGTAAATGAAAGACTTGTGTTTTGGCAGCTGAAGATGGGGGGCAGAATCGCATTACTCAAGCTCTCCTGTAAGTTCACAACACATTCTGTGCAGTTTCCTACGCGTCTGAGCTCACCATCCCAGCTTTGTGCTTTTAGAGAACACATCGGGAGTAACACCAATCGGGAACCCTAACTTTGCTCGCCTACACTTTAACTTGAGGTTTAATAAGTTTAGCGCCTTCGGACGAAAAGCACCTAGAAACACAGACAGGTCAGTCAACACACCGTAAAAACAGAAAGGACTAGGAGCTACTTTGCTGAGGCGCAGAGAGGTTCAGAGGCAAGAAATCATCTGGCAGGTCGCAGCACCAAAAGGGTAATTAAAGGTCCTTCCCGTACCCTGGTAACCTCTGGCCTTGGAACTCACTGCCCTTCGCGCCGCACAAGTTCGGCGCGGTGCAGTCCGCGCCCACGCGGGCACCAGGGTTGACCCTTAGCTGGCAGGGAGGGAGCGAGCCCGAGCAGCGCTGCCCCAGAGCCGGGGACGCGCCCCCCGCACGCGCTCCAGGCTGCCGCGCCGCGCCCCCGCACTCACCCGCCGCTCCCGCGCCGCTATCTTGCCATCCCAGCTGGCCGCCGCCCCGGGGCAGCCCGGACCCTGCAACCCGGGACTGCAATCGCGAAGGAGTCGGCCGACAACAGCCACCGTTCCGGCGTCCCTGTCCCCTCGCAGGCCCGCTCCAGCGGCCACCGACGACGGGCCGCCGCTGCCCTCTCCGAACCCCAAGAGCCACCGCAGCGTCAGGCGACGATAACGGCCGCGGCCACAGCCGAGACGCTCCGGCGCGGACTGCGCGCCCGGGGGCGGCGCCAACAAGAAGCTTGGCGGGGGGCGCAGCCCCTAGGCCCCGCCCAGGCCCCGCCCCGCGCGCCCCGTACCCCCTCCCCTCGCCGCCCCTGCCGCGCGCACCGGGCGCGGGCCCGCGAGGACGCGCGTGAGTCGGAGCCGCTCGGTCGCGCGCGGGCTCGCCGCCCAGGGTGGTGCCTCTGCTGAGACTCGGGTCGCGCGGCCAGCCTTGCAAGGTCACCGAGCCACGGAGAGAGCGCGGCGGCCCTGCCGGTGCAAAGCCTCAGGAAAGGCCGGCGGAGCCCTGGCGGCCCTGCGGGAACCAGCCGGGCTCCCTTACCGTTGTCACTGCGCATTGCAAACCTTGCAAGGAGAAGGAAACCCTGGTCTCCCCGAAAATGCACATGGACGCCAAAGTCTGTTGGCTTAGTTTTTTTCCCCTCGATTTTGTGAGTTACCTAAACTGTCCCGAGGGCCGAGGCACTGTCACTCAGGTCCCCTTCCTTCTTGGTGGATCTCTCAGCTCATGAGGACCCACGGGGGCATTCTGAGAACATCCTGGAGCCATCTAGTCGTGTCTCCGAGGCGTGGTGGGCTTATTTGTGCAGAGAAGAAACGGATCCCTTAATGGGGTGAGATTTTTTTCTTCCCTGCATTGTTCCTATTTCCGCAGTTTCACTTGGCCTCGGTGTTCCTCCAGAGTAATACACCAAATGAAATTAGGAGGAGAGTGTTTTATAGCGCAGAATCGTGGTTTGAAGATGTTTACGCTCTGTGCCGGACGCGTTTGATGGTGTTCTCTTTAGCACAATTAATTTTGCGAAGTTCAGAAATGTGCCAGACAGAGCCACTGGCACGCAGTCACAAGGCTCTGCAGACACACCTTTCACAGGGAGTTTGTTTTCATCTGTGACTTATCTGATGCACCAAGGCCAAGGAGTTTGTGAGAGACCTTTGTCTGACATTCTAGACTCTAGAATCTAGAGCAATTTGTAAATTGTCAGAATGAACTTATTTTCTAAAAAATATTCCCTGTTAATAATTTAACTCTAAAATGGGCAACAGAACTCCTGAAAATACACTGCGTAAAAAAATATTCCTTAAACAATATTTTCCAAAAAAATAAAGATTTGAGTGTCCACCTCCATTAAATTGTGTATTTTGAACACTGCCTCCTGCTGTCCATATGGCTGTTTCTAGTCTGTGTGTTGCCCCACCCCCAATTTAAATTGTACAATAATTGCTTTTTCTTTATTCTCCTTCTTCTCCAGAGCTTGAGAAACTTTTTACTCATATTGGTAAACCCTGTCTTTTCCATTAGACACAGCACTATAGCTCACAGAACTAGCAGCCAACAAAACTATTTTCATTTGTTTTGAAGTCAGAAGTGAAAATAGATTTAAGTGTTCTAGTATACATTAATATTTCTGTCTTCATACTTAAGCCCACAAAACACAAATGCTTAAATTTGAAATAGTTAAAGAGACTCAAAGATATCTAGAGCCCAAGAAAACTCATGGCACATCCTTGTTGCCCAGGACTGTGGAATCCTTTTCCATGGGGAAAAAAAAATTAAACCCATGACAACATGACAGCATCATGATTTTCCCTAATGTAAAAATGCTGACCCCTGTGGCCTTACTTTCTCCACAAGCACTCACTAGTTAAACCTCACAGCACACCTGTGAACTGGGTTCTGTTCCCACATGTAGGGGCAGATGCAGGTTTTTGTGGGGCCTGAAATTTATGCAGTTTGGGTGGTCCTCTTAAAAAAGAAAACAAAACAAAACAAAACAGCATGTCCGACCTGCTCCAGCAGCCCTCAGCGCCCCATGGAACTGAGTGGACATCCAGCTGGAAAGAGACCTCCGACTCAGCCCACGGTAGTTAAACTATCTCACTTTTACAAAGTGTACAAAAGCACATGATCACATAAACCTGTTGCGGACAGTTTTCTTGTGGAGGAGCCAAGAAAAGCCACCCAGATGCCTGCGCGCCACAGAAGACCTGTCTTGTGTGTCCATTTCACAGGTGAGAACTTGGGAATTTGTCATAGCTTGTTAGAAATACCATAATTCCTGCATTACACTGAGGAATGCTTGGAAGAGTTTCAGTATACACACTTCTCTGTGAGAAATCACAGGTTTTATATTTACCTAATCTGCATATATTTACATAAAACAGTAGATAATATTTGCTTTAAAATATGTTAGAAATATTGGATATGACCAATCCATAACTCATCTGGGGGCATTTGATAAGATTCTGCAATCAGTGATGACCAGAGTAAATTCATTTTATGTATTGTGTAAAGATGTAAATTAACCAGTATGGATTCTTAAAGGCATTACACCTCATATTGTAAATGCCATGGATGAACCCCATTTTTATATGTCTTTTCAGGAGTCAGGTTGTTTTTAAAAACCACTCCATATAATATCTACTATTTGCATTTTCATGAGATGCTATAATGCTCGTTTGCTATTTAAACTGTATACTACAAAGAGCCTGATACAGCTCCATAAATGTCTGTCAAATAAATAATGAAACAGAGATAAATCACATAATTAGAAGTGGAAGTGTAGGTTATATGGCAAGCTGAAAGTGAATAGGAATGAGGCAGTGATATGCCGAAGTGTACATACTCGCTGAATTCCTTCTCATTTAATTACTTTGTGTTTAAGAGTTGATAACATTTTAAAGTAAACGTAAAGTCAACTTACTCATTTTCTTCCTTGTGTGTGTATGCGTGGTGTTTCAAATGAATTCAGATTATTATGATTTTCTTCATTTTTAACATTATATTTCATTGTGTATTTAGCATCCTTCATTTTAAAAAGAATGGATGTTTTAGACACAACTTTTATAATGTTTTACTATAACTTTTATCAAGATATATTTAAAAATTAAAATGTATTTGTAATAAAGATACATAACAATAAAAAGACTTACAGTTTTCTGTCCAGCAGCTGCCTATTCTACCTGCCTTTCTGTTTTGTTCATGTTCTTTTGCTCCTTTCCCTTCCCTCCTCCTCCTCCTCTCTTCTCTATAGGAATTTATTTAAAAGCATGATGATCCCCAAAACGGACATTCTGGGACTGAAAGGCTTTGTTCTTCGCGGATCTGAAATCAGCAGCAAAATTGAGATGCTGGGGGGTTTGTTATTGAATCACAGCGTCTTGGCCCTTGAGAAGCCTTCTCTTGATGAATGACCTAATGTATATAGTGCTTGTCAATTAACAAGATAAGGGATGCTGTATTCCTGGAAGAAATTTTGGAGCCAGATAAGAATATACAAATTAAGCATAGTTTGTATGGCAAATGGGTAAATGGGTGAAACCATCCCCATTTTAAGTCTGACTGATAAATGTAGGTTTGAATTGGTTTATTTTAGAGCACGGTTTTGGACAGGATTCAAACCTTAATTAGATCCCAGTAAGAAGACATATGAGAGTAATCAGCTCATATGCTCTAGATTTGATATTCTTTCCCCAAAGTGGTTTGGAATGCTATTTAAGGGACATGAGAAAAAGTGATAAACACCGTGGAAGAAAGGATCTTCCCAGAACTCTGTTTGTAATGTATTCTCTTTCAGATAAAATGATTTCAGGGGTGTCATGTAGCATACTATACATCTATAGCACGGCCCTGACTGGACTGCGTTTTGTTTGTCCTTTTATCGCTTATACTGTGCTTTCTTCCAGTTTACATAGAAAGACAGACATTAAGAAGTATAAATATGATAGTAAAAACACCTGGTTCAGGCAAATAATAGCATATGAACACAAAACTAAACTTCAGGCTTCCCCATAACGTGAATGAAGTAGGGGAAGTGGGAGTTTCCATAACTCTCACTCTATAACTGTCATTGTCAAGTGGAAGAAGTCATAATCTCATTTAAGAGAAAGTTGTTCCTGTGCCAAATCTGTAAGGAACCTTGTCAAAGGGGTCTTTATGTGAGGAATACTAAAAGTCTAATTTAAGAGGAACTCAGTCCAGTGTTTTGAGCCAATATTTTATTTTTATTTTTTGGTTTATTTTTTTTTTTGAGACAGGGTTTCTCTGTATTGTTTTGGAGCCTGTCCTGGAAGTCGCCCGGTAGACCAGCCTGGTCTCGAACTCACAGAGATCCGCCTGCTTCTGCGTCCCGAGTGCTGGGATTAAAGGTGTGTCCACCAACGCCCGGCAAGCCAATATTTTATACAAACATGACTAACACAGACACAGACACAGACACAGACACACACACACACACACACACACACACACACACACACATTTATGGTGAATAGTTTGAAATTGCTATTGTTGAAAGTCAGTAATGAATCTCCTAAGGTTTTGTGTTTGTTTTTTTCCCATACTGATCACTGAACTAAAGACATAACATCAAATCTTAGTTTGTCCGATTTCCTTCTCTAAAATGAGAGTAACTAAAAGCAAAAATGTCAGAGGGTTGTCAAAAAAAATCAAGTGTCTTAATTTTTATAAAGCCACACGCTACTGTGTCTACTTTTGCTATAGTTTCCTTGGTCAGGAATTTTTCTCTACCCACCATGCGCTGTCTTTATTGTACACCACTTCAAACTCCCTTTGTAGAAACACATGGCATGTGTGCCTCACACAAAGCACGTGATGTGTGCTATGAATGTCAGCGCATTTTTATTTTCAATAAATATGCCTATCTGAGCACGGAGGTGATAGATGGGGAGGGTAGAACATAAGAAGGCAAAGCTTGAGGGGATGTGAGGACCGGTGAGTGTGGCTGAAATACCTGCTGCACACTCTCTCCCCACCTCCTGTTGGCTCTCACCCCAAGGCACCCAAAGACCAGCCCCTCTCAAGCATCTTGTTAACCTGGGGAGAGTGGACAGCCTCTGTGAAAGCCAGTGTCCTGAGCCTAGGACTGAGATTCACTGGGGGAAAGGAGAAAGGGGCCAGGGTGACAGGGATAACCGCGGGGAATAAGCCTGCCTGTCTGTTCCCACCCCCTCTTCCTTCTCTCGGGCTTCCAGTGAGCCCCCCCCCGTCTGATTGGAATCTTCATCCCCCCCTCCTCTTCCTCAGCAACCGTGATGTCTGGCCTGCCTCTACAGTCACAGCCGCCACAGCTCCCTCCTCCTCCTCTTTCTCCTTTTTTCCTGCTGTCCAAACCTGTCTCACTCTTAGCTCATACCTCCCCTCCCCTCCCCGCTCCCCTCTCCCTCTTTGGCTACCAAGCACTCTCTGTTGTCGCCTCCTCCCTTCCACCTCATATTCTTTATCTGTTACCCAGAGTCATTTCGGCAGGGCAGAGCACAGAATGAAAGTGGATGCTATCTTACTTCTTACATCAATCATACACTCAGAATCCTGTGCTAATATTCTCAGTTGAGCTAATGGATCCCACAAAAGAGCAATTTGCTCCATTCTCGGTGGTGATATTAAGTCCATTATTTAATTTATTCCTACAGCTACTGCACTCAGTCCCTTGCCAGAGGCATCTCTCTTACAGATGGAACAAGAAGCCAAAAGATTAAAGGATTGAGCTGAGGACCAGCAAGAGGTAGTAGGGTTGGTATAAAACCTGACCCAAATTCCCTAAATCCCTGGGTATGTTATTCTAACTAATACACTTAATTCACAGACTTCACTATTCTCTTTAAAACCAAAACAGCAGAACGAGCTTTGTTTGCAGTTTCTGAGCATGGAGACTTTGCAGTGGTTACATATTTGCCAGCAGGCATGACTCAAGGTCACTGAAACACTGGGTGGCTGGAAAATAGGAATGCATTAAATAATTAATTTAAATATCAGGAATGCCCCTTGGGATTTCCTCAGGTACCTAATCTAGTACACCTCTGGGTCCCCTATCGGAAAACAAAAGTGGCCATCACTATGACAGCTCTGGTAAACAGGGACATTTGTGTTGTTGATTTCACCACTGGAACATAAGGTAACTGAGGTCACTGCTCTCAAAGGAAAAGTCTGTAGCTTAGAATTTCTTTTCTCTGACATGCACAAAATATTTTGTTTAATTGTTAAATCTTATGCTCAAATTGTGGACCCAGCTTGACCGTACATGGAGCTCCATTCAGCCCACCAGCCTGACCTCACTGGTTTTAATTTAGGAAAGAAAAATGACCCATGAGAGACCTCAGGGTGAGAGGTCACAGTTCACAGCTTATTAACCTGGTATTCTCTTCCTGCAATAGTTTTTGTCATAGTTATCATTTTTTCCTATGTATGAACAGTTTTTACCATATTTACATGAATAGTCACAAGCTCAAAAAAAAATAGAATGGCAAAGATTTATTCACAGCAAACAAATTCCAACATCATCATTATCTACAGTAATTTAGAAGACATTGGCTAAAAGCAGGTCTCAGGCCCTTAGTCACTAAATAATAATAACAAGCATTTAATAACAATAAAGAGCATTTATGCTGCACTTGTGGCCTGTTGGGTACCAATTCATCCCACCCTCTAGCCCTGGAATGAACTGTAGGAAAGCTTGTCATCTCTTTTATTTTGTTTGTTTGTTTATTTGTTTGAGCTTTATGGGACAGGGTGTTTGTGAGCTCTTTTTGTTTTTATTTTTCACAAAGATAAAGATGCTCAGTAACTTGCCTGAGTTCGCGCAACCACCCAAACTGCGGCATTTGACCTAAATCTCACTCTCCTCAGGCCTCCTAGACTCTACCCCAGGAGGTGGAGTTATGGCTGTTACGCTGGCCACTTGCTTCCCCTGGCATTTCTAGCTTCTCCAGGCTGTCACAAGCTGCTACCTGTGCAGGTAAGGTTGGATCTTGCCCTTGCTGTCCCCAGAGGGTATGCTCATCTCTGTAGTCCACATGCTAGTTACTAGTCTCATTGTTGTGACAGAGCAGCCCTAGGAAGAAAAGGTTTGTTTTGTCTCACAGTTGGGGGTGCAGTTCTTCATAGTGGGGAACTTATGGCTTATGGTGGCAAGAGCATGAGGCAGCTGTCACACTGCATCTGCAGTCAAGATGAACAGTGATGAATATTGCTGCCTAACCCACTTTCTTCTCTTTATGCAACCCCAGGACCCAAACCCAGGGAATACCACAGCCTGTATCCAGGGAGAGTCTTCTGGGCCTTCCCTCTCCAGTCAATCAATCTGTAGACTCCCTCACAGACATGCTCAGAATGTGTCTCCAATGCAGTTCTAGATTCTGGCAACTTGGCAATGGCAACCTTCCACAACCCATTTTCTTCTTTTCCTTGACCTTTATAGTAATAGTCTGCTGCTTTCTCTTGTGTATTCCTTGTGCGTGTGTGTATGTAGCTCAGTGTGTACATGTGATTATATGTTTTTGTGGTACTTGCAAATTGTATGGAGAACAGAGATCAAACCCAGGTGTTGTTCCGTCCACCTTACTTTTTAAAGCCAGATCTCTGACTGTGATCTGGGACCTGTCAATTAGGCTATACTGACTAGCTATTGAGACCGAGGGATCCTCCTACCTCTGCCTCCTCAGCACTAAGATTACAAGTACACATCACCATGCCTGTTTTGTGTCATTTGGGGAGGGGGTTTGTTATTGTTGTCATTGCTATGTGAATGCTGGGAATCTGACTGAGGTCCCACATGTGCCTGGCAAGAATTTTACAGACTAAATTGTCTCCCTGCTCTGGTTCAAATATTATTATACATCAATGTAGATGGGCTGCTATTTCTTTGAGTTCAGCATAGTTTCTCTGGAGGGCCTTCCCCCTCCCCGATCCATGAGTCCCCATGGATCTCTAAGGATGCTATTCACCTTTGGTGAGTTCTTCCTTTCTTCAACTTGAAACTGTCTTTATACTTTGTGCTTCAAATCCGCTAAAGCCGGCAGTGAACTAGTTTATTCTCTGTATTTGTGTCTTAATTTCACACAGAGCGATTTAGCAGCAGAGGAGTTTGACAGAATTGCACTAGGATTGTTGGACATTTGAATATGGATCACTGGATTTTCAACACTTTTGCTCACCTTTAGAAATTAAAAGGAATTTCAGTTGAAGAAGGAAGCCTTATCAGTATTCTGTCAGTGTAGTTTTCAATACTGCTTCTTCCATGAAGATTCCTTCCATGCACCAGCATGAACACTACCCTGATTTGTTTTTAATACAGTTAGGTAATGGAGAAAGACTTTAAAAGAATCAAAAGTCTCAAAAAGCTACACAGTTATGAGGAAAGGCTAGGGAAGATCAGTTCCCAACTCCAAGAAACTGTGATGGACAGGCAATGGTTTCATATTTCACACAAGGAAGAAACGATGATATTCATGTGGATGCACAAAGAATAAAAACATGGCAGCATCACTAGACTTCTAAATCCAATAGTCAACAAATGTGTTAGTTTTCAATACTATAAATGCCAAGCCCATGACATAAGCAATACAGACAAAGCCCCCACTCTCTTAAATTGGTAGCATGTAAGAGGCATGATCTCTTAAGGTATGATTAGCTGGGCATGGTGGCTGTGGTGTTATATAAATGAGAATGGCCCCCATAGGCTCACATATTTGAATGCTTGGTCCTTAGTTGGTGGAACTGTTTGGGAAGGACTAGGAGGTGTGGTCTTGTTGAAAGAAGTGTGTGTGTCTCTGGGGGCAGGCTTTGAAGTTTCAAAGTACTGTTTCAGGTACTGCTCGACTGTTATGTCTGCCTGACTGCCTTCTCTCATGATCCCCGCCATGATGGTTGTCAACTCACCCTATGAAACTGTAAGAAAGCTTTCAATCAAATGTTTTCTTTCATAAGTTGCCTTGGCCATGGTGCCTCTGCACAACAACAAAATGGTGACCAAGTTAGTGGCACACACCTGTAATCAAAGTACTCTGGAGATGGATAAAGGAGGATCAAGAGTCCAGGTCATTCTCAGCTACTTGGTGAGTTTGAAGCCAGTGTAGGCTACATGAGACTCTGCCTTTAAAAGACATAAAAAGTAAAAATAAAAAAAATGTGGTCCATGTGGGAAATATAGTGGGCCAGTAGAGTATATGACAAGCATGCAGAAGGCCCTAATTTAAATTTGATTATTTTTATCACTGTCCTTTATTTCCTGTTCCTGCCAGCAGTGGATGCAGTTTTAGGTCTAAATGCCTAAAACCTGAACATTTGATTTCACAAATGACCCAAGGTTAATTGCAGGTCATTAAGGTATCAGAAATTAAAAAATAATATTTAGTTTTTTTAAAACCTTGTTCATTGGCTGAAAGTTACAATAATGTTTGTAGACACATCAGCTGGTTTAAAACTCAGTAGTTTGGGGTCCCTTTGGTAAGGTTGCCACTTACCAAAGCTGAGTTTGATTCCCCAGAGACCTATATGGTGGGACAAGAAAACTAACTCCTACAAGCTGTTCTTTGATCACCACAGGTATGCCATGGCATACTACTCAAATCCCCAGAAAGAGCAAAAAAAAAAAAGAAAAGAAAAGAAAAATAGTTTTAAAATCGGCTATTTCTTCATTTTTGGTATTTTGAAATTGCTATTCAATGTGAAGAAACATGAAGAATCACCCCCCTCAACTAAGCTAACACAGCAGTAAATGTGTGTTTTAATAACTTGTCCTTACTTCCTTTTCTATGATTATATCTTGGTTCACTCCTTTACAAAGGCATTGGGAAGCTATACAAAGTTTTATGAAGAAAAAGATCCTTATTGATGTTAAGGGAAGTCCTTCTGTGTATATGTTTCTCTTATTGGTTAATGAATAAAACACTGATTGGCTGATTGGTAAGGCAGGAAGTGACATAGCTGGGCAGAATCAGAATATAAGCAGGGGCAAACAGTAAATCTCTCTCTTCTCTTCTCTGCAGAGACGCTGAGCCAGCCATCATCATCTAACAGGCAAAGGAGTTGCAGGTCTGGTAAGCCAAAACCACGTGGAAATACATGGATTAGTAGTTATGGGTTAATAATTAAGTCAGAGTTAGCAATAAGAAACCATAACCAATGGCCAACAGCTTTATAATTAATATAGCGTCCGGGTGTTTCTTTGGGGCAGAGAAGAGTGGCGGGACCTAGCCAGAGCCAAGAAACATCACTTAAAAATTGAAGATGAGGTAACACTGAGGAGCACAAACAAACAAAAAACAATTCATGAGTTGCAAAGCTTCTTAGATGCCAGAATTTAGAGTGGGTCTTCAATTATAACACGAGATTATACAATAATAAAATGTACAGTAACATAACATTGCACATGGGGAGGGCACTTCCCAAAATCCATTCTTTCCTTTTTCAAGTAACTTATACTGATCGTCCTTTAAAGACCACTCCTTCCTGATGACTCTTAGTCCCTGAAACTCTTGCAGGTCTGTTCTCATTCCTTGGCTCAGTAGTGGTCATGTGACCGGTGATGTGCTGGTGTGTAATGACAAGTCCTCCAAAAGGAAACATTCTTGATTTGTAGCGCTGACCAATTTCCATAGTGTAAATACACTCATCATGTCTAACGCCAAGCCACAAGGGTGAAATCACTGGGCAGGTTGGAAAGACCATTTATCATCTGAAGATGAACCATCCTTTGATAAAATAAAATAGTGCCCAAAGCAAGAGGCACTAGGTTTGTGGTTGAAGAAATTCCAGCATTTTCTGGCAAGACACCTGTCACAAGGGTCCTCTGGAAAGAGCCTCCCTGCTAATTTAGTCAACTCAGAGCAGAGAAGAGCGGAGAAGAGCTAAACTATGGGATCACCATAGGATGTGATCCAGCCTGAGCCTCCAGACAGCAGTTATATGAGACAGTGAATCCCTTCAGATCCTTCTCTCCCTCCTCCCTTAGCCTTTGGTTCTCCTTTGTTTGGTTGTTTTGTTTTTTTGATGCGTCATTAGTTTTTCCTTTATTAAAACTATCTATATTGGTTTTTTTATTGAAAGAATATGATCTTTTCTTTTTATTCAAATAGCTTTTCAAAAGAACAAGCCTGCAATGGCAGCTCGAGTGCATTGCTTCCCGGAGTCCACAGTTCACTCACACTGGGGAACATCCCCCTCTGTCTCTGACAAGCAACCTGAACTGGTAACTCTCTGGTAACCCAAAGCTCTACCCACTGTAAAGACTGTTCAGATTCAGTAGGTTCCAAGTTGGAACCACATTCTCTATTGAAAACACACTCCACCTACGCCTCTGCTTTTTGCTAGCTCATGAACTCAGAGTGTGCCAGACCTGGGATATAAAAGAAGGAAGGGGTGACATGATTCTTGCACTCCGGCACTTTGTTTGTACAACATTACCAGTTCTAGAGAGAAAAAGACAACACATAAACACAAGACACATGAACACAAATGTGAAAGGCAGGTCATTGTCAACTTGAAATAAGTGTTTTTGGAGTATAAATTAAGTATATTTAAGGAGTAACGGTAGGAAATAGGGTAGTTGGGGGCAGAGAGGGCTAAATTTTTGGAGTAGATTTTATTTAAGGCATAATGGCAGGGCTTGTTGTTTCAAATGGAATAGTTTGGGGCCAAGAGGGCTAAATGATATGAGAGCAAGAGCCATGGGGTTATCTGGAGCATGAACAAGCAGTGGTAGGCATGTTCTAGACCTGTCAGAAGAGGCTAGCTGGAGCCTAGCAGGCATGAGGAGATTGAGGGACATCTGGACACTAGATCTGGAAGAACATTGTTAGCATGAAAAGGACTTTTAATTTTCTCTGTACATAATGGGAGTATTTGAAAGATAATCCCTCTGGTCCGTCTATGAAGAATGAGTTATAAGGGTGTATAAGAGAAACCAATGAGTTCCTGTCATAGTTGTCTGAGGGAGAGACCATGCTGGTTTTCATGAGCATCATTATAGGTGTTTTGGAGGAGCAACATAATTACTTAACCCTGTCCTTCTCTTGCTGCATTCCAGCCTAGTGTCTGTTCACCTGTGGGTTTTGTTGCTGTAGTACATGTTATAACCCTTCATAGGCAAGTGGAATTTCCTAGCACATAGTTTCTGAGACAGAAGCTTATGCAGAGGTTTCTTAGAGAGTTTTCCCAGTAAAGTATAATCTGCCATGGAGAAGGGAATGGGGCAGGACTGGGCTGAGAAAGTTCATCAGCAATATGCAGAGTCTTGAATTTTGTAGTAGGAATGACCCTTAGAGCTGTCCTGGGTCATGATGAAAGACAGAGTCCTTCACACCCCAAACGTGATCAATCATCCGGCAAAACCCTCAGAGGAAGAAGGCATGGCCTTGGGTGAAGGGAGTTGACAGCTGAGGGATCTTTGTTGGCAGCCTTCCCAGTGACTTGAATAGTAAGACCATTATTATTGAAGGGGAAGTCTTGGCACCCATGTCATGGCATGTACCACACTGCTACTTTTTGGATTTGTCACTGAAGCTATCCTGGTTTAATTTCTCATTCCTCTCACTTAGCCTGCAGCCTGATAGTCTATCATCAGAGTCACACCCCGTGGTCAAAGTCAAGTGGTTCTTTATTGCCCACAGAGTAGCAGAAAAATCTATGCTGTATAATAGCAGAGCACTTAGAACCTTCTAATGTCCACACACCATCCACCTAATGCTTATCTTACAAACTGGACAGGCAAGCTCATTAATTCTAAAGGACTCTAAATTCTAGAGTTCAACCTGAGATTCCTTCCTCCTACTTTACTTAGCAAAATCCTGTTCTTTAAGACTAGCTCCAATACTGTCTTCCTCTTTGCCCGAGCTTCTGTTGGATTCCCTATTGCATTTTACCCAGTGTGAATTGTGTGGTAAGAGCAACAACATGTCCATGTTATTTAATCTCACTTCATCCCTAGACTCATAGCACAGAACAGCCTCCCAGTATATTAGATTGTCTTGGGCTATCCCATTTTTTTCAGTGTCTAGAAGATACCCTGAGGAGCAACCAAAAAGAAGGATTCTAGACCCAAAAAACTTATATTTAAATTTGGCTCCATCATTCAATAGTTCTAGAACCCTAAGCAAATTGTTCTACCTTGCCCACCTCTAAGACAATGGTAATAGTAATAGTCAGGATCAAATGAATTAGTCCAAGTCGAATAGTAAGAGCAGTGATTGCCCTTAATCAGCATATAGGCTAGGACTGGAACATGGTTATACCTAGAGATCACTGAAGGCATAACCTTTCATTATATAAAGGAGCTGCCTGTGTCACCAACTGTTATAGTCACCCACAGTCTCACCCTGAGTGCTCTTGTTGCTGAGATTCATGACCTCAATGAAGGGCCCTTTCACAGCTGCTCTGTGGGGAAATCTGTCCACAGGGTTCTTGTTTTCTTTCAGGAACATTCTTTAATGAGTGAAGATATTCTTGCAAAACACTCTGGAATTCTGTGCTTTCCTGGGGCCCTGTCAGTCTGGACAGAGACCTGGTTTTCTAATGAACATTATGCAGTTTTCCAATGTGGAAATTTTTTGAAAAGCACAAAGCATCATATTTATAAATGAATGGATTCATAGACACTTGCAAGCTGAAAACAACCCTGGAGATTTCTTAGTCCAGGGGACAAGAAAACAAGGAGATTAAGTGACTTGCCTAATTCAGACTAACTTATCCAAGTTCTTGAAGGACAAAATTACTCAATAACATTGTCCTTTTCAGCCAAAAGATGCTATTTCCTTCAGTATGTATAATTTGGACCAAAATAGATCTAACTTGTTAAATCTTGTCAGAACAAAAAAAAAAGAAATTTTGTTTATGCCTAAGACTTATTGTTTCACTTAAAATTTATCCTGATTTGGCATAATATCTTCTTTTTCTCATAATTAACTTTTTCACATGAGGACAGATAATTACCACAATTATTAATTCAATTATACCTTTATGTACCACACAGTAAACAAGGAATTGGAAACTTTTTAAATGAATGAGCCCTAGCGCTCTTTGAGTGGGTCACATCTGTAGACTCTCTATGTCTACTGGGTTGTTCAAGTTCAAGGCCCTTTAAAACATGGGTTCAGATTGGGTCGTGATCTTCAAATGATAAGAATTAAATATTATTTGTCACAAAATCAATGATCAGGTTCAGAGCCTGCTTACCATATCCATAGCCAGTTACCATGACACAAGAAGTGTTCTCAAGAAACAAAGAAATAGTTCACTCTAGTCTCCTTCTCTCCTTTGCCCACGGGGTTGTTATTCACAATCCAGGGTCAAATATGAGGCATCACAGTATTGCACTGCAATATAATTTTAACTAATATGTGATGCTATTGATGATGTATTAATTAGAGTTGGTTGACCAAACAACTTTGGAAACTAAGATTTCTTTTAATGTACTGAAATTTTAACATCTCAAAAGGGAGACAGAGCATTTGACAAGGTCAAAGCCCCTTTCCTCATGCTTGTAGGGAGTTGCCCATGATAGCTACAGATCAAGTTCAATTCTGTGTCTATATTCTATCATAAGCAAAGTATTGTTTTATTTACTAATGCGTTATTTTATTGCTATAGCTTAAGCCTCCCTTAACTTTTATATTATTAAAGAGAATAAATTATTCAAGCCATCTATGTAAGACTCTTATCTGTACTTGATAACCATTATTATTAAAGTGCTACTCCTCAACATAACTCTCTAAGCAGATCTAAAAGGAGCTCAAATCCTTATCTTCTGCATTAGGAAACAATTCAATGAATTTGCCTGCTGTCAAGATCTGCATATTTTAGTTTCTGCTTCCTTTCTAATCTCCACTCCCACCATTCTCCTGTAGTCTAGCCCTTGGTCAACAGCTGGGTTTGTCGTTTGCAACCCTAGCCTTATTAGTTCATTGGAAGAGAATGGACCCCTAGAGAATGGAGTCATACAGATCAACTCATGAGAGATTAATGTGTAATACACAATTGATTTATTCATTCAAACTAGCCAGATGTTTGTGTTGCTTGTCTGTGACCTCTTTTTGGAAAAGTAGTCATTGAGAACTTGTGGGTTAGAATCTGTGCCGAAGTATATCTTGATTTTGCTTGCTAACTGCATTATCCCAGGCCAGGACTTTCCAATATCTATTCGCCATCAGAAAATTGGGGATAATGATACTCTTTACCTCTCTGGGTCATTGTGATGACAGTTGCTTACACCAGAATCCACTGCTCCATAAACCTGCAGCCAATGTTAACTATGTTTCTAGAATGGGAATCTACCAAAAGAAGCATAAAGGGAATTAGTTTAAGACATTTTAAAGACATCTTGTAAGTTCCTGTTAATAGCTTCGTCCGTTCGATAGTTACACTGAAAAAAGTTCAAACATTACCAGAGTTCCTTGGTAGTCCCCCATCCTATTGTGTACATATACAAATGAATTCATGGATGAACATGTAAATGCAAATTCACAAATCAACCTATATTTTCATGCTTACCCAGTTTTTTTATCGCTCACCTCCATTCTCCAGCTGTCTCCCTGCCTCAACTTAAAATGCTTCAACGCCCCGCCTGTCTCTGCTGCCTAGTCTCCCCCTTCACACAGTTTAAACCACATGTCTTCCTCAATTGCTCTCCACCTGATTTTTTAGACAGGGTTTTTCTTTGAACGCAGATTTCACTGATGCTACTAAAATGGCAGCCAGCCAGCCAGCCTCAGGAATCTCCCTATCGCTTGTCTCATCAGATACAGGACTAGAAGAGCATGCCATCACATATGGCTACTACATCTCTCTTCCCTCACACATTCTAAACCCCTCATCCTTCACAGGATTCCTTCAAGCTGTTTTGTTTCCTAGAATCCCTCAGCCTTTATCATATTTACAGTCATTCTTTACTGTGTTCTTCTTTGGTCAAATCATGCTAAATGACCAAGGGGACAATGGCCTTTCTCTTTTGATTATTCAGGACCCTACCCTTAGGTAGCTACTCAATCTATCCTTGGATGGGTAGATTTAACCTACTTCACAGTCTATACTTTCTGTGGTGTAAAGTGCAGGCTATGAGCTAGCAGGTAACACACCCTTGGTGCATAGTCACATTTGACAGAGTAAGATCAAACTCATGTCTTCTTCTTATACTATCTACTAGGCCTTATGCCAACCCCTCCCCCAACATATGTAGTAGTTTCTACAATGTAACTTGTCTACCTCCATCATTCTCCTTAACTTAAACGGCTATACCCATCTCTACCCTTAGCTGTAGACCTTTCTATTTGGAGCTCTTGATTTTTCTTTCAATCTTAAACTTATTCTAACCTTCATTTTTATTGTATCTGCATACATTGTTTTTATTGTTAGCTATAATAATTTATTTTTCATCTTATCAAGACAGCTCTGTTCTTTCTGTCTTAGACATAAATGTCCAACAAAAATGTAAACCTTCATCTCTTGGTACCTGACAGGAATTGGTTCCCAGATCCCCTACAGAGCCCTAAGTTCTTTATATAAAATGACATCGAACTTGAGTGTTACACACACAGACACACACACACACACACACACACAACGGAACTTTAAATATATCTCTAGATTGCTTATAATGCTTAGGACAATGTAAATTTTGGGAAGATAGTTGTTATGTTATTGTTGTTTAAGAAATAACGGTCAGAGAAAGTCAGTATGTTTTCGCTATTTCAAATTTTTTTCAGGCTTGTGAGATGAGTCAGTATATGGAACTAGAAAATACATTGTCCTCCATGCCTCATGCATGTCATCTCTACTTATGCATGCCTTCCAACTACAGGCTCATCGTGTTCCAGGTTCTGAGGCCAGTCCTGTCCTTAGGAGAAGGGTAAACTGCATTCAGTTGCCTGAGTGGTCCAGTGCCATCACTTTCTCCCAGACAGTCAGAGAGTAGCAGAACTGGAGGGGAACTTGCTAAGTCCATTTTCATCTCTCTGGCCTGAACTTATCTCTGTGTTTCTTGGTTCACTTCAGTGAATATAGACGTTCAGAGGAATGTGAAAGAGGAAGAGAGGCGGGGCACACACCCTCACCCTGGTCTCTCAGCTGTGCTGCCCCGTCCACTTCCTCTCTGAGCCTGCTTCCCCATCTCCACTTTAGGGACAGTATACCAAGCCTGAGGTTGTGAACATCAAAGAGAACTGGTCTGTGTCGCCACCACTATCAACTCTGAGCATCCCCATGACCTAGGACCTATTCTTTCTGTCACCACCTGGGTAAGGTACTCAATGAATGAGCTCTATGTGGCAGCTCAGGCCTGATAGGCATGCAGGAGACAATGGGTGAGCACAGGGCCTTTCTCTTCCTGCCTCTAGCCCAAACACAGCTGTAACTGAGATTGCCTCAGTATTTAATCAGTGTACTCTGGTTTTACAGCTTTTTCTAAGCTCAGGGCCCATGATAAGGCTTTCCCTTCCTATCAGAAGATGTCATGACTTCCATTGACTACACTTTTTAATTTTTAAAAATGTCTGTTTTCTTATGAAAGATTTAGTTTTAGTGTGTGTGTGTGTGTCTGTGTGTGTGTATGTCTGTGTGTGTGTGTGTCTGTGTGTGTGTCTGTGTGTGTGTGTGTGTTCATGCTTTACCAGTGATTGAATCTAGGGCCTTTTGTGAGCTAGACAAGTACTTTACTACTGCATTCTATTGCCTCTTTAAAAAATACAAAATTTGTAGAGTACAAAACAAGGGGTTTCATTATGACATTGGAACGATTTCTTTTTAACATTAATTTACTTGTGTGTGGGAGGTGGGGGCAGCACATGTGTGCCAGGGCAAACATGTGGATATCAGAGGACAACTCGAGGCAGTTCTCTCCTTCCACCAGGTGGATCAAATTCAGGGTGTCTGGCTTGGCAGCAAGGGCCTAACCCTGCCGTGCAGTCTCACTAGCCCTCATTATGACATTTTAGTACAGGCATGCCATTGTATTTTGCTCATGAGTCTGACAACCTTACTGCTTCCCACCATTCCATAGCTACCTCCAGTCTATCTACTAAGGCATTCATTGGCCCAGAGTTATCTAAACTTCCTGGTGCTGACTGCATGTGTGCAGCGGCACTTTCCTGCCCCAGACTGTGCAGTCATTGTTACCTTCTGCTATCTCTCCCAGCTCCCGCTGGGTCTGTACGCCACCCTTGAGCCTCCTCTTCTAACAGCAGGGCTCCACACAGTTCTTCTCCAAAGACAAGGGTCAGCATGGTCACCAGTTCTAGCATGATGGGCCTACATCCCTAGCTCCACCACGGCTTTCTGTCATGGATGTCTGGGATGAGCCGAGAGCTTGTACCGCCCTGTGCGCTGTTCATTTACCAAGAAACCTGACATTGTGACAGGCATGTCTTTCCGTACAGGGCTCTCTTGAATTTTCTTGCTCCCACTTGACTGTAATGTGAGCCAGCACTCGGAGCCATAGAAACAGGACACCATTCAATAAGCAAACAACTCTAAGTGCCAAGAGTCAACATGCAGCACAGCTTCCAGTGAAGGAAGCTGGGCGTCCAGGTTGGCCATCATTTTTAACACATTGACATGACATCAGACAGCTTCGTTGGCAAGTACCACAGTACTCTCCTGTCGGCACACACTTATCTGGATACAATAGCTAGTTGTCTGTGATAAGAAAAGATCGAGTAACCACTATTTCTACCTGATATTTTCTTGCGCGCCTTTTGGGGGGAGGGACTTGAGGTAAAATCCAGATGCAGCCCAAGGCTCAATCTTGTGAAACATAGTAAAACAGAACACTGAACACTCAGTTTTTTAACTAGAAAAGAATCTCTGGACAGAGTCCCAAAGTGCTTCCATAAGCAAAACAATAGATTGAACCACAATGCATTTGTCTGAGATAAAATTGAAGCTCATACGTCAGGCTGTCAGGGGAATCGATGATTTGAACTGACACTGATGATATAAACAGATACTCAAGGTTGTATGAATTTTGTGAAAAGCCCAGAGCATTCAAGAGTACCGGTTGAGAAGACCATTGAGATTTCGTTTCTGAACATCTGGCTATGGCATCCTGCCAGTTCTCACCTTCCTCTCTTTTCTCCTAATTCTGATTTCTAGAAGTGTTCACAGGCTAAAGCAAGGAAGCAAACAGACAAACCACAGAAAGAGCTGACATTGATGAGCCTCCTGGTGTCTCTGAACATTTTCTAATGCATGATGGTAGCCTTTTTGTAGGGAAAAGGGGCCAGCCAAAGAAACACACCCTGAGCACAACCAAAGAAACACACTTTGGCCCTGCAACCAGAACCAAATAAATGCACCCTGGCCCTGAAACCAGTGCCAAAGAAACACACTTTGCCCCTGGAATCAGAGCCAGTGGAAGAAATACATCCTGGCCCTAAAACTGGAGCCAAAAGGCCAAAAAGGACCAGTGAAAGAAACACACTTTGGTCATGAAACCAAATCTGACCCTAAGCCTGTGCAGAAAACTAACCAATCCCTGAGCAGGAGATCTAACCATCTTAAGCTCAGGGATTGAAATCTGACCAATCCCCACCCTGAAAAAACTCTGCCCCCTAAGAATCCCTATATAAGCCCTGTGTCTGTTCAGGCTGCTGGGCTTTCCTCTGCCATCCTGGCAGAGGGCAGCTACTCTCCTGGATTCTTCTCTCACAATAAATCTCTTGAATGAGGTTTGGGTAAGACTTTCTTTCCAGGAAGCAGAGAGGACCCTGGGCAGAACAGAATGGGGGCAGAGTGGGGGGTGTCGGGGGAACTGGATCTGAACTGTGACAACTTTGCTGGGGAAGCTCTCTCCTGCAGAAGCAGAACTGATACACTAGGGAAACCTTTCCCTGAAGCAAGGCTGTAAGCTGCTATGCTTACTATGACCCGTGGTATTCCTTGGTTTCCAGTTTCCAGAATACCTTTTCATCCAAGCTGCAACACTCAGTGTTCTGTGACTCCCAATTACCAGAATACCTTTCCATCTGAGCTGTAACACTCAGTATTCTTTGGCTCCTGCGTGCCATAATCCATCCCTGTCCACCCCATCTGAGCCGTCAAAATGCTTACACTTTTCTCACTCCTACAGAGACAGTAGGCTGGAGGAGGGCAAAAAAAATTCTCTGCTTCCTAGTTGCTTCTGCATGCTGGATAGTTTTATGTCAACTTGACATAAGCTGAAGTCATCTGAGAGGAGGGAACCTCAGTTAAGAAAATGCCTCCTTAAGACTGGGCTGCAGGCAAACTTGTAGGGCATTTTCTTAATTAGTGATTGATGGGGGAGGAGTCCAGCCCATTGTGGGTGGTCCTGGGTTCTATAAGACAGTAGCACTATAAGTAAATAGCACTGCTCTATGGCCTCTGCATTAGCTCCTGCCTTGAGGTTTCTGCCCTGTTTGAGCTCCTGTAATGACTTCCTTCAATATTGGACTACAATATAGAAGTTTAAACTAAATAAACCCTTTTCTCCCCAATTTGCTTTTTGGCTATGGCGTTTTGTTGCAGCAATAGAAACACTAACCATGTCATTCCATAATATGTTCTTCATTGATTTGGTCATGAGCAGAATGCTTGTGACCCTAGCTACCTTGCAGAGGGAGAAATAAAAAAGGGCTAAGAATTTTTGTTGTGCATGGTGACACAAGTTGTATATGGATTGTATACACTAGAGTTGTTTTTCTATACATTCATATTGCAAGCTCCAACAACAACTAAGGAAAGGTTACCATTTTTTCCCGAGACAGGGTTTCTCTGTTTAGCTTTGTAGACCAGGCTTTTCCCCTGAACTCACGGAAATTCACCTGCCTCTGGCTCCCTAGTGCTGGGATTAAAGGTGTGTGCCACCACCACTCAGCTGAGTTTAACATCTTAAATAAACCTCACTTGTGTTCCACTTTATCTTTAGAACACTGACAAAGGAAGCTATTATATTTAGTTTTAAAAAGAGGAAATCACATTTTTTTTTACCCAAGAGAGCTGTACTAATTTACATTCTGATCAACAGTGTACAAGAGTTCCTCTTTCTCTGAGTCTAGTGTGACTCTGGTGGTCACTAAACTCACTATGTAGCTGTAGTAGTTTGAATAAGAAAGACTTCCAATAGGTTCATATGTTTGAATGCTTGGTTCTCAGTTAGTGGAACTGTTCGGGTAGGATTAGGAAGTGTAGCCTTGTTAGAGAAGGTGTCCATGCCATTCCCAGTTAGCCTCTTTTTCTACCTCATGCTTGTGGGACAAGATGCAAATTCTCAGCTACTGCTCCAATGCCATGGCTCCCTGCCTGCTACCATGCTCCCAGCATGGTAGTCAGGGACTCACCCTCTGCAACTGTAAGCAATTAAGTAAAACTTGTTTTTTATAATTTGCCTTTGCTATGGCAATTGATCAAGGCAGTAGAAAAATAACTAAGACAGTAGCCAAGACTGTCCTCGAACTTCTTTATCTCCTGTTTCCACCCCCCAATTACTGGAATGAGATGCTATTCCATTGTGGATTTAATTTGCATTTTTATTCTGTTTGTTTATAGAAAGATATTTTCACCCTCTAAAAGTGTACTTTATTTTATTTACTCTCTCTCTCTCTCTCTCTCTCTCTCTGTGTGTGTGTGTGTGTGTGTGTGCGTGCGCATTTGTGTAAGTGTTCTTGTTCTTGTGTGTTTCAGCATAGGTTTGGAGGTCAGAAAACAGCTTCCAGGAGTCAGTTCTTTCTCTCTTCCTTCTGGTTTGTTTCTACACCATACACTACACTCCAGGATTGCTGGGTCATGGCTTCTGAGGAATTCTCCCATTTCCACCTCCCGTCTCACTGTAAGAGTGCTGGAAATACCACCACCACCAGCTGTTTACACAGGTTCAGGGGTTTGAACTCCAGTTGTCAGACTTGTGTGGCAAGCTCAACAAGCCATCTCTTAGACCCATAATACACAGTTCTTTGATGATTAGTGATGTTGAGAATTTATTTTTGTGTACTTGGTCATTTGTCAGTGTATTTTCTTTATTCAGATCATTCCCCCTTTTTAAAAGGACACACTATACACATATATAGAATTACCACTGTTTCAATTAAAGTTTTGAAGATAGTTTTAGAAAAGAAATCCTTTAAAAAACACACCCTAATTTTATGAAACTTCCCAAGTTGCTGATAAAATAACTCAAATATCAAGATCTTGACAGAGCCCCAAGCTGCCTCAAGAATGACTCCACAGACTTTCATGAATGCACAATACACACCAAGTTGCCCCTGTACTGAGCCACTAATTAATAAGTCACTCTACTTGTCCCCACCTTACCCAAAATTTGTTCCACTGTGACAAGTAAGAGAAGCATGGACTACAGATAGAAAGGATGGACAAAATTACAAATGCTTTTCTGTAAAGAGACTTGGTACAGAGAGTCTTGGTCTAAAGCACAGAAGTCAATAGAAATCATGATGAACACGGATCTGCCTTCCTAGGTAGTATTTTTAGAACTCTTGGTGGCAAACAGCTCTCATTCTGACCTTTAGTAACTGACTTAAAGGGACAAGAAGAAGTTGCGGGCATTTTTCTCCTTAACATTTGTACATCCGAGAGGAAAATCTGGCTTCCATACAAACCAAATCATTGTCAATCTAAAACAAGGTTAATATGTATTCACATTCAACATATCTGTTGGAAAAAAATCATTAGCAACCCTGAAGCAGAAAATGCAACTTCACATGGCTCCAATTAGCTCTAACTGCAGTCTTTAATATTAAATTTTTCTCTGGTATTTTCCCTAAAAGGGAGGTCATTTTCTTCCTTTTTTTAATTTTTGAGGTTTTAATATAATTATATAATTTCTCCCTTCCCTTTTCCTCCCTCTAAACCCTCCCACATGCTCCTTTTTTTCAAAATTTATGACTTCTTTCTTTATTCATTGCTGTTACATGTACACACACATACACACACATTCCTAATGTATATATAAGTTCATAATATATATACATATATACATGTTCCTAGTACATATATATTCCTAGATATAACTAGCTCAGTCTGTATAATATGACTTGTATGTGTTGCCAAAGTGGATTAGGGGAAGCCCACCAGGCCTCAACCCTACACAAAAAACTACAGTAAACTGAGGAATGCTGAGAGCATGGGAAATGGTCTTTCTGGGAAAGACTACATAAGCTGGATATCTAATACCAAATGGTCAGCCGAAAGCATGCACGTGGGATCATTTTCTTACTTCAAATAATTTGGGATGACATTTAAAAATTCATCTTTTTGAGGATCTTTCTTGGAAAAACAGCATTCATATGCTTTTCTGTCATATTGCTAATCCAGATAGAAGCTATGATGAGAACACTATAGTTGCTTTTCTCTCTTATCTCCTGTCTTAGTCTATTTTCTGTTGTTACAACAAAATGCTTAAGATTGGGTAAAAGAAAGAATAGAAAGACCAGAAGAGTAAGAGTTTATCTGACTCATAATTCTGGAGACCAGACTATCTAAGACAATGATACCAGCATCTGCTTGGACTCAGAAGGCAACAGGCACATGAGATACAATCTGACAGCTTGGTTCTCTCTTCCTCTTATAAAGTCACTAGTACTTGATGGGGAATGTATCTTCATGGCCTCTGCTTATCCTGATCACCTCCCAAACTACTGTGTGAATTTGGAGAGTATGTTTCTAATACATTTGGGGACTTATATCCAAGCTACTGAAAAGAATGTCACAACACACCTTATATTTGATATTCTTTTTTCTTTTTTCTTTTTCTTTTTCTTTTTTTTTTTTTTTTTTTTGGCTTTTCGAGACAGGGTTTCTCTGTATTGTTTTGGAGCCTGTCCTGGAACTTGCTCTGTAGACTAGGCTGGCCTTGAACTCACAGAGATCCACCTGCCTCTGCCTCCCGAGTGCTGGGATTAAAGGCATGTACCACCAACACCCGACCTATCTTTGATATTCTTATTCCCATTACCACACTTCTGAGTCTATAGTGGGCACTTGGCCCAGTTCTGGTCAATATACAGAGCATTGCTGGCCTCAGTGATTTGGTCAAGATTGCTTTTGGTCTGAGCCAAACAGTGAGACTTGTTCAGGATTACCAACCACCATGGCCACCATGCCATCTTGCTGCTCATGGGAAAGTCTACAAGAGGATGGCAGTAGTGGAAGAACACAGGGCTAATTGATAGAAGGGGATGCTTGAAGTCACCTTTGACTACTTAGATTCGACTGTAAGTGGAGATCTACTTTCAACCGATGACTACTCTGCCTTACCTCCCTGTTCCCTATAGCCCTGGTCATTTCCTGCACAGCTTCCCAGACGTCCCCTGATCACACCATCCTCGAACTTTCCAGTACAAATCATTTATCTTGATAATCTCTTAACCATCCCCAGAACATCCAGGTAGTGCAATGTCTGCCTGGTCTCTCCCATATGAGGACTTACACATCATCCTTGCCTTCTTTCTCACCCATGGCATCTCCCACCCTCAGTCAGGTCTTTCAAAAGGAGGTCTTATCTATTTGCTCTGCCCATGTACCTTCACTTTCCTGAAATGGCATGCTTAATTTTGTCACCACGTAGTTGTATTTTAAGGCAGTCTGAATTAAGTTCCCATCACGTGTAACAAGTCATTGATCAGACTGAGCAGGGTGTATTTATGAACGTATGTGTGTATACATATATGAATGTAACAAAAAATAATAAAAAAGAGCCCATGGATTTGAAAGAGAGGGGCATAAGGGAGGTTTTGAGAGGGGAAATGATGTAATTACATTATAGTCTTAAAAGTAAAAGAAATTCAAAAAGCAGACTGATTTTTTTTAGTGTGTTAAGGATCACTTTTAAAAATAACACGGGCTTATGTTCTGGGTAAAATATTTTACACCAAAATGTATTGAATATAAGCTAAAATGGAATTAAAGTGATTTCATATATATGTGTAGAAGAGGCCTCATTACATTCAAATGGCACTTGCTCAAATGCATGCTGTCTTATGGCCATGAAGCAGATTGAGTGCCTTTAGAACAACATTCCCAAGGTGTACTCAACAAACAATCTTAAGCTATACAGGTTAAAAATATTTAGTTTAAAAATCTCTTTCCTTGACTTTTACTGCAGCTCAGCTGGTAGAATGCATTCCTATCATACACCAAGCCCAGGGTTCAATGTCTAGCACTGCATAAACAAGGATTAGTGCAAACGTATAATCCCAGCACACTGGAGGTGCAAAACAGTATGATCAGAAGTTCAAGGTCAAGGCTGTCCTCCTCAGCTACTTAGCAAGTTTTGGACCAGCAGCCAGAAATACATGAGACCTTATCTCAAATTAGGTAAATAAAATAATGTTCATATTCTCTGGACTCACTCCAGGACCACTGAATCATAATGTCTAGAAATCAGGTCTTGGAATGTCTGCTTTCGAGAAAATTCCAGGTACCTTCAAGGCACATAAGACTTTAATCAACATTGCAGTGTGATGTGTGTGAGTGTGAGTGTGTGTGTGTGTGTGTGCGCAAGTGTGTGTTTTTTTATATATATGGTGAGCTTATTCTTTTTCTTCTAGTTTACCTAACATTGTCTGATTTAGTTTAATTCTGTTGCTATGAATACTAACCAAAAGAAACTTAGGGAGCAAATCATTGAGGAAAATCAGGACAGGCGCTGAATCAGAGCTTAGAATCAGGCCTGCTTGTTATTCTACATCACATTACCTCCAACCAGGGATCTCACTTAACAACTAAGAGGTACAGCAAGAATGATGGAGGATACTATTTCTTGGTTGACTTGCAGGGCAACATATACTCAACTAGCCTCCTTATACAGGCCAGTACTACCTGCCTAGGGATGATGCTGCCTACAGTGGGTTGGACCCTCCTGCATCTATTATGAACAAAGATAATTCCCAAAAGACATGCCATAGATCAATTTGATGTAAGCAATTTCTCAATGGCAGGTTGCCCTCTCAGATGTCTCTATGCTATGCCTAATATAAAGAAAGAATATTTCGTCATTTAGGAAACTGAACCAATGTAAACAGCTCAGGTTATTTGGAGGTTATGAGTACTAGCCAGTGTTGGCTAATATACCTGAGATAACAACTGACTCAAAATATTAATGGCCAGCAACTGCAAATGTTTCTTTTTTAGGCATGCTTATAGTTCCATTGTTAGATGTGCCAGAATTCTGGATGAAAACAAAACAGAAAGCCAGAACTCCTACACACAGCTAATTTTGGAGCAAAAGATAAAAAGAATAGGTAGCCAGTGACCGGGTTTTGAGGTGTCTACTTAGCAATGGCAGAGGTTGGCTAGCAGCACCTTACATTGGCCAAAATAGATCAGACGACTCTTGTGTTCAGTGGAATAAGAAAAATAGATGACATTATTTATAGAAAAGGGTACATCAGGGAGGAGCAACAAATATTTTGGACACATAACTGACAGCACAAGACTTTTCATAAAGAGGGGGAATCAATGGTCAGGTAATTAAGTGTAGGACTAGTTACATACTGCACTACCTCTAAGGCTGTAGTGTGTAAACCAACACAAAAGGCCATGGTCCTGCATTGGAGGAAAAAACAAACAAATAACTAAGCTTGTTAAATCCCATGTGTGCTTCTGCTGAATACCTCCAATAAACACCTTAATACACCCCAACAATGTGAACTGCCCCAGCCAGGGAAGCCTCTGTGTTACAGACACAATACAGTCTTCTACAAATAAGTGTATATATGAGAAATCTCCACAGGATTTCTCACCACAAACTGTAGCTTTGAGTTCCTCACATCTTAAAAAAAACTAGTATTCTAATAGGTCTTCTAAAAAGCCTGGGGAATTCTATGCAAATATCTTTAATATTATGCTAACTAGCTACAGGCTGTTGAAATTTAATAGTGTTAATGGAGAGCTCAAATGAGGTGATTCTAAACAGCCAGTTCTTCCGGGTAAGTGATAGTTCCAGAAAAGATTTTACTTTTAAATCCTTTTTATTACTCTGTTTGGAATTAGACAATTCCTGTAAATTAAAGCAGTGCACCTTTGTTTCCCCATTTATGGGAAACTTGACTTTAAATGCACAAGCATCTCTGTAGTTATAAATAGGCACAGAAACACTGGAGTCTGCCCCTGACATCGTTGGAGCTAGTTTTGTCTTTCTTTTCCCTCCATTCAAGCACCTCTTACACCTCTTCTTCCTAAGGTCTATGATGCTTAGCATTTCTGCTGCTGTTTCTTGGTCTTGTCCCAAATTTTCACCCTCTCAGACTTAATTTCCCTGGGGTTTTCCTCCCTGATCGATTCAATAATGAGTTCCTCCAACGTCTGTCCCTGCTGCTCTGATGCCACTCTCTGCCTTTGCCATAGTGCAGGAATCCATTCTCTGGCCATCTTACTCAGCTGTCTCTGTCTCCTACTGCTCATTGCTCCTGAGCTATGGGGACCATATTCCAAGGTCATCATCACCTGGTGCCATACCTTCACCTCAGAGTTTCCCAAATGCAATTATTCCTTCTGCTATTACCAGAGTTTTACTAACAGTTGTGCCTCTTAAACAAAAGAATGGTCATTATCTCTAGGCCCTCCACTTCCATCATTCATAAGTGCCAATGTATGCCCAACAGCCTGTGTGCTCTTGGAAATATGAGCCATATGCCCTCGTGTTCAGTTACAGATGTCATTTTTATGGTGTCCTAAATAGAGTATCATGGTTACAAGGACAGACTGTGCTACCCATTCTGTTTGTGCCAGACTGCTCTCTCCACCACTTCTTATAGTGTGGCCTAGATTAATTAGTCAACTTCTAGCCAGGTATGGTGACTAGCCACCTATAATCTCAATATAGTCAGGCTTAGGCAGGAGGATGAAGTGATGGTTTGAATGAGAAGGGCCCCCATAGGCTCACAGATTAGAATGTTTGGTCACCAGGGGGTGGTGCTATTAGGTGTGGCCTTGTTGGAGGAAGTGTGTCACTCGGGCTGGGCTTTGGGGTTTCAGAAGCCCAAGTCAGGCTCAGTCTTCCTGTTGCCTGTGGATGCTGACGTAGAACTCTCAGCTACCATGTCTGCCTGTGCGCCACCATAAGGATAATGGACTAAGCCTCTGAAACTGTCAGGCAGCGCCAACTAAATGCTTTCCTTTAAGAAAAGAAAGTGGTCATGGTGTCTTCACAGCAATACAGCTGTGACTAAGACAGAAGACAAGTTTGAGGTTAGCCTGGGGTTACAGAATGAGACCTAATCTTGGGAATAAAAAAGAAAGAAAATTAGTCAATTTCTCTGTGCCTCAGTTTCCTTATCTCTTAAGGAATAAATCATGTGTCCATCAGAACTTGATGATAAGCCCCTATTGCTCAATGCAGCACCTGTGGTGGTGACAGAACATGAATAAAGTCGATACTGACCAGAAATCTTCCCCTCTGCTGGCCAGCTTTCATCGTACTAGAAGGTGCTGTGCAGGCTCCCAGAGTGAAGTGGGGTCTGTACTAGAAGGTGCTATGCAGACTGCTGGGTTGAGGTGGGGTTGGGGGAAGGGAATCATCAGTAGTCTTACCCAGCTGTGAACTCTGGGTACTGAAATAAAGACTGGTGTGGCAAGATATGTCTATAGAGGTAATAGTTGCATGAACCTTATGGATGTAACCAACTGCTCTCTGACTGAATTTAAGGCCCACTTCATGGGAGGAAGCACATGCCTGGCACTGCAAATGTGGTAAAGAACCCATGGTTGGGGATCTCTGAGGTCCCAGGGGCAAAACTACTACCGTTATTGTGGTAAGTGAACATTGTATCCAACTACCCTCTAATCTTTACCTTGAATCTAAATCTACCTTACCTCTAAATCTAAATCCACAGATTCAGAGAAGTCTCTGTGCACAGCAGATAGTGGTTAATGCAGAAACTTAGAACTGGTTAAAGTGCAGAGAATACGTATCAGTGGGGTGTTCGTTCATAAGTGGGACATCTACATCACATCTCTTTCCCAAGGCTCAGGACCACGGAGGAAGAGATAGTAGAAAGATGATATGAGCCAGATCTGAGAAGACCAGAGCACACATGACAGGACCACTGTACTCATGAACTGCTGTGGTTGCCTGCACATGATCAAGACAATCAATATTTTAGCATAGAAGAGGAAGTGGTTGAAGACAGGTGATAACTTCCGGGTGAGGGAGAAGTCCATTGTTTCCTTTGAGGGCATGGCTCCTAGTAGGTTGACCATGCTCCAGGGAGTGACCCTACACCCAGGGGCTTGTGTGCAGCACCAATTAGAGTTGATGAAGTTGATGGGTTATTTAAAAGAAAACCATGAAGTTATGAAGTTGTGGCATAGGTAGGGAGACAGAATGGATTTGAAAGGAGTTAGGGGGAAGAGCGCAGGATAAATGTAATCTAAACACAGTCTATTAAATTCTCAAAGAGTTACTAAAAATATTGAAAAGTAAAGGGAACATTACAATATCTACCTCAATGAGCTGTTGAGAGGATTGCTTTGGTAAACAAGTATGAAATGTCTGGCTACATAGTATGTGTGCAATATATAGTAGTTATTAATAATATAACAATGTTTAAGCTTATTCTACCATCCAGGTCTTTTTTCACTCCCGTTAGAGTTGTCTTCCAAAGACACAAACCCTGTCATGTCATTCCTTGGCTTCTGTAGCTTTCTACCATTTAAAGACGAAAGTGCAAGGTCTTCAGCAGGATCTTTAAGACCTTGTAACATTCAAGTCCCAGATTTATATCTGACTGCCTACTCACTGTACACCAAACTTATTCCCTGGCCCACAATCAGATTTCTCACTGTCTTCAGACACTCTTTGGCCTGCCCTAGCTTCGTGCCTTTGTACTTATTACATCTGCTTTAGTCAGCTTTCTTTTTTATTATTTTTTATTTAAATTAAAAACAACCTTACTTTACATACAAATCCCAGTTCTCTCTTCCTCCTGCCCTCCCATTCCTCTCACCACTCCCCATCCCATTCCCCATTTACTTCTCAAGGAGGGTGAGGCCTTCCATGGGGGATCATCAAAGTCTGTCACATCATTTGGGGCAGGCCTAGGCTCTCCCTTGTGTATCTAGGCTGAAAGAGTATCCCTCCATAGGGAATGGCCTCCTAAAACCCATTCATGCACTAGGGATAAATACTGGTTCCACTGCCAGAGGCCCCACAGACTCTTCCCCTAAGCCCCCACCCTGTGCCCAATAACACCCACATTCAGGGGGCCTGGTTTGATCTTATGCCGATTCCCCAGTTATCATTTAGTCAGCTTTCTTAAGGCATACTGCTATAACAACTATCCTCACTTCCCATGGATCTTCAGCAATATGGGTCTAGTTCCTACTGTATTAATTACACATCTGCAGGCTTGCCTTAGTTCTATTTCAGAGTCTTTATTCTGAAAGAAATAATGAGCCACTCCTTTCTGAAATGGACTTCTCCTATAGCAGAGAGGAAACAGTAACATTGGAAAGTCTAGATAGATTTTGACATTTTGCTTGGAAACCCACAAAACTCTTCTAGCTAATGCTTTCTTGTCCTAAGCAAATCACAGGACCAAGCCCGGCCTTGATCAGGGGTGGGAGTTCTAAACTTATCACAGAGAGGTGGAAGAAATAATTAGGGGCAGTAATGTAATAAGCTTCCCAAGTTCTCTGTTTGAAACGCCACCCATGTCCCTCCTCTGTTAGTTAGCACTAAGGTTTTACTCTTGGTCAGTAGGCAAAGTTATCTCACTCGTCTGCATTTGCTCAGGTTCTGGTCCCTCTTCTAATAAAGCGCTTATCACATTCTACTAAGAGTATCTGTTTACATCTCTCTTGCGGGCAAGGATCACATCTTGATTTCCCTCTTCTCAGTTCCAAGCATCTCAGAACATGTTGACAGAATGGATGAATAAAGCGGCTGGCTGGCTACTGTACCTGTCTAGGCAGGAAACACTTTCTGTATCAGCGGACTTTTGTGACACTGCACATCTTCATTCAGGCCCAGCAGAGATGCGAAAACTAGAAGAAGGCAGTTTGCATCTTTCTTTCCACACCACCAAATGTAAGTGTTGTTTTCTTGTTTTCCCTTAAGTCTGTTGCTATGTACCAAAAGCAAACACCTTGGAAAGGTACTGTTTATGCAAACAGCCCTGGGCTAGGTGTATACACTATTCAAACGAAGACAGATCATGCCTTTTACAAGGTTCATTCAAACTTGGCTATAAATCAGAGGATTTATGAAACAGACAAGACCATAAAAATTATCTTCATGAATCACCAGTATCTTGTTTGGGGAACTGTTTCTTGTTTGTTTGTTTTTGTTTTCCTAGCAAACACTACAGGGAACTGCTGAGGGGTTCGGCTTTGCATCCAATCTACTCCCAATTCATCTCCAGCAGGTCCTACATTCAGTCCCTGTCATTCCTCTGGGAACTGGCCCTGAACCTTCTGCTGGGTTTTCCTCTGAATGTCCTGCTCCGTTCACTATACAAAAATCTTTGTATCAGGCATTACCTCTCTGGTCCTTTTGTCATTGTGCCCCAACAGAGTACAGTCTCTTCACACAAACAATCCCAGACTTATGATTACTTGGTGAATATTTTTTTTTACATTATGATGATGTAAAAGTGATAATCATTCAGGAATAATCACACTCCAAATTTTGAATTTTTACTTGTTTCCCAGAAGAGAAATGTTCAGTACGGCGCTGTCACAATGCAGAACAGTGGTGGTGAACCACAATTCCCAAGTCCCAGTGGACCCCAAAGGTCAACAGCAGTGGTTCTACTGCATACTATATAACTAATGCACAATGTTGGAGAGTTACATGTGTTACCAACTTAATGTGGGCTTAGGAGGACATAACCCCATTGTGCACTTGGGATCACCTGTATTTGTTTATGTGTATGTTTTTTCTTAATGGAGCAAATGTCCACTGACACAAGACATTTCATCATCTAATTCTCTGCTCTTAGAGCTAGAAGCTAACATTGAAGTAATGTGCTCACTCAATTAATGCTTTACATCAAGCTGCTGTTATACTGAAGGCAAAGCTTGCAGTTGGCAAATTTGGTAGCCTGTAAGGACACAATTTAAAGCACATTTTGATCTGGCACATTTTTTTCCATGAGCAGTGGAGAATGGATTATTTATAGTGGTCTCTAAGTGAACTTTAATGGTTAAGTATAAGTTCCATACAAGAGTTTTGGGAAGTGAACCAGTTCTCCCAAAGATTTATTAAAGTATTTAAGAGGGGGAAAAAGTCCACACTGAAAGTTTATTGTGAAAAATCAAAAATAAATAAATCAGATTGCATGCAGTTAGAAAGCTCATGCAGTGCTAAAGAAAGGATTAGCACCATGAAGAGACAACATATTGACTAGGAAAATATTTGTACATTGCATTTCAATACAGAGTTAATATTGAACATTTACAAAGAACTCTTAAAATACAAAAGCAGAAAGAAAATCAATTAAAAGGCAAGCAAAGGACCTGAGCAGACAGTTCTACAAAGAAGATATAAAAATGGTAAGCATCATCAACATCATAGTCTTCATCAGAAAAAAATACAAATTCAAACTGCTCTGGGACACTGCTTTTACACTTGTTAGGAAGGCTCATGTCAACTGTTAGCAAAGATGAGAATAAAAGAAGAGCTGATGAACTGTGGGTGGGGATGCTCATTGGTTCAGTCACCATGTAAAATACTAGGTGAGGCCTAAAGAAATAAAAAAAAGGGACTAATGTGGCCCAGCAATGCCCCTTCTAAAGTGTGTAGAGTGATGACCTTGTGGATTCCTATGTTCATTACAGCATTATTCATATTAGCCAAGGCGTAAGAACAGTCAAAGTGTCCATAGACAAAGATAAAGAAACTGTGACATATATAAATATCATTTACCCTTTAGAGAGGAGATTTTATCATTTACGATGGCATAGATGGACCCGGATGACATTATGCTAAATGAAGGACACCAAACTGGAAAGAAAATATCACAAGGTCTCACATACACATGGAATCTGAGGTGTGAAGATCACATGCATACCGAGAAGATAGCACACCACTAGAATAGAATGAGGGACTAAGTAGAAGGAACTGGGAAAACATAGGTCAGCAGAAACAATGGAGCAGGCATAAGATGAACAAGTGTCAAGGGCTAATGTACAACATGAGAACTGTTGTTAATAAAGCATATTATACTTGAGAATCATAGTTAGTAAATAAGATTATATTACAGATTTTGTAAATAAGTAGATCTGAGCTGCTATCATCTCTCAAACAAAAACAACAATGTGAGATGATAAATATGTTAAATTTGTTTCATTGAAGTAACCATCTTAACATGTATATATCTCATATAACATCATGTTGCAAACCTCAAATATAAATAATGGAATTTATTTAAAAAAAGAAGAGATGACTACCTTTAAGAGAAACATTTTTTTTCAGGACAGACATAATGGTGCATGTCTGTAATCCCAGAACTCTGGAGGTAAAGGCCAGAGGATACAGAGTTCAAGATCACCTTCAGCTACATGTAGTCAGTTAGAAGTCTACCTGGGACTGTGTCTCAACAAATAAAACCAACCAAAACCTGACAGCAGCAAGAAACATTAGCAACATGTCACAAATACTGGATTTTAAAGGAAAAGTTACATTTAAATATTTGTTAATTGTTGGTGCAGAAAAGCAAACACATCCCTCAAACACAGAACTCAAGGAGAATTTTCAATTATATATCTGAGAAAAACTATTCCACATGCTGATCTAACCAGATCCTCTAAAAGAAATGAAGCCAAGTGCAGATTGCTCTATTTAATTATCTCAAGAAGGAAAATTTCAGTTTGGTAACTGTACTGCATGTTATGTAAGAGACCATGCGTATCAGAGAGAGAAAGGGTGAAAGAGGTTATAGTTAAAATAAACCTTCCAGATCCCTGGTTCACATGAGGGACATGGCCAGAATAAGCAAGGCTACTGGCTTTTGCCAGGGTCATGTTTGGAGGTTGTTTTCTATCATAGCCCTTGCTTTAAAAATCATAATTTAAGTGCATAAGGGCTCCCAACGTTCAATGATCTCCATGTGCTTCCCATTAGGGGCAGAAGAAGAAATGTTGTGGTGGCTCCTAAAAATTGGATAGGGATTTTCAGATCTTGTTCCAACTTGGCAGGAAGGCTGTGTGCCAACCTAGACATCAGGAAGGCCTGGGGACATGGTCACACAGAAAATCACTAAATTGATGTTCCATTCTCATCTTCCTGCATCTAGCTGGCCTTAGAATGACTGTCTGCTTTATTCAACGTAGCACCATATTGCCCATGGGATCTCTTGCTAGTTGATCCACTAAATTTGAAGTCCCCTGAAAGAGCTTGTCAGTTCTCTTTTTCATTCACCTCCTACCAAGATAGAATGTTTGATTCACCCAGTTCAATGAGTTCTCTTCCGGACCTTCCATCTGCAACCAGGAGCGTATGATAGCACCAAGTCAGCTATAGTATCACCATTGGTTATGCATCCAACACACCTCCCATTTTCTCACTAAGCATTTGTCTAGCTACATGTTTACTTCCTAAGCCACCATGATTCATATAGATATGTGCCTCTGGCTCTGGTTTAAGCCTTTGATTTCCTGTCTAAATGAGGCAGGATTATCTGGAGCAAATATCTGGAAGCATACTGAAAGACAGGACACCATGGAAGGCTCATGGAAGATTTCAGCATGATCTGTAACAATGGTCACAACCACCTCTCCCTTTTCAAAACAGTCCCTGCTTGCTGAAGCCATGGCTGTCTGCATGTTCTGCTATTTGTATCCACGCGGGACTATCTCATCCACCAAATCTGCTGAGGGAGGCTAAGTCAAGGACAGTCAGAGAAAAGCCGGGGTTGTCGACTACCAGAGTAAAGGAATAATAGTTTGGGAAAGGTAGAAGATGCTCATGTTTTCTTGTTTCTTAAATGCCTCATAATTACCTACTTCTCATGCAATTTTGGATGAGCTTCAGAAAATAGAGTTCAAACTAACATTATAACTTTGTTCTTTTGACTTATGAAAGTTCTTCCAACATTAAGAATTTTTAACCATTTACCTACCTCAGTTAGATTTTCAGTTTATTATTTAAGAGAATGTTCAGTCAGTTGGTGGTGGCTCACACCTTTAGTCTCAGCGTTCGGGAGATAGGCAGGCGGGTCTCTGTGAGTTTGAGGCCAGCCTGGTCTACAGAGCGAGTTCCAGGACAGATAGGGCTACACAGAGAAACCCTGTATCAAAAAACACAACAAACAAAAACTTATGGCCAGTCTAAGTAAATTACAAATCCGTTTCAAAATAAGAAGTCAGAGAGGGCGAGATGTGTAGCTCAGTGAAGTCAGAGTGCTGAGCGGCATGCACAGGGCTCTAGGTTCAGTTCCACTCCTATAAAACAAATCAATGAAAGAGGATACAGCTTGCTATACCAAGATTTGCATTACCTGGCTCCCATTATGAAAGTTTTACCCTAGAATTCTAGCTGGAGGCTACTTGCCTCTGGTTACTCAGGTAGAAGATTTAAGCAAGACTTTCAAGTGGGTTTTATAATTATCCTTTGCAAGTGGTACTTTATATAAAACGTCCACAATCATTTTCTAAGTGCTACCATGCAGGTTCCTATAGTCATAAGTCCTTATTTCTGTTAAAAATGGAGAAGCTCTCCAAAGTGGTAACATCTTACTGATGGATGGGTTATGGATGCTTGCTCCTGGCGCACAGCCAGGCCCCAGGCTCCTGCAAACATGCAATTACACTGGGCACATTGCATCAAAGCCATCCTCTGCGCTGGCTCCAATTTTAGACTGGGTACATTGTTTCATCTCCTCCTGCACCAGAATTCAAATAGTTCAGAAGAATTGGGTGCAAAGCAGTATATTCATCTGTCTTTAACATTCTCATTTAGAAACACATTCGCTAAACACTATAGAAAAGGAACAGATTCATCAGGTAAGCTTTTGTAGTATTGACAGCAGCCAGCATGCACTGAGTTATTTCTGAACTACCCTGCATGTTAGATCCTGATGAAAGAACTTCAAACATTTAGTGAGTTCTAGGATCACCCAGGGGCCAGACTCTGGGAACGTAGTCACAAAAAGACCTAGACTTCATGTCCCCTAGGGGAGCCCAGTCTCAACTAGTCGTAGATATTGAAGCCTTCATAGTCTGATGGGGTAAGTACCATTGTAACAGAGTAAGAGCTAATCAAAGGAACTTAGGTATATGTAGGAGACTCTGTCCTAGATGAGGATGGGAGAAAAGACCTAAGGAAAAGATGTTAACCCAGCTAGTATGAGTTGTAAAGGCAGCAGCTCAGGAGATGACTCAACTGATATTTTGCTTGCTAAGCAAGCATAAGGAAGTAAGTTGGGATCCCCAGTATTCATATGTAAAAAGTCAGGTGTTTCCAGGCAGGAATTTGTAACCCAAGCACTGGGGATAGGGTCAGAAACAGGCAGATTCCTGGCCATTGGTGAATCCATGGCCACCAGATTCTGTGGAAAATCTCTGTCTGAAAAAAGAAAACAAGGTAGACCATGATCCAGGAAGACTTCCTTTCAACGTCAGCCTCGGGCCTCTACACACATACACACACCCACATGAACACATGCATACACTACAGACATCATACATGTACAAAAAGTGCTGTCAGGCAAAGAGAAATCGGTACTGTACATAGTAAAAATCCTCATAGGCACAGGGGCAAGATGCTACTGGACATCATAGTGACAGGTAATGCCCCTGAAGGACTGAAGAGCTAAGAGAAGGGATGGGAGATAACACTGGGGAAGTAAGTGCAGATCAGGTCTTGGGCTTTATCTGAAGACAATGCAAAGCCATCAAAGTTGATGATGGCTGTGAGTACATGGGGAGAAAAAAATACAGATTTAAACCCAGATTTTGAGAAATTACGGAACTTTACATGAAACCACTTAAAAGTGACTGAAAATTTAAACTTAGGGGCCTGATTCGTTCTTACCATTTTCCTCTTAGTCCACACATATCCACCATCTTCTACTCTGAGCAGCTTCATGCCCCGAGGTCCCTTCTCACTACCACATCCATTGAAGGACTGTCCCAAAGCAAGAGTGGCTGTACCCACACTAGGGGTGGGGTTTCCAAGGATCTTGCTCTCCTTTGTAGTGGCCCTATAGAACTTGGAATCTATACCCTTGTGTGTGTGTGTGTGTGTGTAGGTGCACATGTGATTATGTTAGCCAGAAATTGATGTTGAGCATTTTCCTGTATTCATATTCTTTTTTTATTTCTTTTATTCCTTCCTTCTTTCTTTCTCTCCCTTCTCCCTCACTCCCTCCCTCTGTTCTCTCTCTCTCTCTCTCTCTCTCTCTCTCTCTCTCTCTCTCTCTCTCTCTCTTTCTTTCTTTCAATCATCTTTCACCGAACATCAAGCTCAACCATTCAGCAAGACTAGCTAGACAGGAAGCTCTAGGAATCTTCCTGCTTCTGCCTCCCCAGGGCTAGGATTATAGGGTCATGACAACACATCGTTTATGTGAGTGTTGAGTATGCAAACTCAGGTCCTTATAGTTGCATGGCAGGCATGTCACTGACTGAGCTATCTGTCCGTCTGAGGAAATCTGTGTTTCTGACCCATTCCAAATTTCTCAAGACTTGTTTTATTTTCATCTAAAGAAATACTGTATAAAAATGACATTTAAAAAAAAGTGACATTTCCTTGCAAGTGGGGGTTGTAAGGGAAGCTTTCTGCCTAAGAAATCCCTCTTGCCTGGTTGAATGCTGACAGTGTTAACCTGATGCCAGCATCTGGATATAGATGAGTAGACTGACGTTCTGAGGAATAAGACACTAGTCCAAAGTCACCCAGGTACAAAGTTCTAGGCCAGAGTGCAAGAATCTGTTCCCTAGGCTTCCCATTTAAGCAGTTTCTTCTGATTGAGTCCCTGATCCCAGAAAAAGGAAATAGAAAATACATTGACACATACCCATTGTACACAGGGATGGCTTTCAGGAAGACATGTTCATCCAGGCACACGTGTTTTGACCATATCCATCCCATGCCCTCCCCTTTGTAATCACGGCTTCACTAATCCCCTTCCTAGCCTCCGTCTCTGTTCTGTTTCCATGTCACATGCGCAAGCACATGCGTGTAATGACTTATGTATTTACATAAAACCTAGGATGTATAAATGAGAGAAAACATGCTATTTGTCTTTCTGAAAGTGGCTTATCTCAGTTAACAGGATCTCCAGTTCCGTCTGCTTTCCTGTAGATGGCAAATTATCCTTCTTCACAGCTGTGCTGTGCACATATGCCAAGCGTTTTCATCTGGGCTGATTTTCTAACTTGCCCACTGTTGACAGGGCCACAGGGAGCATAGCTGTGGGGGCTATCTCTACCATTCTGACCCAGATTTCCTTGGGTGTATTCCTGGGAGTGGTTACCTACCTCACTATTAAAAAGCCCCATAAAAGTCAATGTGTCTGAGAAAGGAAATTCATTTTTCAGATCCAACTAAACCCCATTTCTCTCCATTACTTTTTTTTTCATTATGTTTTCTACATCTGGTTAGAGCTTTAAAGATATTTAATTTTACTCAGATTTTAAAGAGTAAGAAACAAACTCCAGCAGAAGATCTGTATTCTAGTGTAACTTTAGATCCTTTGGATGTTTTAACGAAGCAGCTTTTAGACCTTGTCCTTTAAAAGTTATTAGATTTTTTTTGTGTTGTGTGTGAGGGGTCATGCCTTGGTACATGTGTGGAAGTCAGAGGGCAATTTTTGGGAGTTGGCTCTTTTCTTTCACTGTTCAGGGCCTGAACATCAAATGCTGCTCATCAGAATTGTCAGCAAATGCCTTTACATGCTGAACCATCTGACCAGTCTGGCTCTGGTCCTTTTGATACTCAGGAAAGAGTCACTCCCAACAGGACAAGAGGCACGCTGAGATCTGCTGATGAAAACTTGAAGTTTTTCCTTTAGAACTAGAAAGCAGTGCTTTAAGAAGCAATGCAAAAACTGGCTGGAGAAGGCACACCCTTGATCCCAGCACTTTGGAGGCAGAGGCAGGCAGATCTCTGTGAGTTTGAGGACAGCCTGGTCTACAGAGCGAGTTCTAAATGACCAGGGCTACACGGAGAAACTGTTTCAAAATACCAGAATCCTCCCCTCCCAAAGCACTGCAAAATGCTCTGAGATCTTTGTTTGCTTTTGAAGCCCCTATCTATCACTTCTAATGCATTTTTATGGTCTGTCCACAGGACAGGATGCTACCATCGAGGGACTCCCTAAACTTGACCTCAGTTTTGAAATTGTGTTCTTTGGAATGTTGGTTCTAGTGTTAACTTTTTCTCTCACTTTTTTTAGAGGTTAGCTTTTAATCTTGTTAGATCACATTTAAACAAGAAACAGCAATGAAATATAATTTCATTATATTTCAAAGAACTATAGACATGGTGACTGTCTCCTAACTGTAAAACACAATTAAATGGGTTAAAGTAATTCTGTATGTTAAAGATAATTCAATTTTACAATAGTCAGCTCTCAAATGACAAATTATTCAATTTCAAAAGGCCAAAAAATATCTGTTCCTGAAAATGCTATAAAATTCAAGTATGGTATTATTAAATTTTTAAAAAGTGAGGCCAGGGTTAAGCATAAGATTTCACAACCTTATTCCATTAAAGGATAGCATATGACAAATACTGAAGTAGAATTACCGCTGTATAAAATTTAATCCACAAGTTAGAGTAGGCCTTTCTAAGAGGCAAAGAGAGACAGTGTTGGAGGCAGGGGGGGGGTGGCAAGAGAGAGAGATAGAGTTCCTCTTTCTTCTGCAGTTCCCAAGAGGGAGGCAGACCCATCAGTTCATAAGGGAGTCTGCAGGGAGAGGAAAAGTCCCTTGCTAAACCTCTTAGATCAATTTGGAACTTGGAATGGACCAAGGTTTGAGAACAAGTGTTTTGGTGCATTTTCTTGGTACTGTGACAAATGCCCCACACTATCAAATTAAGGAGAGAAGATTTTGTTTTGCTTCATGGTTTGAGAGCATGGGCAGGCATGGCAGGAGTTCAAGACCACATCATATCTGCAGTCAGGAAGCAGAGAGAGATGAACACTGGTGCTAGCTTCCCTGCTCTGCCTCTTCTCTTCTCTTCTCTTCTCTTCTCTTCTCTTCTCTTCTCTTCTCTTCTCTTCTCTTCTCTGCTCTTCTCTTCTCTTCTTTCTCTTCTCTTCTTTCTCTTTTCTTCTCTTCTCTCTCTCCTCTCCTCTCCTTTCCTGTTTTCCTCTCTCCTCCTTTCTTCTTCCCCCACCCCATAACCCCATCCAGCACTACAGCAGAAGTAGTACTACCTTGGTACAGTATGGCTTACCTCTGTTAAACTTCTCTGGAAACAATTTCTAAGATATTCCTAAAAGATTGTGTCCTAGGTGATTAAAAATTAAGTCACAATGATGTTTAACTGCCATGTTAGGAGCAGAGAAATTGTCACTTTTCACAGTTTGGAAATTCTTTTAACTGGTCCTTTTCATATTTACCTTGTCAAATTCTCACAACCCCAGAAGGTTGCACTCATATTAATGATTTCTCAGATATTGGTGATTTTTTGGTGACACAATTCATCCATTAGTTTACCAGAGGTGACTTTGTGCATGCAGGATCTAGAATTAGTCTGAAAGACTTTCAGTGATTTTTTTCCTTCCTGTACTCAGAATACAAGGATGATTTTCAGACATTCATTTTCTATTTATGAGTTATGTGCATGTGAGAACAGATTTCCTTCTTTGACTGTTAGGCATGAGGCAGATCTTCCAGGGAACTTATTAACTGTGGAAGTTTGGGGAAGACTAGTCAGAGAGTGGAAAGGGTCTCACAGGTGAGAGAGGAAGTATGACAAGCTAACAGGGGGATGAGGAAGAGAAAACAGCTTGAAATACCACACATATCTCATTACCCTTTCTCCCACCCCACCCTTAAGATCTCTTCTTCCCTGTCAAGATCCCCTTTCTAGTTTCATAATCTAAACATACACACACACACACACACACACACGTGCACACAAGCACATGTACTCACCCACACATGCACACGTGCACACATGCACAAACATTCCAATCTAGGTTCTGCATAGAAAACATGCAGTATTTGTCTTTGTGAGTCCTGCTTATTTTGCCTCACATAATGCCCTCCAATTGCATCTATTTTTCTGCATGTGTCGAGATGTTATTTTTCTTTATGGCTGTATAAAATTCCATTGTGTATATGTATCATGTTTTCTTTATTCATTCATCTGTTGGTGGACACAAAGGCTGATTCCCTTTTTGAGTTATTGTGAATAGTTCATCAAATATTATTATTAATTAATAGCGACTATTAGTAATAAACATGGATGTACAGTGTGTCTGTGATAGGATTTAGAGTCTTTCTGCTATGTAACCAGGAATGGTACAGGTGGATCATGTGACAGTTCTGTTTTTTCAAGGAGCTGCCATATCGATTTCATTTTTGTCTACAACAACACATTCCCATCAGCAATAATTAAGTTCCTCCTTTTCTACCTCCTCACCAGCATTTGTTGGCTACTTTTTTCTTGGGGACAGCTATTCTGACTGGAGTAAGATAGAATTTCAAGGCAGTTCCTTTCGCATTTCCCTAATGGCTTAGGATATTGAACACTTTTCAAGTATTTTTGGCCATTTGTGCTCCTACTTTTAATGTTGTCTGTTTAGTCTGTTAAGCCATTTTATCGACTCATTTGTTGTTAGCTTTGCAGTTCTTTGTGTATTCTAAATGTTAACTGCTGTTACATGTGTAATTAGTAAGTAGGAAAGTGGAAAGGAGACATCTTGAAGGGGGAAGGAGACCAGCACAATGGATTCAGGAGAACAGGGGAGAATGGTGGAGGAGGAATGGTGGATAAGAACAAAGTCTATGTGAAAATGACACGAAGAAACCCCTTCTGATGTGCTACCTTAAAAAAACAATGGAAACAAATTCTCCTTGTGTTCTAGAGACCCATGCACCATTGTAAAAACAACTGGATGTCACCTTTTTAAGAAAGAGGAAAGTTGGGCATGGGGAGGCAAGTTATTTGTTGAAGGAGCCAAACTCAAACTCAGTGAACGTAAATGTCCAATATGTGTCATTCAAAGCTTTCTGCTTCATCCCTACTTTGTGCCAGGCCCTATGAGGACAGGAGTGCAAATGCTGAAAAAATGCTGAGATAATTCCTGTTTGTGTGGGAATCTCAACTCTATCAAAGACAAACAGTACTTGAAAGGTGATGGAAGATGACTAAATGTTTAACCTTCAGGGCCTCTGAAGGTTTCAATACACCCACCCCCAACTCCACCTCTGTATATGTGGAGTGGGTTGGGAACCTGCTCTGGGTTCATTTTATCTTCATGATAACACTGTTCTTATTTTACACAGGGGCAGGAGGGTCACGTCTTAGCAAAAGAAGAAGCCTGAGTAAGCAATAGGAGAAAGTTGTTCAAACCCTCCAAAGTCAGGAATCAGTTATTTCAGCTTGGCTGTCACATTTGGCTGCTCTTAGTGAATCATTCAGATAAAAAAGTTGAAGGGGCAGTCAGTGGCACAGTAAAAGGTGCAGAATGGTGCCTCCTTTAGCCCAGCTCATACTTCTGTGCACAGGTTTCCTACGGCTTGTGTAAGACAGAGAGCTGACAGCCCACATAGGCATGCTGGCCAGAGCCAGGCATGTGGACTTGGGCTGTGGACTCAAGTTATGCTTTAACTTCTTATTTGCTCTGTGGAATGGAGAGCTTGGCTTACCAACTGTGTTTATTTCTGTTCAAAGCTTTGGAAATAAAAGGTTTGTGCAGATGTTTCCAGGGCACCCTATAGACTCTTCACCAATGTCTGTGGTCAGGGTAGCCACCAGAGTCAGGAGCCATGACTCACTCTAAACTGGATGTTACTGCTTCTTAAAATATTGTTTTGGTCTTAGTCTCAGGAAAGTTGCTGTGTTCCTCAAAAACACTGCTAGGCAGGCAAAAGGGGTGGCGAGCGTGGGTGGGATTATGCGAGCTATTTTGTATGACCAAAGTTTGTTTTAATTAGTTTTGTTTAACTCATTATTTTTAACACTACCTCAGGAAAGTTCCAAAGTTGACTAAGTATATGTGTATTGTCAGAACTTTGCACTTTATAAAGGGTAAACCTGAGTCCCTGAATGATTAAGTAGCATAGTTATATAACTAGTGATATAGCATTTTGAATAGAAATGTTCAACAGAAGAAAACATAAGACAGGTGTAGAAAAGTAACTTCGACCTCACATATTAAAGAAATCTTATAAGACACATCACCATGGGTGAAATAGTAGTGTATGTACCCATTTGATACAGAAATGGAACATGGGAAATACTTTTACTGTAGAGTTGGGAGCAATTGTGTGTTTTCTAAATAGGAAAGATTTGAGGGAGATGGAGGAGATCAAATATGAAGGTTGGGGGAAAGTTTGTGAATTCTAACACTGTGAGGGGTATGGCATAGTTAAAATATTAACCTTGTCCAATAGAGCAGCTGTATGCTACATGAACTACTTAGATTCAAGTCATTACAATGAAATAGAACTTAGCAATTCAATTCCTATCATACAAGTCCTGTGTAGCTAGTGGCTGCTACACTGGGCTGTACAGATGTTGAAAAGATTCAGCCTTTAAGGGAGTCACCTGGGAGAGGCATTAGAGAGAAGTGGCACAGAATGACAAGCCGTGGGCGGGGTGCCTCCCAAATCACACGTTGGAATCCTAACTGCCAACGTGGGATGGTGTTGGGAGGTGTGGCCTCTGGGAGATGAGTAAGTGAGATGAAGGATTAGTTCCATCGGAAAAGAAACTTCAGAGAATACCCTCATTCCCTTTTCTATGATTTTTGACAGAGGGAGAAGATGACCATCTATGAATCTGGAAACAGGTCCCTTACCAGACACTGAACCTGCCTGGTGCCTTGATCTTGAGCCTCCAAGCTTCACAACTATGGTTATTGTGTAAGTCGTTAAGCTGATGTTTTTGTTGTACCAACTATTTCAGACTTGGACAGCAACGTTTAGCAAGAAAAGGCTGTACTTGGCAAAGGGGAGTAAGAGACTTGGGCTTCGCTGGATTTGATCCCTAGGAAGATCCCGAATTAGGTTGGACCGGGAATAAAGGCCTTGGCTATCTGTTATAAGCCTTTGTGCAAATCTTTAAAAGGATGCCCCTCTAGGCAGAAGCATCCCTGACATTTAGGCTGTAGATGCTCTTTAAAAAAAACACAGAAAGTGTACCTTTCTCAAAACAATGGAGACAGTACAAAGGTAAGTGGTTGTCAGGGTCTGTGGAGGAGAGAAGAAGGAAGAAGGAAGCGATGACTTAAGTGGAACAAGGGGGTCTTTAGGGCATCAATTATTCCTTGTGATTCAGTAATGGTACACACCTGCTATCATACATGCATCCAGACCCACAGAAGGTACATCACAGATGAATCCTAATGTGTACTGTGGTCATTATTTCCAAAAACCTCCCTAATACTGTCACCTGCAATGGCCTATCACACTAATGCAAGCTGTGAATAGTTAGAGGACACAGAGGTGGGGTGGAGGGCAGACATGTGGATCTTTCTACACTTTCTCTTTTTTTAAAGGCTAAAACTGCTCTAAGTAGTTATTAATCACAAATGGCTTAACAATTTTCCATCAAATACGTTCAGGCACTCAAAATTTACACATTTGCACAAACAGTAACATGACACCAAGATGTAGTAATTCGGTTTCGACTGATAACCTAACATTATTACTTACATTTGTGTAAATATTTGTCAGAGAAAAAAACCAACCTAAACAGTGTGCTTTGCTTCCAGGTGTCCACAGTGTCACTCACTCACCCTTGTGAGCAGAATGCATACTGGAATGTCATTCCCATTTTCTTCTTCCCCTGATCTCCCTGTGCACTGCACAGACTGTAAAACTGTACATAGACCCCCCCATATTACTACTGAAGGTCTCTACCCTAGTGCTGACAATCTCTGTGGGAGACCAAGGAATGACAAGAGAAAGGGGCTGCCTAACAACACTTAACCCACAAAGAATACTGTTCTGTGGGACAAAAAAAAAATGAGGAACTACTATCAGATCTCTAGAGATGCTCAAAACTGGCAAGAATTGTAAACAGAAGTTCAAAGGCAAACAGAAGCAAAGACCAGCATACCATACCTAGAAGGTCACATCTGTCAGGCTGAGTTCTCTGAGCTGGGATCTGACGTTGCTGGGGTCTCAGCCAGTCTGGTTCTGTGCAGCAAATGGGTAGGATCCTGCAGGCCAGGCAGGTTTGGGGAGAGGAGAAGGACTAGAGTAAGTTACAGGGGCAGCCTGTATATATGGCACAGTCCAGAAGCTGAAGGGAAAGAGGAGAAGAGAAACACATCCCAGCAATGACTGGAATGCATCAGCTATGCAAAACAAAACTCCTGGGAAAACCAAGCTGAGTCTTGGATTGTGGTTCAAGGAACAAGCCATGGGATAAAGAGCTTTGCCTTCCAGACCATCGGCTAGCACCCAGCCCAGGTTAGGAGTTAGCAATGTGTTTCAGATGTCATTGTGAAAGGAGTGGCTGGGGCCAGCGTAGCCTTCTAGTAATCCCAAAAAGAATCACCTGCCACAATAGGTAACCTTAGCAGCCTGCTTCACAGAACAAGTGGGAAGTGAGCTGTGAATTAGGATACCCTCTCAATGCCAGCCATGAGAGGGAGTCAATCCAGAAGGGTGCTGAAGTCAGATGGAAAATTTCTACTATATTCTGAATAGGCCAGGGCTTCCCAAGCTTGGTCTTTGACCACCTGTCTCTGAGTCATCTAGGCATCTGGTTACTCACACACATTGCTGAACTCCACCTTAGACCAAGTGAGCCTGCTTCTTCAGAATGGGGTTTGAATGAGGACCATGGGGGTCTGAGGACAATGGGGGTCAGAGGACTATGGGAGTTTGAGGACTATGGGAGCCTGGGGACTATGGAAGTCTTAAGATTATGGGAGTATGAGGACGATGGGAATCTGAGGACTATGGGAGTCTGAGGACGATGGGAATCTGAGGACGATGGGAATCTGAGGGCTATGGGAGTCTGAGAACCATGGGAGTCTGAGGACCATGGAAGTCTGAGGACTATGAGTCTGAGGATCATGGGAGTATAAGGACTATGGGCGTCTGAGGACTATGGGAGTCTGAGGACTATGGAGGTCTGAGGATTATGGGAGTATGAGGACCATGGGGGGGTCTGAGACCACGGCTGCTGTTAGCAAAGCCATTCTCTCTTTGGTTGGGAAAGAGTGTCAGTATCACCTAGAGGGCTCGGTCAAGCACACCTATCTCTCTGTGTTTCATTGTAACTAGCCTAGCAGGAATGAAGATATTCTAAACAGACACTCCTTCCCTACTTTTTGGTTATCACACCACTGAAACAATGGACTCTAAGAAACTGGAATCTCCCCCTACCCACCCACCCATGCCTCCCAGGAATCTCTTGTGTGGAGAAAGGAAGTCTAAAGCTTAGGATAGCCAGAGGGGAAACTTTCTCTCAGAAAGTGATTTACAAATTGTTTGAATACCTTGTGGAGGAGACAATGGGCCCATGGTAGATGGGACAGTATCTTGACTGGCTCTACTTAGCTATAACAATCCTGGTCCTCTACTCCAGAGTTTCCAACTCAGTACCTAGGGTAAGTTCTGAGGACCCTCATTTCTGAGGAGTTCCCTGGACTTACTGTTGACCCAGGAACACACTTTAGGAAACACTTGGTTTAAAATGCTTTTCTTTTCCAGGTAACGTCTTAAACGCTAACTTGCTCACACGCATCATCGAGTTGGCTCCCACCCACCCTGTTACTCAGATGACTAACAGCAATGACCTTTCTCTCACCTTGTTAGATAACTTGTCATTTTAAATGGACAGTACCTGAGGGAATTTCATCTTGCCAGGGTGAATTCATGTATATTGTTTTGGTTATAAATATTTACATTATATCAGCCCTGTCCTCTTGTTTGGCATTGACAGCAACCTGTCGTGTGACTTTCAGCTTCAAAAACTAAAACCCAGCCCTTCCTTTGCTTGCCCTAAGAGATAGTGTGCAGGGAAAAAATGCTTACTAAGAAAGAGGAACCTGTGGATATTCTGAAATTTAGAAAGTGTTATTTTGGGGAGGCATTCTGGGACAGGATGTCCCCACATCAGCTAGAGGAAGCCAAGCTTTTGATAAACACTATTTTGCCCTGCGCAGATCAAAGGGAACCATTTATTCAAGGAAGGGATGGAAGTATTTGATGAGGTCCTTCTGCAGACACCCTGTAAACAGGATAAACCCTATCAGTGAAAGCTTAACCCACAGCCAGGCCAGATCCCCAGGAACAATGGAGCAACCAGAACTGTGGGTGGCAAGGAAAGAGGGTCAGTCCTGACGAGATTTTTTTTCTGCCAAGGGAATGGCCGTAAACAGGATTAGTCCTAATGAGATTATAAACTTAGGACCAACAGGCCAGGGATGGAGACTTGAATGTTCTATAATGAAAAGACACAGAAAGAGCTTGTAGGGCAAGAGGATTGCAATGTAAGAGGTAAGGATTTTCCTACCTAACTTCCTTTCAGCCAGGGTTGCATTGCGTCTTAGATTAGTAGTTCTGAACCTGTGGGTCATGACCCCTTTGAAGATTGCACATTATGGTTCGTAATAGTAGCAACATGACAGCTATGAAGTAGCAAAGAAATAATTTTATGATTGGGGGTCACCAGATGAGGAACTAAAGGGTTGCAGCAGTAAGAAGGATGAGAACACTTCCTTGGATGAAAAGATGTTACAACTATTGCCTGATAGAAGTAGGAGACCAGGGCTTAAAGCATTCCATCAGGGTCACTGCAAAGCCTGGACACATTTTGTTTTTAGCAGGGTGGGGGGTAGTTGCTGCTGTCTCGGGGCATACAAGAGAAATATTCTTTCATAGCCTGGGACATTCCTGTTCAACAGATTTCTTCAGCATCTTTACCCCCTAGAGGGATGAAGAAGGAATCCAGCTAGAAAGTGATACATGACAAGTTGGGTACCTAGCACAGTAGTAGGTGGGTGGAAATAGGTCAATAATCCTTGGACTTCATTCTGAATGGATGTTACCAGGTCATAAATCCCAAGATGGTAAAAACTGGATCTTAGATTCAGGTGAAAAGAATAAAGAATATATGTATTAGCTACAACTATGCCGAAATACATAATATGACAGTTAGCTTTAATTATCTACTTGGCACAACCTAGAATTACTTGGGAATAGAGTCTCAACAATGGATTGTCTACTATGGCTATATCTGTAGGGGATATAGCCACAGGCTAAGGCTTCTCCTGACACTGACCAGGCAATGCTGCTTCTCCTCAGCTCATCTGGAATTGTCCTTGTTCAACACATTTATTACAGGATGATTGCTTGGAGTACCATACAGCTCACTCCTGGGGCATGAGGACCTACTCCTAGGACACAGGCTCGCACTCTGCTAAAGTAACCCACTTTCTTGTTCCTGGAGAACTCTTGAGCATGCATTTATTCTCAGTACAACTCTTAGTACATGCTGGACCCTTGTGAAGGATTCACCAAAAGCCTGAGAGAATGTCCCAGTCAAATCCAGTCCCTCTGGGTTATCTATTGATCCTGTCACATGAGAAAGAGTATGGATTCCAGAGGAGGAAGAATAGGACCTTTTTGTGCTCCTTTCCTTCTGGGTCTTGAAGCTCACCTTGACTAAGGCCAGACAAGAAGGAGTGGACAGGCATCCCCAGGACAGCACACTTTTCAAATGCTCCCTGGACAAAGAACAATGGAAGCAAAGGTGGCGTTAAGGCAGGCGGATCTCTGTGAGTTTGAGACCAGCCTGTACTACCAAGCGAGTTCCAGGACAGCCTCCAAAGCCACTGAGAAACCCTGTCTCGAAAAAAACCAAAAAAAAAAAAAAAAAAGCTGTCTCAGCACTTGATTACCATCATCATGTTTATGGAGCGAGATTTCCTACTGCTTTCTAACTGTAAGACTTCCACACTCATTGTGTGACTGCAATGTCTATTTAGCAAGCTTCCAGAGACTTCCACAATCCTGCGTCCACTAGGCCTATTGTGCCAATGTATGTCATTTAGAACTTTGCACAGTGTCAATTTGCACTTTGATCTTCTGTTTCCATTTAGGTATCTGTAGCTCTTGGGTTTTTTCAGTCTTCTTGAAGATGACTTTTGAACTCCTTGCTGACTTGTGTTCTTTGTTGAGTTCCCTCAAATTTTTGTCCTGTTTTCTCTTCATCCCTCACCTCCCCCCTTCCAATTTGTACATTGAACATCTCATCTGTGGTCTCAATTGTGGCCAGTATAAGGATAACCCCAAATCTAACATTCAACTCAAGAAATACTTCCTAGTTTTTTGGAGCTCAGTCCTTTGGAACTTGGAAAGAAACACGTTCCAAGCCACACTTGGACAAAGTAACAAAGGGCCCTGAGTTGATGTAAGATGCAAACATTAGTTGGTGTGAGAGGTAGCGTGGGAGGCCACAGGAGAAACTGAACTAAAACGTAAGTTACTGACTTGTGTTCTTCCTCTCTCCAATTCATGTGTAGGAACCAAACCCCTTTAGGCAGTGGCATTATGAACTGGGTGCTTTGGTATATGCTAGGATTGGATGCAACCATGAGGGAATCCCTCCTTTCTGCAAGCTCTATTCCCAGCCCTTATGACTTTTAGAAACAGCAGCCTGTGTTAAGATGAGGAAACAATCAAGCAGGATACAGTCTCTAAGGACTGGGGCCATCTGGGAAGGGCCAGGGGCCAGGTGCAGGGAGATCCACTGTCATCTCATGAACTCTCTCCCTGATTCTGATGGACGCAAGGCTCTTGCCTATGTCAGTGTACTCTTTATGGAGTCAGGCTTGATATGTACGTGCTGATTTCCAGACAGGTCTTCCATGAGGCTTTGCTGGATCCTTTCAGGGGAACTTCTGTTTTTTCCCTTGGATTTCGGTTGAGATTTGCTCTTGATAGTTCTGTACCTGACTCATTCTTTGCATTTCCATGGATAATCTCACCCAATGCTTGGGCTTGAGGTGGTCCTTTCAGACCGACAATTCACAAATCTGTATCTCCAGCCCTTCATACAGGAAAGTGCATCTATAGATGCACCCCAGATACCTAGCTCAAGTTGGGCTCTTCATACCAAGTCCTGCTGCTCTGCTCTCTCTGCTGGATGACAACACCGTTCTCCACTTTGTTATTCCAACATAAACCAAACTTTGGGGTCCTCTTAACTTCATCCACTTTCTTTTATCAGAAAGTCAATTTGCCTATGACAACTTGTAACTTGATCTCTCTACTGCCCATTTCTTCTTGCCTGTTGTCATCTCTAATCTAGACACAGCAGTGGTTTCCTACTCAGTCACTTATGTCCAGTGTTGCAGCCCCCAAGTTGGTCTTCCAAGCTGTTCTAGAATTTTCTTTCTCAAGGGAGAAGTTGAGAATCTTACTCCATGGCTCAGTGTCTTTTCATTGCCCATGACTAGATACAATTTAAGCACATGCTGGGCACACTATTTGGCTTCTGCCCCTTGGCATAAGTTGCTTGCTGATGCTTCCAAGTTCTCCCTCAGGCTTCACTACCCGTGGTCAGCTCCTGAGCAGACCAGCTCTACAACCACACCTTTTACCTGTGCAGTCACTCTTTACCCTGCCTCTTCCTTTATCCTGGACAACGGAAGTGGATGTTCCTCTTTCTCTCGGTGCACCCAGTAATTTACCAAGCACAGCTGAGTTCTTCCTATTTCATCTGAGGCTGCAGAGAAGCAGCAGAATGTAACCAGAGGCAACCCTGTGTGCTGAAACTCTGTGGAGGTTTTCTGTAGCTTCTGGGGCTGATCGATCACGGCTGCTTTCCAGAAACCAAAGGATGGTCTAGTTCCCATTTTGTTCACAGAGCCATGGGCAGGAGGGAAGAAACCTCTCTGAGGTATACACTCAGCACATTCCTCCTCAGAAAGCCAATTGTTTGAAAGATGATGGGCTGCGTTTCCAATTTTGCAGAGGTGGATTCTATATAAGAGTGACTGTCCTCATTTCATGGACTGGAATTCTGCCTTCATTCCACCATGGCTTTGTAATCTGGACAAATCATTTGTAAAATGGGTGTGATAACACCTCAGGCCATATCTCTTAGGATTCTTACGAGTCACTGTTTACTGTAGAATTTGAAAGAGTACCTGGCACGTGGCAAATATATGTAAGTGTCAGTGAAATCAATCAATCTACCAATGAATCTCTATTAGTTTTGGTGTTGGGGCAGAGCCAGGATCCTGGCCTAGATAATGTAGATAGTGCACCATCTGTGTATCTAGGGCATAAAAATTGCTGCCATTGCTGTTATGATTCTTACTTTCATATTTTTAAACTAACTTTTAAAATTAGGACACAAAGTGATGACTTCGTCTTGACATCTTCACACTTCTTATCGGTCCCCTCCCCCAATGCCCTCTCTCTTGTCCCCACCAGCTGGTTCCCTTTCTTCCTCCAGTTAACCCTAACTTCTGCTTTCCTAATGTAAACAATTCCATTGTGTTTTTATTTCTCACCTCCCTTATAGTCTCTTCCTCTGCCCTCACCCCTTTCTAGTCTATTGAACATTTATCCAAACCATTTTAAGTTCAAATACATCACACACACACACACACACCACAAACCTTGGTACCACCTATCAGAGACAATATTTTTTTATTCTTTCTGAGTCTGGCTTATTTTGCTTAGCACAATTGTTTTCAGTTGCATTCATTTTATTGCAAATGTCAAGATTTCACTTTTCTTTATGGTTGTACAAAATTCCATTCTGTATATGTAGCACATTCTGTATAGCCATTCCTCTGCTGATGGGCATGTAGGCCAGTTTTATTCCTTGGCTAGTGTGAATAGTGCAACAACAAATATAAGTGTGCAAATATCTCTGTGGTACAACTTGGGGTCCTTTGGGTATTGAAGAGTCAGCCTGTCTCCATCTTAGACTTAAAGGCCATCTTATAAAAAAAATAGGCTCATTCCTGTTCATAATGAAATCTCTGTTTTTCAAGGAGTGGGTTATGCCCTACCTGTAACCTTAACTACAAATGATTTTGTACTGCCTGTTCCAAGAATGACAATCATGTTTTTCTTTCAAAAAGTTGGTTATAACCATTTTGCACCCTACCTTTGTTTTAAAAGGTTGTATGATCGCCTGTCTGTTCTGACTGCCCGGTTTTGACCACCTGTTATGTTCTACTCCTCTAACTCCGCCCATTTTGCCTGCCAGAATGGGGAAATCCCCTGCCCCTGAGCCATAAAATCCTTGTTTATATAATTCCTGATGCTGACCCTGGAGCCCTGTCTTAGGGGAGAGGCAGCCCATGTATACAAATAAGAAAGTTTGCTTTAATTAATTGTTTAACTAATTGGCCAGGGTGATTTTTGCTGATGGTCTTTCTCCTCCAATCTTTAAGATTAACAGTCTATGTTTAGAAGTGGTATAGGTGGATCTCATGGTATTCCTATGTTTAGCTTTCCTGAGAGAACTGCATAGTGATTTCCTTAGTGGCTACATTAGTTTACATTCTCACCAGCAGTGAAGAGGGGTTCTACTTTCCCCAGTTCTGGTCGGCATTTGTCATTATTCATTTTCATTATGATAGCATTCAGAGTGAGTGAGATGGAATCTCAATAAATGCTATCACTTCTGTTATCTGGTCCCATCCTATAATGAATCCACAAAGTGGGTATCATTTTTGCATGCTTTGCTGAGAAAAGCAGGACCCAGGACTAAAATGCTCAGTGCTACATAGACTCACTTTAGGTGTGGAACCAGGCTCCAGATTAGGGTCTATCCCACTGCCACATGCAAGCTCTCTCTATCCAGGGACACGTTCTTTCACAGGACAAGTGTGACTTAGGAATGACTAAGTATATCCCCATAACTGACTGGTTGGAAAGCAGCTCATATGCCACATACCACAATTCATAGGTCAGCCAGCATGCGTGTTGACAATCCTTAGAAAATGAAATTGACACGGTTCTCTTTCTAACTGCAGTAAACAATGAGTCTCTGTCCTTCCTCCCTTGTCCTCTCCACAAAGAGTCCCACTCCCCAAACTGTTAGCTAATATTCCAGAAATGATCTGTGTAAATATGTTCTTACCACACCTTACCACAATCAGTATACTTTGGGCTGCCTTCCTTTGTTGTTTAACACTTACCAAGCTTTTAAATTCAAATGCTCATTTCTTTCTTCCTTTTTTTTTTTTTTTTTTGAACCATCTTGGGAATATCCAGTGACATGTTTCCAGATCACCAGCAGAGCCCGTGGCTGCCCCATGCCCCGTGATTCAGGTCATCATCTCAGGAGTAGCCCTGCAGAGGTCAGAGGGGGTTCTGTGGCTGCAACTGTTGTCTTGTCACTTATCACTTTGAAGAACTGACTGCCCCTCCAAACAAGGACCTCAGAATTTTTCCTAAGTTCCTACTTCCACTCACGCTTTCTAAAACTTCTTTCTGCTATCACCTACTCCATCCCCACACACTGACAGCCTGTTCTCTTGCCTGGCCCTAGGGAAATTCCTATATACTCTTACTTCTGGCAGGATAGAGAGACCTGTATTTGAAGGGAGCAGGACAGTGGGTTAGCGCATGCAGTTGACTCATTTTGACTGTTGAATGCTGTGGAAGGAGGCCCTAGAGGTGACCTACTTCCTCTTGTGCCTTTGGCAGACAAAGGGAACAATGCCCAGAAAAAAACCAGTAACTTTCCCTAAAGTTCACTGACTGCTAGGATTAGAGACAGCACTGTCTGAAGACAAGCAGGGCCAAGGATACAAGGTACAAGGTTGCGTGCAGGGGTAGGGATGACAGCGAGCTTGGAATCACACTGAGGCTAGTTTTCAGTCTGCCTCTCAAGATATAAGATATGCCTCTGTATTGAGAGGATCTTCTCTCAGATATAATCTATGTATTTGGAAACAATTTTTAAAATACGTAAAAGCATCATGTTGTCATGGTGATATCAGCTTTACTGCCCACTGCCTCAGACACAGTGGAGGAAGGGGAGGCAGAAAGGGAGCCACCCACCACAGAACCTTTGGGTGTCTGTTGGTCAGGACTCCTGCCAGTGCCTGTTGTATTTCTATCCAGTATTATTACAGAGATCTCATTGTTAAGAAAATGTTCTTTGACTTTCCTGCTTATTGCTAAGCTGAAGAAAATATGGGGCTATTCTCCCCCCCTTTCTATTTGCTTTTCCAACCTTCAGCTTCTATGACCTCAAGAAAAAAGTACATGAAAGCCGAACTGATCTAAAAAGCAGCCTATTGGCAACCGGATAGGAGACCTGGAATGTCACCAGCTAGACAGAGGTGTAGGGTTCTCTGAACGCCTTTCAACAGTTTTTTCCAAGGGGCAACTGGTTCATTTCCACTGAAACACCTGAAGATTCTGGGTGAGCAGTACATTTCCTTAGCTGGTCAAAGACCGGTGGTGGTTACATACCTCAGTAGCAGAGATGGGAGCATAGAGTCTCTCTTGATTAATGTTAGCTTAACTCTGCAAGTCCTTTGCATTTAGATCCATGCTCAATGAAAAGTTGAGACTGGACCAAGCGCCATGCTCAGAGGTCACAGTTGTTATTAAAATAGAAGTTTGGTGGACCAGATAACATCCGGCACCACTTTCTGCTTTAACATTGATGAATCTGTGTAAAGGTAGCAGTTGCAAGGCAGTGAGCCAACTCTGGACAGTACCTCAGCTTTGTTTGGAGAGACTCTATCATGCATGTGCTTAGAAAAGGTTTATTATCTATTGTTTGGCCAGAAACCTTACACCTTTTGTTTGGGTAGACACAGCCAGTGTCTGTCTTTAGGAAAACACTGTACAAAGGCGCAGGTAGAAAGCTGGATCTTTCCAAGCCTAAATGGAAGAATTATGTGATTTAGATTGTGGAGTAGTGACTAATCTCAGGGGCTTTGGAAACTGCTCGCTCTCATCCTTTCTGCCCTCCCTTTCCGCTTCCATTGAAGAGTGAGAGAATGCTAGGTAAATATGACTAGGTTCATCCAGCCCAGCTGTTAAAGTCCAGTCTTGACACCTACGGCTAAGTATATTGTCAAATAGATCTTGTTTTTGAGAAGAGCAGAACTCGCTTGTGTTTCCTCCCCTTATTTTTAAAGCTATGTGTCTGCGTCTGTGCTTATGAGTGCAGGCGCCTGCTGAGAGGTGTGGATTCTCTGAGGCTGGGACTACAGGCAGTTGTGAGACTCCTGACATGGTGCAAAGAACGGATCTCAAGTCCTCTGCAAGAACAGCGCCTGCGCTTAACTGCTGAGCCGTCTTTCCATCCTCACTCTGTTGATTTAGTGTCCTACTTCCTAACTGCAATAGCATTTCCCAGGAGCTATCCTCAACAGACCGATACCAGATAGCTAGACCCCCAGGGCTCCATTTGATTAGTCCCTCAAAAGCGGAGTTGAGTTCTTTCACAGTCTTCTGCCTCCCAGGGCAAGAGAGCATCAGGCAAAGTCTGGTCCACATCTTCCTTCTTTGTGGCATCTCTGTTGATTCTGCCTTCCTCCTTGTCTCCTGATCCCCTGTCATTTTGGTATGGCCTGTCTATCCAGAGCCCTCGATGACCAGGTAAGGTTGTCCCTGTCACACTCTACTGGGCCACTTACTACCTTTAGACCACGTTGGTTGATGGGACTCACATTACCATGTCTTCCTCAGCATGGCCCACCTTACCTAGTTTTTTTATTTAATTGTGTGTTTGTTTATTTATTTATTTATATTTTATACGCATTGGTGTGAGGGTGTCAGATTCCCCGGAACTGGAATTAAAGACAGAACTGCCATGTGGATACTGGGAAATTAACCTGGGTCCTCTGAAAGAGCAACCAGTGCTCTTAGCCATTGAGCCATCTCTCCAGGCCCCTGCCCTGTTTTCTCAGAACCTTCACCTCACTATCAAGCCCCAATGTTTTTAACTTCAAGACAACAATTTCTGCCCTTCAGCCCAGGAGACACTGGCAATGTCTAGACACATTACTTGGTTGTCACAGCTTGAAGAGGGAATGTTCCTGGCATCTGACAGGCAGGAGACAAGACTTTTGCTAACCACGTTGCATGGCTCAAGACAGCCCCAACAATGACCCAGTACTCAGCCCAAGGAGATAGTGGAGGTCCTTGCTCTTTTCCCACGTCTCTGGCAGAATTACAAACAGAAGAGAACAAAACACAATCTGTCCCCAGGCATGCACCTAGATTCCTTGGTTCACATCCCCACTTCTGAGCCAGTGCTGGAAGAAAACAGCAGGATCTTGAGAAACCTCTCCTCCCACATTGCATGTGGTCCTTCTCTCACTGGGAAGGATGGAAATGAACATTCTACTTGGGCAGAAGAACCACTCATGTGGGAGGGTCTGAGCCCTGGCTGTGATAAGGTTCATAATATTTACCATTTAAAAAATACCCAAAAATACCAGAAATCAATATGGAGGTTCTTTAAAAAACTGAAAATAGAACTACCATATAGTCCAGCTCCACTACTCCCGGGTACGTACCAAAGGAGTCTATGTCAACATACCACAGAGGAACATGTGTATCCATGTTTATTACTACTCTTTTCACAGTAGTCAGGAAATGGAATCATCCTAGGTACCCATCAACAGATGAAATGATAAAGAAAATACGGTTTATATTTACAGTGGAGTTTTATTCAGTCACAAAGAAGAATAAAACTATGTCATTTGCAAGAACCGGATGGAACATGTGATCTTGATGCTAAATGAAATAAATCAGATCCAAAAAGACAAATATCCTATTTTTTCCTCTTATATGAGGACTCTACAACTCAAGCACACACACATGCATGCAAACACATACACACACACACATACACGCGCACACACACACACACACCATGAAAGTCGAAAGGGAAAGGAGCCTCACACACACACACACACACACACACACACACACACACACGCACAGGCACACGCACACGCGCACACACACACACACCATGAAAGTCGAAAGGGAAAGGAGCCTCTGGGGAAATGATAGTGACTAACGTGAACTGGAAGGGTAGGACAAGAAATTTACTGGGGAGTGAATATGATCAAAATCTATAATATACATGTGTGAGGATGTCATAATGAACCGCACAATTTTATATGTCCACTTTAAAGAAAATCTCCATATAACTAACTTAAAAAAAAAACCCCACATGTCTAGAATGCAAATTAAATCAGCCTTGGGTGAGGACCTTGTGGTCTCTGTCTTAATCCCCAGAGAAGAGTGGCAGAGCCAGAGCTAATACCCTGTGGCCTGGCCATCTGCTCAGTGGGGTGTGGAGGAGACACCTCCCCAAAGAACTGACCTTACCCCTCTTAGTCTTTTTGCCATTTACACATCCTTTAGGACAGCCAGCCTCCAGCAGGACACTCAGTTAACTTTGTAGTCAGACTAGGTCATCTAGGAAAACAGGACTCAGTGCTTCGGGTCAGAGTTTTCTTATCTTGACTGGGATTGAGTCTTAAACAATATTTACTAAAACAAGGAACAGAGAGCAAATAAACAATTAAATTTATAATCAAGCAATCTATGCTAGCCACTTAATTCAGAAAAAACAGATGCTTCCTTTTTTCCTTTAGAAAGAGAAAACAATCCCAGTTTGAAGCCTCGGGTGATTTATGGCTTGTGAAAAATAATGGGGTAGTATAATAAATCATAAATACCATCTCCATGAAATATGACCATCCTAATTCTACCTGCTGACTCCCTGTTTCCACACAATGGAGTCTTTACACGGCAAAATTAATCTGGCATTGACCTTGCCATCATTCCCTGCTTTGACAAATGAACACAACAGAACAAAATTCCTCTCCACTGTCCAAGAATCTCTTCACCTTGAATACCTTCCCTACAAACACAAACACCTCCTCTTGTAGTGAAGTAAGCTTGGGATTTAAATCTGAGCATCCTGGATTCTAGTCTGTGCATAATACTTCTTTAGAAGGTTTTTAAGTTCCTTCATTTGTAACATTTTAACTCCCCGAGGCTTCCCCATCAGTAGATGAAAGAGGTCCCTGTGGAGTGTGTTAAGTTCTTTCCCATTTAGGAATTCCCAAGCAGATAGATCACCCATTGACACCCTTTCATAAGAGGAACCACCTAGCTTTGTCTGACCTATTGTGTGGGAACATGGTATAAATGTTGTCTCCATTCACAGTTACTGAGCACTCTGCAAAAGAAGATAGTGCTATGCAGTCATCCAAGAAAATGATGAGACGGTACTATTGAAAAGATGATCGCTTAATGAAGGCACACACGGTTACCTCAGGTAATTCACAAGTGCCAGGGAGCATGTAATTCTGTCAGTGAACATTTTTTGGTGACCTGTCAAATGGGATGAGCCCTGTATCACAAGTAACACTCTTGTTACATCTAGGAAAAAGATAAGACTTATCTTTCTGTGTTTAAGCATAGTAAAACATTACATTCATACTTTGTTTTCTGACTTGTTTGAAGGCAGGCCTTACATTTTAAAGGGAGACCCTGAATTTTCTGAACTCAGGCCTTACAAAACCTGACTTTGGCCATTGTAGGGGAAAACCAGGGGTTTGAATGTGGAAATAAAATGTGACAATGCTTTGACATTCTGAGTTGTGAGTGATGGGAGCACAGCCAGGCCCTTTCCAAGAGAAACAAGTGCTCTTAACTCCTGAGTCCTCTCTCCTTATCTGAAAGTTACGTCTTAACCAACTCACATGCTCCTTAAACAAAATCCTGGTGACAAACTGCAAGAAAGAAGTGGGTTAAAGCAAAGAAAATAGTTTAGCTGCCACAAGCACCCCTTATAGACAGAGTACCCGCCAGGCCACTGGCTGGCTGGACTGGCATAGGCAACCAAAAGAATACCCAGCTGATGAACAGGCTGAATAACAGAGAGAAAGAATAAAAAGGATAAGCTGACTCATAACAGAGGCCGGAGGACTCAGAGTAAAATGGGAGTGTGATGCCCTTGTTCAAACAATGTCAAAAATTTCATGGCAATTTCAGGAGTCCTTGAAGCACAGAGCCCTGTCTCCACAGGTTGACCCTACACAAAGTCAGGCCTGAGGAGGGGAGGAGGAACACGGGGAGGGTGCTGATGATTACTGTCGGTGAACTCTAGTCCAGACTCTGCAAAACACACTCACAGGTCAATCTCTGGGAGCAAACTAGTATCAATAGTTCTCAGAGGAGAAAAAAAACTCTCAGAAAGGTTAGGCTGTTTGTATAAAAGTGTACAATAGTAAGTTTGTGTGTGCTGAAATGGAGGAGCAGCAAGGGGAGGGACAGAGGGAAGGACCACAAAGTTAGAACCAGGATTATTGGCTTCTAGCCTACACTACTTAGGTAAATCCAAAATGTCAAAAAGGTCTCATTACTGTTATAGTGAACCACAATTGAGGGCCATGAACATGAACGGAAAAATACCTTTGTCCTTTGTCACTTCTTTGAACCGCTTCAGCCCTGTGCTTCTGAAGGCGGGCCTTCATTCCTACAAAACCAGGCTCTTTTGGAAACTTGTAGACTCTGTCCTTGCATCTAGCTACTGTGGTTGGCACAGGGTTAAATTACTACTTCCCTGTTTGCAATTTATTTATATGAGAAGTGAAATGTCAAGTTCACATGGGGTGAAATAAACTACTCTTTAAAAACATACAAACGTTTGCTGCCCATGCGTCCAAAGGACCAAACCAGAGACAAGAAAGATCTCTTCTGTGTGGCCTGTTCAACAGACGGAAGGAAATAATGAAGGTCAAAATTAAACTCAACCAAATGAAACTTTGAAAAATTTCATAGAAGACACCAAATGAAGGGATGCTTTCTACCCACTTTGCCAATCTGATCAGTATGGACACCAACATTATAAACTGAGGGGGAGAGGTAGTTCTAATTCTGGAAATTCTGGAATGGCATTTTCTGTATTTTGCAAAGTGACTTTAGCATCATCATATTTTCTCTCATGCTTATAGGTTTATTTGTATCTGTAAAGAATAACTCAGAATCATCTTATAGACTAAGAATATGGTTCCATTGGAAGAGTGCTAACCCAGCAGACATGAAGCCCCAGGTTCCATCCTTAGCAATATATAAAGCTGGTCTGGTGGTGCACACTTGTAACCCCAGCACTCGGGAAGTAGAGGTGTTTGTCTATATGAGAGTCTGTCTAAAATAATCTTAATAATAATCTTAATCCTTTAAGAAGGAAGCTATTTTATTTTATTGAACATCAACAAACCTACACTTATTCATACATGATTCCCAAATGTCTCAACTCCCTGAACCTGTTCAGTTCCCTAATAAGGAGGGTAGCAACATTATCTCTACACTCAGGGCTCTGGGGACGATGGCAGAAGTGTAACTTTGAAAGTACTTGTGGATCTGGCATTATTGATGGTTACCAAGGAGACAAGGTCTTAGATCAAGACAAGGAACTGGAGTTGAGCCCACAGTGTGGCTGTGCCAGCCCAGTGGCCTGGAGCTGGCAGAACAGGTTTGGTGCCTATTTCGATCTACCCACATGAAACTGGGAGGAGACTTCATGGGATCTTGCTTCTGGTATCTTTCCTAAGAAGAGAGGAAATGGAAACTGGTATCATCATTTCTTTTACTCTCCCCCGCCCCTTTCTCTCCCTCACATATAAATAAATAGCTGGAAACTCTGCAAACCACATTGCCCTGTGATAGGGTGATAGGATGCTGTCACCTATTAATATAGAAACAGTGTGCATGTCAAATGCCTGATCCTAAACCCAGAATTGAAGTGATTGTCACAGCTGTAACCTTACTCTAAGAACAAAGTTCAGCTAAGATCTCCCTCCTAATCCTAAAGAAAGGGAAAACCCAGCACCTCTTCAGCAAATGTCAAAGCATGTGATAAAGTCCATGTTATTCCCGTAACTCTGACTTTATTACCATACACAAAACAGGTGGGTTTGTTGACTTCACTGCAGGGAGGAAAACAATGGACGGATATTTGTCATTGTTACAAAAGATGGGACCTCCAGGAGGTGGTGGACCTTGCCTTTAATCCCAGCACTCGGGAGGCAGAGGCAAGCAGATCTCTGTGAGTTCAAGAGCAGCCTGGTCTACAAGAGCTAGTTCCAGGGCAACCTCCAAAGCCACAGAGAAACCCTGCCTCGAAAAAACCAAACCAAACAAAAGATGGGGCTAAAGTATCTGTTTCTGTAGACCAGTGGTTCTCAACCTTCCGAATGTTGCAACCCTTTAACAAAGTTCCTCTTGTAGTGATGACCCCCAAATATAAATTTTTTGCTGCTATTTCATAACTGTAATTGTATTACTATTGTGAATCATAATACAAATATCTGTGGTTTTGGATAGTCTTAGGCAACCCCTGTCAAAGGTTCATTCAGCCCCAAGGGGTCATGATCCACAGGTTGAGAACTACTGCTGTCAACTACCAATGACAGTAGCACGTATGACAAAGATATGGCACCCGGCACACCTGCCACCTCTGTTTCAGTGGGGGAGTCACACCAAGCTTACAGCCAGTGGTTTGGTTCAAATCTCACCTCTATCGGTTGTCACTATACTATCTTCTCAGCCTCAGTTTTTTCAATCTGTAAAGGGAAGCTTACCCTCTGCCATCAATGTTGGCTTCCCTTCAGTGGCACTACTGCCTTTCTTCCTTCTAACAATATTGTGATTTTGTTCAGATCAGGGATGTTTCCAGTTGGAGACACTCTTTCCCAGACTAGCAAGTCATGTGACCTAGTTCTGGCACGTGAACTGTATATAAGTAGGTATCATGGAGTTGGGCTGGAGAGACAGGGTCAACTAACATGTGCTTTGCTTTCCACCTTTCTTCGTGCCTGGAAACAGGCAGAGTGGCCAGGCATGCCATAGAGCTAAGGCCTGATCTGTGAGCAGCCGATGTAGTGAACTGCCCATTGCTGCCACATCCACTGTTACATGGCAAAAAGAAGAACCCTGATCAATTAAATTGCATACATGCAACCAAAATCAAACTGCCTGGTGACCTGCCTCATGAAGCTGGCATGAAGAATTTATGAGTTGTAAAGTACTTAGTACACAACATAATCATGATAATAATCATGTTAGCTTTCTGTTACTATGACAAAAGACCTGAGGGCATCAGCTTCAAGGAAGAAAGGTCTGTTTGGATTCATATTTTCTGGTACTTCTGTCTATAGACACTTAACCCAGTATCTCTGGGCCAGTGATAGGCCATGCATCATGGTGCAAGTGTGTTGTGGGGAGGACTATTCACCTTCTGAGGCTAGGAAATAAGAGTGAGAGCAAGGGGTCTGGGACAAGATACACCTTCCAAAAGTGTGTCCTCATGACTGACATCCTCCAGTAAACTCCGTCTCCTGGTCTCTAACTCTTCCCAATAGTGCATCAAGCCATGAGCTCAGTGGTAGACTAATCCCCCGATGAAGGTAGAGCCCTCATGATCCAACCACCCCTGAAATAGCTATACTGGGGGCTCAAGGCATGAGCCATTCTGGGGGGATATCTCTAATTCAAATGATAGCATAGAATGAAGCAAAGTGATATCCACATCGTTAGAAGCACAATTCCCTGACAGGGTGGGGATGTCTCCTGGGCTGTGACCACTGTGAACCCGCTGACCTGGCCTTTAGGCTGTACCCTCTTGCTGAATTTCCCCTCTGTGGCCTCAGGAAGACCTTCAGTGTTCTACTTCCTCAGTGGCTGCAAACATCCTGCCCTTTATCTTGCCTCCTGGATGCCCTTAGCTGAAGCCTCCTTCAGTCTCATTCCAGAGCCCAAACAATTCTGAATCGCATTAGCATTCTAGTTTGTTTTTACTGTATTTTATGGAGGATACTCATGAAACCCTTAAAGAAACCAGATGTGGCACTTGACAAAGGTTCATGGTTCAGAAACCCATCTATAAATTAAGTTTACAACTAAGGTTGTCCCTAACAATGTCTACATTCAACATTTCAAGAATTCTACATTGTCATTTCATTACTGTAACAATACATTTGTGATAACTTAAAAAGAGGAGAGTTTTACTTTTTCTTGTAGTTTTATAGCTAACAGCCTATCACCAGTTACTTCTGTGGCTTGTAGGCTTATGGTATGTCCTTTATCATGGCAGAGCTTGTGATAGAGGAAGCCTATTTATCTCATGTCTGAAATGAAATAATGATAAAGCATGGGATTGGGGACACGCAATCCTCTTTAAGGATGCCCCCAAGTTCCTAGGTCCTCCAGTGGGACTCCTCCTAAATGTTTCAACACCCGCCAATACATCAAGTTGAGGACCAAGTCTTTAACTTGTGGGTCTTGGGGGACATCCCAGACTCTAACAGTAACAGATACATATTTTTATCATGACACTTGGTGATGTTCACCTTCATCATTGAAGAAGGGATCCTTTGAAACAGGAAGTGTTACACTATTCATAGACTTAGAATCACAGGTCTGATTTTTACTTTTTTTTGAACATATTAAATGAAATTTGAGCAACATCTTATTGACACCAAAAGAGACATCAGAATATAGATGATGGGATTTATTTGATAAGCCTGAATAAATAGATTTCAAATATTAAAAAAAAACAATGTCTACATTCAAGTGTCAAGGGTAGCAGTGTTCCTGGGAATATGTAGATTCTTTACACACTCATGGTACTGAAATATATAGATACAGATGTAGATGTATTCTGGTTTGCATTCTATTGCTGTGATAAACAGCATGAGCAAAAGCAATCTGGAGAAGAAAGGTATTTTTGTTGTTGTTGTTGTTTTGTTTTGTTTTGTTTGTTTGTTTGTTTGTTTTTGGCTTACAGGTTCCAAGTCCATCATCAAGGGAAGTCAAGGAAGGAACTTGGAGGAGGGAACTGAAGTAGATGCCATGGAGGAACACTGCTTACTGACTCGTTCTGTAACCTATCAACAGACAGCAGATGAAATGAGGCTTGAAGTAAGACCACAAGCGATAGCCCGATGCAAGAAGGATGAGAGTACAAATGAACAAAACTTCAGAGTATGAGATTTTTATACTTATTAGGCTGTTGTTTGATGGTTTCACCTGTGTATGTGCATATGTGTACTGGTTAGTATGTGTACATGGCAGGATCCAGCAGTACTGCCCGCAGTGGGCTGGGGCCTCCTACATCAATCATCAATCAAGAAAATGTTCCACAGTCCTGCCTATAGGCCAACTTTATAAAGCAATTTCTAAATCTAAGTCCCTCTTCCAAGATAACTCTATTTATATCAAGATGACAAAAACCTCCAGCACATTTAATGTGTATATATAATGTATATATGTATCTTTTTTGTCTTAACTCAATTTAGTGATGAATTCATTCAGTAGTCCATTTCTTATTGCTAGATACGAGTCTACTGAATGCATATATAATGGGTGATTTTTAACCCTCTATGAAACTGTCATACTATATTCTAAAATGGTGGTACCACTTTATAATCCTAGGAGCACTGTATGAGAGGTCTAGTTTTTCCTATTTATTTTGGGCTTTTTAGTTGGTTCTAGTTGCCTATTTGTCTGTTTACCAACACAAAATGTTGCATCACTATAGGTTTATACTAAATCTTGGAATCAGTTGCCATATGCCCAACTTTTTAAGTTATTTTGATTTTGAATTTCATTTGTTCTTTTTCTTTCTCAAGGTGAAAGTTGAGACACTTAATGAAAATCTTTTTTTCCAAGAAAAATCCTTCTAAAACATGAATCAACACATCCTTCACATTTGATCAGCTCTTTTAATTTTTTTCCTTACACAGTTCTCTTCTCTTCTCTTTCATTTTTGAGACAGGGTCTCACTCTATATTCCAGGCTAGCCTGGAACTCAGTTTGTAGCCTGGGTTGCTCTCCTGCCTCAACCTCCCAAGTGTTGGGATAAAAGGAGTAAGAAACCGTGACCAGTTTCAACATATAATACGTTCTAACACTTTTGGTTTCATTCTTGACTCATGTGTATTACATAATTTCATAAATTCTTTGTATGTGTTACATAATTTCCAATATTTGGGGATTTTACAATGGTATTCTATCACTGACTTGTGTTTTTAATATAATTCCATTATAATCATGAAATATGCAGTTTATGGAGGCTTGTTTTGTGGCCAACCTTTTTATAGGCTAACTTAGTTAAATGTTCTGTTTGCACTTGAAAAAAAAAACCATTCTGTTGGTAAGAAAAATGTTCTATCAATGTCACTGAGGTCAACATGGTTGGTACATTTCCTCAGGGTCTTCTGACTACTCATTCTATCAGTTATTGACTCAGGGAGACTGGACTCTGGTTAATTGTGAGTTTATCTGATTTTCTTTGGATTTTATAAACTTTAGATTTATGTATTTTCTAATGTACTTAATTAGGTGTGTAAGAGTTTGGATTATTATGTCTTCCTGGTGAATTGTCTCACTTATCATTCTGAAACATCTTTATCATAGGTCATATTTTTACCCTAAATCTATCTTATCTGATATTAATATGTACACCCTAAAATTCTTGTAATTGGTATGCCATTTTCAATTCTTCATGCACCTGATTTTATTATAAGAAAAATGTAGTTGAATCTTACCTTTCTGAAACATCTGAAAACCTCTGCCTTTGCTCCCTGTGCTCTACGTCTTCCCCTCCATCTCCCCCACTTCTAGTGTGTGTGTGTGTGTGTGTGTGTGTGTGTGTGTGTGTGTGTGTGTGTGTGTGACTTCGTGTCAACCTATATGAAGGCCAAAGGTTGATGTTGACATCAGGATGCCTTCCTCAATCGTTTCTCTATGTATTTAATTTTTTGAATGGAGTCTGTCACTGAGTCTGAAGCACCCCAGATAGACTGGATAGCAATCCCATGGTTTTGCTGTTTTCATGGTCCAAAAACTTGCTTTATTCTTGGTATAGTTTTTTATTGGATGCTGACATTACAATTCTTACCTGATTAGATGCTAAATATTTTTGTATTCCCTTAGATATGTTCTGAGTTTATTCTCTAGTGTTATGAGGAAAAGCCTGGTATTTTGAATATTTTTTTAGTATTTTTAGGTGGGATTAGAAGTGTTCAGTGTTCAATAACAAGAGATAATTATTCTCCACTATTGCAGAGAGACCCATATATTACTCCATGTAAATCTCTATAATCAGGACTGTGTCAGCACATTTTGTAAGAGCAGTCATGACATCTGGCCATCTGTGAGAAGAACACTACTACTTCCTCAGCCTGCAGCAGTCCCGCACACCTGCTCTTCTCCGTTGCATACTCACCCAAAAGGGAATTCTTTCTGAGGTTTGTGCTCCGTGGCTCACTCCAGTACTCTTTCCTGAGAATGCTAGCCACCTAGCTCTGCCCCATCTTTTAGTTCCTTTCTGTTGAGTTGAGATGGTTGCTGGACTCACTGTTTCCTGTCTCACTGACAATGGCTTGCTTGATGATGAGTGTTTGTGGACTGGTTTAAGGTTTGGAATTGTTTTATCAATGAAGGTAATTGTAGTTTTGTCACACCCTCCCATCTGGAAACAGAAGTCTGGTCTGCACATGCCAAATGTTTATTCTTTCTTCCCCCTTAGTATATGTGGATAATGGAGTACCCTTGGCACATGGAGGTGCATTAGGAGAACAGGGAAGAATCTGCTTCCACCCCAGGCTTAGGAGCTGATTTTCACAACACCACCCATATATTATTTCTCTAAAAATCCATTTTTCACCCTGTCATTGGATTTTTGTCACAGGCTGTCCTCTCATGGCTTTGAGGTCCCAGATATGCTCAAATCTTCTGCTTAGAGTTTATAGCAGAGCTAAAGCCAGACTGTGGTATCATTGTCTTAGATGCTAATCTTTCTTGGCCCCTATCTGTGAGGCTCAATGAAGAAGCTGACTCACCCTGGTAGTTAGACCTCACCATTTGTTACTGTTCACCAGGACCATTAAGATGTCAATGGCAGCTGTGTGTGAATCTTTCTTTCTGGCTGTGAACAGAATACGAATCAGTTCGGACCAGAATCCAATTAGCTTTCTCTCTTCTCATTCATTTTTTTAAGGCAATCGTGCTAATGTGGATGTTAAGAGTGATTTGTGGCAATGGCATTCCTTTACCTTCCCATGTAACTGGACACCTTCCCTCTGAGGTCAAAGTACAGCAAGAACTGCCTTGTTCATAGTTTTCATTCTCTTTCATTTCCTGTTGTAATATTTTTGTGATGGTTTTAGTCTTTCACTTTCAATCATATTTAACTGCACCCCACTCTTAGGCTGACTTAGTGCACTCTTAAGGTCAGACCGTACAAAGATGTTTCCTGGAAGGACCATTCTTCATTATCCAGGAAGGACAGGAAGTGTTCCATGCAGGCACTCTGAGAACCATGTCCCCCATGTCCAGAGGAGGGTGGGGGAGGGGGTTGGATTGCACCGAGTTATGTAACCCAGAAAGTTCATCAAGTGCTTCAGGCAGGCCAAAGGGAGAGTATTAACTTAAAAACAGCTTGGAGATTTCTGGAGGGGTGACAGTATATTGATAAGCATGCCTGATTACACATTTTTTTCTGCCATGGAATTTATCATGAACCCTGACATTGTGTTAATAATATACTGCTTCTACCGGCCACGCAGATAAGTACAAAACATTTACCAGAAAAATAATGCAGCAGTGTGGGAACTGTCATTCTCCAAAAGATTGAAAGAGGATTCCCAAGCCACCCCCATCAGAGAGAAATTGCTGAATCTGGACACAAGAGGAAGCATCTTGGGGCTTCAGGCATCTGAGGCATTTACTCTTCTGGTTAAGAGCCTATGTTCAAAGTTGGGTGGTGGTGGTGGTGCACACCTTTAATCCAGGCACTCAGGTGGCAGAGGGAGGTTAGTTCGAGGCCAGCCTGGTCTACGGAGCGAGTTCCAGGATAGGCTCCAAAGCTACAGAGAAATTCTGTCTCGAAAATAAAAAGAACTGTGTCCTGGACCCTGTCTATTTGGGTGCTAACCCCAATTCTGTTCCTTCCTAGCTCTGTGAATCTGGACAAATTACTGAACCTGCCTATGACTTGATCTTCAGTCCCATAAAATTGAGAACTTGCAGGGTATACTTTCTGGATTGTTTTCCCGCGATAAAACACTTAAAAATTAGTTAACTAACAGAAACACAGACTAGTTCCTGGCTTGTACTTATGTACCTGCTGTTATTATCACTCTTTCAACTGTAAGTTTTAGGAGGTCTAAGCGCGATGAAGTATCTCAGCATAACTTTGTGTGAGGAATGCATGTGTTTGAGATGTACAGTGAGGACGGCAGAGCAGGGCACTGGGTGTGTTAATTCCCCTCTGCTTTATTCCCTATAGACAGAGGCTCCCACTGAACTGTAAGCTTGAGGTTTAGGCTAACCTGGCTGGCACTGAGTTCATGAAATCCACTTGTTTCTTCCAGTACTGGTTTTACAGGCGCAAGCAGCTGTACCCCACTCTTTTTGCTGTGTGTGCTTGGGATTAGAACTCGGGGCCACATGTTCCCAGAGCAAGAAATCTTATATACTGAGCCATCTCCCCAGCCCTTTGATGACAGTTTTTGTGATTAAAAATTAGAGTGCATATTTTGATGATCAACTTGAAGTACCAAAAGCAAACACCCAAACAATAACAACAAAAAACCCTAAGACTGCAGCCACCTCATTAATTTTAATTATTTAATTTTAATTACTTATTAATTAATTTTAAGACTACTAATTGCACTTAAGATAACATTTTGGTTAAGTTAGATTAAGTAAAATATACTAAAATCATCTTATCGCATTTCTTTTACTCTTAAAATACAGCTACTAGAAATTTTTAAATTAGATCTGTTTTCTATCATTGTACAACCCCAGGCAAGATTACAGGGAATTTAATTTGGTGATAAATGTCTGAGTTTTATACTGGAGTAATTAATGGCAAGCTGCAAAGGAAGAAATGGGACATGATTTACATAATGCACATTACATATGTACAAATCCCAAGTATTTTCCTGGTAGCTGTGTAGGAAATGGATTGGGAAGGGAAAGGCCCGAGTCTTCGGGGAGCTCTAGTGGTTACAGAAATACAGGCAAGAAAAGCCCCTGTCTGAACTGAGGGTAGCAGCATGCATGGACAGATTCCTCAGCAAGTAATAGTGAGGGTGGTGATGTTGACTCCTGTAGACTGTGGGGCTGGGGGGTTTCCTGCAAGAGCCTGGAGTCCCAGGAAGTGAACACAGTTTCTGTGTTATATTGGTTGAGCTCCTGTCCCTACGATACCCCAGGAGAGCAACCTAAAAAGGAAGCGTAGTTTTGTTTTGTTTTTGTTTTCCGCTATAGATTTAATTATTTATTACATAATTATTTATGTTACAAAATATTTAGCCTCAGAGTGACAAGAAATAAAACTGATCCAAAAATAAGAGAAATTTTAAATAGAGTTTTGTACATTTTAATGACTAGTTAAGATTAAGACAAAGAACTTGGCACATGCCTTTAATCTAAGCACTCCAGACACACATGGACAGGTAGATTTCTATAAGTTCAAGGACATCTCGTCTGACTATCAGTGATAGTCAGAGCTGTATAATGAGACTGTATAGAGAGGAGGGGAGGAGGAAGAGGGGAAGAGAAAGGGACAGACAGATGACCCATCATCTGTGCTGAGAACATGTACCAATGACCTAAAAACTTCCTGTAAGGTCCACATTATCTCCCACCAGTGCCCCAGGGATCAAACTTTCACATATGGACCTTTGGGGAAACAATCTGTATTTGAATATAGCAGGTGTCCATATAAGTCCTTTTCTCGATGCTATTGCTAATTTCTTGAGCCCAATCAACTAGATGTAGAGCCTTTCACAGCTAATAGTACTTCTAGACAAAGTAGACTAGCTTGTTTCTTCCCAAATTCAATCCTCAAGTTAAAAACACTAAACAAAGGGTAGAATCTCTCTCCCTCCTCCCTCCTCCCTCCCTCCCTCCCTCCCTCCCTCCTTCCCTCCCTCCCTCCCTCCCTCCCTCCCTCTTTCTCTCTCAGTGTGGGTGTGTAGCCCAGGTTGGACTTGCTGTGTAGCTCAGGCTAACTTTAAACCTCTGCACGATCCTCCTGCCTCAGCCTCTGTACCATCTCTTTCTCTTTTGAAACAACAGAGTGGGCACATTCCAGTGGTTTCACCATCATCTGGTAAACATTAGCAGTCCTGTCTTGGTACTCAAAGGGCTTCCAGAAGCCACAGTTTTTTTCTTCACACGGAGACAAAAGTGGCTTTTCATCCCTTGGACATACTCCTCTTTCCATTCCCTGGAAAGAACTCTGTTCTACACCCATACTCAGCTGGGTCTGGACTCCACTTCGGCCACTTCCCAATGCTAAGTCTGAGAATGTAAATTCCTAATCAATATGTGTGGAATTCATGAAGTTTGCTCAACTTCTCTGAGCTTCCATTTGAAAATCTGTACCACAAGGAGATGATTTCTCCTGTGAAAAGTTGTTCTTTGTTGGGATAATCTTGGATATATTCCAGCTGCTTTCTGCTCAGTAATTGATATCATGGGTTATCATTTGGAATAAAACACAAACAGGGGGAAAACACTTGTGCATTTCAAAGACTCCTGGGGTCCATGGTGCCTTCAGACATTCACTGTGCTTATTTCCAGGGCAGTGGAGACTTGGCTAATACTCAATCCTGAATCTTGATTTATATTTTTTCCTTTCTCTATATTTTTATTTAAATTAGAATCAAGCTTGTTTTACATGTCAATCTGAGTTCCCTCTCCCTCCCTTCCTCCCCTGCCCCCTACTAACTCCCTATTCTGTTCCCTTTCTGCTCTCCAGGGAGGGTGAGGCCTTCCATGGGGGAATCTTCAAAGTCTGTCATATTCTTTGGAGCAGGGCCTAGGCTCTCCCCCATGTATCTAGGCTGAGAGAGTATCCCACTATGGGGAATGGGTTCCCAAAGTCCATTCCTATGCTAGGGATAAATACTGATCTACTACCAGAGGCCCCATAGATTGCTGAGGCCTCCTCTCTGACACCCTAATATGACATCCTAGAGCTTTCATCCAGTGGCTTAAGGAAGCAGAGGCAGATACTCACAACTAAACACTGAACTGAAGTCCTGGAACCCAGTTGCAGAGAGGGAGGACTGATGAGCAAAGGGATCTTGATACCCAGGACTTCTGCCGTGAACACTTAACTGTCAACCTTCTCACCCGTGAGTCTCTAGGCAGGACGATGGCACCACTAACAACTGCAGCCTTTGTTAATCACCTCTGTTTCCTCCATGACCCTAAGGGAGAAACCTTAAAACTTCAACACATAATAGAAGTTAGCAGGAGAGATGTGACCCAGAACAAAGACCTTGGGTTCCCATATACTGAGTGACTCCCCCCAGCTCTTCCAGTAGAATGGCTCACTGATGTTGTTAGTTGACATCGCCAATCTTCCTGTGTTCCTTTGCATTCGTACAGATAGCAGTTTCCAAGTTTAGTGCTTTTTATCCTCACAGCACATACAAATGTTTGTGCCTAAAGTAGGCCCCCAGTCCCCTCTGTCTTTTAAGAGCAATGCAGCTCTTCTCCTCAAGCATTTTATGAGGAACAAACTCTCACCCACTGGGCAGAAGAGAGAACACCAAAAAGTCATTATGCAAATGAAATGGCCAAGAACTGAAAAGCCTACCCACATGAGAACACACTTGGTGACAGTTTGAAAGAAGAAACAAAGCTCTGAACATTCCATACACCAAAGCAGAGAGGCAAACAGACTTTCTGCATCTTCCCATGCCTGCCTTATGGGAAGAGAGCAAGAATCTTTAGCCCACAGACCTTAGCATTTGAAAGAGGGACAAAATAACTTCAAATTGATGGAAACTGCTAAGTACTCAACCATATCATATTGACTATATGTAGGCAGACATTTCTGGGAAGGGGAATCAGTGTGGCCTGGTAATGCTGAGACAGTCTGTATGAAGACAAGAGGTGATGGAGGACCAGTTGATGCTTCAGGGGGACATTGAATAAAGGGATGTGATGACATGTTGTTTGAGGGAAGTGGGGAGGGGAGAGAGAAAGAACAAGAGAGGAGAGGGGGGGAAGGGGAGAGAGAGAGAGGGAATAGATGAGCATAATGTGTGTGAAAGGCAAGAAGTTACTGATGATCAAGATATACTCAATTAAGTGACAATCAAGTCACTCAAAATCTTTTCTCTCATACGGCATTTCCCACAATCCTCTGCTTCATTTCCCTTCTCCACCAATCCTCACCAGAGAATTCTCTCTTGCAATATTTGAAGTCTCTTTTCTCTTCTATCCAGTGCTTCTGTTGAGACACAGCATTCAGATAACCCCTGAAGTCCCACGCATGGATTCACTTCCGAGAAGACCAGATTCTCCTGAGTTCCCAGCACAAGGCTGCTTGGTAAATATTATCCAGTGGCTGCAAGTGGGTGATTTCCCTCAGAGGCAAGCCTCTGCGAAAACTAAAGAATTCCATGACTGTCATCCTGGCATCATAAAGAGAAAAACATGAGGGACCAAAATGTTGGTAGGGATTGTAGAGAAATTCTTGAGGAAAGTAAAGGTCTGGGATTGTGGTGTCCTCAGTAGGCTCCAGTTTTTGTCTTTTGTCTTTCTTTCCCTTTTTCCCTCCTCCCCTGTCTTCAGAAATTTCCACAAGTGAATCCACTCACAAAGAGAAAGGCAAGTTGACTACAGTACCTTTCACAAAACAGAGGCTCTGAAAACATTGGTCTGGATTGAGGCCTGTGTCCCCAGCCCTGTCCCTGAATCACTCCCTGTAATTTGTTCAGCCTGATTCTAGCCTTAGCGTCCAGGCAGTGGGTACCCACAGTCCCTCCTCGGCCGTGAAGGAAAGGCAGCCTTCCTCTTCGTCTCCTCTTGCCACTCTGAGGTGGCTGGCTTGCTGCCTGGCTATGCCAGAAAGCGGCGTGACCACCAGCAGCTACTGTGGTCAGCACAGGAAGAAAATCTTGGGTGTTCACAGCTAAACTATGACATGAGAGACCCTGGCGGCTGAGAGCTGGCTAGGATAGCGGCAGAAGTGCACCCTCTGACTCTGCCCCTCCCCAGAACAGGCCCCTAAAGAACCTCAGAGAGCATCATGGGGGTGACAGCTGGGCTTGGCACAGCCCCACTCCTTGAGTGAGGGCCAGTGAGGACCCCGCAGGGGTTTCCTACAGGATCCTGTTGAGGGTAACCTAAGGATTCTGCAGGCTCACCTCAGTTGTCAGTAGCAGTTGCTCTGCTAAAGGGACAGTGCCAAGATGACACAGTTTAGCTCAGATTTGAGATGTGCATCCACTGGGGGAAACAGGACCACACTGTCCCCATTGTTTCGGCTCTCCTGTCACAGCAGCTCATCCTGGTGAGACCTGGCTTTGCATCACCAAGTTCAATAAGTAGTCTAGCCTTGTTGGTTGGATACTTTTCTCTCAATGGATCCTTGTATGGAAGCGAAGCATAACACATGTCTACCTCTGGCCACACGCTTAGCCTCTACGTAATTTAACTTGCTTCTTCTGCCCTAACTCAACATCTTAATTCAATCCCAATGATCTAGGAAACAGATACGAGAGTGTATTGCTTTATGTTTTATCTTTTCTTTGAAATAAATGGGCTTGGGCCACATTTATTGCAACACTATTTACAATAGCTGAGATAGGAAATTGGGCAAGATGCCCAGCAACAGATAAATGGTGTAGGAGATGTATATATCTACCATGGAGTATTATTTAGTCATAAAGAAATTGAATCCTTTCATTTGCAGCAAAATAGGTGAAACCATAAGTTCTTGTGTTAAGAATACGGACACAGAAAGACAAGTATTACATATTCTTTCTCATATGTGGAAACTGAAAAATAAGAAAACTGACCTGAAAATAGCTTCATAATTACTAGGGACTGAAAACTGTACCAGTAGAGAGGGAGGCAGTGTGGGTTGGAAGAAGGGTGGCTGAATATACTCAATGCATGTACAGACACATCGCAGTGACTCCCACTAGCATGTGCAATTAATATGTGCCAAAAAATAAACAATTGTTCATGGGCATGAGCAGACATATCTGCAGCAAGTGATATACACTGGAATCAGGGTAACATTCTCTGTGTCCCTTAGTTATTTTCATTCACTTGAGAAAAGCAGAAAAAGCCCAGGAGGCCCTAAGGCCATGAAAATTAAACGTGGCAGCTGAGATTGGTATGTGCAGGAACAGCTCAAGCAGGCTGGTGCTCCCCAAGCCATGCAGATAGAAGGAGCTGAGGCTGCTCCGCTCTGAAGAAAGCATGGAAAGAGGCTTCCGTGTTTCTCATGACTAAGCTTGGGGACTGTCTTCCAGCTAAGGAGACAGGAGGGGGCTGTGCTTGTTAAAGGACATTTAGGGTCTGTAAATGGCACTTTGTCCGAATGACTGATGCTTTTAAAAGCCCCCTTTGTCAGGCCGATGGCAATCTTATTTGTACCAGAGCAGTTTAAATCTTGGTTGCAAGTATGCAAAGCATAATGAAAAGATTACAGCTCAGCCGCTGGGTGCAAATTGGTCTGGGCTGCTTACTGTGGGAGGAATGTTCCAATGTTCCCCAGTCCTTTTCTCCCTGTGCAGTCTCACAGAAGGAGAAAGACAGATACCTGTCAATGACCCATGGGCCTGCCTCGCTTGGGTCCTGCCTCCCAGAGCTCCCAGCAGTGTGGGTCCACCTTGAGGAAGTGGAGCTCCACACTGGAGTAAAGGCAAGGTGGGAAGAAGAGAGTCTCCGATATAGACCTGGTCTGGTTGGGACACCTGGCCATCCTCTGTAAAGCTTTCGGCTCAGCCCCTCCCTATGAGCAACTTGGAGTCCTCAGTTCTCCATTGCCCACATCTCCTGCCCAGTCAGGGTGTTTAGCCTGGAAGAGAAGTGGAACATTTATTTCCTCCTTCATTCAAATCAAAATTATATTTAGATCTTCAAGTGTAAGGTCTTAGGACCCCACTCCCACTCTATGGTAATATGCACCAGAAAGAAAGAAAAAAAATTGCTCAGGACAAGAGATAGGGAAAACATATCTCAGAGCAAACAACAGCGGGGGAGAGTTACCACCCTTAGCCAAGAGGGACCAGTGGAGAGGGGCTCTGTTTAGAGAGCAGGGCTATCAGGAGGATGCTGAGACCACACCGGAAATGCAGCCAGCGGGCGGCTACCCTATGAGAGGTATGAATGGGGAAGTAACTCCACAACTTCTTTGCTTGCTCCCAGAGGCCTGCCCGAAGGAGCCTATCAGCTTGGATTCCCTGTGTGGCAATTCCCTTTGTTCAGCGTTAGTTCCCTCCTAGAGTAAAGAGCCAGATAAAGCAGAGGGATGTGCCATCGCCGGCACACAGAACGGATGCGGTGTGGAGGAAGACACCACGCACCTGCTGATCTTGATGGGTATAGACTCCAGGTACCCTTCACAATCAGTTCAGAAGGCGTTCTCTTCTGAACCCACAGCCTGCTCATTCCTACCGATATTTCTCTTTCTGCAAAAGTACAAGAGTTGTATTGTACAGTATTTTGCTTGAAGAGACGATAAGCCATTCAGGAACCTACTGGGAAATTGACAAACAGTAAATCCGCAAACCACAGGAGTTATAGCAAGCAAGATTCTGTATGATGGCGATATCAGCGACGATAGCAGCAATGAAAGCGGTAAGGTCACTGTGAGCACAGTGTCCCACACTGTCCCTGCTGCTCACCCACCTCAGCACAGCTAAGCCATAGACAGTGAATCTATTCCCGCTGTCCTGGTCTCTGTCCCTTGTGCATAGGGGAAGTGGACCCCACACCCCAGTCAAGTCATCCTCTTAGGGCCAGGACTTCCCTTCCCCCACTTTGCTTTCACCGTGCCCTGGGACCCATCAAGTAGACACTCTGTTCTTCCAGGAAGCCATTGAGCTCATTTGTAAATATGATTTTAGGAGTTTAAAAAATGCTTTGTGTAATGACTTTAAAAATATGATTCAGAGAACTTCCCTTTTTTCCTACCTCAAAACTTGACAATTTTTTCTTTCCTGAATGTTGAGTTGACAATTGTTCCACTCTGTGTTTCCCATTGCTGTGACAAATCCCTGAGTCTGGGTGGTTTGTTTATTTCTTTGTTTGTTTGTTTGTTTGTTTGTTTGTTTCTTTCTTTCTTTCTTTCTTTCTTTCTTTCTTTATTGGTTTTTCGAGACAGGGTTTCTCTGTATTGTTTTGGAGGCTGTCCTGGAACTCGCTCAGTAGATCAGGCTGACCTCGAATTCACAGAGATCCGCCCGCCTCTGCCTCCCGAGTGCTGGGATTAAAGGCGTGTGCCACCAATGCCCCGCCTTGTTTGTTTATTTTAACTAGTGTATTTGGTTCACGTTTCTGGAGTCTGGTCATAAATGGACACTTGGCAGCAACAGCAGCTTTGTCAGTCTGACACCAGGGATGTGTGTGAGTCTTCACTTCCGGCATCACAGCCACACTATCCGTAAATCCTTTACAACAGGTTCAAAATCACAGAGGTAACAGGCCGTGGAGGGAGGGCTCAGTTCTGCCCTCTCAGAGGACCAGATATGGATCTCAGGACCCATGTCAAAGGGATCATAAAAGTGTTTCTAACACCAGTCCCAAGGGATCTGATACTTTTCTGGCCTCCCTGGTACCCACATGTAGATGACACATTCACAGATACCCACATTCATCTACATATAATAATAAACATTTAAAAGGGTAAAGCTAGCAAATGTGTACTAGCCTATGTGCTTATAATTTGGAACCTCTTCTATAGCATATGCTGTCTTCTAGGTATTAATAAAACGTCATCATGTGCTATCTCCTTGGTGTCTTCTAGGTATTAATAAAAAGTCATCGTGTGAGCTATCTCCTTGGTGTCTTCTAGGCATTAATAAAAAGTCATCGTGTGAGCTATCATCTCCTTGGGCCTGATGACACCTCCTCCAAAGGCATCCTTGCCCTTAATCTTTCAGTTGTTTTCTTCCAAGTTTCTGACAACTAACCAGACCACTTGCTGCATTCCTTTTTCAAGGTCCACTCAGTCCATTCCAGGTATTAAGTGTTTGAGCTGAGCATCCTGGAAACCAGATTATGAAAGAAGGAGAGCATGCAGAATGTTTTTCTGTGGGCCATACTCAAGGGATCAGTTGTTGTGTTTTGAATCAGCTTGCAACAAATGGGTTTAATTACGGCATTTTCATACACAGTTTTTGTTGCTCCTCCCCACCCTTTCTTCCATTCTTTCTTCCTGTTTCCCTGTATCTTACTTTCCTTATTATCCTTCTATTCCAACAGTCCCCTTCCCACTACCATATCTAATGCACTCTACTACCCAAGAGAATATCTTTGCCAGTTATACCTCAAATAAGGAGTTAGTATCTGCAATGTATAAAAAAAATGGCAAAAACTAAACACATGCACAAAAACTAGAATGTATGGTCCATTAAATGGGCCAAATAACTGAACAGACAGTTCTAAAAGAAATAGAAATGGCCAATGGACACTTCAAGAAGTGTTCAACATCGTTAGTCACCAAAGCGGCAGATGCTTAAGGAATAAAGAAAAGTAGAATTGGGGGAGGGGAAAATCGAATGGAGCCAGAATTTTTTTTTAAATCCTGACAGTAACTGATCATTGTCCCTTCAGGTGAAGGCAGATTCTAGTAAGGGACACATTTATACATTCTTAATAAAAAGTATTCCTAGCAGCTGAATGATGGCTCTTAGCCCTACATAAGCAACTCCATCATAACATTAGACCTTCAATTCATTCTCATTCACACTCAAGTTTTGTCTGTTGCTGTGTGAGAAATTCCCCCAAACTTGGTGGCTAAAACAATAACGATCATTTATTATCTCACCATCTGTGGGTCACTGGTTTAAAAGCAATGTGATTAGTTAGTTGTAGTTCGAAAACCCTCACACCATTGAAGAGAAGATGCTGGCCAAGCCCGAGAGATTCTGAAGGTTGGGAGTGGGAGCAGAGAAACAATTTTCCAAGATGGTTCGCTTGTCTTTTTCTGATGTTGCTGCTGTTGCAGCTCAGCTCCTATTTTTTCTTTAATTTTCTCACATAATCAATATTGACCATATTCTTCACCCTCCCAACACTCCTGCTACATTCTCCCCAAAGGGTCATTCATTTATTTCACTAGTAGTTTGGCAGTGCCTGCGGTAAGAAGTCTCAATCACTGGCCCACAACCATTCACATGGGTGTCTAGCAGCATCTTCATTACAAAGCACTTGGCTGCCCCCTAAGCAAATAGGCGAAGAGGGAGATAGAAACTACAATGTCATTTATATAAAAGTTATACAGCATCCTTTCCATTCTCTGTAGATTGTGCATGACAGACCTATTCATCGTCACATCATTTAAGATACCAGAAAGCAGAGGCTTTCTGGGATTACCTGAGAAATTAGCTGCTGTAGAGTAGTTTCAAACACCTAGAAGTCTTAAACTAATGGTTCTACCAAATGTTCATATCAGCTTAATAGTAAACTCCATGTCTAAAGAGGGCTCATGATTTATACATACCTAGAATTTGGAAGTGATTATAATTTAACCACCTGAAAATCATTGATTTTTCTTCTTATTATATGGTTTAACTCTAATGGCTTTTTCAATGAAGACACTCATCATTGTAATGATATTCTAATTATAAATGAAATATTTCTATTTTAAGATTTTAGCCCTAGAAGTTATCTGAAAAATTATGATATCAGTGTGCTTAAAAAGCTCATGCCTTGGCATTGTATCCCTTGGTTGGGTTCTTCTTGAATCTTGGAGCACTGAACACTATGATGGTGATTTTTCAATTATTTCATACTATTCAAAATCAATCATCTAAGCTTATGATTGGTGATTCTATTCCTAAATAATTACTAAGCTCTGCTAATCTTCACTCTGAAAGTAGAGAGCTAACCTTATTCCAGGGGACTGCAAAAAGAGAGATATTCATGGCCTCTTACTGTTGAACATATTGCCATTTGATGAGAGAACCCTAGGCTGTTCTGAGCCCAAAAGGGCTGCACAGATGTCCTGAAAGACCCAGAAACCTCCAAGAGAGTGAGCCCTTAGCAAAGCTCCCCCCAGCCCCCAACAAATGTTTTTCTTAACTTAGAAACAAAGATGTTCTAAAATAGAAGAGCAAACCTTCCCTCAATGCTTGTGTCATCAAAGGGCCACAAGAGAGGGGGAGGATGCCTGGAAGAGTCAACACCAGCTATGAATAGGACACCAGCTCCAGGACACCCTCTCTCCCAGCCAGCTAATGCCACATCCCCTTGGCTGAGGGATATCCTTTAACCCAAGGTCATAATTCATTTCCATGACTACCAACAAGGCCAAACAAACATGTTTCTACCAATAGAAGTCACATTTATTTTAAAGACTCACAACGATACCCCTCATTTTGTGAGGGTAGGCACGTTGGCTTAGGAGAAATGTCTTCAGCCTTGATAGAACAAACCATATCTTGAGTTTGACTTAGGTAGGTACAAGGCCTGAAACCTAGGAGAATGAGATCTCCCACTTCTTTTAATCCTCCAACAAGTGAATTTATTGCTCATGTAGGCACATGTTATACAATGGGAAAACAGACCCAGCAAAGTAAGCCTCACCTTGAACTCAAACAGCCATGTAAACGGAATTGAAACATGAGTTACTAACACCAGTGATAGATACACTTACTGATGTTCTAATTTTAAAAAGTGACTGGAGAGAGAAAGACACTATGCAAAAGAGTTCAAGTGGAGGTTTTTTTTTTCCTTTATTTTTATTAAGGGAAAAGGATTGTAAAAAGGGAAAGGGGGGTAGAATGGCTTCTGGGGACAGGAGTAGAGGGAGAGAGGAGAGAGGAGAGAGGAGAGAGGAGAGAGGAGAGGGAGGCAGAACAGAGAGAGAGAGGGCCCTTTTAAAAGGGAACATAGTATAGTGGGGCGTTGGCGGCACATGCCTTTAGTCCCAGCACTTGGGAGGCAGAGGCAGGCAGATCTCTGTGAGTTCGAGGCCAGCCAGGTCTACAAAGCAAGTTCCAGGACAGCCTCCAAAACAATACAGAGAAACCCTGTTTCAGAAAAAAAACCAATAAATAAATAAATGGGAAAATAGTAAATGTGCACAGGTGGTGCTCTTAGTGGCTGCAGCTGAGAGCGTATCCTATCAGAACCCCCAAGGACAGGCCAGTACAGATGCCTGAGTACTAACAACTGAGTCTGGGAGAAAGTCTTAGAATTTGATTAGTAAGACAAGTAAAAGAATGTGCTCTAAGCAAAATCAATAGCATATTTTAAGATGTGGAAGCAAGGAAGAATGAAGTTTGCTTGTGTAATTGTGAAGAGTCTCTGGGATTTCTATAGAAAGTTACAGGAAGGGTTAGGAGATGAGAACGTGTGAGTCTGGTCAGGACAGACTGAGAAAGACCAAAGCAGGTTTACTAGGTTCACCCTAAAGATATTGAAGAGATTCTGAAGAATTTTAAAGGACAGATAAATGATTAGATGTGTGTGAAGAAACACACACTTAAAACATAAAATAAACACTGTCTCTGAACAAACAAAGTTACTTACTGAGTGAGTTCCAGGACAGTCTCCAAAGCTACAGAGAAACCCTGTCTTGAAAAAAAAAGAATGGAAAAATGTTACATGGGAGAAGTGTTGTTTTAATTTCATAAAGGTAGGAGAGATCTGCAGACATTCTATTGTGAGTAGAAGATACAGAAAAAAAATAGAGGTCATGAAAGGGTCAACTTCCTAAAGATAGGGGAAGAATGGTGTATTAGTCAGGGTTCTCTAGAGTAACAGAACTTAGAGAATGAATCTCTCTATAGACACATTAGAAAAGGGATTTATTAGACTGGCTTACAGGCTGTGGTTCAGCTAGTCCAACAATGGCTGCCTATGTACAGAAGGTCTAATAATCCAGTAATTGTTCAGTCCATAAGGCTGGATGTCTCAGATGGTATATGGCAGAATACTGAAGAAGTAAGCTCTAATGCCAAAGAAGGAAATGGACTTGCTAGTGAGGGTAAGAGGAAGCAGAAGGTGTGGCCAGACTAGAGGTGGACTTACCACCTCAAAAGGTCTAGATTAAAGGTGTGCCTTCCCATCTCAAAATCTAGACTGGAAGGATGATCCAGTTAAGCCAAAAGTCCCTCATAGGTGTGCCTAGCCATGGGGGGCGGGACTTAGTTAATCACAGATGTAGTCAAGTTAACATCCACGAATGGCCCTCACAGATGGAGTCTTTTGCCCTAATAGAAAATGGTCCTGAAACCCAAGCACAAATACTTCTTCCTTGGGTACTTGGAGCCCAGGGAAAGATGAATACAGAGTAACACATTGGGTAGGGCAAGTTCCACTGGAATCACTGGAGTTCCCCTCTGCTGCCTCTCATATTACCTGATACTAAGTAGATAAAGCTCTTTGATGGTTTTGAAGACTTGGAGATGAGTAGGAATGACTGAAATAAGAACCATGAAGGGTGAGAAGGAGAGGTTGTGAGGGGAACACAGTTGCATTAAAATGAGAGATCCCCTTGTTAACTATGAGAGGGAAAATGTCTGATGCCTGAATTCTTGACATTGGGCAAGGCTGGTAACTTCCCAGGCTGTTCTGTTCCTTATGAGTTGTCTTTGGGTTTCTGGGAGTTTTAACTTTGAATACTGTTTATTTTCTAATCCCTGCGGGGTGGGGGGATGGCAGGGAGGAAGTAACTATACATCAATTAACTGGCAGTGTGTCACAGCTAAGGGAGATGGCATTTCCATTCATGTGCCTGAAAAAACAAAATGACTCAGCTCTGGTATATTAATTAGAGTCCAGTTGACTTCTATGGAAATAGAACCTATTGTGCCATCTTTATATATTTAAACACCTAGTGACTACAAGTCTTGGGACAAATCCAGAACAAAGCAGGGAGGAATGAACGACTGCTTTGAATGACCACATATTTGTTTTCTAAACATAGAAGACTGTTCCTTCTTATTCATTAGTTATCTATTAACTGAGTGCTGCCTATGTATGTGCATATAAGTAGTTTATAAAAATCTAGATTAAAAGCTTCCACCTTGTGTGTCATTTCTGGAATATTATAATTCAGATAGTTTTTTCAGAATCCTTCAAAAAGTAAGGAAATTTAAGGTCCCAGCCATCCTGTGCCAACACCCACTGCTCCTTGTGTCCAGTGATCACACACATGAAATGGGTGAGGGCCTTATCAATTATTTCTTGGGGAAAATGAAAAAAATCCTTCATCTGTCTGGCTTTATTTTATTTCTGATATAGAAACCCTGGATAGGAGCAGCCCTTCCTCTGACAGGGTTTGTGGTCATTCCCACTGAGAGTTAAGGGCCACACCCGCCATTCCTGCTATCTGTCTTCAACTGAACAGCCAGCTCCCCAGGGAAGTAGAGCCTATCCTATGGTTTTTGGGTGCTGGTGACCTGAGCTGTGCATCCGTAGTCCCAGAGGCAGTCCTTGTGCCACCTTCCAACTGAGGCTGGGTTAGAAAATGGCCCCTTGTGCTTTGCTCTTCCTGGTGACTGGGTTCTAGAATCCAGGCCAACTCTCTTAATCACATGTTGCTAGCCACACCACCTTCCCCAGAGTCACAGCCAAGACCTTGATTTCTGGGTTCTCAGATGGCAGGTTAAAGCTCTCAGTCCCTGTAGACTCTGAACAAAGACATAAGCTTGTTACTGCTGCTGCCAATTCCAGTGAGGATGCAAGTTGTGAGTGGTGGTTGTTTGCGTCACTCTCGGTGCTTTGGGTGATGTCATAGAGTCATATACATTTGCAGGTCAAAAAGTCACACATTCAGGTCACTTTTCCCACTAATAGAGTCTGAAGAACTATTTGTATGTGTGTGCAAGTATGCATGAACTTGTGTGAGCACATGTGGGGGGTCAAAGGAAAATGTCAGATGTCCTTCTGTAGGTGCTGTTCAGCTTGTATTTTGAGACAGTGTCTTACTGGCATAGAACTTGCTAATTTGAACAGGCTGCCTGGCCAGTGACCACAGGGATCCACCTGTCTGTGCAATCGCTGCACTGGGGTCACAAGTTTGTGCCACCATGTCTAGTGCTTATTTTTTTAAAAAATATGAATTCTGGGGATTAAATACCAGTCATCAGACTTCAGACACAAGCACTTTACCAACTGAGCTGTTACTCTAGCCATCTATTTTTTAAAAAATTTGCACCATTTCCCCAAACCTTTCCCTCCCTCCAAACACTCCCATGTACCCTACCTCCACTCCTTTCCAAATCCATGGTCTCTTTTTCTTTAAATGTTGTTGTTGTTGCTGGTGTGTGTGTGTGTGTGTGTGTGTGTGTGTGTGTGTGTGTGTGTGTGTGTGTGTGTATTCAAGTGTAACCACTTTAGGGACCTAGGGTGGTGGCTAAAGCACTTACTGTGTAAGAATGAGGACCAGTTTGGACCTCCACCATCTACCAGTGTAAAAGTCAGGTGTGACATCACACTCCTGTGAGGTGGAGCTCACTGGGCAGACATTTTAGCTGAGTGAACCTTTTCTTAAAGAGTAGGTTCACTGAGAGACCTTTTCTTAAAGAGTAAAGGAGGAAGACACCCCAAATTGACCTCTATTGCCCATGCTTACACACATAGGTGAGCATTCCTGCGCATACATGTGCATACACTCACTTTTTACACATACAGCCAATACATTTAACAAAAATAGTTTAGCCTTTGGCTCCATTTAAATTTCCAAACTCAGATTGTGGTGTTTCTTGTTACAACAACCATAGACCCCACTTCCCATCAAACAGGGCTATTAATAATTACAGGGGACAAAGAAAATCATACATTGGAACTCTCACAGGAAAAGCAAGGTGAATATACAGTTACTCAAAAGGATGTTATTCTCAGGATTAAAAACAAAACAGGAGAACCATGCAAAGAGAAGTAATGGAGTAAGATGAAGCCTTCCAAGGGATCATCCTTCCTCTAGTGTCAGACATGGTTTTACATAAGTGATCCCCAGACAGAAACAACAGTTCGCAACCACTGTGAAATCGATTTTGATCTTGGAAGGTCTCCATGTTAATATGCACACTTTCCTCCTACATGCATTGGGCAAGACATACGTGAATACTTAATGAATCAGCGGTCAGCTCACAACATTTATTTCTCCCTGAGCTAAACAATTCCAGGACCGTTCTTCCTTTTTTTTCTTCCTTCCTTCCTTCCTTCCTTCCTTCCTTCCTTCCTTCCTTCCTTCCTCCCTTCCTTTTTTTTTTAGATCAGCTGTTTTGTTAATTTACTTTTCCAGTCTTGTCACTTGACCTGATGGAGTTGTTTGGGTATTTTGGGTTCCAGAGTCATGCCCCATAGAGGAATAGATCTGGTTGACGAGATTTCTACTGTGTTATAGCTATGCAGACAAGACAATTGCACAAAGGGAATGAAGTGTTTGCAAGCCAATAGTGCAGTTACTTTCATGTCATGAAAATTTGTTGGTGGTGGTTTTTCTGAGAACTTAAAAACACATTAGGACCTACTTTACAAAGCTTATAACCTTCCAGAAACAACCGCTTATTCTTAAGTCACCTTTTAGTCAGGGTTGGGGCTATCGTTCAGAGGCAAAACACTTGCCTAACATGTATAAGACCTGAGCTCAATCTTCTGTCCTTTGCATTGAAACAACTTAAACACTAACTGAAAAAGGAAAAAAAAAGTGAAGCCTTCAATAATCTTTTAGCAGCTAGCTGCTGCAAAGACCTCTGGCTTATCTTGACTGAACATTAGCTATAAAGGAATTTTCTGATTTTGCAATTCTGGTGTACTGCTTCCGTATGCATTTTGGAAAGAAAGTAGTTAGCAGTCATTCAAAAGCCATAATACCAAGAATGTGCAAATTGCTTTCTGCTGGGGTACTTGATGAGAATATACCTGCTGTTACAGAAGTCCCTGACTGCTTCTTGGTTGATTCGGGTTGCACAGGCTCCAAGGCAGGGCCTGAAAGGCTCCAGAAGATGCAGCTGCTCTCCATCCAGGAGACTTCTTCCCGCCCAGACAAGTCCTACTGAAGACGAAACAATGTTAGTAACATCTTTGGCTTTAGTGCCATCTGTATCTCACACCTGATAGGATTCCTTCCACAGAGCAAGCACCACTCACAGCTCAGGGATCTTTCAGCACAGCGGTTTGAACAAGTGGTTTGAACAAGGCACTGCAGAGAGGCATGCTCCAGTGCTCTTCTGTTTAAAGTGTTCTTCTGAGCAGGTGAAGCAAGCACACTGTGTTCTTATCCAAGCGTAAACAAGCTGCCAAAGATCGAATCTGCCCCCTGGAACACAACAGACCAATTCTAGAAATGTAAGTGGAGAACTGGACTATCTTAGAAGACCAAGGGAACTTTGCTATTTAACCATCCTGAAAATGTCTTTGTGTGTGTGTGTGTGTGTGTGTGTGTGTGTGTGTGTGTTCACGTGCGTGCATGCGCATGAGTGTGTCTGTGTTTCTGTGTGTGATATGTATGTAGGCATGTGTTCATGCGGGTGGGTGCACCGTATGTGTGCATGTGGAAGCCAGAAGAGGGCGTCAGGTATCATCCTAGATCCACTTTATTTTCTGAGGCAGAGTCTGCCATTGAACCCAAAACGTACTGATTTGTCTACACCACCTGGACAATGAGCTCCAAAAACCAGCCTGTCAGTGCCCACCTTTCCCGTACTGGTACTTTATGCCTGGCTTTTATGTGGGAACTGAACGCAGATCCCCACATTTGTGTGGCATGTACTTTTCCAACTCAGTCATCTCTCTAAACTGACTCTGCAAAAACATTTTTTGGGGAAAGAAAGACTTTCTTTGCACACTCTCATCACTTTTCATTGGCTTTGCTTTGTCCGTCACAAAGACTGAAATCACATTCTACTTTTTCTGCTGGCCCAAGGCTTCTAGCAGAGAGCAGGAGTGACCCTGGGTCTTGTTGTAGAATACGGAAGTGACATCTTCATGATGAGGCATCTCTGTAGAACCTAAAGGCTTCACATTTGGGGGAAAACGTTTCCTCAAGGACCCGGCCCCCATTCAGGAATATACAGTACTTGTAGCAATTGCACGGGTGACCAGCAAACAATGGCAGCTCTTCATTTTACATTCCTAGTGTGGAACTTGCAAGCATGGTCTAGGATGTGTCCCTAGTTTGAGTGAGGGACAGCATCACCGGGATGTTTGAGTTAATTTAGAAACTAAATACATTTCGTTCCTTTCTCCTCTTCCTTTACCCTCTCCCCCCCCCATTTCCTTCCATCTGCCTTCTTTCTCTTCTTTTTAAAAATTTCTTCTTTCTTCCTCTGCATTTTTTTTCTTGTGAAGTCCAAATTGTGTGATGGACAGTGAAGAGCAGGGAACTACCACCCCCAAGAGTCTTCTAGAGATACAGTGACATGAGAACGGGTCTCCAAAATGGTGGAGAGTAAATTCACTTATGTTATAAAATACCGCACCCGAGATAATCTGCTATACAGACTGAATATAGACTAAGAGGGTGTGCATGGATGTAAAATAGCTAGTTTCCATGTATAGGTGAATGAACTATTCATGTGGTATGTGTTTGAATCTGAGAGCATGGATGAAGCCATAGGCTTCCTTATTCATAGCTCAGCTTTGTCCTTAACTGTTTGTCAAGCATTTGCCTCTAGTGTTTGCTAATGCCGGTTGGTGCCAAGATCATGGTCTACTTTCTTTGATTTTCCCTAAACCAACTAAAAGAGAGTGAACAGTTCCTTCTTATATAACGTGCCGTAGTTGGCAGACTGTGGGAGTTGTCAAACACAGACGGTTTGGTTCCAGGTATCTCCCAAGCTGCCATGCACTACTTTGGCCTTGGTTGTGTTGGTTTGGGGATCTGCAGTTCCACAGCAGTTAGGCTAGGCTGAGCACACGCCCCCACTTGTAACCACAGAAGCATTAAGAGCGAGCAAATAACTCCAGATGCCCTACGCAGAATGATTCTGAGGGTGGTGGCAGGGATTGTGGAGAGTATGATACTATCTTTAATCTAGCCGAGGATAAAGGTAGACATATTTTCCCTGGATTTGACAGATGCCAGCTTGCAGCCAAAAGAATCACAGGAATAAGCCAGTTTCATACTTAATAAAGCAGAAAGATGGAAGAACTAGGATCTTTTTTTTTTTTTTTACATCCCTGAGGCACTAGATTGAACCTTGCTTTGATGATTTTTTAAGAGAAATTTATTACATTTATCTTATTATTATTTTGTGGGGTGGGGAGGATGGACATGCCACTGCTTCCATGGATGTCCAAAGACAACTTGTGGGGGTAACTTCTCCCCTTCTACCATGTGGGTCCCTGGTTGTTAGGCTTGGCAGGAAGCACCTTTACCCACTGAGTCATCAAGTGTATCTTTGAATCTCACTTTGAATCAGACCTACAGCTAGAACTTGTGATTGTGTTGAGTTAACACATCCCCTTTAAGTTTAAGCTGAGCTGAGTTGGAGCTTCTGACATATATGCAAAGATCGTTTCAATTAATTAACGTATGGTCCGGGTCAGGGATGTGGATAGCAGTTAATTGATACATAATGCCCTATTATAATTCTCTTTGGAAGACAGTCAGTATGTAAGACATACCCTGCCCTTAGTCTCTTACAGAATATAATAAGTGTGCATGAAATTATTAGAGACGAACATGCAAATGATGCCCAGCAGTATAAGAAGACAATGTTTGCAGAGAGGTGGAGATCCATGAAGGAAGATGAAGTGCTCCATGGAGGAGCTGAGTTTTAGGTAAAAGCATACAGGAGGCTGTGGATGGAAGTGAGAAAAGGGGAACCTCATGATCCAAGGGGCTGTGGTACCCGGGTATCTTTAGGATGCTGTGCTCCTCAAAGCCACAAGCCCTGTCCACTTGCCCTCCTATGGGACTCAGCACAGTTTCTGGTGATGGGATAATAATAAGCCCAAGCTGAACTCCATTACTAAGAAAGCCGATCCACACTCCCTTCCTCCTGCTCTACTCCTTTTCTGTATGCAAAGGGCTGCTGCAGTTCGGCTGTCTAATTTCTCTTCACTGTCAGTTCCCTGCATAATTTCTGCCTCTGAGTTACAGGAAATTTCTGAAAAGCCATTTAGAGACAGATTGTAATGTAATGCTCTTCAACATTCCACTCTAACAATCGATAGAGGCGGCACTCGCTGCAGAAATAATCAAGCACAGGACGGAATCTAATATGCACGACGCTGATATTTTAACTCAGCCGGAGGAGAAGCTCTGTGAGTCTTTGCTTGAAGCTGTGGCCTAGTTCGTTTTCCTGTCTTTGTCTTATTTTTATGTACTTTTAAGGCCAGGTTTTTGAAGTAGCTTAGAGTGAGTTCATTCTATTTTAGTTGTTCAAGGTTGCAGCTAAGGTCGAGTGCACATAAAAATAAGCCAACCAGCAAAGAATACATTATTCTAGGAAGAAATGAAATGGCCATCGTGACCCCGGAGCAAATGCCACACCCTCTGCATAGTCTCACTTAGTTCCTTAAGGAAGACAGCTGAAGGTTCATGACCAACACGTGTCAGGCCAACCAGAACTGCTTAGTTGAATGAAAAGCCTCTTAGTGGTGAGATGTCCCTCATCCTATGGAATGGTCACATTCCACTGGTGGAGGGGGAAGACTCATAGACTTTGCCCCACCATCTGGATTTAGAGTAAGATGTAATGGTGCTTTTCCTTCTTCTTCCCTTCCCGGAATTCTTCTCTGTAGCTATGGCCACCGATCAACACTTCCAACTTCCCTCCCCTTGAGGGAATCTTGCTACATCTTAAGTAGCACCCTCCTCTGCATCAAAACCACTCTTTTCAGCACAGTATGCCCAATCTTTAGCAAGCATGAGGTCATTTCTGTTATAGTCACTAAAGCAGTAGGATTTTCCAACTATTCTATAGTTCCAGGCAACATCCACAAGATTGTGAGTTACCTTTAATAGAAAATTGCTATCACTATGACTGCTTAAATGGGCCTTCCCCTTCCCCTGCCCATGTCCACCACTACCACCACTGGTATGGGCTGCATATTCATAGAATGACAGAATTGGAAAATGGTGACATCAGATCTCCATGTATCTGAACTAGGATTAAGAAAGCATAAGAAGAGCATAGTCACAGTATAGAGATTTACTTCTTTACAGGGATTATGGACAAATGGGATTTGCCCAAAGTTATTGAAAGGACAGTGTCTTGGCAGAAATATTGAGAGCACTAAAGGCCTAAACATGGTCCAGTTAAGAGACTAGTTATACATCCTTACCAGGGCAAATCCAGACTTTATGTTCTTTCTCTTTCTTAAAAAAATCTCCATTAACTCTTTCTTGGTCTTTCTTGGTTGCTAAGTGAGTTCTCACGTAAAAGATTTCTGATCCTCTGTCTTCAAGCAATACACAAAGTCATGGAGAAACAAATGAGTGTATAGATAATTGACTGGACTTCTGTTGCTCTCTCTGCCTGCACTCTTAGGGAAGTGCCTGGACCCTACCCTGAGTGAAATGATAGACTCTAGATATCCCCTTTGCGGAAGGAATTGGCAATAGGGTGGGAGGATGGGGGGGATGGTGGGGGGGTACGGGAAGAGGGGAGGGAGAGGGAACTGAGATTGACATGTAAAACAAGCTATTTAAAATTAAAATTAAAAAAGTATGACAAGGAGAAAAAGAGAGAAACAGGCAGAAGGTACTTAGAAAGCAAAAGCAGTGAGAGTCATTCCTTTGGACGCTTGCTCAGTCAAATCATTGGTGAATAGGGGAAAGTCTACAGAGATGGTCTACAGAAAGATGGAACAGTTGGGTCAAAACTTGTTGATTGTTGAATCCGGGTGATGGGAAAGGGACCTCAGTAAGCTACTCTTTATACTCGAGCTTTTTTCAAATTTAAAATATTGAAACCTTTTATTAAAGTATTGTGTTTATTTTATTATAAAGGGGAATATTACAATATTAATCAATTAAATGTTTTAAAAATAAAAGATGAAAGAGGAGGGCAGATGGGATTGCCCAGTGGACAGAGATGCTTGCTGTCAAGTCTGACAACCTGAATTCAATCCTAGGAATCACGTGATAGATGGAGAGAAACAATCCCCACAGGTTGTCCTCTGGCCTCTACATGTGCGCTATGGCATGCATACACACACACACACACACTCACACACACACACACACACACACTCACACACACACACACACTCACACACTCACACACACACACACACACACTCACACACACTCACACACACACACACACACACTCACAGAGGAATAAACAAGTAAAAACAGACACAAAATAAAAAGAAGAATATAAGGTGGTGGATATTTTAATTAATTTGCTTCCTTTATTCATGTCTGCTTGAAGCTCATCTCATGTGCCCCAGGCTAGTCTAGAATTCCTAATGTCCTTGCCTTTGCTTCAGGGGTGCTGGGGTTACAGATTTTTTTACCCCAGTGTCCCACGATTTGCTTGAGTTAATGATTTTATAAGGTACACACACACATATCAAAACAACATATCACATGCCTGTATAGTTTTTATTTTTTAATTATGCCACAACAAAACTGGAAAAATTTTCAAAATGCACTCACTTTAAAAGTTGGAAAGAGGGAACTGGATGTGTTTATCATGCTTGTACTCCCAGCACCAAGGAAGCTAAGGCAGGGGGGTTGTGGAAAGTTCCAGACCAGTTTGGACTACAGTGTGAGAACCTCATTTGGTATCATTCGTGAAACCCTGGGTTCAGACCACACAATCTCATAAAGCTGGGTATGTTGCTGTATGTCTTTAATTCCAACAGGAGACAGAAAGATCAAAAGTCCAAGGTCATCCTTAGTTACTGCCTTATAAAGGAAAACTTTTAATTGAGGTGGTTCTTACAGTTCAGAACTTAAGTCCATTATCACTGAGCGGCAGCACTCAGGTAAATATGCTACTGGCTACCGCTTGATCAGAAGCCAACAAGAAGTTGACTGAGACACTGGGCAGTATCCTGAGCATAGGAAACCTCAGATCCCAACCCCACAGTGATATACTTCCTCCAACAAGGCCATACTCACTCCAACAAAGCCACACCTCCTAATAGTGCCACTCCCTATGAGATTAGAGGGGCCAATTACATTCAAACTACCAGTGTTTCATAGCAAGTTCCTGGCCAGTTTGGGATACATGAGAGCCTAGCAAAAGAAAGAGAAGGAAGAAAGAAATAAATCTCAGTGAACATGGAAAAAGAAAGAAGCAAACTGATGATTAGAGGAGGGGAAGGAGAGGTGGAGTTGGACATGCCTCAGATCTGCTTCTGGAATTGACCTGGCCTGACTGGGCGAAGGGCCGTCCTCCCACACATACAAGTGCTTTCTTTGACTGCCTTGTCTGCAGCCCTTACTAATGGGTGGGGCCTAGCCTCCCGAGTATCTTCTGGAACTGTGATACTGTTCTAGTCCATCTATTGAAGGCACAAATGGCAGACAGGCAACCTCCAGAGTTTAAAACGAAAACAAAAGGCCTTATTTATCCAGTGCGGAGGGGAGAGGCACTGAGGAGAAGGATTGCCACGAGACACGAGACACCCGTGGAGGTCTCAGGACAACTTGCAGAGTTGGTTCTTTCTTTCCACAACATGAATCCCAGGGACTGAACTCAGGTCATCAGGCTTGATTTGGCACAGGTTTCTGCCCACTGGCCTAGGAACCACATTCTTCTCTTGTCCCTGGACAGGTTGACTGGAAGCCACTTAGGCTCAGGGACACTGCAGTGTTTCCTGCTACCTTTGAAGTTAGAGGTCTATCTCTGTGCTGGGTCTGTATGTCTTGTGGTCATCTTCCCAATAGCACCAAAGATGAGAACCAAGAGGTCAGAGAAAGCGAGATGACCCCAAGCCAGCTTGTCCTCTGCACTTAGGGGGCAAACTGTGACTTTTCTCAAGCCCCACAAATTATAGGGAGTGAATGGGTGGAAATTTCCAGAAAACAAAATATACCACCCATAAAAACATGCCAGATGGGAAGATGCCTATAATTCTAGTGGCTTCCAATTATATTTATTTAGTTCAGCAATTTATGAAACAAACGCCAGACATTCTAGGTATCTCTTCCAAACAAAGGCTGCTCTGATGTTTGCTTTTTGCCCAAAGTAGAACTTGGTTATAGCTCAAGCATTAAAAGTGGGCTCAGGGAGAAGGTACTTTCAGCCCTGACTTCAAACCCAGAGTTACAGTGACTGGAAATACATTCAGAAAATCCTTGTTCTACCTTGGTCAAGGCAGACTTCCTCCACAATATGTATGTCAGACAGACACACGGACTAAAAGATAACTATGTTGTTGAGTAATGATAGCGCTAACATTTTCTACCCATTCTGAGTACCCAAAGAAACTCTAACTATCTGGATTTCACAATGTTATCAGTGGCCCACAGACTTTGCCTTCCTTGAAAGTGCTTCCAATTGTTTCAGTGGCAAAAGCGACCTAAATCAACACTGGATATAGCAAGGAAAACAAACCACTTAGAAACATTCCCATACCTGCCAAAACTGGAAAGCTATAAATAGGGGTAGCAAAATACACTCTTCCAAAATATTTCTCAAAGAGAAAACAGGCGGAAAGGGGAGAATAGTTTTCAAAGAAGTGAAGGGTTTTTTTCTTTTTTAAAGCTCATTTGCAACTTGGAATTTCTGGGGTCACAAGGAAGTAAGGAAGCATAAGTCAGATATGATAATGTGATTCTTGTGCCCCTAAGAGAACTGAAATGTTATCAGTTGACTGCTGGGTGTAGTGGTCCATGCTTATAATTCTAGCATTTAGGAGGCAGAGGTAGAAAGATTATGGGTTCAAGGTCAACTTGTGAGGCATAATGAGATATTGTCTCAGGAAGGAAAGAAGGAAAGAAGGAAGGAAGGAAGGAAGGAAGGAAGGAAAGAAGGAAGGAAGGTGTCAGTTTGATATGAGAAATTACATGGTCCACAAGGTTGATAATGTGTTCCATTATTTATTTACTCCTAAGAGTACATCTGAGGGAGTGTTTGATATCTTTAACCAACTTGTGCCTTCCAGAAGGCAAGCTCATTCCTTCTATGAAATGTTTGCTTTGTCAAGGTCATTGAACAGCTGAATCACTGTTTTTTGTTTGTTTGTTTGTTTTGTTTTGTTTTGTTTGCTGTTGTCAGATCACATAACTATCTCTTTACTAATGGCCTTGGTTGTTTATCAAACAGCTAATCCTACAGTTGACATCTGCTACTCTAAGGAACAGAAGTCTTTGTAACTGTACAATCTTTAGTAGAATCTTGCCTCTGCCATTATACACTGTGACCAGAGCCAAGTCTTTTTAATTAATTCTTTTGAGATTATAATATAATTGTACCATTTTCCACTTTCCTTTCTCCTTTTGAACCCTTTGGTACACACCTCCTTTCTTTCTTTCAAATTCATGCCCCCCACTAAAAGTTGTTACTGTGTTTCCTAGTAATTTCAGAAACCATACTCATAAAGTCTCGCCAACATGACTGCCTCACCATGAGCTGAACGAGGACAACAACAACAGACATGCCACTGGGAAGGGGAGAAAGTCCATGAGACCTCAACCCTACACAAAGAACTGCAGGCAACTAAGGAATGCCGAGAGTGGGAGAGACACTTCTCAAGGGAAGAGCCTATGAGAATCAGTTCTTGAACCTTCCAGACTTTGGTTAGTTGAGATATGCTCATGTATTCTCCTTCTTAGAATCACATGACTGATCAGACAATGGATTCAATGCGTTAGAAGCATCAACTCAGGTAGAAAAAAAATTCTGAACATACAAAGTCATTTCTTTAATGTACAGAACCTTATCATGTGACTTAATGTTGTCTTCTGTAAATTAATAATTAAATGAAATAAGCATGTGGTTAATATAGTGTTTAGCAGAAGCAATGGTTCAATTAAGAAGGCTGCATGTTTAATAACATCACACACTGTCTGATTAGAATAATTGAACACTCATTTCCTAGATTAAAAAGTCATTTACGAGAATATGTGCTGTAGCTTGAACATGACTCCAGAGCTCACAAACAGTGATTTGAAAGTAAGGCTTTGTCCTCTTGAGTGGATTCACGTCATTATCATAGGAATGAGGTAGTTACTGAGAGAAGGGATTAGGAGACAGGCCCCTCCTTGCTCTTCTGGGCAAGATTTGTGTGCTCTTCCCTGTCTCCTTTCTGCCTCCTGCCATGGCATAGAGCAGTGGGAGCTTACTGGCAGATGTTAATAAGAGTTCTATGCACCTCCCAGGCTTCAGAAGAGTAGGAAAGAAAGTTCTTTCTGTTATTAATTGCTCCATCTAAGGCACTCTGTTATAGATGTTGACCATGACAATCTGTATGAGTACAAATTCTTTCATGTATAGGTAACTGAGTCATTCTGATTGCAACTTGATCTGATGTACAGGTGAAACCACACACCTCTTTCATTTCTATAACACAGCTATGATCATTCCACCTTAAAACCCACCATTTATTTACTCTTCCTTCTGTTGTCATGTGAAACATTCCTTTCTGGTTTCCGATCCTGAGGAAGAAGAGAAAACCACAAAGTCCTGAGTATGAAGAGCTGGGATTAAATGCTGAGGGAGCCTCCCCTCTCCCCTCTCCTCCCTCTTATATATGCAGATACTGGACCTAGTGGGGCTGGCAGGAAGATCTGCATAAGGCACTTTTCAAACTAAGAAGAAATCCAGCAGGATTAGGATTAATGTCCTGTACCCTAGCAGTGGTTAAACTGTTTCATTACTTTTAGGGATTGTTGTTAGTAACATTTTAATCAATTTATAATATATATAAATATATATATATATGCATCACATGTGGCTCACTGATACCCATATATGCTGGATACAGCAGTTGTTTTATTTGTTTGGTTTGGTTTTGGTTTTCAAGACGGGGTTTCTCTGTGTAGCTCTGACTGTCCTGAAACTCATTCTATAGACCAGGCTGGCCTCCAACTCAGAGATCAGCCTGCCTCTGCCTTCTGAAAGCTGAAATTAAAGGCATGCACCACCACTACCTGGCTTATGTTTTTTCTTCCTTTCCTGATTCAATGTCAGTAAATCTCAAGAAGCATGGCCTCTTTAGTACTAAAACTGACTACTACTATTCCAGAGGATACAACTTTAAAAATATATCAGTCTGGCCTCCAATGAGCTAGCGTTAAACGGACAGAGACTGAGCAGGAGAAATTGATATTGGGAGAGACACCAGACTGGAAACCAAGCCCCCACCTGGGTCAAAGAGAGAGAAAAAGTGTAAGGGAAAGGTGTTGTGGAATATTATTTTAAGATATGTTATGAACTATAAAAATGATCCCTGAAAGTATAGTCGGGTGATAGTGGTACACACTTTTAATCCCAGCACTCAGGAGGTAGAGGCAGGCAGATGTCTGTGAATTTGACACCAGCCTTGTCTACCGAGTGAGTTCCAGAACAGGCACCAAAGCTACACAGAGAAACTCTGTCTCAAAAAACAAAACCAAAACAAAAACCAAAAGATGTGTTACATTCACTTATGCTGTGGAATATTTGCTTTAATGATGCAAAGATGTGTGGCATTCTTTTATGTTGCATCTGTAACTGTGCAGTTGTGATGCTTTGCCTGTCTAAAACACCTGACTGGTCGAATAAAGAGCTGAACAGCTGACAGATGGGCATAGAGAAAGGCTAGGTGGGGCTGGCAGGCAGAGAGAATGAATGGAAGGAGAAATCAAGAGGATAGAGGAGGGAGAAGGAGCAAGAACAAGGAGAGGAAGACACTAGGGGATAGTCACCCAGCCACACAGCAAGTCAGAGTAAGAGTAAAAGTAAGATATACAGAAGTAAGAAAAAGATAAAGCCCAGAGGCAAAAGACAGATGGGATAATTTAAGAAAATCTGACTAGAGATAAGCCAATCTAAGGCCGGGCATTTATAAGAATCAGCCTCCATGTGTGATTTATTTGGGAGCTGGGTAGTGCCCCCCCCGAGCAAAGAGTTAAACAACCAGCAACAGAAAGGAACCCAGATAACTGCAGTCTGAAAAGTTTCGTCTAGACCATCAAGTAGTTCTCAACTGTAAGTCAGCTGTCAAGGGAGCTCCACGCCAGAGAGCAACGGGCCTGCCTTACTGTCCCTGATGCATAGTTTTTTAGCTGCAAACAGCTAGTCACAGCATGAACTTAGTCCAAACAAAAAGATGAACCTTAGGTCCTAGAAACCAGGATTCCCTTTGTTCCCAACACTGGGTGCCTGTATGTTGCTTTTTCGTGACTGCTTCAGGATCTCCTTGGAAACTTTGATCAAGCTGCCCGTAGAGAAGCTGATGCAGACTTGGTCCACCCTGCCTCAGATCTAGATACTTTAGGGAACAGGCAAACAGATATGCATGAAAACCTTATGAATACATGCATACATACACACACACATGAGCAAACATGTGGATGTGAACTCATACTGTCAGCACACTCATGTGACTTCACAGTGAACACATGCAAATTCACACCTAGGGACATGCACATGTCTGTGTGCAATCACACCGTGGGCACAAACATGTGCTTTTGTGCTCTTGTCGAAGATGCCCAAGTATGGACACACACACACGTGCACATTCATATCACGAACACTCACACTGTGGATACATACATGCACACATATGTGCGTTCTCTATGTGGGCAAACCGTGGGAGTTTTGCACATTCTAGGAAGCACAGACACCACTGAGCAAAGCAGTGTGCATCAGAGAAAGCCCACTCCCCAACCTGTGAATGTGTGAGGAGGGACTGCTTCACGGGTTCACCTGCTTACTTTCAGTCAGCTCAGAAGCAGAGGGTTGGGTTTTCAGTTCTACTGGACAAAAACATGGTTCATGGGGAGCTACAAAGAAAGACAAAACTACAGCCCCGAGTTCTGCCCTCAGTAGCAAAAAGAACCCACAGAGCACTAGTTGGCATGAATCACCCAACCAGGGGGCAGAATTTGATAGTTCGGAATAGGAAAGTTCCTGCAATGAATAAAGTAATTAACTCCAGAAAGTAGATCTGGGTGCAGAGAGGGTTGGTAGAGCCACTGAGAAGCAACTTCTACCCTTTTATCCTAGTCCACTCTAGTGGCGTCCCCTTCTGAGTGATGCAGAGTAGAGCTGAAGGACAGGCCTCCCACGTGTGGAAGCTGGATTATTGAGGACCCAGTCTGAGCTGGAGGAGAAGAGCTGAGCACAGAAGTGGTAGCACAGGGAAGAGGTCCTGCTTTAGCGGGTGTCTGGATCAATCAATGACACATTTACAGACACACTACCAATCCGCAAGGCAGGCGTAGCAGATACTATTTTTTATGGGTAAATTAAAGGTTATGTTTGCCCAAGTAGGACTCATCTGAATGGAGAAGGTAGAAAATAATAAACACAACACCTGTGTTCAAATGGTGACTGTGGAAATTGCTGAGGTCAGAATACCCAGGAGTACCACGACAAGATGACACGGGGAGGTGAGATTGCCGAGAAAGTCTGGAAGGGCACCCCCAGGAAGTGTCTGCTAGCTTCAAGCTTAAGTCTCAGTCTGCATAAAGGGGGAGAAAGAGCGACATCAAAGCAGGCACTTGCCCACATTGGGTGAAAAGGAGGCAGGAATCGAGAGGGTGGGAGACAAATGGCCAACAAGACAACAGTAACCTCGCAGGAGGCTTCCGAGTCAGGAAGGGCTAGTGAGACAGTCTGTGCACTTCGCCTTTTCCTTCCAGGAGTGGTGGGAGGCTATGAAAGGGTTTAAAGAGAAGTGAAATGAAGGAATTTGCATTCTGGAAAGAAATCATTCTTGCTGCAGAGGGGAGTCGAACTGGAGGCACATTGGAAATGAACACAGGTAGGATAGTTAGGGCAAAAGAGGCTGAGCAGTGGGAGAATAGAGATAAATAGGGGACAACATTGTAATGACTTGTTGATGATGAGGATGTGGGTGAGATAGGCCTGAGCCCTGGGTTTCTAGCCTGGCCGCCTGGCTGAGTAAGATGCATCACTGGCAGCAGGAACCTGCAAAGGACCAGGCGTAAGATGAAGGTAGCAGAAAACCTTCAGACCTCCAGGAAGAAGGGTCAAGTCAGCAATCACAGGCATGGTGGTTTTTCCTGACACTGAGGCTAAGCAGGTGATATTCTGTTCATGAGGTGGGGCAGAAAGCCTAGAGCAGTTGGTAAGTATGAACATGAAGGTGTTTATGGCTCTTGGTTCTTCTGGGAGACTAGAGTAGCTTTCTATCATGAATACTTGAGTTAGGCTGACCAAGACTTCCTAACACCTTGTAAATAGAGTCTAAAGAACCAAATTAACAATGACATAGAGAGAGCCCAAGAGACAGCTTAAGAGTCCTTGGCCAGAGGAAGTTCCAAGGCCCAATCTTTGTCCTCCATACCCAAATTTGGGTTACATGCAGCATATCAGCGCTATTGACTTTCACTAAGACTTGGTTTCCTGGGAATCAAAAATCACACAGTGTTCCTGTGCCTGTACATAGTGTTATGTTTGGCTTGGCCCAAAGCTCTTGCAGGCTGCAGAACAGTCTAGAAGGTGCTCCTGCCACCTGGAGGACAGATGCAGATCCAGAGGCATGGGTGCCCCACCACCATCCCAAACTTGTACCAATCAGCATCACCATTTCTAATAAGTGTTCTAGGAAGTTATTTTTTTTTTAACTTTTTAAGGTAGTGGTAGATTCCCTAAGCCTGGGAGACCAATGGCTCCCATTCAATCCCACTGGTGTTGCAATCAGGAAGGGAATGCCATATGGATGGACCAAAGGTCTGTCTGATTAGTTTTCAGATGCCATAAAATGTTAGCAGACAACTGACTCTCCCACCAGGAGACAAAGAGATTTAAACCAGGATGAGGCAAGGAGATAAGAATGGAGACTCACTGTTTCTTCCTTTTGTTTTAAGAGACAGGGTCTCCCTGTATTTTCAACTGTTTAGAGGTTAGCAGCAGAGACCCTGCCCCTGTGTCAAGATCTACAAATTCTCTGCTTGGTTTCTGTCTGCATGGGTGTCACTCTGCAGAAACTCAGCTCCACCAAACTAATTTGCCTTGACTACTTGCTTTCTAGTATCACTTCATTCATATTAAAATATTTATAATATGTATTTTATATTTATGTTACACATACACACACACACGTTTGGTCCTCTGCAGACCAACTTCTGTCAATGTTGGCAAAGTACAGAAATGCCACTTACTAGGGCCCCTAAAACTCAAACATATAAAGATCAGAACATAATTCCTGGGGATTATTGCTATGACTTAAAAATGGGCTCTGTCCTCCTGGTTAGCTAAGGGAATTGTGCTGCCAGAGCGAATTAAGCTTGACCTTCCAATGGTTATTTCTGATCTGATCCAGTAGAAGAATGTGACAGATACATTTCCCCTTGATAGCTTGAATTAGTCACACATTCAAGACAATTCAGGGGAAACTGAGGCAAAACAAAGAATGAAACACAACATATGCCTTGCTCTGCACATGCAGATTGGCCATCCTGGCTTATATCCTTCCCCTTTGTCCCCCTAAGTCTGTCTCTGCCTTCCTTTGCTCCTACCCTGAACTCTGAGATGTAGTTTGCATAACAAAGGGCTTCCTTGGATGTGGCCAATGGTGGTTACTAGTAAGAGGCGAGGGTCTGGCAAAGAAAGGTACCAGGTATTTCTGACTTGCATCTCTGTTGGGCTGAGGTGTGATGTCCTTCTTCCCATGGTCACATTCTAAGCAGAAGCCTCCTCTCCCAAGTGACGGCTGTTGCTGTTTCCAGCACATCTCATTTTTCTTCTTGTCCCCTCTAGCCCTCAAAAATGGTAATGACCATTCACTGTCACAAGGTATGACTCATTGAGTCCCTTGGTGACTCATTAGCTCTTCCAATTCTATACCTGTACAGACAGTTCCTTTTAAAATGATGTTTGGTTACTATGTGGAATGTGGTGTTTTCTGTCTGGGCCTGAGTCAGAAATATTATCAGTAATGTTTTCTGTCGAAAAGACATATGAATTTCTTTGTATATCCACACATTTCCTTACATGGTAACTTGTGTACAGCAACAGTCCTCTTCTTGAGAGATGTCTCTTTGGGATGTACTGCTTGCCTCTAAGAAGAGACTCTGGTCGTTGGCTGGCTCCATCATTCAATGAGCTGGGAGAGCACCCTAGCCCTGCACATATCTGGACAGAAACACTTGAAGCTCCATATGCCTTGGACCTTCACATTGAGGGCAAAGCTTTAACTCTCATTTAAAAAGAGCTTAAAAGTTAATATGAATTTTGCAATATATTCCATTCTATAGTAACTAAAAATTAAGAAAAAACACTTTAATGCAAAACTGAACAATAAAGATTTTTTTATTATCCAATAATCTCTCTATAAGAAAAAAGATTGATGATTCTGAACAATTTCCTTTACCACTCCAGGCTATTGTTTCTCACCTATAAAATGAAGACACAAGGTGAAAAGCTTTGAGATTATTGAATGTCAGTGTCATCTAAACAAAAATTTCCCCTATCATAGGCTATGTCAAGTTTCAGAAGTTACTCACATTATATATGCAGAAATAAGTTCAATAAAAGGATATAGTTGCTTACAACGGTGATAGGAAGGTTTGAGAAACAGATGTGGAGTTGGTCAGCTAAGAATGACTCTCAGAACACTCCTGGTGGAGAGCAGACTGGGGTGTAGGACCCCTAGACTAAGTGAATGGGCTCAGTGGAGACAATGAGGAGCTTATAAATCAACAGTCCCTAGAACAACTCCAGTTTTCCCATCATGACTTGGCCAGTATTATAATCTCTCTGAATCCTGATTTCTTCAGCTATAAAATCAGGTATCAAGTGTAGAAATGTCTCAGATGATACTTAGTGCTTAGTGAATAATCAATTAAATTTTAGTCTGTTCTCTCCCCCCAAATAGAAATATGTTTATTGAAGAATAGGGAAACTTATAGAGACTAGGGCGATGAAATAAGGATAAGAAAGCAAGATAGTGGCAGAGAATAGAAAATCTTTCTTGAAAAAAAAGAAGAAAAAGGTAAACAAACTAGAATTTTACAACACAATAGAAGTTGGTAGCTGGGAAGGATGGGGGAAATTTGATGTTTCCACAAGCTAAATGTTGCAGCCATAGACAAGAAGTGGGCTATTCTCACAAAGGTTAGTAAGAGGTGAATTCCTTTACTAGTGTCTTCTCATGGAATGTTCCTTCTAAATTTATGGAAAATGCCCTTTGGGAAGCTACTGCAGTAGACTCAACTCCTTATTTAGATAAAAAATACTTAATTAAAACCATGCATTTCTCTGTTAAGCCCCTAAGCTGAGTGTGGCCTCCTAATAGGTGCAGAACGGTAGGCCTGGGGCACACTTCCCTGAGTCACAGGCAGTTAGGATGAAATGTGGGTACGGTAAGACAAAGCTGACCTAATTCCAATAAGATTGTGTTCCCCAAAGCACGCGTCTGGGAAGTTAGCCAGGTTCAGGAAGATGCATCAAAGGAGAAGACCCAAAGCACGTCCCATCCCACAACTATGCAGTAATTGCAGAACCGAGAAAACAGAGATCCTCCTATCTGCTCAGGAATTAACTCGGGGCTGAGAAATCGTGTAGACTCTGAGTAACACAGCAGCTGTAAAAAACTCTGGATGTCAAGGGATTATACTTCAAGTGACTTCAGACACATACATACACACACACACACACACACACACACATAATATATATTACTTTCTGGTATCAAGAAAGTGCAGAACTAACATCTACCTGGGAGTCTGTTAGATCCTTAAAATGGATATTCATCTACCTTCAAGTCTTCACTTTGTAATAAAATAGTTGAAGTCCACAGAGTCAAATCAGTGTTCTAAGATCATCAAGCAGATAATGGCAGGGCTAGATTCGGTGGCTTTTGTTGCAATTTGATATTTTGTTCCTTATTCCACATTGCCTTGACCTCTGTGTCTGTTTTTGATGCTGCATTTTGAAGAATGTTATACCAATTTGTTTATAGACTCAAAGCTAGACCATAATGCTACCCTTCTGGATCTTTAGGAGGTCCTGTGACCTAGATGATAACATTGCAGAAAGGAACTATCATTTCTACAGTGTATCCAGACAATCACACCAAGAACATGCCTTGTAGAGCCAAGCCGATAGCCAAGACCAAGGGCATTAGCTAGTTCAGTATACATAGATTTCTTCTGCATTCTAATAGTTTCTGGAAACACTAGACCTTACCTTTCTTCTTTTCATGACCCCCAAAGTGTGGCCATGAAGTCCTATTGATGCATATACTGAGGACCAAGAAGGAGAAAAAGAGAAAGAAAATGAGAGAGAGGGGATGACAGGGAATATAGAATAAGCCCAAGAGATGGGTAAGCGAATAGACATGCTAACAAAACCAATTTTGCTAGACCACACCCTACACCGGGACTCTGGAAGCTGGATTTTATTAATTCAGAAGCTCTGAAGCTGTTTTGAGTTTCTTACCACCATTTCTGGGGCCCAAATCTTACCAAAAATTCCTATTGGAAGTTGTTAGTCTCCCAACACATTGAGAGCTGTCAACAAAGACCAGTTTTTCTCTTTTCCTCCCTGTAGGTAAAAAGTGACTCATGGAAGGCCCAGGGAGGAAACCCAACTATCTAAGGGTTAAGATTTTCCAGACTTAACCATCTGTCACAGCTGCTCCTTGTCAGTGGTGACAGTGCTTCACAGAGGGTGACCTGTGGCAATATCCAGAGATGACGCTCTCAAACAGTAGACGCTCCTCTAGGGAACCATGGAGACGACTGTTCACACTTACTTTGTCAAGACTTATTTAGGTTTCAGGGCCCCTTAGTTCTTTCCAGTAGCTTGTGCACTATCCATCAGTAGGAAGACTATGTACAACTTTCAACACTACCTCTCGAGACCAGCTTCCAGCAAGTCCCTCTTACCCTTTGATCATTGATTGCACATTCTTAAATACATACTAGGGTAAAATCCCATTATGTCCTTACTAGCAGACCTTGCAAAGCTATCCTGGACATTGAAGCATTGTTTATAATTGAGAAAATTTTGGCAACAAATGTCCTATGGAATGAGATAAGCAAAATGTGGTTGCTTTCACAGGATAGGAAACTTTCAGTGTCAACAGGCCAACAGCAGCAATCTGGACACATGGCAAAAATACAATAAAGAGAAATGATGCATAGAAAGATATTTCTTAGGAAAAGTTTGAACATATGAGAAACACTAGCACTTGTATATTAAAGAAGTGGGCAGAGAGATGAAGACAAGGAGAAAATCAGCTAGGAAGAAGTTTGGAAGAATAGAGCTCCAGGGAAGCAGTAAAAGCTGGTACCTAAAGCTCAGCCAAAACACATTTGATGTCCCTGAGTGAGTAAAGTGTAACTCAAGTAGATTTCTGGGGTGGGGGTATAGGACATCAGGATAGACAAGTAACCAGCTGTCTATGCAGGGTCTATAGTTGGCTCTGGCACATTTTAACTAGGGCATCTGTGGTGTTAGGCTTAATACTATAAGGTTACACACAATGCTGAGCCTTACCATTTGGGAAGGAAATAGAAGGACCTCAAAGGACCTGTCTCCAAATTCTCTCCCACTCTGTTTCCACATGAAAAGTCCCTAAACAAGCCTCTCATAAACTGGACTCTGGTTATCTACCAGGAGCAGGCCTCTGTACTCTCACAATGTGTGGAGTTGTTCAGACAACCCTTCACATCCTCTTATGGAACCAAGAGGGAGATACTGCCCCATAGATACTAAAACCCTGCCTTCTGTTGCATCTTTTGCTTTACCCATTGTCAAGAGCATGCCTGTATGGGCATATGTGGTGTGTGTGTGTGTGTGTGTGTGTGTGTGTGTGTGTGTGTGTTTGCGCGTGCACGTGCACATGCTACTCCTCTGCTATGAGTACCATCGGCCATGCTCATGATGTTTTTAGGTAATCTCTCTCCCATCGGTGGACTGAACAGGAAACAATGTAAGCTATATAATCCTATATATGTGTTGGGTGACTCTGGCTTTTGGTGAGAATTAGTTATAACAAAGAAGAATGAAAACAAGAAAACGAGGTAAGCAACTGTGGCATTATTCCAAGGTGGTAATGACTTGGATGGAGGCAGAGATGGGTGTTGTAGAGATGTATTTGGCTAGACTTGAAAGGTAGAGCTGATAAGATTTGCTCAGAAATAAAATCAGGGTGTTAAATAAAGACAGAAGTCAACACTTCAGTTCTGAGAACCAGCAGTCATTTATTCTTGTGTGGTTTTCTGGGCGCAGGGTAGCTGCTCTACAGTTAATCTTTGTCTTACATAGTAAGATTTTCAAGATGGAAAGAATGCACTTCACTTTGTGAGGCTTATGTGATCTTGATACTAAATTCAGTACAAGAAGAGAAAACCAGCTATAGAATAATGTTACTTTCAATGTTAAAGTGAAACTCCTCAATGGTAACAATGATCTCCTGAAGTCATCAAATTTCATATTAAATCTTTAGATGAAATCTCCTTTCATATCAGAAAAAGGCATGTATGTCTGGGTGTAACTCCCACTCATCAACAAAGAATAGGAGGTCCTGGTCAATGTGTTTATCCTGGGACAGAAGAAGATCAAATTGCTATGAGTTGCATCATCGGAAAACTAAGAAAATCAGTAAGCAAGCAAAAGTAATAAGAAGGTTAGCAAGTTTGTTGAACATGAAATCAATATGCAAAACCCAATGGTGTTCTTATAAGTAAGATATAATTTAGTGGAAAATACGATGGGAGATTTCTTTCGTACTTGTAACAAAACTACAACGAAGGTGATCATAAACGACAACAAAAACAAAAACCACAAGATCTTACAGAGAGAAAAGAAACAATTAAAGCACATACCAGAAAAACTAAAACCAAAGGAGAAACACTAGAAACCATGTTAAAAGCTTGCTTTCCCTTTATATAGTTACTTTTGGGTGTTAATCTCTGGATTCAATGTAATAAGAGTTCAAGTCTCACCAGAAAGCTTATTACTTATCTTAAATTTTTACTTTAAAGTTTATGTACAAAAATATTCACAAGGAAATTTTTAAGACTTATAAAAGGAAGATATATCTGATATCAAAGTGTATTATAAATGAAGGAAATCTGTGTTGATAAAACCAACAGAAATGGCAGTCTGGGAGGAAATACTAACAGTAGCTTAAACACACATAATTAAAATTTTGAAAATACAAAGGAATGTTGGCAATTCAGTTTTGAAAATAAATTACAAGGCAAAAATATGAGCACAATAACTCATCACATGAGATAATAAGATGAAATGGAAATCCATAATTACAAAAACTAGGAGAGTACAAAATATAGTAAGAAAAAATCGGCAATGGTATGAATAAGAAAATCAGAAAAGGAAGATCCAGCAAGGTAGTAATTGATGCATGCTCTTTTTCACTGGCAACCAAATGAATATAAATTAAAATAAAAATGAAAACAGGCATAGTGGTACATGCCTGTATTCCCAGAACTTAAGACTCTGGAGCGGGAGGATTGCCTGGAGCTTGAGACCAGCTTGGGAGGCAAATGAGATTCTGTGTCTTAAAAATATAAAATAATAGTAATAGCAGTAAATAAACAGAAAGGAGATGCTACTTATCATATGGAAATTGCTAAAAAAATTATATAAACTAACAAGCAGCAGTGAGAACCTGGTGAATCATGACCTTCCCATTCTGTGGAGAAGCTTTTTTTTTAAGGTACAACTTTTCAGAGCAAGTAAGAATATTCACATGTGCAGCTGACAAGATGGCTCAGTGATTCAGAGCATGCATGACTCTTGCAGAGGAGCTGAACTCAGTTGTTGGAACCTACACCAGATGGCTCATAACGGCTGGTAACTGTAGCTCTAAGGCATCTAGTGCCCTCTTCTGGCTTCTGTAGGCACCTGCAACCACACACACACACACACACACATACACACACACACACACACACACACACACACGTCAAAGCACATATGCATTTTTGTGATTTTTTAAATCTTTAAGTGTGTGTGTAATGAAATTTAGTATTTGTAGATTCAAAGACAATGGAGAGGACTCTCACCATGTTGTTTGTGCATTTGAGGCAATTTCCATGTCTGCTGATAAGGAAAGTCAATTTAAAAAAGGTATGATATGCTTTGAGGAAAATCCTGTGAGAATAGCTCATGTAATGAATGCTACGAGCAAGATTCGTCAGGGTAACATGGCCAAGTCTCAAGATACACTGCAGAGGGATATAATAAGAAAACGAATGAGATGATGTCATTCATCTGAATAAAAAATACTGACATGAAAATGGCTACAAACAGTCCTGGATCCTGACATATTACTGCAATGGCTGACATTAGATTTTTAGACTTTACAAAAGTGTGAAAGTGATACACATTCAGTGGAAAGTATGCTTGGAGGTTTGAATTTTGGTCTTTGTGTGGGCCAATGGTATGTGGTATGATCATCTTTCATCATGGTGGGGTGTATGTGACAACTGACACATATGCTCTATAGTTCAGCTGTGATGTTCATTAAATGGTATTAGCTTTCAATGGGCTTACATCATCATTGCCAGCCCAGAGGCACCTGTACATTTCTAAACCTGAGGGAGATGGATTGTGAAGATGAAAGATGCTATGGTGAGCTAGGAGCTGGGAAACAATACAGGGCAGGCAGGAGACAACACACAAATAGCAAGAGGGGTCTCTGTGGGCTAACATCCATAACTGGTCATGAAGAGTCTTATCCTGTCTCCTCTTAGTCATTCTAGTGTGTGTCTCTGCGTGCTGTCTGTACATTCTTGCATACATGTGGGCATATGTGTCGGGGCTTGCACATGCATATGTGTAGGTACAAGGACATGTGGAGGCCCAACGTTGCTGTCAGGAAACATCCTTTATTCTTCTTCTTCTATTCTTTTTCACTAAGGCAGGTTCTCTTAATCAGACTCAGAGATTGCTAACATGGCTCATGTCGACATCCAGCATACTGGGGGACCTTTGGTCTCTACCTTCCTCAACTGGAATTACAGGCATCCGCCATGCCCATCCCACATTCTACACGGGTTCTAGGGAACAGAGTTCAGTCTTCACCCTCTCGTGGCACATGCTTTAACCACTGAACCATCTCTCCATCCCCTGAAGAGTTTTAACAACTCAAGTAAGGAAAAGAACAGGCATATTGTAAGCACTTGGAGATGACTCAGTCCCTTGGTGTTCTGCAATCTATGCCTCATTTCTTTAATAAGTAGATTATTCCATTAATTGGAATCCAATCAAAGGAAGAGGCATTGCACTCGTGGGCATTGCTTAACTGGTTGGTAATATGCAAGACCTTCGGTGTTTGATAATCCATTTGAAAGAGCTATCCCATCTCCATTGCCACACAGTGTGGCTCAAACTGTTCAGTGTTATGTAACAGGCTCCAATCTGACCTTCCCAGAGGCAAATGAGTCAACTCCTGTTTCATGTAGATGGGGCAGGTTGACAGGAGGGACGTGTGATTAGGCCACATTACAGAAATGAGAGGAAGAAATGACAAGTACACATTTCAACTCAATATTCCACAAACTTGTATGCCACTGTTATATTCTCCTTGGGACACACACACACACACACACACACACACACACACACACACATTCACTTTGCTGAAAATAAAAGGAATATTTATGTAAGTTCAGTGCTAACTGAAAATATTTTTAAAAGCTATTTCGTGTGTGTGTGTGTGTGTGTGTGTGTGTGTGTGTGTGTGTGTGTGTGTGTGCACATATATGCAGGAGTCTGCAGAGTCAGATGAGGCATCGTTTCTCCCTGGTAGTGGTGAGCCACTGTGTCGGTGCTGGGAACCAAACCTGGTCCCTCTACAGAAGCAGTAAGTATTTGTAACTTCTGAACCATCACCCCAGCTCAGAAGAAAATTTTATATAAGACATGTTTAAATCCATGAGTCCACCAGTATTTCTCACAATAGTGTGAGAAAAACAAAGAGAGAAATGGAGGAAGGGAGGAAGAGAGCAAGAGAAAGAGAGAGTAGCAAAAGCTATTATATATTTATTTAGCTCTTTTGAAAGGATTTAATAGCATGCCCAGCTCATGCACATAATTGTCCAAAATGCTGAGAGAACATGCTTGTGGAGTTAGGAAGAAGAAATGACAAATTGCATTAACTACATGTATACGTGATGGCTAGTTTTATTTTTCAGTTTGAATGGACTATGGGTGCCCAGAATAGTGGTTAAGTATGATTTCTCTCTCTCTGTCTCCCACCCTTCTTACCTCCCCTGCGTGTGTATGTGTGCAAGTGTGAGTGTGTGTGTGCGCTTCCAGAAGAGATTAGCTTTTGAGTTGGTGGACTGAGTACAGACTTGGGTTGGCAGCAACCTGGCATTTGAGAATCTGAATAGAGCAAGAAGGCAGGGAGAGGCTGAATTTGCTCTTTGCCTGACAGTATCAATCTTCTATTCTTGCCCTGGTTTCTCACACCTTCAGGTGCAGACTGGAATCCTTCTTCTGAGTGCCCAAGCCTTCGCACTCCCCATCTGCTCCCCTGTGTGTTTGTTTGGTTTGCAGACAGTAGAGTGTGAATCTTCTCAGGCTGCTAAACTTTGCACCAGCACCTTATAAATCTCTTTATATGTTGGTTCAGTTTCTCTGCGGAACTCTAGTTCAGTGTGCTGAGCCAGTAGCAGGCTGTGGCTAATTACCTCGAAAGCTATCATTCCTGTGTAACAAAAACAGGAGGAGAACTGAAAACCAGGGCTCTCCAAGCAGAAAGACTCTCTCATTACTTTATCTCTAAACTCAAAATGCAGAGGCCAGCAGGCTGCTGTTAATGGGGGAAGCAGTCTGAACGCAGCTGTCTCTTTGAAGAAATCAACAGCAGAGATTATTTTGAACATTTAAGAATAGTCACCAAGGCTGGGGCCCAACCAGAACGAGAACACTAGGATCAGACCCAATAGCAAACACAGTGAGAGCTTAGGTGGTATTTAGCATCAAGAGACATGCCAGAACTTGGTAGCTTTTTTACAAACATATAGCCAAGATGTTTATGGTGCCCTGGTCACAGTGGTAGCATTATTTACCTAAATGGATTCTTGTCCTGCAGGCTAACTTCCCTAGTCCTTGTGTCCTTCAGCCAGTTTCCGTTGTTTGGTTTTTGTTGCACAGACACAAATACGGAGCTTTTAAATACTTGCTTTGTGATCCAGTGTGTACTTTCCCTTCTCCAGGGGCAAACAGTTGGACTGTGTTTTGTTTTTCCCTGCTGTGTGCCTAAAGAAAGTTAAACACACTGGAAAGAAATTCTCTGTCCCTTACATGCTTCTCTATTTGATTCCTCCCCCCTGGATTCTGACTTCTGTGGCAGTCAGTCTTAACTCTTTCAGTAGAAATAAAAACACAGGGTGATGCTCAGTTTTGCAGAGTGACAGGCAAATCACTGACCCTGTGTACACTTGTTTTGTACTGTGTTTTCTGTTGCCATGATAAGCACGGTGAGCAGCAGATCACAGTCCATGACTACAAAAAGTCAGGGCAGAAACTCAAGCAGGAACTGAAGTAGGTACCATGGAGAAACAGTGCTCAGTGTCCTGCTCTCTGGCTTTACTCAGCTGCTCTTCCAGGACCACCTACCTAGGAATGTTACTGCCCACAGTGGGCTGGGCCCCCCCTACATCAGATAGCAACAAGACAGTGTCTTCCCCATGTGCCCACAGGGCAATCTGAGTAAGAGAATTCTTCATTTGAGTGTCTTCTTCAGTGTCTCTATATTCTGCCGAGTTGGCAATAAAAACTAACCTGCACACTAAGTTAGAGAGCAGTAGAAATATTAAATACTGGGAGGAATAATGACTTGGATGCATTTTTTCAAAAAATCATTTTAAGGCGCCAATTCTGGAGACTCCCTTAAAAATCAGCAGGTATTCTTGAGTTAAATATTTTCCCCAATTCACTAATATACTTTAGTAACATTAAACTGTGAGAACTTTATTAACACATTCAGTGTTCGAAGCTTTCGCACTTTAATTTTGTATTACCCTTTTCCTTGTCATACCGTCAATTTGAGGCTTTCAGATACTCAGCAGTTACATCTGAAATCAATGACTCAGATCATCAAGATATTTAAATACATATTATTCATTGATTTAAAATCTATCTATGTAAGTGAATATGGCTGGGGTGAGTGAATATATCTATATCAATGTGGAGGACCTGTGAATGTCTGTGCACTATGTAAGAATGATGAATAGACAATGAAGTGCATTTGTAAGGAAAAAAATACTAGGTTAGACTTTACTCCCAAAGCTGCTCTTTTGGAAAGAGGGAATATTGTTTTATTTTATCATTTCCCACCATGTAATGTTTGTTTGCCGTTTAATTTTGAGTAAGAAAGTTCTTCAAGGGATGTCAACCTGACAGAACCGCAGTGGGCGTTACTACTGATGCTTCCAAGCAGAACTGGTGAACTTTAATAAATATTTAATTATTCTTCCACAGGGTGAAGAGCCTCACATTCAAGATGGGTCTTGTTATGAGGCTTTTAAAGATTGCTTCTTCAAGTATTACAGTAAGTGGCTGCATGGTGGACACTGAGAGCATGCGACTTTAGGAAGAGGGAGTAAAAGAAACTTCTTAATGTTGTGGCTTGGGATAAAATTGATTATGATAGTGGGAAAGTAATACAATATTAGGAATTTATATGAAATATGACACAATATACTTATTCAAACTAATACTGATGTACTTTATAGATATACAAAGTGACTTAAACATACATATAATTATATCAATTAAATAAGTAATTATAAAGAGATGAATTATGAGTTTTAGATATGTTCCTGAATTTAATTTCCTGGTCAGGTGAAGGGAGAGCTTATTTGGAAAATGGCTGTGTCATATTTGACATTGCCTTATACTAGTGCATGTATGGTAGACCATCAACAATGATTGGTTCCTGAGTCAGTCTCCAGGCAGAAGAACAAGGAACCTATGCACAGCAAAGTCTTTTCTTTCTAGGTCATATCTGGAAAGTGTGTTTGCCTGACAATCTTCATTTTGATTCTGCATCCTTGGTCAGTGTTTACTCTACTCCAGATTTTCATGCACATGTATGAATCCAGTGCTCCCCATGTTTCTAAGTAGCCCATATGGAAGGTTCTGGAAGATTCTATGAGAAGAATGTCAATCATAGGCCAGTGATGCTTGGAAGACTGCCCTTAAGGAGTCTGTTCACAGAACCAATGTCAGGCTCTACATTTGATATACAGATATTTTCCTTTCCCTTTTTCTCCACAAATGGATACACTCACATTATTTACCAGATTAGCCTCTGGATGACTTATGGCTCTTTCCAGAAATCATTAAATTCACTCCCTTCTTCTGACCCCCACCCTCACACCACCCCAAAGGATGAAGACCTGGCACGAAATAGGATCCACAGGCTCTGAAGATAATTCCACAAGAGGAGTCCCAAATGTTTAGAGGGAAAACAGCATAGTTGAGTAACTGTAATGACCTCCCACTTACGGATGTGCTGGGAAAAGACAGCATTCTCTGAGCTCTCTGTTCTCAGAGATTTATCTTTCCTATTTGGTATTACAGTGCCTTGTTTGGCAATGAGTTTCATATTGAGTTGCCAGGCTTAGCAGCAAACACTTTCTATGTTAATCAAAATAGAAAATCATAAACTTTTGCTTATTTGTTTCTGTAGATACCAAGGAACAGAAGTGCAATTTGTAAGCCTTCTAGGGACATTGGTAGGAGTAGTGGAAATAAGCTCAACATTCTTTTATTTTTAAGCCAAACCATACCATCATCTCACACAATGTTACTGACTGACAGAGTTTGCAGCATGGGAGTTAAAGAGTTGCAGAGGGTCTGAAAGTTTAAGTTACACTGACTCATCTCATTCACAGGCTGGTCAACAATACTTTCCTCTCACATTTTGGCTCTATATTATATTCTCTCCATGTGCCAGATTCCACTTTTACCCTTTGCTCAATAGCTATTTTGTTACTAATGTCTATGATTTGACTGTCTCCCAACACACAAATCATCCCATGATTGAAAGCGATTCTGCCTTATAAACTTCTCTTAACTCTCAGTCCACCAGGGCATTTGTACTAAGTTCACAAAGGCAGTAGTTTCTCAAGTAGAATAGCTGGCCTTGAACTGCTGTCAGGTAGCCAATCTGAGTTTATGGGAAGGAGGCAATACATGTAAGCAGCAGGCAACTGGAGCAAGTTAACAAATAAGCTACCTTGGGGATTTAAAAAGAGAAATCGAGCCCAAAGAAATTTGCTAATTTTTTTTGGATATCTCTTCACGATTAAGGAATGAAGGAAAACAAATTTTAGTTTGCATATTTGGATTTCAGAAGAGTATTTGACTTACAAAAATACTTTTGTGGCTAAGCTAATTCAAGCTGTGTGGGATACGAGGGGTCTGTAACGCATGGCCACAATGTGACGCTTGTCAGATTTACTCTGCAGATCCACATTCGGTATCTGGAATAAATCCTTGCACTGCACAAGAGTTGGGCAAGTTATCTTCAGATATTTCCCCCACAGGAAAATCCAACAGAAACAAAACAATTTCCATTTGCCAACATTGTACACTTCCCTGCATTGTGTCAGGCATTTCTTTTTATTTTTATTGTTTTCTGCTCACTTTGTCTTTTAAAATAAATTCCTAGAGAATTTCAAACATATGTACAGTGAAATACGATCATATCCATTACCAATTTCTCTTATTTCCAACAGAACTTTCCCCACATATCCACCTCCCAACTTCTCCTCCTCTGTCACAAAATTCATTTAGTGTAACCCATATATCAGTAGCTATCAACTGCTAGTATCTCCTCATGTAGGGGTGAAGCATCATGAGATCCTTCACCATCTTGGCTGGAATTTTGGTTGCCTTGACCTTGTAGAGATCTTAATAAGAAACTACAGCTACTATGAGTTCATGAGTGTAACATCCATGCCATGCCTAGAAGACAGAATGTCACAGCGCTCCTTTCCCATACTCTGGTGCTTACATTCTTTCCACTTACAATATTCCTTGAGCCTTGGAGGGGAGCTGATAAAGACTGAGCACCCATAAGCATTTATCTCAGCATTTTGACTAGTTAAGAGTCTTTGTATTTGCTGTTGACCGCCATAAAGAGGAGTTTTTCTAACCAAGGTTGAGAGAAGCCTAAGTCTGTGAATATAAACATAAATATTTAGAAGGCAGTATGATACCATGAGTATTTAAAAAAATAATGACAGTATATTCCAATCTAGGGTCTTTGACCTCCCTAGCCATGGATTCTTGACCCTATTTACAGTGTCAGACATGAATCCCTTCCAATGAAATATACCTCAAATCTAATCAGAAAGTGGTTGGTTACCCTATTAACAATCATGCTATAGTTGGAAGAGTGGGCACATCCTGCATGGCAGGTTGTTATTGGAGCATGCAAGGTTCAGTGCTGTATAAGATAATTAATACATTTTCTCCAGTACCTTACATAGCATCTTCTTGTACTATGAATGCTAGTCAGGAAAGAGAAAATTTCTTGGCACATTTGAGATCAATTTCTCTATGCACTGTAGTCCAAGTATGCAGCATCTTCAGCAATAGGGACTTCTCATGTAGTTATAGTGAGTAACCAAGAGCAATGGCAATCATTGGTATTGTTTTGGAGACCTCTGTGGCCTCTCTGACCAAAGGTTCACAGGGAATTATTCCATGATTACAGGCATTTTTTAGATTGTCTCCAATCAAGTTCTCATTCTTGTCTCTGGCATCTCACTTGAACAATACCAGACATTGTTGGAACCAGCCATTGTTAGAGAGTTTGCAGATTTTTAAGCTTTCTTTGAACACTGTCACATCAGATATGTCCAGCTGTTTTGTGGGGGTTATAATTGCTCCTCCATCTGAATGTGGACCCGAGAAGGAGGGACTTTTTTTTTGCTTATTCCTACCACTTTCCAAATTGTGTATATAGGAAAACTTGGGAGTCCATAGAGGAGTAATAATGATACTTTTGTTCAGCTTCCATAATGCCTTCAGATGATTGATTACTTCTGTTTTTGCAATGTCCCATATTTTATCTGTCATAATTATATCACATAACACACACACATACACACACAATCAATACACTCATATACACACTTTTATGGTTTTGGTATGCTTCTTAATTTAAGAAATTATATTATGTATACATGAGTGTGTTTGTGGGTGGTTATGCACATATGAGTTGTGAGTACAGCTCCAAGGGAGTCCAGAAGAGGCTGTCCAATGCCCTGGTGCTGGTTGTGAACACCTGACAATGAACTGAACTCCAGTCCTCTGGAAGAGCAGAGTGTGATTTTAAGCCTTGAGCCCCCTCTCTAGCCCTTGCTTCTTAATTGTATCTAAGACTCTTTCTAAGCAATTGTGTCAGTGAGATCATGAGTTTGGAATGCTGACTATAACTGTAACCATATAACTGCTGGTAATAATGCACAGAAAAATCAGTTAAAAGTTTTAAATATGATTTTTAAAAGAGGTTGACAATTTTGGCTATCTATTGTTAAAAGTCACCTTGCATGATATGTTTGTGCCATACTATTGTGCTATATATCTTTATGATGACTCAGCAAGACGGGCTTCCAAACCAAGCAGTGCAGGCATTATAAGTAGTAACCTACCTGAGCAAACTGAGGAGAATAGACACAGGGTTATATAACTGGATAGTACATCATGGACTCTGATGCCCAAATCTTCTAGTGAGAATTCTCATCTTAGCATCCTGGAGAAAATATACAGGTAACCTTGTGTTTGCCCTTACTTTGGGTGCCTGCCTGTACCGAACATCTTGCTTACAGCCAGAAAATAGGAACAGAAAGGTCACCCGAGGTAGGACCTCATTTGTTGTTGTATTCAAGAGAAAAAGCACTTGCTGGAAAAATATGTTGGTGAAAACTGTGTCTAATTGGTGACAACGAGCAAAGGACAGAAAAGGATAGAGGACTGGATGGGGAAGAAAAAATACAAATAGCTCCAGAAGAACAAGCTGTGTTCCCTAGGAGCCTGTTTCTATATACTAGAAGACCACTCAAGACTTGTTTTGCAGATGAGCTTACATAGGGTGGAGAAGGTACACCATCAGATCTGGGCTATTTCCTTAGCAAGTAGCTTTTTGTGGTTGAAGCTACCAAGTATCCCATGCCTGAGGGGGGCAGAATTAGACTGAATGAAGTCTCTCTACTGCCCACAGTATGTGTCAAGTTTCTTTTCCTTTCCCCCAGCTCTGTAGGTCTTAGCTCAACAGTGAAGAAGGACTCACATTAATTTTTAATACATGTGTACATTTTGGTCAAGTATCAAGCCTGCATATTGCCACACAGCATGAAAAAAAAAACACTAGACATAAGCTCTCTAAGATGGAAGGTCTGAGGTGTGACCATGGCCTTCTGGCCCATATTCAGTAGAGCTTGTGTCTAGAGTTTGGATGTCTATGATCAACTGTATGTATTTTTTTCCTCCATGTCTTGAGTAGGTCTGGGATCTGTTATGATGTAATTATACTTACTTGTGTTAACCATAACATCTTTAGGACTGATCTGGATAAACAGGACACAAGATAAGATGGTTAAAGTCCAAAATAAGGTCCTCCAAAGATACTGTAATCTTGGACTGATATATTTTAATTTTATTTATTTTAGTATGATATTTCATTAATTCTTTGAGACTAGCTTACAATGTTTTTTGATAATATTCATATCCCTTACTCCTCCCTGATTCACCCTTGACCTCTCTACCTCCTCCCAACTTCATGTCCCCTTTTATTTTATTTTTTCAGTAACCCACTGAGTCTAACTCCATATAGACATGAATATAGGGTCATTAACTGGAATATAGTTGACTTTCCAGAGAGTATGACCTTAAAGGTAACCAACTTTTCCTCCTCTGGGAGCCATCAACTGTCATTAAATTCTTCATGGTGGGGTTCCCTCCCTACTTCATGCTGAAATGTTAGCTGGATTGGTCTGCTGTTTTAAGATGACTTGGGATCATCTTGCTGCTGGCATGACAAGAAGTGGAAAAGCTGTCCTTGAAGCTGTTATTCTAGTAGCTGACAGTGTGCACTTTATGCAGCACTCTAAATCTAAGCTCTCCTTTGCCTAGTGACGATGCATCCTGATAGACTGCAGATGTCAGAAAATGGATGGTCTGTGGAAGAGGAGTGATGTCCTTTCCCAAATCATCCAGTAGGCTAGTATGACAAAATATCATAAATCAGCACTTTAAAAAACATTTATTATGCTAAAATAGAGAGGGCAATAAAACCTCTTGGACTCTTCATTGCTGTCATATGACATGTAGGGTCAGGAAGTCTTGACAAATGTCTATACAAATCTCCTTCGGTAATTACACTCCTAGACTCCATCATTAAAACAATGCTCCCACAAAGGGGGATGATCCCACATTTTGCAAGGCTGAGGCTGATGACATGTGGAAGAAATGGAGCAATGTCAGGACTTGTAGGACTTGCATGGGTCCAGTAACTTTGTACCTCACCGAAGAACATGGCAAAAGGAGTTAATATGCAGAGCTGAAGACAAATGGATTCTGTGTGGGTGCAAGGGTGGTGGTGGTCTGTGTGGATGCAAGCACGGCAGTGGGCTATCTGGATGGATGCAAAGACGGTGGCAGGCTGTATGGAAGGGATCTAGGCTGTCTGTACACGCAATATCTCCTTAGAAATAATGGGCTTGCAATTAGTTCTCATTCCTTAATTCTCTTAAAATACTGTATACCCCCATGTATTCTCTCTTTTTCCTCTGTTTTGTTATTGTTTTGTTTTCATGAGGTTTTTTTATTGTTGTTGTTGTTTTGAGACAGAACCTTGCTATATTGCCCTGGACAGCTTGGAATACATTGTATACTCCAGTTTGTACTCAAACATGGCCCAGATTTAGAGTGGGTCTTCCTTTTTCAGGTAGTCTGAGGTAGGAGCACCCATAAGCTTGAGATTTTAGTTGATCCCGGAGGTAGCCAAGTTGACCACCAAAATTAGCCATCACACCTGCATATACATATTTGATGAAACACATGTGACACATAGTGCACACAGATGCACGCACACACACAGCACATGAAAATTTAAAAAAGAAGTAGTGAAAACTCCTTCACTAGGAACATTTAAAGCCAGAAGATATTCAATATAAAAAGAAAATTAAAATTTTGGTATGATGTTTAAACTGCATGTGAATCCTCAGATAGTTCTGGAAGAACTTTATGGTCTATTCATGTTTATTCTTTGATTTTTTTAAAAAACAAACTCTTCAGTATGATACATTTTAAGCATATACAAAATGGAACAAGTCTGTGCTATTTTTCTTTTGTCTAGATACAGTCAGTCTCATCCCCATGCCTTACCCTCTTATTTCCTGTCAGCCACAGATGAGTTCTAGAGGTCTGATTTACTTCAGTCTCCTTCTGCTGTTACTGCTTACATATGTTATAGACACTGTGTGCAGAAAGCACACAATTATTGTATATGTTTGTCACATTACCAGTCATTATTTATTGTGAATACTGTATTTACTCCACTTTTTTCAGAGATAACATTAAACATATTTCACAACATCCCCAAAAACATTTCAGCTACTAGAGAATGTAGTGTATCTGTCACAGTGCTAAAGTGCTTGCCTACTACATTTGAGGCCCTGTTGTCAATCCCAAATGCTGCAAACCAGACATGGTCGCATACATGCCTGTAACCTTATTGTTGGGAAGTGGAGGAAAGAGATTTGGGAGCTTAGGGTTATCCTTGACTATATAGAGAGTTTGAAGATAGCCTGGGCTATGTGAGGCCCTATCTCAAACAAACAAACGAACAGCAATAACAAACCCCCCTTCTAAGTTTTAATGTGTCTCACCCACAATTTTATGATCATTAGCTGTATAAAGTTCTTTCTTTTGTGTAGTGGCATTCAAAATTCCCACTGATTATGCTAGAATGTCAGTTCTTAGTAATTAGATGATTATTCTCGCCCTCATTATTTCTTTTTCCATCTCCCACCAACCTGCTTTCCCAAGCGGGAGAGGTGAGTTTCATGATGGTATATTAGGAATTTTATTGTTTTGATCTAAAGAATATTCCTACCCAAACCACAATGCCTTGCTTCCTATACCATCAGTCATGCCTTCCTCTCTTTTATCTTTTGGCTTTTGTAGGTGCTGAAGAGTGAAGAGTCTCACACACTGGCAAGTCTTATCACAGAGCTGTAACCTAGTTATTTTTTCTGAATTATCATTTTAATTGTTTTCTGGCCACAATATTGACAATGCATACATATGTTTAATTTCTGAGACTACAGACACCCAGTCCCCTATAAATTAGCATGATTGAGTCAGCTTCCACTTGTGTTTGCCGCTAACCTGCAATGTTGACCACTTCCTCTTCACTAAAACTCCTCTCTCGACGCCTCTCTCTTGATTTATCTAACTTGCTTCAAATCACTCCTGGCTGGAATCCTTCACAGTTGCCTCTGCCTCTGCAGTGTGGCTACTGACCAAATCTGTCTATCGTCTTCTGTCACCTGTTCTTTAGTAGTCACACCCACCCCTTGGCTGCAACCATCAACACGGATGACTCCCAATTCCAGAACTGTAGCCAAGGCTTCTAGGATCATATTCAACTTTCTACTAGAAAACACTTCAGGACAGCTCTCTCCTTGTCCTCCCACCAACTCCTGGTCTTTTTCATTGTTGCTTTATCTTTTATTCTGTCAAATATTTTTATCTTTAAAGACAAAATGTTTATTTTAACCTTTTCTGTTATGTATTTTTGAAGAAGATACTTAATTTGTAAAGTTAGGTTTAGCTGGCCTGTTTCACGACTTCTTAGTCTTTTTAATGAATATTTCAAATGATTTAATTCTTTTCTTTTTATAGAGCCTATGGACTTCTATCTTGCTTTCTCTTTTCAAATTTAAGTTTCTTAGCAGCATACTCTCCTTGCCTTTTGGTCTGATTTATTATTTTTCTTAGGAATAGTCACAGGGCTTACAGGTACACAGCTTTTCTGTCTGAGGATGCTAAACACAATGCTGTCCTTCAATCAGTCTGCTCAGTGTGACAGTGTTCTTCAGTCTGTACAGTGTTCTTCAGTCTGCACAGTGTGACAGTGTTCTTCAGTCTGTACAGTGTGACAGTGTTCTTCAGTCTGCTCAGTGTGACAGTGTTCTTCAGTCTGTACAGTGTGACAGTGTTCTTCTTTATGTACAGTGTGACAGTGTTCTTCATTATGTACAGTGTGACAGTGTTCTTCAGTCTGTACAGTGTGACAGTGTTCTTCATTATGTACAGTGTGACAGTGTTCTTCAGTCTGTACAGTGTGACAGTGTTCTTCATTATGTACAGTGTGACAATGTTCTTCAGTCTGTACAGTGTGACAGTGTTCTTCAGTCTGTACAGTGTTCTTCAGTCTGTACAGTGTGACAGTGTTCTTCATTATGTACAGTGTGACAGTGTTCTTCAGTCTGCTCAGTGTGACAGTGTTCTTCAGTATGTACAGTGTGACAGTGTTCTTCATTATGTACAGTGTGACAGTGTTCTTCTGTCTGTACAGTGTGACAGTGTTCTTCAGTATGTACAGTGTGACAGTGTTCTTCAGTCTGCTCAGTGTGACAGTGTTCTTCAGTCTGTACAGTGTGACAGTGTTCTTCAGTCTGTACAGTGTGACAGTGTTCTTCAGTCTGCTCAGTGTGACAGTGTTCTTCAGTCTGTACAGTGTGACAGTGTTCTTCAGTCTGCTCAGTGTGACAGTGTTCTTCAGTCTGTACAGTGTGACAGTGTTTTTCAGTATGTACAGTGTGACAGTGTTCTTCAGTCTGTACAGTCTGTACAGTGTTCTTCAGTCTGTACAGTGTGACAGTGTTCTTCATTATGTACAGTGTGACAGTGTTCTTCAGTCTGCTCAGTGTGACAGTGTTCTTCAGTATGTACAGTGTGACAGTGTTCTTCATTATGTACAGTGTGACAGTGTTCTTCTGTCTGTACAGTGTGACAGTGTTCTTCAGTATGTACAGTGTGACAGTGTTCTTCAGTCTGCTCAGTGTGACAGTGTTCTTCAGTCTGTACAGTGTGACAGTGTTCTTCAGTCTGTACAGTGTGACAGTGTTCTTCAGTATGTACAGTGTGACAGTGTTCTTCAGTATGTACAGTGTGACAGTGTTCTTCAGTATGTACAGTGTGACAGTGTTCTTCAGTATGTACAGTGTGACAGTGTTCTTCAGTCTGTACAGTGTGACAGTGTTCTTCAGTCTGTACAGTGTGACAGTGTTTTTCAGTATGTACAGTGTGACAGTGTTCTTCAGTCTGCTCAGTGTGACAGTGTTCTTCAGTCTGTACAGTGTGACAGTGTTCTTCAGTATGTACAGTGTGACAGTGTTCTTCAGTCTGTACAGTGTGACAGTGTTCTTCAGTATGTACAGTGTGACAGTGTTCTTCATTATGTACAGTGTGACAATGTTCTTCTGTCTGTACAGTGTGACAGTGTTCTTCAGTCTGTACAGTGTTCTTCAGTATGTACAGTGTGACAGTGTTCTGCAGTCTGCTCTCTGTGACACTGTTCTTCTGGTAAAGGTTTTTTACCTTGTCCTGATAAAGGCAGGCCAACTTTACTTCCTTGTTTCCTGAGTCTTCTTCAGCTACATAATCTGAGTAATGATCTTGGAATTCCTTCCTTTCTTCCAGACCAGGATTCTTATTCTTCTAAATGCCTTAAAAATTCACCTTATATCTGAAAACTTCCTTGAATCCCTCCACATTCCTGTCGGGCTTAAATCTCAAAGTCCAAACTGGCATTAAAGTAGCTACATTTTCTCTTTCTAAACTGTGCACCATATAATGTGGGAACTGATGTTCTGGTCTCACACTAAGGTATAAAATCCATAACAAAGGCCTTTATCTGATCTGTCTTTGTATCCTTATTCACCGTCCACTCCTCCAGCCTGCAGCATCCAGCATAGCTCTTAACTGACAGGTTGGCAGCTGAGATCTTCATAGTAAAAGTGACTCTTATCCTATTGTCCACAGCTGCTGGAATTGACCAGTCACTCTGATTGTGGGAGCTAATTCCCACACCTGCTTGTTTCTGTCGCTCATATTCTTGCAGCCTTCTCTTGCTGGGGACACCTGGCGCTTCATGGTGCTCCGATGAGAATGTTCTTCTGTGAAGAAGCAGACTTCCTTAATCGTTTTGGAAATGTCCCCTATCTTAGGGTGCTCAAGACATTTCCCATCTCTATGTGTTTCAGATCCCCATCTTTCCTTTAGGGGTCAGACCTACTCTGTGCCATCAACTTTCCCACAGTGACCTGATAAGGCCTCTCCATTTCTACTTCCCACTCTCACCCAACACCCGCATCATCTCTTTCTTAGGCCTTGACTCTCAATATTCTTCATCTGCCCCTGCTTCTTCTTCCCAGCCTAAGTGTAGTAAGAAGAACTCTGTTCTGTGATTAAAATTCCTGGCTCCAAGGAAGGTCTGGAGCAGACAGCAGTGTCACTCCTGCCTCTAATCACATTAGTTTTACTGCATCCATAAAGCAATAAACTGTCCAGTCTACACACTGTGCAAACAGTCAGCTGCAGCCAGCTATAACTTATAAAGATAAAAGCTATTTCAAAGAAGGTTTGGACTACAGAGAGCAGGCCTCCCACTCCCCTCCCCCACTTGGAGGGGGTCATTTGCTCTTTCTTCTCCTGTTTGCTTTTCCCTCGCAGTTCCTTTCTTACCTTGGTGCTTTTTTCAGTTGGTTTGGCATTGTGATTCCTCTTCCCTTAACGTCTAATGGGGCCTCTCTTTCTCTTGGTTGCCTCTGCCTTTCACTACTCACGGCACCCTAGTGTGACTCTTCAGGGTCTCTGTGCTGCATGCCACTGTGGAGCTGGTGTGACAGGTGAACCGGCATGCTGCCTGTGGTGGAGCGTAGCATGAAAGGCAGGAGTCCTTGTTCAGGCTTCTACCAGTGGTTTATGTGACTTAGCTGGAGTAGTATAGCAGCGTGTCTACATTCCAGATAAGGTACTGACAACAAGCCAAAGATTCCACCCGAGTTAAGGCTCTGAATCAGTGTGTTTATCCCAGTTACTTACAGGAGTGTGCATGAATCAGAGGCAGCTACATCACCAACCTCCCATGAAAGTCACATCCCTGGAGCTCCCTGCTTGACTTACAGGAAGCTCACATGGTGGGAGAACCCTTCCTTCCAGGAATTACTAAATATATTAACTAAGGGAGGGGGCCTTGTGAGTCTTGCAATTTCAGGAACTTCCTGAGACTTGCAGGTTTCATTCACTTCCTGAGTTTGGTCAACTTCACTTGCTTCCCAGGCTTACAGAGGAAATGTTTCAGTTGAGAGGAAATATCTCTATGGCAGCCAGTACACCCAAACTCTGCCTATGTCTGTTTGTATTACCCTGGGAATGTCCTTTACTATTTCTTAGACCAGATTTTCTGTGAGTCAGGAATAATAGGAACATTTCACTCATAATGAACCTCAAAGTTAGTTGTCACTCTGAACAATATCCTGGGCTCAGTGTTCCCCCTGGTATTTGAATAACTCTATAAGTACTTAGAGACAAGTATGAGTATACAATGGGCATGTGTGTGTGTGTGTGTGTGTGTGTGAGAGATAGAGGGAAAGAGAGAGTGAGAGTGAGAGAGAGAGAGAGAGTGTGTGTGTGTGTATAGTGAGTGGGTGAGGGTATGGTAGGGACTGTCCTGCTGAAGAAGAAAATATCATAACATAGTTTATTGCTTATCTGTCCCTGCCTTGAGTCCACTGAGGTACATACAGACCGCGGGTTGTGAGGTTTATCATCTGTCTGAACTCTCATGATACCCAGGATGTTTTGAAATTAGTGCTGGTTTAATAAGATCCTCCTAGAATGTGACAAGCCTCCTTAGTTTCCAGAAGGAACAGGGTTGTGGGTAGGGTGAGGAGATCTGAACCCAGAGCCCTCTGCTCTCTGTGCGATACCATCAGTGCTCCAGACAAAAAGAGAACCAACTTCCTGGGGATACCAGAACCCACTGAGAACTTTAGAACTGGCTCTGAATCAGCCCAAAGTTAGGAGAAAACACAACCAGTCAGTCTCTAAAAGCCAGAACTCTAAGAGATGAGACAGGAGACTGCAATCTGGAGGGTTACTAACCCTCATGAGTTTGTTAACTAGTGCCTCCCTCTCTAAACACTGGTTTCCTCATCTGCGAAGGAGATGCTGGGTGGATGAGTTGGTCATTAACATCTTTTACATCGGAGGCATTGTGTGATCTATAAACCATGCATCATGGGCCAAACCAGCCATGTGCCCCCAGGCTTGGGGCTCCTTCCTTACTGGTTTGATTTTCCAGTACAATAAACGATGCCAAATGCTTTCTCTGATTCTCAAAGTGCACAAACAATTCTGCAGCACGACAGTGATTCCAGCATAGCCCTGCCCAATCAGGACAAGGCTGATCACCTCTGAATGCTTGAATTTGATTGTTGCCCTTTAAGCTAGTGCATGATGGAACTGCTAATGGCCTCACCACACCCTCATCTCTACAATGTGTCCAAGTTCATCTTGGGAGCAAAGATTAGTACTTATTTAGACAGAACATATATAGTATGCCCCACACTAGACTGCGCAAATATCGACTCCCTAACTGTTCTTGACCATCTGTGTCAAGAATTTTTATTAGGCCTATCTTACAGTTGGGAAGCTAGCACACTGAGGTAAGTAAGTAGCCCAATTTACATAGCCAGGATCTGACTCGTAGTCATACATTTAATGTCACAGGTTACCACCAGGCAGATGTCAAGGTTAGGATAAACAGTAAGTGTGGATGGATGCACAGCCCTACCTCTGACTCATGGTCTACATGCATATCTTCTCAGCCTTAGACTCCTGATTCCTCAGAGACAGACACAAGCACAGTGACTCTCAAACCTGTGAGTGTCAAAGAGGATGAAATACAATGGACTAATCTTTCCCACAGACCCCCACCCCACCTCAGACACATCTCTCCTTTACCTTTTACTGCTTCTGTGACATCAGATACCCACTGCCCGTCTCCTCCAGCTAATGAAGCCATTGCAACCTGCCTGTTCAGCAAGACTAAAAGTCCAAGGCAACCACAGATGCCGAGGCATCTTGAAAAGCAGACAGTGAAAATGGGAATGGCAGGATTACATGAGCATGCAGCACCTTGCCCAATATGGTCAGTTACTACACGTTTGTGCATTGACCTTAGACATGAAGCAAAATAAGAATCAGGGAGCATCATGACAGGCAGGCCTGTCTCATGGGCAACACCATGACCTGGTTAGGTTCCTAGTAAGGAAGGCTCAGAGTGTTGTGCCCTGAATGTCACGTTCCTTGGCCCCGAGCTGCTCTAACAGGTGTATGTTCCCTGTATATGACCAGCAGCTCTGAGCCCACATGTGAATCGTATGGAGCCAGGTGATGAGTGACTCCCAACCACCGGCCAGGCTCATAATGATGCTACGTGCAGTGCCAAGAGAGAGCTATGCCTGCTGAAGGCTGCAATTCCTCAAGCTGACCTTTGAGCTTGGTGACAATATACAAGCTGGAGCCGACCAGAGCCACATCTTCACTTCATCTAAATAGCAGATGTGAGATGCTTGCCTTTGTTATTCCCAAGATTGGGGACTGCGTGAGACATTTCTGACTCCACACCTAGCCTGAAGTGGGGCTGTCCAGATGTGTCTACCTGAAATGTAAGCTGGCTCCCCAGCCCCAGGCTAAGGGAGGAGGAGGCACTGGCCCACTGGCTCCTCAGCCCCAGGCTAAGGGAGGAGGAGGCACTGGTCCACTTCTGCCCAATTCTGTCCTACTGACCTCTACTGACCTGGGAGAAACTAGTGGGGCTCTGAATATGAGCAGTATCCTCATTTCTATGAAAATATTTAAAAAATGAAATTAAATAAACAGATCCCACCGCTTTAGAGGACTCCCTGTGAGCTTCCAGGAACCAACAATCCCCAGCCCCCATTCCCCTGCAACCGGGAAGCTCAGTCTGTGTGAGAAAGAGGCTACTTGTTCAGACATGGACACCATCTGGTTTGTGTCCCGCTAGCAGGAGTCGACCCACCAGATCTGTGAGGGCTACTGAGAAACTGTCTGTGGCCAATGAGGTAAAAATGCCACCACACATATCTTCAAGGAAAAGAAGTGTGGCCTTGTGGTGAGGAATGCTGAGCTGGCATCGTTGACTCCCCAAATATTTTCATAGGGGGCTCTAAAGAAAAAAACTTGTACCCAAACTCCCCACAGTCCCTAACAAAGCCACAGTGTGTCCCATTTATGGCCAGCCTGATAATCACAGCCTTCAGGGCTTTTACAGTCAGGCTATGAACTCCTGGAGTAGAAGGCACGTCTATATACGCCAAAGCCAGCTACGATTCCATTACCTCCCTCCTCCCCTCAGGAGGACCAGGTCAAACAATGGCTTGACCTCCAGTGCTCATTACATGTTGGCTTCCTTCTGCTAGCTAAGAGCCAGAGATAAGAAAGTTGGTAATTGGAAGCCATGAAGGGAAGTTTGCAAACCAGTGTCAAGCTGCTATGTCAGAGCCATGCAGTCTCCAAAACCATCTGGCAACTGATGATGTCTGCTAAAAGGCAGCCACATTCAGCTCTCCCTATACGCGATCCAGAGTTGGTCAGGGTACCAAGCCTCAAACGGGGTGGCTACAGTTCTTGGAAGATGAAATTCTGTGGGGAAGATGATGGAAGTTCAGGATTCTAATGCAGGTCCCATCCTGGGAAGAGGATGGCGGGCTGGTAGCACCCTTGCTTCTTTGTCTGGCTTTTGTGAAACTCTCAGAACATTCTCCTTCCTGTTGCTTCCTTGTCCCTTCTGCGTAACCTTTAGATTTTAGCTCATCTTCCCTCACCCCCCTCACTCTCTCACACGCCAATGTTATGTTTTAAACTACTTTGATTAAGAGACCTGTAAAGCAAATTATCTCTAACCCATAAGTCCCACTTGCTCAGGAACAGATAACTTCTTGGAATTCTGGAAACTGTTGTTCATATAAGATAATAAGCCTTGTGTTTTCGTATTTCCACTTCTGAAAGCAAGCTTGGTTGCCCTAACTGCACAGGATAAGTGCTTGATCACATGAATACAGAAAGTGTGTCAGTATGTATGTTTGCCCCTGATTGGACAGAAGTCTAGAAGTATGTAACCTTGTGAGCTTTGCCTTTATAATCCCCTGACTAATGTAATTCGGAATCTATGGTCCCAGCCACTATTTAATAAAGCCTCTTATTTGTTAAAATTTATTCATGGACAGACTAGCGAATCTCTGAACAACTCCAGACCCATAATACTCACCACCCCAATATGTTTCCAGACCTCTCTTTTACCTCAGAAATTGAAAGCCTGAATACCCTTCCTCCTGAGATCTTTTCATCAGCTCTCTACTTATTTGCTTCTTATCAAGAGAAAAAAAAACGATTTGCCTCCAAATAGTTACTGTCTATGCCTCCTTCCCTACTGAGGTCCAGAAAGGCAACTCCTTAATGAAATATCTCATTAGCATGTCAGCCACCTCCTGTAAGACACCAGATCTTCAGAGCTGAGTCTCTCCTTGCAGAATGTTAGCTGTCTGCATCTTCCTACACTCAAGGTCAAGTTTGGGAACTGCTACATCATGACTTTCTCCACCACCACCCAGTCAGCACCATTCTCTCACTTTCCTGTCCACCTTTATCTCTTTGATGAGTGTGGTCTCCTCTGTCCCAGCAGGTGTCAGGTCCTCAAGGGTCTGTCTTCCTCTCTCCCCAGAAATTCCATGGGAGTCAGGCACCTGGCCACTCCATTTCTATTTGTGGCTCTAGAAGAGGTGGATTCTGTTGTGATAGTTCATCTTAGTTAGGGCTTCTGTTGCTGTAGAGAGACACCGTGACCATAGCAACTCCTATAAAGGAAAACAAATTGGGGCTGGCCTAGCGTTTCAGAGGTTCAGTCCATTATCATTGTGGCAGGACATGGTAATTCTACATCTTGATCACAGGCAACAGGAAGTGAACTGTGTATCACGCTGAGCATAGCTAGAGCAAAAGAGACCTCAAAGCCTACCCCCACCTCAACACACTTCTTCCAACAAAGCCACACCTCCCTATGGGGGCCATTTTCTTTCATGTCACTGTGAGCATATGTATTTTATGTATAACCGTAGGGTTATGTAGCAGGGGTTGTCAAGTTACTATTTTCATAAAGATCACCTCAGATTATTAAAACACAAATTCCCCTCACCACCCACAGAAATATTAAGAGGTCACCATTGGTGTTGAACCCGAGAGTCTGAACTTGTGACCTGCTCTCTAAAACTGTTGCCCTCAGGCTGCCCTGTGTAGGCACTTGTATGTGACCTCCCAGGTCAGCTAGAGAATCTATCTTGGGGAAGGTAACTGCTCTGTAAGGACACATCAGGGATGGATTGGAATGAAGGAGGATATCAATCCAGGCTGATGCTCTGGGCTAGCTACCTTCCATTGAAGGGTTAAACATCTTCACCTGTGCCTCCAGCTTTAGATGGCTGCCACAAGGTTCAGCAGGAAAATCCCTCAAATTCCAGGCTAATTGGCAGATTCCAGGGTTACTCAGTAAACACTTCTCCTTTCTTTATTGAGACACAGCAAGAACAATAGTTTGGCTTTCAGCCCACCCAGAAAATGTCACCCCACTCAGCCTTTCTACAGCTCCCCAACCTCCAGTGACAACATCTAGGAAAACAGAGCCCCTTTAGAAGACAAAGGCTAACAGAAACATGTCTAACTTTGAGGCAGAACGCTCAGATGTTTTGAGTTAATTTGGCACAGCTGAAAGATTTTTTTCACAGTTGCAAAAAATATCAAAGTTCTCTCTTGGCCTCCAAAAGAGCTAAAATATAGCCCTGTTTTCAATCTCTAATGAATTTGGCATGAACACCATTCATCATAATCACTGTGATTTTTTTGGGATGAGGACTTGAAAAAGTACCCCATGAACTAATGTAGTACCAGACTTTAGAATTATGGGATACTGGGATTAAAATGATGCCAGTGTAGTCCCAGACTTTTCAAGTCAAAGAAATCAAGATTTTGTTTTGTTTTGTACTCATCTCCAGAGGTGCCTTTCAGGAATAAAGGCATGAAGCTGAAGCGAAAACAAATGATTGAATGTAGGAACACAAACCTTAAACCACTGTTTTGAATGACTGATGATCTGTGAATAGAAGGGATTTGCAGAGGGTATGGTGTCATGAAAAGATCCTGGCTTGCCTATGAAGAGACCTTACGACTGGGCCCATGGGTCTCTGCACTTTGGTGTCTTCATCTGGAAGATGCAGGTGATATGCAGGGTGCTTTACCGAGGCAAAACAATGAGGTCAACATCTATGATAAACTCTTAAAATCTGCCTTTTTAATGAAATAACATTGTGCATGAAAATTGTAGCCAGACATTCTGCCTAGATGTAACTCTTCCTGCTCCTTGTTGTAGTTTTTTCTGACTAACCTATAAAATCAAAATACCTGTCTTTCTTGTCTTGCTTCCTTATAACTTTTTTCGTTTTTATTGCCTCTCTTTACCTCACTATAGCTAAGAAGGAGCTATTCCCTCTAGCAGAGGATGCCCATTTTCATCAGGAGTTCAGAAGAGCAAAATTGCAATCCTACTTCTTCCATTTCTGTCTCTCAGTACCTACCAAGTTTCCCCAGCCCACAACTGTAGTAGTACTTTCTCATCAGGACCACCACTCCCCAAATAATGATGTGGAGACTTATTATTAACTGAAAACTTGGCCTTTAGCTTAGGCATCTTCCCAACTAGCTCTTATAACTCAAACCAACCTGTTTTGGCTTTTACTCTCTTCCATTCTATGCTCCATGTCTCACTGGTGTCTCCCCAGTGCCTAGATTCATCCCATGTTCCTCTTTCTCCCTCTCTCCCTGGAAGTCCCACCTATTCTCTCCTACCTACTTATTAGCCACTAAAGCTCTTTATTAAACCAATCAGAAGGTTCTTTGGCAAAACCACATCTTCACAGTGTACAAAAAGATTATCCCACAACACACAATATTTCCTCTGGTTAAATTACATCTCTCTCATTCTACCAAGAGCAACAGAATAGAATAGAATGACAAGGGATTGAACTAAATTCCATGGGCATGAATTCAACCCCTCTCTTCTAAAGAGAATGCCAAATTAGCTATCCAACCTGACAGGATGAAAATGACAAATGTGTGCACTACATATTGTTAAAGGAAAGTGGGAAAGAGTGATTTTTTCTTAAAACAAAAGGAAAGAAAAAGAAAAAGTTGAGCTCTTTCATATCTACTTTTCAGAGACTATTGTCTTTTTTGTTTTTCCCCAGAAGGAAATGAGTAGGTCTTTCTTGTGGGTGGATGGTGCTGACTCACTGTAAAATATTGATTGATGACAAATTCTCCTTATAAGCAAACGTATTATTTCTCTCTGGGAGACCCAAGAAACATTCCTAGAAAAAGACCACAGTAGCTAAGAGCAAGTGTCTGTCTGATTTGCTTTGATGTTTAGTCTAAACTAAGAGCTCTCAGTGTGTTCCTACCCATGGATCTGATTGACTCTCCTTCAAAGCATGTTCCCCATTAAAGATCACATGTTACAAACAGAGGTCAACAAAATGACCATTGGCTGGTACAAAACACTCAGCGTATGTGAGTTAAAGTTGTTAGAAAACATGTAAACTACAGGTGACCAGCTTTGGGACTGTGTTGTGTTTACTACAGCAAGGGCCAGGTATCAGGATGTGGACTCTTCTTTAAAACTCAAATATTGACTGCAAATATTTACTGAAGAAATCCCCTCACTTTCTGGATTGTATGGGATATTCTGTAATGTCACGCAATCCCTCACATACTACCAAGATTTTTGACCTCTTGGGATGAAGTCTATTTTGTTCCTAAATAGCAGCCTCAGCACTCTTACCAAATATTTCAACCTTCCCAGCTACGACAATGATCCATTAGGGAAGTAAGACTAAGCCACCATTTGAAAATCAATTAGCACACATTTTTATTTTTCCTGACACAATTTGGAGCCAGTAAAAGAAAGGGGAATAGTGTGTAAAGAAGTCACTCTCAACTACTCGGTATATGACCTGAGCCATAGGTCTTAAAATTAGCAATGGTCGTTTACATAGAACTTATCATTTCAAAATACTATTAATTCTAATGTATTCTCTCTGTAGAATATCACACACACACTGATACCAAGACTTACATCACTGCCTTTATTTTAAAAGTACGGAAACCGAGGCAAGGGATGATGTATTCGAATCAAGTGTTCTTAGTCTTCTCGTTACCACTCTGGCCTTCCAGCAATTACAGTAGAATTCTTCCAGATCAGGCTTTGATCACACAGGCCATTGCTCATGTCTCAGAAAGACCATGGAAGGACACAGACCCTGAGGTCCTCTATATAAGCCTAACTCTACAATTCAGATTCCTGGGTTCAAATCCCAGCCCCAACACTGATTAGTGGTGTGACCTTTTTGACAATCTATATATTCAGGCTGTGTCTTAGTTTCCTCATATGTTAACAAGGATTATACGTATCCGTTATAAGGGCTATTATGGGTTGCCAAGCCTTGTTCTAAGCAAGAACTCATTGTATAGTACCTACTATTAACTTTGCAATCCGAAGGAAGAGTACTCACAAAGATTAAGCCGGGATGTTGCCTAGACTGAAATTTAAATTGACTTCTATATCTTCCCTTTTTTCTAGCTCACTCCTCCTGGACTCAGACTTCCTGGAAACTAGCCCACTGCTCTTGTCTTTCTGGACCAAGTCTTTTTGCATTCAATTATCTGAGACCAACACCATACGGACCAAATCAGAGTTTATGGAGGTGTGGCTGAGGAACCTGCAGTTTCATTTGCTCTCTGACTGCTGTCAGGACCAAAGGACTAGCTGCTGCAGTAGCTGTCATTGTCCATGTCTGTCTAGCCTGCTTGCCCCTTATCCTGGAAGTTCCCAAAGTCTGTCTTGCTGCACACTTCCCCTCCCTCTGTGCACACCATTAACATGCTATTTCCCAACTTAGGAAGACGGCGTGGATGGCAGCTCACAGTGTGGCTCTCATCTTCTCACTTCTTATGGGATAATGGTCTATAGACTCCATGGCTGATTTTGCTTCAGGCAGGTAGAGGTAGTGGTGGACAGGTAGGAGAGGCAGAGGGTTGAGATCATCTATTCCAGTCACAAGATCCACTACATACAGAGATGTACAACTATTGCCCTAGGAATCTCCCCTGGTTGTTCTGGGGTCAGTTTTCCAATATCAAGATAACACAAAGCAGAGAAGAGCACAGAAGTGCAGAAAGTCAAGTGTTTGGGGGAGGGGTAGAGCGGTGTGCACAATGGATTCCTTGTAGAGAAGGGGCTGGTATCGTTTTACAATTTTCTTTCACTTTATCCAGCTTTATAAATATTTGCCAGCCACCCCACTTTCATGAGTCTACATGATGCTCTTGAGGCCGCTAAAACCAAAGCTTAGTTTGCTACCCCTAGGCAAGCGACATTTTTGCTTTCATTATGATTTATTTTCTGACCTAACTTTCTCCTCAAGCTAGACTTAATTTCTGATTATGTAAACAGCTGAAGATCTCCTGATTCCAGAGAGGGTGTCAAAGAATCGTATGGAATGGCAAGGAAATGAGGGAGTGGAAAAAAATGGGAGGAAGATAAGTATCAATTATTCAACACTTAGAAGGGTTTAAGACTCACTATAACTTGGCACTTACCCTGCACAAAGCTCCATCCCTATTACAGGCCAGGAAAGTCAGGCTTCTCACCATAGCAAATTTGCTTAATTGTGTTTTCTTTCTCCTAATGTGGGAAGGATGTAAAAACATACTTCCTGTGTGGCCTACCTTTATCCTGACTGGGGATGCATACTGAACTGACAGAATATCATGCTTCAAAGGGGATTTGGTACCACTCAACAAAAGGCAATATACAAATGTTTATAATATGCAAATCAGATACCCCTTGTGAATGTTTTCATAATAGGACAAAGACACCATTCTCAGGGTTGTTTTGCTTCCTGGGTTTGGTACAAAGAAGTCCAGGAAGTGGGTCACAAAGGAGAGCTAGAAAAATACAAATAAAGTTTTGATAGCCCCATCCTCTGTTTGAATTCATTTTTCACTGCCATAAGAAAATAACTAAGGCTGAGATTGTATAAAGAAAAGATGCTTGTTTAGTTCACACTGGAAAATCCAAGATCAGTTGCCACATTTGAGGACCTCTGGAGTATAGCAAAATTGCACGTGAGATGGATGATCAGGAATGAGACAGATGAGCAGCCTGGATGGAAGAATTCCCATGGTCAGGCAGGAAGCAGGACAAGAGGCAGGCTTGATTTCCTAGAACAAGCTCCTCTGTTGGAAAGTAACCTAGGCCTGTGAGAACAAACTTCTCCCTCCCAAGGATAGTGACCCATCATCTGTGTATCTCTTCAATGTCCTACTACCTAAGTATTGTCACAATCTAGCTTCTGGTTCCTGAACATTTATGGGAAACATTCAGGCCATACTAGAGCAGCAGCACCTTCCACCCAGGAGTGAGCAAGCCTAGCAGCCTATTATACTCTCCATAGCACCGAATTCTGGAGCAGGATCAGTGTTACAAAATGTTATTACCCAATGACTGTGGTAGGTAGGTATTCTGATAAGGAGCTCAGAAATCAAATTACTGCCAACATAGGTGCCACCCTCATACCACTCATATCCCAGATGGGCACAACCCAGGAACTGTATTTCATAGCCCCTCCTAGATGCTGAGAAACCACCCAAAGCCAGAGGCCAAATCATTCAAGACACCATCTAGTCCAACTTTCTCATTTTAAAATGGGAAAACTGGCCCAACAGTCCAGTATTATAATAGTAGAGAGAGTTGGTGACTACAGAGAAGTAAGAATCAGGGTTCCATGAGTCTTGGTCTAGGAACTAATACTTTGTTCTATAAATGTTTATAAAGAATAGGGGAGATACGTGCAAGATGGTTCTTGAAGTCTTGATAACCTTCCAAAGGAGATAAAGGAAAGAGGAAGCCACAGCTAGTGGGGATGATGGGGGGGGGAGGTGTCAGTGAAGTCTGAAGTGGAACTCTGGCATAAGACAGACCTTGGATGAGTTACTTGGATGACATATGGATGTGGGAATGAAACCCATGTGTGGATACGCGTGTCCCCCACCCCCAGATAAATTGGAGATGGTGATGGTGCCTGTTTCTTGGATTGTGTAAGGACTAACGGAGATAATACAGAGATGCTGGCACAGATGTGTTGCTTAATAAATGCTGACTGTTGTTACAACTCTAGTGCAGACATCCAAGGATAAATGAGTGGATAGACTGCCAAAAGTCGGTCCTGAGGGGGCCTGTCCTCAAGCCAGGCTTCCTCCCTGCCAGCTCCTTGCTTCCAACCCAGGGTCCTTTGCTGCCCAATTCTTGTCCTCCCCAAACCCAAATAAAAGACACATATAATGGTTTTAGTGTCCAGCTTCAAGCAGAGCTCCCTATAGCAGAGTAGCCGGGCAAGGGTGAAAAATGAATATGCAAAGACATGAACAAAGGATATCGATGAAGAAATGAAAATACAAAAGGAAGGATGGCTATTTGCAAGTTTTTTCCCCCTTCTGTTACCACAATGCTAGGTTTTTGCTTTTCTAAGCCTTGATTAAGTATAGGGAATATGAAGTAACCATATGTACGTTCTTCCATGGAAGTTTGTGGAGCCCGGATGTGGGCCTGGGGAGACAGGTCAGTTGTTGAAGTGATTGATGCACAAGCATGAGGACCTGAGCTCAGTCCCTGGAATCCATTAAGAACCTAGGTTCAGCAATGGGAGTTTATAATCCTAGCATTGGGGAAGCAAAGACTGGTAGATCCCCGAAGTTAACAGGGCAGCCAGACTAACTGAACAGCCAAGTCTTGGGGGTGGCGGGTGGGGGAACACTAGAGACAAAACAGAGTGGAAAGTAACTGAGAAAAGTTCTGAAGACTGACTCTGGCAACAAAAACATGTACACAGGTGTATGTGTGCTCAAACACGTACGCGCTTCTGCATACATATACACACTGGCAAGACAGAAAAGAAAATGCCCCTCCCTTTTCTCTTTCCTCACCTAGAAACTTAGACTCTGTGGGTTACAGCACTAATTTGGGTTTTTCTACTCTATTAAAACTTTTCTGTAGCAGCTGGTATGAACGCCATCATAATGACCAACTCTCTGCTCTGACAGTCTCCTGTGATGTGATTTGTGGGATGACCCCTAGTTAACAACAAACCAACAAATAAATTCAGTCATATTCAGTGTTATACTCATGAAAAACATGTTGGCTCACATTTTCAGCCTCTGAAAGCTGGCCATAAATCCCCGCTGCATATTAGCCGGAACTATTTTTTGGCTAACTTGGATGATAATTTGCTCTTTTTTTGAACTCCAAAGTTTCAGTTTTCCTTTGTGGGTCCCATTCATCTCCTTGCAAAACAAAGCCAGAAAGGACAGCAAGGTGAAGTTTTCTCAAGACAATATTTGTTTTTGCAAAATGTTTCCCTGAAACTGGATGTCACCCAGCAGTCTTGGCCTTGGATGTCAGCAGCCCGAGGTCTCGACATTGCATTTCAAACCCCAGTCTCAGTTACAGAAAAATTATGGTCTTTACTTTTCCTTTCTAGACATAAGAGCTGACCCTCCAGAGATGAGAACAACAGTATGTTCTGTCTTTCCCAACCCTGCTGGGTCAGCATGCATCTCCCACTTAAAGCTTTTAAATACTTGACTTACACATTTCTGAACACCCCCAGTGGGCTGTCATGGTCTGGTATAATCCTGAAGAAAACTGACATTAAAATAGAGTTTTTCCCAGCCATAATAATCTCATTCTTGATAAATTATTCTATTTCTCGCCACCTTTGAGACATAGGAGAGCTTTTATGCAATAGAGAAGCCATTTGTTGCTGAATATTTTAAAGCATGTTTCCATATTTTCCTCATTTTTTATTGCAAGGGCCATTTTGACAGCATTGCAAGAGAATGTCTTTTAAAAGCAGATTTACAGCAAGGGTTGTGGGGGAAATAGATGGGCAGCTGCATCCTTGCAGAGCTGAATTGCTGGAAGGATGGGGCAGAGGAGTGCTTATTCTCGTTTATGTGCACGGCAGCATGAGCTCTGTGGAGAAGGACAGTGTTACTGAGTAACCTGATGCGATGCCAGAGACCTGGCTTCAATCTGATCCTGGATCCATCTTTTGACTTCCTATACCCACTTAGTTATCACTGAGTCTTGCATGCTGTTTCTGAGATGCAGGGGATGGAGGGGCAGACTTTAATGAAGTCATGATGACTATTAAGGAAAAGTCAGGAATTCCCAGCTACCTGGAAAAAAAAAAGCTGTCACAGAAGAATCATATATTAGGGCTCAAACAGAATGGCTTTTTCAAGAAGTATGACTCTTCGGGGTTTCTAAACCTCTATTTTCAGCACCACTCACTCAGATGGATATCTTTTTGTGGAGAAGCCACTGCAATGGTCGTTTTTTTTTTTTTTTGGCCTGGGTAGATGACAGCAGAGCCTAAAAGGGGCGATGATCTCAGAATCACAGTCCGCATCCATGTCCTTGGTCCTGTGATTTGAATTCATATCGGGCTTTTGAGATGGAAAGCCATCCTGAGAAGCCTCTCTGGATAGGCAGTTCTGACATTTCCTCAAGAAGAATCAATGTATCAATGGAAGTGTGAGACTTAATCTCAGTCAGATGTACTTCCAAAGCACAAAACCTCTGCCACTCCCATGAGAAGCAGCTCTGGCAAGGCAAGCCCGGTCTTTGGGGATATTTGCTGATGTTCTTATGATTAAATGCACCGTGTCCTGTGTGGACACTAATATTCTCCATCTGGGGCAGAAGTCCTTATCAGAGCGTCTGGCTGGCTTGCAGTGCACTCTGGATAGGATAAACCATCAAAGGGCTAATTGCCGAGGCTCAGACACAGGTGTCTGGCTGGCTTTAGTTCTGGAAAGGTAAGATTGCTTAGCCTCAGGATGTTGCCTAACCCATTCTACACAGGGCATTCAAATCTCTCAGCTCCCTTCCAAGACCAGAAAAGCAAACTCAAACATAAGAAGGAAAGAATAAGCCAGCACAAGGAGGAATAGTGGAAACCCAGACTGAGGGGGAAAGAATGCACCACATTGACCTCCCACTCAGCCATGCTGTGGGCTTTATACGTACATGGTGACAATGGAGATCTCTTCTGGTGAATGGAAGAGAGAAGTGAGCAAAGGCTTGGAGAAGACAAAAGAGAATCTGTCTTGTATGTTCTAACCTCGAGGTTTCAAAAATCAAACAAAGCTCCTATAACCAGTAAAAGCTACCCAGCACATCTTACTGTTCTCTACTTTACACTTTTTTAGCTTATATAATCCTGTAAAAATTTTCTATTAAACAGGATTACCATCAAACTGTGTCTCAGATGTAGAAACTTGGGTATTGAAATACCTTGTGAAAAGTTCTCCTCTGTTAAGTGATGGAGTTGACCTAGAGGATGGAGAACAAAAGTGTCCATGTGGACTGTGCTCCATATTATCTAGAAATACCCCAGGGGTCTGATTGGAGTCTGTGGAAGCCCTGGGGTGCTGGATGGCTCCACACCACATTCCTCAGTGTAAAGACAGCGTGGGAGCTAGAGCCACAAAGAAAGCATATTAAGGCATGTTGCTGGGAAATGAGCTTTCACACTTGAGTGACTGTCTAGGCATGAGAACCTGATGACTATAAGAGGTTGGCCTCTAAAAGCCAACTGCCTATGTTCATTTGGATGTCACCTCAATCATGTCACCATGTCCTGGATTCAAGATGTAAAAGAAGCCAAATTTTGCAGCTACTTCAGAAAGATACATGAATTAAATAAACAAGTTTGAGAGTGCTCGGTTAGTCTACATAGCAAGCACAGAGGTAACTACTGGCTGTTCTTATAGTAGATGGGTTTTGGGATAAAACTCTGCCACCCAGCTCCTACTTTCATCACTGCCTGCCTCCCATAAGCAGCTGATAGACTTAGAATCTATGAAATGTAAAAATCCTGGTGGTATTCCAAGGACACCCTTAATACTTATCAGTGCAAGATGTTGGGTCATTTGTTCTTCCTGAGCCCATGGTTAAGAAATAATGCTGTCTAGGAAGGAGGACTTCCTCCAGATACCACACAGTGGGTTCAAGCATTGTTGGCTTAGCTTAGTTGGACTGAATGAGCCAACAGTGAGCTAGGAACTGCCATTTTAGATGGGAGTTGGGCTGGAGTGTCATAAAGTATAGGGTTGAGACTGGAGAGCCCTCACATCTAGTGTCTGAGGAGTGACATGGCCATTGAAGCTCACAGAGAGAAAGGAACCTAGGGAGTTGCCATGAGCCTCTGGAGTAGGAATGACTTCTATTTGCAATTTCTGTAGCTCTACTGACTTGTCTTCAGAAGAGATGATTAGAGGCATAGTTTTCTAGACGTGGTGCATCTCCTTGAAGAGCAGGTCAAGAGAACCAATAGCAAGCAACTTTTCCCATGACAAGAGTAGCCGAAGAATTTCTTGAGGGAGCATTGGGCTGCTGTGAGGTGTCACATTAGAGGCAGATGGGGTTCATCTTCTGGTGGAACAAAGGAGAAAGGGAATTTTGGGGACAGATATCAGAAAGAGGTCTCCATTTCCTTCCTGTTTCTGCTGCGGACAGCCTGAACCATGAGGCTTTGAGCAGAGCTGAAGAAAGTGAATCCCTGGACATGGCTGCAGGGATGATCACATTACACACAGGAAGAGATTCTGTATCACAACAGGGAGTCAGTTAGTCAAAGGCTTGGGATGACTGCCTGATAAATGACATGTCAATAATTATGGCACCTTCTTTTTACTGTCTTGTTCCTTTCTCTCTGTTTACTTTGGATTGCCTCTTGGGTCAAGTGTGAAGTTGTTGTTCTCACCCCCATAGTCCAGGATCCAAGAGCACATCTGCAGCTAGGACATAACAATCAAATGTCCAGATGTGCAATGTGGGAATAAGTGAACCCAAAAGCTAAAGACACAATCTGGCAACAATCTTCTGCCATTTGAAACTATTAAGAAAAAAAAACAGGAGAGCTTTTGTATTTAATTCGGTTGATACATGTTTGGTTATTTTTTAAAGTATCATTTTACAAAGGTATTTGACATCATTAAATGTTGAAGCAACTACATAACTTTCCTACAAGTCTGGTGTGAGTGTAGATAAATTACAATCACTTTAAAAAACTATTTGACAGTATTTCCTAAGTTTGAATATGTGAATACCTTATAGAATACTGATTTAATTCCTATGAGTACATCTAACAGACATATAGAAACACATACACTAAGAGATGTGTACTAGAATCCTCACTGTTGCACTATTCAAAAACATCAATGCATTTGTGTTTCTCTCGAACAGTTTCAAAATCCTTTGGGGCTCACCTTTGCTCTAGCAATTTACTTCCTTCAGCTCAGCTTCTTGGACTTAAGAGTTCTTGAGGAAAACGCAAGCAGCCTGGAGACTTTATGCTCGTGGCAGTGTCCTTAACCACTGAGGGACAGGAGCAGATAGACAATGGATACATATTTCCATCTCTTGCTCTCCCTAACAGACCATTTTGTAAGGCATTTCCTAAGTCCCTGCCAAAATGCTGGGAGCCCATGCCCACATTTTATCATTGCTTCTCTTCCCATGTCTCTCTGTCTGCTCTGCTCTCTGCTGTCTGGGAAAACATGCCCACATAAGCTGTTAGCAGGCAGAATTTTCTCTCAAGATCTCTTATGGGGAAACCCACAGAAAGAAAACTCAAATTTGGGAACACAATGAGTAGATAAATTGTGGAATACTCATAGAGAGACATGTTGCATTCAACTGTTCTAAACTGGGATGGACCTATAAATATAAAGTTGAGTCAAAGAAGCCAAGCTAGCAGATGAGGAGGAGAACCATGAATGCTGATGTATGGATATAGTTTGACATTGAACACATCAACTCCCACCAGTTGTGGTTACCTGCTCAAAATGAAGCCAGCAAAATTTCCAGCCCATCTTCTCATCTCTGTGTGTTCTACATGCACATGGCATGTGTATGTGTACTCAGCCACACTTATATACATAGAAAATTGAGTAGCCAATTGAAAAATAAAGACTATACACTCTATATTCAATTTATGAAAAGTTAATACATAGCTAAAACTATGAATCTGGTGACTGATTACCATTGGGAAGAGGAACAGGGTAGTGATTGGTAGGTTAAACATTACAGAGGGATTTTGAGCATATTGTTCAATACTCTATTTGTTGAACTGGATATTGCTGAATCATGGCCACTTTTTAATAATTCCTTGAGTTAGCCTTTTAAATTTGGTCAGTTGTGTTGTGCTTGGAGTAAACATGTTTGTAAATAAATGAGAAAAAATACTCGTGATGACAAATTTCTTTGTCTTGTTCAATAACAATATGCAAGTTTGTTTCAGAAGAACTATCTGTACCCATATCTATGATCCATAGTAGGAGACCCCAACTTTAGCTTCCTGAAGAGACAGGAAATTAAAGGGGTAAAAATGGCCCAGGGGACAGTGTGTTTCTGAATAGGATTGATTGTCCATCTTTCCAGCCAAGTTACACACAAGTAAAGTGGCAATGCAGAAAACCAAAAGCAAATGAGGAACTGAGAGGGGGAAAATGAGGAAAGAGAAATGGGTAGAGAGGATGCAAAGGGGGCTGTGAAGGGGAAACAAGAGAAGTAAAGGCAGATTTATGTTTGCCATTGCCAATGGTGTAAGCAATGCCACAGTGGATGTCCTTAAGGTCCCAAATGTCACAGCACATCTGTGTGTTTTATCACAGTCTTCCAAGAGGCCCATTACACCACCTGCCCTAGGCAATCATTACCATGAATGAAAATGGTTCCAGTGCATTCTGATCATGGAATTTTTGAGAAAATCCAGAAATCTGGATTTGTTTGTGAAAATTCTTATCATAAAATATGTTGACAAGTTCATATTTTTCAAACACTTGAAAAATAGAGATGAGGAAAAGCATTTCTGAAAACTAGATCTGGCTCTCAAATTGCTGTTTTTGACCTCTGGTCTTCACATCAAACCTTCCAGAGGAGGGTCTCCTGGCCTGAAAAATGAAGCTAACTTTAGCACATGTTCTGTGAGGACGTTAAATCTCCATTGTGTGACTATAAGACACAGAAATGAGCCTTTACCTGAGGATAGGAAAATCTGAAGTGAGTTCAGTTTTATTGGTGAAATTATTTAACTGGGCCTCAGTTTCTCCACCTGTATTAAGAAACTTTGTGAAGGAGTTCATACGGCAGAACTTCCAGGGTTACATAATGAACATGGGTGAGACTACTCTTGGGGACTGAATAAACTTTACAACATGGTAGCTACCATTAGGTGGTTCTGGGTCATTACATAGTGACTTGAAATTCACCCTGTTTCTCTGCCTACTCTCAACTCATCAAACAAAAGCAGAACCCTTCATTCTAGTAGGACTCACCTGCCTCCTGGGGGCAACAGTTTAGCTCTCTGAACCTCTTATAGAAAAAAGCTCCCAGTCCTGGTGTTGGTTACAGCTAGGCTTCTGCTGTGTGGCTCTCCCATTGTTAACAAGTAATGTCATTCAATGTCACTGCCTCCTATGAGTTCCTACCTTATAGGGATTGTGACAAGAAACATCAACTGTTTCAAAAGCTAACTCTGCCTCTGGCACAAAGTGTCAGATGAAGTTAATTACACTATCCTTGTCTTACCAAGGCGTCTTTTCACAGACACTGGATGGCCATCTGCCCAGAGGTTTGTGAAAATTTGATCTTATGTCTCTTTGTATTTAATTTGGCCTTCTTCCATCTGTTATTTTAGAGATTCAGCCAGAGTTAATATTTCTACAAAATTCAGACAGGTTTGGACAAGGAGATTCTGATCTAATCCAAATTTGTGGGCTCAGGAATGCACCCATGAAGATGCTGGTGTGGATTTTGCTGAAGAACGCTCACACTAGGAGGAAGAGAGAGTCAATTTTGAATACCCAAGTGGGCAGTTATGTAGCTTAATCTGTGCTGTATTATGCACATGCTCCCTGAAGAGAGAGGGGAGGTAACTAGATATCAGTCTCAGGCAAAAGGAAAAATTCAGTAATATTGATCTTGATTGTTTTTTAAGTTTTGCTGCTTTGTTCATCATATATCTTATATTAATTTTGATTTTGAACTAAAATATATAAAATTTTGGATGCGCAATTTTGGATTTAACTCTTTTTGTTTATCTGTGTGTTTGTTTTTGGCAGAACCTGACTCTACTGCCCAGAATAACCTGGAACTTGTTTTTAGCATAGGCAGACCTTGAACACAAGATAACCTTTCAGTCTCAGACTCCCAAGTGGTAGAATTACAGGCATGAGTCCCCATACCCCATTATCTTACTTATCTAGATTACTGCATTTTTGGAGGCCTTTAATTATTGTACTTGAACCCAGTGTACTTTCTCTGTCCTGCCTAAAGCTACTGTGCTTAGTCAAATAAGTTCACTAATGACAGATACTGAATGCACTGAAAAACTGTCTTTTGAATCTAGCTTAAAACATGACTCTTCTCACACAAGCATGGTTTTGTGGTAGAAAAGACACACACAACATGAACAAACAGAAACCACTGACGTAGGAATCCAAATCCCAGGCCTGCTTTAATCTGGGCACACGCAGGTAGATGGCCACACACATTGCTATGCTTCTCAGAGATGATAGGTCTTTGGTGTAAAAATAAGGACAAGCACGTTTTTCTTTTTCAAATGGTCTCTAATATGCTATAATAAAATATTTATTTTAATCACTGAGCTCTTGGTGACAAATAATTAAAAACTCATGGAAGGAAACTTGATTGGGTTCGCTGTCTTGGTTACCAGATACATTGGCTGGGAGTCTGCTCAAGAAACCCCAGTCACTCACAGGAGACCCCTGATGTTATAACCCAGCAGTGGAACAAGCCCTAGGTCTCCCCCATACCCTCTGCCTTTACAAAGTATTTTCTCTCTAATACCCCCATCAGGAATCTTCCCAGCATTCACCTCATAGGCTTTCATCCAAATCAATGTATTATTTTATTGACTGACTGATTCCTTGAGAAAGGGTTTCAAGTAGCCCAGGCTGATCTCAAACTCATTATTTAGACGAGGCTGACCTTGAACTCCTGATATTCTTGCCTCCATCTCCCAAGTGCTGGAATTACAAGCTTGTGCCACCATGCCTAACTCTCAAAGTCAATATCTTCCCTGGATCATCTGAAGAGGCCTGGCCAATGCCTGTATCTAGCTGCAAAGGAGTTTAGGAGAATGATCTTCCTTCTTTATTGAGACACAGGGTGCATGAATTTGAAGGCTTTGAGTCTCATGAGCATGCAGGGGCAGTTCTGGGCAGCTACGGGGTATGGCGAGCACCAGCAGTAACAGGTGGAGGTAGCAGACCCAGAAGTTGTTAGACAGGCACCAGGATAGGGAAGTAAAGGATCACTTGGAGCATCCTCTCCTCTTTCCTGGAATCTCACACTTGCACCTGCTCTTTGCCCTGCCTCTCCTGGATGAACTGTTCCAAGAAAGGGATGTAGGAATTCAAACTGCGATTGTCCCTCATGTGTCTCCATCATTCACTTAGACCCTCCTCATTTCCTTACCATAGTAATTTAGTACTAACACAACAGCTCTGGCCCGTGGGAGGCCCTATGGACTCATTAAGTCTGGAAATGCTTGGGAAATGCATCTGCGAAGGCTCATGGCCAACTGTCATCATCATCATCAGCCTACAGACACTCGCCCAGAAGGCAAAATATTGCAAAGTCTGAAATCCTGGCTCTAGCTCATCCCTTCATTTCGACCTTGCCTCAAAATCAATGTCTTCTTAGTTTCTTTGTTACAGATTCTTCACGGCCCAGAACACCAGTACCAACACAGGGCAATGTGCTGCAAATAGAAGTCATGTATTCCCCTGGAGGATCTCACCCTATAAACTGGAGCTTGCTGAAGTTTTCCACCGTCAGCTTCTAGCCCAGGCTAAGAAACAGAAGCTTTTATTTGTTGTAGTTAATACAGGCTTCTCACACTTTGTTTAGGTTTAAATATAGTTCTCTCTGTCTCTCCCCCTCCCCCTTCTCTTTCTCACACACACACACAGCTCTCTCCCTCTCTCTCTCTTACACACACACACACACACACACACACACACACACAAGCATGTATCCATCTGTACAACTGCTATGCTCCCCCTTTTTTTTTCTAGCGTGAAATGGCTAAACCAGGACCCATGTTCCTCTCTATTTTAATCCTCCAAAGACGTTGGAAGCAGTTAGTGGGTCTTTTTTTTCTGAAATAAATTCTACTTTTATGGAATACTTTTCTATCGTTCTCTCTTCTATTTCTATCTCTTCCTCTCTTTCCTCTTTCTCTGCTTTTCCCAGTCCCATTTCTCTCTCTTCCCTCTTCAGGGTTGTGTGACTTTTCTCTCTGACTCCTAATCCACTACTTCTTTTGTTATAAACTGAATTCACATTGTAACAATTGTTCTCTGCTTATCTATGCAGATTACCCAGCTTGGTGGTTCTGTACTCATGCATCTTACAAGGTACTGACTGCATGAGCCAGTTTTTCCGGATAACTGAGCAGGGTTCCAAACACAACTGTCCAAGTAGAAAGCTGCACTTCGGCTCCTACCAATACAGTAAGAGGAGACAGAGCTCCAGCCTGTGCTTCTCTTTCCATGCCATGCGCCCGGGGCCAGGGCTGTACTAAGTGAAGAAAAAGGCATGTTCCTATAATTCAGTGACTAATCATATCTGAATGATCACTTAAGCAGGCACAAGTAGGCCCCGCATATCTTCTTCCTGTACCGCATCCACACAGGCTAAATTTGCTTGTTTACTTACTGAGTGTTTGGTTAGCTTTTGAGAGAAGGTCTTTCTGTGTATTCTGACCTGGCTTTGAACCTATACTCCTCTCCCAACCTTGGCCACCTGGGGGCTGAGATCACAGGTGTGTAACAGCATGACCAGCTTGAATCTGGCTATTCAAACCTACATCTCAGAATGAACCTCTCATCCTTTACTCTCCAATTTCCTATTGAGGGCAAGTTGGTGGGCTACAGCATACCATTATGAACCCATTTAACCCCATTTTTTCATCAATTAGTTGGCTTCTCTACAGAAACAGTGGAATAAGCCATGGCTGTAAGGGTTAAATCATAATTGCCTATTAGATGGACTGCAATTGTAAAATAACAAGTTGTAGAAACCCTTCTCTGTGTAGTATTATTTTGTTCTAAAACCCAATAATCCCAAGTGAGAATCTTTTTTGGAAGGCTCACATAACTGGAAGGAGGCTGGTACTCAAAGAATAACAGGTTTAATTAGAGGAGGAGGAGGAAGTCATGGAAACATCTCCAGGATGCTGAAAGGGCTGTTTCCCTGAAGTTCTCAGAAACTTCAGGCAATGCCAATGTTGTTCCTTTGTTTCATCTAGTTTCATTCCAAAGCCCTGGGCAGTGAAATCTCTACAACTATTCTTGGTTTATGAGACTTAATGCAGCTTGTCTCCTGCCTCAGGGATGGGGCCAAGAAGAGAGACAAAAAGATTATTTTCTAATGAGGTAAACAGGCAAGGCGGGAAGGCGGGGAGGAGGCTGGCACGAGGACCACTTTGATGTGTTTTAGCACAGCTCCCAAGTGGCGCGAACCCCCTTTGTTTTCCATATCCACATCTCAAAACCCTTAATTGAACTCTTTTCCTAAACTGGTCATTGTGCCAGACTGTGAATGATTGGTTAAACTGCAAATTCCTCCATGGCGTGTGCTATGCTGTCCACCTTCCCATTGATTTTAGGACCTTTCCCCTAATTAACAACCAAGAGATGACAACAGAGGGGGAAAAACACACTACCTAAATAGAAGGCAAAAGCATGGGTGTGAGGGGCAGATGATTTAGGCAACTGGGTCGGGTTAGGAAAGAGAATTCAGGGGGAAAAGGCAGAAGGGTGGCTGTAGAAGAAGGAGACAGGAAGGACTCCTGTGATGGATGGAAAAGGAAGCGTGATGTCAAAGCACTGATGTGACATCAAGGACAAAGTCTCTGTGTCCCAAAGACGTGTCTGCCAGAATGCAGCTGAGGTTCATTTGCAAAGGCTGACAAGAAGACACAGTGCATGTAGTAGAGTGTGGTTACCTGTCATTTCCCTGTGGTGCTATTTACCTATAGCTTTTAATTAGTTAGCCAGAGCATTGCTTCTTAGGGGTCAGCACAGAAAATAGAAATATTCCAGCATGATAGTTCCAGCTGGCAGAGACGGTGTAGAAGAATTTGGGGGAGTTGCCAAGAAAGTGTAGGTTTCAAGGCAAAATTGTCCACCATATCCAAAGAACAGGAATAGGCTGCTGCTGCGATTGTAATCAGGAGCCTCTACTGCTTCATATCATCAACTGTAAGTTGAGGCAGCTCTGGCCACGCACACATCTTCTGTAGTCCTACACCGGCTACCACAGCCATGGAGGCCTCTGCCTACCCTTGCCTTGTAAACCTGGGAAGAGCAGCCCCTGATCCAACTAGATCTTCATAGTGTATCTAGGACAAAGCTTGAAGATGTCACTTTAGGCATCCTAAGATCTCCATGGAGACATCCAGTCACATGATGCATTTCATGATGGACTGTAGGGTAGCGGGAGAAGTTACTTCCTTCTGAACCGAAGTAGTTCACCTTGGAGCTGACGTCAGGAAGAGGCAAAGCTAGAAAGTCTTCCCGTGTCCCTTCCCAGCTTCAGAGTTAGCACTCTCATTTGAAACCCACTAATTTTCTTGCCAATATGCTAACAATTACATCATCGTATGTTTTATTAAGAGAATCTATGGTGTTCTTCTTCAGATTACACATTTTCCAAAATGTACAACAAACAAACAAAAAACCCTCCCAAATAAAATAAATAAATCTTGGAATAAATAGACGTTAGTCACAGAATGGGCACTATTTATTATATTATTGTCTCAGATTCTCAAGTCCCCCCAACACTGTGGGTACCTGAACTTTGCTTGATAAATGGCCAAGTGGGCCCACATTATCATTAATACCGTGGCTTAGTAGGCAGTGACTCTTTCCAGGCTGTGCTCCTCAGTTGGCTCAGTCTGTGCAGCCTATGAGAAACATGGTGAAGTAAATGGATTTAAGCCACAGCAGAGGAGTTTCTCACAGAGCTGGAGACAGGGATTAGGGAGACAGCATGACAGGCTTCTGCTGAGGGTCCCCTTGCAGACTGCAGGTTGTTGTCTAGCTGTGTCCTTGCGTGCTAAGAAGAGGGTAAAAGAGCTTTCTGTGTCCCTTTAAGAAGTCACTGACCCCACTCATAGGGCTCTGCCCTGGTGACCTAACCCCAGATATTGTCAAAGTCCTAATATATCACAGTAGGGCTGAGGTGTTAAATACAGAAATCTGAAGGTGTTAAATACAGAAATCTGCCCATATATATATGGGCAGACACAGATACACACACACACACACACACACACACAGACAAACAGGCACACACAAAAGCACACAGACACACACACAGATATATACAAAGATCCACACACAGACAGACACACACAGACATGCACACACAAAGACACACACACAGACAGACACACACACTGATACCATAAAGTCACACATACAGACAGACACACACGAAGACACAGACAGTCACAAAAACATATACACACACAGCAGACACACACAAAGACACAGACAGTCACATATACACAGATATACACAAAGACACAGTGACTTCCCCTAAACACACACACAGGTACACACACAGACATGCACAAAGACACTCAGACACACAGACAGATAGAAACACACAGACACACACACACACACACACACACACACACACACACACACAATTATTTCCTTGGTGTCATTCCTCTGCCCTCCAAAGCATGGTTTTGGGAAAACAAAGGGAAACAATACCTGATTACAAAACAAACGTGAAACCATCTGTTTTTTTTTTCTTTTTTATTATTTATTTTTAAATTTAAATTTAAATTAGAAACAAGGTTGCTTCACAAGTCAGTTCCAGGTCCCTCTCCGTTTCCCTCCCCTCCTCCTGTGCCCTCCCCCAACCCCCCCAATATCCGCTCATTTCCCCAGGGAGGGTGAGGCCCTCCTTGGGGGTGTCCATAGTCTGTCATTTCATACAGGGCAGGCCCAGACCCTCCCCCAAGAGTTCAGGGTGAGAGTGCATCTCACATTGTTGGATGGGAGTCCAAAGTCCATGTGTATACTCGGGATAAATACTGATCTACTGCCCAAGGCTCAATATATTACCTAGGCCTCCTCACTGACACCCACATTCAGGTGGTCTTGATCAGTCCCATGCTGGATTCCCAGGCATCAGCCTGGGATTCAAGAGTTAACCCTTGTCAGGTCAGTTGTTTCTGGGGGTTAAACCAACCCAGTCTTAATCCCTTTGGTCATCAATCCTCCCTCTCTGTTACTGGCTTTCTTGAGTTCAGCTCAGTGCTTAGCCGTGGGAGTCTGCCTCTTCTTCCATCAGCCACTGAATGAAGGTTCTGTTTCCCAGACTCTCTGGCCATTGGATTGTAGGCTGGCACTCCCCAGATCTATGTCTAAAATCCATATATGAGAGAGTACATGCCATGTTTCTCTTTTTGTGACTGGGTTACCTCACTCAGGTTGGAAACCATCTGTTTTAATGAAAATACATGTTAAAGTTTCTTCAAGTGATTAACATGATCAGAGCTGCTGACTTTAACGATGAGTCTGGTCACCAGGGCATTAGCTCGTTGTGGAGCTTTTGCACACTCTCGACCATTGTCTTATGCTGTGCTTGGGAGAATGTCACCACAGGCTGATGAAGACCAACATCCTGTCCTGTGAGAGCTCTGAATCCAGCCTCTGGCATTTCTCAGATCAGCTAATGACTAAGTTGCTATTACAAAACTTTATCAAACTGTATCAATGCTGTAAACAGTCTGAACATACTATTCTCTGGTACTTAATTGACAAACAGACATTCTTTTCACCAGCCTGGTGTGTGATTCACTGGACCATTCCTTTACAGGACAAAGAATGTAGAGAGAAAATTTGGTTGTGTGGCAAGACATGGGGATAGGACTGTATTCTGTTGGTGAAGGTTCTGTGACAGCAGGCTTTGGTATCAGGACCTTCACATATCTGTCTTCAGGGGAGTGGCACAGGGCTCTGCTGGTATTCTTGATATCATGAGATAACACAGAACACCTGGATCTGAAGGCAAAGTCTAGACACATTGATTATTATCTCTCCAATCTAGATAGTTGCTACACTAGTGTAGAGGCCTCATCCCTATTGGAGATGGACATCCATGTTGAGGGCTCTCAACTTCTAAGAAATAATAACTCTAGGCCAAAGTGAACTTTTTCTCTCTTGGATTTGATGAGAAGGCTTTGCCCTCAGAGAAGATACTGTCTCCCAATGCAAGAGAAAGCCAAGTGGTCATGCTGGGGAGAGGCAGTTAAATAGCTCACCCAGGTCCTGGGACTTCCCAGCTAGGCAGCCTGCTTTTCCTGCCTTTCCTTCCTCTTGGCAACCCTCCTCATCTGATCCCTCTGCAAAGTGCAAATGCCAAGAGAGGGCCATTTGGCATCTTCTCTCATGTTGGTTTCCGCCGAGTTTCGTCGCTCTTTCGGGGCCTGTTTGTAGCAGACATTCACGCCTTGGCTAAAAAGCAGCACGGCTCCCTGGGAGACCAGTAAGGCCAGTGCCAGGAATGCACAAAATGGAGAGAGGACCCTTCTTCTGAGAATTTATTTCCATGGTAACCCAGTCTGATGTTCCAATATTTCTGCTCCAAGCTGGCTGCCTTGGCACAGCTGGCTGACTTAACATTGCCTTGAATTATTTATCAGATCCTGCAGAGAAACAAAAGTAGAGTCTCTCTGTCTCCCCCAGAACTCACTGTGCTACTCTTTGACCTGGGGAAATGTGAACATTCATCATGAGCAGCTTGAATTCTCCAAGACACATTGGAGAGGACCAGGAGAGGGACCCACCATCTATCCCTTGAAGACTTCTGGAGTCCTGCTGAGGGAATGGCTCTGTCTCCTTGGTCCTTATTCTTATTCTTTGATTTTTCTCACTGTTCTATAGAAACACAGGCAGACTTCCACTTGGATAGCCTCCATAATTTGGCAGGTACCAGAGATGAGGACAAATTCTCCTTCACTCAGTCTCCAAGGCACCTTCCCTAACAAGTTCCATACATCTGGTCCCAGGCAGCCAGGATTCACATAAGAACATGAATGAGAGAAACAAGAGTGGCTTTCTTCTCACTGTCACTGAATTTAGGTCTCTATAAACATCACACACTTGACTTTCAGTCTAAGCCTTTGGATCCTACTTCTTCAAGGAAATATAATTCACCAGCTAAAACAGTGGTTCTCAACCTTCCTAAAGTTGTGTTCTTTATTTTGTTATGACCCTAACCATAAAATTATTCATTGCTACTTCATGACTGTAATTTTGCTATTGTTATGAATTGTAATGTAAGTTATCTGATGTGCAGGATATCTGACATGTGGTCCCCAGAAGGGGTGGCAACCCACAGATTGAAATCAGCTGAGTTAGAAGTACCACCTTCATCTCTGCATTGGACCATCCATTATCTCCCACTAACTTCCTCATTCCCCATGCCTGACTGGAAGAAATTAGGCATCACACAAAAGCAACTTTGGAGGGAAAGGGTTACTTTGGCTCATGGTTCAAGGGGATCTAGTCCATCATGGCAAAGAAAACTCCACAGTAAGAATGAAGTGGTTGGTCACATTGTGTTCACAGTCAGGAAGCACAGATGAATGCTGGCACTCAATTTGCTTTCCGTTTTTCATTCAGTCTAGGACATCAGCTCATGGGGACAATTTTGCCCATATTTAGGGTGGATTTCCCCACTTCAAACTCTCTCACAGACAGGCCTAGAATTGTGTCTCCTAGGAGACTCTAGATCCTATAAGGTTGGCACTATTAACCGTCACATCTGTATTCAGCTCTCTGTATCAACATCTGTATTATCTATCTTCCAGAGGCAGTATGGCATGCCAAACCTATTATTCCTGTGAACCTGGAACAGTAACAGACTGCCTTCAGCAGTTAGTAGATTTTGGTGACCTTTGTTGATCAGATGTATGATAATCCATCAACAATGCCACTAATATATGTATATATATATATATGTTACCATGACAATAAATTGTCAACAAAAGTCTATCAAAAAGCCAAACACTGACTGACAGACAGACAGACACAAAACTGGCCCCCTCGATTTAGCTTCCTAAGTTTGGCTTCATTTTGCTGTCTTAACTACACCAGCAAGCATCTTGCTTACAAAGGCCACCTGTCACCTCATCACCTGAGAGAGAACCCAGCAGAGAGACAATAGAACCAGCCTGGGATCTGAGTGAAGTGGCCATCTGGGTATAGTTGACTGCTGAAGAGACTTCAGACCTTGAAGGAAACTGCACATACCAAGGTGACACTGGAGTTTATATTGAAAACTGTAAAATAACTCAACACAGGTCAGAACGATAAATGATTTAACTACTCTTGGGCTCCACTTGCTCATGCAGGGATGGTTCAAGGATTAAAGGAGTTAGTTAATTCATAGAAAACCATTAGCCAGAGCTCGGCACATAGTAAGCACTCAATAAAGTTATTTGTTATTCTTGGATTTGCTCATTTCCCATCAACCTACATAATTATTCCTTTGGTCTGAACTACCTCTGCCAGGAGTTATACTGTCTTTGCTGCTAAATTTTTTCTAATAGCCAAAATCTACTCCAATTTTCCACTTCTGTCTACGTTCTCATTTTTATTTCTTATTTAAATCCTCAAACATCTGTTGGATTTCTAACAAGTGTGCTGGCACCCTGCATTTCTGGCTGGAAAGAATTTCAAGGGACATGTAGACTACTCCTGATTCCCGGCGTTTCTGCTTGCTCTTTTCCAACTTTGTGGGGCTATAAAAATCACAGGCATGTGGTGGAGATCCTAATTATTCTTTATAACTATCATACGTTTTTACCCATGTAACTCTGATAATAATAAAGTATAAGGGAATAAATGAGGACAAGCTGCAGGAACAAACCCATTGAGGGATATTTTTGAAACACAAAATCTGCTCAGGAGGTAGAGAAAAAAAATGTGCTGCGCTCTCACTAATCTTTGGGCATAAATCTCACAACTTTATCAAGACAATACCCTCCCTGGTACAGTGTACCACCTATTTTCCATGTGCTCCCCCACTGTAGCCCATGAATGGGCACACAGTAGATGGTTCTTTTTCCCACTGGCTGTGTGCTTTAACTAGATCCCATTGTCCCTCTAAGCCCTCACATTCGAAAAAGACAAGACTATCCCAGGAGAGGATGACATATGCCTGTCTTGCTAATGCTACATCCCCAGGCAAGATCTGTGTGGGTCAATCAACAAATTCCCTACAAACCCGACTGATAGACTGATGTTTCAATCAGCACATGTACCAGGTAATTATAAGACTGCCTCATGCATGCTGCTGTGTCCCTCTGAGTCTGGACGCTCTTAGAAGCATCCCGTGAGCAAAGACAATGATCTTAGTCATAACAGATTAGGATCACAGTTGGACTCCTGGAGGAGATTTGGCACGCAACTCCTCACTGTTCCCATGGTGAGCCTGCTACTGGCCCATCTGCCTCAGTCAGCTGCTTTAGTCTCGGCTACATTTGCCTAAGGGTGCTCTGCTCCAGGCTTTAGTCAGAGAAGCCAGACACATGTCAGTGTGGAGCCCAGCACCCATACGTCGACCCACCATAGCACTGCCTGCAATGTTTTTATTCTACAGACCCCTTCTTCTCAGGGTGGATTTGCAAGAGGGAAGTTGATATGGAATGGGTGACCTCCAATCTGCATCTATGGGGTGAAGCACACATGCCGTGGTTTTCATGGTTATGGCTAGTGCTTAGCTTAGCCTTCCTCAGACTTTGTCTCAAGTTCTGTGTGACCGTCAATGATTTTCCTCATCTCTTTAGGAAGTTCGCTCTGAAACAAAATCTGTTTGGTCACAGCATTCTTTTACACACTTAAAAATTATCCCAAGCTCCCAATATCTCTAATTGTATCTATTGGGTTGTAGCAACAGTAGACCCCAACTGCTTTATCCATAGCTTTGTTTCCTATAGTTTCAGTTACCCACTGTCCAAAAATTATTAACAGGAAGTACCAGAAACAATCTCTTGTAAGTTTTAAATCATAGGACATAGTTAGTCAAATGTATTAATTGTTGTTGCTAATCTCTTACAATGCCCAACAGATGAACTCAACTTTAGCAATGTTGTTTATGTATTGGGGGATGCATCTATGAAATAGGTCCTGGCACTACATACAGCTTCAGGTATGTACTGGTTTTAAAGCACTGATTCCATTGGTAAAGGAAGAACACTGCGTTGATGTTTAGCAGAAAGTAAACTGGGGTAGAGCATAACACACAAATACAGTTCATCTGCCATCTTCTGGGACGCCCTTCATACCCATGTGTCTTGATCCTCAGCTTGGCTCTCAGGGAAGGTAGGGGAGCCGTGTAAGAGGCAGGGCCTGCACCAATTTCTTTCTCATTTTTGCTTCCCAGTTGCTGTGAGGCAAGTAGCTTTATTCCACCAAACAGTCCTAACATATTAAGCTCTGAACCACAGGCTCAAAGCCACAGGATTAGTTAACCCCAGGTTGACTGAACTTTCTAAAGAGCTATAAACCCAGACAACCCTTTCCCCCTTTTTACATTATCTCAGGTAACACAAAGCTGAGATCACCAAAACAAAGATGTTACCATATGCCGTGGAATTTCTGGAAAAACGTAACAATACACTTAAGAGAGATACAGCTTATTATCCAAATGGAAATAGCTTTGACCTTGCTGACCTCAGACTTCGCCTTGAAGACTGCTGATCGAAAGCCTTGATACTCTCCCATCACACAGGGCACTCAAGATTATATTATGCCAAGGGCAAAGTGACTAAATGCTTTTCATTTCAAGATGCCACAACATGCTGTCACACTTTTTAGCTTTGACCTTCAGGGCCTTGGGAGCTACATGGGTAAGGCTACCTATAAATTCCTTCTGTCCCTGTGTACCCTGTTTGTTGCCAGCAGTCTCTCTGGGGGGCAGGGGGTGCCCACAACTTCCTCCCACCTGCCTTGTTCCTTCCAGGCCAGTCCTGGCATCAACACTCAAGGTACAGCCTGTCCTTGTGAGAACGGTACCATGGAAAATAACTTCTGGGGTAGCTAGGACACTGACATCTCAAGGTGAGGTTTTTCATTTGGCCCAGAGAACTCATTGTACCTTCTGTCCAACACTTTGCTGGCAAAAACACAGTAGCACGGGCCAGACTGCAGGGGCCCACAGGAAAGGAGGGTGAGCTATGCCCAGTAGGCAGCCCCAGCAGAGACTGACTGAGGTCATAGAGGGGAACAGTCTCCACTAAGGGCACTGAGAGGCCTGCTTGCACCTGGAACCTGGCTCAGGAAAATGCTAGCCCCGGCTTGGTGTCTTCTAGGGCTCTGGTGATAGATAGGATGGCCCATGTGTCTACACAGGCAAGCTGTATTTTTGTAAAACTGCACCTTTCATCCGAATGACAGCTTCTCCAAGGTTTTAGCACTGGGGTTGAGTAGATGTCTAGTTGACTATCCTATTTCTGTATTCCTCATCTACCTCTCTGATTTAGTTTTTTTATTAAAAAAGTTTTCCCACCGTCCTCTTTCTTGTAAGATAAACTGCAGGATGCAGAGGAGTTGATGATGTACCTTTGTGGTCCATTCCAACATCAGCTTGAGCAAGTCTGACATAGAATAAGAAGTTTGAACCTAAGGTGGGGGAGGGTGGGCATGTGCTTCACAGTCTCTTGAAAAGCCAGACATGTCACGCTGACAACAAGGCAGGACGAGAGACCAGAGAAGGTACAACCCCATCTCCAGGCAACAATACAACAGGGACTAGTAACTGCTCTCTTACCTTCCCTTTCCAAACTTCTGTCTCCTTCCAGGGTAGAGTGCCACACAAGGCTCTGTTCTGGGGCCTCCTAGAATTTTTGGAAAAAATTGTGTAATTCTCCTTACATATTTTTAAATTAAGATTCACAATTACTTTGTAAGTTTAAATAATTGAAAATGATATATCTAATCAATTCAGTGTATATAAATGCCACCATTATCTATTCAAAAAGTTCATGGAAAAACTTTTTTTAAAGATTACTTTATTTATTATGTATGCACACACCAGAAGAGGGAATCAGATGCCATTATAGATGGTTGTGGGAATTGAACTCAGGACCTCTGGAAGAGAAGCCAGTGCTCTTAACCTCTGAGCCATCTCTCTAGTCCCCAAACTTTTTATTTTTAAATGTTTTCTTTTTTTTCCTTGTTGAACTCATTTATATTCCATGTCACCTGTAGAACTTTATATTAGTATGATATACTTTATGCTTATAGTCATTTATAGATTAGTATGTCAATTCTAGACAGCAAAATATGTATTTTAATGAAAATCTTATGTATTCTATTTTATCTAGATTATTTATTGGTTATTGTTAATATACAACTGAAGAAATCCAATTTACTAGCTATTATAAGACTCTGAATGCCACTAAATATTCTGGATTCATTTATCATTGTAATTTGTGTTAGTATATAATTGGGTGAAATAAAATTGGGCAAAAATTTTAGAATGACAACAAACACTACTGTAGGCATTTTGGGCTGGATCGGGTATTCTGGCACTCGGGAGTCACAGAATACTGAGTGTTACACAGCTCAGATGGAAAGGGATCCTAGAGCTTGGGAGGCAAGGACCACCACAGGTTGCAGTATGCTTAGCTGCTTACAGCCTTGCCTCAGGAAAAGGCTTCCCAGTGTATCAGCTCTGCTCCAGCAGGAGAGGGTCTTCCAGCTGGGGATGTTTGCCCAGTGTAGCAGTTTTGCTCCGGCAGAAGGTTTCCCAGGCGAAGTTGCTACAGTTCAGCTCTGCTCGAGAGTGGAGAGCTCAGTGTAACAACTCTGCTCTGCCAAGGGAAGGTTTCTCCGGCAGAAGTGTTACAGCCCTGCTTGCTCTGCTCTGCCCAGGGTCGCCTCTGCTCTGCTGCTGCCGGGAAAGAAGGTCTTCACCCAAAGCTCCTCGAAGGGGTTTACTGGGAGTGAAGAATCCAGGAGAGTGGCAGAGGACAGCCTAGGGAAGCCTGGTAGCACAGCTGAACAGATGCAGGGTTTATATAGGGCTTTCAGGGTGGGGATTGGTCAGATTTCAATGCTGAGGTCAGATTGGCTAGAGCTCCTGCTTGAGGACTGGTTAGTTTTCTGCACAGGGTTAGGGTCAGATTTAACTCTGGTTTCAGGGCCAAAGTGTGTTTCTTTCTCTGGTTCTTTTTAGCCTTTTGGCTCCAATTTTAGGGCCAGGGTACATTTCTTTCACTGACTCTGATTCCAGGGACAAAGTGTGTTCCTTTAGCACTAGTTTCAGGGTCAGGGTACATTTCTTTGGTTCTGGTTGCAGGGCCAAAGTATGTTTCTTTGGCTCTGCTCAGGGTGTGTTTCTTTGACTGGTCCCCTTTCCCTGCAACTACTAAAGAAGAAAGCCTTTTAACTGGTACATCCTGGATGAATACTTTTTACTGGCAAGTGACAACCACATTTTGTGACAATTGTCAGCAAAAGGCAGAGAAGCTCTTAGCCACTGGGTGTACAAAAAAGTTGGCACAAACAAGATACTGCAACCCAATTAAAAAGCGAATATGGATTTATAATGCATGATCATCTTTTTTGGCAAAAACTCAGAAAATGGTTCTCCAGGGGTTTGATTAAATGGTCTCATGTAGCGTGCTTTCATTTGCAGCTATAATCTTTAACCTTTTCCTACTTGAAATCAATGCCAAATATGTACCCGAACACAGGCATCAATATTTCAAACGTTCATTTGGCATCTTAGCAGGTTTTCCTCCGGTGGACTTTCCCTTTGGAAAATGCCACGAGGGCCATCATAGAGGGGAAACAAAAAGTATGAGCATGACACTCCCTAAAGTTCTTCCACAGGATGAGCACAGGGAAGGGTCATGGGGAAATAACACTTGAACTTGCTTCTCTGAAAATTACCCAAGTGTTTGATAACTCTTGCTTAGCCCAGCAGTGCATTGTCCCAGGACTCCTTTACGTCGGTCCATCCCATGATGGTTCACATTTCACTAGTCATTGCTTCATACCCGTACTCTACAGCCCTTGTTTCAGTAGGCTGACTGATGATCTTCCTCCAAACTCCAGGTCCCCTTGTCCTCTCTTCTCTTTCTCATGACCCTTACTCAGTCTTGCTAGCATAGCTCTCATTGAGGACTTCAGTCCAAAGTGTGGGGATAAAGGCCATGATTGCAAAACCAGAAAGGGACTGGAGAGCCCCAGTAAAACCTGGCCTGGAAAGCAAACTCCAAACTGAAAACAAAAGCAAGCAAAACAGCTCTTTCTACCCAGACAGCAAAATGGTATGGCCAAACAAAATTAGCTAAGACCTAGTCCTAGAGGATTCCCCTCATTTGCATCGTGGAAACGGTATTCAAGAAATTTCATGGCAAGTGGCTCATCTTACCCAAAGGAAGGTATCTCCTAAATGGAGAACCTTCCTTCCCCCTCACCAACTGTCCATCACCCTACATACCCTAGCAGGTCTTCTGTGACCTCTATGCCCACTGCTCTCTTAGTAATGTACTCAGTAAACCTTTCCTCTACTTTACTCTAAAGGGTAAATTCATTTACAATTTCTAATGCTCCCCACCACACTAGTAGGATGTGGGTGATAATATCTGAACCCATGTGGATGGATCATTTATAAACGGGAGGTGGACAGTTTCTAAGGGTCTTGTATCCTGTTAGGAACCAGGAGTATCTCCCCTACTTTCCTAACAGGACATGCCTCCAGCATCATGCCTAACCTATTTCTCTTCCCACTGTAGAATCCTCATAACAGTGCACTTTAATCAACAAGCTGGCCACCTACATTGCTCCCCTGTATTTTAAAAGAAGGTAGGAGTGGAAATTTGACAGAGAAAAAGATAGGTTTATATTCAGTTTGGTGAAACCTGGGAAGAGAACATTTGCTAGTTTTTTCTGCCTTTCTTGTAGTAGTCATGATTTTAGAGAGAAGAAAAATAAGAAGGCAAGAAATATGTGTGCTAGATAGTTTTATGTCAACTTGAGAAAAGCTAGAGTCCTCTAAGAGGAGGGAACCTCAAGAAAATGCCTCCATGAGATTGAGTTGTAGACAGGCATGTGAGACATTTTCTTAATTAGGGAGTGGTGTTGGAGAACCCAGCCCACTATGGGTGGTGCCATCCCTGGGGAGGTGGTCCTGGGCTCTACAGAAAGCAGGCTGTATTCACTCATATATGGATTTTAGACATAGAACAAAGGATTACCAGCCTACAATTGACACAACCAGAGAAGTTAGGAAACAAGGAGGACCCCAAAAGAGACATACATGGTCCCCCAGAGAAGGGGAAGGGGACAAGATCTCCTGAGCTAATTGGGAGCATGGGGGGAGGGGAAAGGGAGTTAGGAGAAAGACAAGGGGAGAAGAGGAGAGGAGAGGAGGACATGAGAAAGCAGGACTGAACATCAAGTCAGGGGCAAGAATAGAGGAGAGCAAGAAAAGAGATACCATAGTAGAGGGAGCCATTATAGGTTTAAAGAAAAATCTGGCACTAGGGAAATGTCCAGAGATCTACAAGGCTGACCCTAACTAACAACCTAAGAAATATTTGAGAGGCTACCATAAATGCCCTTCCCTGATAATGAGACTGATGACTACCTTAAATGATATCCTAGAGCCTTTATGCAGTAGCTGACAGACACAGAGGCAGACACCCACAGCTAAACACTGAGCTGAACTCTGGAATCCAGTTGCAGAGAGGAAGGAGTGATGAGCAAAGGGGTCAAGACCAGGCTGGAGAAACCCACAGAAACAGCTCACCTGAACAAGGGGGAGCTCATGGACCCCAGACTGATAGCTGGGAAACCAGCAGAGAACTGTTCCAGACCCCCTGAATGAGGATGCCAGTCTAGACATCTGGGGCCTCTGGTAGTGGATCATTATTTATCCCTAGTACACAAATGGATTTTGGAAGCCCACTCCACATAGAGGGATACTCTCTCAGCCTAGACACACGGGGAAGGGTCTAGGCCCCGCTGTTGTTAAACTAAGTTTACCCAGTAATGAAACACAAATGGTCCCACGTGGAGTTTTATTGGTGGACAGGGAAGGAAAGGGGTGGTGAGAGATAACCAACCGGTGCAGAGCTGAGAGAGGAAGATGAGAGAGAAAGATGAGAGAGCGCAAGTGGGCAGGGGTCTGTCCTTTAAAGGGGTCCTTTATACCTGTGTGCAGACTGCTTCTCATGGAACTCTGGGCTGGCCAGAGTGCTGCCTGGGTGCATTCTGCCAGGTAACAGGGCAGGCCAGCATAATGCCTGAACCTTTCATTCCCACCTTTATTTATGATTAAAAAGAGGTGGGGGTGTTAGACATGGTAGGTTAGGAAATAAGGACGTTGGGTTCTTAAGACTGTTTCCTGATGACTTGGGGCATCGACCATCTTTGGCGGATTTGAGAAAGCCAAGGTGTTGCCATGTTTTGAGTAGCTGGTTGCTCCATTGTAGTCCAGCTGTGTGGAGCTCTCTGGTGCCTCTTAGACCTGGTAAAATGTTAGCAGAGTAGAGGACAAAGTTAGGTTAAAATTTTTTTCTTGGGTCCTGGTATTTGAGGGGAAGATTGTAAGATGAGGGAAGGGTTCCCAAGGGGTTCCAAGATGAGTGAAGGGAACCCCGAGACCAGGAAGAGGTTGAATAATATCTGGAGTGAATCTGACCTGTTTGGATGGGCCCAATTCGGCTCCCTGGAATTTACAAAAATCATTTGAGTTTGAGAAAACACAAGTATTAGACATATCAGCAGCATATTTGTGTTAGAAACAACTTGGCTGAAAGCATTAACATTTTTAAAACCGACAGATATTTTTAGCACAATGAAAAGTACCTTAATTTTGAGCTTATAGTTTTGATCGTATATGAACAGTAGCATAATGAAAGAAAGAAAGCTAGAACATATTTTATTCTTTTTAATGTCTTAACTTACTTTATTACATTACCATCTTAGATAAACCTTAGAATATCTGCTCCTGAAATCTGTTTTATGACAGAGCTTTGTCTGTTACTTTAAGCTGGCAAAGCTACCAGCTGTCAAAATCATCAGAGTTCTTGAGAAGGATAAGATTTTACCTGAGACACAAATGGACTTTGGGAGCCCACTCCACATAGAGGGGTACTCTCAGCCTAGACACACGGGTAGGGCCTGGACCCTGCTCCAAATGATGTGACAGACTTTGAAGATCCTCCATGGAAGGCCTCACCCTCCCTGGGGAGCAGAAAGGGGGTGCGATAGGGAGCCAGGGGGGGGGCAGGGGAAGAGGGAAGGTAGCAGGAACTGGGATTGACATGTAAAACAAGCTTGTTTCCAATTTAAATTTAAAAAAGGAAAAGAAAAAAAAAGCAGGCTGAGCAAGCCATGGAGAATAAACCAGAAAGTCGCACCCCTCTATGGCCTGCCATCATGTTCCTGCCCTGCTTGAGCTCCTGTCCTGACTTCTTCAATGCTGAACAGTGATATAGAAATGTAAGCCAAATAAGCCCTTTCCTCCTCAACTTGCTTTTTGGTCCCGGTGTTTCATTGCAGCCATAGAAGCCCTAACTAAGACAAGTTGGTTCCAGGGTTGTGGTACAAGACTGTGGGTTATGGCTGTGGCAGACCTGACCGTGTTGTTTTGGAAAGGATTATGGAATGATTTTGGAACTTTGTGCAAGAAAAGTCATTGAGCATTCCATGCCTGGTGAACTATAGGAGCTTGAAAGACTAGGATGTTGAGGGCAATGCTGTGAAGTTTCAGAGGGAAGTTTAAAGATTCCATTGGAGCCATTTGTTATTTTAAATTAAGATTCTATGGTTCTGGTTAGGTGGGACTGAAGAATCAGCTGTGATTTAATAAAATACCAGAACTACTAAAGTGAAACCTTTCTTTGCTTGGATACCCAATGCAGGTCAGCTGGAGCTGAGAAATTAGCAGCGATTAAGAAGAGACCAGCATGGCTGAGATGAAATCTTCTGAAAGGTGTTTCCTGAGATTCAACACACAGAAGCTGCATTCCAAATAAGGCCAAGGTAGTACTTTGTTCTAGCAACTGAACTTAGTAACATTAAGTCACCCATGTGATTCCGGTTTTGAAGGCTTACAGGGGTCATGGAGAGCAACTGGGGGTGGGCACTATGAGAAGCCAGTGGCCACTGGTGAAAGTGCAGCCTGAGTGGCAGTTTAAAGGTCCAGGATCGAAGGGGTCATGCAGAGAAGTTGAGGCTTGGCACCATGAAGAGAGTCTATGAGAGGCAGAATAACCCAGTATTTGAGATGCCAGTGCAATAGGATGGCCACCAAGAACAGCCGCAGCCCTGGAATAGAACCAGCTGGAACACAGAAGACAAGCCGTGTGTGCTGCAGAGGGTGGAGCTGGAGAAGTGACCCAAGTCCCTTAGAAGAGCCTAGAAGGTCATAAGTGAATCCAGATATTGGATGTTGACTATATCTTTGGAGTTTGGCTTTGCTCTGATTTGGTTGTGACTATGCCCTGTTTTTTTTCCATATTGAAGTAAGGAAGATTTAATTTATTTTTGATTTTACAGTAGCCTACAGTTGAGAGATTTTAAATTTTAAAAGATTTTGGATTTTAAAGGAGACTGAACTTTTAATGTGTTTGAATTTGGAAAGACTTGGGATTTTTAGTTATTTGTATTTTTAAAGTAAGATCTTGGGGATGAATGAGAAAGGGAAAGTTGTGGTTTAGCATTGATGTATTTGTGTGTCAAGCTGACAAGGGGTCAATTGTGCTAGATAGTTTTATGTCAGCTTGACACAGCTGGGGTCATCTGAGATGAGGAAACCTCAATTAAAAATAAAAGCCTCCATAAGATCAGGTTGTAGGCAGACCTGTAAGGCATTTTTGTAATTAGTGATCAATGGGGAAGGGCCCAGTCCATTGTAGGAGGTGCCTTCCCTGAGCTGCTGGTCCTGGGTTCTGCAAGCCAGTGAACTGCAACCCTCCATGGCCTCTGCATCAGCTCCTGCCTTCATATTCCTGACCTATTTCAGTTCCTGACTTCCTTTAATGATGAATGGCAATATGGAAGTGTAAACCAAATAAGCCCTTTCCTCTCCAACTTGCTTTTTGGTCATGGTGTTTCTTTGCAGCAATAGAAAGTCTG